>NC_081414.1:303054163-304379163 GCF_030272615.1 Cryptomeria japonica
GACCATACAAAATCACCAAGGAGGCGATTCATGCTATAATTGGTTTACCCTAGGTCAGACATACATCGAGAAAGAGGAGGATTTTGAAACAATGAAGTGAACAAGCTAGCCAGTGCCACCTTTGACAACCGATCGATGCAGATTAGCACCATTAGGGACAAAGATGTTCAATTTGCAAGTATGGTAATCAAATAGAAGGTAACTCAATCCAACTGGCTGAACTTTGTTTCTAGTTCATGTATTTGTTGTGCACACAAGATGGTAAAAGAAAATTTGAAATATGATCTATTTCAATGGATATGCGATGAATTGATTTTGAAATTGGGAAAGATTAAGGGAGAAAATAAAGGTACATTATGGTATGGAAATCTCATTGTCTGTTTAATACTTTTCTTTCTAAATGAGATATCGGGATCCGGTAAGAGGCAATGGGCCTTTGATATACCGGTGGGAAAACAAATTAAGGATGCCTTGAGGAATTTGGGATTAGACAGAGACTCTATTATGTGGGGTTATTTCAAAGCATTCCAGAAGGCAATGAAGAAGAGGGAAAGGATTCCTAAGCATATAGTTGATAAATACTCTACTGATATATGCTTCATGATAAAAAATGATGAAACTTTAATGGAGGTAGTGTAGCCTAGAACAATCTGGGTTACTGAAATGGGCTATGAGGTTGATGCACAGATCTTGGACCTTTATGCCAAGTTTCTTATAAATGCCCCTTTTGATGACAAGGAGAAGACTTTTGGAACTACAAAACAGAAAGAATCAGAAGTGAAGATAGGTTTCAACAAGAAGAAAAGGGAATGACAAATAAAGAAGATTGGACAGACTATCCAGAAGATGTCCTATGTGATTAAACAAATCATTGGTTGAGCAGAGACATCTCCTTCGACAACTCAAAAGAAAATTTTGAAGGAGAGAAAGCCTACTGAGAAAAGAAAACCGGTCAAGGAGTCTGCTCCCACCTCGATAAGAAGAAGAAATTGGATCTAGATACAACTCTTGAATCTGGCAAAAGTATTAAGGTTATTGGTCCTCTTTCTATTGCTGAATTAATTGATCAAAGTACAAAGGATGATATTTTGAGTAATATACAACATTATTATGTCGATATGGATGATAAAGAACAAAAGGAGATATAAGAAGTAGTTTTGTTATACTTAGATATATATAAGAAAGATTTTCTTGAGATTGAGAAGCAAATACCGACGTATTTATATAATAAGTTAGATGCTAGGAGATTATTTTCTATTGAGGAAGATAAACATATAAAGGTTCAGAAATTGTTGACTGTTTGTGGTACTATTACTGGAGATGAGATGCAACAGTGTCTAGATTTTGTTAACAAAATAATTTTTCGGAGTAGACACCGACATATAAGTCTTATGGTGGGCAGAGTGAATGAAATAGTCAACGAAACCCACGAGGCATGGGTTAATTTTTTTTGTTGATAAACCAGGTTTCTTTACATCATCTAATACACCTCCTAAGTCTGACATTCCAGACATCCTGATAGATGCTAAGGGTAAAGGTATACTAGGTGAAGATCCACAGGTTTTGGAACAAAAAATAACTGAAGACATTCCTCTGACAATAATACATGTACAGGATGTAGAGATCAATAAACCGATAGATAATATTGAGGACAATTTTACTCTGGTAATTGATGTTGATACAATTGAAATTCATGAGGTAGAGGCAACAGAAATAACTGCACCAAGTGGCAAAGCCACCGGTGCCTAGGAGAAGGTAAAGGATAAAGTAGAACAGAAGGAAAAGGAGAACGAACAGGTTGAACAAACTGAAGTCAGGGTACCGACACCTTCACCGACTGTTGGTCCCTCATTTTTGGCACTTGACTCATCCGGTCAAAAATATTTTGGTCACTTTGAGAAGAGGAATATTGAGCAGCTGAGCAATTTTGAATTGATGTTTGTTGCAGCTCAGAAATTGAAGAAAGAAGGATTAGAGGATAAGCAGGTTATTGAGCAGGCAATTCCAATTTTGCAGTAGCTTGCACTGGAATGCAAGATAGATTAGGTTGCAAGTCCCTCTGGTAAGTTGAAAGGTTTGACTAAGCACATTACAAAAGAGTATAAAACTTTTCAAAAGTGTCAAACTGACAATTGGTGGAAAGATATAATGCAACTAGGAAGGTCACCTGTGATAATATGACTACATCAGACAAAGCTAAGCTGATAGAAGAAATTATAAGGATTGATGAAGCACTTCACCAATGTGGTCATATATAATGGTCCTATACTAACACAACCAAACTAACTGCAGACCCGTATAATAAAATTAAGGTGGATAAGGACAAGTTGGAACAACTTGTAGTTAGTTTTGATGGTATCGAGTCATTGACCAGCTCCGTTGATGGTCAAATTTTTCTTTTAGAGTCAGAAATTTTAGTCTTGGAGAAGGAAAAGGACAAGTTAATCCGGTGGGCCAAAGAATTAAGAGGTTTGGTCAGTCCCTGACTTAATAATTTGTTACTTCAAAAGCAGGAATGTATGGATTAGATGAATATGCCCACACCGATAACTTTAACAGAAGAAGAATTGCAGGCTTACATTCTGAATGGGTTTGTATCAATTTTGGGAACTTTAAAGACCAGTTGGGATGCTTATTTGGCATTTTTGAAGGGTGCTTATCCAGATATTTTCAAGTATATCTAGATCAGGTATTCATAATTTTGATTTGTACAAAATTTTATTCATTTCTTATTTTTTTGCCCCGACCTTTGGTATTGTTGTCAAAGGGGGAGAGGTTGGATGTGAAAAATGTTAAGGGACATAAGAAGTAATGTATAGCTTAGGGGGAGCAACCTTCTAAGACCAGCTTTGGGAGATCAGATTTTGGATAGGAACTGGTACAACACTTCAATGATTCATTTTTTACATGAGTGTTGCCATCAATGCCAAAGGGGGAGATTGTTGGCAATTGACACTCATCCGGGTTCTAGGTGTTGTCATTGATGACAACACACTTCATGGTAGATCCAACAATCAAGGTAACTAACATCCATATCACCAGCATTCAGGGAACTGGCAGGCATGTAACCGACAAACTTGGAACTGATATTCTAAGGCCGACATAGGAGATTGATTCGACAAATGTGGAAATGGAAATGATCATATAGTTTTATGTTTATATTTTGTCTGGCCTGACATGTCTCTTATCTTTTGATATATGATTGTAAGCCGACATAAGGAATTTATGTTTATACATGTAAATGGGTATAAAAATCAGTTCAATTAGGTCATTTTGGATATATAGAGATGCGATAGGTTATGTGATGTTATACGAGTGAGATCTTAATCGACAAAATGCGAATGTAAATATTTGTAGTCGGTCTTGGTTTTTTTTCTAAAGGATTGGAGATGGATCTAAGTTGCCGGTAAGGGAGGATACAATATAAACCGGTACAGACAGTGCATAAACTGAAACTCATCCAACATGTCAGATGCACATTCAGAGTTTAGATTTTGTTTGTAATTCACTATTTCATATCTGTAGTCAGTGAGGCTCTTTTGTGATGAGCAATGCACTCTAGGCTGTTGGCCTTCTTGCATGTGCAGGCCCCTCTTGTAATATTTATTCATTTGGCCAGTGGATAGATATTATGGGTCACTAATCCCAATGTGGTTTTTAGTCTTTGAGGTTTTCCACATATATATCTCTGTGTTATGGTGTTGATTCTTGTGGTTACATTTCTGTTGTTCAGTGATGCTAGAGTATTCAGTATTTTAATCTGTATTGCTCCACATTGTAATATCTTGATTTGTGGATTTCAAGGAATGTTTGGGACATTGGTATGTGTCTTCGATTCAATTGGTTCATGGTTTGGAGCTCTGCACGTGATTTTTACAGGTTGATAGTCGTTGTAGTTAGTGTTCTTGAAGTTTGGTATGATGATGATGTGATTCTAGTAAGTTGTGGATGTTGCGGTGGTGATTCATGATGCTTGTGGATGTTTCTTGATTATGTGCCTTTTTGTGTTGGTGGTTTGCATTGATCATTGTGCACGTTATTGATGTTTTTCTCCGATGTGTTAGTGTTCTTCATATTTGTGACCGACTAGATTCTTGTAGCGTGTTGTGGATCTTCGAGGCATAATTCTTGGAGGTTTTTCATATTCAAGGCATGTGATATGGGTTTGTGTTATGTCTTGGCTGACATTGCTTGGTCTGCATTTGATTTTATAGTGTGTGTGGTTGTATTTTTTTTATTAGGTGATGTGTGTTGAGCCGACCTCATCAAGAGTTGATGTCATGTATAAAAAAATATAATATCTTTGTAATTGTGTAAGTGTATGGATGAGAATCAGAATGCATGTGCATTGAATGTATATATCTTTCGAAGGAAGAGAAGAAGTGTGAAGAAGTAAGTTGTCATGTACTTAACCAGAATTGTAACCAGACATTAGAAGATGCTATTTATTCAGTTCATGATCTTCTGGATGTAATCTGAATCTCTTTGGAAGATAGTGAGTCTTCCCGTTACCCTTGTTGTTTTTGAGTAGTGAGCTCTAGGTAGTGTGCCTACATGCATGTGCATTCCCATTGTAATATTTCATATATTTCCAACAGAGTATCATCATATTATGGGTAGGTCCCCACCGTGGTTTTTCCCTTGACCAATAGGAACTAGTATAATTTATATTTCATCAGTGGCATGGGTAGACCAATAGGAACTAGTCTGACTTATATTTCTCAAGCATTTGATGAATGCTTGAAGCTTTTTTATTATTTTTAGTTTAACACAGGATTTTTTCTTGCATCTTAGGAGGATGTTAAGGAATTGTTGGAGTTTGTGTTGAAAAGGTTGAAAGCACCAGAATACTGAGAGGGGGGGGTGATGAATCAATATTCCCAGAAATTTAAAAACTTTCTTCTAACTTTAATCTTCCACAAAATTATCACACTTCATCCAACAAACTTAACATATATGACACAATAAATGTAGAATAAACATGAAGAACACAACCACAAGACAAACACTAGATTTTATACGTGAAAAAATAAAATGGGCAAAACCACAGAGAGTGTTAAATTTCAGGAGAATATAACTAGTTATATGGTGTTTACAACATGGGTGGCTCACTGCCAGATTATAAAAGTGGCACACTGCCAGACTGCTCACTGCAAAGATACAAAGAAATGACTCACTGTTGGAATTCTCACTACAACATAAAATGTTGAACTGAAAAAGAATTGCATCTATAAATGCATGGGATCAATTCTTAGATTAATCTCATATTACAATTCACAAAATTTACAACAGATTCGGTTAGATATCTTTGTATAATTGTCTTGCAATAGGTCCAGTGAAGGACTACAACACTACTGCAACATTGTCTGCCTTTGTTATTCACAACTCACACTTCACACACTACTACCTGTGTAGGAGAAAAAGTGACACTAAGCAAACATGCCCAAATCCCACTTCCAACCACACACTTGTGGAATACGAAAGAGCCTAGAGGTATCACACAATTGGCTACTTCTTTTTGTGGAAGAGAGAGCCATGGGATACCTATTAGGATTTCTATTCCTTTGTTGCAATTGAAAGATGAAATGATGCAAGTTCAATCCCTAACCCCAAAGTGCAAGTACGAACTAGTAACAAGATTACAGAATTGAACTTAAATGACGGAAAGTTGTAAACACAAGGACAAGAAAAGAATGTAAATGTGTACCTGGTGTTAAAATATGAATGAAAATGTTCGAGACAGGGGCGCGGGCGCCACCGTCCTGATTCTGCCCCTGAAACTGTTGTTTTGCACTCTGGAAAAGCTGTCAAAAATGCTGAAAATGCTGTCTGTCAGGAGGACCAGGGCGCCCAGCGCCCCTGTCCCAGGGACCAAGGCGCCCAGTGCCCCTGTCCTAGCAGGACCAGGGCGCCCCACGCCCCTGTCCTGGTCTTTTGCTTTGAGATTTGGTGTGTTGTTTGGTCTCCGTCTGCTTCTTCCGGATCTGTAACTTGCGGCGTCGTCCGAGTCCCAAAACCTGCACTTATATCTGAAAAGGTGTTTGGGTGGCTATATAGGGTTTTGCCTTAGTCAAACCCCCGCTTCGGTGATTTCCACCTCCACGAATAGCCAAGTTGTCTTGTAAAATGTATTGTGTGTGCAGACCTAGTGTGTGTGCAAGGTCCTTAAATGCAAGAAAGCAAACTAGAGCAACCTAGAAAGTAAACCCTAATTGCTTGTAAATGATAATGTGAATGCTCTAAATCAAGATGCAAAGTGATCTAAAGCACGAATAAAGGATATATTGAAGCTTATGCAAAGACATGAAAACAACATGAAATCATACCCAACCCTCAAGGGAGGAGTACAAGCCAATCTTCAGTCGGTAATCTCCTATTGTTCTTCAATGTCTTCCAAGCCCTAAATGGATGAATGAAATTGATAAATGCTTGATAGAAGGATGTTGAATGTTGTTGAAGTCTTCAAAGATCTGCTCTTTCGCTGCATAGAAGGTCCCTCCAAGCCAAAAAATCGGATCCTTTCAAATGAAGAAAGAGAGCTCTTAAGTAGGAAACCCTAGGTCGTAATTTCGTCTTTTGGCTGACCTAGAGATTGAATCTCCCGCCAATTTCTTGGGGTTAAGCTTTATTTTATGATTGGATCGCGCTCCTAAAATTTTGGGAAAAATGTCCGGGACCATGTTGCACTCCGGGCGCCATGGTCCCGACAACTTTTCACCAAATTTTCAGGGCCGTCAGATATGATGATTTTAGAGAGAATCCCAAAGTTACAGGTGATTTCGAGATGTTTTGACCCCCTAAATCAAGCCCTCAAGTTCGAAATAGGACCTAATTAGGGTTTTTGATTAAATGATGTATAGGAGGAATAAAATGAAAAGGGCACACTTTAATGAAAGGACCCAACTTTATGATATGGGAGATGATAAAATAGAACCTTAGACTTAATTAAATTAATTAATTAAGTGCTAAAGGGGAAATGCAATGCAAAATGCAAAATGCGCTAAGGCGGGTGCTAAACTAGGTGTGAAATTGTACCACCCTAGCAAGTGCGTACAATTTACGACGCTACATTTAGCCCCCACTTTAGCGGTCATATGAACACTACATGCATATGCAAGCTAAAGTACAGAAAAGTAAACATTATTTGAAAAAGGATATATCCATAAGTCTGTTGAACGAAGCCCCCAGCGGTATCTGCAGTACACAGTTAGGAACCGCACCCTACAAAACACACGTTAGATCACAAAATCACCTAATGCTTACTAAGGAAGGTGATGAAAATTCGAGGGTAGCTATATGCCCCCCCCTGTTTTGGCTTGCTAATTTTAGTGAGTTGAAACAGGGTATCATGTTTACCACTTCGAATTGTTAAAGAATATTGATGACAAATGCTCACAAGAAGATTCGATATGAGATCAAAAACTAATGGAGAATCATTTGGTAAGAAAGAGGACTAAATCTCCATTCCAACGCAACAAAGAGTGTGAGGATTTGAGAGTTCTCTAACACAAGATGAAGGATGTAAATGGAAACAAAATGCAAAGAGAAGAAAAGAAAGGAGAAAAGCATGAATACACACATTGGTGATCCATGAGAAGAATAGTGAGAGAGAAAACATGGACTTCTTGCCCCTAGATCTTGTCTAGGTGATCCATGGGAAAAAGGACATGGAAAACTAGCCCCTAGAGTCTGTCTAGGTGATCCATGTAAGGGAGGAAAGTGAGAAAGTCTAGCCTTATGCCGCTAGTTCCACTCAACCTCGTGTATGTGTGTGTAAGTGAGGTTAGAAGCATCTCATAGGAGTCTATGCCCGAGTATGCTACAACCTGTATATGTATAGTACAAAAGCGTGACATCTCGCTCTAAGAGTCTGTGCTCTGGTTCCGAGAATAATCACCCTGCATAAAAGAAAAATGGAGACATCTCGCTCTAAGAGTCTGTGCTCTGGTTCCGAGAATGACCCATTGCTCAAAAAGTGTAATGTTTATGTCATAAGCAAAGTAGAACAAGGATACCTACCTTCATCACAAAAGAAGATACCCCAAAAAATGCAACAATGTCATAGATCCAAGCAAGGGAGTTTTTGCACTCTTTAAGCAAGGATAAGATAGTTGAAAAGGGATATCTTGTAGTATGTGTAAAGGAGATCCTTAGAGGAGAAGAGACCTTTGTACAAAAGACACCTATCCCAAAGAGGAATTGTCTTAGACAAATATAACATCTTTTAGAATAAGACAAAGAAGAGAATAAGAATGCAATACTTCCTTCTTTTGCGAGGTGAAAGTGATTCTTAATGAAGGATGACACTCTTTTTAACCCAATCGGGAGAGTGAATTCATTATGGATGTATTTTACCAAGTGAAAAAGAGGTTGTAGTCAAGGACTTACACCTTTTGTAAGAGAGAATCCTTGAACAAACAACAACAAATGCGTACAAGGCATAACATCAAGTAATAAAGTCCACACCATCCACAAAATAGGACAAAGTGGATCCTTAGATAAAAATAAGGAAAGATCATTGCCTCAATGAGGAATTACACAATCTTCTAGGAAGAGATTTGGACATAAGAAAAAGAAGAGATGTATGAAATCACTCTTGTCCCCATAGGAACAAGAAAATTAGGCTATTATGTCGCTTCAAAAAAAATATGATTGTACTTGAAATTGTACCATCATGAATGACAATGAGCCCCCAGTAAATGAGCTACCAATGTCACATAATGATGAGCAACATAATAGCCATTAATGTTATTTAAAGACATGATGGATTGAATGAGGTATTTGAATATGACATGCTAAATGCTCAACTATAAGTGAGATCAAAAACATGTGTAAAATGATAAAAATTGAACAAGAAAAGTCACAAGAAATCTTAGGAGAGGGATGAGTGTAATTTATTAGAGCCTTATCCTTGGAGGAAAGGACTTTATGATGAATAGGAAATAAAGATTCATAAGTGGATTTAGAAATTTGAGGGGAGTCATAAAGAGATTTGTTCATCGCCAAGATTTCCTTATGAGGGGAATGAGAGTTGATAGAAGTAGAAGATGATTTAGTTGAAGTGAGATCATCATCACTACTAAATATAGCATTCACATTAAGAGATGGTCTTTTAGATGCTTTAGTGCATTTGTAGGGATTCTAGCCAAGTCCAAAGGCATAATTGTGAAAATTAGTCTCTAGAGGAACCTTCATCCCTTGTTCATAAGCGCCACAACCATTTCCATGATACCCATGCTTAGCAAAAATGTGAAAACCACGACCATAACGATTAGCCATTTCTGGAAGAGAAGGTGGTTTTTCATAAGACAAAGAATCAAACTCTTCATAATTAGAGGTGTGAGGAGAAGAAGTTTGAGAAGCGGCCACAAAATTATTGCTCATAGGTTCAAGTAAGAATGATTGATCTCTAGTTTCTTCCTTCTTTTTAAGTTTAAGCTCTCTAGGAGGAACCCTATACTCACCTACAAAGGTGGGATTAAAATCAAGAGATCCCCAATCGTCTTCTGTGAGAACCCTCTCAGGATCAAAAGCCTTTTCATGTGTAGATTCAAGTCAAGAAGGATCTTCTTCAGGAGCTTTAGGCTCATCCAAGAATTTTGATTATCATAAGGTAATGATTTGTTCATAGGTATCTTGTTTAAAGAGTCATCATTAGAAGAGGAAGATTTGGAAGAACTCCCTTTGGAAGTAGATGTTTGCAAACAAGCCTGAAGATTAGTATCACCTATCAAGGTATATGTCTTATTGTTATAAATAAATTTAACTTGTCTATGCAATGTAGAGGGGACAACTTGCATACTGTGAATCCAAGGTCTCCCTAATAACAAGTTGTATGTTAGATTTCCCGACATAACATGGATAGGAGTAGGCAAAGTAACAGGTCCCACTGTGATGGGTAAGGTGATAATACCTAATGAAGACTTAGCCACATTATCAAAGCCTCGAATGGGACGAGGGTCAGGCTCAATAAGGGATGTATCCACATTCATCTTATGCAATAGATTAATGCTACACACATTAAGGCCAGAACCATTATCTACCAGTGTTCGTCTTATAGCAGTGTCATTTATGATAACCACAATCATCAAGGGATCATATTGATGTTGAATTTCACTAGTAGGCAACTCATCTTGGGTAAACACAATTTGAGCTTTAGGATTCATCACAGAGTTAACCAAAGATGCTATATTACTAGATGTATTTGGTGGAGGAACATTCAAATCTTTCAAGGCATCTTGTAACATTCCATGATGAGCGGAAGAAGTTTGGATCAAATCCCAAAGGGATATCTTAGCAGGGGTAGCTTTAAGTTGTTCTATGAGATCATATTCCTTACCAAGAACTTGTGAAATACATGGAGCTTGGGGAAGAATAGGTTGGGAAGGAGGAAGTGAAGTTGGGATAACTGGAGGAGGATTAGGTTGCCTATTGTTTCTAGTATTATAAGTATGGGCAACCGCATGATAACTCTCTCTAGTCAATTGCTTAGCATACTCATAAGGGCTCTTAGAGGAATAACCTCCTTGCACAGTAATAACAGGTTTCTTAGGAGTGCAAAAAGAATCATTAGCATAACCACCTTGAACCACTAAGATAGGCTTATTTAAAGGTTGAGAATTTTGAGAAGGACAAGCACCTTGGACAGTGAAGAGAGGTTTGTTAGGTGTCTCATTCACATGTATCAAATTGATTGAGGATGGTTTAGAGGGATGAACAAAAGCATTGGAAGAATTATTGATAGTCTTCTCTTGCACTAAAATCTTATCACGGATTAAATCAATTTTAGGAGAGAGACAAGGGGTAGGCATTGATGTTCTAGTAGGAAGAGGAAAGGTCATATCATCCTCTATCATCAAATGATCTACATGGGGAATAAACTCTCTAGGAGAAGGATCAACATTACTCTCTAAAGTCTCACTTTTGAGAGGGAGATCTTTGAAAGAGATGTTAACCATCTTGCTTTGAACTAGGGTTTCCTTATGAGTAGAACCAAGTTGAGGAGAGGGAGATGCTTTATTTTTAGAGGGAGAATAATTGAGATTCAAGGAAGGTGAGAAATTATCAAGGGAGAGAGAATAATCTACACCTTCTTCTAATGGTTCATCCCAAATAGTGAGGTTGTTGAAAGGAATGTTTGAAGTATTGTCAATTTCGGGAGAGGAGATAACATTGTTTATTAATTCCTCATCCTTAGGAGGGAGAGCATCAATAGATGTGTTAAACTCATCCTCTTTCCTCAAAATATGTTCAATAGGGGAGAGAGAACTAAGGAAATTGCTTATTATTTCATCTTCTTTCTCTAAGGGATGCTTATGGGTAAGACCAACTTTAGGAGAAGGGTAAGCATTTACCATTAATTCATCATCTCTAGTGGGAATTTTGTTGGACAAGGAAAGGCCATCACTAGGAAATGTAGGGATAATGTCATCTTCTTGCACAAAGGGATCCTCATGAAGGGAGTGTTTTTTAGGAGGAACATGAACATATTTCTGTAGTGTCGTAAATTGTACGCACTCGCTAGGGTGGTACAATTTCACACCTAGTTTAGCACCCGCCTTAGCGCATTTTGCATTCTGCATTGCATTTCTCCTTAAGCACTTAATTAATCAAATTAATTAGGTCTAAAGTCTTATTTCATCATTCTCTACATCATAAAGTAGGGCCCCTTTCACTAAAGCGCGCCCTTCGCATTTTATTCCTCCAATACATCACTTAATCAAAAACCCTAATTAAGTCCTATTTCGAACTTGGGGGCTTGGTTTCTGGGTCTAAACATCTCGAAATCACTTGTAACTTCGGGATTCTCTCTAAAATCATCATATCCGACGGCCCTGAAAATTTGGTGAAAAGTTGTCGGGACCATGGCGCCCATGCAACATGGTCCCGGACATTTTTCCCAAAATTTTGGGAGCACGATCCAATCATAAAATAAAGCTTAACCCCAAGAAATTGGCGGGATATTCAATCTCTAGGTCGGCCAAAATACGAATTTACGACCTAGGGTTTCATACATAAAAGCTCTCTTTCCTCATTGGAAGGGATCGGATTTTTGTTTCCAGGAACTTCATATGCAGCGAAAGAGCAGATCTTTGAAGACTTCAACAACACTCAACATCATTCTATCAAGCATCTATCAAATTCATTCATTCATCCAATTAGGGCTTGGAAGACATTGAAGAACAATAGGAGATTACCGACTGAAGATTGGCTTGTACTCCTCCCTTGAGGGTTGGGTATGATTTCATATTGTTTTCATGTCCTTACATAAGCTTTGATATATCATTTATTCATGCTTTAGATCACATTGCATCTTGATTTAGAGCATTTGCATTATCATTTACAAGCAATTAGGGTTTACTTTCTAGGTTGCTCTAGTTTGCTTTCTTGCATTTTGGACCTTGCACACACACTAGGTCTGCACACACAATACATTTTACAAAACAACTTGGCTATTCATGGAGGTGGAAATCACCAAAGTGGGGGTTTGACTAAGGTAAAACCCTATATAGCCGCCCTTCCCCCTTTTCAGATATTATTGCAGGTTTCGGGATTCGGACGACGCCGCAGGACACAGATCCGGAAAGAGGAGACTGAGACAGAACCCTGTGTGAAATTGTAGCTCAGAAGACCAGGACAGGGGCGCTGGGCGCCCTGGTCCTGCCAGGACAGGGGCGCTGGGCACCCTGGTCCCTGGGACAGAGGCGCTGGGCGCCCTGGTCCTCCGGACAGACAGCTTTCCGACAGTTTCCAGACAGTGTTTCAGGGTGCAAAACAGTGGTTTCCGGTGCAGTTTTCAGGACAGTGGCGCCCGCGCCCCCGTCCCGAACATTTTCAGTCTGATTTCGACTCCAGGTACATATCTGCATTATTATTTTATCCTTACATTTACAGCTGTTCATTGTTTAATCTCAATTCTGCAAACTTGTTACTAGTTCATACTTACATTTCGAGGTTAGGGTTTGAACTTGTATCATTTTAGCTTTCAATTTCAACAAGGGAATAGAAATCCTAATAGATATCCCGTGGCTCTCTCTTTCACCAAAAGAAGTAGCCAACCGTGCGATATCTCTAAGCTCTTTCGTATTCCGCAATGTGTGTCAAAAGTTAGGATTAGGGTACATTGTCCTAGTCTCGCTTTTTCCCCTACACAATTTCTCCAAAGATTCATGCTTAGGAAGGAGATCTTTGAAAGAAGTGTTCATAACCTCTTGTTGAACTAACATGCCCCCATTGGAAGGACCAACTTTAGGAGAAAATAAGTCAATGTCCATCAATACCTTTTCACTTAGAGAGGCATCATGTAGGGAAGGTGAAGTAACATTAAGAAATGTGTTTATGATATCATTCTCTTCCTCTAGGATAGCTAAATAGGAAGGGCACATTTTAGGAGAGTTGTTAAGATCACTCTTAAAGTCTTCATCCTTAGAGCATGGGAGAGTCTCAAAGGGATTGTTAGCAACTCTTTTAGGCACTAAAATGTTGTTATAGATGGAGGGAGGTTCTTTAGGAGAAGGAAAAATTGAAACAAGGGAAGCTAACCCATTATCACATCTATGGAATGAATGCATCATGACAACAATTTTCCTCTTTCAAATGATAACACATGCAAAATAGAAGAAAATGTTCAATTTTAACCAATGCAAGCACTTAGAATGTAGATTTAGAAAATGAAATTTATGATTCAAATGAGTTCCTAAATCAGATTTGAAATTATTGATCCCAATTAAGCTATCCACAAGTTCAACTTTGAATTGAAAAATTAGGGTTTTAGCAAAAATTTCCTCTAAATTTTTGAATCTTGCAAGAAATTAAAACTTTTAAATACAAATTTGAATTTGAAAACACTCAAATTTGAAAACATAAATCAGAATTAGAGAAGATTGGAATTCATGTCGGGTTCACCAAAATGTGTGGGAGAAAAAGTGACACTAAGCAAACATGCCCTAATCTCACTTTCAACCACACACTTGTGGAATACGAAAGAGCCTAGAGGTATCACACAATTGGCTACTTCTTCTTGTGAAAGAGAGAGCCATGGGCTACCTATTAGGATTTCTATTCCTTTGTTGTAATTGAAAGATAAAATGATGCAAGTTCAATCCCAAACCCTAAAGTGCAAGTATGAACTAATAACAAGATTTTCAGGATTGAACTTAAATAATGGAAAGCTATAAACACAAGGACAAGACAAGAATGTAAATGTGTACCTGGTGTTAAAATATGAATGAAAATCTTCGGGACAGGGGCGCGGGCGCCACCGTCCTGATTCTGCCCCTGAAACTGCTCCGGAAACTGCTGTTTTGCACTCTGGAAAAGCTGTCAAAAATGCTGAAAATGCTATCTGTCAGGAGGACCAGGGTGCCCAGCGCCCCTGTCCCAGGGACCAGGGTGCCCCATGCCCCTGTCCTGGTCTTTTGCTTTGAGATTTGGTGTGTTGTTTGGTCTCCGTCTGCTTCTTCCGGATCTGTAACTTGCGGCGTCGTCCGAGTCCCAAAACCTGCACTTATATCTGAAAAGGTGTTTGGGCGGCTATATAGGGTTTTGCCTTAGTCAAACCCCCACTTCAGTGATTTCCACCTCCATGAATAGCCAAGTTGTCTTGTAAAATGTATTGTGTGTGCAGACCTAGTGTGTGTGCAAGGTCCTTAAATGCAAGAAAGCAAACTAGAGCAACCTAGAAAGTAAACCCTAATTGCTTGTAAATGATAATGTGAATGCTCTAAATCAAGATGCAAAGTGATCTAAAGCACGAATAAAGGATATATTGAAGCTTATGCAAAGACATGAAAATAACATGAAATCATACCCAACCCTCAAGGGAGGAGTACAAGCCAATCTTCAGTCGGTAATCTCCTATTGTTCTTCAATGTCTTCCAAGCCCTAAATGGATGAATGAAATTGATAAATGCTTGATAGAAGGATGTTGAATGTTGTTGAAGTCTTCAAAGATCTGCTCTTTCGCTGCATAGAAGGTCCCTCCAAGCCAAAAAATCGGATCCTTTCAAATGAAGAAAGAGAGCTCTTAAGTAGGAAACCCTAGGTCGTAATTTCGTCTTTTGGCCGACCTAGAGATTGAATCTCCCGCCAATTTCTTGGGGTTAAGCTTTATTTTATGATTGGATCGCGCTCCTAAAATTTTGGGAAAAATGTCCGGACCATGTTGCACTCCGGGCACCATGGTCCCGACAACTTTTCACCAAATTTTCAGGGCCGTCAAATATGATGATTTTAGAGAGAATCCCGAAGTTACAGGTGATTTCGAGATGTTTTGACCCCCGAAATCAAGCCCCCAAGTTCGAAATAGGACCTAATTAGGGTTTTTGATTAAATGATGTATAGGAGGAATAAAATGAAAAGGGCACACTTTAATGAAAGGACCCAACTTTATGATATGGGAGATGATAAAATAGAACCTTAGACTTAATTAAATTAATTAATTAAGTGCTAAAGGAGAAATTCAATGCAAAATGCAAAATGCGCTAAGGCGGGTGCTAAACTAGGTGTGAAATTGTACCACCCTAGCAAGTGCGTACAATTTACGACGCTACACTACCTTCGCTGCTAACTCTCTTTCACATATCACATGAAATTCCTTAATCTCCTCCTCACACACACCTTCATATTATTCTTCTCTCTCTCTCTCTCTCTCACTCTCACACACACACACAAAAAAAAAACAAAAACAAAACAAAACAAACAAAACAAAACAAACAAAACAAAAAAAACAAAAAAAAACACACACACACACATACCAGAGGGCACAAATACAAAATAGTGTGTTGGATAATCCCAACACATTATCAAGACACTCATGTTGGGCTCCATAAGATCTCTACACGCTTCCTTTTACAAACTTCATCTACCAATGCATACACCAAGATTACCAAAATGGGGTAGGGTCATTCAGACCCAATAATACTAACCCATTATAATAAAATCAATTACAACATCACCAAAACATAGAATCAACACATACCAATAATATCGCAACATGAAACTCAAAGATATACTTTTGATATGACCAAAACAACTAATATCAGGACACATGATTGATACCACATGATTGATATCAGGATCAACAAGAACTCAAAATTTTGGAACAAAGATCTTCCTGAGATTAACACACTATATTACCTCCATCACCTATATCATAATGCATGTCTAAAACATAACCAAATGACTGCATATAACATCTGGACCAATCTGGGCTACATATATGCTCCGTTCTAAACTGAATAACTGGTTTGACATCAATGACAATAATATCAACAATATTCACACAAGTCTAATAATCTCCCCCTTTGTCATTGATGGCAAAATATATCTAAAATATAACTGCGTACAACTCCCCCTTACTCATGCAACTCCAAGAAACCACATTCCTTTCTCCCCCTTTTGAAATCAAGGACAAATGATGCCTTTGATGAAAAAAAGTGAAAAGAAAAAGGAAGAAAAACATAATATATACAACTGCAAAAAATGTCATAACCTGAACACCGCACAAGAACCTTCAACTACTCTTCTTCCAAAAGATGAACTTGTATTTCTCCTTCAGATCGGGAAGAATAACTTCCCAAGAATGTATGGCTAGTTTAATGCTAATTGAAAGGCTTCTGCACTCTACCAATAGATCAACTGCATGGGACAAACTATCTGAAGTAGATTGGTTTTGCTCATACTCAACTGCATTCCGAAGCAACGCTGAAAAATGCTCCAATTTGGCCTCAACAATCTCCTTAACCTTCCAAAAAATGTTCACAAAGTCTTCTTTCTATCTCTGCAGTAATAAGAGTTCAAATTGAAGAGAATTGATTATTTTCCTTTGCTCACCATCCTTATCATATAGAAAATCAAAAGAGTTGCCTAGATTTGTTAACTCATTCTCAATAGCTTCAATCTTGCTTTTGTGCTTCACTATAGCTGTCGGCCAAGAGATACAATACCTATAGACTCTCCTAGAACTGTGGATACAATTCCTCAATTCCTCAATACACGCCGATAAGATATTTTACACATTAACACATTCATTTAGTAGATTCTGCATATCCAAACCTTTTTCTTCAACTGACTACTCAAAGAAATTCTCCTTTAGAACTTCATTCAAAGATCATGAAAATAAATTACTAATATATTCAAGAATCATATTGTTCTAGATCAAATGGTTCAACATAATGCTTTCAATTATATTTGACTCAATTGAAGTCAGCCACATCACACCAATCTTCTTGATTCTATCCATACTGTCAACTAATTTTAGCAAATTAGATTCATCATCTGGAGCTCTAGCTTCCTACTCTACAACAATTGAATCTCCTTCAGTTATAGGGGATTCCAGATCATCAATCACCACAACATCTTCTACCTTTCTTCTCTTGGGCTTTGAAACACTAGCATGAACAAACTATCTACTTTTCTTCTTTTCAGAGGAAGAATCTCCAGAATTGGAAATGAAAGATATGGATATCGGGCCAATACTCCACATGTCCAGAAAAGATTTAAAATAAGCATCATAGGATTCTTATTTATTATTCAGACTGTTCAAATATCTAAATATCTGCCTTGCAATCAGAACTACAGATTCTCATATGACATTATCTTTTGTCGAAAGGGATCCCAAATAGTACATAACCAAACTCACAAGCAATGACCCAAACCGAAAAGCATAATTATTCTCTTTTGTCATCTTAATATTCTCTAACAACAATTATTTCAATAATTCACACAAGTTGAACAATTTGTTTTCCACTATAAGCATATCTGCCATCTATATTGCAATTGTTGAGGTGACACCTTCCCTATTTCTGAAATAGATTTTATAAGAGATGTCATAGGCAACACACCTCACCATTGGATTGATAATAGTGTTAATGATTAAAGCTCGTTGATCACCCTTCACACTAGTTAGGGCTTCCACTTCTCTGTTAAGGATAAAATTCTTTGCCAGGACTTCTGCATAGTTGCACAAGCCGATGATCACATAAATAACTTCCTTCGTGATTGGATAGGGTTCATCCAACACGATGCTATCATCCCACACATGGCTAAGGATCATCCTGATAACCTCTTTATTATCAAACCAAGGGAATTTTGTCCAAATATTCAAACCTTTACTTTCCAAACCTTTGACCTTTTTCAACTCATCATCACTTAGACCAGCTTCAACATCTATGATTTTCTCTAGGTTAAATTCATCCAAGAGAACCTTGTCCAAAATCTAAAATTCCTCGTTGCTAGATTCTTCGATGATCAATTTTACTTCCATGATTCCTTGCACTGCTCACTTTGCTACTCCTCTACTGCTCACAATAATCTTAAATACAAATAACAGATAATGAAAGGATGAATTCAAAAAACCAATACTTATCTTGCCAAAAATACTTCTTAAGGTTTTGCCACCAAGAACTGTCTTGTCGATGATGTTAGCAAAAAAATTCTTCTCAATTACCAGATAGCACTTAAAACACTGTCATGCTGAATCAATGACATGATCCACTCAGACGGGGAGGATAGAATATTTTTATTTCAAAACAAACTTCGCTTGACCCAAAGCTCTATACTTAGTTACCGAAGGAAGAGGTGTCTGCATTGGATTCTGATACATTAGGATCACTTCCTTTGTTCTCACTCTTCTTTTTCCAGACCAAATTTACTTTCTTCTTCAATTCATCATTCTTCATCACATTCTTCTCAGCAGATTTCTCCTCTTTTCCACTTCGACATTGATTAGCATAATGCCCAGATTGCTTACATTCGAAATAACCAATAAGTTTCCTTTCAGGTCTTACTTGATGTGATCTGTGTCTGCATTGATTAGCCTTATGTCCATAGTTATTGCAAATGTAACAATATCCATGAAAGCTATAACTCTTCTTGTTTGCATCAACTGGATTATAATTTTAATTCCCAACATGATTTCTACAAATACTTTCTTTATGTCAAAACCTCTTGCAACTATAGCACTTAGTGCTTCTACAGTTTACTGCCTTATGTCCAAATTTATTGCATTTAAAACAATAGCCATAAAGGATGAGTACCTTTGTGCATTAGGCTATCGAACTGATGGTCTTCTTGCATTAGAATTTTGATTTTGGGATTTTCTTTCATCTTCTGTCTTTTTCTCCACTTCAGCTTTGACTTCTTTATCATTCTGATCTGAACGCATTCCGGGTTGGAAACCAAGTCTGGTTTTGTCCTCATTAGCTTGTTGCATGTTGATCAAATCTTTCAGAAGCTTACTACTATTAAGGATCTTATTTTATGCCTTTACATTCTTCACCTCTTGCTCAAGCTTTCCACGTTCTTAAGACTTCTTCTTTATTGTTTCCTTCAAGAATTGCTTTGTCTTGTCTTTTTCTTCAATCTTCTACATAGGGTCTTTAATAGTCTCATTTGCCTGCTTCGACTGATTGTTAACCTTCGTGTGCCTCAGTTTGAACTTTTGGATTTGCTCCCTCAGTTTCTGCATTCATTCATTTGCTATCTTCACATTCTCTTTCAATTCTTCATTCTTTGATTCAAAACTTTCCAAATCTTCAAGAGTTGTCTTCAAATCTTCATCGAGCTGGAAATATTTGGTCATGCATATAGGTTCCATGATTCAACCAACACGGATATCCCTCAAGCGATTAAGCTTCCAAGCAAGGGACCAAAGCTCTCATGTCAATTGTTGATTAGGTTGAAAGAATCAAAATACTAAGAGGGGGGTGAATCAATATTCCCACAAATTTGGAAACTTTCTTCTAACTTTAATCTTCCATAGAGATATTGCACTTCATCCAACAAACTTAACAAATATAAAACAACAAATGTAGAATAAACATGAAGAACACAACCCCAAGACAAACACTGGATTTTATATGTGGGAAACCCAAATGGGAAAAACCATGGAGAGAGTTAACTTTCAGGAGAATATAACTAGTTATATGGTGTTTATAATAGGGGTGGATCACTGTCAAGTGACTCACTACCAGATTACAAAAGTGGCTCATTGCCAAACTGCTCACTGCAAAGATACAAAGAAACGACTCATTGTCGGAATGCTCACTCAACAAAAAAGGTTGAACTGGCAAAGAATTGCATCTACAAATACATGGGATCAGCTCTCAGATTAAGCTCAGATTATAATTCACAAACTTTACAGTAGATCTGGTTAGATATCTTTGTATAATTGTCCTACAGTAGGTCCGGGGTGAAGGACTATTACACTACTACAACATTGTCTTGCTTTGTTGTCAACAACTAACACTTTACACACTGCTACCTTCGCTACTGATGAGTAGTCTTTTTGGTTAGTTTATATAGACTTATGTTATGTTAGATTTCTCATTTCACGACTTAGACATTCTGATTGTGATGGATATAAGCCCTTTTGTGTTTAAAACTATGAACTTTGCCATCTATTAAACAACCTTATAAATGATATGATAAAACTCTTTTAATGATATGGAAATGCTTGATTAAATGTTGGTTAGAAGTAATATTTTTTGAATATGTGTTGTGTGTAGTAATTTTTATGTATGCAGCTGGAGGAGAGACTAAGTCAACATAGAGACATCAGTTGCTATTTCAGAGAGTTACAGTCCTACTCAAATAGGACTGTTGAACCAGTTAAGCCGACATTTGATGGCTCTGACAGAGCTCCCAGTTGTGCTTGATGTTGATAACTCAATGATGAACTGATAGTACTAACCTGGTACTGAGAGGGGGGGAGGTAAATCAGTACAGACAAAAATATAGTCCTAAACCGGTCTGACAGCAGACACTTCAAATGACTGGCAAACAGTGACACCAGTTTGAAATAGAGTGCAACCAGTAAAGCTAAGAATGATTGAGACAAGCATTAACCGGTTACTCACTTAGCTTTTCACTCAACTCAAGATTACACTACCATTTCAACCTTATGCATAAACAGGTAATCTATCATTAGATCATAATAACAACTAGTTCAACATGTTTTATTGACAGGCATAAAACACAGAACCATCATATGCTTGACAAACAATAGAAAAGCATCACACATGACACACTTATTTTTCACGTGGAAACCCAACTAGGAAAAACCACGGTGGGGATGAATACCCACAAGTTGTTTTTGAACTCTTTAGAAGTCCGCTCTGTTAGAAGCCTTGTCCGGTTAGAGACATTACAATAGGTTATGCTAGGAACCGATCCTGTTAGAGATCACCCGATTAAGGGATGGCTACAATACCTGGTTAAGGGTTAAACCCTATTAAGGGTTACCTTGTTAGAGGATTTCAAGAACTCAATAGCTTTGAATTACCCTGTTAAAGGATTTCCAGCAAGCTAGTTAAGGCTACCCTGTTAAGGGATTTTCCAACTGTTGAGGTGGTTAGAGATCAATAGGTATTACAATAATCTGGTAACAACACTCAATGCCAATGCAGATCCACTTAAGCTCCTCTTCACCTTCTGCACTTACACTCTGCAGGTATCACTTCTCTCCTTTTGGTCTGGCAAGAATCACGTATCCCTTCTCTTGGATACACACACACAACTTTTGCCAACAACCTCAGAAAGATCACAACATCGGCCTTATAGGAAAATAGCTAGGTTGGTAGCATAAACCCTAAACCCTAAACCTATTAGGTTAAGGAATTCAAATGGTTCAATCCTGACTGTTGAGCACACTGCATTAATCTCCATCGTTCATTTTCCACCGATTTCATGGCGACTGATAACCCATCACACATTATCACCATTTTATAGACTTCACACATTCCCAAGGTAGATAGAAACAATCTCCTTCATGCAAGATCCTTCACGCACACAAGGCTTATGTGGCAACATGATCTGTTCTTTGTTATCATGCTAACTCATCACACAAAGTCACCGGTTGAGCCACACAGGCTTGAAGCACTTCAACCGAAAACCCTAAAGTTGAGACTACCAACCGGTAGTCATACAACGCTTCCATGTGCTGGTTCCCATAACCATATGTCGGTTCACCTTGAACAAGAACACCGCTTCACTTTGGCACAAATGTCGGTTCACAGTGTTATACCGGTTCCCATAACCATATGCCGGTTCACCTTGAACAAGAACACCGCTTCACTTTGGCACAAATGTCGGTTCATCGTGTTATACTAGTTCTCTCATATGTCGGTTCTTACCTCTTCAACATATTGACATCAATGACAATATACAATGTCATTATGTCCTCATACCGGTTCACATAATGCCAACAATCTCCCCCTTTGGCATTGATGGCAATATACAAAGATATCTCTCTGCTTCACATCTTCTCCCCCAATTTTTGCAGATATCTTCTCCGCTTCACATCTTCTCCCCCTTTGACAACAATGACAAAGTGGAGGCAAAAGCTTCCCCGTTCCATTATGCTGCTCCCCCTGAGGAGTAGCATCCTTCAACACATCAATCCAAAATAAATTTGACTATGCAATACCTAACTGATGTGGAGCATATGCTTTTAGTTTACCTCCTGAAGGGGCAACACCCCTAATTCACCTCTTAAGTACATAAATGTAGTCTTTGGGAGAGGCTTGGTGAATATGTCTGCTAACTGCTCCTTACTGGAAACATGTTCCAGTGCAATCTCTTTGTTCTAAACCTTTTCCCTTAAGAAATGATACTTAAGCTCAAAGTGCTTGGTTCTAGAATGTAAAACCGGATTCTTGGAGATATTAATTGCACTAGTATTGTCACAAAATATACTTTCCAGTTTAGATACAGGAACTTTGAAGCCATTTAATACATGCTTCATCTAAATTGTCCAAGTGCAGTTCATGAAAGCTGCAACATACTTTGCTTCCGCTGTAGACTGAGAGATACAACTCTGCTTCTTACTCATCCATGAGACTAGTCTACCACCAAGGAAGAATGCACCACCGGTTGTGCTCTTTCGGTCATCTACATTACCAGCCCAATCAACATCTGTGAACACTTGCAAGTTGAAATCCTTGCTATATGGATACCACAATCCATAGTCAACAGTTCCCTTTAGATACCTAAGAATCCGCTTGACTGCAACCAAGTGGGATTCTCTTGGACTTTTATGGAACCTTGCAGTAATGCCAACTGCATGTGCAATATCCGGTCTGCTACGCACTACATAATGCAATTTACCAATCATTGTTCAATATTCCTTCTCATCAACCAATGCTGAGTCATCCTCTTTGGATAGTTTACAACTGGTCACCATCAGTGTACCAACCGGTTTTCTATCTTCCATGCCAAAGGTCTTTAGCACCTCTTTGACATACTTGGACTGAGTGATAAAGATTCCATCTTTCATCTACTGGATCTGTAGTCCAATGAAGAACTTAATCTCCCCTATGAGTGACATCTCAAACTCTTTCTTCATCTCATCTGCAAACTCATGACTCATCTTGTCATCTCCACCAAAGATAATGTCATCAACAAATACCTCACAGATCAGGATCTGATCTCCTTCAAACTTCAAGTAGATATTGCTATCTTCATTTGTTCTCTCAAATCCAATCTTCACAAGATGGGAATGCAAATGTTCATACCATGCTCTAGGTGCCTTCTTTAGGCCATATAAGGCTTTATGTAGCCTACACACCATGTCACTGTCTTCAGATAGGGCAAACCCATCTGGTTGCTCTATATACACCTCCTCTTCAAGTACACCATTTAGGAATGTAGATTTTACATCCATTTGATATACTTTGAAGCCTTTAAAAGCTGCATATGCAAGAAGCATACGAACTCCTTCCAATCTGGCTACAGGAGCAGAGGTTTCTCCATAGTCTTCTACTTCTTCTTGAGCATATCATTTGCATACCAATCTATCTTTGTTTCTAATCACTATGCCATCCTCATTCAGCTTATTTCTGAAGACCCATTTGGTACCAATGACATTTTTATGCTCTGGTCTGGGTACCAAAGACCATGTACCATTTTTCTCTATTTGGTCAAGTTCCTCTTCCATTGCCTTGATCCAGTCTTCATCTTTATGTGCCTCTTTGAATGTTTTAGGCTCAAATTCAGAGATCATACATGCGTTTTCTCTGACTTTTCTTCTTGTAAGGATTCCTGCATCCTTATCTCCTATGATCTGCTTAGGGTCATGATTTAGCTTGACATACCGAGGAATGGTCTTGATAGATTCCTCTTGCTTTTATTCTTCATCCTCATCTCCATCAGTATCAGCATCTACATCTGCCAGTGTAGGAACACTATTACTGGTACTTGGTTGACTGACAACCGGTTCCCAGAAGGTTGCAACTGGCTCGTTTACTGCTTGCTCACTACCGGTTTCCTCAGTTTTCTCAGAGGTTCCATCAACTCTTACATTGATGCTTTCCATAATTCTCTGAGTCTTATTGTTGAAACACTGGAGAGCTTTGCTCTTGGTGGAATATCCTAGGAATATTCCCTCATCACATTTTGCATCAAATTTGCTCTGGTGTTTACTCCTCTTGATGTAACATTTGCTACCAAACACTCTAAAGTAGCTAACCATGGGTGTCTTACTGGTCCAATACTCATAAGGGGTTTTATCCTTACCTTTCTTGATGAGTACTTGGTTTATTGTGTAGACTGTAGTGCTCACCGCTTCTCTCCAAAGGGTGTGAGCTACCTTTCCTTGAATCAACATGGTTCTAGCTGCTTCAACCACAGTCCAGTTATTCCTCTCTACTAGGCCATTTTTCTGTGGAGTCCGGGGGGCAGACAATTGCCTCTCGATGCCATGTTCTTCGCAGTACTTGTTGAATTCACCAGAAGTGAATTCCCCTCCTTGATCAGTTCTCAGACACTTGATCCTTTTACCGCTTTCCTTCTCCACTAATGCTTTGAAAGATTTAAACTTTACAAAGGCTTCATACTTGTCTTTCAAGAATGTGACCCACATCACTCTTGAGCAGTCATCAGTGAGAATCATGAAGTACCTATCACCCTGCACACTTCTAGTTTTCATAGGACCACACAAATCAATATGCACAAGATCAAGCAAATTTTCAGAAGTGAAATATTTACCTTTAAAGGTTGAGGAAGACATTTTCCCCAATTGACATTCTCGGCACAAGGTATTATCCGGTTTGCTTAGCACTGGTAACCCTCTAACTGCCTTGATCTTACTAGCCTTCACAATGTTATCAAAGTTTACATGTCAGAGTCTCCTATGCCATATCTAGCTATCATCAAATTTAGCCATAAGACATGTACTTATATTTGCATTCAGATGAAATAGGTTACCTTTGGTCTGCGTGCTGGTGGCCACCAATTCACCATTCTTTCCTTTGATTTTGCAAACTCCATTCTTGAATTCCAGAGTGAGGCCACTGTCATTCAACTGGGCAACACTAAGAAGGTTGTGTCTAAGACCATCAACCTGATACACATTGTCAGCACTACTCTTTCCATTCAGAGAGATGGACCCTTTGCCTTTGACCATGTATGGTGCATCATTGCCAAAGCGAACCACACCACCATCATACTCCTCCAAGGATAGAAACTTTCTCCGGTCACCAGTCATGTGGTGAGAACAACCACTGTCAATGATGCACTCATTGGAATTATCAAATTGGGAGACAAGAGCCTTCTTGTCTGACATGTCTTCTTTGACAGCAACAAACACAATATCTTCATTTTCTTCATCCTCTGATTCCTCATCTGTGACACCTTCATCAACTGCCACAAAATAATTTCTCTAGTTTCCTCCTTTGAACTTCTTGAACCTTTCTGGTTTGTCCTTGTTGTCACCATTAGGATAGTTTACAACAATGTGTCCTATCCGGTTGCAAGAAAAGCATTTCCAAGGTAGCTTACCTTTGTATTTGTCGGTTCCTTTAGGAAGTTTCCTGGCAAGGAGAGCTTCAAATGCCATCAAAATCTCCTCATCATCCATTTCTCTGCTCTGTCTTGGTTCACCACTAGTGCTAGCTTCTTTTCCTTTTCTGGATGGTACAACAGAAGCTTTAAAAGTTGATTCAGTCTTTTGAACATTGCCATCAAAACTATTTAGCTCATAGGCTGTCAACTTTGCTATGATGGAGTCCAGGGATACCTTAGTTTTGTCTATTGATCTTAACTCCTCAATAGAAGCAACCCTTATTGCATAGACTGGCAATAGGGATCTCATGAATTTGCTTACCACAGTGGAATCTTTTATTTTACCACCTGCACTCTTGATATCTCAAACAACGGTTTTGATTCTTATTCCATACTATTGAATGGTCTCACCTTCAGCCATCAACATATCAAAACATGTAATCTATCATCAGATTCTTATTATGATTCTTATTCCATATTGTTACATGGTCATCACCGCCATAGAATGGTCTCACCTTCAACCATCCACATATCAAAACAGGTAATCTACCATTTCACCCTTATGCATAAACAGGTAATCTATCATCAGATCATAATAACAACTAGTTCAACATGTTTTATTGACAGGCATAAAACACAAAACCATCATATGCTTGACAAACAATAGCAAAGCATCACAAGATAAAAACATCACACATGACACACATATTTTTCACGTGGAAACCCAACTGGGAAAAACCACAGTGGGGATGAATACCCACAAGCTGTTTTTGAACTCTTTAGAAGTCCACTCTGTTAGAAGCCTTGTCCGGTTAGAGACATTATAATAGGTTATGCTAGGAACCGATCCTATTAGAGATCACCCGGTTAAGGGATGGCTACAATACCTGGTTAAGGGTTAAACCCTATTAAGGGTTACCTTGTTAGAGGATTTCAAGAACTCAATAGCTAAAGGATTTCAAACTCAATAGCTTTGAATTACCCTGTTAAAGGATTTACAACAAGCCGGTTAAGGCTACCCCGTTAAGGGATTTTCCAACTGTTGAGGTGGTTAGAGATCAACAGGTATTACAATGATCTGGTAACAACACTCAATGCCAATGCAGATCCACTTAAGCTCCTCTTCACCTTTTGCACTTACACTCTGCAGGTATCACTTCTCTCCTTTTGGTCTGGCAAGAATCACGTATCCCTTCTCTTGGATACACACACGCAACTTTTGCCAACAACCTCAGAAAGAGTCACAACATTGACCTTATAGGAAAACAGTTAGGTTGGTAGCATAAACCCTAAACCCTAAACCTATTAGGTTAAGGAATTCAAATGGTTCAATCCTGACCGTTGAGCACACTGCATTAATCTCCATCATTCGTTTTCCACTGATTTCATGGCGACTGATAACCCATCACACATTATCACCATTTTATAGACTTCGCACATTCCCGAGGTAGATAGGAACAATCTCCTTCATGCAAGATCCTTCATGCGCACAAGGCTTACGTGGCAACACGATCTATTCTTTGTTATCATGCTAACTCATCACACAAAGTCACCGGTTGAGCCACACAGGCTTGAAGCACTTCATTCGGAAACCCTAAAGTTGAGACTACCAACTGGTAGTCATACAACGCTTCCATGTGCCGGTTCCCATAACCATATGCCTATTCACCTTGAACAAGCACACCGCTTCACTTTGGCACAAATGCCGGTTCACAGTGTTATACCGGTTCTCTCATATGCCGGTTCTTACCTCTTCAGCATATTGACATCAATGACAACATACAATGTCATTATGTCCTCATACCGGTTCACATAATGCCAACATATTTAGTTATTATTTTAGAACATGTGTCGGTCTGTTGAGGAGATCTAGAGAATTCCATGGCCTATATTTTTGCATTAGACTAAGTCTTAGAATGATTCACCCTTTTATGCTTTTATTTCTAATAAAAGTCATCCTCCTAGTTTGTTGGGAGTGGATGGGTTGTGTAGTTAGTTAGTTGTTAAATTTCCTATAAATCCATCAGTTAAGGATGGAGTATGTAATGCAGTTTAATTTTTACTTGAGCACCGAATGTACTTTGTTTCATAGTTAGAAATAATAAGAGATTTCAGTTCTGCCATCTTTGTTGTTCAAAATTTCAATGTGTATGTGTTGTTGTCATTATCTTTATATTTGGTTATGGTTTTGGAGGCTCAACCAAGGGGGCCCACTTGGGGAGCATCCACATTTATTCACTTCTATGTTTTTCAAAGTACATTTACTATCGAGCTTATATTTACTGTTTAGAATCCTTTTTGTTGACTATCCTGCAACCATAGAAACCTCATTCCGTGACTACTCCTACAACCAAAGGAAAAACAAAGTTTATAGTTTCCAGCTGGTTAGTTTATTTCCTGCATAAAGTTACAATCTTTATATTAAGTAGGATAAATTGATGTCAGTAGAACCAATGTTAGAATCTAATGCTTTCCATTAATTCCTTGTTTAGCTACTTCAAGTTTGAGTTAGTATTCCTCATGAGTCTCTTGGTGTAGATATAGTGAAAACCTATTTCAAGTATACATTCTTGGGTTGACAATTGAATGAATTCCTTATTAATGAGTTAGTAGTTCAATGATAACAGAGAATTGAACCCCTTTGGTTGAGGAAATGAGTCTTTATTACTAGGGCATTATAAGGAATCAACATTTTTAGCGTCGTTATCGGGGATGGTGTCAAACTAAGAACTTATTGGGAATATATATTTTAGAATCTTTAAGCCTTTGTTTCATGTCATTAGAGTTAGAAAAACCTTTGAATCACTTGAAAAATACAACACAAACCTGTTACCTAACATTTTGTGTAGGCATATTGGCAATTAAGACAAAATCCGCATGCATATGGGAAGAAGAAGGGATGCATTAGGAAGGTTTCTTCTCTCTTAGTATAACCTTTCAATAAATCCTTATCAAGCTCTAGATATAAATCCTTTTGCTGAAGCTTTTGTGGAAGCTAGAAACCGAGGTATTTTTGATTTATTAGAGGGAGACCTTGATTTCTTAAATGAACCCCCTGAAGATAATATTTTACCCCTAGTTCTTTATCAACCACAAATGGCGGCTCCTGGTGGAGGGGGTCCTCCACTTCCTAATCCCACTTTTGAATTCCCTATTCCTGACCAGAATGATAATAAAAATTTGAAGAATATACCAACCTCCTCTCTTCCAAAGTTCCATGGCTTGGTCACAGAAGACCCAAACACCTTTTTGTTTGAGATTGATATTCTCTGTGAAAGCTATGATTATACTACTGATGCCCATAAAATCAAGCTATTCCCTGCTACCCTCAAAGAAGCTTCTCTTAGGTGGTTTATGAGTTTAGGTAGAGATGAAATAGTTAGCTGGGATGAAATGAAGGAAAATTTCTTTGAGAAGTATAAAGACTCTTGTACAGGATTGATCGACATGGTGATGATATATTTCGAATGGCACAAAAAGAAGATGAAAGCTTGGAAGATTATCTTGAGAGGTTTTTGTTTAGTGTCAACAAGTCCAAGCATAGTGCCTTGAGTCAAGAATCCTTGAAATTAATTTTTATAAGGGGAATTAATGAGGACTGTATTGAAGCACTTGACTTTATGGGAGGAGGAGACATTACTCAAGCTGAATGGGATGACATTAGGAAGATTTATTAGAAATACTCCAAAGCTTTTGCGAAGAAGGGTAGATACTATAGGCCTGGATCAACAGAAACAAAAACATCTTCAACAGTCTCCAAGATGGATATAACTCATATGTTAAAGGATTTCAAGGAAGACATTATCAATAACATGGGAACACAACTGGATACACTTTAGGCCAACAAGAAACATGCTGGAGTAGAAGCCATGTTGTTAGAATACTTCCCCCATTATAGAAACAAGAAGAGGGATTGCAAATGTAGAAATATTTCAAGCATTGAGAGAAAGCAGGAGTGTCCAAAATTCAGACCACTTGAGGATGAGGAAGGACAAGTCTTCTTTGTTGCACAGAGGAGACAATGGGCTCCAAGATGAGGTATGCCACAAGACCCTCTTTCTTTCAATCATCCTTATGCAAATCCCAATGCTAATAATAATTGGCAGTCCCAAAATCCTCATAATTGGTCAAATTATGGGCAAATTTTTTGGAGAAACCAGAATCCTTCCTAGAAAAATAAACCTAATATGAACATGCAACGACAACAAGGTAATTGGCAACTTTCTCAAGGGAACTAGCAATTAGCACCTCAATGGAGAGGAGGACAACAATGAAAAAATCAATTTGATGGCTATATGCAACCACCTATTCCTCCTCCTCAACAAGCCCTATTATCTCAAGCTAGCACAAATGCCAATGCACCTAGGCCCACTCAATTTCCAGCACAACCTGCACCAAATCCTAATAGTAAACCACAACAAGAGATGTTTGTTACTGACCCTATCCAATGCCTTGCCTATGTTGTGAATATCAATTAGATGCAACTCCACTCAAGAAAGGACTTGAGGGTTCCTCATTTATCAACTATCACCGAACTTCCTCCAAAGTAGGAGGAATAGTTAGAAAATGATCACCCTCAATCGACACAATTTAATTCTAGAGGACAAGATGAGAAAGCACAAATAGGTGAGACAAACCCTCCATTTCCTAATAAGCTAGCAGTCAAAGAACTAGAAGCAGAGCCAACCTTTGACTTCCTAGACCAACTCAAGCATGTTTGTGTTAAAATACCCTTATTCCAAGCCATTAAAGATGTTCCCATCTATAGTAAAGTAATAAGGGAAGTGTGTCTCAAGAAACTAGGTAGGAAAAGAAAATAGGGGGGAGTTCTATCTTGCAATTGCAGGATGAGGATGAGATTTTATCTCAACTTATCCAAAATAATTGTGAAATAAATAATCATCCTTCATGCCCTCTGCAAATACTGTTACCATCACCTTATACCCTATAATTCCAAGATTAATCACACCTGCTACATGCGTTGCTTCCACATGAACTCAAGACCCCCACTATTAGTCTAGCTTCCATGATAGAACTGATTGAACAACTAGAGGCCTCTCTAGGAAGATTGCTCAATATCAACAATAAGTTGACCACAACCCAACATGAATCTTTGGAAACACTCCTAAAAATCCACCAACATTCATTTTATTGGGAATATAATGACATAAAAGAATTGGATCCTATTCTTTGTACACACATAATTTATATCAATAAAGATTGCAAACCAATCTGCCAACCACAGAGGAGAGTGAACCCTGTAGTAAGATAAATTGTTAAACAAGAATTACAAAAGTTGTTAGATGCAAAATTCATTTATCCCATCTTTGATAGTCAATGGGTATCTCCTTTGGTCATTATACCAAAGAAAGAAGGTAAGTGGAGAGTGTGTGTTGACTAGAGGAAGTTGAATGCAACCACTAAGAAAGATCACTTTCCATTAACTTTTATTGATTAGGTATTGGAAAATTTAGCGAGGAAGCAATATTTATCCCTCTTAGATGGGTTCAGTAGATATAACCAAATCATAATTGCTCTTGAAGATTAAGAGAAGACTACCTTAACATTCCCTTGGGGAGCGTATGCCTATTTAGTCCATCCTTTTGGCTTATTCAAAGCCCCTACAACATTCCAAAGGGTAGTTATCAGTATATTTTTTGACATCTCTCTCAACAAAATAGAGATATACATGGATGATTTTACAACCTATGGAGAAAAAATTGATGAAGCCCTATTGGATTTGTACAAGGTTTTGCAAAGGTGTGAAGATCATCACTTATCCCTAAACAATGAGAAGTGTTTCATGATGATGACAAAAGCTATAGTTTTAGGCCATCATATATCTCAAACATGCATTAAGGTGGACCTTGCCAAGATAGAAGTGATAAACAATCTAGCAGTACCCACAAAGCAAAAAGATGTATTGAGCTTCCTTGGTCATGTAGGATATTACAAGAGATTTATTCAAGACTTCAACAAAATAGCAGGACCACTATATGGGCTCTTAACAAAGGATGTTGAATTCAATTGGATAGATTCTCGTGATCATGCTTTCTCTACACTTAAAGATGTTTTGACTAGAACACCAATTCTACGAGGACCTAACTGGGAACTTCCATTTCATGTTCATATAGATGCCTCTATCTATGCAGTTGGCACTGTCTTTGGTCAAAAGGAAGGAGCCAGTGAGCATGCCATCTATTTCATCAGTAAGAACCTGCAAGGAGCTGAATTGAGCTACACAGTGACAGAAAAGAAAATGCTAGCAGTGGTTTATGCCTTAAACAAATTCAGGCATTATATCACTGGGTATCTAGTGTTTGTCCATATTGATCATGTAGCCATCAAGTACTTAATGAAAAAACCTTTGATAGCAAGCAGGTTAGCCAGGTGGTTGTTATTACCGCAAGATTTTAATATTACAATAGTAGATAGACCAAGGAAAGCCATTGTAGTAGCAGATTTTATTTCAAGGCTTACCACACCTGGCTCTAACACTGTCATTGATGATTCATTTCTGGATGAGCACCTATTTGCTATCAATACTTATACACCACGGTATTGTGACATAGAAAACTATTTGGCTTTAGGCAAAGTTCCTCCTTATTTCTCCCCAAAGGAGAAGAGGTTGCTAGTTGGGAAGAGTTTTCCTGATTCTTGGGTTGTACGTTATTTATACTATAGTGGGCCAAACCATGTGATGCGTAAATGTGTTAGAGAAGATGAAACCTGTAATATTCTACATGCCTACCATGATGAACCATGTGGAGGCTATTTTGTTGCCTAAATAACCTCCATGAAGATTCTCAACATTGGGTATTATTGGCCAACCCTTCATAAGGATGCCATTAAATATACCAGGAAGTGTGATCACTACCAAAGGATGGTGATGCATAGAATCTTGGAGCTTGATCCAATACACCTTCTTGAGTGACTTATCCTACTCAACCCTTCAACTAATCAAGTCCATCCAATATAAATTAGTAGGGTTTTATGCTAATGAGACCTCCAAGGTTTGAATCCACTTCTTGAGGTTGCCACCTCAAACACACACACACCACTCCAGGGCACCAAGCACTCCTGCAAGGATCTCAACACACAACCACTTCCAATGGGCTCACAATGAATCTACTAGGTGTCTTTGAAGTATTTTGAAGCTTTTAGGTTCACCAAACCCATTTCCTTGGCTGCCTACTCTTTTTAGGTCTCTACCGGGCTCAAATAGGCCTAATTGAATTAGCCCTCCCTTGGCGGTTTTAGAGTCTTAGTTTGAAAAATTCCCAAATAAGGCTAGAAATAAATTATGGATTAGAGTACCCTTTTGGAAGTTATAGACAATATTGAAAATGTGCATCTGGGTTATCCATATAAGTGGGGTTTCCAATGCTGCACTATTTTTGAGGGTTTAGGCCTCACCGGGTGACTTTGCAAGATGGGTCTGAAACTCTTCACCAGTCAAATCTCCTACTCCAAAAAATTTAGGATTCTTAAAGGGAATAGTTAGGGATTTATAACCATCTAACACTTTTCCATGTGCCAATTCTCTATGTGCTCTTAAATCACACTTTTTTGTTGTCCTAACTCACCTACTCCTAGCGATGAGCCTAGGGCTTCATTGTTTCCCCTCCTCAAGGACCTAAAAAACCACAAATCCTATCCTAAACCTATATAAATAACCTAACCCATAATTCTTATTTATTTCAACAAGTTCCATCAAATAATGCTTAGGTTAGAGCCATTTTCTTACTCTTAAACCCTACTTGCAAGGGTTTTACACCTAGTTGCTAAGAATGGAAGAAATCTCTGCAACCTAGGATCAAAACTTAAAATAAAGATTTTGAAAATTAAATTCAATCAACACTCATTCCCTAAAATGAGTTTACACAATCATCTCTATACTAGACTGTACCAAACAATGAAAACAAAAGAAAACTGTAAAAAACGGTGAAAGGCAAGTTTGTTTCAAAATCCAAAAACTTGTTCTTGCATTTCCAATCCTCCAACCCGTAAAATGAAGTAAACTTTGGATTTTATGCTGTTAGAGAAGTTGTTTCAACCAAATTTCCCACGCCATCTACCAAAAATGCAACTTTTGCAAGAAATTGCAAAATGTTGCTCAACAACTTTTTACATCTTTGGACTCCAAGATGCAACTTTGCATTCTAATGCATTTCATGACTCCTGAAGGTCCTGAAACACTCTAGAAGACATAAAAACAAAACAATTGACCCCTATTACATGAATTCACTCATCTAGAGTACTTATCCTATGAATTATCTAAGCATCTCACTTCTCAAGCTGACAACATCCTAAACACAATTGACTCAAACCAAAACTTGGACAACTCAACCATGGCTCTACTAAGTTCCAAATGGTTGGATCATTATTACATCACAAAGATAAGACACAAAATTTAAAGAAAACAAAAATTTCATGCTTGTAGTGTTAGGTGCCCTACACTAGATGGGAAGACCAACTAAATCTGATGAGGTGCCCCTGCAAACACAGGTTGTTGTTATTCCAATTGATAAGTGGGGAATGAAATTTATTAGTCCTATTGATCCTCCTTTTGATGGTAAGTCTTATATACTTGTTTGCACTGATTATGTTACTAAATGGGTGGAAGTTAGACCTATGACACATGCTAGAGACAACAAAGTCGAAAAGTTTCTTTATGAGGAAATCTTTACTAGATATGTTGTCCCTAGGGAGTTTGTAATTGATCAAGGGCCACAATTTTCCTCCACCTTAGTAATAGCTCTCATGAATGAATATAAAATTCATCATAAAAATTCTAGTACCTATCATCCCCAGGATAATTGCTTGGCAGAGGTCACAAATAGGGACATTGAAGCCATTCTCACAAAAACTATGAGTCTTCACAAGAAGGACTGGGCCTCTAGATTACTTGAGGCAATATGGAATTATAGGATCTCATGGAAAACAACCACTGTCTTCGCCCCATTTTAATTTCTCTATGGAAAAATAACTATCCTTCACATAGAATTTGAATACAAAATGTTGCGAACAACATTAGACCTGGACATGGATATTTCTAAAGCACAACAAGACTGCATCATGCAAGTTAATACTCTAGACGAATATAGGAGGCAAGCCCTCCATCATACAGAACTCATACAAGAATAACATGTTTGATGGCATGATAAACATATCAAAAACAAGAAATTTGCCCTTGGAGATTAGACATTTCTATATGACTCGAGATATCAGGAAAACCAGAGCAAGTTGCAGACACGTTGGATGGGACCATTTGAGGTGGCTGAAGTCTTTGACAATGGAGTTTTTCAACTCACAACAATTGATCCAGACTATTTTAAGCTATTGGAAAATGGCCATAGGCTTAGCCTTTATTACATGCCTAGTTCTAAACAAGAGTTCCTGCAACAATTTGTGGGTAGTCCAAATTTCAAATTTGCTACAGGAACATTTGGCGGGCTTTCCAGTTCACCACGTATTGACTAAGGTTTACTTTTCCATCTTCTTAATAAACTTTCCATGTCCACATGGAAATGATTTCTTCTTATCTTCCCTCATCATTCCACCTTATCTCTCTATTTGATGCCTCTCCATATGTACTCGCTTTCTTTCATTCTTTAACTTTGTTGTTACATTGCACATATCTTGGCCATTACATCAATGCCAATAATTATTACTTATTATACATCAACCTTCAGGTACACATTCACTTATTTTGTACTTATTGCTCTTAAATGCATTTTATTTGAATTATTTCCTTATCATTACAACGTATCATTTATTTCACAACCTGTTTATATTCTTATCCCTTCTCATGTGTGGACCCATGTAAAATTTTGGTTGGGGGGAGGGTTTGATGTGTGTTTTTTTTGCAAATATGAAGTTGCATTATGGAATTCGCATATTGGTCACCTTCTACAAAGCTTGATTTTAAATTATCTTAAGCCTTGAGTCATGATTTTCCCTTTGCACTCTCTTTCTTGTCACCCTGTCTTCATTAGTTTGAATGTGTGAAAATAAAGGTGCTATAATTAGCTCCGAAATATGTGAAGGTTGTGGATAACAAGTTAGGAAATTTCTATAACTTCATAAGAAAGGGAATTTCTCTGAGTAGGAAGAGTGGTAGAGTTTGAAGAAAATGAGAGTACCGCTAACCAAGCATGAACCAGTAGACCATGAAATTATTCTTTCAGATGCAGACTGTGCGCTAGTATTTCAAGCCTCTGGATGGTTGGATTATTTTATGAAGCTCACTAGTCTTGATTATGTTGTAGCTCATGAGTTAGCATCCACATTTTGAGAAGGGGAAGCCATGGTAAGAGGGGTTAAGATAATAGACACATAAGAATGAATTGCCGAGGTAACTGGTCTTCTTGCAGTTGGGGAAAAATGTTTGGACACTTTTGATGCAAGACATAGCTGAATTTACACTTCTTGGGGATCCTCCATTAGCGATTTCTAGGAAGGGGACAAGTAGGAGAACTTTGCATCCAGACTGGGCTCCTGTAGTGGTGCATATTATCAGATACATTACCTATGAGGATAGGTAGTCTCTTCTACATGCTGTGCATTTTAAGCTTCTTTCTCATTGTCGCCATGGAAGACACACAAATGTTTTGAGTGTTATGTACCACATGCTAAGGAAGATGTCTTGAGACACACAAAAAGGTAGGGAGAATTACGTGTCTCACCATTGTTTAATCAAGTTATTAGCAGAAATAAGTGTTCATGAAATAAACCTTAAGTTGTCTTGGGATAATTTTGTTAAAGGGGAACAAGTTCAAAATGTAGGGTTTGTGTCTCAACCTTATTCTTCTAGAAAGAATAATTTGAGGAAGCTTGTTGTAGAAGCCTCCTCTTTGAACCCTGATAATAGAATGGAAGTAGAAACCCTAGTATCCTAAACCCTTGCTTCTAAAAAGAAGAAGAAGCCTGTGAAGGACAAAATACCATTGAAGGATGAACCCAAGGAACATAAATAAATTCCTATGAAAATGGTGTTTGGGGTCGAAGAAGATAGTTCCCCGAGGCCTAAAGTGAAGAAAGCAAAACCCTCACTTGTAGTTCCTCCTACAAAGAAATAAAAAATAATTTTTTCTGAACCCTTTGATTTTCTTTTGAGGCGTAGTAACCGGAATCAGGGCAAAGCCAAGGCAAAAGCCAAGGTAGTTCCTTAGTAGGTAATTATAGAAAGTGATACTGAGTCAGATAATGACTAGAGAAAAATTATCATTGTTGTTGTACACCAAATCACCTTCCACAGTTCAAACTCCTTTATCCCCACCTTGTGATTTTTCAATAGAGAATCTAGGCATGGAAGGGGAAGGGGGGATAAAACTAACTATTAATCTAAATGTACCATTGCAAGATGGTAGTCAAGTAGGAACTGAAGATATGATTGGTTTGAATAAGATTGCAAACACTGCAGAGAAGATGGCTTCTACAAGTCTAGAAAAAATAAAGATACACTTAGCAATTCCTCCAACATTAATGTGTCTAGAATTGTTGTATGAGATGTACCAAACCATTTGGGAGTAACGAGAAACCTGGAAACATGAAAAGTAAAGGTTACATAAGGAAATTGATAAGAGAGATAAGGAAACTCTAAAATTGAAAACCAATATGGGGGAGGTCATGGCGTTAGTTCCCCAAATTGTACAATGTTCATCCCCTCCTAGAGTATATTATCTGTACTTGAAATAATTATATCTTTCTTATTAGTTATCAAAAGAGTTTTTTGGTTTATGTTCTTCTCTACTAACCCCAAGAGAGTTTCTATGTGCATTTGAGACTTCACATTCTGATTTCAAAAGTTTGCTTTGTGAGTTATATCTGCATAATTATGCAGTTCCAATTGACACTCATTGGAACCCTTTGTTATACATCAATGATGTTCAACTCAAGTCATTCATGTCTTACATCTAGAATCAAAATAGTAGGGGGCAACATTTTAGGCAATACAAAGATCTATAATTAACTTTTCCATTAGAATTAAGAGATGATACATCCTTCTTAGACAATGTATTGTACCAATGGAATCAAATTTTAAGCGACAACAAGAACAAAGACCTTGTTTTGACAAAAAGGGAGCAGGTGTACAAATAGTATGAAGCAGTGGCTAAGACTTCAGCATGTCTGGTGTTTGGATACCTTTCTTGGCAATGGAATGGGTTGCCAAATGAGTTAAAGCAGTGGGAACCACACTCTCTATAGAACTACCATGCAATGTTAAAAAGGGCAATCAGGTACATCTAGTTGGGAAGATCATTGTAGGAAAGGTGGATTCCTCTCACATTTCAACCTCCACTTTTACTATATCCTATTCCAGATTGGAAGAACCTCCAGACATATGACAAAGAAGTTGAGGATGCCTATTGGAAATAAATAGAAGGAAGTCAAGGTTTTTATTGAGATCCATATGTTTTGGCTATAGGGGAGACAAAAGTAACTAATTTTAAAAATGAAGTGTTTGAAGAACATGCAAATGTTTGAGGACAAGCATTAGTTAGGTTGGGGGAAAATGATTAGTCTTTTTGGTTATTTTATATGGACTTATGTTATGTTAGATTTGTCATTTTGTGACTTAGGCATTCCGTTTGTGATGGATATAAGCCCTTTTGTTTTTAAAATTGTGAACTTTGTCATCTATTAACCAACCGTATAAATAATATGATAAATCACTTTTAATGATATGGAAATGCTTGATTAAATGTTGGTTAGAAGTGATATTGTTCAAATATGTGTTGTGCGTATTAATTTATATGTATGCAGTTGGAGGAGAGACTAAGTCAACACAAAGACATTGGTTGTTGTTTCAGAGAGTTACAGTCCTACTCAAATAAGACTGCCGAACCAGTTAAGCTGATAGTTGATGATTCTGACAGAGCTCCCAATTGCGGTTGATGCAGTTATTGTTTCAGAGCATGTGTCAGTTTGTTGAGGAGATCTAGAGAATGCCATGGCCTATATTTGTGCATTAGACTAAGTCTTAGAATGATTCACCCTTCTATGCTTTTATTTCTAATAAAAGTCATCCTCCTAGTTTGTTGGGAGTGGATTGGCTGTGTAGTTAATTAGTTGTTAAATTTCCTATAAATCCATCAGTTAAGGATGAAGTATGTAATGCAGTTTTATTTTTACTTGAGCACCGATTGTACTTTGTTTCACAGTTAGAAATAACAAGAGATTTCAGTTCTGCCATCTTTGTTGTTCAAAATTTCAATGTGTATGTGATGTTGTCATTATCTTTAGATTTGGTTAAGGTTTTGGAGGCTCAACCAAGGGGGCCCACTTGGGGAGCATCCACATTACTCACTTCTATGTTTTGCTAAGTTTACTATTGAGCTTATATTTATTGTTTAGAATCTTTTTTGTTGACTATCTTGCAGCCAAAGGAAAAACAAAGTTTATAGTTACCTGCTGGTTAGTTTATTTCCTGCATAAAGTTACAAGCTACATGTTAAGTAGGTTAAATTGATGTTAGTAGAACCAATATTAAAATATAATTTTTTCCATTAATTCCTTGTTTAGTTGCTTCAAGTTTGAGTTAGTATTCCTCATGAGTCTCTTGGTGCACATATAGTGCAAACCTATTTTAAGTATACATTCCTGGGTTGACAATTGAATTAATTCCTTATTAATGAGTTAGTAGTCCAATGATAATAGAGAATTGAACCCCTTTGGTCGAGGAAATGAGTCTTTATTACCAAAGCATTATAAAGAACCAACAATTGCTAACTCTCTTTCACATATCACATGAACTTCCTTAATCTCCTTCTCAAACACACCTTCATATCATTCTTTTCTCATACCTCATGCTACTACCTACCTACCTACCTACCTACCTACCTACCTACCTACCTACATACATACATACATACATACATACATACATACATACATACATACATACATATACCAGAGGGCAACAAATACAAAATAGTGTGTTGGCCAAGCCCAAAACATTATCAAGACACTCATGTCGGTCTCTACAAGATCTCTACATGCTTCCTTTTACAAACTTCATTTGCCAATGCATATATCAAGATTACCAGAATGGGGTAGAGTCATCTGGACCCAAGAATATCGACCCATTATAACAAAATCAAGTACAACATCACCCAACCGTAGACTCCACACATACCAAGAATACTGCAACATGAAACTCGAAGAGATACTACTGATATGACCAAAAGAACTAATACCAGGAGACATAATTGATACCACATGATTGATACTGACATCAATGAGAAGTCAAAATTCTAGAACAAAGATCTTCCAGAGATTACCACACTATATTACCTCAATCACCACCTGCATCATAACGCCTATCCAAAACATAACCAAAGGACTACACATACTGATTGCATATAACATCCAAAACAATATCCCAACCAATCCAGACTACATATATTGTCCGATCTAAACCAAATAGTTGGTTTGATATCAATGACAACAATATCAACAATATTCACACAAGTCTAATAGTTTGTTCAGGTTGTTATTCACCATGATTTTCATGAATTGGTGAGAGATTTCTAATTATTAAAAATCAAACAATATTAAGTGAAAAAAAATCTTAAATTGATAATTAATTAAAAATTTATACCAATAACATAAAATATACCTCCTCAACTTCATTGATATTGTAGTGGCATTTTGTTTGTGGTTTGAATCAACTCTACAATGCATGCATACTTTTTCTCACTCATAGTCTGTTATTAGACAAGTGGTTGAGTTATGTATCTAGGAAATTTGGCAAAGAAAATCATAACACAAATTAGCCAACCACAAAGCTAAATGCTATGAAATATAATCCTAACACATTCAATGAAAGAATGAAGATGAAATATTCAAAATAAATGCAAACAAAATGCAAATGTCCCCTTCATTATTCTTCTTTCTCCTTCAAATGGATGTACGTGGATCTCACCTACAAAGCACAAATGCAAGTAAAAAGCAAGTTGATTACGAGATGAAAATTGCAACATAAGGATACTCAAATTATGGTTGTTGAAAATGAGCAATGAGAGCTCAATTTATAAAAAAAATGAGGATTGATTGAATGGCTAAGATTTAATAAAATCAACGGACAAGATTGAGTGCACCATAGAGCTGCCATTCGGGGAAGGATGAAGATAGAAGAAAGCAAATGAGAAGATATTATGAGAATAAATAATAAAATCCTTAATTATCTTCTCATAAATACTAAATTAGCAATTTGAAAAGATAAGGGAGACATAAATTAGAAAGTGGAATAGAGAATTGGAAATAAGAATTAGAAAGTGGAGGAGCTAAGTGGGGTCATAAATAAATAAATAAAATTTATTTATTTCACCCACACATGGTAATTAAATAAATTAAAAATTTATTTAATTAGAATAATTTAGTGAAAGGGATTAAATAATTAAAATAATTATTTAATCATGGAAGAATAATTAGCTTAGAATAAAGAGATTAAATAATTAAATGGATTATTTAATCAAAGAGGAATAGTTAGGATTAGCTGATTAAGATCAAGATTAATTGATTAATAGTTTAGAAGAAAAATTATTTAATTATAAGAAACTAGAAGAAGAATATTAATACTAATTAAATAATTAAAATTATTTAATTAGTTTAGACGAAAAAGGTTAGTGAAAAGTATCGTCGAAGACTTAGGACAATTTTCAGTGTCTACGTTTTGCCCCTCTTTGAGACAATGCGATTTTGAGCATTGTTTCAATTTTTTTTTTTTTGAGAAATCATGTCCTAGTTGACCAAGGGATGGAGGTAGGATCCCCTCTCTCGAGATTGTTTATGTATGAAAGAAATGAATAATCTCTTGAAAGAAGAGAAGAATGGTTAGTCAGAAGTGAAGAATGTTAATTAATTGTAGATAAGGGTTGATTGATATCAAATGAAGAAATTATTGATTGATCAAATAGAATAGATAGTACAATAATGATTGATTTGATGAATAGAAAAAAATGATTGATGGGATATAAGAAATGTTAGCCAGAAGAAATGCAAGTGATAAGTGAAGAATGATTAGTGTGATGAAATCTTGCTTTCACAAATGCTAATAGTAGGTGAGAACCTTTATTTGATATGGCAAAACGGATGTGGCGCATGGTGGCAATGAAGGCCAGGGCAATAAAGCAACCCCTTTACATAAAATAGACATGTCGCAAACAAGGAATGGTTCAACCATCCTAAGACATTATGTGTGTTTGCCCCAGAATTTTATGAAACACTCCACAAACAAAAAACAAAAAACAAGAAAGACCATGAGCCATCCCAACCACTCTAAATCACTCAGTGACATCATTGAGCATGGTCGAAGATAAATTGACAAATGATAAGACTTGCAAATTTAAACAAGTCAAAGAACCATTTTGATCTTGTTGTCAAAGTTGATAATGTTTTGGTGATAGGATGATCATGCTGCCTTGTTTCAGGGAATGTAGTACCCCATCTAAGAAAGGACACAGTCTGGTTTCAAGTAGACCACACCTGTATAAGACCCATGATAATGTTGACAAGGACCAATAATATTGATGTTGATTGATTGATAAGATAAGTTGACCAGTTTGAATGCTTGGTTGATTGGAAATTTCATCCGTTAATGCATGATTTGTTTAAGTGCAATGTTTATCATGTTTTCTGTCTGACGTCCGCTCAAATGTTTGTCTATGTACAAAAGAGTCGATTTATTGACAGAATGAAAATGATTATTTAGGATTTTTCATGTTTTCCAATTTTTAGATTTTTTAAACTTTTTGATTTTTTTGTGCTTTTTTCAAGACATTTTATGATTTTTTAAAGATTATTTGAGAACATTTTTCATTTTTTTGTGATTATTTCAGGACGTCTTTTAATTTTGTCTTTTTTTAGGACTTTATTTGATTTTTATGAATATTTTCAAGACTTTCTTTGATTTTTAGTTATTTTTTATGATTTTGTCACCAGTGTCTAGCAAGGCAAGGAATATGACGAATGGCTAAATAAGCTTGCTGAAATGTTGGTGGATAGAGGGGAGACCAAGGCTATTTATTATGGAGATAAAACAGTTTCAATTTCCAAGAGCTTGCGCGCAATGGGATAAGGGACTAGATATGACAATGTAAAGCAATGGCATGGCATAAGGGATATTTCAAGAGGTTTTTGAAACCATGTTTTGCATTTTACATCCTTATGTTGGATCATGATCAAGGGACAAAAAAGAGTGTATGGATGGTGATAGGATATGGATAGGATAAGCAAGATAAAAAATGGATAAGGGATATGGACTGAAGGTGGCGATAGGCTAAGGGATAGTGACCGAAGGTTACAATAAGTCAAGGAATATGGACAAAAGGTTGTAATAAGCCAATGGATGAAGACCACAAAGCTATGATAGACTAAAAGTTGTGAACAGGATGCATGCCATTCATGAAGATCCTCAGCCTTGTCAAGATCAAAGGTGGAAAAGGGGATATGGACATGGGGGATGATAGGATAATGGAGGGTATGACAAGGGTACAATAGGAGGGTAATGAAAGGCAATAGGATATGATAGGATAATTAAGAACGATAGGATAATGGAGAGATAATAGGACATGATAGGATAATGAAGGGTAATAGGATAGGATAAGATATCACAAATGAAACCTACCCCCAAGTATGGTATGCAAGAAGTTCATGGAGAATTATGCATGATACCTATTTCCCAGGTTTACATCATGGTACTTGCCCAAGGTGCTTGTTTGCCAGGTTTTCATTACTGGACGAATTATTTTTCTTTACTTTTTTTTTTTTTTCTTTTTTTCAATTTTTGGCTTTTGAATTTTTTTTGTATTTTGACTTTTTAGCAGAAAATGGAGACATGATAGGGGATGGAAGGACTCAAGCATCTTGTTGTTTGGATAGTAGCCTTGAAAAATGGACCATGACTATTAAAAGTATGCTCAAAGATATTTTTAGGATAATGACATGGAAATGAGATGAAACTAAGGATTTAGGCCAAAGATTGGATAGCATGAATGAAACAATGTAAAATATACATTGGATAATGGATAGGGTATCAGAAGAATTGGGCTTGAGTGGATGGAAATGTTGGCAAGGTCAGCATTGGCACACCCCTTGAGAAGTGGTGAATTGATGAAGGAAAATTGGATCTCATATTTTGAGATTTGGATGGAGGTAAGGCTAGGGATTTTGGGACATAAGGACCCAAAATGGATGAAGGAGGTGATGTAGGAGCAAATTTGGAGGGTTTGGATGGAGGAATAGAAATTTTGGATACTAATTTTGATGCTTCTTTAGATTGTTGTAATAACCCAATTAACTTAGGAATCCACATGGTTTTTGTAATAACCCACTTAACTTAATCCAAAATATCAACTGATTTTTTCTTTCTTTTACTTATTCTCATTTGTGTTTGATTCATTCACATACTCTGGGCATCTATCCAAACGGGATATGCATCCATCCAACAGGGATGTGCATCTAACCATACGAGTTAGGTATATGTCTATACCATATAGGGATTTCATCTATCCAATCCGGGATAGGTATCTACCCAAACAGGGTAGGGATCTATTCATAAAGAATAGGGAGTGCTCTGGCCAGAGACTTTAGACTCATCGGGACCATCTGGGTCCTGAGTCACTCACTAAAGACTACACTCCTCTACCAGGAATGCACTAAGGTCGCCGTCATTAGGAGTAAATAAAATATAACAAAATAAGCTTGATTTTCACCTCAGAATTTGGCCTAAAGCCTCGAGAAATCAAGTGAATCCATTCGGGATCCCTTTTGAGTATGCATCAAAAAACTTTTAATCTTCCAATTAACATTATCTATTCACTTCGTTTATGGGACTAAGGATCTTCGACAGTTAAAATCTCGCCAATAACCAAACCCCAAGTCCCCATCCCCGAACACCTGAGTACAAGGGACAACTTTGTCCCTAGACTGCCTACATACCCATTTCGGCACGAGATCAAGGCGTAAAGTATGTAGTTTTGGTTTCTATCTATGGTTTAATGTAAATTGTTAGGTGGGTACGCAAACCTTTCTAGGGCCAATGTCCCAGACAGTTTCTCTATGGTTGCTACCCACGATGGGAGCTCTATAGCAAGAAGGCTCAAAGTGGCCTTCTGCTTGTGCCCTAAAACATCTAAGTCCTAATTCTTATTAAATACGTCACCCTTAATTCATTATCATTTGTTGAAATAATCATCAAGATAAATAAGTTCCAAAATCATCACTCACAACCAACACTAATGAGGTTTTCTAAGGTTTAACTGAGCGGATGTAAATTCATTTAAATTTCATCTTTTTAGATTATCGATCCAAGGGGGATTACCTGCCCCTTGGATTTTATATTGCAAAAGGCCCTTATTTATCCCCGACGGTTTATAGGGACGATGCCATAGATGCCTTTATTGTAGCTTTATTAGGCGTTAAGTGCAGTATTTCAGCACAACGACATTACCCATAAGCATGACCCAGAGGCACCATAAATACCAAATGCTGCTAAGGTTTTGGTTTCAACTCCACTTATTTAATTATCTAACTAGGAGTGAACTATAAGTTCTTGAAATCTTAAATAAACATTACACCTAAGAATTAGGAAACTATTACATAAAAATAATTATTGCTTGAAATTGAAAACTAAGATACAAATTTTACTTAATTGAAAGGATCATAACAAAACAACTACTTCAAAATAGTATAATCTTTGAAAAAAAACTATGATATTAATCAAAACTTTGAAACTTGAACTTAATTACATGAAAATACTAATTCCTTGAAAATTGTGATATTTGTAAAGGTGCCTTAAGAAAGTGATTTGAATAACTTGCAAGATAAAATTATTTTGGAACAACCCATTACACTTTAAATATTAATCCTAATACTTGAAGGGTATTAAATTGTTTGAAAGGAAATTAAATGATTAAATAAGAGGACTTTGGAAAAACACCTACTTATTTGAAGGGATAATTTATTTAATGATAAGCTCAACTAATTATTTCATTTGAAGCAACATAAATTTCCTACACAAATGATAACCTTACTTTAAATGTGAATCCAAACAATTGAAAGGTACTAAATTGCTCGAAATAAAATTTATCAAATAATAGTACTTTAAAAATGAATTTAATACTTCCTTGGTTGAAGAGAAGTTCGACAATAAGGTTCAAATAACCATATTATTCTTAATTACTAATTGTTTGGAAAAGAGATTAGAGAAGGGTTTAAACACTTGCCAGTTAACCAAAATAATGCTAAGTCTCAAGTTAATCTGCTTCTAGTTACTTTTTGAACTAATGCCAATTCCTTTACAATATTATAAGGAGGTAACTAACTATAGCATCCACTCGATGAAACATTAACTTAATCCTATCAATATCAATTTCTAAGAAGTGAGCTAATGTTTTCTCTATAATTTACTCCAATTTAACTCCCTGAGTAATCAAAGGACATATTTCTCAAACTCATATTAAGGTGAGAATCCACTTATAAATTATTTCATCATTCAAGCTAAGTTTCCTTAAACATTCACAAAAGATGAGTACTAGAATTAAGATTACGCAAGATGAGGTCAATTTTAACATCTTGTGAAAAGATAACAATTTTTATTATATTTCCATTGCTAAAACTATTTGCTTTTCAAGAATTTATTTACATCTTAATTAATACAAAAGTTCATCCAAAATGAATTATACCCTTTTACATTGTATGAAGATTCAACTATGAAACTCACATCTAATTTCTAAATGCTAATTAAATTTATCTTTAGTTTCTAGTAATTTAAATGTGACTTCTCTCGTTTTCAGTCTTGAGGTTCTTTTGTAACTAGAAGGTAAATGTTTTAGCCTTGTATACTATATTTTGAAATTTAAGAAACAATCTTCTTGAATTGAGGGAAAATTTTTAACTAAACATTATTCCATATTTCTTGAAGTACACAAAAATAGGGTAATTATGAGTCTAACACATTCACTGGATAGGTAAAATCTTTAACCTTTAATTCTTGCACCAATCAGAAATATTACAAGCGATTTTGATGACTCATAAGTAAGAGACTTAATTTGAATGTATTGATCTATCTACTAAAAATTTATCCGAGGTTAGCTAGTGATTCTCAATGAAGAGAAAACAATAATTCCATTACCTATACAAAACTTACCAAGGTGCATCATAAATACTTTGTTTTCCTAATTCAAACTAATTTATTCAATAAGAAGGTTTAACCACTATATTAAGGTAAAGGGAGCCTCTTAATATTGATTATCCATCTAACTTCCATAAGTATTAGTTAGTCATTTGCCTCTTGCAAAATTACTCTTTTGATATCCAAAGGGTTGTCTTATCCCACATTAGGAAGATAATAAACTCTAAGAAATTTATGGAAGGAAAGGTCCAAAATTTACAATTTAATTCCGAATAAATTTTAACTGCCAAATATACAAATTAATTTAGATAAGATGAAGCTCTTACAACTATTAAATATAAATTAATTCTAATGATATAAACCCTAAATTTTTAATTCTAACAAATATATTTTAAATAAAATTATAATTAACACCGAAATATAATTTATTTAATAACAAAATTTAATGTTAAACAAATTTTTCAATTATTAATAATCTATATTTATAAACTGATAAATCAATTTTATATTAACAATCTTTATTTATAAACTAATTTATAAAAGTCAATTTCATATTAATATATTAACAAATCTTTATTTATAAACTAATTTATAAAAATCAATTTCATATTAGCAAATCTTTATTCATAAACCAATTTATAAAAATCAATTACATATTCTTATATTAACAAATCTTTATTTATAAGCTAAATCAAATTTATTATTTATCGAACTCAAAAATATTTAATAAAATTTAATACATTAGTGGATTAATAACTAAGTCGGTTATTAAAACTGGCTAGCAAGGAATTAATTTTTTTTAAAAAGAATTCCATGTAAAGGCGGTTAGGAAGTTAGGGAAGGGAGTGGGGAAGTGGGCCTGCCACTTCCTACCTATGGTTTACTTTAAAAAAAAAAAAAAAAAAAGATTTCCCTATAAAATAGCCCCATAAAAGCATTATTGTTATTAAAAAAAAAAAATCAACATGCTAAATAGAAATACATGTTAATATGCTTATATGTGTGTGTGTGTGTGTGTGTGTGTGTGTAAAATAAAGATCAAACATTTTGTTTTCTTATTAATTAAGCAAGGATAAATCATATTAAATTCAACCAATGGAAATGCGGAGATTATATGTGTTTATTTATTATTATTTAAATTCATATGCATGGTTTTGTATTTTATTTCTTTTCTGATTATATACGAGACAAAATTGCTTGCTCTTGTCTTTCTTGAAATTCTAAACATAGGAACAAATCACCAAATATGAATAATCCAAAAATTCTTTACAGAGGAATGAATTTTGTAGATTATGTTTTTGAGAGGTAAAGGTTTTTTTTTTTTTTGACAGAGAGATATTCTCACAAACTCTCTTGAGAAATAAACCAGGGAGATGGATTTCATTTCGAGATTAAAGAATTTCCACAAGAAAAAAAAAAGAAGAAAATATTTTCACAGAGAGAAAAAAAAAACTATTTCAAAAGATTTTCACAGAGAACTTATTTTTGAAAGATTTCCACAGAGAGAAAGGTTCTGACAAATTTTAATTTGAGAAATAAAATAGAGAGAAAGAGACTCTCACAAATTACATTTTGAAAAAAAAAAAAGAAACACAGAGATAGATTTCACAAGGTTCGTTTTGAGAATACAAAATACATTTTGAGAAATAAAGATTTTCAAGAGAGAGATTTCTCACAATTTATAATTGGGGGGATAAAGGTTTTTTCACATAGAGTTGAACAACTCAAAAATTATGCATTCAAAAGGATATATTTTAATTGTTTCTAGATCTTATTACAATTCCAGAAAGTTTGTCATTTCATTTATCCTAATATGCATTCTATTAATTTCTTTTTTTTCTAAGATTTTGAAATTTAGAATTTCTCTAAGAATTTAAAGTGAAAGATAATACGCAATCTCATTTCTTAAATCCATATTATTTCCTATTATCACTTTAGTTCTAGGAAGGAAAAAAATTAAAAGATTTGCAAGAACTACTTAATTTTTGATAGAATAAACAAGTATGTGATTGAAATTCTTTTCCCTATAACTACTTAAAATCTACTACAGAAATTGCATGCATGCAAAATAGAAGAAGATTGGGTTTCCTACCCACAAATTCCTAGAAAAAAAATATCATGTGTATAATAAAATCCCCTTCCTTTTTTCATTTGAAAGAAAAACAACAAGTGAACAAGGATGGAATCTGGATTGAATGAAGAACTTGTTGAAGGATTCACCTCCAAATCTCTCATCTAGTCTTCTTCATCTCCTCCTTGTGGCTTGATAAAATCTCCTCCAAAAGCGTTTGAAAAATCCTATCTTCTACCATACAAAGTACTCACAAAATCCTACTACTACTAACATGAAAAAAATAAATTCAAGAATGCTTTCATCAAAACTGTCCTCCCCTATATCGAAAATTGAAATTCATTATATAGAAAGGGAATCATTTTCCCACTACTAAAGGAATTAATTTATTAGGGATTCCTTTTTTCAAAATAATAATTATTGATAAAGTGGGGGTTACATGCGACAAATGGAATTTGAAAAGCCTCTTCTAGAAACTTCTCCTTTTCTCCAACGACATGTGCTCAATTGATATTTTAATGGATAATTTTTTTTTTTCCAATTAAGTTTATGACCTCATGTGTGTCACCACTTATTAATTCTTTTCCTTTAAAATATTTCAACCTTTTTAAATTTATAATTTCTAACTAACATTACTCTTAAATTTAATAATAATAATGAAAATAGTAATAATAATAATCAAGTCTTATCAAGTTGGAAAATAGGGTTATGATAGTTTTTGATTTTTCATTCTTTTGTGGTTCTTTGGAATGCATTGATTCTACAAGTGCTTTAGGAACCCACATATATATTGGCTTTTATTTATGAGCAATTGGCATTTGTGGCCTTTTGGATTTTTCTTTTTCTTTTTTGATCATATTTTTCTTTGTTTTGACATATCGATTGGATTGGACATGTTGATCCTTGAATGTATGTGGATTGCTAGACTTATGGAATTTATGCTTGGCATCTCAATTACTTGGAGGGAGAAGAGAATTTGTGGATGGATAGGAATGATATGTAGGTCTTTTAGATGGATGTAAGGTTCTTGAGGATGTGCGCCTTTGCTAACCTTGAATAGGGGATGAAGGGATATAAGGATCTAAAATGGATGGAAGGGATGAAGGGGAAGACATATGAGTGGATTTAGGTTTGGTATGGATATTGGATTTAGTAGGGGTACCAACATCTTGAGGAAATATGCCATTGAGGCCATGACCATTAAGATTCTCTTTAAAATGAAGTGGTTTTTGCTTGTGAAGGTCTACCACTTTGCCTTTACAAATATTTTGACCTGTAGGATACTTTTTGCTTTGGAAAGAAGACGCAAGTCCATTATGAGGTGTATGTGTTATGGTAGAAATGATGGGATCATGAAGTGGATCAAACTAGACCAAAGTGGAAGAACCCATTGTGTATGTCGGGGGTTCATGAATATCTTGCACCAACATGTTAGAAGCATGAGGGGGATCATAATCATGTGGGGGATCAAGATCAATGACAGACTCTTCGTCAGATGGAATGGGAGGAATAATGAGATCATAAAAAGAAATGAGATCTTGGGGTGTATATAGAGGATTAAGACATGGAGATGGAGGAACACAGGGATCTTGTGGGGGATTTAAAGGGATAATTTGATCTTGACAAGGAGGAAGATCATCGAATTCCTCTTTAAAGGTTCTCTGCTCTTGGATTTCAATGGGATCATTAGGAAGAATGAAAGGGATATCTTGACCTTGCTCAAGGAGTGGGATGTCAATAGGACTTGAAAAGGTGTTGTGTTCTTGGATGGAATGGATAGGAATAGGGGGATCATCAAAGGAAATGAGATATTGGTCAAAGATAGTATGTGATGGAAAAGTTTTAGGGTCTTGATCTTGATCTGTTTCAAGACTTATTTCTTCATGTTTTGAATCATCCTCTTGACATGGGGTTAGACTTTGGATATACATGGGGGATCCTTGAAAGGAATCAATGCTTTGACATGAGAGAGATGGACTTTGTATATGGGACTCTTTGCAATAGATTTGATGGGAAATAAAGCGCGTGGTGGTATTGGATCTGATATTTTTGAATAGTACAAGGGATTGATATAAATACATAGATTATCATTTATTTTTGTTGCAGACAACCCTTGGTAGGATGCATTTGATGAGGATGATATGGGAGGTTCTTGAAAATTTTCATAAGGTGTAGGAATAGATGCCACTAGAGAGTCAATTTTCTTATGGGGGGATGAGCCATTTCTAGACATAGGTGCATGATTTTGATATTTCTTAGAAAAATCACTTAGGACTCTCTTTAAGAGATTTGTAATATATCCACCTTTCTTTGGAGATGCATTTGAATCCTTGTGAGGTTTTGAAATGGTTGGGTTTTGCTTTTGGATTTGTTTGAGAGGGAATTGGTTTTGGTTTGATATTGCGTTTTGATTTTAAATTGATATTTGGTTGAATTGGTTTGACATATTTGAAATTTCTCTTGGTGTGAGTTGCAACTTTTGTTTTTGAATTTCTAGTTGTATTTGTTCATACTAACTTGTTGAATGATATTGTTGTTGGTACTCCACAATTGGTTGAACAAATTGTTGACATTGTGTAAGGTTGAGCTCATTGTTGAAATTATGCCATTGATTGTGTTGGTTGGATATGTTGGACAATTGGTTGTAGTTGGATAATTGGTTGTTGTTGGATAATTGGTTGTTGTTGGATCATTGGTTGTTGTTGGATCATTGGTTGTGTCGGTTTGATATGTTGTTGATTCAAGATTTAATTAAATGGAATTTTATCAAATGAAGTCTGATTTGGGACTTGGTTGAAATTTGCGTGTGTTGCTTCAAATTGTTTCATCATCTCTATTAAGAGATGAGAGCTGGTATGTTTCATTATAAGATAAGATCTTTTACATCAACTGGATCAATATTTGGATTTGGACCTAGAAATTTTTGAAACATTTTGGACATTTGTGATCTATTCTTTCTAATGTTTTTCACTCTTTGTTCTAAGATCTTTGTTTCTCGAGCTAGTTTTTCCTCCAGTTGTTGTATTTGGACACTTGTTTCGTCATAAAAAGTTTAATCAATGTTGCCTTGTTGTTGGGTTGGATAGAATTATGTTTTCCTTGGATTAAAACTTGATTGCATTGTGTTATTCATTGGACCAATCATCGGTTGATATGTCAAACTTTGTTGCATCATAGGAACTTGGAATCTTGTTTCAATAGACATGTCACTATGCAATTTTTTGGGGATTTTTGAATTTTAAGGATGCAATAAAGTGCAAGAAATGGAATGACAAATTCAACCTAAGAGGACAATAATGCAACTTGTGTTTTTGGTCTTTTGAATTTTTGAAATGACAATGATTATGTAGATAAATGCAATTTTAAGGAATGTAAATGTGACCTTATAATTCTGAGAGATTTCCAAAACTGTAAAAAAGTCCAAAAAATTCGCTTATTTGCTCTCAAAATTAATTTTTTATGAAAATGCATAAAAATTCATAGAAAATTCAAATATGATCCAACAAATCTGATTTTTTTACTGGAAATTTTTGATACTGTTCTCGACTTGCAAAAACAATTTTATGCTAAAATGCCAAGCCATTTATGAGATCTGATCAAAAAAATGAAAAACCCTAATTTTTAAAAATCTGTTTTTTAATGAAATTTTTTGCATCAAAATTTAAATCACAAAAAATAGACCCCCTTATAATTTTGAGAACTTTCCAAAACTGTAAAAAAATCCCAAAAATTCGCTCATTTGCTCTCAAAATTAATTTTTTATGAAAAATAATAAAAAATTCATAATAAATTCAAAAATACTCCAAAAATTTTGAATTTTTTACTGCACACTCTCGATACTGTCCCCAACTTGCAAACAATTTTTTTACAAAAATTCCAAGCCATTTGTGAGATCAGATCAAATCTCTCCAAGATCTTGATCTTGTGTCCAAAACCCTAGCTGCACAATGTTATTCTCCAAATTATTTTACAAAACAACAATATAGGGATCATAAGAAAGTAACAGAACTAAATGCGCCCGATCTCTCACTATCTGTGCATACATCCCTGAGCCACATGGCATCCATTGTATCCTGCGAAACTGCCTACATACTCTGTCAATCAACTATCGCTCAATAACATATGGTGTCTGCCCAATTAGATACCTACTCTTGAACATGTATGGCAACTCGATTGCATCATCCCCGCACTCCTCACAATCTTGATAAGGCCTCCATACTAAACTATCTACCTCATTGATCACTCGATGCCAATACTCTAGCCTCCCAATCTGTGGCTGGGAAGTAATCATATGATACAAATGTACATAACTGTGCCCATGTCTCCTGCTTCTAAAGTGTATCGGTTGTGTAACCAGAAGATTCTCATATGCCCATACCTGCAGTAATATCACTCCACACCCCAATCCCGCTGATCCATGATACACCAATTGATGCAACTCATAATACAAGTGTGCCAGCAGACACGACCCCCATGCAAACCTGGTGTGCTCAGTCACCAATGTCTCCAGAGTCCTCCCCCATCCCACCTCCAACCCTCATGTCACCCTGTCTGGATAGAGGAACCCACAGATAACTCCTTCTAGCACTGCTGGTAGTGCAAATCCTATAGCTATCATGGTGTCCCAGGCCACATGTCTTTCCCTCATCTCTAGTCCTAGATCCCGGAACACTCATCTCAGTGCCTCCTGATCTCCCTCTCGATCATAAGGAACCAACTCCCTAATGATCGGTATTCGTAGTATCCTGTACACATCCTCTAAGGTAATTGTCATCTCACCCATCAACAAATGAAACGTGCATATCTCTTATTGCCATCTCTCAACTAATGCAGTCAACAACCCCATGTTCGCCCAAAACACAAGCATATACATAATATATCGTAAGCCCATGGCCTCAATTGTTGCTCTATCCTCCAGTATCAGCTCTAGTCGTAATCCCTGAGTCGAAGGGAATATCTCTCGTGACTCTAGCATAGGTAGGTCCTCCTGCAGTCAAGCAAATCAGCTATGTCAATCTGAGTAGTACTCCCTGTTCATCACAAAGTGCTTATATCTATCATATGGTACTCTATCTTAGTAGTACTCCATGTTCATATCCTAGTGCTTATATCTATCATATGAGTGTATCCTCTTGAGTATCTTATCCAATTGGCAATGTATGAGCTATCACATAATTGTCAATTTTTATGGTACTCCATGTTCATCACAAAGTGCCTCACTCTATCCTATCTGGGGGCCTATGATTGAGTGTATCCTCTTGAGTAGTTTCTTGATTGACAACGTATGTTCTATCACAAAATTGTCAATCCTAGCCTTATCTATTATCCGAGTCTTCCCTAGAGGACCTGTTTGAGTGTATCCTCTCAGCAGCTTATCCAATCGGCAACATATGTTTATCATAGAACTGTCGATTCGACCTTGAAGACATAAACGTGCATTCATGACACAAACGCGCTTAACTGCTACACAGACGTGCCTAACCTACCCAGATGCGCCTTACTGACTTTTTCCCCGCTTGACAAGTTTCTACGACATACCTAATGTGCATTTATTGACCTACCTAGCATACATTTATGACAACAATTAATGCAATAAGGTACAAGGAGGTTTTGTGGTACTCATTGACTCTCTTGCATATGCTGGCCTCTGATATCGATGAACGCGATAAAATCTATGCACCAATGCCATCGCTGTTGATTGCTGACTTCTCTTTACTCTCTCTGCACTCTGATCTCTTAGGTGTGTGGATGAAAATGAGGATGTTTTCCCTCATAGTCTATTTTATAGACTACCCTAACCCTAGTCTCCTGAGTCAATCTTCTTTATCTCGTGACTCTATCACTCTATCTTATCTTGTCAGTCCTTTCTAGCCTTTCTTTCTTATCGAGAGATTGTCTGCGATCTTTTCAGACATTTTCATCCAATCTCTCAAGTGGACATATCATTCCCGTCATGGGGCAACTTTGTATCAGTTTATCTTATCTTCTTTGAAACAACACGACAAGCTGAATTGTCTCAAAGAGGGGAAAAAGGTAGACACCTAAAATTGTCCTGTCTAATTAAATAAATATTTTAATTTATTTAATTATTTTAAACCTAATTCTTCTATTAATTAAATAAATCTTTATTTATTTAATTAATTCATTTATCCTTTTCTAGCCTTTCCTCATTTAAATAAATACTTTTATTTATTTAAATTATCTCTTTCCTAAATTAAATAAATATTTTATTTATTTAATTGATCCCACTTCTATTAATTAAATAAATCTTTATTTATTTAATTAGTTCATTAGCCTTTTCTACCCATGACACATGTCATTCATCTCTTCATTCCTACACTACCTACTCTCTCATTATTTCCCATTATCCACTTTTCACCACACACACTACCAATCTTCACCAGAGCATCATCAGAACATCAAATGCCAACAATCTCCCCCTTTGGCATTGATGGCAACACTGGTGAAAAATGATAAGTATCTCAAAATTATGCTAACACCAAAAATCTGAATTCTATACACTCGATCTACACTGACTCCCCCTGAAATGATTACTCCATTTTTCACTGCTCTCTCTCCCCCTTTGACATCAATGGCAAAGGGTGGGAATCCACCTACACATATGAAAAAAATAATGAATGAATGAATGTTCTTATTTGCATAAACTTAAAGATGTATGAGTAAGTCACCTTTAAGGACTTCAAATACTTGTTTCATCCTCTCAGGAAATAATCAAAGACATTTATTAAAGCATTGCACATAAATGCATGAATCTCAAGATTGGGAAGGTCGGATGGAATAGGTTTTCCTAAGGCACTTATTGCATCTTGTTGTACTCCCATCAAGGTATCCATTCGGGGAGTTATCAAACTCCTCAGTTCACCAACTCTTCTTAGAATTCTGTTCTTTTCTTGATTCAAACCCTTTATTTTAGCAGTGTAATCCAAAAATTTGCTTTAAAGGTACTTGGGAAAACTGATTGAGGTGTGAAAGAATGTCCTATACTGGTTAACTTACCCTCAAGTTCCCTTATTTGCCTATCCATGTCTGCAGTGAATTTGGGCAAAAACATACATGATTTGAAGATTTTTCTGCCCTCATCCAAGACCTCTTCTACACTCTTCATTGCAGGTCTCAGGCTTGCTCTATCTCTCTCCACATCTTTTAAATTCTTCTGCATTCTCATCTCATTAAACCTCTTCTATACATTTTCATCCACAGCCTTTTCTAATGACACAAAGTTGGTATTAATAGCATTTAATAAATTCTTAAGCTTTCCGGATGGAGAAGCAACAAAATCCTGACCAAAATTGGGTAAGAATTTCTTCAAAACCTCAGTGGCAAGAGTAATAACTTCCTTTTCTTCTATCTAAGATTTCAATAGATCTTTGCTTGCCTTAATTTGAGCTTGCATGGAAATTCTCAATGCTTGAAGAGGAGAAAGAGTGCTCAATTCCACCAGACCGTGGGAAAAGCCATCCTCGATAACAATCTGCTTACTTTTGTCAGAGACATTGGCCGCAGTCATGAATGTGAGAGGTTATTTTGAAGGTTCATCACTCTTCTCATTCTCTACCTCTGCCCTTACACCCTTTTCACCTTTGGCAATCTCCTCTGCTATCATTTCTGCAATTACCTCAATCTCAAGAGGGTCCTGAGTAGCTTCACTGGAGATATTTTCAGTGGGTACATCTTGTACTACTTCTTGCTCAACCTGCTCAATAGATGGTTGATCCATCTGACCATCCGAGACCTCTGTATCTATTTCAAGAATGGAAGTGTCTTTAGGAATGTCCTCTGTCAGGTGGGTGCTAACCTGAGGTTGATTTACCTCATATTTCTGCTCAAGCAAAAAAAAATTCATAATTTGCTCAGTCTCATTGGCAACTTCATCAATTTTGCCGAGCATTATTCAGTTGACCCTTTTCTTACTTTTGAACTTTTCTTTGGCAAACTTTAGTAATTTACTGATTTCTTCTCTAGAAATATCCCAACAATAATTAACCAACACATACTCCTACATTTTCTCATCTTTCTGTCAGGCAGTATTTCTTTGGATATCCAAAATATCATACAATTATTTTGGTAACTCAGATGATATTTCAATTAAGGCTTTACTAAAGTTATTCATATAATGAACAACTGCTTCCTCTAACTCTGTCCTCTCATTATCATCCGCATTTTCATAATATAAAGAAAGATTATTCAAGTTACCATCCTTAATGATTCCATCCTTTATTTCTTCTAGAGACTTAGGAGGAATAATCTTAACATTACCAGATTCTAGGGCTTCATCAATCTCGTATTTTTGCTTTTTTCTCCCTCTAGACCTTCTGGATGGCTCACCTTGGGTTTTTGACTTCTTTGGAGGTGGAGCATCACCGGATGGCTTCCGGACTACATGAGCATAGGTTGTAGTCTTTTTAACCTCTCTGACTTCTTCGTTTGACTCTATCTCTTCCTCTATAATATGTTCCCTAGAAGGCTTCTCCTTTTTCCTTTTATCCACTTCACCGGTAGATATTGTTGGTTTGGGCTTTGGTGGAGGTACTGGTTTCTTCAAACTAGAGATAGGTGCATACTTACTAGGTTGGGGTTGCCTAGTAGATGAGGATGTTGGTTTAGATTGCAACTTGATCACATCCTCTTCTCTCATAATGTTCTAAGCTTTAGCCCTCTCCACAGCTTCCTTAGTCAGTCCCGTCTTTTCTGCCACCGCATCTACTTCCTTCTGGATCTTCCGCTTCCGAGCCGGTTCAGAGAACTTTTGATGTAAGCTTAAGTCCTCCTTGAAAGTACCAAATCTCACTTCTTTTTCATCAACCGACTGTCTCAACAAATGTTGAGCATAGACATCAAGGGTGACTGCATCAACTTCATAGCCCATCGAAAGAATCCATATTGTCCTTGGCTCAACGACTTCCATTAAACATTGATCTTTATCAATCATGAAACAAATGGTTTTCTCACATATCTCCACAATCTCCTTAGGGATTATTTCTCTGCCCTTCATGGAGGCTTGAAAGGTTTTGAAATAGCCCCATAATGCGAATATTCTCATTATTGCATCTCCTATTCCCCACATTCCCTCCTTGATTTCCATTGCCATCGGTCTATCGTAGGCCCATTGGAACTTTCTTTTTACATTGAGTACCTCATTCAAGAAATATAAGGCCAAGCAAATAAGAAGAGATCCATACTTAAAGGTGTTCTTCTTGTCTTGCTTAATTTTCTTTAAATTACTCACCAGTTCATTCAGGAGGACTATACACAAATCATACCTCATGTCATCCTTGAGCATTTGATATGTTGTATATATGGTAGTTCTAGAGATGGAGTTTTGTCTACTTCATTGATAGACTTTGTAACCAACCACCATCGATGAAAACCTGACATCGTGCTCCAAAATGTCGTTGATAGTCATTTCTCTATTATCGAACTTGGAATGGGTAGTGGTGATCACCGTATTATTTGATACCTTTCTTAGGCCAGGTACTTCACCGGTTTCACTGAAGCATGTCACAACTTGAATTGACTATTTAGTGATCTTATGAGGCATATCAAGCCATATGAACTCATCATGGACTTGACTGAGGATTAACTGGATCCACTCTGCTTCATTGAACAATGGAAAATGGAAGAACTGTGAAAAACCTTTATCCTGAAGAACCTTATATTCTGGTTTGAGGTTTTCCAAACTATCCACCAAATGTTTGTTATATAAGGTCAGCATATCAACATTGCCAATCTCCTCAAGATCACATTGGATGTATTCCCTAATATCCTCATTGTGAAGGACATCGTAGGGTACCAAAGAAAATGCTCCTTCTGGATCATCTTCGACAGACTTAAAAGGATGTTTCTTGAAAATGGGTATGGCTCTATCCTTAATCTCAACAATTGACGAGGTAGCAATTCCAGATACCGATGCCATTTTAATCTAGGGTTTAAAATTGATGGCTTCGCAAAACAGATAAATACCTTAATTCACAACCGGGTGGAAGAGTTCACCTTTAGATCGTTGTAAGCTTGATTTAGATCATCAAATCACTTCACTTCATTGTACTTCTCTATTCTCTTAGTCACATTATGAAAAATCAACTTTTGGAGTTCCCTTTTAACCTCTGAAAACCTAATTCTGCGTTATAATAAATGCTTCAACTGGTTACCATGATATTCATGAAATCACTTACCAGAGCCTTAAATCTTCATCCAATCTTCCGAATAACATCTACATACACAATTTAAACTTTCTACAACCTTCTAAAATTGGTTACAGATATTCGAAGAGGGGATTCTATGAATCTTCTTTCTTAACCCACATCTTCTTATGCTAATCTCTTATTTCTTCTACTTTTGCTTTGCCTTTGTTTACCGAACCATTATTCTTGCTTCTGCAGTATTTTGTAATGTGACCAGTCTTGTTGCATGCATGGCAAATAACATTTCTTTGCAAAGGTCTGACATTCATATGATTTGGTCTCATCTTACATTGGTTAGAGATGTGTCCAAACATCCCACAAGAATAACATCTTTTGTTTTGAAAATTGTTCATTACTGCTCTACACATATTTGACTTGTGACCAAAATTATTGCATATGAAACACTGATAGGTAAAGGTAGGACCATTGTTTATATTGTTCATTCCTTTATTCATCCTACTTCTATATTGATTTGCCATATGACCAAATTTATCGCAAGCAAACATATACCATTGAATTTATAGGCATTAGGTTGTCTTATCGGAGGATTCTTGTTCTTAGGCTTTGCATTGCTCTGTCCGGAACTGGAGGATTCACCTTTTTGATATCCAAGTCCTCTCATGTCTTTTCCATGTCTCTGACTATCCAGCATCTCATCCAACCTTGTTGAGCTAGCATTGAATTTTTCTTTGTATTCATTTATAGCAACAAGTTCATCCCTTAGGGCAACAATTTGTCTTTCAAGTTCTTGTCCATGATTCCTTGATTGTGTCAACTCAAGCTTCAACTGATCATTCTCATAGGTAGGTCTGAAGCATTCATTTGATCTATCTTTCAGTGATTGAGTTAGACTTTCTTCATTATTCTTTTGGTCTTCAATCTCCTTAGTCATCTTCATCACAATGGATTGCATCTCATTCTTCAATGCAACATTCTCTCTAGCAAGCTTATCACATTAATCAACTTTCTCCCGATTCTCCATGCATTGTTCTTCCTTTTCCTCCAGTTTGTCCATCAACTCTTTCCTCTTGTCTCTTGAAGTGTTCACTTGATCTTTCAAATCCATAATGAATTCTTGAGATGCATTCAAGTTTCTCTTTAAGGAATTTATTTCATTTCTTGTTGCATCAAGATCCTCAAGTGCCACACAAAGTTGTCTCTACAAATTGGAATCCACTGATTCAATCTCTTGGACCTTGCTCAAGCGGTTAGGCTTCCTTGGAGGAACTAGGCTCTGATGCCAATTGTTGGAATCAAGGATCACTAAGAGGGGGGGTGAATCAATAATCTACCAGTAATCAATTCTTTTGACTTAATCTCAAACCACTGGAAGCATATGCAAGAAAGTAAATGTAGAAACACAAGATAATCAACCACAAAATCATAACACCAAATTTTTTACATGGAAACCCAAATGGGAAAAACCATGGTGGGATTTGAACCCACAATTTTTTCCACTATGGCCAGTAGCAAAACAATATTACATAAAGGGAATCCACTTGCATTCAGGCATACTTCCTAGATCTCACTACTCAAGTACAAAGGGCTACAAACTAGAGGAAGGCTCACTGCCTTACAATTAATATATATTAACAAGATTAATTTCCCACGGGTCAGCTTCATAACATGCAACATGAAACATGTAGTTGCAAGTTGGCTTCAATCTTTAAAAAAAAATTGCATTGGACCCAAAACACATTATCACATGCTTCCTATAGGTCTCACATAACTCCCAAACACAATTCCAACCATCGGAATTAACTTAAATAATCTGGACACACACTACATCATCAAACATGAAGAATACTCTGCTTTGCTGCTCTACCAGATATTGGATCTTCGAACAAGTGATAGAATCAATACCAGAGAGTAGATATGCATAATAATAGGCTTATGATACTTAACCAATCAACCCTGGTCACAAAAACCAAAATCTGCTTCACTGAATATGAAAAGTGCTCTCAAAACTGTACATTGAGTTTCACTAGACAAATTGATCAAAGAAGACATACTCCAAATTATCGGTTAACCAAAACTTCATACCGGATTAAATCAACAGGATGAGTTGCCATCAATGACAACTCCTAAGCATTTGCAATCATTAGAGACTACCAATCTTCACTAGAGCATCATTGGAACATCAAATGCCAATAGAAGACCCCAATCTATATGTGGATATAGCTTTCATTCCTAAAGAGGAGCGGTCACCATGGCTCAAATTTTACAAGCCAATGGGGAAAGAAGACCCAACCAAAAAGATACCTGCCATTCTGCAAAGGAAGATGGATGAGGATGATTAGTTGAAAGGAAAACAATTGGCCTTTTGAACATACAAACAAGAGGTTCAAAAACTCAGGACATGAATGCAGAACATCATTATAGATTAATTTTTTGAATAGGAATGGAAAAAGTACCATGGTGATGATAGTGAATACAACCCTCCCCTAGGTGGAACTACTACAATAGAGCCTATTCTTCTGCAAGAAATCAAACAATAGAGGAAAAAGGGTAAATAGGTTGAACAAAGGCTGATACATTAGCCCCCTAGATCACTTGTTGCATATGAAGCTATAAGAAGGCCCCGTTTGTAAATATTAAGAAAAAGGCCCATCAAGACATTGCAATCTCAAAACCCTTTAGGTGTTGGCTTGGCAACATTGAGGAAGAGGCAGAACACAACCAATGCCTCAAGAAGTTCTTTGACACAAGTACCTACTACAACTCAAATTTTAACTGCGTCGACGACATCTTTAGCTCAGGTATATTTCTCTCCTCCTCTTCTTTCTTCTCAATCTTTGGTTTCATCAATGGCCTAAATCCCACAAACCTCCACTATGGCCCCTAGCTCCCCTACTATTGTAATATCACCTATAATCACTATGTATACTTCAGTGACCTCTGGATCCACTATCCTTGCTTTTCCTTCCCCACGCAGTTTGACACCATTTTTCACAACAGTTAGCGCTTCCCCTTTCACAATGACCCCAGTTCAATCAACATCTGCGTCTTCAGTAGCGCTAGCTTTAGGATTTGCAAGTTCCACACCTCCGACATTGTCAAGTGTTGACCCTATTTCCTCCCCTCCTACTAATGCTTTACAAGTAATCCCTTCATTTTCTACTACCACCCTTACTTTTTTGATGTAGATGTAGTCGCAAAACCTCGTGGTCCCAATTCCATTTTCTCTTCCGCTTGAAACCCCCTTTGCAGGGAAATTCATTTCATCTCCATCAAATTTTATGCAATAGGAAATTTCTACCAGGTTCACTTGAGCTCAAAGGTAACAAAAATGGAGCAAAGGATGCTCAGAAACCTATTGATCCTAGCGTGCAGACACTCTACAACAAAGATCGTGAGAATCTATTGTTTGTAGCCATGACACCAAACGTCATCAAACCGGAAAGACAAATGAAGCCAGAGGATTATATAGTGCAAGTCGTTGGAATCAACTTGAAACAGGTGTGGCCACAAGATAAAGTGGAACTCGTGGAGGAAACCTAGAAGGTGGTGACATCAGACTTCCTAAAGTGTTCACAACACTTGGATAAGGTCACGACTGATTTGGATGTTGTTAAGGCCACGGTCGAGAGTTTGCAGAAAAGAGAGAAAGCTAGAGATATGGAAATTGCTCGAATTTAGGCCACCGTACAACAACACGAAATGGAGAGAGAGAAGCTCCATAATGAATTGAACAAAGTGGAAGCCTAGTTGCATGCGAAGCAGGCCACAAAGTATGAATCGATCAAAAAGTTCAAGGAAAAGGAACAAGAGATTTTATAGATGCGGGAAAGCTTCTCAAATTTAAGTCAAATCTAAATCCAATTGTAGATTGCTATTAAAGAGAAGGATTAGTACCACCAGGAGCTTAGTAATGAACGGGTTCTCATAGAAGAGAAAAAGGCAAAGGAGCAGGCATTACAAGAATTATAGGATAAGCAATCCCAATTTGATAAGGAGTTGCATGATGCAACAGTAGCTTTGGAAAATGAACGTAGTAATCATAGTCAAAAGAAAAAAGGGGCACAAGAAAAGAGTGTGGAGATCACAACACTGCAACAACAAGTGTCTAATGTAGCCCAGCAGATTAAAAAGTTGACCGAAAAGCTGGAATTGAAGGATCTGTTGAAATCAATCTCCTCTCAAAACCTTTCACACTTCCTCCTCTTCCTACCACATATTTTACTCATATAATACAACAACTTTACACCTCTGATTGGGAGAAAGTGAAGTAGTCCTTTGCCTCTTTGCAATTGACCCTCAAATTCTTGGTGGACGCCCAGTCACTGTGTGCCGATGCAAGCAGTACCATTGACCATATCTTCCAGTTCATCACACCTAAAGTTCCCAGCTCTTAGAGTCTATTCAATTGGCTATATGTTGCTTCTGATCAAAAGTTGACTGCACTAGGGATTGAAGATCATATAGAAATAGCGAGAAAGGCAAACGAGTTCATAAATTGCAATAAGGAAGTTGTTCGGGCTATGTCTATCTTGGCAACATTAAAGTCCTCAGCCATGCACATGAGGGACTGATTTGAGCTCTTTGTGAAGACTAGCCTCCCCTCACCTTTCCTCCCTAATAATTCAGTCATGAAGGTTGAGAAGGTTATGGACTTGATAGTGTAGCGCCAACATGATCAGTCATATCTCCAAGCTTTGAGTGAAACTCCTTATGCAAGAAATATTGAGGAATTGATTCGCCCCTTAGCTCGGTTTCACATTCTCTTTGAGCTAACTCTTAATGAGCTAAGCAACCTGCCTTTCAAGGAAATTGTTGATTTGGATCAAGATCATCAAAATATTAAATCCCAAGCTTTTCCCTTAGAATACGATTGGCTCCCGTTGCACAAGGCCCTCGACTAACTCTTCGGATCAAGTGCATAGATCTAGTCTGCAGAACTAGAGTTTTGAGTATCATCATCTCACGGGTGAGATTTCTCTAGGAGTTGTTGTGGATTTTTAATCCAAATCACCCCATAAAGGGCCCATTTTATTTTGTCTAGGCTCGTAGCCTTCCTTGTGATCGAGTAAGTGTTAAGGCCTTACCTCACGCGTGCCCACCACGTGTTGGCACAACACATCTTTTTGATAGCCTTCTCTTCTTTATGTCATGGAGCCCCACTTGAATGCCACATGGCATTGCCCTTTTCTCTCTCATGAGTTTTGTCCACAATTTGAAGGGATGTAGTTTGGGAGACACATGTCTGCTCCACGGGATGTTTTGAGGTTGTAGCTTGCCCAAGGGTGAGACTCCACATCCTACCGCCACGTGTCATTTCAAAGCGAATATTGAAGACTCCACATGCTCATGTAACAAAAAAAGGGATGCCACTCATGAGGCATGACCAATGTACTGAGTGGTTGCAAATCATTTTGGGGCACTGTTCCATATATGTCCATGAGGTTGTTGCAACAGAACGATCACGATGATGATTTTGGTTCTGATAATGAAAAGGTACATAGGCTTGGTACAGCTACAGGTTGAAAGTAGTCATCGCTTTCATGGCATTTGATGGCTTTGCAAAAACATGACTGGGGCCAGTCGGTGCAATATCATGATGTTTTTATGTTTTTGCAGTAGTGGGTAGTTAGACACTCCTCTATTTAATTCTAAATGTTTGTAAGAGAAGGTCTTCTGGACTTTTATTTTGAGTACAGAGAAGATCTCTAGACTGGAATTTCAAGCCTCAACTATGTTATTGTTTTTCTGAATCAAAGTAATCAAATTGTTCCTCAGGCCTTTTGGGCTATTTTGTTCAGTATTCATTAATAGTTTTCTGTGCAATTTTGTATCCAGTCTCGACTCTAGTGATGCATGCTTAAACTCTGCTGATTGAATCATGTTATGTACTCCTTCATTCTGGTAGATGTTCATGTATGCTTTTCTTTATGTCATTTCTAAATATATTTGAATGTATTTGAGATTGTTCATAAGTCATGTCGATTGTTGAATGGGCCTTAGAATAGCATATATATGAGGTTCTTTGTGCTAGTTGTTCAACAAAAATTCGGATCAGGCGCATCACCTTAGATTAGTTTAATTTTATGTTTACTCTCCCCTTTTCTCCTCTAGTAAATGAAGAGTCGGCTTCTAAAATCTCGGAGGTTACTCAGTGAAAACACATAGGTCCCCCAACACTGAGTTTCCGACAAGTTTGTGTGTCTAAAAGCAATTTTAGGCATCAACAATAGTTGTTAAAGAGATTCGTGATACAATATTGGTAATAGATAATTAATTATTATTGTTAGTTTAGGGAGATGATATTGGCTTACCCTCAAGTTAAAAGTAGATAATTTTTTATTGAATAATCTTATATGGATAAGAAGCTTAAGTTTAGTAAGAAAATATAGATATTTTATTTCTTTAGTTTAGATTAATTGTTGAGGATGGAATTTGTATATGGAGACATAGAGAAGGATAAATTTCCACACTAAATCTATCTACCGGTAGACGTATACAAATTGTTTTTGGGCAAAGATTTTAATCATTATTTGTTTACTAAATGACTGTGTTTCTCATTCTCTACCATATCATGTGATAGAACATATGATCATTTTATTTTTATGTAAAATGTATGGTATATATATCATGTTGAATCAGATTCCATCCCACCCATTGGTTCTAGATTGCTAGGTCCCTTGTGTAGGGTCAGGATTTTTTCTGTTGAAGAACATCGGGGAAGTTTATACTTCATGGTTGGGTGGCTAAGCACCTCGACCATGTTCTTGTGTCATGGAACCAAGGAGGCAAAAGTATTCGTGATGATTTATGACTACAATATCAATAACAATTTTGATATTCTTGATTTATAATTGACCTTATGGTCTCAAAGGCACTATAATATTTTCTTTGTATATGAGAAGAACAATGTAAAATGTATTTAATATATATAAAATTATTAGTTCTATTTCATTATATGTTTGGTTCTTATGGAATCAATCAAGGAATTTATTATTTTATCTCTAGCTATGTCTTTACAACCACATATTTTATAAATATTAGGTAGTATACAACTTTGTAACTGATTGAGATGGGTAAGAAAACTAATAGGTGAGAAGCATCAAAACAAAACATAATCAATTGATTTAGTGAAGGATATAGTCAACAACCCAAATAAAGAAATTAGAGGTGAGATTAGACTTATATTTGTGACTTCTATCCACACTTATCTAGGACATCAAACAAGTGATACCCACAATGGAAAAATCATTTGCCATCACTACCATATATAAAGATCCTACAACAAGTTATTAGTCTACACACAATGAATTCGACATATAGTGCTAGTTTGGGAAAAGACATATGAGCATATCAAAACATCACACAAAAATCTATTGCCATGACAAAAAAATTGAGAAAGGTTTTGCTTTTGAGATAAAAAAAATTATTTATGATTGAAAGTTGTCAATATGAAGGGAATATAGGCCTCCTATCCATGCATCCAAGATCAAATCTAAATGATTGTCTAGGACATTAATTTGTTTTGACTAACAATTTCCTTGAGGGATAGAAGAATCAATAGATATAATGGGGGAGGCCCTCCCACTCCTTCAATTTATCACTCATCAAGATTGAGAATGACAACTAATGAATACCTACATTAGCTAAATGATTTCAACCTTATTAATTTTCTTAAAATAATACAATAAGATATAACTTTCTCAAAGTTATATCATAATTGACAAGCTCATGATAAATAATTCCCAAGCTTCCAATTGTTAATAGCTTATTTGACATACCAATGATAATCATCTTAACTCTTCTTCTATAATCAGAATTCTTATAACCTACCAACGTCATTATCTTAATATCTTACTCTCCACAAGTATACTTTTGTCAAGATGCATCTTTGATTATACTTGATGATTAATTACAATTTAGAAAACAATAAATTTTTAATTTATTAATAATCACAATCAAAGATACATCTTACATACTAAATAGACATTACCCAAAAATAAATCACAATCAAAAATACATCTTGCATACTAGATAGACATTGCCCAAAACTAAAATACAACTCAAAGAATTTAACTAATAAAACAAAAAGACCTCTACTTGATAATGAAACAATTCTATTATAACACCATCCTCTCTAAGATATATTATTCTAAAGCTTCTAATGCCGCGTTCAACAGGAGAGTATATCATTTTACAATGTCGACACGGTACCGTTTTGAAGCGGGGACATCCATTCCCACTGTAGAAATGCTCTCTTTTGTAGCTTCGTGGAATGCCCATGAATGCCAAATCCCATAAGTAGAACAACACATCTGGACCCAGATGATCATTAAGAGAAAGCAGAGTTATTGTGATCTGGTATGAGGAATAACAGAACAGATTCTTCTGTTATAGGAGGGGGTATAGTAAGATCATTCAGAGTTATTGTGATCTGGTATGGCGAATAACAGTAACAATTCTTCTGTTACAGTAATGGTATAGTAATCATTCAGAGTAAGAAGAGTTATTGTGATCTGGTATACGAAATAACAGTCCTGATTTTTCTGTTATAGGAGTGGGTAGAGTAATCAATAGCTAGGAGTGGGCATAGTAATCATTCAAAATAAGAAGAGTTATTGTGATCTGATAAGATGAATAACAGTATTGATTCTTTTGTTATAGGAGTGGGTATAGTAATCATTCAGAGTAAGAAGAGTTATTGTGATCTGGTATGAGAAATAACAGTACCGATTCTTCTGTTATAAAAGTGGGTATAGTAAGAAAGAAGAGTTATAGTGATTTGGTATGAGGAATAACAATACCGATTCTTCTGTTATAGAAGTGGGTATAGTAAGATCATTCAGAGTAAGAAGAGGAGTGGGCATAGTAAGATCATTCAGAAAAGAATTATTGTGATCTGGTATGAAGAATAACAGTACCGATTCTTCTGTTATAGGAGTGGGTATAGTAAGATCATTCAGAGTAGGAAGAGTTATTGTGATCTGTTATGAGGCATAATAGTACCGATTATTCTGTTATAGGAGTGGGTGTATTAGTGGGAGGTATAATGTTGATGATGGCCATACTCTTACTGTATTTAAGATTCATGAAGCCTGCCACTGATCAGCATAGTCCAGAACATCCTCCAAGAGTGGATATCGCTTCTGATCCAGCATCGTCAGGGGAAAGAGGAGTGGAGGAGGCGGTGATACATACGTATCCCATTTTTGTATTTGCTGAAAAGCATGAAGTCCTCTCTCAGCAGGACAGGAGCTGTTCAATATGTCTTGAGGATTACAAATTTAATGAACAACTGCGTATGATAATGGATTGTAGGCATGTTTATCATGTCCATTGTATAGATGAATGGCTCACACGACACCCAAGCTGTCCCCTTTGCAGGAATTCTCCCTAGAGACAGAGGTATTAGAGTAACTTAATGTAATCCAAATTATTGTAATAAATGAAAAAAACTTCAATCAGAGAGAGGTATTAGAGTAACTTAATGGTATCCAAATTATTGTAATAAATGGTAAAAAAATATTTCAATCAGAGATTCCCAGGGTATTTTCCATGTCTCGACTATAAATCTGCTATGTAGGGTAATTTGTTGTCTTTTAAGTGTAAATCGTTAGTATGTTGTAGTTAACATGTTAGCATATTGTAGTTGATATGTTGTTTATTATTTTTTTATGGAGGATTTATTCATTCACAAAGTCTTGTAGTTATCCGAGAGGGAGTACAAGTCTTTAGGTTGAAACCTCTTCGTCTAAGAGTCAAGGACTGAAGGATATCCATTCCATCAAATTTGTTTGAGGCACCATTTCGACCTTGTTCCTATGTTTGTTTGAAAGTCACGATATGTTGATTTTTTAAGAAGTATTTTTACTTACAATGTATTCTTTATTCTACTTTAATGTCTTGCCATAAAATTTAAGACCACATAACATTAAATTAAAAGACATAAAGAATATGAATTATAGTATTCATTATTGGACCTTTAGAAATTTGTCATTAGAATGTAATTGTTAAGGAAAAAGTAGTCTCAAAGAATTGCAATATTTAAGACATCTTTTTTAATATACACCATGTTTAAATTGAATAATTATTCAAATGATGTTGATGCTCTACAAAAAGGGAAGGTTGGTCAATGATAACAAAACACAAACAAGAAGAAAAGCCAAACTGTTAGTGTCAGAAATCACAAACAAAATACTTTCCTACACAAGCATATCAAAAGAGATATCAAAAGCATGACAGAATATCTAACTAAGAAGGTAAATATGATGAGGCATCTCCAAATGCCTCCTAGCATGCTCTTGGCTTCTTCTTCTTTGTTCCTCTCCTCTCCAAGTTCCAAAATAGTGTAGCTCTCAGCAGCTTTTTGCACTATGGATGCTTATGGAGGTTTGAGATTGAAGTATTTGCTCTAAATATGAATAAAAAGCTAATACTATACTATTGATACTAAAATGATTTATTTTATCCAAAATGACAAGATATTAGTTGATTATGCTAAAATGCTCTCTTAAAATGCCTATAGCTTAAATGCATACAAGTTTTCAGGATCTGGATTATGAAGAAATGGGCTCTATTTATAGGAAAAATGGAGCAATTGATGGTTGAGATTGAGCAATCTCAACAAGGGTCAGGATTGAATGATTTCAAATCCATGTGAGGGCTTTCAACCCAATCCCAAGAAGACAAGTGTCAATGTGAGATAGGTTGAGAGGAGAGCGAATAAGCATTAAATGTTTGACATGACCTGAGAGTTAACTTGGGGGTTAGGGTCAAAGTTGAGTTGAGTGAATAAATTCTTTAATCAAAGAATAAATCTTTTATCCAATGGATAAACTCTTGTGCAAAGGCAAAAGGGATAACTATGGTCAAAGTAATAAATGCTTGAGGAGACACATGAGTGCAAGTTGAAATAACCATAAATGGTTATGTAAGAGCCATAAATGGTCATGTAAGAGCCATTAGTGGTTTTGGAAGACTTTGGAGGTTAAATTGTTGAACACACAAAACATTAAATGTTTTTCAAAGACTTTCGAGTCTTTGAGAAGTGACTTAAAGTTGCTTAGGAATGTGACAATAATTAGGGGATGGATTAGGCTAATTAGGAAGGGGTTAGAAGAATTTAGAAGGGGGTTTAGAGAATGCAAGTGGATTTGGTGGGTGAGGGAAAATAAGATTTTATTAAAATAAAAATTCATTTATTTCAATAAATGTGTGCAAATTGCATTTGTAGGAAAATGCAAGTGGGGGGGGGATAAATGATTAAATAAATGTTTTATTTAATTTATTTAAAAGAGGAAAAGGGGGATTAAATTGAATAAACAAGATTTATTCATTTAATTGATTGTGAGTTTGGTTTAATGAATTAATTAAAATAAATTGAATAATTTATTTAATTAATAGAAGAATGTTAGAAGATGAATTAATTAAATATTAATTTAATTAACTGATGGCTAGTGGATTTTTAATCAAATAAATAGCAAATATTCATTTAATTAAATGGACAGATTTATGTGACTACATTTGCCCCTCTTTGAGACGGTGCGGTTTATCGCGTCGTTTCAAAGAAAGAAAAACAGGTGTGAAAAAATGCCCCATAAAATATTGATTTAATGGGTGGTATGCCCCCTCGAGAGATGGGCCGAAAATTTTCAAAAAATCGGACGATCTCTTGAAAAAGAATGAAAATTGGCAAGGTGGTAGAAGAGAAGAAGTTAGCAACATAAGTGAAAAATAGAAGAAATCGGGGGTAAAATGGAGAAATGGGAGGCTCGGGAAGTTTACGGGGACCATGGCGGTGAGCAAGGGAAAGTTACGGTGACTGTGAAGGGTTTGAATGAGGAGAAAGGGGTGAAAATAGGATCATTTGTTACCGCGACCAGTGTGAAACCAGAGCTCTTAGATTGACTTTTGAGAGGAGTGAGCAGCAGTTAGGATGTCGGTACCAGTAGCAGAGCACTTATTCGAGCGAGTCCCTAGGTTCCAGCGGCCAAACGACTGTGGACCAGCAGTATGCAAATTTCAAATTTCAATTTTTATGCATTTTTGATACGCTTTTTGCTGAGCTGAAGTTGAGTCGAGACAATAGTGTTGAAACTACGTTTTGGTGCTATTGTCCAATTAACTAGCGCTATTGTGTCGCAATGGCACTATTGAGGTGTTGTTTGAGTGCCTTTGAAACTTTTAGTGCTATTGTAGGCTTGCTTAGGCGCTATTGTTTGATTAGCACTATTGAGTGGTTAATTGAGTGCTTTGGTCAATTAATCGACGCTATTGTAGAGCTTTTGTAGCATTGTTGTAGTTTTGGCGCTTTTGTATAGCTAATTAAGTGCTTTGGTTAGGGGTTTAGCGCTTTTGTTTGCAAGATAATGGATGCCCTAGTTTGTGTGAAAATATCCCGATGCCAAACATGGATGGATAGGGAGGCGAAGTGGGAGTTGTTTTGAACCATAGCAGCTTGATGAGACTTAGGTCATTTAGGATAAATGTCTGTTGAAGTCTAGGTGTTCCATGATTGCTTACCTGTTGAGACCCGAAGATACTTGATCAAAGTATCTGTTGATAGTCTTAGGTTTAAACTTAAGAAAGTTTGAAAACAAAACAACTGATGATGAGTGATTGATGCCCCTGTGCAGGAGGATCTACGTGTGTTGCAGTTACGTGAGATACATCTAGCGACACAGGGGTTGCAGGATCGGCTGATAGAGGTCGAGATCGATTGCATTGCAGCTATCGGTTTATATGATGTGATGCACATGCCTATGATTCGGATGAATCGCGGATTGATTACCGTGCTAGCAGAGCACTGGCACAGTGAGACGTGCACATTTCACCTTGCGCAGGGGGAGATGACAGTGACCCTGGAGGATGTGTGGCGCATTCTGTGTATTCCGATTCGGGGGGAGCTGGTTACATACGATAGATCCTGGGGGACTCTAGCAGTACAAAGATTCTTTCATGAGGATGTATTCATTGATGATGGTTCCATTGCATGGGAAGAGATTGCTACATTATACGAGCCTTTACCAGCAGTTGTGTCTAGCATTGTGGGAGGACTACTGTGTCCTGATAGGTGCTCGTATGGTCTGGTCGTCGGATGGGGACAGGTGATAGAGAAGATGATTACAGAGGGGACTCAATTTGCCTGGGGATCGTGCATGCTGGCGCACCTTTATCAGGAGTTGCATGAGGTGGTATACCGTGGGAGGGGCTCATTAGCAGTGGAAGTGACGCTGCTACATATTTGGGCGTGGGAGCACTTACCAGTGACTTGATCAGTGAGTCTCAGATTCCGAGCAGTGGATCAGTCGTATATGTTTATGTATAGCGGTATGATGAGTCAGCCCCACTTGGGGAAGTTAGAGTGGTGGTGACGGGCATTAGATGATCTTGATGCAGTTATATGGAGACCCTATCTGGAGTGCGAGCCCTAGGATGATGATGTTGAGGCACTACCATATGTGTTTATGACCTGATTCCTCATTGGGAGGACCTCGTATCATGTAGAGAGACAGGTGCCCGGTAAAGTGTTGAGACAATTTGGGCGGCAACAGGGGTTACCTAGTGGTTCGGGAGAGTATGCACGGGTGATACGAGAGAGATATGCATGGGAGCCAGTACTTCCATATGACCAGGCACTGGCAGAGTTTCAGATGCTGCAGGTGAGACCTTGGGATATACGACCGAGGGTGGTGGATGCAGGGGTATCGGATGAGTAGACGTAGTACCTAGCGGCTCATCCGATTCTACGGATATTTGATCCGATGGAGCTGATGCCCGATTTTGAGGATGATAGGGGACGAAGACGAAGGAGGGGAGGTCAAGGACCGATAGCAGGTGGAGGAGGGAGAGGAGATGGTGGGGGTGGAGGAGGAGGGGATGGAAGAGAAGGGGGGGATGGGCGAGGTGGTGGAGGAGGTGGTGGTGGTGGAGGAGGTGGTGGTGGTGGAAGAGGTGGTGGTGGTGGTGGGTAGTTAGATCCAGCGGATTGCCACTGCGGATATCGCAGGGACCGTTGATGCAGGGAGGAGTTAGATTGGGTGGGAGAGGTATGCAGAGGGAGATACTGATGGATAGAAGGGAGAGAGCCACTGAAGAGGGATATACCGGTGAGGCAGCCATGGAGACAGGAGAGGGATCAAGCGGAGATGTGTGGGAGCGACTGATAGTACATTTACAGTCTCGACTTGTGGCATCTGAGACATGGGTGGAGGATCTGGAGGCGGAGGTTGCAGTGAGAGATGTGCAGCTATTTGCACGAGAGTCAGAGCTGACTGTAGTGTTGCGGGAGAGGGATAGTGTAGTGGAGAGATTAGCAGAGCTACAAGAGAGAGTCTAGGTTGGAGTAGGAGCACAGGGTCCTACTGGGGAGGTGACAAGACAGTTTGGACGGGCACAAGATGAGATAGAGTATTGGCGGGGATTATATGAGCAGGTGGTGTCAGCTAGTCAGCAAACACTAAGCTATACACAGATGCGACAGACCAAGTCAGAGCGGTCACAGAGGATGCAGAGTAGAGGGGGAGTGATGGGTCCTCTATGGAGAGACAAGTCAGGGGGTGCAAGAGCTAGTGGGGGATTGATGTGGCCTCCACAGAGAGATAGATCAGGTGGTACAGGGACTGATAGGGGAGCAGGTGGCGATGATGGTGCAGCATCTGGTCAGAGTGGCATCTGAGAGAGCATTTTTTTACATGTATGTATTTTATTTTTGGATTGTATCTTGGATGGCTCTTGGTAGCCGATTTTGTAGACTTCATTGTACTCTGATACATGAGATAATATATATGAGGAGATCCCATATTTTGATGATTTGCATTTGGTATGTATGGATGCTATGTAGGATGGTGTTTTTTATGATTTTTACGCTTAGATGGATATGTGTATATGTATGCATTGATGAGAGGATTCCTATATGCATGTTTTTATGATGATTTATGATGTTGGATACTGACATATGAATGCAGGTTTATACATGTGTGCATGTTTTGTTTGATGTAATGCTTTATGTATGTAATGCCATGATGATGGCATATGCTTATAATGATATGGACAAGATTTTGGTGTTTCCTATTTTGATATAATAATGAGATAATGATATGCAATGATGTTAATGCAAAGAATGAATGATTTATGTATGGATATGCATTTAGATGTTTTTTAGATGAATGTAATATGGATAAACAAATGTAAAGTACAAATGTTTATATGATGATGTCTAAATGAATGCATATGTATCATGGATATATAAAATGGTATGAACCAATGTTTGGAAACAAATGGTTTTATGATTCTAAATGCCTACAATATGATTAAGTAAAAATGATAATGTGATAATACTTACAACTTATGGTTTAATAACTGCATCTTAATGCAATTAAAAAAAGGATAATGAATGCAATGTAAATGAATCCTAAAATGAGCATAATAAGATACTTAATAATGGATGAATGAATGCACCTTTCAAGTAATGAATAGATAAATGAATGTATGCAATGATAAATGATAAAGGATAATTAATCATGATAAACTGATAATTGATATCTGACACTAGATGAATGCATAGTAAATGGTTTAATACAATCAAGGACAATTTGATCATATGAATCGAATTATGCAATGATGCAAATGATTTAATGAAGACTAATGTCAATAAACTAAATGAACTATATGCAATTTTAATTAAAAATGACATGAATGTACTTAATGCAAAATGCAACTAAATGTAATGATGATATGACTATGAGGAATGCAAGGTTTTTGAGACTTTGCATGATGCATGGATGATGTATCAGAGTACTCGGTCGTGATTGTATCCAAGACCAGCTTAATTTTCACATAATTGTTCATATTAACCTTGTTCATATTTGCATACAAATCATATATATGAATGAGTGAATGGATGGGTGATATGCAACAAAATGCAATATATAATCAGATGAGATGAAATGACGATCCATAGTGCTCTATTTTCATCATTGAGCTTTAAAATGTTGTAAGAATATACAAGCAACTTGACATAATGATTCAAGGTGACCTGAGTAATTATTACATGGATTTTGATATAGCAAGTTAATACAAATGACTAGATATAAGGGTCAAGTTGACCAGAGTATTGCTTGCGGAACAGACAAGGATCATCCTCGTTTAGGCATGACTTGGATCGTCCTCCTTAATCTTGAATGGATCATATCCTGAGACAAGTTCACACCTTAATAAAAGACAAAAACCTTTATCCAACTTGGATGAGGAGGAACCAAAGAAGGAGCATTGTTTGGGTAAGCAAACAGTATGTTCATAAAGAATAAAGAATATGGATCCTTGGTAATGGTTCATGCTCATATGGTCGAGGTATACACTGTAGTTAGCAAGCCGTAGTGATCTATGACTACATTTTGCATAAGATCATGTAGCTTAGTGAACTTCCCACGTAGACACCATTAGGACATGCCCCAAAACTTCATCGGAATAATGCGCTGAAGATACACAAACAATGTTGTAAGAACCTGATACATATAAACGAATGAATTACTTCACTAATCAACCAAGTATTTGATAGCTTAACATAATTTTCTTGTCAAAGAAAACGTCAGTTTGTCTTTGTTTTGGTAAGGAAGGATGCATCCTTGTTGAAGACAATTTGATTGTTGATGTTGATTGTTTGGTCAATTTTGAGAAGTGATCATCGTGCGAGGATTTTTCAATGCTTGTTTGGTATCTACATGGATGAGTATGTACAAGGTGTTGCCATGTTTTTGTTTGATTTTTGATGTTTTATGATGTTTTTGGATTTTGTGAGATAGTTTTCCAATGTTGATTTTAATGAATCATAAGACAATGTAGAATCCACTTCCATCAATAGGTTAAGGGCATTGCCCCCAGTTTAGACATGACTATGAAAAAGTAGGATGCAAGACGCATGGAGTACTTTCTTAGTTGTAGATTAATAACAAGCCATGGTGTTGGATGGATGGATGTATTGTATGAAGTAGAATGTGATTGCAACAAGTCTGAAAGACAATGGAGCCATAGCCTTTACGAGTGGCGCCTATTTGTCAGGTTTTCACCATCGCACTTACCCAAGGTGCCATCGGAGTGGTTGTTCACCGTTTGGATGTATGATTTTTCTTTACTATTTTGATGTTTTTGTATTTTATTCAGGACATTTATCTGAATGTTTTTGGTATTTTTGCCAGTATATATGGGAGCCTGATGCTCTGTGCAACTTATGTGTAAAACCGTTTGAGATGCATGTTGTTGATCGGATCTGCTAGTGGTTCTCCTTCTGACGTAGCCAACTGATATGCCCCAGACCCAAATACAGCAGTGACAACATATGGACCCAGCCAATTTGATTCAAACTTTCCTTGATGATCTCAGTTGGGTTGGTTACGAGGATTTTCTCGAAGAACAAGATCACCTACCTCGAATGTATGAGGCCTAACTCGATGATTATAACTTCTGCTCATGCGTTGTTGATAGGCTTTGAGGTGGTTGTATGCAGTGTGTCGCTTTTCATCAAGTAGCTCTAAGTCCTAAAGACGGGATACTCTGTATGCTTCATCATCGATGAGATTGTGCAAGGAAACCTGTAGGGATGGTATCTCGACCTCAATAGGTAGAATAGCTTCTGCACCATAGACCAATGAGTATGGAGTTGCGCCTGTAGGGGTTCGAATGCTAGTTCGATATGCCCATAGTGTTGGATTCAATTGAACGTGCCAATCATGACCGACATCATTGATTGTCTTCTTTAGGATTCTTAATATGTTCTTGTTTGATGCTTCGGCCTGACCATTGCCTTGTGGGTAATAGGGAGTGGAAAAGTGGTGTTGGATGTGAAATTTCTCACAGAGTTCACAGACATCTTGATTCTTGAAAGGAAGATTGTTATCTGTGATGATGGACATGGGTACACCATACCAGCAGATGATGTAATTGAGGATGAATGAGGTGATCTGCTTGCCGGTAACTTGGGTAAGTGGAACAACTTCGATCCACTTTGTGAAGTATTCAATGGTGGTAATAATGAATTTATGGCCATTGGATGAAGATGGATGGATTCTACCCACAAGGTCAAGGCCCCATTGACAAAAAGGCCATGGTGTTGTGATGGGTTGCAATTCTTGTGCCGGTGCATGTATTAGGTCTCCATGAATTTGGCATTTCTTGCACTTCTTGACAATGTAGTAGGAGTCTTTTTCCATAGATGGCCAATAGTATCCATTGCGCAAGAGTTTCTTGGCTAGTGACGGACCGCTTGCATGCGTTCCACAAATTCCTTCATGTACCTCTTCCAAGGCCTTTGTTATCTCATCCTGTTCTAGACATCGAAGGAGAGTACCATCAAGACTGCGTCGGTATAGGGTTTCGACAATAATGGTATATCGAGCAGTTTGGCGAATGAAGGTTTTATGTTGGTTATTCGATTGGTTAGGAGGAAGGGTGCGATCGCGGAGATAGGTGTAGAACTCACCGTACCATGGGGATTCAGAACCGACAAGGTGACATATCATCTCGGATTCAGGGATATCATAAGCGGGAATCCAAAGATGTTCGACCAAGAACTCGTAGCGTGTTGAATTCTGTGGAAGATCTAGGAGAGATGCAATAGTAGCCATAGCGTCAATAGCTCGATTTTGATCTCTTGGTATCTTCTCAAAGGTAATTGTAGTAAATGATGCCTTTAGACTATCCACCATTTGCTTGATTGGCATGAGTTTATCATCCTTGGTCTGATATTCATCAGTTGCTTGTCGAATGACCAGTTGTGAGTTGCCATGTACTTGTAGTTCTTGTAATTTCCATTGTACGGCTAGCCTGAGTCCTGTGATCAAGGCCTCATACTCTGCTATGTTGTTGGTGCATGGAAATGTGAGCCTGTAAGACTTCGGGATGCTGTCACCTTGAGGTGTGATAAACAGAATGCCTACCCCTGAGCCATGCCTAGTGTATGAACCATCAAAGTATAGTTTCCATGGTTGTGTTGTTGCGATCATGAATATCTCTTTATCTAGAAAATTGGAAATGAGAGGATGATCGCCTATGAGTGGTGCTTCGGCCAACTGATCTGCAATAACTTTCCCTTTGATGGCCTTACGGTTTATATACTCGATGTCAAATTCACTTAGAATCATCACCCATTTGGCCAAGCAACCTGTCAATGCTGCTTTGCTAAGTAAATACTTGAGTGGATCAATCTTTGCAATGAGTTGTACCTTGTGTGTTAACAGATAGTGTCTCAGTTTAGTGGCTGCCAAGACTACTGCTAGGCAAACTCGCTCAATAGGTGTGTAATTGAGTTCATAGCCCACCAGTGTACGAGAGATGTAGTAAACAACGCACTCTTTCCCATCTGCATTATGTTGTGCCAATAGTAAACCCAATGCTATACTTGTTGCTGATATATAGAGTAGTAGAGGCCGACTTAGATCTGGTGGGATCAACAATGGTGTATTCATGAGATAGTCTTTGAGCATCTGGAATGCTTGCTGGCATCTAGCATCCCATTGAAAGCGGATGTTCTTGTGTAGCAGGTGTGTAAAGGGGTGACACTTATCTGCCAGTTGTGAAATGAATCTTCGAATGGATTGTAGCCATCCTTGTAATGTCCTTAGCTGACTGATATTCTTTGGTGGTGGCATGTCCATGATGGCTTTTACCTTTGCTTGAGACAATGTATCCTAGAAGCTTCTCGGAGGTTACTCCAAAGACACATTTCTTTGGGTTGAGTTGAACATGGTATTGTTCCAGTCTATCAAATATTTTATCTAATATGTCGAGATGACCTTCTCTGGTGAGTGATTTTGCTAGTAAGTCATCAACATAATCTTCCATCATAGTATGCATTATGTCATGGAAGATGGTGGTCATTGCTCGTTGATAGGTTGCTCCTGCATTCTTTAGAACGAAAGGCATTACATTCCAGCAATATGTGCCCCATGGACATGTGAAGGTTGTCTTATGTTGATCCTCTGGTGTGATTTTTATCTGATTGTATCCTAAAAAGCCATCCATGAGTGAAAGCATGGCATGTCTTGTTGTCAGATCTACTATGATGTCGATATTTGGTAGGGGGAAGTCATCCTTAGGACATGCCTTATTCAGATCTTTGAAGTCAGTACAAATGCAGATGCCCCCTTTTGGTTTGCCGATAGGAACAATGTTGGAGATCCAATCTACATAATCAATTGGTCTAATGAAACCAACATCTAGGAGTTTCTTGAGTTCTGTTTTGACTAGTACTGCAATCTGAGGATGCATCTTGCAAAGCTTCTGCTTGACAGGTTTGGCTCCTTCTGCTACGGTGAGGTGATGCATGACTAAATCAGGATCAAGTCCAGGCATGTCCGCATATGACCATGCAAATTTGATCTGATGCTTTTAAAAGAACTCTACAAATTTAGGTTGTTCCTCTCGAGTGAGAAGAGATGCTAGATGTATGAGGTGAGGAGTTTCAGAAGTCCCCACATTGTATTCTTTGGTTTCTTCAATGAGAATCGTTGATCGTTCCTGTTGTGTGCTGCAGTGAAGGATGTCAAACCTTTCATCCTTAGGTGCCTCAGAGAGGTTTTCACCATTGGATACACTCTTTCTTTTTACTTTTGTTGAATCAAACAGTGCCACGGTGTGGTTTTCACTGGAAGATCCATGTTTTATTGTTATATTTTTGCAACTGAAAGGTTTGGCATCTGCCCCGAAGTATGTTGTGCTATTAAGTTCTATAGTGAATCCAACTTTGTGATCCCCACTTGGCAGGTTATCCCTTAATTCAAAAAAGTCAATGATGGCCTCGTTGTTTTGGAAGAGGTCAAGACATGGGGGATTTGGTTGGTTCCATTTGATGAGTTCAGGATGGATAATGGGCATTACTTCATCGATTAGGTTAAGTTTGTTAGATGTATCAGTGAGGGTTAAGATGTTATGGTGAAGGTCGTTGATGGTACTCTCCCTGTCAAAATCAGGCGTAGGATGAGACATAGGGTCTGTGGAAGATGTTTCCATCTCAGGAACCCAAGAAGTCTTTATCTATGCTTCTCCATAAACAGGGATGTCTTTGCGAGGTGGAGGTGGTGATGTGTCTTCCTCATCTAAAGTGTTAAGCTGTATAGAATCGAATTCCCATTCATGTGAGTCACTCTCTGAATCACTTTCCAGCATCCGATTACTATACCATACTGGGATGTCCTTTGTGTTAAACACTGTAGGTGTGATCGGTTGATGTACCTTTGTAGATGAAATGATCGGTGTTGCAGGAAGGATGATGGGGATCAATGAATCTGATACGGGGAGTATCGGTAGTGTTGACTCAGTTGCTTCTACTGGAACTGCTGGTGTTGTAGATGCTGCTGCGGGTTTGGATACAGTTGCTCCTGCTAATGGTGCTATTGATGTTATTGTTGCTGCTAATGGGATTACTGGTTTGATCGGTGGGATGAGTGGCATTGTAGATGGTTGTGTTGGGATTTTGAGCCTTGGTGGGGCAGTGGCGATGGTGTTTGATGTTGCTCTAATAATAAAAGGTGTCCTCTTTGCAATAGGCTGATATAGCGGTTTGCTGGGTTTTCCTTTGAATCTGAGTTTAGGAAAGATCGCCTTTTCAAAGCCTAGGCCTGTATTATCTTTGGGCTTTAATTCTGGCAGCAGTGGTTCATGTCTTCCTTGTTTGCAAGATCCCAAAGCACTCTGACCATCATAACCCATTCTTTGCATAATGAGGAAGCCTTTGCCATACTGATCTGTGGGAAGTTTAGCTTGCGGCATATTAGTGGTGATAGGATCTTTATAGATCCATTCCGCTAAGTCCTCATCTTTGGTTTCTTCTTCTTGACTCTTCCCAAGGATGAAAGGCATCAAAGCACATGTTGGCGTGATTAGTGGTTGCTGAAGTAACTGTTGCGGTTTTCCATGTGTTCTAGGAGAAGTGGGCATTTGTCCCACACAAAAGAGTTGACTCAAATTGTATTCCACGGGACCTTCCTCTGCTATTTTCATCTTAAGCTTTTCTTGCTTGGGTATAGGGGTGTTTGAATTGACAAGAGAGGCTGGACTTATATATGATGTAGAGGAGATGGCTTCTCTATTATTAGGAACGGTAATGTCTGGTTGATGGCTGATATTATGACAATATGCAAAGGGATTTGCATCACCCAGGATTGTGATCTCTACACCATTATGTGGGAACTTGATACATTGATGGTAGGTGGATGGAACAGCTTGCATGGCATGTATCCAAGGTCTTCCTAACAACAGATTGTATGGCAGAGGAAGGTCCAGAACCTGACAGATGATGTGTTTTACCATAGGGCCCACTCGGATTGGTAGTACCACAGCTCCTTTGGATGAACACTCTACGTCGCCATAGGCTTTGATTGTGATCTTCTTATAGGGATACACTGATTCTCTGGCATATCCCAATGCTAGGACCAATTATAGTGTACAAATATTTAAGCCTGCTCCATTGTCAATCAAGACTCGCTTGATCCTATGTTGGTTGATAAAGCCTTCAATGTGTAGCGAAGCGTTATGAGGTTGCTAGAAGGAAGAGAAGTCACTTTCGGAAAAAGTGAGACAAGGTGATGACTTTAGACTTCCAACCATGGTTTGAAATTGGTTTGTATTCAGGTTAGCAGGGACTGACGCTTCTTGGAGAGCTTGATCCAAGATTTTTTTATGAGATGGAGATAGGCACAATAGCTCTAAAATGGATATAAGCACAGGCATTTTGTCTAATTGTTCCACAAGATTATACTGCTTTGGTATGGAGGTGGTGCCTTGTGGAGCTGCTTTTATGGTAACCTTGCCGCGATGTGTAACAACATTGCAATTAGAGTTGGGATTTTTTATGGTTATAGTTGCAATTTGTTCACTGGCATCATACAGGTGATTTATAGTATAATTATACGCAACCTGCGTATAATCAATGGTATCAGTGCCTCTCCTGGAAGTGGAAAGACCCCTTTGATCTTGTGATGGAAGTGGATTTTTGAACATTAGATGATCATTGTTTGTTGTTTTTGGGTCATGCCCTTTGATTTCAATTTCACCTCGGTCAATAAGATCCTAAATAAGATCTTTTAATCTGTGACAATTAATTGCCTTGTGTCCTCTCCCTTGATGGAAATCACAATGTTCAGTATCCCTCCACCATGCAGGTTTGACCTAAGGTTCATAGTTTGATGTTTTAGGTAGAGTTACCAAATTTTGAGAAACCAGTTGTCGCAACACTGTCTCGATGGGTTCCCCTAAGGGAGTGTATGTTCGTTTTTGTTTTTGTTGACGAGGTCTGGGTTCATCGTGAGATGTGATGCGACCTTGATTTGAAGGAACAATTGTGTTAGTCTAAGGTGGGGGATTCTGTCCTACAAATCGAACCACAGGTTGTGCACTTTTGATAGTTTTGGCATCCACAACCCCATCGTTCACGATATTCTTGTTTTTGTTTGAGAAGCTTGGTTTATCACTATTGAAGCGTGGGCGAGGACCATCCTTTGGTTCATTATAGATTTTGATAAGTCCTTTCTTGATGAGGGCTTGCTCACATTTCAAACCCTTGGTGATCATGTCATTAAAAGAGTCTGTGTCCTTGAAATCTAGGTGAAACTCCATTTCTTCGTTTAAGTTGGAAATGAATATTTCCACTAGTTCTCGTTCAGGTAACTGAAGAGAACGTCTGCTAGACATTTGATGCCATCGTTGCAGGAATACTGAGAATAGTTCACCTGGTTTTTGTTTAGTGTTGCACAGATCAGCCATGGTGATGTCGTGTTCAATGTTATGAGAGTAATGTGCCAAGAACTTTTGAATTAGCTCTTCAAAGGTCCTAATGCCACCTGGTAGTCAGGAAAACCATGATGTGGTTGTTCCTCCCAAGCTTTGGGGAAAAAGTTGCATTAGGTATGTATCTTCATATGCCACGTCGAGGCAAGCTGAATGAAATTCTCTGACATGATCGCGAGGATCTCCCTTTCCTCTATATTTTTCAAATTTGGGTGTTTCGAATCCCCGTGGAAAGGGTGGCATATAAAGATTCCTATCAAAGGGATAGGGCAAGATGTCATTGAGTGAGAATTGGTTAGTCTTTACACCACTATGAAGTTGTTGGGTGAGATTTTCAACTTGTTGCCGCAACATCTCCATTTCATTTGGAGGAGGAGGTGGTGGGTTACCTTAAGAAATGTTATATCTGATGGGATCTCTACCTCTTTCTTCTTCATGGCGACTTTGTCGTTCTGATGCTTGTCTTAATTGGGCAAGATCAAAGTCAGAGGGGAGTTTGGCTCCTTCTTGAGCGAGCTTTAAAAAGTGAGCATCTGCATTGCTCCTGAGTATTTCGTCAAAAAGTCTGTTAAAGAGAGGGTTATGCTGGGCCTTTTCTATTGTTGCAGGAGTAGGAGTACTTGGGTTTTTATCATTTGCAGTTCCTCCAAGCACTTCTTGAAATTCATTGATATTTTCCTCCTCTTCTTCTTCAATTTCTACTTCTCGTTGCCTTGAGTGTGATCGGGTGTGAGCCATTTTGTTTACAAGTTTTTGTTGAAGTTGAGTGAAAATGATGATGAGTTGTTGATAAAATGAAAGATTGATGTTTGGTGAATTGTGTTGCATGTGGATCTCTAGCACTTTAAAGGTAGATGTGACCGAAATTCTTTCTTTGAATTACTTGTTTGTTTTTTATAAGGTTTGATGTGATAAGGTGTAGAGAAATATGAGATGTGTTACAAATTTAACTACCTAGTAATGAGAGGATTCACTCATGAACTAGTTTTAACCTGCGTAGATGTGTATCTTAGGATGAGCTTATCCCAGATGTAGAAACAATCTAAAAAGTGATGTGATGTGTTTGATTCAAGCAATATCTAAAAGAGAACTTAGGACAAGAACCTCTTAATGTTTTGAGAGTTGGAATGGATTGATGATGAAGTGATGATGTATGAATGAGGTAATGGATGAAATGTTTTAACTTCAATAAAAGCTTTGTGTTACAAATGGAACAAATTCTACCTCTTCCCTTTTGGGCATTGGTGACATTTCTCGAGTTATGTTGTATGTGATACAAACGTTTGGGAAGAAGTTGTGATTAATCTTGCCTCCTTGGTTTTTGTGATAACTCAAAGCTCTATATTGCATAAAAGTTCTGCTGTTTAATGATTCTGAGTCAAATTCATTTGTTTTGCCTTGAAGGTTTAGACGCATGTGATGTAGAAAAACTCTATGGGAGACAAAGATTTGTCTATTGAGATAGAAGAATTTCCTCATTTTGATCAAAGCCTTTGAGCTCAATGGTCTTCTTTTCAAGTTGATGTTTTGATGAAGATTCTTCTTTCGTAAGATGTGAAGAATGGTCATAAAGTTTGATACTTTGTTGTTGACACTCTGTTTTTGATATTTTTGGTTGTTTTTGAAAGATGTTTGGTTGGATGAATACTTGTTTTGATTTTTGGATTTTATGATGTTTCTTTGACAAGAAAACAAAGCAAGCACACAAACACAAGAATATTGCCTCAAAAGGCACAAATGAGTATGGGTCTAGATCAACCCAATCCTTGGACTTTTTATGACCCTTTCCTTTAAGTGTATTTTAGGTGTTTTTCTTTCCAAAGCCTGAAGCCGGCTCAATTTGTACTTGGTCTTGATTAAAACGAAAACACTTCAAACACTTTGTATCCCTAAGGTCAAATGGTCAGTTGTGATAAATTCAGCCCACATCTTGATATTTCTTCGACTTTGGTACTACATACCTTATGAATCTCGTCGTGGTAGGTAAGGATGTGATATACTAAGTCTTACATGAGTATAACAAATAGATGATCCCTATGATGGGGGAGTCACCACTTTTATCAAGCCACAAGTGACTTTTCAAAAAGCTATGTTTCTACTCAAGGAAATATGTATGGTGAGTATCTTGGGAGCAAAACCATCTATGCTCTTGCAATGAATTGTATCTCAAATATTCTCAATCAATAGAACGGGTAGGCTACTACTTAAAGGTTTTTAGTCATTTTCGATGTCTTTGGACATAAGTTCATTCTACAGTGACTCACTTAAGAGCCTTGTAACTTGTGGTGGGGCCCATTTGTCCTTTTAGCAAGTTACATTGTAGGAACAACTATACCCAAGGCTACAGCTTTCACTCTCACCTGATTTCTATAGCGGCTCGGAGGATTTACTACGCGAGGTTGTTCCCAAGAGTGATGTGTCTCTTGGCAAGCCTCTCTTAAAAAGATAAAATTTTTGAGTGTTACTAACATTTTTCTCTTGCACCTAGGACCACGAAAGCCAAGGGAGAGGATAGTGTGTGTTAGAAGTAGGACCACTCGACCAACTTTTTGCACAAGTGTGCCAAACACGAAATACACTTGTTCTTTTTAACTTGCCATCGCAATGTGTTTTAACTATTTGGAGATGTTGCTCCAACAATCATGGTGTTCTTTTTAACTTCAAATGCAAAATTTTGAGTAAACTAGAACTTTGAAAATCCCGGTCAACTTAATTTGAAGCATGTATGAAGGAAAAAAATCGCTTTGCAAAATTTTTGAAACAAGTTGATTGTAAGTTTTTAATTGCACCAAAAATTGAAGTGTGGATTGTAAATTTTTGCTTAAGTTTTTTTTTTTTTTTATGCTAGAAATGAATTTGTTTTGTTGATTTTAAGCACCAAATGAAAAGTTAAGCCTAAACTTGCAATAAACAAAGTTGTTTTGTTCAATTTTAGAGCACCAAACACAAATTTTGATCCTAAGCTTGCAAGAAAACAAATTTTGTGTTGTTCAATTTTAAAACACCAAAACAAAGTTTTTGATTTTTAAGGAGGTTGGTTTTTAGACCTGCACAAGAGACAAATAGTTAGTAAAAACCAAACCTATGGTAGGCTTCCACAAGCCTAATAATTTTTATTTTTTCAGTTACAGAGTCATTTTTACAATGTTCTGTTACAATAGCGCTACTCTGTGTTTAAATAGAAGCGTTGTTTAACACAAACACGCTAAAAGAAGAAAAAAGGCAGCGAAGGCAAAAGCGCTCAAACATGCTCAATAGCGCCAAAACAAGGTCAAAAATGCTCAAATAATGTCAATAGCGCTAAACTTGGTACAATAGCGCTATTGTAAGAACAATAGCGCTAGAACAAGAAGTTGCAATAGCGCTACAACGTGATCAATAGCGCTAAAGCGCAACCTGTGTGTCCAATTCAACATTCAAACATGTTATTGGTCAAAAATAAATAGTTTTTGGGTGCTTGGATTCACGTCGGGTTCACCAAATGATGCTCTGCAAAAAGGGAAGGTTGGTCAATGATAACAAAACACAAACAAGAAGAAAACCAAACTGTTAGTGTCAGAAATCACAAACAAAATACTTTCCTACACAAGCATATCAAAAGAGATATCAAAAGAGATATCAAAAGCATGACATAATATCTAACTAAGAAGGTAAATATGATGAGGCATCTCCAAATGCCTCCTAGCATGCTCTTGGCTTATTCTCCTTTATTCCTCTCCTCTCCAAGTTCCAAAATAGTGTAGCTCTCAGCAACTTTTTTGCACTATGGATGCTTATGGAGGTTTGAGATTGAAGTATTTGCTCTAAATATGAATAAAAAGCTAATACTATACTATTGATACTAAAATGATTTATTTTATCCAAAATGACAAGATATTAGTTGATTATGCTAAAATGCTCTCTTAAAATGCCTATAGCTTAAATGCATACAAGTTTTCAGGATCTAGATTATGAAGAAATGAGTTCTATTTATAGGAAAAATGGAGCAATGGATGGTTGAGATTGAGCAATCTCAACAAGGGTCAGGATTGAATGATTTCAAATCCATGTGAAGGCTTTCAACCCAATCCCAGGATGACAAGTGTCAATGTGAGATAGGTTGAGAGGAGAGGGAATAAACATTAAATGCTTGACATGACCTGAGAGTTAACTTGGGGGTTAGGGTCAAGGTTGGGTTGAGTGAATAAATTCTTTATTCAAAGAATAAAGCTTTTATCCAATGGATAAACTCTTGTGCAAAGGAAAAAGGGATAACCATGGTCAAAGCAATAAATGCTTGAGAAGACACATGAGTGCAAGTTGAAATAACCATAAATGGTTATGTAAGAGCCATAAATGGTCATGTAAAAGCCATTAGTGGTTTTGGAAGACTTTGGAGGTTAAATTGTTGAACACACAAAGCATTAAATGCTTTTCAAAGACTCCAAAGTGACTTAAAGTTGCTTAGGAATGTAACAATAATTAGGGGATGGATTAGGCTAATTAGGAAGGGGTTAGAAGAATCTAGAAGGGGGTTTAGGAATGCAAGTGGATTTGGTGGGTGAGGGAAAATAGGATTTTATTAAAATAAAAATTCATTTATTTCAATAAATGTGTGCAAGTTGCATTTGTAGGAAAATGCAAGTGGGGTGGATAAATGATTAAATAAATATTTTATTTAATTTATTTAAAAGAGGAAAAGGGGGATTAAATTGAATAAATAGGATTTATTCAATTAATTGATTGTGAGTTTGGTTTAATGAATTAATTAAAATAAATTGAATAATTTATTTAATTAATAGAAGAATGTTAGAAGATGAATTAATTAAATATTAATTTAATTAACTGATGGTTAGTGGATTTTTAATCAAATAAATAGCAAATATTCATTTAATTAAAATGGACAGATTTATGTGACTACAGATGTTATTTTCAAGAACTTTTCAAAGCTTAGGAGGGAAAGTTTGTTCTTATTAATATGAAAAACAGGTTTTAAGGACTCGAAACCTTTATCATAGGAGCATAAAATAGTTCATCAAAAAGTATCCTGCTAGAAAATTTTACAAAATGACAGGCAAAAAGGCCAGTAAACCGAACGGATGGCAAAAGAAAGGAACAACAAAGCGGAACAACCAGAGAAAACACAAAACAACTATAAGGACTTAAGAAGGTTTGCTGCCTTAAGGAGGGAAAGTTTGTTTATAATAGAACAATTTTTAGTTTCTCATCATTTGGGTATTTGTATGTATTGATAGATTTTAATTTGAGTTAATAAAAAAATAGTTATTTCGATTGAATAATTTTTAGTTCATATGTTACATAAATAAATCTACTCAATGTATAGTTTATTGTTATTTAAGTACAAGTTAAATAATTTCCTACTCATGATATAGATAATAGTAAATTATTTTTCTAATAGTTTTCAAATGAAGAGAAATCAATTCTAATAAGAAGTTAAAAATTGATTTCAACTTGGACAAACTATACTAAATGTGTTTCAATCAATCATGATATATCAATCTTGATTCTCAAGATAGAAATAATATTTCAAAATCATCTTTATTACATTCATAATATTCAAAATCATCTCAATTTTATCATAAGTATGATCTATCATTTACAACAAATAATTCATTATAGTAAAAAAAATGTCAAGGCTAAATCATCTAGTGAAAACCCATGTTTATGTCATCTAAATATCTCAATATAATCGCACAACATGCTTCATCTAGGATCAAACAATAACTTTCATAAAAATAGGTAAAACTTGTCACCCTCCAAAAACATTGATGAATGGATGGGATGCAACATGGAACTTTTAAATAAAGAATACCATCTTTGAATATAAGGATTTTATAATTCCTAATTTTGTAGTATTTAGTCAAATCTTCAATCAAATAGCTAAAATAGATTAATTTTTCATAATAGATTAAATTTAGTAATTTTTATATATTTAAATGTGATTTTTTTATAAAAACATACTTTATTATATCATAGAATATTTTCCATTAAAAAAATGTAATGACAGAAGTAACAAAAGATCTACTTTAAAGGGGGCTGGCAAAGTTAGAGAAGATCTCAAAAATTATTAAAAAATATTTGTAAGGTTCAAAATTGAATGAAATAGGTTGATTGTGGATGAATATGCATGTCATATAATTTTAATTTTTAGGATATGTTGCTAATTCATCTGGTCAACATTTTATATTATTTTTTAGACCTAATTTCATAAAACACAATGTTTTGATTAAGTAAAATCAGGTTTTTGAAAGGAACCCGAACCTTTTATAAAGCAGGATATATCAAAAGAACTAGAAAAATCCGTGCCTGATCACTTCAAAAACTAAAACAGATCCCAACCAAACAAAAAGGGATCACAACCCACATTATATAATATTACATAAAAAACCAAAAAAAGACAACATTCATAAAGCAGAACGACAACAAAAAGACAGAAAACGAGACCACTGCCGAGACAGAGACAGAGATAGCTATATACTTTTCATGATATCCTCAGCATGGACAACCTTCTGCTTCATGTTATTTGCCGATATCTTTAACTCCTCCAGCTCACGACCTTTGATGTCACCCTTGATCCTAGTATTGGCTCTGGTCCTCTTCTCATGACCTTTTTTGTCTGGTTGTTCCTTGTCAACATCCTTCTCTGTGTTGTTCTCAAATTTATTGATCAAGGTAATCATGTTATCCACTGAAGCTTTGAGGATCTGAAAGTTTTGTTTTGCAATCTTCTTAATAGTGAGTTCCATCTTATCAATTCTGCTACCCAGATTGTTCATAGCAGTTTCCATCCCTTTCACCTCCTTGTTTTCTTCCATCTCTTTAACCTTTTTTTCAGTGGCAATAATTTTACCCACCATTCTTTCAATGGCTTCCGCATTATTAATTGCAACTGCCAATCCTTTAACATTTTCTGTCAAGGGTTTCTTGCAAACCGTTTCTCTTTTGACAGTCATCATATCTTTCTTCAAGTTGTCTATTTTCTTCACCATTGTACCAACAGTCTCACAGAAATCCTTTATAGTCGCATTTTCACCAACACAATCACTAAGCTTATAAATTTTGTCCTCTTGATCCTCTTTCTGCATACCTTGGGTGTTCAAACCCTCAATGTTGCTTGTGACCGGGTTCTCCTCCCCCTGCTTATCCTTTCCCTCATTTTTTTTATTCTCCGTTGCCTCCTCTTTAGAATCAATCAGAATTTGGCTAATATCTTTATTGCTTTCCTTGCTGGTCTTCTTCCTCTGCATTTTCTTTCCAGTAACTTTCCCTCTTTTTTTTAATAAATTTCCCTTCAAAGGATTCGGCCTCATAAAACTCAATGTTGAATAGATCTAATCATGTATGTTTACTTAGAAAGCATTAGGTTATCAACTTATAATCCTCATCAAAGGTTAAGATCCTTGAGGTTTTTCATGGCTACAAGAAAAATACCAAACTTGCAACCCTAAGCCTATAAATGTTGTCAGAGGTCTATCTAACATTTATGTAAAATTTTGAGGAGTACACCATGCCCCACCACCACAAACAATTATACTAGAATTAACTTTTGAGGGAAAAAGAAAAATATGTTAATTGAAATAATTTTCAAAGGGAGACAATAAGCTTAAGTGCTCTCGATGAAACCCAAAAGGTTCTATTTTGTAAACAAATGGAGTTCAAAGCTAAATAACACTTTCAAAATTTATTTATTTTTGAATTGAACTTTGATATTTTTCTCCATAGATGAATTTTATAGATCAAAGTGTTCTTTCAATTAATATTGTATTTTAAAAAACAATTAGCTACATACAAAATAAAAGTTTTTATGGCTTTAAGGTTGGGCTTGGCTTGGATGTTCTTTCTCATGTCACTTCATTGTTTCCATATCCCTTATATCATACTTATTTTTGGGTATATAATATCTCCACATTCATTTCAAGTTTTCTTAGATCCCTCGCCATCAATTTTTCTTTCTTTATTTCTTTAAATAACTACCAACTATTCTATGATTCCTACACTTGATATTGAGGTTGCTATCTTGGACACTCAAGAAAATGGATCCTGAGTGACTTCATAAATTCATACTAAAGATAGAACTCATAAGATAATTATTTTTTCATTGATGTTAATTTCCTTGTTTATTATTTTGAGAATGCCTACAAATGGCTTGAAAACTATACCCTTGTCATATGCTTTGTGAAAAAAAAAATCCCTCTAAAATCATGCTTCAAAGCTTGGTCAATTCTACCTAGCTCCTAATTGGGGTCCATGTAGAGGCGATTCAAAAAATTACTAAATGTTTTTTCCATTTTCACTTTGTTAGTGTTAAGTTTACTAAGGTTATTTTTTAACATGGACCCTCACGCCTTTGAAGATCTCTTTGCTTGTTTTTTCTCCATAGACTAAGAATTTGTTGTCTCTAGTTCATTCTTTGAGTCTTGATCTAGGTTGAGTTCCTCAATATTCCTTTTACTACTTTGGCCCTTCTTAAATCATGCAATATCTAAGGAAAGTGGTTTGCATAAATTAGGAATCCTTCTTTTTTGCATGCTTTCAAAAAAGGATTTGTATCTAGTTTGATCCATCCAAAGGCCTTAAAGACTCCATTGAAGTCCAAGCTGGTACCCAAAATTTTACTTAATGGATTATGTGCCTTAATTTATGAAATAATTATCATCATTTCCACTCCTTATCTAATAAAAAATTAAGATAGTCATTTAGTTGTTTAGTGGCCCAAGCTTCCACACAAATAACCCTTTGGGAAATTTTCCCCAAAAAATGAGGATAAATGAACCAAATAAAAAATAAATAATGTTTATCCCTTAGGTGCTAAAGGAGTTGGTTCACAACTTTTTCATCTATTGGGCTATAAATTATAACTTGACAATCAAGGAGATGGAGGTTGGTGATTATCAATACAAAGGGGAGTCATCATAAGCAACTAGTAGGCCTCATTTTAACAAGATGTTGTTTATAAATAGTGATCTCAACCATATCTCAATCCACTCTAATTATTGCATATCATCAATCTCATAGTCCAATATTTGTGATATGCAAGAGGGTGAATTTGTGCTAGAGAAGAAAAGGATTTCTAGGAGATTTTGTTTCCTATTATAGAAACACTTCTACTGAAATTTTTTGAATAATATTTATGGAGCTTTTGATGAGATTAATGATGATGTGTAGTTCCCACCAATATGTTAACTCTTTCATTTTTTGTGGTGTTTCTATGATTGTATTTAAAGTTACATATGTTGAGATGATCATGACATGATGCAATTGTATGATGAATGTGTGTCTTGCTAGATTACATATCCTCAATGGTCATGAATTTTAATTTGGTTTCGGAATGGTTTCACTCTTTCATTGATTATATTTCAAAATACTTGTAAAATATAATTTTCACCTCTTAAATTTTATTTTCTGTCTATACATTGTTACCAATCTTTCCCCTTGAAAAAAGGACCACTTATTTAATACCTAATGGTGATTTATTTTGGAAACATTGTGTGCATCTCTTTCCTTTGTATCTAATTATGTGATTTATGTAATTGATTCCATAATGTGACTATCCTTACAGTCATGATTTGATGCAATCTTGTAATTATATAATAGTTATTACGTTTTCTTTTGGTGAAAAGTGTGTATTGGTGGGTATTTCCATTTGAGTATTGTATATGTTGTTATTCACGCTTTTGAGAAAGAGTTCTTAAGTGATATTTTATTTCATGAACGGGTTGTAAATGTTAAGTAAAACTTCATGTTGTGGTTAGTGTTCATAAAAATATAGTGTTTCCATTGTATGATCACTTTGATAAGTTGTTGTAGCATGATTGATAGGCTTGTCTCATGCATTGAGTGGAGATTTTCTCTCTATGCTCATTTTCTTTTTAAAAAATATTCTCTCAAAAAAAAATTATTTTATTTTTTATTTAGAGTATAGATTCAATAAAGTTCACATATTTTATTCTTTAGTGAATTTGCATTTCAAATTTTGTAATTGGCATATAATTAGTCATTCTTGATTGATATTTTGATCATAGAATCTAAATGCACTTTCTTTGGTAGATTTTATTGACATCCCTTTTTTTTTTGGAATTTATGAGTGATATTGTTTGAAAAAGGGAAGAACAGTAATGAAACACTTTGGAACCGTTTGATATTTTTTTAAGGTTAATGGTTAAATGACATTTTAAAGTTGTCAAGTTTATAACTTAAAATCATTCCTAACTTGTGACTATGTTTTGACCTTATTTTAAGAGAGAGAGAGAGAGAGAGAGAGAGAGAGAGAGAGAGAGAGAGAGAGAGAGAGAGAGAGAGAGAGAGAGAGAGAGAGAGAGAGAGAGAGAGAGAGAGAGAGAGAGGTCCACAACTCGATCTTTAACATCTATCAATATCTATATCCTTATTCGTCCTATTGTTATCATACCTAGAAGAAGGTTCATCCAATCAATCCCATCTCAATCTACTTTAATTTTAGCTCAGCAAGTTCATATCTTAATTTATGAGAGAATACCCATCTTGGCCTTCCACAACTAAAATTTAGTGTCACTAAATTTTTCCATCCCTATCTTGGACATGCTTTCCATTTTCCCTAAAACAAACATCTTCTCTATTTAAGATTTTCCACTTGAACCAAGATTAGTATAACAAACTTGTTCCTACTACCTACGCGTTGAGGTGATCAAGTTTTGATACCAAATAAAAGTAATCAAATGTCTAGAAACACTTTCTACACCAATCTAAGAAGACAGATGAACACAATATATGCTCTTAAATAATTTATAGGCAAGAAAAAATACACTAAATTGATTCACCATAACCCAATCACAAAACATAGGAAAACTCAAATTTAAACAAAATCATTCTACAAACTTTCAACTAATACAAAATTATCGATAATATTATTTGTAATACAATCTAGGCCAAGAGCTTTAATAGGATAAAATATCAAGATGTAGGTCTACAATTACAGTAATAGGTCAAAAGTACCCATAAAATACATCATGAAAACTTCATCCTAAGCACACAATAAATTGAAAAACCAAAACATAAAACCACATAGTAAAATTAAAAAAATATAAGTTAATACCACTTCAAACCTCTTGTTAAATTTCAACACTCAAATCCCAAGAAGAGTCATATTAAATACACCACATTCCTTACATTTGTCATACAAATTCCATAAAATTTCACAGTTATTATGTCAAATTGGGCACTCCATCATCATGAAACATTATAGGTTGGCAAACTCTCTTATATGTTATAGGTTCTCTTACATTTCTAATGTAGGGGGCCTAATTTATGGAGGCCATAAATTTTGATCTAAAAATTTATTGAGTTCCTTTAAAAAAATTAAAGATCATGAAGAGGTTCATGTCACCATAACCCCCTTTAGCCCTAGTTAAAGTCTATTTTGATAAATTTTGGATCCAAAATTGACTTCTATAGCTTAAAAATATTTTAATATTATCAGTAGTAGAATACAAATTTGAAATACCTTTCCTAACATATTAAACCATCAAATACAATCTTGTATGCAATCGACTTGTAGAGAAATGTACGTGCACATGCCAAATGATGGTAAGCACAAGCACCTTTCAATGGTTGTTCTTAGCTTGCCTCACATAAAAGCTTGTAATGAGGCATTACACACCCATTGCAAATAATGATCAAGCCCACTCAAATTAAAAACCTCTTATGGATAAGGAACATCGGTTCTTATTGATGCATTAGGAATCAAATCTAAATGATTGGCTACTTACGGGATAATATTTTTGAAAAATGTAATTTCTTTAAGGGATAGAAGAATTGACAAACATATTGGAGAAATGTCCTCCCATTCATTTAGATTATCACTTACCAAGGCTAGCAAGGGGAGCTAATCAATACCAATATTAGCTAAATGATCTTCAGCCTATTACTTTCCTTGAAAGTATGAAAGAAAGTTTGACTTCTTTACATTTATGTCTTAAATGTTAAGTCTATAATAAATAATTATTCTGATTCCAATGCTTAATAATTTATTTGACCATACCAACAATAATGAGTTGAAAATCTCCTTAATAACTATTTTTTAACCCACCAAAGTTATAATCTTAATAACTCAAAAAAAATTACTATTACATATTAAATAAGAGTGAATAAATTTAACTAAAAACTATGCAATTCAATTCTTGATAAAACATTATACAATTTGATACATTGCTTAAAAAAAAACCACTACTTGATAACAAAACAATAATATTATAACACCAACCTTTCTAATATATATCATCTTGGAGCCTTTGATGTCTTCTTCAATAGAAAAATATCATTTTGCAATGTTGACATTATGTCAACTTGATGTGGAGACACCAATTTCCACTATTGATCTTTATTGCATTGAAATAATCTCTAAAGAGTAAAAGTTATTGTAATAAAAATCCTTTTGTAATAGTTGTGGGAAGTATAATGAAAGAATAATTGACTTTCTCAAAAATATGCCATAATTGGCAAATCTATGATAGACAATTCTTAAGTTTTCAACTATTATTAGTTTATTTGACCATTCCAAAAATTATTATATGAGAATCTAGGGTAAGTGCACAAAGATGGTGGTTAAAAAGGGGGGTATAATTGGACACTTTTTTTCTGAAATCAGGTGAACCTGAACTTGGAGGCAAAATTTGAAAGTCATCCACTTAAGATATGAAGATAATCAAAGAACAAATATTGTAGTACTCTGAATCTAGTTTCCAAACTACTAAACATTTTCAAAATTGGATAAGATTAAGGGGGTCAAATCCTTCGCGCTTGAAAAACTGACCTTGATTTTTTCTGAAAAACATAACATAGTGTTCGACGTGCGCATCAAAAAAGTCATAGTTAGATTTAGTATTTTGACAAATCCTTTGGCAGAAAGATAGTTAAGAGTCGGCACTAGAAGATGTGTATTTTTTTGTAATTTTTTTTTATGATTTTTTCAATCGAGCACATCCTGAAAATTAGGTACATGTTCGTGCGTGAAGCATAAGTTGCACTAAACAAATCGAAAATTCAATTTATTTTTTTTAAATTGTAAAGAATCAAGTGCACTACAATAATATATATTTTTAAAAAAAATTGGATAAGTATATCAAAAGTTATTCAAAAAATGGTGCACCTATGTTTGTGAGAACTATGGAGACACTGGTAAAAGAAATTCAATAATAATATGTTATTGTTGTTCAAATTGAAAAAAAATTATATGGTTAGAAAGCTCAGAAGATGGGTGAAATTATGGTGGCAATTTTAGAAATACCCACTTGATGAAGTGTAAACATGATGATGACAAAGTCGATAAACCAAGTTGATAAAATAAAACACATCAACAATGAGAGAAATGGAGGGAAATCAAACTTCCAAACCGTAGCTTTATCATCCAGGCCTATTTCCAAGCCTAAATAGTCAAAAGTGCGTACGGGGTACTTATGGTTTAAAAAGCGCATACGGGGTACTTATAGTGTAAGCAGTGCGTACGCGCTTGTTTTCCTATAAACAGCGCATACATGCTATTTTTACTATAAACAGTGTGTACGCGCTATTGTACAATATGATATTTTATATATAATATGTGTATATACATATAATATATGTAATATATAATATGTGTATAATATGATATTGTATATATAATATGTTTATATACATATAATATATAATATATGTATATATATAATATATTAAACATATATATACACGTGTAAGTGTATTGTCTCGCCCTCTCAAACGCATACAAGGTGCCTCTCTCTCTCTCTCTCTCTCTCTCTCTCCCCCCCCCCCCCCTTCTCCCTTCCTCCATACCTCCTCCCTCTCTCTCCCTCCCTCTCTCCCCTTCTCCCTTCCTACATACCCCATCCCTCCCTCTCTCCCCTTATCCCTTCCTCCATACCCCATCCCTCTCTCTCTCGTTCTCTCCCCTTCTCCCTTCCTCCATACCCCATCCCTCTTTCTCTTCTTCTCTCCCTCCCTCCCTCCATACCCCACTACAAATGTGTCTACACTTCTATAGAAGTAAATGAATTTATTTCTTGTCTGCAACTTCCTCTTTGATTTTTATCATGTATGCTCTCCTAAGAAAATTGACTAATTGATTTGTGTGTGTATAATGAATAGGAGGAATAGGGTTTGAAATTGAACCACGGGTGTATTATCGTGACAAATAAGGAAACCTGCAGCATTATTCTTCTCGAATGTGTTTTTAATGAGCAGAGTAGATGTGGAAAATAGTGTCAACAAAGCAACATGATGAGTCAGAGTACCTGCAATATGTTTTTCAGAAGGAAACAACAGGTAGGAAGAGAAAGAGGGAGAGTAACACAGATGATGTCCTGTAGAATGATAGTGGTGGGTATGCGAGAGTTCCCATGTTGTTACACAACGCTTGTCACCTAAAGAAATTAAAGTTTGTTGTATACATGGCAGTGGTAGTATATGATCATCATCACTTGTCAAACAGCTTGGAATGGTACATACCTAGGAAAGAAATCAAGTGTGTAATTCCTATAGTCACAATCGAGATCAGTCTTATAACCTTGCAAATTTAATAGCATCATGTGTTTTAGAACTTAGGCAGTACTCTTAGGGTTAGGTCAAGCTCTTACACTTGCTTTTTAGCGAAGCCTCATTGTTTGTTCACTTGGAGTCTCAATGACTGATGGATTTGTGTGTGTATATTGAATAGGAGGAATAGGGTTTGAAATTGAACCACGAGTGTATTACCGTGACAAACAAGGAAACCTGTAGCAATATTCTTCTTGAATGTGTTTTTAATGAGTAGAGAAGATGTCGAAAATAGTGTCAACAAAGCAACATGATGAGTCAGAGTACCTGCAATATGTTTTTCAGAAGGAAACAACAGGTAGGAAGAGAAAGAGGGAGAGTAACAAAGATGATGTCTTGTAGAATGATAGTGGTGGGTATGCGAGAGTTCCCATGTTGTTACACAATGCCTGTCACCTAAAGAAATTAAAGTTTGTTGTATGCATGGCAATGGTAGTACATGATGATCATCACATGTCAAACAACTTGGAACGGTACATACCCATGAAAGAAATCAAGTGTGTAATTCCTATAGTCACAATCAAGATCAGTCTTATAACCTTGCAAATTTAATAGCATCATATGTTTTAGAACTTAGGCAGTACTCCTAGGATTAGGTCAAGCTCTTACACTTGCTTTTTAGTGAATCCTCATTGTTTGTTCGCTTGGAGTCTCAGTGACTGATGGATTTGTGTGTGTCTATTGAATAGGAGGAATAGGGTCTGAAATTGAACCACGGGTGTATTACCGTGACAAACAAGGAAACCTATAGCAATATTCTTCTCGAATGTGTTTTTAATGAGTAGAGAAGATGTGGAAAATAGTGTCAACAAAGCAACATGATGAGTCAGAGTACCTGCAATATGTTTTTTAGAAGGAAACAACAAGTAGGAAGAGAAAGAGGGAGAGTAACACAGATGATGTCTAGTAGAATGATAGTGGTGGGTATGCTAGAGTTCCCATGTTGTTACACAACGCCTATTACCTAAAGAAATTAAAGTTTGTTGTATGCATGGCAGTGGTAGTATATGATGATCATCACTTGTCAAACAGCTTGGAACAATACATACCCATGAAAGAAATTAAGTGTGTAATTCCTAGAGTCACAATCGAGAATAGTCTTATAACCTTGAAATTTTAATAGCATCATATGTTTTAGAGCTTAGGCAGTACTCTTAGGGTTAGGTCAAGCTCTTACACTTACTTTTTAGCGAAGCCTCGTTGTTTGTTCGCTTGGAGTCTCGTTGTGTGATGTTCTATTCATAACTTTAAATTTACTATATCATTTTATTAGCCCACCATATGATCCCTTAGGTGTCATTAGAGGTCGTATTGTTTCCTAAAAGGTTATATGGTGTCCTATGACCCCTTAAGACCCCTCGGGACACCAATGACCCATACCAATACCATATGGTGTTCTAAAGGGTCCTATGGTGTTCTATGACCCCTTAGGACACCATTTGGTGTCGTTATAGGTCCTATGGTGTGCTAAGGGATAATATAGTGTCATATGACCCCTTAGGACACCCTATGACCCCTCCTATGGTGTTCTATGACCCCTTAGGACACCATTTGGTGTCGTTATAGGTCCTATGGTGTGCTAAGGGATAATATAGTGTCATATGACTGCTTAGGACACCTTATGACCCCTTAGATTTTGTTAGGGTTCATATTGTGTTCTAAGGGTCATATTGTGTCCTGGGTTCGATATCTCTTCCTCTCCCTCCCTCCCCCCTCCTTCTTCTCTCTCTATCTCCCTTTCCCTCTCTCTCTCTCTCCCATTCTCCCTTCCTCCATACCTTATCTCTCTCTCTCTCTCTCTCTCTCTCTCTCTCTCTCTCTCTCTCTCTCTCTCTCTCCCTTCATCCATACCCCATCCCTCTTTCTCCTCTTCTCTCCCTCCCTCTTTCTCTTCTTTTGTAATTTATATAGTCACAATCGAGATCAGTCATATGGTGTCCTATGTCCTTTCTCTCTCCCTCTCCCTCTACCTCTCTCCCTCTCTCTACCTTCCCTCCCCCTCTCTCCCTCTCTCTCCATCTCCCTCCTTCCATCTCTCTCTCCCTCTCCCCCCTTCCCTCCCCCCTCTTCTCTCCCTCTCTCCCTCCCTCTACCTCTCTCCCTCTCTCTACCTTCCCTCCCCCTCTCTCTCTCTCCCCCCCTCTCTCTCCCTCTCCATCCCCCCTCTCTCTCCCTCTCCCCTCTCCTCTCCCTCTCTCCCCCCTACTCTCCCTCTCCCTTCCTCCATACCCCTTCTTCTCTCCCACCCTCCCCCCTCTTCTCTCCCTCTCTCCTTCCCTCTACCTCTCTCCCTCTCTCTACCTTCCCTCCCCCTCTCTCTCTCTCTCCCTCTCTCTCCCTCTCCCTCCTTCCCTCTCTCTCTCCCTCCTTCCCTCCCCTCTCTCCCTCTCCCTCTCCCTCTTTCTCCCTCTCCCTCTCCCTCTCCCTCTCTCTCCCTCTCCCTCTCTCCCCCTCTCCCTCCTTCCCTCCCCCTCTTCTCTCCCTCCCTCTACTTCTCTCCCCCCTCTCTCTCTCCCTCTCTCCCTCTCTCTCCCCCCTCTCCTCTCCCTCCCTCCCCCCTACTCTCCCTCTCCCTTCCTCCATACCCCTTCTTTTCTCCCACCCTCCCCCCTCTTCTCTCCCTCTCTCCCTCCCTCCTTCCCTTCCGCCCCCCTCCTCTCTCCCTCCCCCTACTCTCCCTCTCTCTCTCTCTCTCTCCCTCCCTCCCTTTTCATTCACATATTTTCTACTACCAATAGCGCGTACAAGGTACTGAAACTATTAGTTCACTACCCTGCCATAACTTTTTTAAGGCAAAGGAGCGCGTACACGGTACTTTTACTTGTAAGCACATACGGGGTACTTATCCCATTATTCGTTACCCTGCGATAACATTTTTTAGGCTTAGGAGTGCATACGCGCTACTTATTAGTCCAGAATGGGAAAAAAGAATACCGTTGGGCTTGTCAACATTTTATGGACTAACAACGCGTATGTGGTTTATAGACATAGTTTTAGTTTCCCAAGAGCCTCAACGGCCTCAAAAGAATTTTTTGAGGTCATTGAAGGCCCCACTGGAACTGTGTCTACACTTCTATCACTGTTTTATACATAGAAGTAAGTGAATTTTTTGCTTTTGCATGATTTCAAATGATTGAATTGTTGTTCTTATTAGTGTTTGTCAATAGTATTGTGATTGTTTAATAGTTTGATTCCAAAAAATAGTGATAAGATGCATCTTTATGGTTATTTGTTTGTTTATGAAATTTTATTTACATATATATGTAATATGATTCTGTTTAGGACAACTAATATCAACCATGGGAAAGAACAAGCGAGGAACGATGGAACAACGAGAGGCTCAAAAGGAAAGACAAAGGCAGCGTATGAAGAAATTGTGTGATATAAGAACAATGGGAGAAGAAGATATGTCATCCTCAACATCTCAATTTGATTTACCAAACGAATATAATGCACTTAATACAATTGAAGAAGAGACATTTGATTTACCATTTGAACCTAATGCAATTGAAGAAGATACCGCATTGAATAATCAATTAAATGATGAACATATTACACCTTCTCTACTTGATGAATTGAATGTACATAATGCACTGATGTTAACACCTCCTAGAATCATTCGTAGGAAACCAAAGTATCTAATTGACATTGATGAGAATATATTGAAGCCAATGCCCAATAAAATGAATGAACGAACTTGTAGGAGAATGGTTAAAAGAATATGGAAAAATTATTTTAAAAACTTAAATCAAACCGCAAGATGTCAATTAATTGTTCAAATGATTAAAAATTTGAATTTTAGAGAGACAATGAAAATTCTAGGCCTAAGATCATCTGAAAGTAACAGTGAAAGAACTATTGTGAGAAATCTATTTGATGCATATCAAGCTAATGGTTCAAAATCGCGTACTAAAGATTCTAATGCTACTCGACGTGTCATTACATCAACCATAATGAGCAAGAAAATAAAAAAAGATCGTTTGATAAGCAAAACAAGTAAGTTATTAAACATTAGTAGAACAACATTAAGTAAAGCATTAAAGAGGTAGGAAAAAATAGAGGAACCTAACAATAATTCTTTTTGGGCATTCTCGAGTAGACTACAACGCAAAGACAAGGTTGTTGTTGATGCACTAAAAACATTAATTGAAAAATTTTGGCATGACAACACAAGAGTTTTGCCCAACCAAAGAGATGTTGTTAGAAGGTGAATTGGGTCTACAGATCATGAGCCACATGCCAAACACTATTTGGATATGACTCAAACTAAATTTTATGAAAGATTCCTTCAAACATTTCCTCAAATAATAATTTCTCAAATATTTTTTGAAATGACAAAACCTTTTTATATTAAGATTAATCATGTACGCACCACGTGTTGTTGTAGGATGCATATTGAATTTTTCATGCATTATGATATTTTTCATCACTAACGATGTTTTGCAGGAATGTAATATACAAGCACTTCCTAAATCGGTAAGATAATTTATTTCAAGTGTGCTATGTAATAGACATGATGGTTGCATTTATTATAAGATGCTTTGTTTGGAAGGTTCTTGTGCTATATGTGGTGGTTTGCAACGTTTACCAAGATGCGTACATTTGGAGAGCATACATGAAATTGGTACGAAACTAGTTTCTTTCAGAAAATACAAGACAGACACATATGGAGTTAAATATGGAAAAGATTTGAAGAGATGTGAGCTAGTGAAAAATGATATATGTGTAGCTCAATTTATGAAAATGTTTCAAGAGAAACTAGTTTATGAGTACATAATGCATACACATAGAGCTCGATGGTTAGATGAGCGATTCAAGTTATGTAAGGACACATTTCCTCTTGGCACCATTGTCTCTATCATTGATTTTGCTGAAAATTATACACTACAACCTCAAAATGAAGTGCAATTCATGTATTATCACTCTACACAAGTTTCTATTTTTGTACACATAGCATTCATGCATGCAGATGATAGCACAGAGGAGGATAGAAAGGTTGTAAGAGAGTATCACTTCTACATAAGTGATGATCGTATTCATTCATCGGAGTTTGTACAAGGATGCTTTAAAGTTTTCTATGGTAGTTTAAGGGAAAGGAACATACGATTCAATTGACACTTAATATGGTCAGATAATTACACCGCACAATTCAAGAATGGAAGGATGTTTTATTGGTTGACAAGAATGCATATGACAAGCGGTGTACAACATTTTTGGAATTTCACTGAGGCTGAACATGGTAAGGGAGAGAACGATGGTGCAGGAGTATGTGTGAAAAGAGCCCTAGCTAGGGAAGAATTGAAGTACAAAGGTGGTGTTGAGTTGATAGATGCAGAAATAATTGTGTGATGGTGTAAGTTTACGATGGGTCCAAGTAATCCAGGTACGCCAATGGTTCGTAGATATTTTTGGTTGATCACTGAATCTAACTTTGAAAACTATCTAGATTGTTGTACAGTTGCAGGATCGAGTGACATGCACTCATTTATGAGTTCAAATTTAAGTTCATTGGTAATTTATACGAGACAGATGGTATGTTTTTGCTCTTCATGCATGTATTGTTTGTGGGAAGAATGTGAATCACAAGATTGGGTTGACAAATGGTCTTGTAGACCATTGGTTTCCATTGATTCATATCAAATTTCCAAAGCACTACAATTGAGCCAGATGGAGACATCAGTGGATTTTGACCATGTATCCGACCTAGTGGATTCAAGTGATTTTTTGAGTTAATTTTTTTGCAAGTATTCTTTTTGGTTCATTTTGTTGTACATCATACTTTATTTTTGGTATTAATTAACACTTTATAAAATGTAGGTCATGTGTATGCAGTTGTTGCAAAAGAGAACAATGAAGAAGGAACAGATTACTATTTGTGTCGTTGTGTTGAGCCTTAAAGAAAATTGACAACCACAATCATTGATGGAGAGGCTATTGAGTACCCAATAGGGTCTGTTGTCATGACAGGTACATGGCTTCGGAGATACCCTATCAAGAATTCTGATGTTTGGTTGTTCGAGGACTTTGAAACACACAGACATATTCTTCATTTCTCTAACCTTGTTGTTGCAACAAATATTCATTTGATGAAGTATCGTGGTAGACCTCATAACAAGATTTTATGGAAAGTTAGTGAATCTGACCACGACGCAATACTTGACACAATACGGGTTAGAGCCGATCTTGAAGGCTCACTGGATTGATTCTACAGTTCAGAGTAGAATGATTTTGAGAATTTTGTATAAATCGTCGACGAATTATTCTATATTCATTTTTTGTATATATAAATGCCCATGAATTGATTTTTACAATTTTAGGAGCATAATTTTGTATATTTAAATGGCAATGAGCTGATTTGTACATATGTACATGCCAAATTTTGTATATAAAAATGGCGATGAGCTAAATCGCACATATTGTAATGCCAAATTTTGTATAAAATCCCATGAGATGATTTGTATATTAAAATGACGATGAGTTGAATCTCACATATTGTAATGCAAAATTTTGTATAAAAGCCCATGAGATGATTTATAAGACATTATTTTGTATAATCAAATAGCCAAGAGCTGATTTGACCATATTTCAAGGCAAATTTTTGAATAATATGTGACAATGTTTTGTGACTATTTTGTGTGTCAATGTTTTGTGACTATATTTTGAGTATATGTGATGTGTCCCTGGTCAATCATGAGAATTCTTGATTCTTGTATAATCATGGAGAATTATTTGAGTCATTATCAAGTCATAGGGGTCATAGATTGAGACTAGATACAATTTGAGCAAAAATTGTCAAAAAAGTTGTCAAGCAACTTCTACATTGCGTCGATACAGTATGAATCTCGATGTTTCGGTGCTTTGGGATGCACCACAGGGGCATGCCTAGCGTAAACTTTCCCACCCAGATGCACTCGCAACATCGGTTTGTGCACACGACGAACCGAATCAATTCTAGCCAATCTGACAACTTTGCATTGCATGCAATTGACGATTTTTGCGGCAGGCGAAAAAATGCTACCAATTGAAAATAGCTCTAACTCATCAAAAACCGAGACAATCCATTGTAGAGGAGCCTTGCGCGACCCCACGGGTTCAAATGGATTGACCATATGTGTCCTGGATTTGAAGAAAAAGTCCGTCAAATTTTGACAATTTTTTGGACTCAAGGCACTTAAGAAATCGCACCGGTACGGTATGACTCTCGATGTTCCGACACTTTGGGATGCATGACAGGGGCATGCCTAGCGTAAACCTTCCCACCAAATGCACTCATGATTTTGTTTTGTGCACATGATGAACCGAATCAATTCTAGCCAATCTGGCAACTTTGCATTGCATGCAACTGACAGTTTTTGCAGCAGGCAAAAAAATACCACCAATTGAAAATGGTTCTAACTCATCAAAAACTGAGACAGACCATTATAGAGGAGCCTCACACGACCCCATGGGTTCAAATGGATCGACCATATGTGTCGTGGATTTGAAGAAAAAGTATGTTGAATTTGACATTTTTTTAGACTCAGGGCACTTGAGAGATCGCACCGGTACGGTATGACTCTCGACGTTTCAAAACTTTGGGATGCACGACAAGGGCATGCCTAGCATAAACCTGCCCACCTGGATGCATTCATGACGTCAGTTTGTGCACATGACGAATCGAATCAATTCTAGCCAATCTGACAACTTTGCATTGCATGCAACTGACGGTTTTTGCAGCAGGCAAAAAAATGCTACCAATTGAAAATGGCTCCGAATCGTCAAAAACCAAGACAGACCATTGTAGAGGAACCTCATGCGACTCCACGAGTTCAAACGGATTGACCATGTGTCCTGGATTTAAAGAAAAATTCCGTCAAATTTTGACAATTTTTTGGACTCAGGGCACTTGAGAGATCGCACTGGTATGGTATGACTCTCGACGTTTCGACACTTTGCAATGCACTACAGGGGTATGCGTAGCGTAAACCTTCCCACTCGAATGCGCTCGTGATGTCAGTTTGTGTACACGATGAACCAAATCAATTCTAGCCAATCTGGCAACTTTGCATTGCATGCAATTGACGGTTTTGCAGCAGGCGAAAAAAAGCTGCCAATTGAAAATGGCTCTGACTCATCAAAAACTGAGACAGAACATTGTAGAGGAGCCTCACGCGACCCCACGAGTTCAAATGGATCGACCATATATGTCATGGATTTGAAGAAAAAATTCGTCAAATTTTGACATTTTTTTGGACTCAGGGCACTTGAGAGATCGCAGCGGTACGTTATGACTCTCAACGTTCCGACGACTTGGGATGCATGATAAGGGCATGCCTAGTGTAAACCTACCCACCCGGACGCGCTCATGACGTTGGTTTGTGCACACGACGAACAAAATTTGACCATTGTGAGCGTGAGGGTGCTCTCGCACCAAACACATATTGTTGTTTATATTCATATTGTCTATTTTTGTTGTTTATATTCATATTGTTGATTATATATGCAAATATTTATTTAAATTTATAAAAGAGAAGCCACCAAATACAGAGAATACACAATAATGAATTAAATACAAGAAGTTTTGTAGGGTTAATTCAACATTTTAGAAATTTTATCAAATCATATTCCACGATTGAAATATTTTATATCATATATTTTTGTTCTTTATATTCATATTGTTGATTACATATGCAAATATTCATTTAAATTTATAAAAGGACAACCACAAAATACAAAGAATACAAAATAATGAACTCAGTACACACTTATTGGATCGAATATCGATATTTATATATATAAAAAAGGCATGTCTGCCAAGTCAATACAAGTATTACAAAATGTGGCATATACCATGTCCAAATCGATATACAATAAAAATGTAGAATATATCTACATGTATTGGTCATTCTATGACCAAAACTAACACTATATGATCCTAAACTTGCGGTGAATCATCAAAATCAAGCCTCTTCGATGCAGTACACGGCTCTGTAGATGGCTGAAAACCACAATTCAAAAGCCAAGTTAGAATTCTTTTGTAGAAAATAGTTCACAATTAACAACATAACCATGCATTTAACTATAATTCCTTTGTAATTTAAATATAGATTACCTCATCGACTGATCTAGGAGCTATTGTCTTCGCTCTCCTCTCCTTGTCACTCTTAGGAGTTTTTTTGAAGACATACTTAAATGGATCCACGTTATGGTTGTACCGTGAAGGGGTCTATTGTAGATTAAATGTACAATTAATATAATGTACTAACATAAATATATCAAAAACACTTAAAAGCTATAATATAGATAACAATGACGTACTTGTGCCTGAGATGCTTATCCAATGGACTGAGGATGGCTCACCATCGATGTAGAAACTGTCGCTATTACCTATACAAAAAATGTTCAAAGATTAAATACAATTAATATAATGTTACGTATTGAAGGTCAAAAACAATTAATTTTACATATCAAACAAAAGTGTACCGGATCCTGAGATGCTTCTCTAGTGCAAGGAGGAGGGTTCGCCATTGATGAAATAGGTATGGATATTTTCTGTATGAAAAAATTATAAGATTATAATATATCACAAGTTCACATGTACGCGTGCATATAATCATGAAATCAAGAAAATAAAGTAGAGATACATACCTCCGCCCTCTCTTGATCCACGGGCGAATCAGGTGCATGCATTCAACAAATCTACATAGCTCAATGACCGTTGTACATGTAAAATAGACAAAAAAAACTAATCAATATACAAACCCCAACTAATACTTGATTTCAACATTTTCAAATAATTGTACAACTAAAAATGTGTTCAATTACTTTCTTCCCACGTTATGGCGTCTTCGAGGAATTCTTTTTCTTAGGACTAGCCCTAGACGCGGAGGGGGTGCCCTAAAAAAACAAAATTAACATGAGATATTAGTACAGATAATAAATTAAACATAATTTTAAAAATCTAAAATGAAATGACTTGCATATTCCATCAAAACAATATATAAAAGGGGTTGTACAAAATATGATACCGTATAGCCTTGTAGGCCAAAATCGATCGCTGAGAGCGTGATGTCATCAATCTGGGACATTTTGTCCCTTGTCAACACCTGCAAACCAGAAATTGGACCAAGCATTAAAGATAGTTAGTGTATCTTGTATTTTTTTTAATTCAAAGTGTACTATTCTATTTTAACATGTTACAAAATTTGTACCTCAGGCATTGAAGTTGCAGCTATAGTAACTGGGGGAGGAGTATGGGATACTATTGCTGCATCCTGAAATGCATATTATTTGTCTCAATTTAAATCGATGTATAAATGAAAATTCATTTATGTAATTACAAATTTAAAGTGACTGATAAATAAAATTCTATGAATTCAAATCCACACCTGTGTCTATGGCTCATGGGCAAACACCATGTCCATCAACTCGTCTGTCAGCGCAAAATTCTCAACCGTGTGGGCCTGATATCTACTCTCGCAAATTGTGCACAGATGAGATGAGGATCCATATGCACCGGCTACATCATCTATCCCCGAGCATATCCCCGAGCAACTGACACACATATGTTGGATGGGCTCTCTGTCGCCACCTAATGGCTCATCATCCAATACAATAGGGTGTGCTAATGATGTCACATGTTGGATGATGACACCAGTCAATGTTGTGGCCGCCTGAAGAGTTTGTAGCTCCATCGACTCTTTCAGCTCTACTGGGACAGCCTGATGCACCTTGGGTTTGGGTGCTAGGGGCGGCGACTCTCCGCGGGTAATCGCCTACGGGCTCCAGGTCTATCTTGGGCAGAGCCACCACCTCTACCATGGAACTCTCTCATGTCAAAATAGTTTGGGCACACATTGAGCACAAATTCATAATATATTTTTCTCAAAAAATATAATGGCACCTCATAATTATTACAAGGTGGATCATCAAAGACCATCCACCACCTCTGTCAAAAAAGATTCTTCATCTGCACATTGGTACACCAATGTATGGGAAACCTCTTTGCATTAAGAGGTAATGACTGACCAGTTTTGGGATCAATGAAAAGGGCACATATTTGTTGTTTAGTAATATTTTTGTTTTTTACTCCATCGTATGATAGCCCATCGGCATAGAATTGACGACACCTATCCCTAAAGCTTCCCCATTTGGTAATTTGTGTGGAAACAACTATGGCACCACTAGCTAATGTTTCTAGGCTAGTGGTGAGGGATTGATGATGCTCAAGTTCAGAAGTTTTCAATTTAACAATCAGTCTATTGATTTTAGACGTATTTTGTCCTAACTGGTTAATTAATTGCTCCCGTGTTTCAGGTGTGCAGTCAAAAGGAGGAATTGGGGGTTGTTCTTGTGTGTTTTCAGGAGGTGCATTTGGTTGTTCTTGTTCTGGATTAGAAGAATCTGGTTTTTGAAACAAAAAATGAAAAAACCTAATCAAAATTAATGAAATTAAATTCAAAATGTAAAACAAATTGAACAAACAGAAAAGAAAGACAAAAATAAACAAAAACTAACCTTGATCCATAGCTTGGAGGACAAATCTAGCACCTCGTTCGCAGTTTAGGAGAGGAAATGGAAAAAAAACGAAGTAAAAAACGCGCTATTCACGGGTAATGAGACCCAGTTTTGTTTTTTTAACTTTTTTTACCAGGCACCGCGTACGCGGTTATATTTGGATTATTAGCGCTTACGCGCTCATTTTCCTTTGAGCATCGTGTACGCGCTCGTTTTCCTAGGTGTAGCGCGTACTCGCTCATTTTCCTAAAAGTAGCACATGCGCGCTATCTTCTCTAGGCTCGGGAAGAACAAACCTAAGCGCGTAAGCGGGAATTTCAAATTTTAAAATCGCGTACGTGCTGCTTGTTTTTCCATGTTTTTTTTTTTGTGGTGTCCATTTTTCTGACCACCATCTTTGTGCACATTCCCTCTATTAATATAATTATTTTTTTACCACTCACCAAAATTACAATTCTAATATCTTCAAAAAGTGTTATTTATAAAATATAAATCAATAAATTTAACTCAAAAATTATACAATTGTCAATGGACCCTTGGTCTGCTGGTGAAGTTGAAAGGTTCTTAATGAGCCCACTAGGAGTCAAGCCTTGATGAGTTCAAGGCTCCAACATCAAAAAAGAGATGAAATTGGGATTGTGCCCTATGTGAATTTGGCGAAATGAATACCCCTTAATTCTTGACTTTTAGCCGAAGAGATTCAGCCTAAGACTCGTGTTCCCTCAAATAACTAAAAAATCTTTGTAGATGAAAAATTCTCCAAAAAAACACAATTAAATTCTGATAAAACATCATCACCACTACTTAGATAATGGCACAATGATATTTTAACACCATCCTTTCTAATCTATATTAGATTGATGCACCCGATGCCTCGTTCAGCACGACAAGTTATCGTTTCCCAATGTCGACACGATGCCATCTTGAAGCGGGGATGACGATTTCCATTGTAGACACACGCCACTTAGAAATTCTCTCTTTTGTAGCTTTCATGGGATGTTCATAAATCCCAAATCCTATAAGAAAAACAACATAGCAGAGCTTATCTGGATCTGCTTATATGGAAGAACATGTTAGTAAGAGTTAGTGTGATATGGTATGAGGAGCAACAATAGCGATTCTTCTGAGGGACATGGCTTTAAACCAAATAGGATCGATTATGGCGTGGGTATAACAGCAGTAGGTACAATGTTGATATTGACCGTATTGTTATTGTATTTTAGATTCTGGAGGTCTGATCCAGACCAGCAAGATCCAGCAGAAACTCCAAGAGTGGAATTGTCGCCTAGGGAAAGAGGGGTGGAGGAGTCGGTGATACTTTCCTATCCCACTATTATGTTTAGCGAAAAGCATGAAGCCTTCGCTCAGCTGCAGGACAGGAGTTGCTCGATATGTCTAGAGGGTTACAAACATAATGAACAACTGCGTATGGTAATGGATTGTAGGCATGTGTATCATGTCCGTTGTATAGATGAATGGCTCACACGGCACCCAAGCTGTCCCATTTGCAGAAATCCTCCCAGAGGGAGCTAGTTATTGGAGCAATTTAGTGGTATTTAAATTTGTGTAGTTGTAGGTGGATTTTTGGTTTTGTGATTGAAGAATGATTCTAAAGAGTCTATTAGGGTTTAAGTCTTGTTGAATATAGGAATCTAACACCATTAAGGATGAGGTTGGGATCGTGCCCTAACAATTTTGGTGGAATGGAAAACCTTCAGTCCTTGACTTTTAGTCAGAGAGGTTTCAGCCTAAGGTTCGTACTCTTGCATCGGAGAGTAAAAACGATCTTGTGGATGATATAAAGTTCTCGACAAAAAAAGTAAAGGTGTAAATAAAAAACACTTCAATTATACACTCCCATGGTATTTACCATATGTGCTTTCATATTGGATAGCAAAAACAATCTTGTGAATGATGTAAAATCCTCCAATAAAAATAAGAATATTGTAGTTGTAAATTAAAAAATATGATTGAATTAATGGTTTCTATGAAATGATTCTAATGTGGTGTAATTGTAGGATGGATGTGTATCTTTCTAGATTACACATTTGGTCAATTTGTGTTGCTTCAACTATGATATTCATTATCAAATTTGATGTCTTACTTGAGCATATAAGGTGCTTATACAAGTGTAGGATTAGTTTATGCTTGGACTTAGTCATGCCCTAGCCTCACTTTGTTTTTTATGATATGTGATCTTGCATGTACTCATTTAGTTCAATACTAGGAGTAATTATTACACATTAGTATGTTAGATGGTTACATATGGATTCGGTGTTAAATCTTGTTAGTGTTTATATGCATAATGTACTTTGGTTATTGTATGTGGGACATGTATGTTTGGTGGTTTCCTTGAGTGTGTAATGTAGGTTTTACCCAAAAATGATTATTTGTAGACAATTAAATTGAGTAAATATGTTGTCTTTTATCTTATCTTGTCTTGCTAGAAGTCAAGCTACAAAATTTGCCTTATGTTGCCTTATGAGTCTAAATCTAAATTGATCAATCTTGTATTCATGACTAATGTGGATTTGTAATTGTGCTTGTATGTTTTGAAAATGGTTTGAGACTTTTTATATAAGCTTAATTTAATAATTTTTCATAAAATTTGCTTGATTCCTTTGGTTATATTTTAATGATTTTTTTACAATTATAACATGTCGATAATTAATCTAAAATTATAATTATGTTTCTACAACTTATTGTAAAGTAGTGTAATTCATCAAAGATATTATCTATTTCTATAAAGTATGAATTTTTTATGTATATATCGAAATTATGAATTAAACTAATATCACTATAAAAGTGAATGGTGGATACTATTTAATTAAATAATTGTTATTATTTTATTTAAATTAAAAAAGGGGCTTTTGAAAAAAATTAATTTATAAAAAATCAAAGAAAAATCCCAAAATGGGGTATTGGAATTGGGGAAAAGGTAAGGCTTCTATCTTTTCAAGGATTTATTCTTGCTCAAGCTTTCCATATCCCCTCTATTTTGACATTGTATTTTCTTGATATACTTGGAGGAGAATTTGAGAGGTATGATTGTGGATCTTGGAAGGGGTTTTATGGAGGATTTTTGCTTGCATGCGATTGTGAAGGGAGCTCCTCCTTGGACAAATACTTCTCTTTCCCGTTTGTGACATTTATTGGGAGGTAAGGGTTGCAATCCATTTGCGCTTGAAAAATTCTTATATGCAATGCCCACCTTAAGTGGCTATATTATTTTTTTTAAGGAAAGATTACTAGGAAAAAATGATTAAGCAGTTTTCATTTGTATGTTTTTTTCGAACAATATTTTGCATGCCAAAGCTATCATTTTTTCCCATTGATTTGTTATAGGGTCACATTTCTTCTTTAAAGTATTTCATAAATATTATGTTCTTTCTATTTCTTTGAAATGATTTATTTTGGTTCAAATATTCCAATTTCTATTATTGTAATTAGTAATAGATCATTAGTTGGATTTTAAATGTAAGTCTATTATTGTCTTCCTATACTCATGTCTCAATCTTGAAAGACAAATCATATCCAATCAATTATTCATGTTGGAAGTCATCTCCAATAGTGAATGAACATGTTGGATTGCCTCTTCTCCAATTTCTTCATTAGCAATAATATTATCATACATTGCAATAATGCTAGAAAATGTGCATGTGCTAGAAAATGTACATATTGATCTCTATCTCATCCTGATGATAGAAGTGTTATCCGAAACGTTGATGAAAAAATATTTACACAATCAAATCCATAAGCAACACATGTCAGTCTCATGGATTGTGGAAATCTACTAATATTAATTGCAATATATTGTCAGAGTCTACAAAGTTGCCACCATTTTCTTGTTTATAAGTATGTAAATTAGTTATATCTTCAAGAGTATTAGCTATGGGTGAGTTGTTAAAATTTATGGGGCAAGCAAAAACAACCTCTTATTTGACTATTCAAAAGTCTAAAACTATGGGGCATTACCTAAGATTGTTTTGTAGATTTTTCACTGAAGATGTTATTTTGTTCATGAGTTTGCAGACAAGGGGCATCTTTATAAAAATTCAATGGTTATGACTTTCATTCAAGTTGCTAATTCATCCTCAAAATAAAAATCTAATTGACCTTTCCCTTACAATTTGCTTGTTGAGATGTCTCATGTGAAGCTTTTTGAGTGAGTTCCTCCTGCTCTTCCAAAGCCTTTGGGTCATAATTATCTCCTTAATACACTTCAAAGTATGTTTTTTTCTTGGTAATTAAGTGAAGAAGTTGAGAAAATACAACTTTAGAGATCCCAAGAACACCTGTTAGCAAAATACCTATCACAAGAGAAGATTGGAGACAAAAACACAATAAAGGCTCTGAAAGAGAGATTTTCATTTAGAGAGGGAATTAAAAAAGAAAATTACAATACAATCCTTATGAAAGGAGAATATGAAACCCTAAATATGTGCAACCCTAAAGAAACCCTAAAAGGATAATGTGTATTTAATAATTAGAATAATTATTAAATACATAGAATATTATTAAATGCCTAAGTTTAGCTTAAGCGTAGAGTATAATAGACTAATAATTAAATAAATAATTATTAGCTAATATAAGATAACTCTAACACCCCCCCTTAAGATGAACTTAGGGAGTAGCTAAAAAACTAAATGCATGAAAGCAAAATGCAACTACATGAAGAAGGAAAATTTGGGTCCCGGCAACAAGGCCTGATGAGGTACCCAATTACAACCAAATCTCTATGAACCGGAAAAATAGAGAAAATCATGTGGGAAAAAAAGTCTACTCCAAAAAGAGATGGAAAAGCAACTGAAGGACTGAAGAAGCCTCCAAACAAGAATGTTCCAAAAAGCTAGGAACAAGAAAAGATCATGAAGAACACCACTGAAGCATGAAATAGATGCAAACATTATCGAAAAGTAACTACTGATCTGAAGAACTTCCACTGAAATAGAACATGACCAAGTAGAGAAGATTGTAATCTACATGAGTGCCCTCAAATGACACTACTCGAATCAGATGGCAAACAAAGGCAAACAACTAAACTCGAAGATACATATGGCATGAGACACCAAATTCTGAAGAACTGATCAATCGAACCAAGGAAGCATTAGAACCAACAGGACAAACCTCCCCATAATGGTGAAAAGGGAGAGGGACAGGTACACTGAAAAGAATGACCAACAAGAACTGCATGACGAAGAACCAGGAACATCAAAGGTGCAAAGAAAGTACATAGTATCGTGGAAGGAACACTCAAGTGACAAAGGTAGATGGAAAACAAAGGCAAACATCAACCCCCCCCACCCCCCCCAAGGCACTTTATAAGTAGTGCATGTACAATAAGGCACAAGATGTGCAAGATCCCAAGTATACAATGCATGATGACACTTTATCTAGTGTGTTTACATAAATAAAATGTGACAATGAAAAGAAGAGACAGGTGACTAGAAATAGAAAGAACAACCAAATACGAGACATCCTACTCAAAGAAAGAGATCCTAGGACCTGAAACATCCAACATATTCACTAGAGTGTTGAAAGCAAAAAACTAAATAAAATATACCTGGAGCAAAATCTGGAAAGAAAACTCATATGAATGGAAATAACACAGAACAATCTTTCCAACGATATAATTTTTTTGGAAAACGGAGTTCAGATGCTCAAGTTATGTCTCCCAGAGTGCAAAAAGGAACCTTTGGCTTTGACAGAAAAAAAAACACCATCAAAAAAGCAAAATCAAAAGTTCAAACCTCCATATCTGGAAAGAGATTTCCGATGATATAAGGTTTTGCAAAAAATGACTTCATTTGCCCAAGTTATGGCAAAACAGTGGGTTTTCCAAGTGGCGGCAGCAGGGTTTCCAGGGGGTAGCAGCGGTGGGTCCCGGGCTGGCGGTTGGTCGCGGCCTGGGCACGCCATTAAAAGGCCCGAAAAAAATATTTTTTTGATTTTTTTATTGTTTTTTATTTTTGCCTCAGAAAACGTGCTTGCAAAGGGCAAACTCAAAAAAAAATCTCAGAGCTAAAGTTGTCCAAACTGGACAAATTTTATATGAAAATGGGAGTTTTTGGGTGTTCTAAGCTCAATGGTGAGGTCCGTTTGAGCTCAAAATGCCCATAAACAAACAAAAAAAAAAAAAAAAGATACCCTAGATCCAAACTAAAACTTCTAAAAAAGAACTGAAACCCTTGCCTCCAGAGAAAATCTTCTAAAAATAAATCACGAACAAGCAGCAGCAGATGAAGGCTCTGATACCATGAAGAAGTTGAGAAAATACAACTTCAGAGATCCCAAGAATACCTGTTAGCAAAATACCTGTCACAAGAGAAGATTGGAGACAGAAACATAATAAAGGCTCTGAAAGAGAGATTATCATTCAGAGAGGGAATTAAAAAAGAAAATTACAATACAATTCTTATGAAAGGAGAATATGAAACCCTAAATATGTGCAACCCTAAAGAAACCCTAAAGGGATAATGTGTATTTAATAATTAGAACCTACAATATTATTAAATGCCTAAGTTTAGCTTAAGTGTAGAGTATAACAGACTAATAATTAAATAAATAATTATTAGCTAATACAAGATAACCCTAACATTATATTAACCATCTTTGCACCCCTATATATCTATTGTGAGAATATGATGATCATTTCTTTTAAATGCAATAAATATCTTGATTTTTATATCCGCATATTAATTGAAACAAAAATTTCAAATTCCAAAATACATAAAAAATATACAACATTTTCCAATCATAATTTATTTCTCTTTATTCACAAACTTTAATCTTAAAGTAAAAACAATTTTATTTTATATATATATCATAGCTAGAAAATCATTTAATTGCTCTTAAAAAGAGTAATGATATATCTATCCCTACACATCAACTAAAACTTATTCTATATAAATATCTAACATTTCTATTAAGTTATATATAAAAATAATTTCTTCAAATACTTTGGTGGGGAGAGGCTAAACATGTTCTACCATGAACAAACCATTCTCCTTTTAAGAGTTTGAAAGGTTCTTAAAACTAATACCTTTAAACCACACTTCAATCTAATATGTTGTACTTTAAAGAAATCTAATATGTTGTACTTTAAAGAGATGTATGAAAGATCACAATTTTTCTAATCCACTTTTTCATAACAAGCACATAAAAGTACATTTCAATATAAATTTTTTAAAGTTCAATAATGAATTTTACAATTCATATTCTTTATGTTCATTAGTTTAATATTGTGTACCTTCAATTATATAAAGATACATAAAGTACACAATATAATGAGTTACAAATTTTAAAGAAGAGTTTAAAGAGTCGATATGTTTTGGTCAACATATCTCGAACTCCAAAATAAATAGCCAACATGTTGACCACAACATACTAATGTTTGAAGCTCTTCTTTAATTGTAATTCATTATGTATTGTACTTTAATCTCTCTCCATGCAATTGAATGTCACACAATATTAAATATTTTAATGTCTCTCCTTACAATTGAGTGTCACACAATATTAAATTAGTAGACATAAAGAACACAAATTATGGTATTCACTATTGGACTTTTTCAAAACTATAATTAAAATGTAGTTTTATCAGGAGGATGTGGTTTCGGGATTCAATTGTGTTCAATATTTTTGCATCAACATTTTAGATCACAATTTGTTATTCAATTGTGTTCATGTTTTCTTTGGCTCTCTTCATCCTAACAATGGAACACGAAGTGTGATCTAGAACGTCGATGCAAAAATCTTGAACACAATTGAATCCAGAAACAACATCCTCTTGATATTAGAGATTGTGGAAATCTCTTATCATTGATGTAGTTTTATATCGTGAGTTATAGATTTCCCAACATCAACATATAGTAAATTACAATAAAAAAAAGTTTTAAAAATCTTATATGTTATGATCAATATACTCGGACTTCCAAAAAAAAATAAAAAAATAACAAACATATCTTATTGATAACTACATACTAATAATTTACATTAAAGTACAACAAACTACCCTACATAAAAAAATTTACTATGCTAAATACCATGGAAATGTATAATTGAAGTATGTTTTTTTTAATTTACAACTTCACTAATTTGCATACCACTAAGTTGCTCTAACAACTAACTCTCTGTGGGGAGATTTTCTGCAAATGGGACAGCTTGCATGCCCTGTGAGCCATGCATCTATGCAATGGACATGATAAACATGCCTACAATCCATTATCATACGCAGCTGTTCATTACATTTGTAATCCTCAAGACATATTGAACAACTCCTGTCCTGCTGCTGCTGAGAGAGGGCTTCATGCTTTTCACTAAACACAATAATGGGATATGAATGGATGACTGCCTCCTCCACCCCACTTTCCCTGGACGACGATGGTTCAGAAATGATATCCACTCTTGGAGTGTGTTGTGGAGTGAGTTGTTGAGGGACAGATCTTATGCATCTGTAATACACGAAGAATATGACCAACATGAAGATTATAATTCCTACTGTTGTGCCCACGGCATAACTGAACTCATCTGTATTAAACCCATCTCTGTAAGAAGAATCGGTACTGTTGTTCCTCATACCAGATCTCAATTACTCTTGCTGTAATATGCTCTTCCATATGAGCATGTCCAGATATATTGTTCTGCTTATGGGATCTGGGTTTTATGAACATTCCATGAAAAAGATACAAAAGAGAGCATTTCTAAACAGGAGAAGGTCTACATTAGAAATGGACGTCTGGGCTTCAAGCCGGCATCGTGTCACATTGGAAAACGATATCCTCTCGTGCTGAACGAGGCATTGGAGGCATCAAAATGACAGAGATTAGAAAAGGATGGTGTTATAATATCATTGTGTCATTATTGAGTAATGCTGATGATTTTGGGTTAGTTTATTCAGTTTAGGTTGTGGATTTAATTTTTTATTTGTCTGGAGTGTAGATGAGGATCTGTTGTATATTGTTCAAGAGGTTATTGTCCCATAAAGAGTTAAGTTTCAGGTGGCTGGACTAAATTCGATTCCTTTGATTAAAAAGAAGAAGAAATAATAATGGTAATGTTTTATTAGAATTAATTTTATTGATTTGTATTTTAGAAATAGTTTTTTTAACATAACAAGTTATTGTTTTGGTGGGATTTTAGGAAATTAATTTTAGAAGAAGATTCACATGTGATAATTGTTGGTATCATGGCTTAAGAATTATTTATTAGAGACTTGTAAATTATCACATAATTTTGAGTAAGTTACACGTTTCTTCATTTTTCAAGGAAAATAACAAGGTTGTAGAACACTTAGCTAATTTTAGTATTAATTCGCCATGTTTTTCAAGGAAAGCAATGAGGTTGTAGATCATTTAGTTAATGTTGGTATTAATTGACTCCCCTTCTTAATCTTGATAAATGATAAGTCAAATGAGTGAGAAGGTTTCTCCCCATTATATCTAATGATTTTTTTATCCTTCAAGGAAAAAAATTTGTAGAAAAAATTATCCCCTTTGTAGGCAAGCATTTAGATTTGATTCTAGATACATGGACGGGAGCTTGTGTTCCTTACCCACAATGGATTTTTCTTTTTGGTTGAGCTTCACCATTATTAACATGGAGTGCTTATTTCATTAGCACGTACTTAAATTATTCTAGTGGATTGCAAACAAACTTCCCCATTATATTTGATTATTTGATATATTAGGGAGGTGTATCAACCCTACATCCTATTGTCGAGAACATTAAAATATAATTTTTGGGCTATAGAGGTTGTTTTTTGCTCCAAAAATTATCAATTGTTAAAAAGGATTCAATTGGCTTCCTAGAGCAAAAGGTGTGGCATTTGCAAGTCATGCCTTTCACATTAAGAGGAAGTTACACACACTGACCAAGAACATTCATGAACCTATAACATGGCATTATGATTGTCATAAAGCATCTTTGAAGGGATAGAATAAGATAAATTGGAGAGCCCAATTTGAAAAAAATAACCATGGCATGTTATGATAGACTCTTATCACAAGCGTAAGCAAAGACCATATTCTAACATGAGGAATCTTCTCGGGATTTGATTGTTGGAATTTGATGAGACTTTGGTGTCACTTTCAGGTACTATTAGCTCATAGTCTTGTGATTCTCCTTTGGTGCTTTTGTGTATTGGTTTCTCTATTCAGTGGATGCTTGGGATGGAGTTTAGAGAGCATATTTTGTAGGTATTGTTAATATGATGCTAATATTATTCTATATGTAAGTGCTAGTATTGTCTCCTATGAAGACTCCTTGCTTAAAGATCATATTGTAACCAAGATTGTTGACATGTGATTAATACATTAGTACGAAGTTTGGAGGCTAAGTTTTTTTTAGAATGATTTTTCCCATTTTACATGATTATCTTATGGTGAATGATATTATTGTGTTTTTTATTTCCTATAAATTATTTTAAAACATATTTTTTGTCCATGTCTCTTCTTAAAAATTAGTGTAGAAAACCTTTCTAGACCTTAGCTTTCTTTCATTTGGTATCAAAAATTGATTAACCAAGGTTGTAAATGGTAGGAAAAAGTTTTTGGTTCTAATTTTAGTTTGATTAGGAATATGCACAAATAATTTATTTGTTTCAAGGAAGATGACAAGAATGCCTAAACTAGAGATAGAAAAGTTTGGTGATAGTAACTTTAAGTTGTGGAAGTGCAATATGGATGATTTTCTCATAAATTTAGATATGTGGATTGTGGCATCTAGATCAAAATAATTGGGGAAAAATAGTTGCAATGTCATTAGCTAGTTTGGATGATTTGCTCATAAATTTAGATATGTGGACTCTGACCTACCTATATCATAAATTCTCTTGCATTGCACCTTTTCTCGCAAAAAATGGGGGTATGTGTTGCAAAAGCTTTAGATCATTTATCTATAAACAAAGTGTTGTCTTTCCTAATTGATGGCAAGGTTAGCCCCTTCCTATTGGCAATATGTGCAATATGTTGTCATTGATGTCAACCTATCATACTTGTATAGAGATGGATTGGTGTAGTTGAAGAGGTAGAGAAATGGTTTGAGACCAACATGTTTGAGAGAGATGGTTTCAAGAAGATGTAGTCATGATATAAGATGATAGTAAGAGTGCAGAAGTATGGTATGTATATGTTGCACCATGGTTAAGTTTGTTGTACATTGTTCATGCTTTGAATGAAGAATGCAATCACATAGATTGGTTCTACTTGTCTCAATTATTTTAAAGTTGAGTCTCTATTCATACTTGTGTCTGTGAGATAATCGGTCTAAGGCATAGACAGTGCATTTCCTAAAGATAAAATTTCTGCATTTTGGTTTGCATTCCTCTGCATTACAAGATTTGGTCATGGATTTTTGGAGTTAATATTGTTAGTCAACAAGGAAGTTGTTTCCATATTTTTATGTCATAACATCTTTCATAACTATTCTCCAGATATATTTTGTGCAGACTTGTGGATATGATTAGAGAGATATAAAGTTTCATTCGTGTAGGTTTTAAATGATTTGGTGTACAACAATGCAATATCTCAAGCATTGAAATGCTATAATCACTTCGGGATGCTCTATATTCGTCAGCTCAATGTGTTTCTCCACTTTTGCCAACACAAAATGGTCAGATACTTTAGGAGGAGTTTGTAGGGATATTGTGCATAGACTACAATGCTCATTTATTGATCTGCATGATGTTCTTGGTTTCACCCCGATGGCACAAAGGTGTATAGTTGACAATTTTGGTGAAGTTGTTAGTTGGTTTGACAGTTTTGTTTCTTTCGCTTGTGATTTGATTGTAATCAATTATATTTACTTTGGAGGATATATTGTAATGTTTTTTTATCTCGATTATGCTTTGCATTTATCCACAACTCGTTTTATTTCACAATGCTTTTGTTTGAGGCTGACTGGTGGAGTGTTATATGCTTTTGATTAAAAGTTATCTTGGAGCTGACCTAGTTATGGTTTTGAAATGATGCATAGGGTATATATAGAAGATAAAATCATTCTATGCTTGCAACAAGTTAGTTAGATAGATTAAGTGTGCAAAAAAGGGACTGCAACATCTATACATGACAAATGCACTCTTATATCTAAGTTCAAGTTCATGTTTCTCACTCATTGTAATATTCATGTATCTTGCTTTGAGAAGGTCCTTCTATCTTGCCTAGCAAATCCTTCAAGGAGCAGTGTGCTTTCTTAGGTAGTGTAGCGTCGTAAAATTGCGACACTTGCAATTTCGACTGCATTTGGGTCTTCACGATGGCAGCGCAATGTTGAACCTGAATGGAGACCCCGAAACCTGTTTACGACATCAAAAGCTGCATCTTTTTGCACCTTGGCCTGATCCTCCTTACACCCTGCTATCTCGGGAGGTGGGACCATGGCGCCTTGGTCCCTGGCCCTATTTTGAGCCCGGTCTCTTGTTGGGCATCGGGTCTTCAAGTTTGCAATTTGGAAAATAATGTTCCTAGGTCGGCCTAAGGTCGAAAAAATCAGTTTCATAACCCTAATTGACAAGTATATAAACTACATTTCCCCTCCCAGAAGAGAAGGAAAAACATATGTGTGCAAAAGGTGGAAGCGATAGGCAAACATTCAAACATTCAAGCATTCAAGCATTCCTTCAAGCAATTGAGCATTCTAGGTCTCCATTCAAGGCTAGGTGTTGCATTCAAGACAAGGATTCAACCATTGAAGAGGAGATCACCTACAACATACAACCTACAACATCCTTACACCTTCGCATGTAAGAATACAAACATTCTTACAACAAGGTATCAGTACTTGATTACATTACAAACATTTACATTTATAGCATTCTCATTTCTTAGTTAATTCCAAAACCGGGGTTTGACCTGAAGGCAAACCCCTAATCCCTAACCCCCCAATCGTCCTCTCTTTTCTGTGTGTAGGTTGTAGGTACGCGGCTGTAATTGAAGATCTGGAATCCTTGTGCAAAGACGAACAAATCCCCCTTCGTTTCGCAGATTTTTCGGAGGACCGTGTGCACTCCGGGCGCCATTGTCCCATCAACTTTCACTCAAACTTGCAGGACAGCATTGTCTCAACATTTTACTGCTAATTTCAGGTCCGTAGCTTCATCCCGTGTCTCTATCTCCGTCTACAAGCGAATCTTTCTTACTTTCACATACACTCCTAGTTCAATCCTTCTATCTACATTCTTTACAAAAGAGGGTATCCTTGTTGTCTCAACCCTTGAAACTCATTTAGAATTCAATCTTGCATTGTGTGGGATTGGATCTTGTGAGTTTCAACCCCTCTTTTGAATGTAAAGTCTCTCCTAAGTGAAAACCGTCAATCCTAGTGACCTCCTTTCTCTCTCCGTGGAGTGGGGGAACACCTAGGGTTCGATTTTCCGCTTTACATTTTGGTGAACCCAACGTGAACATCCTAATTCTGATTATTCATGGTTAGATCTGAAAATTTTGCTTCCTTAATTACATTTCCATGTTTGATCTTTTGCAAATTTTAGAGGTTAATTGCATAAAAACCCTAAATTTTCTTTTTAGTAATTGAGCTTGTGAAATGTTTAATTGTTAATGCTTGTTTCAGATCTACCCTTCTATTGCAAATTATCAATTCATATTTGTGCTTTAATTCTGAAAATTAAATGGTTAAGTGTCAAAACCCTAATTTTTAAAACCCTCTTGATTCAGCCTTTGATCGATAATTTCACTGATCAAAACACCTCCAAATCAGCTGTAACTTTGGATCCCGCAACAAAATCATAATATCTTTCATCCCTGAAAATTTTGAAAAAAGTTGCGAGGACCGTGTGCACCCCGAGCGCCATTGTCCCCGACATTTTTTCCGAAATTTCAGGAGCTAGATCTTACTGTATTTTTCTGCTAGAATTCAGAATCTTGGCTGATTTCATCAATTCTAACACTTTCAAAATTAAAGTCAAAATTGGTCTAGTGATTGCTTGGATTAAGGCTTCTAATCATTCAAAAATTGTTGAAATTGAAATTTTGTGTTAAAATTGTGTTTCTTACTGTCCTAAATCTAAAAAGTGTGTTGACATTCATTCAAAGTTTTAGTGCTTTATTCAAATTTTTGCAATTTGTGACTTTTGAAATTAAGTGTTTAATTGCAACAACTTTGATTTCCACTTTCAAAATTGAATTTTGCATGAAATTGAGTCAACTTTTAAATTTCAAAGCTGGTATTGCTTTTGGTATTCCCTCTAAAATCATAAAATTCAAAATTTCAGTTTCCCTCTCTTTTTCAAAATTCAAATTTTGCATTTTTTTCAACAATCTTGGTAGGATTCAATTTTAAGATTGCAACTTTAATTTGGCCTATCTACAGATCGTAAAATCACTCAATTTTTTCAAATTAGCTTTAAAATCATCATAACCTTCATCCCTGAAAATTTTGAAAAAAGTTGCAAGGATCGTGTGCACTCCGTTCGCCACAGTCCCTGACATTTTTTCCAAAATTTCGGGAGATTGTCATGATTGCATTTAACAACTTAAATCTAGAAGATTGGTTGATTTTATTGAAATTTGCTACCTCTAAATTCGAAAATAAATTCAAAATTCAAGATTTCAATTTTCAAGATAACAATTAAAATTAAGAGCTATCTCCCTTGGCCCTAATTTTCCAATTGTGCCTACCTTTCTTGGAAGTTGTGTTTCCCTCTTCTTTCACAAAGTTCAAATTGGATAATCATTATCTCATTGTTCAATTTTGCCAACTTTATTTTCAAAATTCAAAATCTTCTCTCTCTCTCTAGTGCATGAGTTTTACAACAATAAGCCCTACTTACACTATTCCCGTTAGACGAAGCCTTAGAATTAAGTCTTTCCAAGGTTCAATTACCAAGGAGATGGAACCTAATTTGAATGGCCTTTTTAACGAGGACACGAGTAATTCCTCTAATCCTCTTAATGATGAAGAAGCTCTCAATGAGGTTTCTGTAGAGCAATTCTCAAAATTGGATAACCAATTTGATGATTTTCAGCAATGGATGTCTCGAGAATACCCCGATAGTCAAGCTCTTTCATTAATTGAGGGTCTAAAACATATGGTTCAAAGTGATAAGAATGGAATTGATATTTTGCATAGTATTGCACACATCGTGGATTCGAATGTGATGCCTATGAAGAGTTGTGTCGAAACTTCAGGTTATACACAACCTCCTACTCAAGTCAATCATTCTATCCCTTTGACAACTTCTATTGCTAGTATACCTACTTTTACATCAAACATAATGACTACTTCAATACAAAATATTCCACCTATGATCACTAGTCATGGGGGCAATCCTTCCTCTTCAATCAACCCTCTTCCTTCATTCAATCCAACTTCTTCATTCATTCCTTCAATGAGTGTCCCTATTACATCTCCACAAATGAACATGACGCAAGGGGGCAATTCATTTAACCATTCCATTCCTCCTTGTAGTGCTCCTTTTTTCCAATCATCTCCTATGACTAACTATCATAGTGTCCCGCCACCTTACTCTCAATCAATACCTTCTTTCAATAACATAATACCTCCATCACAATCTAACATGAACTCTTCAACTGAAGCGACCCTTAACAATCTTGCACAAATTGTCTCTTCTTTACAGCAACAGATTGCCTCTATGAATCAATCTAAGTTTAGCGTGCCCACATTTGATGTTGCGAGCCCACTTTCTCTTGACATTGTTCGAGCTATCCCCCCTAAGCATGTTGAAATCCCGCAGTTGGAGCTTTATAATGGTAAAGGTGATCCTCTAACACATGTTAAGACCTTTCAAACAATATGTACCGATTTTTCTCATGACCAAAGGTTGCTTGCAAAACTGTTTACTAGAACATTCAGAGATAAGGCTCTACAATGGTATTGCTCACTGCCTTCCTATTCTATTACTTCTTTCCAACAACTTGGAAATGCTTTTATTCAACAATTTCAAAACAATATAAGTCCTAAAGTTACTTTGATTGATTTAATGCATTGTAAACAAGGTGTTAAAGAAAAAGTGACTGATTTCATTGGTAGATATAAGCATTTGTGTGCTCAAATTTCTTTTCCAGTACCTGACAATGATATTCAAAGAATCTTTATTTCTAATTTACAAAAAGATATTAGAGAAAAACTTTTGTTTTCTGAGTTTACTTCTTTCCAACAGTTGTGTGCAACTCTTCACAATTATCAACTGACTGTGAGTCAAATGGAACAAGCAAATCCTATGGCTCCGAGTGATAAGGGTGATAGTAGTCAAAAACCATTTGGGAAGTTTAAACCGAACAGAGGGTTTGTTAAGTTCAATGAAAACATCACCAACAACAATGTGAATGCAGCATCAGGTGTGCCTCCTATTTCTAAGTTTTTCAAGAAAGAAAGAGAGTTTACTCCTTTGAATGAATCATTGCATAGTATTATGAATAAGTTATTGGAACAAAATGTGCTTACTCTCCCTCCTATAAAGCAAATAGATCCTACAAAGATTAATTCACCCTATTTTGATAACAAATCTTTTTGTCAATTTCATCGTCAACCTGGGCATGATACTGAAAAATGTTTTGCTTTAAAGGGTAAAATTCAAGATTTGATTGATAATAATACTATCTCTGTTTCAAGTGTGAATGATAAAGGCAACACATCTGTAGCTCTTCCTAACCAAAATCTTAAGATTTTTACTGATCCATTACCTTCTCATACCTCTAATGTGATTGAGACTAATGATTCCTCTTTCTCACCTGATGGTCTTGTGTCTATGACTCCGAATGTGATTAACTTTGTAGAGCAGCAGAAAATCCCTAAAGAACCTTCCATCACATTTGATTCTAGTGAAACTATCAGGGCACCTGATGGTCCTTTATATATAGTTGCAAAAGTCAAGAATACACCTTGTCGTTGAGTGCTTATTGATCCTTCTTGCATGGTTAATGTCATTACTAAAGAATTTCTTTTTACTTTGCAATTGAATCAAGTGATCTATGACAAAACAAATGTGGTTGTGAAATTATTTGATGCATTTTCTTCTCCTGCAATTGGTTCTATTACATTACCTATTGAGGTCCATAACAAATCCCTTGATGTGAGCTTTGCTATTATTCCATCATCCAAACAATTTCGTGTGAAGCTAGGCTATCCTTGGCTATCTTCCATGAAAGCTATTGCTTCTCCTATTCACAAGTGTTTGAAATTTCCCCATAATGGTGAAGTTGTTACTGTCAATCATAGTCTCTTTAAACCAGCTGAAAGAACTTCTAGCGTTCCTATTGATTATTTTTGGCCTAAACAATTCCAATCTCTTCCACCGCGAAGTGATCATCTTTTCAAATCTTATCAAAAGTGGAAAAAAGATATGATCCTATCTCTAAGTGAACCTCAAACACCCAAACTTGATATTCCTATCGTTCTTGAGAAGGAAGTTCTTCCTTTGAAAGATAAAACTAATGTCTTTCCTCAAGAAGATTCCCAACCCATTCCTATGGATGTGACTATGTCTATGTCTAATAAACTTTCTAAAAGTAGACCTATACCTCCTCGTCATGATGGGCTTGGTCTCCTTCCTAAACCAAATATTCCTCCTTTATATGGAGCAGTTCCTCCTCCTTCCTCTTATAAAGAGAAGAGACCTTCCTCTTCTCCTATTATCCAACCTAAGAGACCACAACCTAAACACCCAAGTGATAAGGATGAGAACATTCCTCCTCCTCAATCTTCTCAACTTCCTACTAAGACTAGATGAAATCGTTCTGCGCGTGAACGCCGACGAAAGCGTCATCTTAGAGCTTGTGCAGCTGCTTCTCAAACTTTGCAATCCCCAAAAACACCTTCAGCTAGTATTATTCCATTTTCTCCTCAGCCGAAAATTGAGCCAAAATCTCCTAAGCATGAGATGCATGATGGTTTTGATCCTGTGCGAGTTAAAGATCCTATTTTTATAAATCTTGATGATGATATAGATGAAAATGTTATTCATGATGAAAATGTTACTTCTCTTGCTTCTGATAGTGAATATGAATATGTTGATATTGATAACCATTTATCTAACACATTTTCTAAATCACTTATCCTAGCTCCTAGACAAGAACAACATGGCTTGGACCATGAACATAGCCCTTGTTTGGATCTTGTGATAGCTCCATCTGCTGTGTTGGATGTTCCTCCTCTAGCGTGTTTCCTGCCTTCCTGAAATATTGATCAGCAAGATCGGGGGGTGGATGACGTGCTAGACTAGTTCATTAGCACAACAGACTCTCTCCTCCTCTCTTGATATCTTTTGTTATTTCTTATATGTGTTATTCTCATTCTTCTATTTGTTGTCCTTAGTGTTGTCTACTTGAGGACGATGCAAAGCATTGAGATCTCTTTTGGTCTCTCTCATGTTGACTCAAAAGACACATGTGTTCCCTTCTTCTAGGTGACCTTCCTTGATTGGGGAATGAAGAACAATTATGCATACATACATATGATATACATGAATTATCATACAGCATACTAACCCCAAGGAAAGTGAAGTCACCTCGTGATTTGTGTTTTGTGTCTATTATCCTTGGGTTTATCTCACACTTGGGGGCTAAATCTTTGTGATAACATGCTCCTTTCCCTTCTCATTTCTTATGTGTACCACTACCTTAAAGCAATCACCCTCGATGAGGCATGTGTGATTGCTTTAACATAGGGGGCATACACTCCATTCATATCTCTTCAAGATACTTGAAAATTTCTTGGCGAACTTGGCTTTGCCTTGAAAATTTTTGGTATTTTTCTTGCATGACTCATAGTGAGGGAACCGTACTACTGTCAGTCATGGTTCTCCCATGTGATCTTCCCTTTTACTTTGTCAATCGAAGTCGTAAGATCCTTAGTCCACTGGGGGCTTGGTGTATCTTGCCTCCTTGACGTGGTGAAAGTCTTTCAATGTTGTTTCCTTGTACTTTACCGGAAGTATGGGCGTACGCTTATACTCCCGCTAAAGTGGGAGCTAAATGTAGCGTTGTAAAATTGTGATACTTGCAATTTCAACTGCATTTGGGTCTTCACGATGGCGCCACAATGTTGAACCTGAATGGAGACCCCGAAACCTGTTTACGACATCAAAAGCTACATCTTTTTGCACCTTGGCCTGATCCTTCTTGCACCCTGTTGTCCCGGGAGGTGGGACCATGGCGCCCAGTGCCCTGGTCCCTCAGGACCATGGCGCCCAGCGCCCTGGTCCCTGGCCCTATTTTGGGCCCGGTCTCTTGTTGGGCATCGGGTCTTCAAGTTTGCAATTTGGAAAATAATGTTCCTAGGTCGGCCTAAGGTCAGAAAAATCAGTTTCATAACCCTAATTGAAAAGTATATAAACTACATTTCCCCTCCCAGAAGAGAAGGAAAAACATATGTGTGCAAAAGGCGGAAGCGATAGGCAAACATTCAAACATTCAAGCATTCAAGCATTCCTTCAAGCAATTGAGTATTCTAGGTCTCCATTCAAGGCTAGGTGTTGCATTCAAGACAAGGATTTAACCATTGAAGAGGAGATCACCTACAACATACAACCTACAACATCCTTACACCTTCGCATGTAAGAATACAAACATTCTTACAACAAGGTATCAGTACTTGATTACATTACAAACATTTACATTTACAGCATTCTCATTTCTTAGTTAATTCCAAAACCGGGGTTTGACCTGAAGGCAAACCCCTAATCCCTAACCCCCCAATCGTCCTCTCTTTTCTGTGTGTAGGTTGTAGGTACGCGGCTGTAATTGAAGATCTGGAATCCTTGTGCAAAGACGAACAAATCCCCCTTCGTTTCGCAGATTTTTCGGAGGACCGTGTGCACTCTAGGCGCCATCATCCAGTCAACTTTCGCTCAAACTTGTAGGACAGCATCGTCTCGACATTTTATTGCTAATTTCAAGTCCGTAGCTTCATCCCGTGTCTCTATCTCCGTCTACAAGCGAATCTTTCTTACTTTCACATACACTCCTAGTTCAATCCTTCTATCTACATTCTTTACAAAAGAGGGTATCCTTGTTGTCTCAACCCTTGAAACTCATTTAGAATTCAATCTTGCATTGTGTGGGATTGGATCTTGTGAGTTTCAACCCCTCTTTTGAATGTAAAGTCTCTCCTAAGTGAAAACCGTCAACCCTAGTGACCTCCTTTCTCTCTCCTTGGAGTGGGGGAACACCTAGGGTTCGATTTTCCGCTTTATAGGTAGTGAGACAAAAAAAAAATTGTAATACTTTTTCATATATTGTGATATAAATCTCACCATGGTTTTTTCCTTATTGGGTTTTCCACATAAAAATCTTGGTGTCCTTGTGTGGAAAGTTGTGGTGCATGTTTTTCTTTTAATTCTTCTTTTTGGAAAATCTAATTTGATGTTTAATTTGAACATGGAATTTTTTAAGCTTTAAGTAAATACTAATTCACTCCCCCCTCCTCTCAGTATTCCAATGGGTTCAACAATTTGTATCCAAGCAAAGATCCTTGATAGCAGTCTAACAACTGAGGTAAATCCTGCACTTGAACACATGGGAATTGAAGTAGTATTTAATGATGTGATTCCTTTGGAAGCATATCTAGAGTCAATGAAACAAAAGGGCAGTTGAGACATCAATCCAATGATTGCAAGGTAGATCTTGAAGGAGAAATTTGGTATGCTCTTGAAGACATGGATGGTGTAATGGAAGCATGCAAAGAATACAAGATCAAATTCAATAAGTCAAAGAAGAAAATTGTCAAGCTGAAAGTTCAAATTGATAGAAGCAAAGAATGTGAAATCAGACTCAAGAAGGTAGAAGATGAAATTGTTAACCTAAAAGTTCAAGTTGAAGAAGGCAAAAAGATTGTTGTCTATTTGGATTCTAAGCTTCATGACAAATCTATTGAATGCACTAAGCTTGAAGAAGAAGTTGTTTCCTTGAGGAAAGAATTAGAAGAGATCAAAGCCTTAGGTGAACAAATATCTACAATTCAAGAAGAGTTGTGACATTCTTGATGAGATAATTGGATGTCAAAATCCTCTCAAAGATAAGGGTGGTCTTGGCTTTGAAAAGGGGGTAAGCTCTAAAATAATTATGGTTGAAGATAAGATTGAGAAGAAGAAAGAGAAGACACATGATGAATCTAAGAAGATAGAAGGAAAGAAAGATGATCACACATGTTTGAAACCAAAAGAACTTCAAAAAACCTACTCCTAAACAAACTACTCCACCCAGTTACTCTCAATCTTTCAATGGTAATTGTTTTTCTTGTACTATTGATTGTATAGGAGTAAAATGAGTAAAATTAATTTAGGCGTCAGAGGTATAATGTCATTAATTTTCAATACATAGAGCGTAAGGACCAAAGGAAAAGCCTAGCAAATGGAGCAAAAGAGTCCAAAGGTATTGGATTAGTAACACATGATTATTATGCAAGAAAAAACATCTGCAAAAGCTATTTTGAAGGATTGAATGGAGTAGGGTTCAAAACCTAATGCTTGAAGCATGACAATAATAAATGGCCATTCAATACAATCATAAGCACCTTTAAAACCAAATATTTGGCCATGATTTTGCAAGAAATATTAAGCAAATTGATAGGCCTCCAATTGCAGATGTCCTCAAGTTCACCAACCTTAGATATGAATTTGGCATTTCATTTATTAAAAAACTTTTCCCTAAAGATTTATTATCAAAGCTTCTAGATAAAATTTATGTAGATCCTCCCTATTGAGAATCCCAAAGAGCCTTATAAAATTAACAAGGAAAACAATCACATTTGAGTATGTGCACCAAGATGGTGAGCAAAAGGGGGGGTATAAGTGGCCACTTTTTTTCTGAAATTAACTAAACCTGAATTTAGAGGAGTGATAATTTTTTTCAAAGATGGATAAGATTAAGAGGGTCAAATCCTTCCCGCATAGAGAAGTGTTCCTATTTTTTCTAGCAAAGCATAACATAGTGACTCGTGTGTGGGTCAAAAAAGTAATAGTTGCATTTAGTATTTTGAAAAATCCTTTGGCAGAAAGATAGTTAAGAGTGAGTACTAGAAATTTTGTATTTTGTAATAATTTTTTTAAAAGTTTTTAATCATTTTTTGAATTTGACACATCTCAAAAATTAGATACTTGTTCATGTGGGTCACATAACTTGTACCAAATTAATCAAAAATGTAAATTTTTTTTAAGTGCAAAGAGTGAAGCGTATAAAAATAATATATAATTTATTTCAAATTTGGACAAGGAGGTCAAAAGTTATTAAAAAATGGTACACATATGTCTTCGAGAACTATAGATACATTGGTAAAAAAATTAAAAATTAATATGTTAATGTTTTCAAATCTAAAAAAATCTTATAGCTAGAAAGCTCATAAGACATGTGAAATTATGGTGGTAATTTTACAAATACCCACTTGATGATGTGTAAAATTGATAACGAGGAAGTTGAGAAACCATATTGGAAGAAGGAAACATGTAAAAGGAAGAAAAATGAAGCTCCCAAGCCTAAGGTTTGTCATCCAAGGCAAAATGTGTACTTGTTATTTGAATTAAAAATACGTTTGTGTTGTTTGTTCATTAAAATCATGTGAGAGAAAAACATGCACATGTTATAACATGTACATGTAATGATAAACAAATAAAACATGTATGTGGTGGGCTAACATAAAGCGAGAAAAGGAGCATGCTAATGCCTTGGACTTCCCTTAGTTTTTCTTCATTAGGATATATACTTTAAGTTATATTTTATGTATATATTGGTAGGATGTTTGAGAATGGTTTCAGATCTCTAGGAGCCATAATGCAGATTCTAGATTTTAGGAGATCTTATAATTTTTCAGACAGTCAAATTTTAGTAATCAATAGGCTCTTGTCATCATTCTCTTTTTATCTCTCTATCTCACGCTCTTTGTCTCCCCCAAGCTCGATACCTATTTGTTTTCCTCTCTCTCCTTCTCCTCCCTCTCTACCTCTATCTCACTCTCTCCTCTCTCCCCAAGCTCTAGATCTTATAATTTCTCATACTTAAATCTAATTTCAATAATCACTAAGCTCATGTTATCATTTTATCTATCTCTATTTCACTATCTTTGTCTCCCTCGATCTCTATACCTATCTCTCTTCTCATCACCCATCCTCTCTCTCTCTCTCTCTCTCTCTCTCTCTCTCTCTCTCTCTCTCTCTCTCTCTCTCTCTCTCTCTCTCTCTCTCTCTCTCTCTCTCTCTCTAGATTTCCCTCTATAATTACCTCTATCTCCCATCTCCCCCTCTCTACATACCTCTACATCCCCCCTCCCTACTTATATTTATCTACATAAATCTCTCTCTGCCTCTCTTTCACCCCCTCCCTCCCTCCCTCCTTTTGTCTATATTTCTCTTTATCTTACTCTCTTTATATCTACTGAGCATTATACCTATCACTCTCCCTCTCTCCCCTCTCCCTACCTCTCTCTATCTCACTCTCTCCTCTCCACCCCAAGTTTATCTCTCTCTCTACATACCTCCCTGAATTAGAGAGGGGAGGGATAGAGAGGTAAGAGAGAGATGAGAGGAAGGGGAAAGGAGAATATTTATGGAGAGGGATAGGGGAGAGAGGTGGAGACGTGATAAACCTAGAGGAGGGTAGAGTGATTAGAGAGAGAGAGGGGAGATAGACGTAGACAGAGTAGGACACCTATAAAAAATGTACTTTAATAATGAAGGACAATCCAATGACTATTTATGTGGGAAGAAATACATAAATATTCATTGGATTTCCCTTCATAATTCAAGTATGTCCTATTATTTATGCATTTCTTCCACAAAAATAGTTATTGGATTGCCCTTCATAATTTAAGTATATTTTTTATAAGTGTCCTACTTTGTCTACTTCTATCTCCCCTCTTTCTCCCTTCCTCCCTCTTTACCTCTCTACCTCTCCCTCCATGTCTCATTACACGCATTTCTCTCCCCCTCTATCTCATTCACCTCTCTCTCTCCCACTAAGTCTCTTATCACTCTACCCTCTTCTAGGACTTTTACCTCTCTCCCTTTGTCCCTCTCTATCAATCCCCCTTTCCCCTCCCTCTCTTATATCTCTCACTTCTCAATCTCTACCTCTCTAAGTCTCTCTCCCCCTTTACTCATTACACACATTTCTCACTCCCCTCTATATCTCTCACCTCACTCTCTCTCTCCTATTGTGTCTCTCACCTCTTCACCTCTCCCCCTTTGTCCCTCTCTATCAATAAGAAGAGAGTGAAGGAGAGAGAGAAGTGAGATAGAAAGAGAGAGATAGAGACAAATTAATATGAAAGGATGGAGGGAGAGGTACGTAGATAAATATAGTATGGGGGTACTCAAGGATAGGTAAGTAGATATAGATAAGTGTGGCATCGTAAATTGTACACCCTTAATTGGGTGGTATAATTCCACGCTTAGGTTAGCACCCGCCTTAGTGTGTTTGCATCTTGCATCTTAAATTCTCTTTAAGCATTTAATTAAATAATTTAATTAAATCTAAAGTATTCTTTTATCCCTCTACACATTATAAAATTGGGCCCTTTACCATAAGTGTGCCCCTTTTTATTTTATTCTTCCAATTAATCATTTCATCAAATACCCTCATTATGTCCTATTTCGACCTTCAAGGACCAATTTTGCATATCTAAATATCACAAATTCCCGTATGCTCTTGGAATTTTCTCTAAAATCATAATATCTTTCTTCCCAAAAAAATTTGCGAAAAGTTGGTCGGACCAGGTGTTCAGACCAGGTAGCTACCTACCTGGTCTCAAATTCTTCTCCCCGAATTTTGGGAGCATGTTTTGGCGGTATTTTAATATTCAAATCCAAGAGATTGGTGGAAAATATTATTTCTAGGTCATCCTATGACCCAAAACAAAGTTAGGCTTTCATACATATAGCCTTTGCTTTCCTCATTTGAAGGATCCATTCTCTAGCAATTGAAGAAGCCTCTTATGAAGTGAAAGTACAAGTTATGAGGAGTCTACAATCAGCAAATCGGGCATTCATCAAGCACTTATCAATCCTTCATCAATCATCTTCAACAACAATTAGGAGATTTGAAGACATTGAAGAATAATAGGAGATCATCGACTGTTGATTGGCTTGTACCTCTCCCTTAGGGTTTTGGTATGGTTTCATGTTATTTTCATGTCTTTGTATGAGCTTCATAACACTCATTTTCAGATTTACATTCATGCTTTAATTCCATTATTGTATTTGTGATTTGAAGCATTTGCATTTACATTTACATTCATTTAGGGTTTACTCTCCAAAGTGTAGGGTAGAACTCTAGACCTACTTTCTTGTTCATTTAGGATCTTGCATACACACAAGATTCTTTCACACACATTTTCAATACATTATCGGCTATTTGTGGAGGTGGAATTCATCAAAACAAGGGGTTTGACTATGGCAAAACCCTATATAGCCACCTAGACACCATTTTTCAAGTTGCAAGTATAGGAATCTGGCGAACGCACGAATTTTGTGACCGACGGAACACACATGTGCAACTCAGCCTCAAAGATAGATCCTAGTTTCCAAGGACCAGGGTGTGGCACCCTGGTCCTCTTTGTTTTGCAGTTATTTTTTCGCAGTTCTACATTTTTGTGTCTGAGAACCTCAAATCCAGAAGTTCATATTTTTGTAGTATCAGGGACTAGGGCTTGGTGCCCTGGTCCTCCTCGGTCACCCCCCAATTTTAGTGTCAGGTACACATCAGAATTCCCCTCCCTCATCTGTGCTCAATTTCTCAGTTTCAATTTAGTCAGTTTCTACATTTTCAATTTATACTTGCTTCCTTGTTCATCTCCTAGCATAGTTGATTATCGCATCATATTTTGTACATCTCCTCTTCATTTACAGCAAATGAATGAAAACCCTAGGAGATATTCCTTGAGCCTCTCTCTCTCACAAGAAGTGGTCAAATTGATATATCTCCTCAAAAGCTTTCGTATTCTAATGTGTGGAGGAAAGCGGGGTTAGGTCCTAAACTACTCAATCCCATTTTTCAACATCACAATAAGTAGGAAAAAAATGAAAGAGAGAGAGGTAGAGAAATAGGTAGGGAGGGAGAGAGATGTAGGTTGATAAAGAGGTAGTAGGAAGAGAGAGTGGGGAGAGAGGTGATATTGATAGAAGTGGCAAGCGAAGGTTCAACAGATAGAGGGGGAGAGAGGGGAGATAGAGATAAGTTGAGAGGGGTAAATAGATAGAGGTGGAGAGAGAAGGAGAGATATAGAGAGAGGTGAGATAGATATAAGTAGAGAGGATAGTTGGAGAGAGGGAGGGAAGAAGAGGTATTAAAAGAGAGGAGGGTAGATAGGGACAAGTAGTTAGAGAGAGAGTATGGAGGGAAGGGGTAGAGAGTTAGGGGAGTTAAAAGTAGAGAGGGATCAAAAGAGAGATAGGTAGAGAGAGGGAGAGGAGAGATATAGAGAGTAAGAGGGAATATATATGGATAGATAAAGATAGAGAGAGGATATAAATAGAGAAAGGGAGAGGGGAGATAAAGAGTAGAGATAGATGGATAAGTAGACAGACGAAGAGAAGGAAGGAGGGAGGGATGTGGGTATAAAGAGAGGGTGGGAGGGGTATTTATGTAGAGAAATAGAGGTAGGTAGGGAAGGAGGGAGAGGTATATATAGAGAGGGAAAGGGGAGATAGATAAAAGTAGAGATAGAAGTGGAGGGAAAGAAGGGAAGGAGAGCTATGTAGAAAAATAAGGATACAAAGGGAGTGATAGGGAGGTATGTAGAGAGAGGTGTTGAAAGATAGGTCTCGATCTTGGGGTGGAGAGGAGATAATGAGATAGAGAGAAGTAGAGAGGGGAGAGAGGGAGAGTGATAGGGAGAGAGATAGGTATAAATCTCTATGGAGACAAAGAGAGTGATATAAAGAGAAATAGGGAGGGAGGGAGATTTATGTAGATAGATAGAGGTAGGGGGGAGGGAGGTAGAGGTACATGGAGAGAGGGAGAGGGAAGATAGAGGTAAGTAGAGAGGAAAAGGGTGAGAGTGAGTTAAGTAGAGAAGAAGCATGGGAGGATGAGATACAGAGAGAGAGAGGATGTATGTAGGGAGAGAGGAGATAGAGATAAGTAGAGAGAGAGAGAGAGAGAGAGAGAGAGAGAGAGAGAGAGAGAGAGAGAGAGAGAGAGAGAGAGAGAGAGAGAGAGAGAGAGAGAGAGAGAGGGGGGGCGAGAGGTGAGATAGTGAGGAGAGAATGTGTGTGAGGTAGGTAGAGAAGAGAGGGGAGATACAAAGAATGGTGAGAGAGATAGGTTTAGAGCTTGGGGAGAGAGGAAAGAGTGAGATAGAGATAAAGAGAGATGGTAATATGAGATTATGATTATTAAAATTTGATTGTCTGAGAAATTACAAGATCTAGAGCTTGGGGAGAGAGTAGAGAGTGTTGGAAGTATGCATTTATGTGTTGTTGGGGTTGTCATTGACGTCAAATATTTTGTTTCAGTTTGGCTCAAAAAAATTGTGGTGTAGAGTTATCTTGTTGTGTTGTTGGTGCAGTTGTTCCAATTCGGTTTAAAATATTTGTGGTGTAGAGTTATCTTGTTGTGTTGTTGGTGCTATTGTTCTATTGGTTGTTCTGGAAGTGCTTGGGTCCAAAATCTGGTGTTGGTATTGAGTATTATTGTTAACATTATTGGTTATAGTTTTGGTATCATAGATATGATAGTTATGTGGTCTAGAAACATCTTTGGGTTATCTGGGTATTGTGGTATTGTTCGTTGTTCGTTGTGATATTCTATGTTTGACCTATCCTTAGGTCTGGATATAATTTGTGGAAGCACGATTTGATATGATATGGGTCTCATCATAGCATGTGGAGATCCGGATTTGAGTTATATGCATTGGAGCTTATGTTTTTTATCAATGATTGCTTATATTTATGCATAGTGTGTGGATATATTTTTGGTTAGGCTTCGATGCTTGTGGATCAGTGTATTGATCCTTGAAAAATGTGTTTTGGTCCTCTCTTTCTCATGGAGTGGATCAGTATGTGTTTTTTTGGTTTGAAAAGTATATTTTGATTCAAGCTGACTTGGTTGAAGGTTTGATGATCTATCTTACATATGTAAGGCATATGTGTGTTTGAGTTGTAGAAGTGTGAAAATGGTGAGATGTGTGAGAGTATAGATGATGTGGTAAATAGCAAAGATCAGAGGAAGTTTGAGCAGAAGAAGGGTTGTGTTTGAATGATATGCAAGTTGTGTTGAAAACTATTGTAGAGAGTTGAGATAGGGTGTTGGAAAACCATATCAAAGTTGTGTGTGTTGATGTTGGTCACTTGATGCAGAGTTCAAGGATAGCTTCATGATCAAGAGATCCTTCTTTTCAAATCATTTTTTTGTATCTTTCCCTAAATGCAATTAGCTTCAGGTTTTGCAAGTCCTCTTTGTATCTTGTCCCATGAGTATTTAGCCTTGGTGTACAAGTCCAGAGTAGTGATCTCTCTTTTGTAATCATTTCTATTCATAATGGATATATTCTTGTGTGTTGACTCTCGCTGTGGTTTTTTCTTGTTTGGGATCTCCATGTATAAATCTTGGTGTTCATGTGTTGATATGTATTTTTGGTTAATTGTTTACATGCTACAGTAATTTATTTTTTTACACTGATTCCCCCCACCTCTCACTCCTACCTTGGGTTCAACAAAGAATGAGATGGAGAGGTGGAGAGGGAGGAGAAGGAGAGAGATAGAAAAATAGATAGATCTAGAGCTTGGAGGAGACAAAGAGAGTGAGATAGAGAAATAGCACTAGAATGATGGTAGGAGCCAATTGATTATTAAAATTTGACAAAATCTAAAAAATTATAAGAACTAAAATATAGAATCTGCATTATGACTCCTAGATATTTGAAACCATTCTCAAACATCCTACCATTATATACATAAAATATAATTTAAAATATTTCTTATACTTAAATGTTATATTTTATGTATATATCCTAATGAAAAAACAATAAGGGAAGGCCAAAGGCATTAGCATCTAGGGTCATGTTTCTTTCCTAGCTTTATGTCAACACAACACATATGTGTTTTGCTTGTTTACCATAACACGTGTGTCATAAAGTGTGTGTTTTTCTCTCATAAAAGTGCATATGTGTTTTTATTTTAAATAACACTTACATGTTTTTAATTCAAATAACACATGTTTTTTGGCTCAATATTTTTGAGCCTTAACACATGTTTTTTGGCTCAATTTTTTTGAATCGTAACACATACTTGGTTTTTGAATTTATCAAAAACACATGAATTTTGTCTATACTAAGCATTTATTTTTTCTAGTGGCCACTTTTTTGTTCACCATCTTGGTGTACATACCCATCCAAGAACCTTATCATCAACCATGATGTGAACAACCTCCTTGAGATTAGTAATGCAAAGAAATTGATCACAAAGACTTGTTGTGAGGAAGAAAATTGACAAGGAACAACCTAAAGGCATTATTGTAGGGCATGGTCTCATTCAAGAGAATTTTCCTTAGCAATGAAATTTTGCTCATAATGCTTAACAAAATCCTAGAGGAAATCTTACAATTATTTAAACATATTTTGGTCATCCTTGATCTATTTTATGCTATGAGAAGTGCATGATGAGTTGTAAGGGCTTGGAAAAACTCCTTGGAGGGTCTATCACCAACTTTAAGCTAGTGAAGTATTACCTTAACATGAGCACCTCTAGTACAATAGTTATTTGCAATTTGTTTCTTTTATCATGGATTTACCATCCTCATTTAAAAGGTAGGGGAAAAGTGATTAACCTCAAGCACCTTTGTAGCCTTGCAAAGATTCAAGGTAGTGACCTCATATGTTCAACTCCAAAAGATAGCCAATTGGCATCCATAAAAGCACAAAGAATGAGATGCACATCGAATGGATCTATACCACCAAGCAAATAGGCCAATCGATTGAGTGGGACAACTTTTCAACTCCAAAAGATGGCTAATTGGCATCCATAAAAGCACAAAGAATGAGATGCTCATTGAATGGATCTATGCCACCAAGCAAATAGGCCAATTGGTTGAGTGGGACAACTTTCAAGATTTTAGAAATTCTTGATGTGTGTCAACAAAGGTTGGTGACTCAATAAATAATTAATTAAAAAAACTAGGTCTTACAAGTTTGAGGGGAGCCCACTTACCATTTATTCTTGAACTTGATGGGAATGTGGTTTGATGTCTTGATATCTAGCAAGGGTTCAATTGAAAGAGAAAAATAACTAGCAAAGGGAAAAAAAAAAAGATTACACAAAGCATAGATTAATTGAGGTGTTTAAAGACCCTATCAAAGCCAACACAATTAGAATAAAAATTATTCTAATGCACTACACATTCAAAAATTAGAATAAGATGTTTGGTACAGTTGCTAGCAATCTTTGTATTATTACATTTGCATGTCAAGGTGTGATTACTAGCATTTTAACAATTATAACAACATAAACCACAAATAAAATATAGAAATTAAAAAGAATTATCACTAATTAGACACATACAAGAAATAAATTTTCAAAAATAGAACAGTAAAACAGATCCACTCTAAATATCCGTAGCAATAACAGATGTTCCAACAAATGCATTTTAATATTAATAAAAAAAACCAAAAAAAAAAAAAAAAAAAGGAAAAACCTTACACAGATCCAATCTATTAACCGGTAACAATGACAGATACAACGAATCTACATGCTAACAACAATCTGACAGAACTTTAAATAAAGTTTTTACTGTAAAATCTCGATCTGTTCTTTTCAACGTAGAATCAGCATACCACATGAATCAAATATGATGAGGCTAATATTTTATAAATCCAAACAGAAAATCTTAAGGACAACAAAGAAATCTCCATTACTCCCTCCAGATCAGATTTCAGAGAAGAAGACCCGACATCAAACCCTAACAAGACACGTACATTGAAGAAAAGAAAATAATTTGACAGAGCTTAAAAACTTCCAGACAAACGGTGGTGTCGAAAGACACCATATCATTAGATAAAGCGAGCGATTAACCTCAGCCGCCAAAGCCGTAGAGAGTCCTGCCTTGCCTCTTTAAGGCGTAGACGACATCCATAGCTGTAACAGTCTTCCTGCGTGCGTGCTCAGTGTAGGTAACAGCATCTCTGATTACATTCTCGAGGAAGATCTTCAGAACCCCTCTGGTTTCTTCATAGATAAGGCCGCTGATACGCTTAACGCCTCCTCTCCTTGCAAGGCGACGAATTGCGGGCTTAGTGATGCCCTGAATGTTATCTCGCAGCACCTTCCTGTGCCTCTTTGCACCTCCCTTCCCCAAACCCTTTCCTCCCTTCCCTCGTCCCGACATTTTATCACTCTTTCCGAACTGCTGAAGAAAATATGTAAAAATATTTGTTGCAGAGATAGATTAGATGGAGGGTTTCCTGTGTGCTTTATAACCGCCTTCCGCCAGGCGTGTCAAATTTGAATTTGTTTCCCGCTCGACCAAACTCAATCTCGACCGTTAAATCCATCGCTTATCCGTGGCACGCTGTGCATCCAAACCTTGACCGTGCGATTGGCATCCCGATAGATGTTAATTGAAGGTGAAACTTGTTTTTTTTTATGGATCTATATATATAGAAAGATACACTTAAGTAGTTTGTGTAAAACTTAAATTTGTTTTTCTCTTCACTAACATATAAAAGATACAAGGGTGGACGGTATCATTTAGATATAAAAATGTTCTTTTTTGTTTTGTTTATATGGTCTTTTTATTACAACTTCTTATTAGATGTATATGCAATTGTGCTTGTGTGGTCTTTTTTTGCATTTTTTAATTTCATAGCTGCCACCTTTTTAATTAGTACGATAGCTCACGTGTGATATTATTTGCATTTTTGTTCATGTGTGTGCCTTGTAGTGCCTTGTATTTTCTTGAAACAAAACCATTGAGAAAAATAGAAGAGATGAACAACAATTTGCATGGTGTTAGAATTTGTTGTAGTTATTGGGTGTTTTCCTCAACTACATCTTGACCTTCAAGTCAGCTTTTTTTACTTAAAAAATTTAACCTTTATTCTTTCTTGGGATATAAATATATGGTTTGGATAATTGGCTCATTGATTGAGCTATGTAGCACTTCTTGATAGGGACAACTAGGGTCAATTCATCATGATCATGCAATTTAGGGTAATCTGCTTCTAGCTCATCCATGAATGGGCAAATACCTACCTCTTCTAATCCATCATCCTCTTTATTACAGAGGGTGTTGATACCATAAGAGTCAACTTTGTTGGTGAAATAAGCATACGGAGAACCATAGAAATTGAAGCATTCACAATAGTCATGGGATCAAACTTATTCTCCCTTTGATGTTTAATGAACTTTCCATGGTTGTGCCAAACAAATTCAACATCTAAAGGGATTGAATTATCGATCCACTTTTTAAGATTTATCACTCTAAACTAGAAGATTTAACAACAATGCATCCAACAATTTTGTGTCCAATCATGTTGTAGCAAGAACACTTCAATGGGAAGCCTTTGTAGTTTATAAATTGAGTTCAAATTCTAAAGGAGGAAAGAATTCTAATGGAGTGTCTCATGTTTTTTTTATATAGCAATCATAGTGCAAATCTTAATTGATCTACTTGATGAAGCAACCAACTCAAAATCTTGTTTGACAAAAGAGCCCACCTAACTAATCATCTTTCTAGTGAAATCTATATCTATAATGAACAAAGGGAGACTGTACAACTGTGTCTAGATAGGAATGGAGCTAATTTTAACTTTGTAGTTGGATCAAAAAAGGGAATCCATGAAGTACTAAAAAGATTAGATTGCTCATAGAACTAGGGACCATTATGTATCACAAAGGCTACTAGACATGTATGTTTAGTAACATATTATTATTTTTCTCATACCTATGGGAAATTTTCATTGTGTTCGTAATGGATACCCAATATAAACATTAGTGGGTATTCAAATATATAACAAGTTCCTATTATGTTAAATTTTAAATCTTTTTCACCCACACTTTCGCCTTGGTTTTAGGCTTGAAATTTTGACCCTAAGAATTGGACTTGCAAATACAATCTCATAGTAGCATCTACTAGTAAAATTAACTTCAATAATTTGGTTGATGATTTTTTGTTCAATATTCTTTAACAAAATTATAACCTATTATAGATTTTCTTTTGATATATAATAGTGGTAAAACGGAGCAACGCTTGATTACAGTGCAAGCTTCCTTAAGCACAAAGAGTTTGCAAATTCATCCATGAAATGGATCAGAATAAAACCTTCCTAGCATCACTTCATCAAAAAATCCTCCAAAAAACTAGAGACAAAACCATAGTATGCACAAATACTTAACTACCTATAGCATACAAAAGCATGGCTTACATTGCTAGGGCATGTGCACCAAGATGGGGGACAAAAAAGTGGTCACTCCACTTTTTGGTCTCATCCAAAACATAACGTGAGTGTATTATAATGCGCTCACATCATGGCTCGATAATGTTTTAGTCATTACAAGGACATAACATGGGCAAATTATAACATGCTCGCATTTTGAACAAGGAGAAATGTTTTCGATGTCCCATATTTGCCTCAATCTCCTGAGCTCGTATTTAATCTCTTGATCAAAATGTATACACAAAATACAACATTTAAGTAAAACTCACATTTCAAAATGTCTTTTTCCTTTCTTATACTTAAATTATTTCATGCATATATTGGCAAGATGTTTGAGAGTGGCTTCAGATCTTTGGGAATTATAATGCAGATTCTAGGTTTTAGATCTTATAAATTTTTAGACTTGGTCGAATTTCAATAATCAACAGACTCCTATCAACATTCCCTCACTATCTCTATCTCTCTCCCTACACTCTCCCCTCCTCTCTCTACATTTCTATCTATCTCACTCTCCTCTCTCCCCCACACTCTATATTTTATATTTTTTAGAATTAGTCAAATTTTAATAATTAGAATGCTCTTATCATCATTCCATCTCTTTGTCTCACTCTCTATGTCTCCCTAAATCTCTACACTTGTCTCTCTCTTTATCACTCTCAATCTTTCCCTCTCTCTACCTCTCTTTGTCTCACTCACTCCTCTCTGCCTAATTCTCTAAACCTATCTCTCTACCTCTCTCCCACCCTTCACTCTCCACTCTCTATCTACCCTATCCCTCTCTTAATAGGTACCACGTACTCTCTCTCTCCTCTCTATCTTACTTTTCTCCCTCCCTCATTACCTCTATTTTCTACATGTATGTCACTCTCTTCTCTCCCTCCATCCCCTCTCCACTTATCTTTCTCTTTCTCACCATTTCCCTCTATACTTATCTCTATCCCCTCTCTCCCTCTCTCTATATACCTCTCCCTCCCTTCCTACCTCTATTTTTATCCATACATCTCCCTCACTCTCCTGCTCCCTCCTTCACTCCCTCCCTCCTCCCCTCTTCATTTCTATCAATCTTGCCTCACTCTCCCCCTCCCTATCTCTCCATCCCTCCCTCTCTCACCCACTCTACCTAAGTTCCATTTTCTCTCTAAATCTATTTATCTTCTCTCCTCTCTCTATCTCTCTTCTCACTTTTTGTCTATCTATCCATCTATCTCCCCTCTCCCTCTCTACGTCTCTCCCTCCATAGTTCTTTCTATCTCAACTCTCTCCCTCCCTACCTTTCTCTCCCTCCCTACCTTTATCTCCCTCCATCCCTCTAAATCTCTCTACCTACATCTCTCTATCACTATCCTTAACTGCTTATCTCTACCTCTCCTCTCTCTCTTTGCATACCTCTCCCTCCTTACTTGCTTCCCTCGCCACTCCTTTCTATCTCTCCTTCCTTGTCTACGTCTCTCTCTCTCTCTCTCTCTCTCTCTCTCTCTTCATACCTCTTCGTCCCTTTGATCATCCATCTCTATTTCCCTCTATAGTTGTCTTTGAATCTCTCTTTTTCTCTCTATCTCACCTCTATCCACTTAAATATTTACTTATCTATATCTCCCCTCTCCCTCTATCCAAAACCTTATACCCTTAATCACAAACCTTATACCCTCAATTTCATATCTTATACCCTCAATTGTAAACCCTATACCCTTGATCCTATACCTAATACCCTCAACCCTCAATCCCCAACTCTATACCATATACCATAAAACCTATACCCTTATTCACAAACCCTAAATCCTATATAAATACCCTCAACCCCAAACCATATATGTTATACCCTATACCCTTAATCACAAACCCTAAATCCTATATCAATACCCTCAACCCTAAACCCTATATCTAATACCCTCAACTGTAAACCCAATACCCTCAACACTAAACCTAACACCCTATACCTTATACCCTTGACCCTAAATCCTACATCATCAACCCTATACTCTCAACTATAAACCCCCAAAACTAGACCAATGCCCTCAACCTAAATCCTATGTCTTATACCCTCAACTATAAACCTTATACCCTTGACTTCATACCCAAATATCATATACCCTCAACCCTCTATACCTTGAACCCTGAACAATATATCAATACCCTCAACCCTATATGCTAAACCTTATATGATATACCCTTAATTATAAACTCTAAACATATGTAGCGTCCTAAATTGTACTCACCTATAATTTTGTCATCACTTGGAATTCCTCCCCTAATGCTTTAATGAAGCACTAATTCTGCTCACACTAGCTATCAAACACAACTTTTCACTGTCTACACTATCTCTCCTTGATCCTGGAGCCCTGATTTCTAGGACCATGGCGTCAACGCCATGGTCCTCTCAAAAAGGGCCCATTTTGGGGCCTCATAATGGTCACCTAATTTGGGTGATGACCTGAATCTTGTGTTGGCTCATGTCATAAATTCAATTTGTTTTTCAACCAACAAGTATAAAAGGAAGTCCACCCCTCTCATTTTAAACCTAAGTCTCCTAATCCAAAAATTCAAGTGAGCAAGTAATCAGTATTCTATCAAGCATCAGAGAAAAAGTGAATTCAAGATTCAAGCATTGGAGATGACATTCATGTTCTATGTTTTATGAAGACAATCTAAATGAAACCCTAATTCCTTGTGAAGACAAACAAAACTTCAATCAAGGAATATCATTAGTGTTTCAATCATTCTTAGTCTTTCTATCAAAAGGAATGTATTTTACTAGAGTACTTCATTTACATTTCAATTCAATTTCATGGTTAATTCAAAAACTGGGGCTTGACCTAAGGCAAACCCCTATTCCCAGCAATTTCCCCCTTCTTTCTATGTGCAAGAAATAGGTATAGTTGTGTTTGGGAGGATCGACAGGATTTGCAAAGATGAACAAGTTCACCTTTTAACGATGGTAAATATGAAGGACTAGGGTGACTAGCAGCATAATCCCAAAAAATCAAGCCAAACTTCTAGGAATAGATTTGAACCATCCTCTTCTACTCAGATCCAGGTTGGTGGCTCCACACAACATTTGTAGCTCATTGTTTCTATCAAATTGCTTCAATAATTTACTACTTTGCCCTAATCTTTAACAATTCAAATTTAATTAAATTTAGGGAAGATAGAGCCCATTTATGAGGCCCAGAATCTGATCAAAATATTGGTCTATCAGGCCTAGATCTATCAAATTCCTCTCTCCCCTAATGTAATGCTAAATTAGGCATGTTAATGGTTTTATTATCTTAATTCAACCCTAACCCTAATTTTTACACCATTACATTTTTATGAACCTGATATCTTACACCTTAACTACTGATTTGTGATCTCATATTTGATTGTTTATGCATTTTCAAATTCAAATTTACACTCACAAGTTTCGTTTTCAATTGAATTACATAAATTTAGATGTCAAATTCACACAAACCCTAATTTATAATTATAAAATTGAACTTCTGGGTTGCCTAATTTGGATTCATTGTCTTAGATGTAATCGTTTATACATTTAAAAATATGAATTTTCACTCATGGATCTCATTTCCAATTGAATTACGTAAACTTAGAGGTTAAATTTATCTCTATTTTATAATTTTAAAATTCACTTGTGGGTTGCATAATTTTTCAAATCCATTTTCAGATCTGATCTTTATGATATGTTATGCTATGATTTAGAGGAATTTATCTCTCAAATTCACAAATCAAATTGCTTAATTAATTAGTTAATCAATCACTTTACAAAATTTTGCATTGTTTAATCGCAATTTTCAATTTGTGCATTCAAATTTCCCTCCTTTGTGCATGAGTTTTGTTACCGTTAGTCCTACCTACAATATTCTCTTGAGGAGAAGTTGTATAATTAAGGCTTCCCAAGGTTTAATTACTAAAGATATGGAGCCTAATTTGGATAACTTATTTCATGAGAATGTTGGCGGTTCCTCCAACCCAACAAATGATGTCATTTATCCCCATTCTTTTCATAATTCTCATGATGAGGATGAATCACTAACTAGGGTTGCCATTGACCAATTGGAGAATATTGACAATTAATTTGAAAATCTTCAACAATGGATGAGTCAACAATACCCAAAAAGTGAGGCAATCCCATTGATTGAAGGTGTTGAGGTTAAAGTTGAACTCCAAAGAAATGTCCTGAAACTTGTTAGTCCGTCATAAAATATAAAAAGGAAAGCTACAAGAAACTTGACTTCAACTAATGAAGTAACATGAAGTAAATGAAATAAACAAGATTATACCTTCCATGATTTACACCTCATTGTGTCCTAACTCCACTGTTCTTGGTTGCAGATGATTTGTTCTCAGACAAGCACTAGTAGCTTCCAAGATGGCATATGAAGAATGGACTGATGGTTAACTGATACTATGATATGCATATACAAATGATTTAAGCTAACATGATATTAAGCTATGATAAGAATTCTAAAATTATTAACTGCTTCAAACTCAAACTCACGGATGCAAGATGAAAACTCCTAGAATGACTATATGATTAGCTATTAGTCTATTAGTTTCAAAATGGCTTAGGAAACCTCTTTTTTTAGATTTTTGAGTGCATGAGCTTAGGTGGCAGAGATCAATAGTCATGATCCAATCTTGCAAATTGGATGGCTATGAGCAAGAAGTTGAAGGTTGAGAGAAAGTGGGAAGGAGAAGACAAGTGTCACTCATCTCACCTTGACTGAGTCGAAGACTTGAGAGGATATAGGATAGTTGGAGAAGATGTAGGAATGAGAGGACAAGTGGACTCAAGTCCTCCTAAGATATAGGGATTTTGGAGAGAATATAGAAGAAGGTTGGGAAATATGTGTATGTACACAATATTTTATTTATTTTGGAAGTTGGAGATAAGTGGCTAATAAATGATTTTATTTTATTTTATTTTGTTGAATTAATTTAGCCACATGATTAATGAGTTAGCAAAGGAAAGATGAAGCGGAGATGGAAGATGAGTTGGAAAAAGGATTACATAATTAAGAAATTATTTAACTAATGATACTATATGATAGTAGGTAGAGGAATAATTAAATATTAGATATTTAATTAATTGATTAGAAGAAAAAGGATATAATGAATTAATTAATAAAATATTCCAATTAAATTAATTAATAGAAGGACATGAAATGAATTAAATAAATTAATCTTTTCAAACTAACTATTTAATAAAATAATAATTACTAAATAAATATCTAATATTTATTTAATTGTTCATAGCCAATTTTATGTGTATGCATTTTGCCCCTCTTTGAAATGATGTTGAGAAAACATTGTTTCAAAGATCAAATCAAGTCTCGATAATGTGTCTGATGAAGATAAAAATCATGATTGTGTGCCCCCTCGGGAGATTGATTGTGAAATTGTTTGAAAAATTTGAATGATTAATCTCTCGATAATTAAAAAGGTCCCTCAATTAAATTCATTTGTGAAAAAAAAAAAAATTGTCCCACCTAAAATCATTAATTACCCTTTCAAATGGTAATTATAAAATTAACCTAGGTTAATTTTGTCCTCATTTGCATCCTTGTCAGCTTGTGGAGTGAAAAGAATTGTCTTGCCGAGCAGTCAAAATGGTGATTCCGTTCGAGAACCATCGATTTGAGCATGTACGACGTTATTAGTGACCTCCTAAGCATGGTTATCCGGTATGTACCTTATCTTTAGCTTGTTTGCAACTTTCCATACAAATTTCCTTGTTTTTTTGGCACGTGTTAGGTGATTTTAATATATTTTTTTTCACCTTTGTGTTTTAGCACTTTTGTCTTGTATGTTAGCACATATGTATTTTATGTCAGCGCTTTTGATAGTTTAGCACAATTGTCTATTTTGTTCATGCTTTTGTGATGTATGTTTGCGCTTTCATTATGTTAGCGCTTATGCTTTGAGTGTTCACACATATGTTAAAAAGGTTAGTGCATTCGACTGTTTTCACGCTTTTACTTCAAGTGTTAGTGCTTATGTTATTTGGGTTCATGCATATGTGTGTTTCAACGCTTGTGCTTAATAGAATAACACATTTTTTTAGGAAGATCGCATTTGGTTTTAAAAAAATGATATTGTTAGATTTTGACTATGTTAAAATTCATTTAGACGATTTGATTTGATATTTTGATGTGTGAATTTGATTGATAGGTATGTTGATTGATGTATGATTGATAGTAAATTTGATAAATTTGATTGAAAGGATAAATGATTGATTGATTTGATTGGTAGATTGATAGATTATCTCTAAGAGACTGATTCAGTCTCTGATAAAGAACTTGATAGAGTTAAATGGACTTAGTGATTGATAGAAAATAATTTCTGATGATTTTAAAATTTGATTTGATAGCTTGCTTTTCTTTGTAGAAAAAGAATTGATCGATTGTTTTATGTGATTAATCATTTGTTTGATAGATTGATAGATTGATAGATTAGCGATCTCTTAGATTTGATAGATAGATAATTGATAGAGATCAAATTCTCTTGTTAAATAGTAGAAGCTTGATGTTCTTCAGTGTTGGGAGAAATTCTCGGCCATGCACCATTTAGTGCTCGAGCTTACATAGGATGGGATTAGACATATAGATGCCTACGAATTACGTCATTTGTTGTACTTGCCTGATATTACACATAATAGGGGTTTGTTGACTGCCGTAGCAGAGAGATGGCATAATGAGCATAACACTTTCCACCTGCCCACTAGTGAGATCAATGTTACACTCGAGGATGTCTACAGGATTCTACACATCCCCGTGATTGGTGAGTTAGTCTAGTATGATTTTCATGATCTTGGAGGGACAAAGGCTTGCAGAGCTGTATTTGGTGATGAGAGCATTTCCAGAGGAGAGATCTGATGGGAGGATATGATTGATGGTATGATGATAGAATAAGTATCTAGTAGAATATTGAGAGGGGGGGTGAGTCAGTATATTGAAAAACCGATACAAAGTTCCCAAGCTCAAACTCAGTCAAACAAAGTAAACATACCTTAGTCAAGATCAATATTCATAGGAATACTTGACATTAATTGGTTTAACTATTATGACAATTTTAATAGTAAACACCTTCAATATTATAAACATCAACAATGCTTAATCATAGCTCAACATATTCATCTCTCAATACTTATACTTAACATGCCTTATCAGAAGTTAATAAAATCAACAAATAAGATCACAACCACAAAAGCATTCACCACTCGACACAAATGTTTACACATGGAAAACCCAAATAGGTAAAAACCACAGTAAGATGGGACTCATAAGGATAGCTATCTGAACTCTTTCGAAGTTCACCTTGTTAGGAGCCAAAATCTGTTAGAGCTTTACAATAAGTCCTGTTAAGAACTAATTCCAGTTAGGAATCACCCGGTTAAGGGATTTACAAATATGCCTTGTTAGAAGAACAATACCCTGTTAGGAGTAACCTCATTGGAGGATTTAAGAATCCAAGCTAATGGACCACCTTGTTAGAGGATTTAATGAGTAACCAAGCTTGTTAGAGCTTACCTGGTTAAGGGATTTTACTTTTGTTGTAATTGTTAGAAAATAACAGGTTTTCTTGATCTGTCTAAGTGACACTATCTTTGCTTGATCAAATCCTTCTAAGCTTCAATCTGCCTTCACTCAAAGTGTAGATCCATTCACTGGTTGGGCAACCACACACTCAACAAGTTTTCTACCAATCTTACCAATAACCTTTTCAAACAACTTCATCGACCTTAAATACAAATTAATTAGGTCGGTAACATAACAAAAACCTAATTCTCATCATTGAGATTACAAACAATCAGTTCAATCTTGACCGTTAGAAACCATGACAATCTCTTCACATTCTTCAAGACAATTCCAACTACTCCATGATCACCGCTCCATTGGACTTTGTAACTCATCACACATTGTGCATTAAATGTAATCCACTTTGCTCCTTTCCTAGACAATAAGCAAACATTCCAAACCAATTTGAATTTATCCTTATACAACGATCACACACATCTCCATCATTATCACTCATCAAATAATAAACCAACAAACTTAATCGGTTAGGGTTTAACAATTGATAGGGTTTATCGATTACATTACATAGAAAGGTTTAACCCTTTACACCAGTTCAACTCACAAACTTTACATACTGGTTACAACATCTTCTACAACTCTCTTCTTACCAGTTACTAGCCAATATAAAAAACAATAATATCAACAATAACATGAATACCATTTACCGGTTTAATTGACATCAATTGCACATATCATTAATGTAATCTTTATGGAAAATGCCAAACAAACTCAATAATGCCAACAATGATCATGTACTACGAGACTCTCCCAATTATTCTTGCAGGATTGATTGGTGGATTCATTTGTCTAGATAGGAGAACTTGAGGTTTTGTCGTTGGTTAGGGTGGGATTCTACAAAGCATGATGCAGCATCAGACTCAATATCCATGGGGTGTTTGCATGTTTGCTCATTTATATCATGATCTTCATCAGGTTATCTTTGATGATGGTGCTAGTCTGCCTACATGATGCACACTTTTACAGATTTGGTGCTAGGAGCACATTGTTGTTAGTCAGCCTATCCATCATAGAGTTCATAGTGATAGGTAGCCATGTGTCTATTTATATGTAGGCATCCTTACTCAGCATAAGCTGGTTAAGGGAGTATTGGCGTTGGGTTCTTGATTTATTGAATAGCATCATTTGGAGACCCTATATCGAGTGTGAGCCATGGATGGATGATGCGCGGCCATTACCATATATTTTGCAGAGTAGATATTTGATTGGTCGTACTCCATTCATTATTGAGCGATAGTTGATTGGTGGCATTTTGGGACAGTTTGGGATCATTCAGCACATGCCTACTGGTGTCGCCATGTATGCACGATGATACAAGGATGGGCGAGATTGGGGACCTTCTTTGTCTTTCAAGATAGCACACACAGAGTTTTTGGTTGCTCCTATGGTAGCTTATGATTTGAGATTACGCATTTTGGATCCCAAGGTTAGTGCGGATTATGCTAAGTACATACTTGCACTCCCTTTTCCTCATATCATTGATCTAGCAGACCCTCCTCCCAGCTTAGGAGATGAGGAGGATGATTTAGATGATCCCATCATTAGGAGACAAAGATAGGGATGAGAGCCTAGATCCACTCGAGAGATCAGAGATGAGGGGGATGAGAGAGGAGATAGAGGTAGAGGCGGTAGGAGACCTGGGTGGAGAGGAGGTTGATTGAGAATTCATGGAGGACCTTTTGGACCAATTGGCAGGGTTGGGAAACCACTTTCTATGGGAGGGAGATATGCAAGACAGATTGGGAGGGATACAAGTAGGGCAGGGATGAGATCAGCGAGAGGATTTCCCTCTATAGGAGGAGGCAGGAGTACTGGATTGGATAGGGGTCGAGGGAGAGGCATTGATTTGGGTTAGATTCAGCCAAATCCTAAGGTTATTGTAGCTCATGATGGAGGGGATGAGGTGGAGGAGGATTCAGAGGATCATGTTCCACTGATTTGATGATGGGTCTTGAGGGCTACTCGGGTTGAGATTCCAGTAGGTGGAGAGAGAGGTGGGGATGAGGGGATGCAAGATGCACCTCAGTAGGATGTACTAGAGTAGGAGACCTTGGATGATCTCAGAGCACAGATAGATCATCTTAGGGCACAGGTGCAGACACTTATGACAGAGAGAGACAGGGTTGTTAGGAGACAACAAGATACTCAAGCCCTTCTTGATCACATTCAACTGGTTGGATCTAGCACTCTCTCAGCTGATATCATCATAGCACTATTTAGGGTTGGGAAGGAGACAACACATTAGCGATGATTATATGAGGATTTAGTCTCAGAGAGCCAGAGAGCAAGGGGCTATCAGACTATTTTGAAGATGGCTACCAACAGTGGTGGGGTCATGGTACCTCTTCAAAGGAGTGGATATGGGGGGGAAAACCATCTGGAGGATCTTCTTTCCCACAGCCACATAGACAGGAAGAGTCAATTGGTAGTGGCACATGACAACCTTGACTTGCAGACGTGATTTATATGGATGAGGCACTTGTATTTTATTATTGATTTGATATCATTTATACTTGGAATTTTTATTGTTTTATGATGATCTATATGCAAACATGGACTTTATATGATGTTGATGATTCATGATTATTATGCATGCTACTTTGATGATGATGATCTATATGCTTCATGATTCGTATATGTAGTAATTAGATAGATGTAGATTTGATGATCTTCTTTTCCCTTTATTTTTATGATGATGATGTTCTATATGATGAAATGAAAATGCATTTGATTTTTGATTTTGATGATCATGAATGCACTTTAATGGTTATGGATGTAAATGAAAATGATATTAACTTAAATGATATGCTTTACTTAAATGATGTAAATGTAGTGATCTATATGAGAATGCTTCTAATGATTACGCATGCAAATGAATGTTGATTTTTTTGTTGTTTATGTGCATGCATATGATGAAATGATTTGAAATTCAAATGATCTTCATGAAATGTATTTGATTTCAAGTTTTATGATTTAAAATGAAAATGATGATTATAAAATGTAATTTATGGATGCTAATATGTAATGCTTATGATTATAATGAAATGCTTATAATGATAAATGAATCTAAGTGTAGAGATACAACTAAATGACCTTAATGGATTAAAAGAACTACAATGATAATACTCCTAATGCAAATAACAATGATGATACACTACATGATTAATGAAATGCACTTAATGAAATGCAAACTAATGCAATGATTGAATGCAACTAAATGAAATGAATGATAATAATTTAAATGATTCTAAAGATGAATGAACCTACAATGATCAAATGCAAATTGTTTTTGTTTGTCCAAGTATACTCAATCTTTATTTATGACCGTTGATCTCTAAATGGAATGAAATACTTATAATGCAACTGACAATGAATGCTTACAATGCAGATGAATTAATGAGTTAATCTAAAAATGATCTAACTAAAACGATACTTCCACTCTTCATATGTTGTCTTATAACAGTGCTTGATTCCAACATTGAGCTTTTAAATGTTGTAATAAAATACAAGCAACTTGACATAATGATTCAAGTTGACTTGAGTATTTCTTACATGGATTTTGATATAGCAAGTTTATACAAGCAGCTTGATATAATGAATCAAGATGACCTGAGTATTTCTTGTAGAACAGATAAGGATTATCCCCTTTCATGCACGACTCAGAACATCCTCCTTGATCTTTTTCTGATCATATCCTTAGATAAGTACATACCTTAATAAGAGATAAAACATAGGCAACAAACACAGAAAATAATCATGCCCCGTCATAGCTTCTCTAGTCATGGACATCCTTGAGTCGCATAGAGTACATGATTAGCAATAAAATCAAGATATAAACATTGAATCTTGTATGGCATTCACATGTTCTCATGGTCATTAACCGATATAATCATCTTGATGAATAATCCTTGATAATCTTTACTTACTTGTTGGTTGAATCTTTGTTTTCCAATTTTCACGATTCAGTTGTTACAAAATGTCTTGATCTTCATTGCTTTGTTTCTCGTTATCTATTTCAAAACCCTAGGTATTTTGGTTTTTTTTCCTAAGTTTTCCAAATGTTTTAGATTTTCAAATATTTAAAAAATCACCTTAGCATTAGGATTTTTCCCCTAGCGGAAACAAACTTTATTATGGATGTATGAAAAAATGATCAAAATCCAAACCATGGCGAGATATAATGCAGATATGATTGATTCTGATAAAATCCAAGATAGTGACTACGATATGTATGTCAAAGATTGATAATTGTTGGTAAGCTACATATTTCCTGCTAAATGGTTCAGAGCAATGGATGCGAAAGATCAAATGGATGAGATATGATAGATGGAAGCGATAGATGCGATAGGATGGAGTGGATAGGTGCGCAACGTGATCTCATAGATGGAAGAACTCACTTTTAGATAGCATCTATTTACCAGGTTTTCACTATCCAAATTTATTGCATTTTTTCCATATTTGATTTTTTTCTTTTGTTTTCGTTGTATTATGTTTTTTAAGGATTTTCTGCTTTTTACTAATTTCTTCAGGACTTTATATTCTTTTTACTAATTTCTTCAGGACTTTATATATCAAGCATAGAACTTCTTGAGATGGACGGAATTGATGGGCTCATCAAACCAATCACCTTCAGGGGTAGATAACTTGTATGCTCCTGAGCCATATGTTGCTACTATAACAAAAGGACCTAACTAGTTTGGTTCAAACTTTCCCTTCTTTTCTCTGTCTTGTTGATTTCTCGGATTCTCCCTTAGAACTAGATCTCCAATTTGAAAAATGTGTGGCTTAACTCTGTGATTATAACTTCTCAACATTCTTTGTTGATATGCCTTCAAATGATCTATAGCATTTTGGCGACGTTCTTGAATCAGTTCAAGTTCTTGAAGTCTAGAGACTCGTTGTTCTTTTTTTGGTATAAGACTTTCAAGGACACTCGTAGAGAAGGTATCTCTACTTCTACTGGTAATATGGCTTCTGATCCATAGACTAAGCAATGTGGAGTTCCTCCGTTGGTGTGTGAATGCTAGTTCGGTATGCCCAAAGAGTAGGATTTAGCTAAATGTGCCAGTCTTTACCAGCTTCATTGACTTTTTTCTTCAGGATTTTCAAGATTGTTTTATTTGATGCCTTAGCTTGACCATTTCCCTGCGGATAATATGGAGTAGAGAACCTATGTTGAATATGAAATTTCTCACATAGTTCCTTCACATCTTGATTCTTAAATGGTCTTCCATTATTAGTGATAATGGTCATAGGGACTCCATAGCGACATATTATATAATTCAAGATGAATGATGATATTTTTTTTCCTGTCACTTTTGTCAAAGGCATTTCTTCAATCCACTTAGTGAAATACTCAGTAGCAGTCAGAATGAACTTGTGTCCATTAGAGGATGAAGGGTTTATCTTACCTACCAAATCAAGACCCCTTTGGGAGAATGACCATGAACCTTCCAGAGGATGCAATTCTTGTGTTGGTGCATGGATGAGATTCCCATGGATTTGGCGTTGTTTTCATTTCTTGGCATATGTAAATGAATCTCTCTCCATAGCAGGCCAATAGTAACCCAAACGAATAAGTTTCTTAGGCAGCGTTAATCCACTTGAGTGTGTGCCACAAATATCTGCGTGAACTTTGTTAAGAAATTTCTCAAATTCTTCTTGTTCGAGACATCTCAATAGAGTGCTATTTAGACCTCGCCTATATAAGGTATCAACAATGATAGTATAGCGGGATGATTGACGAATAAAATTTATTCTTTGATTATGGGATAGGTCAGGAGGAAGGATATTCTCTTTTAAGTATTGATAAGTTTGGTCATATAAGGATTGATCGGTTCCAAATATATGACAAATGATGTGGGTATTTTGGAATTCATTGGTAGGATTCAAGATATCTTCCATCAGGAATTCATAATGTTGTTGATTCTCCCAATTCTGCAAAAGAGATGCTATTGTAGCCATTGCATTTGTTGCTTTATTATCATTTCTTGGGATCTGAGTGAATGATATTTCTTCAAAATGTTCTTTAAATTATTCAACCAACTATTTATAAGGCATGATCTTGTCATCCTTAGTTTGATAATCAACATTTATTTGGTTGATTATAAGTTGTGAATCACCATAAACATGCAATTCCTTAATGTTCCATTCAATAGCCATTTTGAGCCCAATAGTCAACGCTTCATATTCTGTAGTATTGTTTGTGCATGGAAACCCCAGTCTATATGATTTTGGAATTGTGTGTCCCTGAAGCGTGATAAACAAAATTCTAGCGCCTGATCCATATTGTGTATAGGAACCATCAAAGTACAACTCCCAAATTTTTGTGCTTATTGTCAAAATGTCTGCATCAGGAAATTCAAGGTGCAATGGCGTGTCATCCTGTAAGGATACTTCAGCCAATTGATCAGTAATGACCTATCCTTTGATATCTTTTCAATCAACATATTCTATATCAAACTCACTTAGTACCATAACCCATTTTGTCAGTCTACCTATCAAAGTTGACTTACTTAGCAAATACTTTAGTGGATCTATTTTTGCTATCAGTTTCACAGAACGAGTCAGCATATAATGTCACAATTTTTGAGTTGCGAATACAACTGCTAGGCATGTCTTCTCGACTGATGTATAGTTCAATTCATAGCCTACAAGTGTTCTATGATGTAATACACTTCTCTTATTTCCCTTCTTTACCATGTTGTGCTAAAAGAGCTCCTAGTGATACATTTGTTGCTGAGATGTAAAGCAACAATGGTTTCCCTTTGATTGGTGATACAAGTACTAGAGGATTCATCAGATATTCTTTGATTTGTATAAAAGATTCTTCACACTTCTGGTCCCATTTAAATGGAACATTCTTGTTTAAAAGATGAGTGAATGGATGACATATATCTGCTGATTGAGAGACAAATCTTTTGATTGATTATAATCTCGCTTGTAGAGAATGCAATTGACTTATGTTTCTAGGTGACTCCATTTCCATGATGGATTTGACCTTTTTTGGATCTACTTCAATCCCAAAAGTTGATATAATGTACCCAAGAAGTTTTCTAGAGGTTAATCCAAATGCACATTTCTTTGGATTCAATCTTAACTGATTTGTTCAAGCCTATCAAAGATCTTGCCCAAGATGTTCAAATGTTCTTTCCTTGTATGAGATTTTGCAAGTATGTCATCTACATAATCTTCCATAAATGTATGCATCATATCATGGTAAATTATTGTCATGTCTCTTTGATAAGTTTCTCATGCATTCTTAAGCCCAAATGGCATAAAATTCCAACAGTAAGTACCTCATGCACATGTGAATGCTATCTTTTCTTGATCTTCAAGGGCGATTCTTATTTGATTGTACCCCAAGAATCCATCCATTAATGAAAAAATCTCATGTCCTTCTGATAAGTCTACAATTATATCATTGTTGGGCAGTGGAAAATCATCTTTGGGACATGCTTTGTTCAAATCCCTGAAGTCAGTGTAGACTCTTATGCTTTTATCTAGGTTTGACACTGGCACAATACTTGAGACCCATTCTGGATAGGCAACAGGTCTTATGAAAGCCACATCCAATAGTTTCTTTAGCTCAACTTTTACAAGGAGAGCGATGTGTGGATGCATCTTCCTTAGCTTTTGTTTACCTAGTTTTGCTTTTGGATCCACATTGAGATGATGCATGATAAGATCTGGATCAAGTCCTAGCATGTCTGCATAGGACCAAGCAAAATTTATTTGTCTTTGTTTGAAGAATTCTATGTATTCTTTCCTCTCTTCATCTGATAATGATGCAACAGAATGAAGGACCTTGGGATCCTTTATTGTGCAAATGTTTATTGCTTGTGCTAGCTCTATTAAAATAGTAGATCTCTACTAAAAATATGCAGGGAGGATGTCAAACTTTCCATCTTCTGACGCCTCAAAGAGGTTTTCACCATCAGATGCGTCCTATATTTTTCCTCTTGATTGATATAGTGTTGCCATGAAATGGTTTTCAACACTAGGTCTTTTTCCTTGTTTTATTTCAATTTTGTGACTGGTAAGTTTGGCATTCTCCTTATTGCAAGAAGCGTTAGTTGATTCCGCGGTGGAAGATATCTTAGGTATTATGGGTTCTACGATATTAATATATACAACGAAATTATGATCATTGGAAAAGACATCCAATTCGAGGTTTTCTAGGTTATCCCAATCAATCGGTTATGTATGAAGCAGGGGTAAATCATAGTCATCATCATTATTAGGTGTTTCAAAGTTCATGACATAATAGTCATAGTTTGGCATAGAGTAGGTAATGTCATAGATAGAACTCTCTTGAGGATAGTCTTTCCCAAGTTCTCTCCAATCAAATCTAACAAAATTAGGATTGGTATTTTGCGATTCACAATCAAGTGACTCATCATCTAACGTTTGTCCCTCAATGAATGGATTATATCAACACATACATCTTTGATACTACAAGTTCCTTCTTGATCAAGTTTAATAGATTTATTTATATCTTGAAGTTGGCATACTTGTGCACATGACATAGAGGATTCGTTTGCTATCTTATGTCTTCTCTTGATCTTACCTTCTTCTCGACTAATAGTCAATCCTACTTGACTATCTATTAGTTCTTCCATGGTTCTTCCATACCTTGATATTTCTTGCTCAACATTTGATACAGATCTAATATTTTGATGATTGATCAATAACTGTCTGTGTTTCTTGTGGTGTTATTTCTTGTTCTTTTTTTATCCTCTTTCTTTTGTTGTTTTGCATATGCCTCTTTCCTCTGAATTCTGATTTCTTCTTGTCTTCTTTCCAATTTTATTCTTTGTTTTGTGAAAGATGAGTCTTCATTTGTACTAGTTGCTTGTTCTTCATCCTTTTCTTCACTCGATACACCAGATGATAGATCTGGACCCCATTCATGTTTGTTTGAATATGTCTCTAAACCATTGTCTAGAATTACACCACTATATCTAACAGGAATATTATATGGTGAGAAAAGTTCTCTGATTTTGGCCATCTGTTCTTTCATTGCTTTTGGAATATCTTGAATAGGTTCAACACTTGTTTGTATTCCTTGAACTTGTTTGCAAGATTCTTCTTCTCTTTTGATTGCAAGTTCTTCATGTTATTTCTCATATTCTTCTTGTTTTTGTTTGTTGGCTACTATTTCTACTGCTTGGTGTAGCTTTTCTTGCCATGGTTCTTCTTTAGGGACTGCTTTCTTTCTCCACCTTGGATGTTGATAATTGTGTGATTTTTGCTTTGATTTAGGATATCCAAGTCCTGATTTATCTTCTTTAGATTGTGTGTGAAAACAAATAGGTTCTGAAATACCTTCTTGTCGCTTACCAATTGGTCATTTTCCTTCATATCCCATTCTTTGCATGATCTTATAACCATTGCCATATTGTTCCATGGGAATATTAACTTCTGCAGCTATTGGTATAGTTTCATTTTCATCTCTGTACAACCAACTAAGAATTTCTTTGTCTTCGGTTTCTTCTGAAAGTGTTCCAACTCTAACAAATGCTCCATCAAACATTTCTATAGATTTTTTTGAGATCCATGGTTGAACATTTGTAGGCCTTCCATATGATCTAGGTGAAAGTGGCAAGTTATGTAAATAATACTTTCCCATTCCTTCATCATTTAGTTTGAGCTTTTTCTCAAAGGTTTGCCATAGTTTTTATTGAATTTCTTTGATGGGATATACTGATTCTCTATTATGTGGAACTCTTGTATCTTGTGTTGGTTTCAGATTATTGCAATATTGACTGGAGTCTGTGATTATAGTGACTTCTTGTCCATTATGAGGAAACTTTACACACTGGTGATATGTAGAAGGAACTACTTGTATGCCTTGAATCCACGGTCTTCCCAAAAGAATGTTATAAGACAGATTCAACTCCAGAACTTGGCACAATGTATTCCTTTCCATAGGTCCTATTTTGATTGGTAACACCATAGTTCCTTTAGAAGAACACTCTTCTTCATCATAAGCCTTAATAGTTATTTTCTTCTTCGGATCTACTACATTTTCTGAATATCCCAAAGCCTTTATTAAAATTAATGCACAAATGTTTAAGCTAGCTCCACCATCTATGAGTACGCGTTTGACATGATTTTTATGAATGGTGACTTCAACATGTAAGGGAGGATTGTGAGGGTGTTGCAAGGATGTGTCATCATTTCCAAAAAATGATAAGCAATAAGGGGCAATAAGGTGTCCCACCATGTTTTGGAACTGATCCACATCTAGGTCTTTTGAAACTGTTGTTTCCATTAGAGCTTTTTCCAATATTTCCTTATGCATAGGTGAAACTTTTAGGAGCTCCAAAATTTATATTTGAGTGGGTATCCTTTGCAATTGTTCCACTAAGTTGTATTGACTTGAAGTGGATGTTGATTCATTTGTTATACCCAGAAATGTAACCTTTGCTTTGCTTCTCGTAATGACGTTGATTAGTTCTGAAGGTGTGTTATCTTTAATGACGATGACATTTAGAACATCATCATATGTATAAGTGTAATTCACTTTAGCTTTGCCTTTGTCATCTTTTGATTTAGATTGTTCACCCTTTTCATAGTTTGGAAGTGGAGTTTTGAATGCTAGATGTGATTCATTTGTCTTATGACTATCTACTATGATAGTTCTATTATCGATTAAATCTTGAATAAGGTGCTTCAATCTTTGACAATCATTAGTTTGGTGTCCTTTGTTTCGATGGTAGTTGCAAAAATGATTGCCATTCCACCAATTAGGTTTGACTTGAGGTTCATAATTTCTTGCTTCTCGTAAAGTAATCAATTTATCTGCAAGAAGATTTTTCAAAGTTGATTCCAAGAGTTCTCCAATGTTTGTGAATTTCATGCAAGGATTGGAGAAGAAAGACTTGGATTTACTATTCTCTTGATTGTTGTTGTTTGGTACTTGACTTGATAAGTTGAAGATTGGTTGTTGTTTGGTAGCAATACTATTATCATTTCCTCCATTGGTAACATTCCTATTCTTTGATTAGAATTTAGGTTTGTCATTGTCATTGTTGTTGTTGTTGTAGGAACTGTTGTAAAATTTTAACTCTCCTTTCTTTAACATTGCATCTTCTATCTTTAGACCATTTTCAATCATCTTAGCAAAAGAAGGACATTTAATTTTAAGATGGTACCTCATTTCACTGATAAGGTTGTCGATGAATATGTCCATTTTCTCTTGATTAGGTACATCTCTTGGATATCTATTGAACATTCATTTCCATCATTGCAAAAATACCATGAAAGATTCACCATTCTTTTTCTTGACATTACATAAATATAACATTGTTATCTCATTTCTTACATTATAGGAATATTGTGAGATAAATCTATTCACAAGTTATTCAAAATATTTAATTCCAGATGGTAGTCTTGAGAACCATTCCATTGATTGTCCATTTAAACTCCTAGGGAATAGATGCATCAGGTAAGTTTCATTGTGTGCAAATTCCATACTCATAGTGCAAAATTCCCTAATGTGATCTTGAGGATCATATTTCCCGTCGTATTTATCATATTTAGGGATTTCACAATGTTGTGGGAATGGTATCATGTTTAAACTTTTGTCAGAAGGATATGGGCAGATGTCTTCCAATGAATATTTCTTGGAACTCGTTCCATTCTACATATCCTATATTTGTTGTTGTAAGGTTTGCATTTGTTGAGCGAGAGTTAACAAAGGATTATCTATATGGGTTTTCCTTGTATCCTCACAAGTTCTTCTATCACCACACTCTCTTCTTATATCATCATGGTATTTTCTTGTTTTATCTCCTCTTGTTTCCTCCTGGTTTACTTGATTAACATCCTCATTATTTGGCTCATCTGTGTTTTGATTGTTACTTGTCTCTGCATTTTGTTTCAAACTTTCTATATTAAAGTTTTGTGGTAATTTAGCTCCTAATTTTTCCAACATTAGAAGGTATTTTTCCTTTTATTTCTCCAGTAACTTTTCCATTAGTTTGTCAAATTTATCATCTTGTTGAAGGTCTCTAATGGTGTTATTGACCACTTCTTCATCAACATCTGTGTATCCAAAAGTTTGAAACATTGAATTATCTTCTTCTATTTGTTTTTGTTATTTTCTGAATTGCTTGTATTGAGCTCTAGTCCAAACTGGCATGTGATTGATTCGAAAACTTCTCAAGTTGTGGCCTTCTTAATACAACTCAATAAGTGATTATTGGTGTAGGAAGATAAGCTTTGTTGATTTTACCACTATTATTGGTGCGTTGTGATAAAGTGTCTTGTTGCCGAAAGGCACATGCTTGCAAAAGTTCTCAGTCAAATTCTATCTCGTAACCACGTAAATAGTGACAAAAACAATGTAGGAATGTCCTATGTTTTAACAAGATATTACGATTGATATACACAAATCTTATCCTCTTTTGAGTAGCCTTATAATTGGGTTTTTATTTCTTAAGGCAATATTTAAAAGTCATATAAGCATACGATGTTTTACAAGTTTGCTTGATTCCAATGTGAGTGCAATTCTGATTTTGATATAACCTAGGTTCAAAATAGGAACAATATATCCAAGATAATGAACAAAGGTGGATATGATCAAGTTTTGTGATACAGGATTTGATATATCCTGATGAGAAACTGATAATGATGTTGATTTTTGCACTTAAGATGGTTGAATCACTTAACTTGTTGTGAATTGTATGCTTATGAAGCCTTTGGAAACACCTATTTGATTGATAAAACCTGATTATCAGACTAGTTTGAAGGTTTGTGATAGTTTGAAAACAACTCTACTCGAAAAAGGGTATCTAAAACTAGTTTTGAAATTTTGGTCTGATAAGCATAAATGTCCTCTTCCTTAGAAAACATTTGAGCTATCCTTTTTGTCAAAAATGCTAACTTATGGGACAAATGTGCTATTTTGTTGCTTGAAAGCGCTGCTCTACGGTACTAAAAGTGGAAAATTGTGGTACAAAAGCACACTTTTATGTTTAAAAGCACTAATTTGTTGATCAAATGCGTGAACCTATGACATAAAAGTGTTGTATTGTTATTTAAATGTATTTTTTTGTATAACAAATGCGTGGTTTTGTGCAACAAAAGCATTGTTCTGACTGTGTTACAAGGATTTTCAATTTTTCTAGCAAGTTGTCAAATTTTTGCTCATTTTCAGATGATGATTTTTCAAGTTTTTGACCATTCTGAGCATGTTATAGACATAAAAGACACAATGTTTGAAACATAAAATGCACAAGCAAGCACAAATCCTATGGTAGGCCGAGACAATAATTGTTGAATCTCACATGGGGTTTCCCCAGAGGCTACACTATTTAGAGTGGATATTTAGATGCTTGACCCCATTGGGTCCACCCTCGACACTCACTTCTCCAGGGTAACCAAGCACCAATTTCCATGAAAAATCCCCATGGAAAACTTTATACCTCTACTAAGAATCATATGTGTGTGATCTGCTTCAGAGGTCCGACCTCCTACGCCAACAATTAGAAGGATTTTGGCAACTAGTACAAGTTGGTTTTTTAGTAAAGGCTTTCGGTCATGTAGCCATACATGCAACACTCTACACTCTGTAAATACAGAAGGTTTACAACCTATAGAGGTTATGCTCCATAGGGTTTATGGGGAAACATAGTGTCGGTGTGAACTAATCAACACATGTTGTTTATGACTTTCATCACAAACATGATTTATTTAGAGTGGATCAAAAGGACTTGGTATTAGCCCATTTCCACTTGGGTCGTTCCCCTCTCACTGGCCCCCTCAAGGTAGCTCGGGAAGGTAGACCCTCTAAAGATTACACACAAAAGAAAGTAGGTCTGGTTTTCTAATCACCGTATGAGGGTGAGAGCATACTTGCCTACTACTTCAACAAGCATGAAAGACAAAAGTTTATTTTAAGCCTTCAAAGAATCTATGTGCAACTACTTTAAGAAAAACACTCAAATGCAAGTTGCATGTTGTTGATTATCCTCCTAGTTAAGCTAGATGAGCAAGATATGATGTTTTACTTTCTAAAATACTCCTAATTAACTATGTGAGGAAATGCATGAAATTTACTTCAAAATAACCCCGCACACACAAATGTCAGTAGTTTGCAAAATTTTAAGTCTTGGATATTCAGACCTACAAAAATTGTTAGCTTTCAGTTTGTAAAAATTCAAATTTGAGCACTGTTAGAACATAAGCGCTAAAATAGTGAAAGTGCTATCCTAATAAGCAAAAGCGGTAACCAAAAAGGCAAAAGCGCTATCCTAGACAACAAAAGCGCTACCCCGTGTGACAAAAGTGCTATTCTATTGCTTAATTGCGTGAATTCATGTTTAAAAGTGTTATTTTATTTAATACATGTTAATCTAAGCAAAAAAAGTGCTAACCTATCCAAAAAAAGCACTATCAAATTTTACAGATGTGTGAAACTAATTTACAAAAGCGTTAAACTAGTTCTGCAAGAATAAGACAGGATATTAGAAAGATAAGTTCGAGGCTTGAGCCCCACGGTGGGTGCCAAAAATGTTGAGGTTAAAGTTGAACTCCAAAGAAATGTCCTGAAACTTGTTAGTCCATAATAAAATATAAAAATGAAAGCTACGAGAACTTAACTTCAACCAATGAAGTAACACGAAGTAAATGAAATAAACTAGATTATACCTTCCATGATTTACACCACATTGTGTCCTAATTCCACTGTTCTTGGTTGCAGATGGCTTGCTCTCAGACAAGCACCGATAGCTTGCAAGATGGCATATGAAGAATTGACTGAGAGTTAATTGATACTATGATATGCATATACAAATGATTTAAGATAACATGATATTAAGCTATGATAAGAATTCTAAAATTGCTAATTGCTTTAAACTCAAACTCATGGATGCAAGATGAAAACTCCTAGAATGACTATATGATTAGCTATTAGTCTATTAGTTTCAAAATGGCTTAGGAGACCTCTTTTTATAGATTTTTGATTGCATGAGCTTAGGTGGCAGAGATAAATGGTCATGATCAAATCTTTCAAATTGGATGGCTATGAGCAAGAATTTGAAGGTTGAGAGAAAGGGGGAAGGAGAAGACAAGTGTCACTCATCTCACCTTGACTGAGTTGAAGACTTGAGAGGATATAGGATAGTTGGAGAAGATGTAGGAATGAGAGGACAAGTGGACTCAAGTCCTCCTAAGATATAGGGATGTTGGAGAGAACATAGAAGAAGGTTAGGAAATATGTGTACGCATACAATATTTCATTTATTTTGGAAGTTGGAGATAAGTGGCTAATAAATGATTTAATTTAATTTAATTTTGTTGAATTAATTTAGCCACATGATGGATGAGTTGGCAAAGGAAAGATGAAGTGGATATGGAAGGTGAGTTGGAAATGGGATTAAATAATTAATAAATTATTTAATTAATGAGACTATAGGATAGTAGATAAAGGAATAATTAAATATTAGATATTTAATTAATTGATTAGAAGAAAAGGATATAACGAATTAATTAATAAAATGTTTCAATTAAATTAATTAATAGAAGGACACGAAATGAATTAAATAAATTAATCTTTTCAAACTAACTATTTAACAGAAGAATAATTATTGAATAAATATAAAATATTTATTTAATTGCTCATAGGCAATTTTATGTGTATACAGAAGGATTAAAAAGAACGGCACAAAGTGATAAAATTGGTGTTGATTTGTTATGTGGCCTTTCTCACATTGTTGATACTAATATTATGCTTATCAAAATTTATGTCAAAGTCCTTGATTACTCTCAACCCACTAATCAAGTCAATCATTCTATTTATATGCCTACACCCTTGCATAGTGCTCCTATATTTACATCTTCTATCATGACTACTTCCACACAAAATGTTAACCTTACACATGTTAGTCAAGGGGGAAACCTTGTTAATCAAAATTATTATATGCCTCCTTCTTTAAGTCTTCCATTTGTATCCTAATCATCTCCCATACCCACATATCATAGTGTTCCACCTCCTTATTCTCAACCTCCACCCACATACAACAATGTTATTCCTCCATCACAATCATATGTCCAATTTCAATCCATCCACTGAAGCAAACATCAATAATTTAGCCTAAACTATTTCATCCCTACAACAACAACTGGCTTCCATTACCCAATCCAAGTTTAACGTGCCCACATTTGATGTAGTGAACCCATTATTGGATGACATTGTTCGTGTTGTCCCTCCTAAACATATGAATGTCCCTCAATTGGAGCTTTACAATGGAAAAAGTGATCCCTTGACTCAATAGCATTGTAAATTGTACACCTTTATTAGTGTGTCCAATTTCACACTCTCCTAGCACCTATTTTAGTATTCCCCTTTCCTCTATGCATCATAGGACCTTTATTGTAATTAATTAATATTTAATTCAATAATTATGGGTCTTATTCCATTTTATTACATCATCACACTCTTATTTGGTCCCTTGATTTAAGGTGTGCCCCTTCATTTTATCTTGATTTATCCTTAATCCTACCCTAATTTCAACTCTCAAATAATACTTTACATATCTACACATTTTGGTTTGAGCCACCATGCTATATTTAGCATTAGAATTATGATAGCTCACATCCCTTGAAATTTGAAAAAAAGTTGATAGGACCAAGGTGCCCACCACCATCGTCCTGCTTTTTTTCCCTAAATTTTGGGAGGACAATTGAGCAGTCTTGTCCTATTCAAATCTAGCTCTGTGCAAAAATATATCGATTCTAATTAGCCTAAAGGTGATTTCAATTATGAAATACCTATATAAGGAATCCTTCTCAGCTAATTTTCATCTAAGACTCTAAGCAATCAATTCCTAAAGCATTATTGCATATGTGTTCAAAGAATTAATCAAGCATTTTCATAGATCTTTAAGGCTGCATATTTATCCTTCAACCATTGTGGAGAAAAATTACATCAATCGTATGCAAGCATGTGTGTGTGTGATTGGATTTTTTATGTTTTTCATGCCATTTCATACAACATATGTGATTACATTCAAAGATAAAAGCATCATCATGAACAATTGTAGATCTGAGGTTTATCTATCTAGCACTGATTTTATTATTTGGATTATTTCATTAAAGTTTAATTCCTAAACCGGGGTTTGAATTAGGCAAACCCTTATTCGCAATAATTTCCTCCCTTTTCACTATGTGGAGAAAATGGTACATAGTTGCATTCAGGAGGATCGACATGATTCACAGAGATGAACAGGTTCACCTTTTGATGACGAGAAATTCAGAGGACCAGGGTGACCACCATGGTCCCAAAAAATCAAGCTGGCCAAACTTCTGGGAACATATCCAAAACATCTTCTTTTGCCTAGATCCAAGTTGGTGGCTTCGTACGATATCTGAAGCTCATCGTTTATACCAATTTACATCAGAAATTCCTTTTTTTACCCTAATTTCGATATTTTCACAATTCAACTTAGAAATAGAGAATCAAACCCTAACTAGTGAATCTAATAAGAAATCTTAGCCCTTTCCTTAGTTGGATTGAGGCTAGATCTATTGGATTTACCCCTCTTTCAATGAAAAGGTTGATTTGGTTCATTAGTGGTCTTATCCTATTTGGTGAAACCCTAGTTCCAAATTACACCTCTACATTTTGGTGAACCTGACATCTTTCATGCTTATTTATGATTCCTTATCTCAAATCTGATTTGTATGCACTTTAATTTTCAAATTTTCACTCATAGATCTTACTTGCAATTAAATTTCATAAATTTAGAGGTTAATTTCATAAAACCCTAATTTATCTATCAAATTTGACTTGTGGGTTGCATAATTTTTCAATTACATTTTCAGATCTAATTGTTATGTTCAAATTTAGATGAATTCAAACATTGTTTATGTACTTACATTAGTAAATAAAACCTAAAAATTACACATTGTTATCTCCTTTTATTATGCATTTTGCATATATTATCATTTGAAAAAAATAAATTGTTGCAATTTTGTTTTCAGTTAGTTCCATGATGCATTTATTTCATAGATGAGATAATGGGTTATTCCCTCGTTTCAATTTATCCCTCTCTTAAATATCCTCCTATCCATGAGGAAATTTTAGTGCAAAAAAGAGACCATTAACACTTCTTTCAAAACTCTCCCTCCTAAGGATGAAGTTTTGAAGAATGATGTTGATATTTCTCCTAAAATGTGCTTCTCCCATGAGAGTATCTAAGAGGAAGAGGATGATATAATAAACACATTCCTTAATGTTACCTTACCTTCCATACATAGTATCTCTCCTAGAGAAAAATAATTGTTGATAGATACTGAATTATCCTCTCCCAAATTTGGTCCTACCAATGAGGGCACATTGGTGCAAAAATAGGTTATGGTCACTTATTTCAAACCTCCTCCTTCCAAGGATGAAGGTTTGAAGAATGATGCTTATTTATCTCTTAAAATATACCTCCCCCATGAGGAACATTTGATGCAAGTGGATGATATTGTCATTGCCTTTCCTAGTGATACCAAACCCTTTTACCATTTCAATAAATTTCCTACTATAGATGAAGCATTAACGAGTTATGTTTGTCCTTCTCCTCAAGCTTTTCTTACCCATAAAGATACCTTGGAGAAAAAGGATGAAATCATTACCAATTTCCTTGATGCTCTCCCTTCTCAAGATCTCTATCCTTGAAGAACAAACAAACTAATCAAGTCAATACCATTTATGTTTCTAGTTACGAGAGGCCTAAGCCCAAGAAACCTCTTGATATCCTTAAAGTTGCAAAATACATATGTGAAAGAGGTGATATGGAAAGACAACTAGAACTAAAATATGGTTCCTAAATACATCACACATTTAATGCTTTTGAAGGTTGAGTTTTTCCTTTTGAGAGTTTTTAGGGTACATCTTGTGTTATCTTAATGGTATGTTTATTTATTCTTTTACATTGGGTATTTTAAATACTTGTTTGAATATTTTCTCTCTTGGGCTTATGTGGAAATAGTTTTTTATTAGGGGGATAAAATAGATTTTGAAGGGACCCAAAACCTTGTACAAATGGATTTTTCTAGGATCTGAAACCCACTTACAGAATGTTGGAAATAGATGGAACAATGTCAAAACAAACCTAACAACAATAAAAAAGAAGGATTAAAACATTAGAAAATCATTTGCAATAAGAATAAGGCTAAATCCACCAAACAACTTAACTCATAAAAACTATAATAGTGGAAATTGAAAAGGCTTCCATAACCTCCAAATGATACACCAATAACCTACCTTTACCTTCCTTAGTCTCCAACTCAATAAGAGAGAAAGGAAATAAATGTGGAATAAGGGTAGCAACAATCCCCTTGTAGCCAAGATCAAGAGAAAGGACAACAACAACCCCCTTGTAGCAACACCACACATATCCCGCATAAATAATGTCCAACTCAATAGGAGAAGACACCACTTCAATATGATAGGAAAGAGAGGGAGCCATATAGAAAAGATACAAACCCTCAACCTCTCCCATATGAAAAACCTCTACCTCCATAGGAGAAATATCCACCTTTATAGGAACAACATGAAGCTCAAGTCTAGGATAAAAGCAACATAGGGCCTCATTTGAAAATCAATAATTGCTACATTTAGATCCCACTTAGCACCCACAAGAACAAATTTCTCCTCCATATCATAAGAAAAAAATGCCAACCAAAAACACCAAAAGATAACAAAAGAAAGCCCCCAAAACTTAGGGGCATTAAGCTTGAACTTGAGGAGAACACCAAAAAACCCCATCACAACCATACTACATCTACTAAACACAATAGAGGGGTAAATAACCCCAAGCTAGCAACACCAGAAGAAAAAAAACCAAGAAATGGGTAAAGTGAGGAAATGAATAGTAAACATCTTACCCATCAAGGCCAAGCCAACAATCTGGGAAAATATGCCCAGATAACACCAAACATTGAAACCCAAAATAGATTGGGGATTCCAAAACAACTCAAAGAAAATCCCCACAAAAAAAACTTTAGAGCATACCTAACCATGAAAAAGGAAGAGTCTTCAACATAAACTTTAGCCAAATCCCAAAGAACAACATCATAGGAAAAAGAACCTCCTCCACTCACATGGATATAGAAATCCATAACAAAATCTACCTTGGTAGAAGTAACAACTCCAAAAACCCAACACTAGTACATTCGGAGCTGATTTCCGACAGTCGTTTGTTGGATTTTCGACGAATTTTCATCGGAGTGTCGACAAAATCCATCATCAAAAACTCGACATTGGATTGGTCGATGATACCATGCCTGTCGGAATTTTGACAATCCAATGGACTCTGTCGACGGTCAAAGATGTCATCGGTCGAAAGCTTGGTATTCGTCGTAATTCCGATGATGATCATTTTTATAAAAAAAAAAAAAATTATCATCGATATAAAAGAACCATCGAAGGAAGGAAACACCGAAAGGACTCACCGAAGATAATAAATTCATCAACAAAAGATATCAAAGAATGAGAGAGGGTCTTCATCGACAAGAAAAGTTCTCCAAGAAATAATACTATTGGTGCAACATAAGAAGGACCCACCAAAAGGAGCATTTTCATCGAAAGAATAATATCGATCAGACAAAAAGAAGCTACATCGATAAAAGATATTGATGAGGATATAGGTTTCAAGGAGGTTAAACTTCATCAATAAAAGATATCAAAGAAAGCAGAGAGGGTCTTCATCGACGGGAAAAGTTCTCGAGGAAATAATACTATCGGTGCAACATAAAAAGGACCCACCGAAAGGAGCATTTTCATCGAAAGAATAATATCAATCAGACAAAAGGAAGCTACATCGATAAAAGATATCGATGAGGATATAGGTTTCAAGGAGGTTAAAAGGCATGTTCTCGATATGCGTGGTTTTGCCGATGTAACTTTATCAGTGACGAACGATAAGGGAAAATAAAGAAAAGCTTTGGTGAGATAATAGACTCATTCATCGACGGGGCATAGTGATATCGATGAAAGAAGTATTTTGATGGAAAAATAAAGGAGGACACTGAAGCCCAAGGTTTCTTAGACATAAGACCTGATGGATATCAGATATGTTTTGATAAGGAGACATCCATACTAACCGAATACAATATTTCGATGAAGGGAAAAAATACTTGATCGAAGTAATATTTGAAACAAAAGTATTGTCGATAGAAACAAAGAGATCGATGGACTAAAGAAACAAATGATCGAAAGACATATCCTCATCGAAATGATTATTGATTGTCGCAAAAATCATAAACAAATCCCAGGGAAGATCACATCGCCATTAAATTCAAATGTGTGCCTAAGTGACCGTTGTCCAAAGCGTCATTACTAACTGATTAAATACGCCATAAGTAGTGGATCAACCATCAAAGGACACAACATTAAGGAATTCACAGGGGACGAACTGAAAGCAAGAATTGGGCGAATTCATAGATAAAGCTCAGTAATTCCAAGTAAGTTGTTTGCACACAGACCTCTTTTTCAAAATTCAAATGGAATCATCATCTAAAACTAATAAGACCAGAAATGGAAAAGAACCAATCGCTGTAGAAGAAAAACCTAAAAGATAGAAAAGGGAAGGGCGTTCTTTGGCCCAGGACCTGATTGACCAGTGCCCATCATCCAGTTTGAGGTCCAAGAAGATTAGAGCTAATGAGGAAGGCCTGGAGGACCGGTTTGAGGATCTTGGAGACATATGGACAGAGTTGAGAGGGTATGAATTATTCATATATGGGTACAATAGAAGAGTTTCCCCTCAACCTATCAACAATTTATGGTGATTGAACTTAGGAAGGTTAGCTATGGCTAATGTATTCATGAATGTGGAGCTCATGAAGGCATTGGCAAACAATTATGACCCTAAAACTAGGACCATATATAACTACATGGGTGAGCCAATTCTTGCAATCACAAAGGAGGTTATTGACACCGTGTTTGAGTTGGATTGGGGAGTTTAAGAATTGATTGACCTCAAGAAGTTAACAAGTGAATATTTTAACCTAGAGCACATTTACAAAATGTGGAGACTCCCTATACATAGACCTAGGAATGCAGGGTCCTTAGTGACACTAGGTCAAGATGACAAAGCTCCCTATGATGTCAACTCTTTCCATCCATATTTCAAGTATACCTATTACTGTGTTGCCCAAGTGCTAGGGATAAAATCCCATCCTTTGATGGATATTGCAGCCATGGTCATTTGTGCTGATTTGCAGTCTAAGGACCCTCGCTTCTTTGATTTTTCTGCTTATTTGGTTAAGGTTTTGAATCATGGGTTAGAAAAGTTAAAAGGGAATGTCTTCAATGTTCATTTCAAGTATTATTCCTTACTTATGCATATGCTATTGTATGTGGGCCAAGATGAAGGGTTACGGCCAGAAGAGTTATGTGTTAGGACATATGACAATGCTAGAATGAGAAAACCAGTGCAACTATGGGTTTCTTCATGGGACCAGAGGTACGTGAATAATCAATATTGGCATTTTGAGGAGTTCTTTGTCAAGCCATTATATAGACTATTGGGATGCCCGTGCGATCATGCCTTTGCACCAGAGGTTCAAAGATTCCTAAGACCAAAAGATTTCGCTGAAGATCCCTCAATTGAACACAATTGGGGAGAGTGGTATTGTTTTTCAGACTACACACAAGTTAGGGTATATGGGTTTGAAGGGAGACCATACTTACTACCACTTACAGTCCCTAATAGAGTGGCTTGTCTGGAAATTGTGAGGCAACTATCAATAGTGAGTACAAAATATCTTACAAGCCATGGAAAACAATCAATTGTACCTGGGTTAGTATTTTCAGATTTTATTATGAAAAGTTCAAAGAGTTATGGCATGCTGCAGACAAAATTAGATTATTATGGCATGGCTATGGGGGATCCAAGGCCCAATTTCAATCCTGAAGGATACATAAGGATAGCCCGGTCATCACAAAAGTTGAAGGCTGGAGAGCATAAATCTTACCTACCAGATGACCTCATTAAGAACACTTGTAGAGAAGAGGCCAGAGTGAAGCGAATAAAGTTTGAGAAAGCAATGTAGGCTTATAAATGGAAGCTTTATAGAAGGAAAATGGATGAGAACGTGCTACAAAAGATTGAAGACCCCTTGGAGCTGGCCAACAAACTTGTGGAGCATGAATTGGAAATACTTGAGGGAGTGCCGCCTCATGTTTTTTAGGGATTACATTGATGCTATTAGGAATATAGAGCCTTTGGCTCATATGTCTCCTGCTTCCACATCTGGCATTGTTCCATTCACTCCTCAAGAGGATTACCCCCTGGTTATGCAGAGGATTACCCCCCCGGTTATGCAGAGGATACACCGATAGTCTTGGCAACAAGACAATTGAATGTCTAAGAAGTGGCTGACATCAGATTCCTGGAGCATGAGGATTTCATTGCTAATAGTGACTTCATTGCTTCCAAGGAGTTCACCGCATTCCTCTATCAACATAAAGGATCTCAAATTAGGAATAACATGAGAAATAGTGAAGAAGAGCAACAACTTCAAAAGTTACAAGAGGAGATGGATCTTGTGATGAGAGAAATGACACCTCAGAAGGGAAGACAGTTGCTTAAGGAAGCTGGTGTGCTATTATACTCTGGATGGGACATGAACTTTGTCTTGTTGTTTGATGGATTCCTCAAGAAACAGGACCCAAGTAGGCAAATGATGCCAAAAGAGATTGATAAACTCTTTAGAGGATTAGGATATGATCCAGATCATAAGGCTCTTCTATAGTGGGCTATCTATCCCAAAGATAAAAGACCTATATTGGTTGATACATAAGAAGCTTTTGGACATTTGATGGTGCAGCAGGTTGGAAAGACTGACCCTAGAACAACTGCGAAACTAAATTTGGATGTCGCTAAACTAAACCAAGATCAGATAGAGTTTCTAGTCCAAGAAAATTGTACATAAAAAATCCTATATGAGAAAATTGATGAAGAAAAACAAAGGTTGCAAGCAAGATTGCTTCAGATTGATACAGGTACCAGTCAAACAGGGATGACATACGGTGTTGATAGAGATGCCATGGATGCCTTGACAGACGCTATGTAGTGGAGGAACAAGGCCGAAAAGACATCTCAGCAACTAAAAAAGGAACAATAAAAGATGGATAAGTTAGTTCTCGAGGTTGTTGACCATAGATTCAAAAGTATGATGCAGGTTGTAGAAATCTATTTGAAGACATACACTGGAACAGTCAAAGCTATGAAAGAGCATGAAAGGCTTAGGTCTCAGTTGGAAGGCTTGATGAATGACAACCGTCTGATGAATCCAAGTGAGAAAATTGAAGCCAAGGCTCACTTGAAGTCCCATGATGAATTGGCAAATCAATTAAGGAAAGAGCATCAAAGGTTGGACAATGGGAATACCCCTAGGGTGCCCTCTTTTTACAGTAATGGTGAGTTAGTATCATTGGAATAGTGGAAATAAGAGTTCAGTGATGAGAAGAATCGAGCAGTAGCAGAGTTGGATCGAAACAAAGATTTGTCACTTTGTGTTAACAATATTCTATCCAATCATTTCTAGACAAAAAGCGACATGAGGACACTAAACAATGACGTTCTAATGTATAAAGATGATAAGTACATTGAACACATAGGAATGCTGAACTTGTTTATTTTCCAGTTTGTTAACAAAAGTGCTAATTAATAGTTATATGTTGAAAAGCCACGATGCTTGGTGACAATGTATACCCTCATATAAATGAGGGAATTTTTGTAACAATAAGGATCATTAGAGAAGAAGTAGAATATAGCCTCAGGCTTACTATTCTACCATTTTGCGAACATACATAATATAATCAGTCATCTTTCCTTTGTGTATATGTTGTGGATTACTACATCTTTCTATAGGTAGTTGCTTGTGATATTATCTAAAGGAGATAAGGCTACTTGTGTTCTTCTAGTAAAACTTTGTGTTTCATATTGTGAATTTAAATAAAAGATTTACTTGCAAATATAGTTTTGTATGTAGTGCGCATGCATATTATCTCAACCATGGTGCGCCTGCATATGTATATAGTTTTTTTTATAGGTGGAATGCCTAAGGTTCAATGTTGAACTTGGTTGCTCTCATACCATATGTAATATTCCATTAATTCTATACTTAAAGAAAATAAATTGTGATCTATATTAAGATAAAAAATTGAGCATTTCAAAATAAAACATAACTACTTCAGTTGAAGGAGAAAACTAACTAAATGTTCTTCAACATAATAAGAATCTAACTAATTTATCTAAAAGGAAGGTAATCTTTTAACGATAAAAAACATTGAACAAATATTATTAAGCTAATCAATATGAGAAAGGAATTCAAATGGCAAGTTTCATTTTTGAGGGAAGAGATAAAGGTTCGGAGGTTACTGTTATCACTGTTTAAAAAATGGGTATTCTTTTCCATAATTGGCTAAGTCTATGAAATTCTTGGGTCTGGTATGGCTTTGTGACTTCTATTGCTTTGGGTCCTAAAGAGGGTTTAGGGTTTAGGTTTAATCACTTTCAAAATGTCTAAGAAAAAACCCTTATAATTCTATTTCCTTGTTACTTTATTCACTTAAGTAATGGGTCCTTTTGTCATGCAAAGTGTTCCCCTCGTTGTTTTTTACCTAGGTAGTCCTTTTAAATGTTTTAATTTTTATTCGCCTTTAAATTGCCTTTTCTAATGACCATCGGGCCTTGTAATTGTCGCGCAACTCTCAGTCAATCGGATGGCCTGTGTGGATTTGCGAACTCAACATGCCTGAAAGTTACCTATCGCGAAGTAGTGAAAAGGTTTGGCGGGACCCAGCGATGAGGACTTCTTTCTTGGCTAAAGGGCAATTGGTTTGGAAAGAGATCAATGGCCCACGTTGATTCACAACCTAAAGATGCTCGTGGTTTACAAGTTGCGAAATGGCGAAAAGATGGTGGGCCCGGGTGAAGTGGTTAGTAGAAAGAGTAATAGCAGTGCAAGTCCCTGAGATTTGATGCCTCGCGTTGTTTCGCGAGATAAAGATAACTGAGTTTTACCCTTCTACGAAATAGAGAAAGGGTTTTGTGGCCCAACGTCCAAGCTTTGTCTGAAGATTAACGATCGATCATGTTCTATCTGATCGGATGGCCCTTGTTATTTTGTGAGATCAAAGCGCACGTGTTTTAACTATTGTGAAATAGCGAAAGGTTGTGGTGGGTCCCAGAAGCCGGTGGGTTTTCTAACGAGTAAAGAGTGAGTGGATCAGAGAATAATCAACGACCTGCATTGATTCACAACCCAAAGATGCTCGAGAGTTAGTTTTCACGAAGTGGCAAAATGACATGGCATTCCAAGTGAGCAGTCCAGGAGGTAGGATTGCAAATCAAAAGGTTACACGTGTCCTCCAGATCACGTAAAACAATGAAAAAACTTGGCAACCAAGTGGTGGGCCCAACAAATAGAATGATATAAACTAAAGACAAAGAGGTGACCTGTCAGGCACAGGTGGCATTTCAGAAGTGGATCCCGCTGAAGTCTTTAAGCGAGTAGGAAGTTGACACATTAGTTCAAGAGGGATCGAATGCCAAAGTGAATGGCGCTGATTCAGAGGGCCCATGTCTGGCAGTTCTAACAGGTTGTTAAAGGAAGGGCATCTCAAGAAGGATCTAAGGGCGGGCGTTATTTCACAACCTTTAAATGCACGATGGTTACCATTCACGAAATAGCAAAAATGGTTAGCGTTAACCGTTTTGAATGCGGTTAGTGATATAAACCGCCAGGTTAGGACAATGTAAAGATCAATCAAGTTTTAGTTGATCGGATAGCTAGCACAGCTTCGTGAGGTCAAGATGCAAGATGGTTACCCATCACAAAATAGCAAAAGGATTTTTAGCCTGTTGCCAAGCAAGGAAGAGTCAAAAGGGTAAAAGTGGTGCAAGTTCTATCTGATCCAACGGTTGGCATCTTTTCGCTAGATGAACATGCAAGAGCTTTACGCTTTGTGAAACAACAAAAGAGAAAAATAAAAAATACTTAGAGCAATTTTGATCCATTGGAGCCAAATTTTTGAATTCTTTCATGAATTCAATTCTGAAGGGACAACCGAAGCGTGCAGTGTTAATGTCGCAATCAAGGAACCAAATTGCTGTATATATCCCCGCATCAATTGAACGAGGGTATCATTTCACAGAAGAAGTTACAGAGAGAGCTGGTGCAGAGCAGAAGTTTGCAAACTGAAATCAGGTTCTCTTGCTCTTTGTTTACCCATTGCTTAAAGATTGTTGAATTGTGGTCTTGTCCTGTTCAAAAATTGCTTTGATTGATAATTGGCTTAGTTGCATACTCCTAAAATGGGACCCAAAAGAGAATTAATAGGGAAGGTAAATTACCAAGACCGAAATATTTGTGATGACTTTCTTGAGCAGTTAACCATATCGACCAATGTTGGGGCTAGGGCCAAGGAGTTATTGCCAAAAAACCCCCATTTGAAAATTGGGGATGGTTTATATGATAAAGAAAATTGGTTGAGGGACCTTGAAATAGGGATATTCGGTCTCAGTTTGTTTAAAGTGGGTTTTGGTCAGAGACATGCCTCTTCCCCTATGAATAGTATTTGGAATTTAGATGTAGGGAAGCTTGTGGTCCCAGGTGTTTTCATGGATGTAGATCTGTTGACCCTAATTGCGCAAAATTATGACCCTGCTGCCAGATGCATTAGAAACATAAAGGGATCAGCCCTTGTCAAAATCAAAGATGATGAATTTAGGAATGTCTTCAAGCTTAGTGAAGCTTCCAGCTACCTTGAGCCTATTGATTTTGAGGTATTAACCCAAGCTTACAATGCCCAAAGAGATCATCTTAGGAGTGGCCCATTGAGAGATTTTTTTAATCAAAATAGGGGGATTAACAGTTGTAGGCCCTAGCACAATGGAGCCATTTTCCCTAAATTTATTTACCTTGAGAGCTAAGGGTATGTACTGGACACTGTGTCAAATTTTTGGAGAAGATGCTGAGAAAAACATGCTCGTCCATTATAAGGTGAACTCACAATACTGGTTCCCACTTTTTGACCAACTTTGACACTTAGATGAACATTTTGCAAAAAACCTTCACTTTCCGACACCTATAACTTTTAAATCGTTAAGAATTTGAAGATGATGTAAACTAGTGATTTGTAACATCCTTTTTATAGATTCTAAATATATTTTTTTCACATTTTTTTGAATAAAATTTTATTGATTTTTCCATCTCCCTCAAAAGTAGTTTTTTACAGGAAACAAATTTTTTAAGAGTGATGTGCGTCCCGAAATGTATAAATTTTTTTTTATAAATGATAAAAACTTATCTCTTTTAAATTTTGGTTTGTAACATCAATACCTAGGGCATGCAGTTGGTTTGATAGTGATATGTTGAATATTTTTTATTTTATTAAGTTTTGAAGTCCGACTAATTATAATTTAGATATAGGTGTACGTTTGAACACATAACTTGCTCTATATATATCAAAATTAAGTTTTGTTTTTTTTGTTAGAAAGAAGACATCAATACCTAGGGCATAGATATTTTTCATAATTTTTTTGAATTAGTTTGCTATTTTTCCCAATGCATTGAACAAAGAAGTTCATGTTTGGTGAAAAACCTACATTCATAAAAAATAAAATAATAAACTTAAATATATTAAAAATTATACTATTTGGAAAGCTTATAATAAGGACTAAATCCTTAAGAAAACAAAACTTCTAAATGAATTTGTTTGACCCCTCAAAAGCTAATGTAAAATTGGTTTTTTATCAGCATTTGATAGATGCAAAGGAGACTCCATTGCAAGTATGATTTAGAAGTAGAGAGATTCTATCCAAGAAATTTTGATCTGAGAGCCTTTGATCTAACTCTCTTCAATTAATTACTTCAAATGGGACCTCTTAAAGCTTAAATAATTATATTTTCCAAAAAATGTATGATTTTAGCAAAAATCAGGATGTACCAAAAAGTGGGAACCAGCTTTGTGAGTTCACCCTATATGTTAATGATTGCCCAAATTTTGAACCCTTCCCTGGCCATAACATTTGACTTCGCTCCTTTCCTCTCTGATGCTATCCATGAAGGCTTAGTAGGAATTAAGAATGGTAAGGTAGACAAGCCATTTGGATGGTATTCCTTGTTGATGCATATGTTTCTATTCAAAGGGGCTGATTATTTTGCAAAAGAGATGGGCCTGGTTAAGGTCAAGGATAAAGAGGAGATGCCAGTGCAATTGTGGAGTACTGTTCTATCTTGGGATAGAGAGGATGCAAGTTATCTGAAGTTTGATAGATGGTTTGCATCTAAAATTAGAGTTCTCTTGTGTGCAGAAAACCCTAGGATTCCCAAGGCTCTTTTGGAATTCCTTAGGCACAAAGAATTTGCAGAGGATATCAAGATTGTTCATAACTGGGGAGATATGTATCTATATCCCGTTTCTACTATTTTTAGAGTGTTTGGATTTAGGGGTACCCCTTATCTACTGCCCTATCAGGTTCCATTAAAGATAGGGATTATAGAAGTATTAAGATAGATTGGAGGAGTGCAGGAGGCTGAGTTAACTAACAGGGGTAAAGGGACAATTTTCCCAACCATCACCATGGCTCATCATTTTGTAATTACCAAAGGTGGATGGAAGTATTTTGAAGAATTCTTTAAACCATACATGTTATCAACTACAGTGTCAAGGTGTGCCAACCTTGAAGATTTCTTCAATGACATGTTCAGGAAGAGAGCAGTTTGTAAAATTTGGCCTCACCAATTCCAATTCCCTGAAGATTTGACCAGGAATGAATTTAGTCTAGATGAGCAGGAGTTGAGGAAGGAGAAGTGGATTGCATACAGAAGAGCCCTTGAATTTATCCATCAATTTGATTCTAGTTATGATCCTCTCTCTAGTTTTACCCCTTTTGAAGAAAAGGTTAAATTCTTAATTCTTTATTTTGAAGATTTAATGCAAACCCTGAAGGAAAAAAGAAAAGCCATAATGCAGAATGATCCTGACAAGGCTAAATTGGTCCTAGCCAAGCCTGCCTTTGCTAAGGCTATTCCACCAGGTGATTATATAATGCACAAGAGATCTAAGTATATTGTAATGATGCTAGTAACAGGTGAACCTTCTACTTCTAGAGGGAAAAGGGCCATTGAAGATACTATTGAGATTCAGGATTCGCCTAGGAGGCAAAGGACAAGTAAAGAAATTGAAACTGATGACCCTCAATACTCTCCATCTTAGTCCCCTATTCATATAGGAGATGAGCAAGTGGTGGTTGAGCAATTGATACAATTGGGGAGTCTGGGTGAAATTGCCTACACCTACAATGAGACTCAAGAAGGAATGCCAGAAGAGCCACCCTGTGCTAAAATGGATGTAAATGATGGTGAGCTACAGGAAAAAGAATTGGACATTACTGTCAAAAAAGCTAGTGAAGAATTCCTAGCTGACAACAATTGTGTCACATCAAGAGATTTTATGCAATTTCTATGGAAGAAAAATATTGATCAATTCAAGATCAGATGTGAGCAAAGGGTAAATGAACAACCTCTCAAGGATGCAGCCCAAGTGGAGGAAGAGGTAAAACAAGAAATGATAGCTGAGTTCAAAGCCATCACTCCTGAGGCTAGAAGAGAGATGGTAGATAAGGCTGATGTGCTAATCCTCCTTGAATGGGATATAGTTGATGCATTGGTTCTTGAAGTGGTCAGAAAGGAAACTAAGCCAATGAAGGGAGTGGTATTCAGCAAAGATGACACTTCTTTGGTTATGTGGTCCCTTAAAAGAGATGAAGCTAGAAGAAGGAAAGATACCTCACTGTCTAACCTTCTAGGAGCTATGATAGTCAGAAGAGTTCAGGATACAGGGGTAGTGGAAGCAACTAGTACTATTTTAGAGACTGCTAAGTTCAATGTAGTAGTAACAGAGAAGGAAGCAAAAGAAAAGGTTGATCTCCAAATTAGGTTGGAAACAATTTTAAAGGCTTATAATGAAGCCAAAAAGGAGGTAGCCAACAAGGACACCATCATTTCCAAAATTCAAAGTCAACTGATGGGACACTACCAAGGAGGTGAGTCCTCTACCTTGGCAATTTCTTCTTCTCTAGCAAAGCCCCCACCTACTAGTCCCATCATAGAATTCCCTCCTTCTCCTATGCCTTCTGGTTTTCAACCAGCTGAGACTTATCAACACGAATTGGAAAAGTTGAAACAGGCTCAAGTATGAGGAGAAGATAAAGGCTACAATTTTGAGTTTTGTTGATACCGTTGATGCTCCCATGATACATATCGATATGAAGAGAATTTTTGACACTCTTTGTGAGTTAAATGAGGACAAGGTCATTCTAGAGCCTATTCTAAATAAGTGGATCCTGAGGGAAGTAGATTTAGAATTAATGTGCATATCTTATGATGAAGCTGGATCTGATGCCACTATCAAATCCACATGTGAATTGACCAAAGGTTTGACAAAGCTGGAAGAAGGGAAAGCCAATGTGGAAAGGAAGGCTAATTTATATAGAAAAGAGTATACTGAGCACAAATTTGAATTGTTTCTTGGAGATTTTGTCAACCAAAATCAGATAAAGGACAAATAGGTATGGCTGGATGAGTTAGGAGCTAATCTGTCTCTAAGGGTAAATGAAATAATCAATAAAGATGACACCTCACTATTTGTTAAAATAATTGAGGAAATAGAAAAGATCAAATCACATTATGGTTTCTTGGAGTCGGAAGTGAGGAAAATAAGGAACTCTTGGAAAAAGCTATTAAAGTTGAAGAAAAAGATTATTGGCTACTCATGGCCTACTGATGAAGTTTTTCAAGAGTGGTCCAAAAAATATGCGATGCAGGAAGAAGATGCTCTGGAGCAGTTACAAGAGGTTGCAACTGAGTAAAAAGTGCAAGAGGCCGAAGATGCTGAAAAGGACTTGTAACCGTTTCTTGGGGAGTATTTTCAGTTTGTAACAAACTCTTTTTGAAAAGGGGTCCGAAGCTTGTATGCATCCATGATTATACAAATGGATACCAAGACTAATGAAAAGGGGGATCACAAGAATTTGTAAGAAAACTCTACAGAAATATATCTAGGATTTTCTAGTCTTATGGAGAATACTCTAAGTTTTTTAATACTTTTTAAAATTAATATCAATATACAGACTATGAGCTTTCAAGCCTAGATTTTGTGTTGTCTTCTGGTTTACTTTCAATAGTTTATTGGTTTCAATTTTGAGTAATTTTAAGATTGAAAACACCAATCTGTTGTTAGTGTTCACCTCCCTTGCTCAACTTGTACATCCAATTATTGAGCTCAACAAACTCACTAGTTACCAACCATCTAAACAAGCCATCTACTTAATGTGTACTAACAATAATGGTTATTAATGACCATCATATGATAAATAGCATACACTTGAGCCAACTAACTCACTGGTTTACTAACCAACTATCTAGCGAACTGCTTAATATCTACTAAGAATAACGGTCATAAATGACCATCATAAGATAATTAACATACACTTGAGTCAATTGATTCATTGTTTACAAAACTTCTAGGTTTAGCTGATCCAATTCGTTACATAACAGTCTCATGTCTACTGAAATTAATAGTTTACAAGGACCTTCATGGGATTGTGACATAACCTAACAAGCCAACTACTACAAATCCCGTATCTCTAACAAGCTTCAAATTTCATCATGGAATTAAACCTAATACAACATTGGTTCCCTTATTTAGCTAAATTAACACATCATATTATGACTTAACAAAAAATACGGTTCTAATATTTTTTTTTGTCTTTCTATATTCCCAAAAGTATGCATCTAATTGATGATAATAATCCTTCTTCAGGTCTTGCAACCATGGAGACTGATATAATCTGATTATAACCGATGTGCATTGATTCCAAGATGAACCATATTTGGTTGAACTATGAGTTAAGAGTGGAAAATAAATAAATATAGAATAGCTGCAAAATATAGCAAGGCATTGTGACTATAAGATAGAAACCATCCTAGGAGCCTCCAATATATCAAAAGTTGAGAAAGTAGCAAGCTTATTGTACAAAGAGAGTGATCACTATAAAGTTGCAGTCAAGTTCAAAGCATTGATTTATGGGAACAAAGGATTTCATATGGGGATAGAGTAGTCTCATGAAATATCATGATAGTCATAATCATAATCTAAAGAGTAGTCAAATCTTCAAGATAGATTGGTGATAGTGCAGTCATTCTATTGAGCATCAAATCTAAATTAAGTAAAATATCTTGATTTGAGAAATTAAATCACATAAGCCATCTCTCTTTGGAAGAAATCACCATTTTCATTGATACCGTAATAACCCATAAGTTATCGAACAAGTCTACAAGCATTCTATCAAAGTATCTAAGATTCAAACAGTATCAATGAGACCCAGCAATGTCTCATCGATATAAAAGGGGCATCAAAGAAAGCAAACACCGATGAACTTCATAAATGACTCATCGAAGACAGTAACTCCATTGATAAAAGATATCGAGGAAAGTGGAGATGGTTCTCATCGACAAGAAAAGGTCTTTGAGGATATAACACTATCGGTGCAAAAAGACTCACTGAAAGGGATGGTCCCACCAACAAAAGGTATCGAAGAAAGCAGAGGTGGCCCCCATCAATGAGAAAAGTCTTTCGAAGAAACAATATCATCGATGCACGATAAAGAAGATTCATCGAAAGAAGCATTCTCATTGAAAAAGTGATATCAATAAAATAGAAGAAAACTACATCAATGAATGATATTGATAAGGATATGAGTTTAGATGGGAGGACAAAAGAAGTCACCGAAGTCCAAAGTCTCTTCGACATGAAACCCGATGGACAGCAAAAAGATTTCGATGAGAATGAGTTTCGAGGAGACTAAAAGGCATGTCTCTGATACACATGGTTTCATTGATAGAAGCCATCTCTCTTTGGAAGAAATCATCATTTTCATTGATACCGTAATAACCCATAAGTTATCAAACAAGTCTAAAAGCATTCTATCGAAGTATCTAAGGTTCAAATAGTATCGATGAGACCCAGTGATGTCTCATTGATATAAAAAGGGCATCAAAGAAAGCAAACGCTGATGAACTTTAGAAAGGACTCATTGAAGACAGTAACTCCATCGATAAAAGATATCGAGGAAAGTGGAGATGGTTCTCACCGACAAGAAAAGGTCTTCGAGGATATAACACTATGGTGCAAAAAGAATCATCGAAAGGGATGGTCCCACCAACAAAAGGTATTGAAGAAAGCAGAGGTGGCCCCCACCGATGAGAAAAGGCTTTTGAAGAAATAATATCATCGATGCAAGATAAAGAAGATTCACCGAAAGAAGCATTCTCATCGAAAAAGTGATAACGATAAAACAGAAGAAAACTACATCGAAAACAACTACAGAAGAAATCAGATCAAGATACTTAATCTTCTATAAAAAGCATTAGTCATTGAAAACAACTAGTGAGTAGGTATACCCGCCTAGGTCTTGCAGAGCCTAAAGTGAGAGAGTTAGTAACCAAGTAGGTTCACTCTATAAGTTGGCCAAGTCAATTGGAGGGTTTGATCATAGGAGTTGGCATTTCCTTAGAACCTATCCAATCTGTTGATTTGAGACCCAACACATTCACTAATTGTTTTGGACATTTCAAGCTATGTTTTCCTAATAGATGTTCAAGTATAGAACAACAACACTCAGAAAATACAGTCTAGGGAGATTGTAGTCTATAGTAAAGCCAATAGGTAGTCATACCTAGTACTAAATAAAATGACAGTAATCAAGTCTACTGAGTGAAAAAGAGTAGGGTATAAGTTTCTAAAAGGTCTTTTCAAACCTTAACAACAAATAACATGTTATTGTTGCAACATTGTCAAAACTTGACAAGAACAACACCTTATTACCTCAAGAGGCATAGCAGTCATAGGGAAACTCACGTCAAATGTGCAACTCAATACAATAAATAATCTTAGTTTGTAGCCCTATAGCATCATAATGCAGTCCTTGACCAAGTATGCATACAAGAAACATCTAGTTCTATTAAGGCGCAAGCATCAAAGTCAGAGGTTATGACAACTAGTCAAAAACATCAAGTACAAAAAGTTTAGTCTCAGTCACTAGAACACAATTTGCAACATGCATTAGGAGTTGTCCTCTTTACAAATAGTGCAACATTAAAAAGGTATTATCAAAGCTACAACCACAATTCAAAGAGGAAGCTTACAAAGATAGGACAAAGCTAGGTACAGTCATAAGTCAAGGCAAATACATAGTTGAAACTCAGTCCAAAATAGTGAAGAAGTGCAACAGATGACATGAGAAGTCTAAAGAAGTATTATAGAAATCACGAGTCAAGGATTAATGAAGAGATTTTTTGCATCCATGATATAATCCTTAAAAGCATCCATGATACAATCTCAAACACACTTTTTACCGTTCTCTTGGTGATTGTGCCCAATTGTGTATGTCTTGCTTATGTATGAAAATGGCAATTTGCAACTTTCCACCGACCATGTATTTGAGATGTCTTTGATTTAGATATGGCATGAGCTTAGTTGTAGAGTGAGACTAGGGAGTTGGACCATCTCAACCATGGTGCGCCTGCATGTGTATATAGTTTTGTGTATTCACTAAAGATTTTCATTTAATTTTAATCAACTAAAGAGAAATATTCACGACTTACAAGTAATAAAAAAACTTACAAGGATGAGGCATATTCAATACAAACAAGTAATAAAAAAACTTACAAGGATGAGGCATATTCATAACTTTGGCAGTCCCACCTTGGATATCAACACTAGAAGCAACTCATATTGTTCGTGTACAGACAAGACAACATGGGAGTTCATTATACCCAGCAACTTGTGGTGTTGTTGTTCATGTTGGCTCTGTTGGACCCTACAATTAAGATTCAATATACATTATTCAATAAGATTAACTGTGCAACATAATGAAATATTGAAAAGTGTGTTACCTTGTTGAGCTTTGCTTGGTTTTGAGAATAGTTTAATATTCTCTACTTAACAGGGCCAACCACATGAAGGTGGAAGCTCATTTGGCCCCTCCCCACCCCTAACATCACTCTAAATTCCCCGTCAACATCTTATAACATTCATTCATTCTTTCTACCATTAATAAAATATAGTATTCATTCATTAATATCACATAACGTTCATTAACACATAACATTGATTAACATTAATTAACACACAACATTCATCAATATTAATTAACACATATCATCCATAACCATTAATTAGCACATAATTACATTCACTAACACATAAAAATCAATCATTATCAAATGAGTTAGATTACAATCATTTCTTTCTTTGTTTTTTCTTTGAAGCTATGAAAAGACAAAGTGGAACATCGGTTTCTTCATCATTTCCCCCCTCTGCAGATGTTCCGCCAACTGCTCGTGATCTCAATGTATGCCTAGTCCTATACTGAGGACGAGGACGTTGAAGCGAAGGGGGCTCCTCTGCAATAACAAACAAAAGGGTTAAATCCAAAAAAATAAATTATTATTGTTACAAGTATTTCATTAATTTAGAGAACATAATTGTTGTGCTCTTTACCTGATGGGGCCACATCATTTTGTGTAGCCTCAACCTCAACATGTTGAACACTCTCTAGATCTGTTGGAGTTGAAATACTAAAGGTTACATTAATGCTGAACACCAATTGCAATTATATTTGTTTAAAGAAATAACAATGGTCCTCTTTACCTGAGTGGGGAACATCACGTTCTTGATGTTGTGTACCCAGATCATGCTCCACTTGCTCACCACCGACTACATGCTCTAAAATATTAACAAAAAAGGTTACATTAATTACTACTCTAATTACAAATTAAGATGTTTAATTGTATTAATAGCTAAATAAATAAATTTGAATAGCAAATGAATACCTCCACTACTGGGATGCACATCCAGACCTTCGTGTGTAGGTGGTGTTTCATAATTAGCAGGTTGCATTCCAATGACATGCACATTGTTATCATTGCTTGCTTATTTAAAACAAATATAGTCACTTTATGTTGGAACTCAACATCAATTAGATTATTGGTAAATTATTCAATTTGAAACAACTTCCATTTACCATATTTACCTGTGTGACGGATGCACTCGAATGTTGTGTATGCCCACTCAATTCTTGTAGCTGATCAGCCATGGTTGAATAGCCTTGCTGGTAGGAAATTATCTTGTCATCTTCTGTGGGCACTATATTGAATTCAGAGCCCTACATTTTGGCTTGTACCATGAATTTTGCTTGCATTGTTTGATAAAAAAAAATGTTTGCAATTTATTAATATTTTGATGCAATATTTCATTTACATGAGATACTTACAATTCATGCAACAAGTTTCATGTAACCACCAGAGCTGAATTTGTGTTGCCCGTGCTTTTCTTGCCTTGCCTTGGTTTCCTTTGACATGTCACTCAGTCTATTAAAAGTTTGAAATATGTTAGATTATATAAATATAAAGAGTAATTAATTAGCACATAATTACATTCTGAATAGTATCCCGTACCTTCTTCTGGCATCTAGTGGTGTATTTCCTTTTTTCCTTTCAATTCTCTCCTTGGCATCCAAAATTAGGTCCTTCCACTCCCTCTCTGGAATCATGGGGGGACGCTCATACTTTAGGTTCCTCTCCAAATGGGCCTTGTATTGGTCCCTCACATAATTTAGATATGTGTCAGCTTTTTCAAGGAGCTTGGTTTTGTCAAAGGTGTCATTTCCAAACCACTCAACCATTTGGTTTGTCAATTCATCTTTTAACCATTTTTCTTGGTCATTCCACCTTTTAAAGCAAAAACAAACTTGTTAGATTCAGAAATGAACTAAAGCTACATTTATTACACTTCAAGAAATGGATCAAAGGTAAACTATTCCAACAATGATATGAAATCAAAAGTGGATTAGGGTTAGTTCACATATGATGTACCACCTTTTACATATGGTGGGCCCAAATATCTGCAATGCAGTGTCACTAAGATGTTTATAGAAAATATCACTACTTGCAAAATATTTCATGGGATCATTAGTCCAAAACGAGTGATCATAAAGTAAATTACAATTAGAGTATATATAATAATAATTTTAAAGTACCTGGAACCTTTTGTATCTTTAAGGGAAGCATTTCTTCGTCGCTCACCACCAATGTGGCCTGCAACGTTCCCGTACTAGCAATACGAGAAGATCCAGGAAATGATGGTATGTTATCAGTAGTAGTCACCTCTAGCATATCCTCATGTGCATCTCCTGCAAAAAATGAATCCACTATGAAATGACATAAGAATTCAAGAAAGAACGCTTGAAGGGAAATAAACACATGATAGAAGATATAGCAAAAGAGGGATCTACCAACGGTGGGCGGGCCAATATGACGTGCACTAGAGGATGTTTGCATGCTACGTGTTGCCAAAATTGTAGTCGACAATACAGGTGAGGGTGACCTCTGATGAGGCGGCGATGACATTTGCACAGTAACATTGACATCACCTAAAGAATAATACATTAAATGTATCAAACATTAAATATATGAAAAGTGCAAGAATTGTAAACAAGGATGAACCTTTATTTTGAAAAATTGACAGTATCAAGTATGATGTATTTTGGGTAGTCAGAGTGATAAGCCAAGCAAGTGATAATACAAGAAAATCGTCATCACCTGAAGATCCTGCAACACCCTGATTGTGGGAATGACTTTCATGAGGGGATAAATTATTGTAAAAACAATACATACATATTTTAGTTAATGACATAAGAGAATAAAATATAAACCATTATTGAACTTTTGTTATAATTAAAACTTTCATTACTGCTTACTTGCAAGTTTTCTACTGTCTTATACAATAATTCCACCCTTTGTCGTATCTCATCAGTGGTAGGATGCATGGTTGCCAAAGAAACAATCTCTTTTCTAATTTTTATAAGAGGCATTTTAAAGAATTTCACAAGGTCCGTGGGATCTTCAGGGTCATCATTTCTTAACCCTAATGATTCCACATCCATAGAAAGGTGCTCTGGTACTGTAACTCCCTTTCCCTTTCCCTGAACATCCATCTGTGTCAAGAACATCATTAAAAATTACAAAATTAGTATAAATCGCTAAAAAAAAGAACATAATAATGTAACAGTTTGCTTCTATCTAATTTGTACAATTACAATGAGGTTTACTTGCTTGGTAGAAGTGTCGCAAGCTACATCTCTGTCTGCGATATGTGATGGATCCATGTTGGCTTGTGACAAAGAAAAAATATATATTTTTTTAGCAAAATTACATAGTACACAACATGAACAACATGAACTTTGTAGACAAAAAGAGTATTAAATAATAAAAAGATGTTGTCATCAAAATCATTGTAAATTTTTTAATTCCTTACCTTTACTTTATGTAGATTATGCAGGATCTTCAACTAAATGGTTGACGATGTCTATAGTCAACGACCTGTTCCCACCAAGGGTGATAACATCACACAAGGACTATACCTGAAATCAACATCATCAATTGAGCATCATAAGCATTACTACATTTGTAAGTTGATAAACAATAAATACATACGTATCATAAGCATCAGAAGCATCACATGATGTGTCATCATATGTGTAATTGAGCATCACAATTACCATCACATATCACGTGTCATCATAAACATGTAATCCATCACATATGCATCATAAATCACCATCCATCACATAGGTAATAAACAATCCATGTTCTATAAATAAACACAAAGTTCAAAAAATGTCACATGCATCATCATAAACATGTGATCCATCACATATGTATTTTAAATCAACATCCATCACATAGCTAATAAAAATCCAATTTCCATAAATAAACACAGTTTAAAAATTGTCACATTAATAGTCACTCTCCCTATCTCCATCTCCATCTCCATATTAAAAGGTGCATCATGAATTAATTATGTAATGGCATTATAATTCAAAACATAATGAATTAATTATGTAAAAAAAATTCTATGAAGAAGTCAATATTAAATAGATAATATACTAATCGCATACCTCATACATTTCATTCTTCATCCTCACCACCACCACCACCACCACCACCACCACCACCACCACCACCACCACCACCACCACCACCACCACCACCACCACCACCACCATCATCATCATCATCATCATCCTCGTCGTCGTCATCACCATCACCATCACCATCACCATCACCATCACCATCACCATCATCATCATCATCATCATCATCTTTTTCTTCTTGTTGTTCTTCTTCATCGTCATTGAGAAATTGTCGATCATGATCATCATCCACTTCATCTTCTACTTCTTCGGTATCTTCTTCTTCCATCACATTATACTTTATCGGCCTTCCTCTTGGATCATGTCTAACAACAAATGAGCAACCCGGTTTATGTGGAACCTCTGAGTAAAATACTTGCTCACATTGGCTTGGAAGAACATAGGGCTCATCCCCAACTGGCTCAAATGACCTTGTATTTAGCATTATAAAACCATTATCATGTTCAATAACAGTTCTATCAAGATCATTTTTATTCAATCGTAGCCTGTACCATTTGACGATGAACAAAACTAATTTGAAGTAATTAAAGTCACACTCAAGTATATCATCCAAAATGCCATAGTATCAATTTTGAGACTGTTGAGGATGAATGTCATTTCTTGATGAAATATTTGTCACCTCAAAGACTGCAGTGATGCCAGGATCACAAGTTTTCTTCGTGTCATCCAACTTTTTTATGCAAAATTTATGACCATTGCAGCACATAGCATTGTGTTGTTTGACCTGCGATATGTCAAACATGTAAAATTCATTGTATTGTGAGTTGATAAACATATGGGTGATTAATAAATTTATACATACCTGTTTATCTCTTAAACCATATGCTAAATCAATTTCCCTTTGCATAACATTGGAATCTCCATTACGATGTGCTTCTTTAACCAATGAAGCCACACCTTCCCATGTTAACGCGAGTCCAGAATGTTGATAACGTTCAATCCATACCATCATCCAATCAAGATTGTTTACAATATACAAATGTAGTGCATCCCACTCTCAACCAACTATACAAAAAATAAATAGATGTCTTACAATCGATTTATTTTGAAGATTATGAATTAATTAACTACAATAACATCTTATAATTACCTCTCATTTTCCTCAATCTACCTTTCCTCGTCAAGTACTCCCCTTCGAATTTGTTAATGGTGTTGGGATCCCAAATGTGATCCACGTGGATCTTTGCTGCAAACTTAGGAAGATATTTAGAAATATACACCATAGTCTGGTATACCATATATCCCTCCACCATAGAACCCTCAGGATGTGCTCTTTGTCGAACCAAAGCCTTAAAAAATTTCAAGTGCCTCTCAACCATCCACATTGACCTAGTGTGTACAAGTCCACACAATTCAATCTCCTCAACTTGGTGTATGAGGTAGTGTTCTTGTGCATTGAAAAAAGCTGGAGGTAGATACTTTTGCATTTCACACATTAAATGAGGAATTTTTCTCTTCCAATATTTTATATCGTCTTTATGGATTTCTTTACATGACAACCACCTACAAGGTATTCAAGACGCAAAAAAAATATATTACATAAGAAGTAAAACAAATCACAAATATAATATCTATACAATGAACTAAACAAATATCACTACTTACCTCATGTATTTTCCAACATCATATATGACTTGCTTGACATTATTGTCGAAGTCGTCTGGGAGAGATAGAGGTAGAACGTACTGCAACAATTATAAAATTATCTTTTCATTTTTTTGTAACATAATGAAAAGTACATATACGTGCAGTAATTAAATACATACTAAAAACACAAGAACATGAATTACCTTAATGAAGGTATGCCAATCATGCGTTTTCATCCCTGGCCCAAATTCACTTTTCTTTGATATGATATTGTTTATGTTCGCAGCAAATCCTGTGGGAAATTGTATTTTTCGTATGACTTCTTTTATAGCATTGCTTTGTTGGTCCGTTAATAACCAAGGAAACTCACTTATATTAATCTGGTCTCCATGGCTATTTGATTGAATGACATTTATCATTGCATGATTGGAATCCTAAACGTCACTACATATTTTGACAATTTTTTCTTTGTCACGCCTTCCATCCAATATTTTCCGTACTATCTCTGTTATATTCTTTCCAATATGCATACTATCAAACAAATGAACAATTTGTAACTGCTCGTAGTAGGGAAACCTACTAAATTGTTAGGGATAACTTTTTATTCCCTTAGGAAGGTGGTCATTTATGCCTTCACGACCTTCATGATCATTAATCACATCATTAGTAAACAAAACAAAATAGAAAAGACGTTTTATGACAAACCAATAGATGGAATGACATTACCTTGATGATTAATTCTATTATATTCCAACTTCCACAGGTGAGGTTTCATTCTTCGTGGCTTTGATGTATTCTCTTCTTTCCCATTGAAAAGACATTTTTCAGTATTTTGATACTTATGATTTTTGTGGAGAAAGTGCTTATACTCATCAAACACCTGCTTTCCTAAACTTTTTGAATGACGAGATTTCATCTTTGGACCACAAACAAGACATGCAAATTTTCCCTTTGTTTGAAGACCTACAAGATAATTTATAATTGGATTAAATATGATAATTTTTTGAATTATAATGTTCATGCACAACTTAAACACTATAACATACCACAAAAATGTGTTAGCCCTGGGGCATCGTGTATTGTCCAAAGAAGCATCACATGGAATTGAAATTGTCTTTGTCCTATTGGTCTAGAGACGTCATACATAGTGACACCATTCCATAACTCCAGCAACTCATCGATAAGAGGCTCGATATTTACATTCATATCTTTAACTTGGTACTTACCTAATCGAATGAACAAAAACATTACATAATTATTATGACCATTTTACTGCAATATTTATAATTAAATTTAGACGACTATATTTAAATGATAAAATACCCAGAACAATCATTGCCAACATTATGTGCTCCCTCTTTATTGACAACCATGGAGGAATGTTATTGTTGATAACAAAAATAGGCCACATTGAGTAAACAGATCTCATCTCTCCAAATGGATTGACACCGTCCGCTGCCAATGAAAGCCTGAGATTACGAGGTTCTTCTTTAAAGTGTGGCCACTTTTCCTCTATGTCCATAAATACTGAACCATCCATAGGCATTCGAATAATGTCATCTCGACTTCTATTGCGTGCATGGTAATCCATAAATTGTGCCAAGCTAGTGCACTTGAATAATCGTTGCATACGTGGAATAATGGGAATATAGCAAAGAACCTTGCGAGGAACCCTTTTTGTTATTTGATCTATTCAATATCTACTGATATGACATTCAGGGCATTCAGTTCGAAATTCATGTTGTTTGTGATATATAATATGATCATTGGGACAAGCATCTATTGCTTGATACTCCATTCCAATATCTTTCATAATGACAAATAATTCTCGGTATGAGTGAGGTAGAATATTTGATGGTGGTAACAAAAAATCACCTATCAATCTACAACAACAAAATATAATTTGTTATAATAAAGAATATTAATGATACATCATGATTCATAGTTTATTATGACATATATGACATGCCTTAACATACATGACATTGTTATGTTGGATAAACCATTCATAACCTTCAAGTTCACCAACAACAATACAACGGAGAGAAGAGTTGCCTGTGAGCCTTCGTAATGCGAGCCTTCATAAAGGGCCTTAGATGCCTTCTCAAGTAGAGGGACATCATGAACAACATCAAGGTCATCTTCATCATCATGATCAGCTGCGCGAGTACTAAATGAGTCATGGATCAATGTATTTGTACCATCATCTTCAATTGTGTTTTCTGGCTCATGATCATCATCTTCCATGGGATCATTATCTTCAACTTTGATATTCACACCTCCATGTTCATCCACTTTGAAAACCATATTCTCAGGGTTGTGTTGATCCATACCATGTGCTCCGAGGTGCTTGACCTATATAAAATTGATATACATAAATAAACCGTGATCATGATCTCATCATCACGTGATTTATTATGTATATAAATTGTCAAAACGATATAATGAAAAACTTACCAATGGATGATAATCATGTCCACCTTCAATGTGACCATGCAACCTACAATGTTTCTTCGCTGTTTTGATTAGAAGTCTTCTAGTCTTTAACTCCTTACAAATTTTGCACGGACAATAACATTTTCCATCACCTTTTCTTTTCAAGTTAGACCATAGTCGAGCAATTGTCTCCTTATTTTGTTTTTCATTGATATTGTCTGACATGGTCTTTCTTCACAGGCAAGAAAATAGAAATTATTGTCTGACATGGTCTTTCCCTCAGGAGCTAGCAGATCCTGCTTCCATACTTTAATTATGTTTTCTCAAAGGACAATCCTAAAAATCCATGCATTGCAAACAACTTTTTACACCTTTGTTGGTTGTGGTGGCATCACAGAGAGTTTACATCAATAAATGAAGAACATGCCAATGCTTTTAATGCAATAGTAGAAGTCTATCTCTTATTCAACATCTCTAGTGAAACCCCCATGATCTTTTGTTGGAGTAGAATTTGTTATATTCTAGAAAGGGTCTTGTCCTTTGTTGATGGGATACTCATCTACCTCAAGAAATAACTGTTCTTTTCTCCAACAAGAAGTGGAACTAAATGAAGATCTAGCACCATGAAATGAATCCTCAAAAGGATTACTATAGTTAGTTTTGGTAGATAATGATCTGGGTAAAATACTAATGCGGCTTTATGAAACATTATGTACTAGCTTAACATACTCTAACAACTTTGGTGCGAAATGCTACATCCAATTAAGTCTCCATCGGTATCTCTATTGTGTTTATGGATTGGGATTCAATGTACTCTTTTTATACACAGATTTTACTTTCAACTGAGGAGGTTTGTATGTACTTACTTGTCTTTCGATTGTATCCATATTTCAAGAATTTCTTCTATCAACAAATCATTTGTTGTAAGTTGTACAAGTGGAAGCTTGAACATGCCTTCCATGCTAGCCTTGTTGATATGTTCAACACCATCTTGTGCAACAATTCTTTAGAACTGCATTTTTTTGAATTGAAGAGTGAGTAGTAGGGACAATCTAGGACACTTACATAGGTTTTGCAAGAGAGATAAATAGACCTAAATATTATGGCTTAATAATGATCAATAGGTAAACAGATAAGAAACTCTCAATATCAAAATGACTTTCTCAATTATCTTTACTAGAAATGGATAGATCTGCTAATGATGGCTTTATGACTGCATGTCAACTTTAGACTCAATCCAAGAAGAGCTAGAACTAATATGCGATATCTAGATTTATGATCTCTATAATATAACAATCCCATAATTATGTTTCCATGCATATATACCACAACACAAACATCATGCTAGTGTTTAGCTATAGCAATTGATATCCTAATTATAGAATGTGAAATATGCACATAACTATGAATAAAGATTAAGAAAAACAAAGAAAGATGCTTATTGCAAACATAAATGACTAATGGACAAGAATTGAATTCATTGTAGATAGTTTTGAATATCAAATTCACTTATTTGTGTGCATTTAGTAACTCATGTACTTGTGGCCAACCATTTATCTCTTTCATAAATTAAACACTTATTAATAACATTAAATGGCTGAGTAATTATGTTTTAGTTGAAATTGAAAATAAAATATTTTATTTTAGGACAGCTCACACTATTCCCTATCATATTTTAGACTCTCGGTTTTGTTAGTAGTGGTTTGATGTTTTTGGAGCTGATCATTGCATTTCTTTAGTTACGTTTGCCAGCCTACTCCTAGCCTGTGCCAAAATGGGAGCTTTGGAACAGGGTATGGACATCCATCAAAGCATAAAAGATAGAGGAATTTTGTCAGATGTAGTTGCAACTGCACAAAATGGATTTGTTGAGAAGGCTTTAGAAAATTTCAAGCAAATGCAATCGGCAGGTGTAAAGCCAAATTCCATGACCATTGCTACTATCCTCCTGCCTGTGCCAAAATGGGAGATTTGGAACAGGGTATGGACATTCATCGAAGCATAAAGGATAGATAAATTTTGTCAGATGTTGTAGTTGTAACTGCCCTGGTATACATGTATGCAAAATGTGGAAGCATAGACAAGGCATGTGAACTATTTGATAGAATGCCTGAAAGAAATGTTGTCTCGTGGACTGCAACGATTGCTGGATATGCACAAAATGGATTTTTTTGAAAAGGCTTTAGACACTTTCAAGCAAATGAAATTGGAAGGCATAAAGCCAAATTCCACAACCTTTGCTAGCATCCTCCCTACCTGTGCAAAAATGGGAGCTTTGGAACAGGGTATGGACATCCATCAAAGCATAACGGATAGAGGAATTTTGTTAGGTGTTGTACTTACAAATGCCCTGCTTGACATGAATGCAAAATGTGGAAACATGGACAAGGCTTGTGAATTGTTTGATATGATGCCGCAAAGAGATGTGATCTCATATGAACAATCAACATGCATGTATATGGGAGGAAGGGATTGCTGATACAAAATTGAATGCTCATTCCTCAATCACAGTTCCATGGTTTTACGAGATTAAACTAGGACGATTAACCACCACATGTATATTTTTTGCAACATGAAATTAAAAACTAGGGTAATTTGAATCTACCTCCTGCGTGGGATTGCCTTCGATGCGGGTTTGATGTTCATGGGTGTTGAAGTTTCCACAGATGCCTACGCATGATTGCAATTCACAAATGAATTCCCCGCCTCTTTTTTTATTTTGTAATGGCCGTTGTCGTTAGAATTATGACGAACTCGAGCACTTTTTTGAAAAAAAGAAAATTCTCATTGCTAATGCCTTCTTCGTCGAAATCAAATGGGTAATTTCCGCTAGAATTAAAACGAATGCAGTCATTTTTTCAAAAAAAATCAAATTTGGCCACAATATACCTTCTCTGTTGGAAACCTCTGTTGAAAATCTAGTCCAAATGTATTAGTGCAAGTACCTCCACTCTCATGTAGAGCTAATCTCAACACAACCGGAACAAACTAAACAAAGATACCTCCATCTCCAATAATGGTCCCCTCATCATTAGAAACCCTATCTCCGCCTTCACTGATCACCAAGATAGAGCTAAAGATATTATTGGCACCGAAGTCCTAAAGAAGCTAGATAATTGAAACCTAAGAATAGGCAACTAACAATAAAAATGGAACCATAACCCTCACAACCCCTTAGAAAAAGAGAATATAGAGAATCCTTTCATTCTTCAAAGCACATTTACCACCATGCCTGTGGTAGCTAAAACCCTATGCAAAACATCAAGCACATAGGTATACACAACCGTGATGCATTCCTCAGCAAGCTCAACAAAACCACCTCCTTGAATGACGTCAAAGGCTTAAGAAAAAGAAGAAAGACCCACCAAAACTAGAAAGGATCCCAAAAAGAGTGGCCAACTCTTCATTACAACCTCATCATCCTATTCCGAGTCTTTTCCTACATATTTTTCTGCAACTTTTTCCCTTCTCGACCCCTTGGCTCCACCTCTCCTACTCCTGCTCATTTCTATATTCTATTGAAGTTATGTGGAAATAATTTATATTGAAACAAAATTTCTTTTAGTTTACATTATTTTAAAATTATTTATAATTAATTTGATATAATTGGAATAATGTATTGAAGTAAAAAAATACTAATTTTGGTGGCTTGGTAATATTGAAAAGTGAGACATACTATTGTTCTTTTACTTAAGAAGTAAACGAGAGGAAAATTGTTTCTAGTTTAGGTTCATCATCACTAGAGCCAACATGATTGGGTTGGGTATGTCGAGGAAATGGATTGGTATAAGCTTATAACTTTTTATTTGGAGGGGTGACACATTTATTGCCCTTATAATTAAGACCTTCAACATGAATCATATTGTTTATTTTTATTAGTTAATATTAGCATAGGGGTTGCACCAATTATATTGATATTAGAAAATATTGTACATTTGTTCACAAGATCAACTTCACAACCATGCCTAACCAGAAAAAAACCCACACAAATACATCACTTAGAAAAATGGCTAGCCTATTAATAGGTAGCACCAAAAAATCCAAAAACTTCTCTGCAAAATAGAGATAAACAAACAGTAAAACATAAAGCTTCTAAACTAAAGGCATTAGCTTTAACTACGTCATTAGGGAAGATGATGCAATAATAGATCTAGTCACCTTCCACAAGTGGCTTAATCCTTAGATATAGTTGAGCCAAAATTACTCCTTCCATTTTTCCCCTTTCATTTCTAATCATAAAGTCATTTGGTGCTTGGCTCTTGTTTGTGCATGTTTCTTTCTTTTTACTTCAGTCCAATCTTGATTTGACTAAGGAGAACTAAGAGAAACAAAAACTCTTGTCTCACAATGTGAAACAAATGAATATGTTGGCAAGAGACACTATCCTCGTGAAGATTGGTGCATGATATTTTCTTAGGGGTTGTCATTGATGGCAACTTAGTTCATAGATCACATCCGGTGTGCATAGAATTGGTTTATCGGAAGTCATTTTGTTCACATGCATAAGTTTGGAAGGTGGAACATAGTTACCCGTATAGCATGAGATCAAGGTGCACATATTGATTTCAATGATGTATTTGGGGTTGCAGTGATCAAGGTAGTTGGTTCAAGGTTAGAGACATATTATCTTTTGATCCTAATATTCAGTGTTGAATTTTGTACAATCTTAGAGCTTTGGTATCCAGTAATTCAGTTAGGGAAGAGCTATTTTGGAGTAACGTGTGTTGCAGATTTGTTGGGATAATTTCGGTGATCACTTTCATTTTGAGATGATTGGGCCGACTTATGGGAAGCATTTTACCATCTTGTTTTGGTCCACATTTGGATTTGTGATTGGATTGAGCCGACTTGGTGGAACATGTTTCATGTTGCATGTTATGTAGTTTTTAGAAGTCGACTTAGTACAAATGATTCCTTTTGATGATGTAGATATATAATATTGACCCGGTTGATCATTTTGAAGTGTGTGTTGAGCGAAGGAAGTCTGTGTTAGTGAGTTTGTAAGTTTGGTGAATATTTTGCTGCTCTGGTATGCGACATAGTAGTATTACAAAGCAGAAGGACAGATCAATTGCAGGAGACAATCAAAGCCTAACCGAAATGGTATTTTGGCATATTTAGATGCTATACTTTAGTTCAGTTAACATTGTAATAATTTTGTATCATCATGTAAGGTAGTGAGCCTTCCTCCGGGTTGTAGCCCTTTTTGTAATTGAGCAATGAGCTCTAGGAAGTGAGCCTGAATGCAAGTGCATTCCACTTTTTGTAATATTGTTCTACTACTAGCCATAGTATAATAATATTATGGGTACTCAATCCCACTGTGGTTTTTTCCCTTTTTGGATTTCCATGTAAAAATATTGGTGTTATGGCTGTGTGGTTGTCCATTTTATGTTTCTGCACTTTGATTACTTTCTCATGCATCTAATGGTTTAAGAATTAGCTTGATAAGTTTGCAAATTATAAAACACTAATTCACCCCCCTCTCAATGTTCATTGATTCTAACAATTGATATCAGAGCTTTATGCCTCAGAAGAAGCCTAACATCTTGAGGAAGATCCAAAAGATTAAATCAATGGACTCCGGTTTGCAGAGACATCTTAGTGTGGCACTTGAAGATCTAGATGCAACAAGAAAAGAAGTAAGTTCCTTGAAAAGAAACCTGATTTTAGTTGAAGATTTCATTAAGACATTGAAAGATCAAGTAAGAACTTCAAGAGAGAAGAGAAAGGAATTGATGGATAAGCTGAAGGAGAAAGGAGAACAAAGCATAGACAACCAAGCCCTACAAGACAAGACAAATGAATGTGAGAAGTTGGCTAGGGAGAATGCAATTTTGAAGAATGAAATGCAATCTATTGTCATGAAGCTGACTAAGGAGATTGAAGACCGGAAGAAGAATGAAGAAACCTTGACTCAATCACTAAAGGATAGATTTGATTAATGTTGCAGATTGACATATGAGAATGATTAGTTGAAGCTTGAATTGGTGCAAACAAAGAATGATAGACAAGAACTTGAAAGACATATCATAATTCTGAAAGATGAACTGACTATTGCTAATGAGTACAAAGAAAAATTCAAAGCTAGATCAGCTAGTTGGATGAGATGCTTGAGAACCATAGACATGGGAAAGACATGCGAGGACTTGGATTTGAAAAAGGAGAATCCTCCGATTTTGGTCAAAATAATCATTAGCAAAAGAACAAGAAAGCTCCCGTAAGACAACCTAATACCTATAAATTGAGTGGTAAAAGTTTTGTTTGTGGTAAATTTGGTCATATTGTAAGTCAATTCAGAAGTAGGATGAATAATGTAATGATTAATAAAGTGATGAATAATGGTTCTACCTTTACCGGTCAATGTTTCATATGCAACAATTTTGGTCAAAAGTCAAACATGTGTAGAACAATGATAAAAAAACTTTCAGAATAAGATATGCTATGCTTGTGGTATGTTTGGGCATATTTATAACCAATGTAGGATGAGATCAAATCAAATGAACTTCAGGCCTATGCAAAGAGGTGTTGTTAGTCATGCATGCAACAAACCTGGTCATATTGCAAGATACTGTAGAAGTAGGAATGCTCTGGTAGACAAGAATAAATCAAATGAAAAAGGAAAAGCTAAGGTGGAAGAGATCAAAGATCAACATAAGAAGATGTGGATAAAGAAAGATGATTCTAGTGTTCAAAATGGCTCCACACCTGATTCCGGTGTAGGAATCTCATCTGGTAACTAAGGCATTTTGGCCTTAGGGGGAGATTATCATGCAGATCTTTAAAACCCCCTTTTAGAGATCTGTAACCAGTCGAGGATGGTTGCAGATGATAGAGATTAGTTTTCCTGATGTTATCTGGAAGATCTCGTGGCGGTTTGATAATTCAATGAATGAATTCATGAAAAACACTCTATCCGGAAGCCATTAGGGTTGTGCATTTATTACAACTTGAAATTATGTTTTTGGTGAATAAAAGGGCATATCAATAGTTCATTCTTCACAATGCAAACAAGAGAGAAGAGCAGAGTAGTAGAGCGAGAGATCTTTAGCAGCTAAATCTGAGCTTGAAGCAATCTATCAACGAGTTCTTGCACCCACTTGAGAATCAAAAGGTATTTTCCATTTACGAAGATATCGTTTCATATCCATATTTGGAAATGGCATCTACATTCGCATCTGGTGTTGCGAACCCATTGGTGGTCGAAATTTCTAAGAGAGCAAGGCCCATGTTCAAGAGGCACCCATCCAAATCCATTGAGAATGATCCATAAGGTACATTTTCTTATGTCCCATATGGTGTACTTCACAACAAATATATTAGGGCATATATCCATTGCAAAATTGAGGAGCTTGGGAATGCAGACATGCTCTCACTTTACACCAAGAACATGATGGATAGTCTGGGAAATTTGAAGCAGAAATTCAAGGCACTAAACGACAATGGTTTCATCCAATTTATTCATTTCTCGATGTTCGATAAACTTGAATGGGTCCATTACATATTGAGCCGAATCCATGATGAATTCATGTGGCTGGACTAACCTCATAAGATCACCAAGCAAGCCATTGAAGCAGTTACCTGTTTAAGTGCAACCAATGAGGTTCCCAGATTGAGGAAAGTACAAAACACTACGGTAAAAAAGGTTATTAGATCTCGGTATGATAACTCATTGATGGCCATCAATGATATTATAGAGCATGATGTTAGATTTGCCTCGATAGTGATTGGATATAAGGTATATCAATCCAGCAGGCAAAATTTTGTATCCGACATGACCATATTTGCAACTTATGTGATTCTGAAGGAAGGCAAGAGGTATAATCTTTGCTCAGTGCTTCTCAATGAGTTATTAAGCAACCCAAAGAAGATTAAGCATGGCAAGAAGCATGTATTTAAGTTTAGTTCCTTGATTGTTTGTCTGGCATTGTATTTCTTGAATGAAATCCCTAGTATTGGAAAGATTTGGTCGGGATATAATAAACTAGTGCCCGTTTAGATCAAGGAAGGATTGCAAGGTATAGGTGATATTGTTGCACAAAAATCCACCTTGTGGGGATACTTCAAATCCTTTCAAGTATCAATGCATAGTAGAGAAAGGATCCCTAAAAAAGATTGTTGAGAAGTATGAGAAAACTATCTATTTTATGGTTGATAAGGAGCAATGTCATATGGAGGCAGTTGAGACAAGAATTGTCTGGATCATGCCCATGGGGTATGCGGTGGATGCTATCACACTTGATGCATATGCTCAACATTTGTTGAGTCAACTGGTAGATGACAAGAAGGAGAGGTTCGATACTTGTCAAGAAAAAGACCTTGATTTGCACAAGAAGTTTATCGGACTTGCTAGGAAGAGGAAAGAAAGAAAAGAGGTAGAGGAGTTAGTAGAAAAAAATGGGCATATCCAAGGAGGTTGTACAAAGGGAAAGAGAATAGAACATTCTGAAGGAAGAAGACATGACAAAGCCAAAGAATACTAAACTTGTTTCCACCCCTCTAAAGAAGGCCAATCCAAAATAGTTTTAGTTTGAACCCACTTCCGATGTGTAGAAGCCCATTCAACCACCCAAATCACAATCTACATCATCAACTTGTGGGGCGGAGAAGAGGAAGAAGGAGAAACCTCAAAGAGTATATGTTGTTGCCACTGTTGAAGATATAGAGACAAAATCTGATGAAGTAGTGAGAGAGGTGAAAAAGACAGCCACCTACGGTAGAGTGGTGAAGAAACCACAATCCAGTGGAGTTCAACATGCAAAGAAACCAAGGGAAGAACCTGAATCATCCGATAAGGCCAAAGCAAGCAAGAAGTAGAAATCTAAGATTGATGCCGCTCCGAAATCCAATAAGATTGAAGGAACATTTGAAATAGTGCCCCCATTAACTTTGAAGGAGTTAATTGATGAAATTCTTAAGGATGGGAATTTGAATACTCTATCCACATATTATGAAAATTTTGATGATAAGGATCAGAGGGAAATTGTAGAATATATGGATGTATATAGTAATACATTAATAGTGTTGGCAATTGACACTCATTGGATTCATTTTGTTGTCATTGATGGCAACAAGATCTGATGGAATTCACAAACTGACACTAGAAGGCATACATCGGTAGATACTAACATTGGAAGCATTCAGGCCTACACCGACACTGACATCAATACTTCAAGGAAGCCAACATCAAGGAAGATTTATTTAGTAAATCATTTTGTAATTATTGTTGAGGCCGACATTGAATATCTTTTGTAAATGCATTGTAAGCCGACATAAGGCATATCATGTGTAATAGGTATATAAGTCATTTTGCTAGGTCAATTTTATATAGGATATGATGTTGTGTGTATATAGGAGAATATAACAGAATTGTATGATGCAAAATATATGTATGGAGATAATTTTTATATGCGAACATTATATCATGCAATGATCTATAGATAGCTTGGAGGAGAAGTAATACCGGTAATAGTTCATTTTTGTGAACCATTACAGAGCAGAACCAGAACCAAAACTCTATCTGGCATAGCAGGTGCATTCTTGAGTTCATTTTCAGTAATTTACTTTGGCAGAAAGCTTGTAGTTAGTGAGGCTCTTTAGTGATGAGTAGTATGCTCTAGGCAGTGTGCCTTCCTGCAAGTGCAGGCCCCTATTATATGTAATATCTTTTCATGTGGCTAGTGAACTGATATTGTGGGTCACAAATCCCACTATGGTTTTTCCTCATTGAGGTTTTCCATGTATAAATTTTGTGTGTTATGGTGTTCATTTATGTGGATGGTTTATTTGCTTCTTGTTATATGCTTATTTGTTTACCGGTACATACATGCATGGTTTAGAAAGTTAAATATTGTTCATTCTAGTAGAACACTGATTCATGCCCCTCCCCCCTCTCAGTGTTCTCAGATCCCAACAATTGGTATCAGAGCTTAATACCTCGAAAGAAGTTTAACAACTTGAGGAAGATCCTGAAACTAGAATCTTTGAACATGGATATGGAGAAGCAACTTGAGATGGCTCTTGAGGATTATGATGCTGAAAGGATGAAGAACTTGAAATTGCAAGAAGAATTGAATCCTGCAAATGAATTCATTCTTATCCTATAGGAAAGGTTATCATCTTCTCAAGCCAAGAGGAAAGAATTTCTGCAACAAACGGATGATGAGGAGAAGAATGCTCTTAACGAACAATGTCAGAAACTTAGTCAAGCGAACATGCTCATGGAGAATGAAATGCAAGATTTGACAATGAGGTTATCAAAAGATATTGAGGATAGAAAGAAGAAGGAATATAATCTTGTTTTATCTCTGAAGAACAAGTTTGATGAATGTGGAAGATTGACTCATGAAAATAATCTGTTGAGGACTGATTTGGCACACTCCCAAAATAATGAACAAGAACTTGAAATACAAGAAACTACTCTGAGAGATGATCTGACTACTGCAAGTGAGTATAAAGGGAAGTTTAGGATCAGTGTTGCATAGTTGGATGACTTATTGAAAAGACAAAGACAAATTGATGATTCTAGAGGACTTGGATTTGTATACGGTGAAAGCTCTGGTATTGCTAATGAAGATCAAACAATCGGTATGCAGAACTCATTAGAATAGAGGAAACCGGTAAGGCAATCTAATGCTTATAAATTCAATGGTAGATGTTTTGTTTGCAATTAATTTTGGGCATATGGATAAACAATGTAGAAATAAGGCAAATCAAAGCTACAATTTTGTTACCGGTCAATGCACAAACTGCAAGAAATATGGTCATAGATTAAAAGATTGTAGAATGAATGTTAAATGTCATGCATGTGGAAAGTTTGGACATTTTGCTAATCATTGTAGGTAAAGAAATAATAATACCAGATATGTCAAAGCAATTCAAAAGAACAATTTTACATGCTATGCATGGAACAAAATAGGTCATATTTCTAAGTATTGCAGAAGCAAGACTCAACTGGTTAATAATGAGAAAGGAAAGCAGAAGGTAGATGAAATACAATAGGATCACACCAAGAGATGGGTTAGAAAATTTGAAGAACAAAGTGGAGATGGATCAATACCGATAAATCCATAGGTAGAATAGGGTATTCCTCCATCGATAGGAAATTCCACTGGTAATTGAGGCATAAGCCTTAGGGGTTGGCAAAGTCACTACTAAAATTTTGCATATTACCCCAGAAGAGATATGAGGAGATCTGGAGAAATGTGTTCATCATCGATGAAGGTTACCCGGACACATAACTGTGAAACCAACATCCGTAGCGTTGTTGGTGAAACATTAATTACAGAGAGTTAGGGTTTTTTCATTGATAAAAGAGGGTAAGTGAATTCATTTTCACTCACCGAGCATTCAAGCAATCAGAGCAAAGCAAAGGCAAATTAAGAGCGAGCAAAGTATTGAGAAAGGATTTCGAGCAATTATCTGAAGCACTCAAATCATCCACCAACATTCACTTTCAAGTATTTTTTGACATGGAATCTGGATCATCAACACCTACTTTTATTGTAAATCCCACCATTGTTGAAGTCAAGGATAGGTTAAGGCCAGTCTTTAAGGAGGTTCCCAAAATTTCCAAGAAGGAAGACTCTGCGGGAGCATTTTCTAGGATTCCTAACGGAGTAATGTATGTTGAAGATGTGAGGGCATACATTCACTACACTCTTGAGGATTTGAGCACCAAAGACATCAAAAGCATGTATCAATCAATGATACTGGGAGCTAGGAGACACCAGAATGATCAAACTAGAATTCAAGGCAATTGAGGATCTAGGGTTACCCGATATTTTGTACATACTAGAATTCAAGGATGAGATGATCAAATATGTTCTGAGCAGGGTTCACAAAAAATTCATTTGGTTAGACAGACCCTACATGATCACAAAGGAAGCTATTCAAGCTGTCACCGGCTTACCCAGGGTCGGGCAAGAACCTGGCAAGAAAATTTCTAACACAGAGGTCGAAAAACTCACTGGTGCTACATCCGACAATAGATCAATAAGGATAAGCACAAACACCAACACAAACCTAAAGTTTGCAAGCATGATCATAGGATATAAGGTAACTCAATCCAACCGATTGAATTTTGTTGCAAGTTCATGCATTCATGCTGCATATCAGATGCTAAGGAATAATGTGAAGTATGACACGTGAATGGATGAGGAGTGAATTAATGCTAAACCTTACTAAGATCAAAGGAACCAAGAAAGGCACCTTCAGATATGGAAACTTAATTGTTTGTTTAATGCTTTACTTCCTGAATGAGCTGCCTAGTTTAGGAAAGAAGCAATGGGCTCATGACATACCGATAGGTATGCAGGTCAAGATGGCTATCATCGGTCTTGGTACTGATAGAGATGAGAAACTTTGGGGGTATTTTAAGACTTTTCAAGAAAACATGAGGAAAAGGGAGAGAATTTCAAAGAATATTGTGGAGAAGTATTCCACTGACATATGTTTCATGGTGAAAACTGATGAAACTCTCATGGAAGTAGTTGAACCCAGGAAAATCTGGATAACTAAGCTTGGATATGAGGTAGATGATAATATCTTTGAAATTTATGCAAAGATATTGTTAGATGCCCCATTAGATGATAAGACAAAACACTTTGGTACAACAGGAGAGAAGGCTCTTGAAGTAAAAACCAGTTTTAACAAGAAAAGAAGATAGAAGAAAATAGATAAGATGTCTGCATATGTACAAGATGTGCTGCATAAGATAGACACTCAACATGGCTCTAAATCTAAATAGGTAGTCAAACCAGCAGAGGTTGCTACTAAAGAAGCGAAGAAGCCACAAGTACACATTACCCCTATCACTTTTGATTCTGATTCTGAGGATAATGAACCTCTGGCTTTTAGAAGGGTACAAAGGAAGAATGTGGTAAAACCACTGGTAGAGCAACATAAGGCAGAACCTAGGAGGAGACTTGTCAGAAAGGCAACTCAGCCTCCTGCACCTCCACCACCGATAAGGAAGCCTATGAAGAAGAGGAAACCAGTCACACCGACAACCACAAGCAAAAAACAAAAGGGTGATGATACTGAAACTAGTAAGACAACAATGACCCGTGCTTAGCTTGTTGATGAAGTTACAAAATATGGAATGTTGAAAAATATATCAAAGTATTATGAAGACTTTGAAGAAAATGAGAAAAATGAGTTAGAAGAGGCTATTTTGTAATATATGGACATCTATAAGAAATCCTTAGTTGAAATTTTGAAGGAGATACCTTTATCCCTATATAATAAACTTGAGGCTAGAAAACTTGATGCTATCAAGAGGGATAGGGAAATCAAGGAAGTTTCACTTTTGGAACAATGTGGTACTATAAATAATGAAGAAATGAAAAGATGTATAAATACTGCTAATAGGACAATTTTCATTAGTAAAAACTGATAGATAAGCCTTATGATGGGAAGAGTAAATGAGGTGATAAATGAGACAAGTAAGGGATGGACAAAATTCTTTCCAAAAAACCCATACTTTCTCACATCACAAGAAGAATTTGCAAAGGCAACATCCCCCACAATTCTTGACAAATCAAAAGGAAAGGGTATTTTGGGTAGTTCAACTCCAGTTTTGGCACAACCACAACTGACAGTTAAAGAGAGTGTATAGTCTGTACCGGCACATACTAATTTTGAGAAAGAGAATGTACAGGGCATTGGAAACACTGTGGATGATGCTCCACTGACAGTAACTGATACTGCACCAAGTGGCAAAGCCACTGATGTAAAAGAGGTTGAGATGGACAAGGTAAAATCAACTGAGTCCAACCGATAGGTAAAATTGAATCCTTGACAAGAGTTTTGGCAATTGACACTTCTCAGGTCAAGAAGAAATCAATCTTTGAGTTAAGTCCAACAAAATTAATGATGATGGCCACTCAAAAACTGCTAAAGGAAGGAGCTGTAGACAAAGAGTTGATTGATCAGTCGGTCTCTGTACTACACAGAATGCTTGACTGTCAGATTGAGGATGGAGCAAGCCCTTATGGTAAGCTCAAGAATTTAACAGAGCATATATCAAATAATTATCAATCTTTGAGACAAATTGCAAACCAATAGGGTTTGGATAGTTTCTTTGCAGCTAAAAGAGCATCTTTTGATCAACTCATAGAAACTGGGAAGAAGAAAGTAGAAGACAAGCTTATTCCAATTGAAATTTGTTTAAAACAATGTACTAATATCTACAGAGTATGTTGCAATCTGGGAAATCTTATAGCTAATGTAGATAGAAGATTGAAAGAGTTATATGACAAAATGGCTAATATTGCTAACTCTTTTGATGGACTGACTACACTAACTACATTTGTTGATGGACAAATTTGTCCTTGGAGAACCAAGTTTTTGCTTTTAAGAAGGAGAAAGATAAAATAATAAGGAGAGCAAGAAATTTAAGGGGATTGGTAAGCCCTAGACTTGATTCATTGGGTGTTCACAAGAAGGAATGCATGGATATGCTAGCAAAACCCACACCGGTAGATACCTAGGAGAAGGAATAATTTTCCCACTTACTCAATGGACTTGCATCAGTATCTGAAACTTTCAAATCAGGCTGGGACACATATCTTAAGTTGCTACAAAAGGCATACCCAGAAATCTTGAAGTTGACTAAGCTCGAGTGACACTAACAATATTCTTTCACCGGTATTTGGCATTAATGTCAAAGGGGGAGTATGTACATATGTGAAAAATATCAAATAAAATATTATCAAATGGAGTATATGGAGAGTATTGCTCAGGGGGAGCACATCGATAGGAAATCCATTTTTCACATGAGTGTTGCCATCAATGCCAAAGGGGGAGATTGTTGGCAATTGACACTCATTGGATTCATTTTGTTGTCATTTATGGAAACAAGATCTAATGGAAGTCACAAACCAGCACTAGGAGGCATACACCGATAGATATCGACATTGGAAGCATTCAGGCCTACACCGGCACTGACACCGACACCGACATCAATACTTCAAGGAAGCCGACATAAAGGAAGATTTATTTAGTAAATCATTTTGTAATTATTGTCGAGGCCGACATTGAATATTTTTTGTAAATGCATTGTAATCTGACATAATGCATATCATGTGTAATAGGTATATAAGTCAGTTTGCTAGGTCAATTTAATATAGGATATGATGATGTGTGGATATAGGAGAATATAGCAGAATTGTATGATGCAAAATATATGTATGGAGATCATTTTTGTATGCGAACATTATATCATGCAATGATATATAGATAGCTTGGAAAGCATTTTTGGAGGAGAATTAATACCGATAATAGTTCATTTTTGTGAACCGGTATAGAGAAGAACCATAACCGAAACTCTATCTGGAATAGCAGATGCATTCTTGAGTTCATTTTCAGTAATTTACTTTGGCATAAAGGTTGTAGTCAGTGAGGCTCTTTAGTGATGAGCAGTATGCTCTAGGCAGTGTGCCTTCCTGCAAGTGAAGGCCCCTATTATATGTAATATCTTTTCATATGGCCAGTGAACTAATATTGTGGGTCACAAATCCCATCGTGGTTTTTCCTCATTGAGTTTTTTCACTTATAAATTATGTGTGTTATGGTGTTCATTTATGTGGATGGTTTATTTACTTCTTGTTATATGCTTATTTGTTTACCGGTACATACATGCATGGTTTAGAAAGTTAAAAAACTGTTCATTCCGGTAGAACATTGATTCACCCTCCCCTCTTAGTGCTCTTAGATCCCAACAAATAGAACTTGCAACTATGATCCCTAAAATTCTATACGACATTTTAGATGCAAGAAGGCTTACAAATAGTCAAGAGGATGAGAAAATAAAAAAATATGTGCTAGTAAATCTATCTTTTGTTATTTCTAGGCATGAAGTCACCAGATTATTGAAACTTTCCAAGGATAGATTCTGAAGCAAGAAGAGGGTGAATAAGCTTATGGTAGGGAAGAAAGATGAGGTGATAAAGGAGACTGAAAAAATTTTGAGATAATTTTTGATAGATCAAAGAGTTGATGTGAATCCAGAAGAACCCATTCAAGACACATGTGTTTCAGAAGTAAATACAGCTATTCCAGGTAAGAAATAGGATCAGTCACCTAAGAAAGCCACTCCGGAAGGATAGTCTAATGATTAGACTCCAGTTCAAAATGATGATGATAGTGCAAATGATACCTCCAGTGATGCTAGACAAGAACCTCTAGTTATAGAAGTTGTGTAAGAAAAAGAAGCCGAGGAGACATTGGATCTGGAGAAGGATAAGAGTGATGGTGAGAAAGATGGAGAAAGTAAGATTGCAAAAGTTGCAGATAAGGAGAAAGGAGAGGAGAAGGAAGATTAGGCTTTGACAACAGTGGCAAGAGACACTGGTGTTGTTAAAGGGAAACAAGTTGTTGTCAATCCAGATGACTTTGGTCAAGGGCCAATTGACTTGAGTTCCTTATCTCCCATTTGAGCACTTAAATTGGCAACTCTAGCTCAAGCCAAAGCCACCGAGGACTTGATTAAGTCCTATTTATCATTGCCGGGGGATATGTTGGAGAATATTATGCTATCTTTCAAACTGAATACATTTGATCCCCTCAATAAGTTCAAGGGTTTGTTAAGTACCGTTGGTTCTCATTTTGAATATTTGGAGAAGGCAACAAATATTAAAGTTTTGAATCAGTTTAATGCTATGAGGTTGAAAACATTATTGAAGATGATAGGGTAACCTTAGTTACTGCTATGAAGAATATTCAAGATGCATTAGATGAAGGTGGTCGAATATACAAGTCATGTATGGTTTTGCCCAAATTCACTATAGGCATTGAAAAGAAAATAAGGGAATGTGAATGTCAGCTAGCAAGAAAATCATAGTCATATGCACCACAATCTGCTTCGGCTAGCAATTTTGAACCCCAAGTTTTGAGTATACTGAATAAAATCAAGAGTCTAAACCATGAAAAGGATAGAATTTTGGGTAGAGTATCTGAGTTAAGGAATCTTATCACTCTCCAAATATATTCTTTAATGAGAAATATGCAAGATGCTAAAGATGCTTTGGATTCCAATGTTCCAACAGATAGAAGAGGAGCTGAAACACTTGCTTATCTTTTCAGTGGGATGACCAACATTTTGAAGAGCTTGAGGAAAGCATGGGATAAAAATTTGCTGTCCCTTAGGACAATTTTTGCAGACATCTTCACATTTTTGTGAGAAGCTGTACATACCCTTGTATATCAATTTTGGTGGATCATTTATCTTTGGCATTGTTGTCAAAGGGGGAGAGAGCAGAGTGAAAAATAGTGTAAATTCTTAGGGGGAGTTTGTATATTCTTTGTAAATTTTGAAGTCTTGCATCTTGAGTGTATAGTTCATTTTCACAGTGTTGCCATCAATGCCAAAGGGGGAGATTGTTGGAAAGAGACATTGTTTTGGTGAAGATTGGTGCATGATAGTTGCTTAGGGGTTGTCATTGATGGAAACTCAGTTCGTAGATTACATCCGGTGTGCATAGAATTGGTTTATAGGAAGTCATTTTGTTCATAGGTATAAGTTTGGAAGGTGGAACACAGTTACCGGTAGAGCATGAGATTATGGTGCACATCTTGATTTAGGTGATGTATTTTGGGTTGCGGTGATCAAGGTAGTTGGTTTGAGGTTCAAGACAAATTATCTTGTGATCCTGATATCCGGTAATTCAGTTAGGGCAGAGCGATTTTGGAGTAACATGTGTTGCGGATTTGTTGGGATGATTCCAGTGATCAGTTTCATGTTTGAGATGATTGGGATGACTTATGGGAAGCATTTTACCATCTTGTTTTGGTTCGCATTTGGATTTGTGATCGGATTGAGTCGAATTGGTGGAACACATTTCATGTTGCGTGTTATGCGATTTTTGAAAGCCGACTTACTAATGATTCCTTTTGATGATGCAAATATATAAGATTGATTTGGTTGATCATTTTGAAGTGTGTGTTGAGCGAAGGAAGTCTGTGTGAACAAGTTTGTAAGTTTGGTGAAAATTTTGTTGATCCGGTATGTGACAGAGCAGTGTTATAGAGCAGAATGAAAGATCAGTTGTACAAGATAATCAGAGCCTAACCAGACCTATTTTTGGCATAGTTAGATGCTATACTTTAATTCAGTTAACATTGTAATAATTTTGTATTATCCTGTAAGGCAATGAGCCTTCCTTTGGGTTGTAGCTCTTTTTTTAATTGAGTAGTGAGCTCTAAGAAGTGAGCCTGAATGAAAGTGCATTCCACTTTTTGTAATATTGCTCTACTAATGGCCATAGTATAAACTTAATCCCATCATGGTTTTTCCCTTTCCGGGTTTCCACGTAAAAATCTTGGTGTTATGGTTGTGTGATTGTCCATTTTATGTTTTTTCACTTTGATTACTTTCTCATGCATCTATTAGTTAAAGAATCATCTTGATAAGTTTGCAAATTATAAAAAAATGATTCACCCCCCTCCTAGTGTTCATTGATCCCAACATAATATGCCCATGACTTTGGGGAAATATAGAGTTTGAAGAAATTGTGGCTATAGGGGCAGTAGAAACATCCCCAGTTGAGATGTTTGCTACAACTGAAAGACCAGACAATTTCAAACAATTCCAAGACGGGAGATTTGGAGAGGAGTTGCTCATTGGGCCTTTGTGAGTCAAAGAAACTAGTGGATCCTATGGCAATTATATTTCCTTTTGAGGGAGAGGAGGAATAAGATAGTGCTTGGGTTCTACCTCAACCCACTAAGCCTTCCACCAGAGTCATGCTTAGGGGTGCATTCCTTTTGCAATGGAGCAAGAAGTGGTTAGTTGAGAAGCACTTTCTATAATAGAAGATTTTTTTTTTCATAATTCACAAGCTACATCTAACAATGATCATTAACCTTTAGTTCAATATCCATTGGGAGATCATTGAAGAGGTCCATTTCCATACAAATGCATGTACAAGTGGAGCTTTGATAATTCAATGTTTCATATGAACTACAATGGAACTTTCCTAAATTGTTGCCTATGGCCTGTAAACAATCAAATTCCCAAAATTGAAATGGAAGATAAGGCAATTGAACCCCCCAAAAGTTGAGGAGAACATATTAGTTCATGGATCAAATGCACGATACCATGGTTTCATGCACACGAAGTCCCCTTGGAAAACCTAAGGGCCATTCTTCAACACCAATTCTTTATTGACATAGGATTCAAATTCAATAATGAAAAAGCCTTTAGCTTAGGGAAATAAATAGATTTCTTCCTCCAATGAAATCCCCAAATCTCAGAAAACTAGGAATACAAATCACTCAATTTTAGCTATACGTTAGTGACTTTGAAAAATAAGGCATTTTGTTGTACAAAATATTCCCTATCTCTAACCAAACCTTCCATCCAAACCTCAGGATTAGAGGGAAAATGATTGACCTAAATGATAGGTCCATTGTATGTAGATGTGGTGGCCCCGTCAATGGTTGTTGGTGGCAAAGAAACATCGCCCATCCACTCAAAAGAAATGTAAAGAAGTTAAGGTTACAAATCAACTTCCTACACTAATATTGAGAGGAGGGTAATGCAGATAATTTTCAAATCTTTACAATAGTTAAGCAGAAATTAAACAAAAATATCACAATAGCATTGATGCAATACAAAACTCCTCTTCAAACTTGTAAAATTAGAGACACAACCTACCCTTACATGGACTCTTGGCTACAAATTCAATAGTCATATTACGACAAAACAAACTTATATGCTCAAATTAGCAACCATAATTGTAACTATAGCTATCCTCTATCCCTCTTGGGTCCTCACACCAAGTTTCAGGGTGTTCTGACAATCAAATCAGGGAGAAATTGTCAAAATTCTTGTTAGAACCCTAGTTATCCTAACTAGCCAGACAACCTTGTGAAAATCCACAAAATTTAACAATTCCGAATTTCAATCATCAAAAAATGGAAGATAACACACTACTCTTAATCCACAGGTGCTCACCCAAACAACTGGAATCCAAACAACAGTATACAGATACAGAAAATGGGGCAAATTGTAGAAATAGAGAGAATGATAGAATATAAACTCCCAATTTGGTGCCAATGATTTGAAAAATAGTTATAGAATTACATTGTAGAATCCCTAGTTCTCCCCTTCTCTCTCTCTCTCTCTATTGCTCATACAATTTATACCAAATTTACACTTTCCTGCCATGACCGTTGGACTACATAACTATTCAAATTCCAAAATTGATAAGTCGTCATCGGACACAAGTGTTGGAATAACAATACCAATCTGCTAAATCAATGTTGGAATAGAAACTCCGATCATGACTTCTTGATCACTCATCGAAATAACTCTTCAAGGTGGAGTAACAATTTCATGTAATTCTGATAGAATAACCTACTCTGATGCTACTCATTTCGATATAGCTTATGCTGAACAAGACATTAGAAGCTCTATCGGTATAGCCATCAACTGTTGGCTAAACAACATTTTCCAATCCCGATAGAGAAAAGTATTCTGATGACAACTTTATCAGTTTGACTATTTCGATGATAACTTTTGACCATGATAATGTTTTATCAGGTTAACCATCCCGATGCCAATATTGATACCTTATTGGAATAGCCATTCAAAATCGACCAAACATAATTTTGCAAATCTGTTAGTATAACCTATCCCGATAACAATAATGATACATTATCAATTTAACCTATCCTAATAACAGTAATGACAAAATTTTATCACAATGACATTTTATTGGTATAACTTATCCCGATGATAGAAATGACAATATTTTGAGCAACTTTACAAATTTGAAAATCATGACTCCAATTTTGACAAACAAACCCAAAAACTTGAAATGACACTACAAATGGTCTCAACAGACCTTATTGAATCAAAATAGACCCAACCCTAACTCCTAAGACTCAAAACACCAAATTGACTAGACCTTAAGTGCTCCTGCACCAAACACCCGGGCTTGAAAATTTTCCAAGTCCCTTAGAAACTAGATTGTCCTTGTCCATCTCTGACCTTTCGAGGTGTCATCCCTGCTTGAGTACCTTGAATTGGTTTCTCCATCACAAGTGCTTCATGCTTGCCATATTTGTCCTTTGACTCTTGCCAAACACTCCCAACTTCTTGTCCAATTGCTTGCCATTTATGCCTCAAGTTCTCTATCACTGGAACCCCTAATCCATCATGTTTATCAAACCCAAAATTCTCTGTCATTGCAGAAAATGACTGCTTATCAGCTTCTTTTTCCATTATAGGACAAATTAGAGTCCCAAATAGGATTTCTTTATCCTCCTTCCACCCACCTTGTAGATGCACATACATCTGATCTTTGGCCTTTGTTTTGTCTATTTTAGGTATCAACACCTTACCTCTATCATCCCTGACTGAAATAGTCTGCAAACCTTTTGATTTGGTATCTCCAAACATAGGAGTAACTACAACTTCTCTTGACTCATTTTCACTTACTTTCACCACCTCCTTCTTACCAACCAAGATTATTTTTGTTGCCTCTCCTCTTGTTTCTTCAGTCTCCTAAAATGGGGTTAATACAAAAGTTTTTCCATCCTTCTTAATGGTGTAGGTATTCCTTCTACCATCATAAAGTGTTTGCCTATCAAATTGCCATGGCCTTCCAAGAAGTAGATGACAACAATCCATGAGTAAAATATCACAAAGTACCCTATCTTTATATCCTCCAATATGAAAATAAACATAGGTTTGTTCATTTACCAAAAGTGACTGATTATCATTTACCCAAGATGCTCTATATGGTGCTTCATGAGGAATTCTTTCTAGTTTCAGTTTATCTACCTTCTCTCTAGACACCATATTGTCAGTGGAACCTAAATCTATTACTACCTTGCATACTTTACCTTTATTTTTGCATGTGGTCTTGAACAAGCTCCTTCTTTGAGTCATCTCCTTCTCCTTAGATTCCTTCAAAAGTGTTCTTCTTAGCATCAATGATTCACCTGCTTCTAGAGAAGCAACATAATTTGGGGGGCTGACACTTTCATTGTCATCTTCTTGCACAAATTGGACTCTCTTTTCACCCCTTCTTTCACCACCACTTGATGTAGATCATTGTCTCTTAGGACACTTGAATGCTAGGTGTCCAAACTCTTGACAATTATAGCACCTACCTGAAAATATATTGGATTTCCTACCTCCACCAAATCTGCCTCTTGTGTCTCTACCTCTTAAATCTGCACCTTTCTCTTGACTCTTGTTTGTATCTTCTTGGCTTTCATTTGATTGTCTTGAAGTAGGAAATTTTCCTCTGCCCCTAAAGGCGTTGATTTTACCCCTACTTGACTTATCTTGTCTTCTTTTCAACTTTTCTTCCACTCTAACTTCCAATTGAAAACATTCCTCCACCATCCTTGGATTTGCCACAACTAGTTCATCCTGAATGTTAAATCTAAGTCCACCAAGATATCTAGCAACCTTTTCAACTTCATCTTCCATCCTACCTGATCTTATGTTGAACTTGTAAAATTCATCAGTATAGGTCTTAACATCTAGATCCTTTTTCCTTAAACCTTGTAATCTCTTATACAATTGAACTTCATAATCTTTAGGGAGAAACTTACCCTTAAGTTTAGCAACCATACTATCCCAAGAAACTATTTTTGCTTTACCTCTCTTCCTCCTTTCAACTTGTTCATAGTCCCACCATAATAATGCATGTCCTTTCAGCTTTGTCTTTTCTATCTTCACCTGTTGCTCATCAGGACATCTTCACATTCAAAGTGATTTTCCAAAGCTGCAATCCAATCTAGAAGCTCTTCTTCATCCAAATTACCTCCATACATAGGCAATTAAACTTTCAACTTATGTTTGTCACCTTGAACTACTTTTAGAAGTCTGACTGTCCTCTATTCCTCAGGGTCCAATTGCTCTTCTTCTTATGCTTCCTGGAACTTTACTTCTTCTTCTTCCTCTTCACTCACATCTCTCAAATCAACATTCCTTCTTTGATTAGAATCTAAGGATTCAAGCCTTTCCAACACAACATTGTAGGACTCTTGCAACCTTGTATTCTTCTCTCTCAACTCCTGCAACTCTTTGGTAGTACTAACGTTCTTAGGAGGCATCTTGTCTGTAATCACCTACTCGCTCTTCTCCCAACTTCCAACTATCTCCTTTCAAGGAATCTACTCCCTTTTTCTGATACCATGATGCAATACAAAACTCCTTCTCTTCAAACTTGCAAAATTAGAGACACAAACTACCCTTACAGGGACTCTCGGCTACAAATTCAACAGTCAGATTACAACAAAACAAACTTATATGCTCAAATTAGCAACCATAATTGTAACTATAGCTATCCTCTATCCCTCTTGGGTTCTCACACCAAGTTTCAAGGTGTTTAGACAATCGAATCAAGGAGAAACTATCAAAATTCTTGTTAGAACCCTAGTTATCCTAACTAGCTAGACAACCCCATGAAAATCCATAAAATTTAACAATTCCAAATTTCAATCATCAGCAAATAGAATACAACACACTACTCTTAATCCACAGGTGCTCACCCTAACGACTAGAATCCAAACAACAATATATAGATATAGAAAATAAGGCAAATTGCAAAAGCAAAGCGAATGACAGAAAATAAACTTCCAATTTGGTGCCAATGATTTCAAATTTGAAAAATAGGTACAAAATTACATTGCAAAATCCTCATTTCTCCCCTTCTCTCTCTCTCTCTCTCTCTCGTTCTTTATCTGTTGCTCATATAATTTATACCAAATTTGCACTTTCCCACCATGACTGTTGGACTGCATAACTGTTCAAATTCCAAAACTGATAAGTCATTGTTGGACACAGGTGTCAGAATAACAATACTGATATGCTACATCAATATTTGGTACTGATGTCAGAATAACAACTCCAATCACAACTTCTTGATCACTCATCGGGATAACTCTTCAAGGTGAAGTAACAATTTCATGTAATTATGATAGAACAACCTACTCCGATTCCACTCATTTCGGTATAGCTTATGTGTTGGCATTATATACTCAGATGAGAATAGTTGATGTTGTCATTGATGGCAACCAACTGGTAATATGGTTCACAGGTTACACCAGCGACATACCTCATATACCAACACCAGCAAGCACTACAAGGTTATTCACACTGACATCCAATCTACACCGACAATAGATCACACCGACACTCTAAGCCGACATGGAAATAATATTGTTTTGTATTGTAATATTATTTGTATAGCCGACATGGTGTATTGTAAAGACTCATATATGTATGAGATCTTGTAGGTCATTTTGAAATGTAATTAGGTAATGAATGTGAGCGGTATATGAGAGTGAATAATTGTACATGCATTATGATGTAATTATTTTATGAGCGAATAAGAGCAGAGCAGAGTGAAGCAAGGTTTATGGCATAGGTATCTGATAGAGCTTAAATTGGTACTGAATCCAACATTGCAGATTCTATTTTGAGCAGTACATTGTCATTGGAATTAACCATTGAATTGTAGTTAGTGGGATTCCGTTTTGTTGCTGAGTAGTGAGCTCTAGGCTGTTGGCCTTCCTGCATGTGCAGGACCCTATTGTATAAGTAATATTTATTAATATTGGCCAGTGAGTGAATATTGTGGGTCACAAATCCCACTGAGGTTTTTCCCCTATCGAGTTTCCTCGCCAAAAATATCCGTGTTGTGGTGTGCATTGATGGTTATACTTTTTTTATTCTTTATTGCATTATTACTTGTTTACCAGTATATTAATTTGGGTTATAAAGTTGAAAACAAGTTTAAATATTTTGTTTACCAGTTAGAAACTGATTCACCCCTCCTCTCAATGTCTTTTGGACTGATCAAGTATATAACAATTGGTATCAAAGCCTAGTCCTCTATTTGCAGAAGCCTAACAGTTTGAGGAAGATTCTGAAACCAACACTGATGGAAAGTTTGAGACAATAGTTGGAAGGAGCTCTTGAAGATTTTGATGTAGAAAAATTGAAGAATATCAAACTGGAAGATGAACTCAAAACTACTTGAGAATTCATCAAAGCACTTCAAGATAACCTGGTTATAGGAAAGAATAAGAGAAAAGAATTACATGTGCAATTGCAAAATCAAGATGATGAAGAAAAGGAAACTCTTAGAGATATTGTAGAGAAATTAAGACAAGAGAACAGTAACATGAAGAATGAGATGAAATATTTAGCCATGAGAGTATGCAAGGATATTGAAGATAGAAAGAGGAATGAAGAAGATTTGGCCAGGAGACTTAATGAAAGATCAAATGAATCTCTAAGGCTTAGCTATGAAAATGATATGCTTAAAACAAAATTGATTCACATGAAACATGACAAAGAGGAACTTATGAGACAAGTTAGCACTTTGGAAGGTGAGTTGGTCACTGCAAATGAATACAAGGACAAATTCAAGAAGACTTCAGATAATCTTGATGATAAGCTAAAAAGTCAGAAACTTGATGGAGAAATAGTTGGACTTGGATTTGAACATGAAGAAAGTTCTGGGACTGCAAATAATCATGATCACAACAAACCGGTAAGGCAACCTAATGCTTATAAATTCAATGGGAAATGTTTTAATTGCAACAAATTTGGTCATAGAGCAAATCAGTGCAGATTTAGGAATAATCAGAATACAAACTCACCCACCGGTCAATGTTCCAAATGCAATAAAAGTGGTCATAACTCAAACAATTGCAGAATGAATGTGAAATGCTATGTTTGTGGTAGATTTGGACATTTATCTAATCAATGCAGAACTCAAACTGGTCAAGGTTATGGAAAAGCTATTAAGAGAAACAATGTAACTTGTTATGCATGTAACAAGATTGGGCATATTGCAAAATTTTGTAGAAGCAAGACTGTACCAGCGAAAAATAAAGGATCTAGTGACAAAGGAAAAGAAAAGATAAATGAAATCAAGCAAGAATTTTCTAAACAATGGATTAGGAAGAGAGATCAGAGAATCGATGAATCTGTCTCTGCACCGGCAAAATAGGGTAATCCTGCACCGGTAGGAGATTCTTCATCTAACTAAGGAATAGTCCTTAGGGGTAAGGCAACTAATTGAAGATCATGCATTTACCCTCAGTTGGTGGTAAGAAGTTATAATTCTTCTTTACCGACAAATATGTGGAGTTTTCACTTCACCGACGAAGCATTTATTGTGGCTGTAAGTTAATTTTTGGTTATAAAGGCATTGTAACTTCTCATTTCATCTCACCAAGCATCATTCAAAGAGAATGAAATTAAGCAAAGGCATTCTAAAGGCGAAGCAGCAAAGGTCTTTCAGAGCATTCAAGGATTTCTCAATTAAAAGGTATTTATCTTTCGCAATGGCTTCTTAATCCTCCATTCCTGAATTCGTAGCAAACCCTACCATTGTGGAGAACATAAAACGACCTAGAACAATTTTCAAAATAATTCCTAAGATAGAAAAACTGGATGACTCCATTGGTGCATTTTCTAGAATCTCGAAGGGAGTTGCGTTTGCTGAAGACCCTAGGGCATACATACATTGTAACATAGAAAGTTTAGGGTCTGAAGATTTGAAGAACATGTACATGAATGTTATCACTAACAAAAATGGGGTAGTAAAACCAAAACACAAGGTAGTTGAGGATTTAGGTTTCATTGATATCCTCCATATGCCAGAATTCTCAGATGCAACCGTCTGATATGTTCTTAGCAGGGTTCATGGTGAATTTATGTGGTTGGACTCAATTTTTAAGATTACTAAGGAAGCTATAAGGGTTATTATTGGTTTACCATCCACCGGCACTAGGCCTGACAAGAAGAAATAAATCTCTAACAAAGAGGTTATGAGCTTGACCGAAGCTACATTTGATAACCTGTCACTTAGGGTCAATGATATAAAAGATAACAATGTTAAATTTGCAAGTATGGTCATTGGATATAAAGTTGCTCACACTAACAGATTGAATTCTGTATCTAGTTCTTGCATTCATAGTGCTCATGAGATTATTGTAAATAATGCTAAAATTGACATCTGTGAATGGTTAAAGGATGAATTACTAGAGAATTTGGTAAACTAAAAGGAGATAAGAAGGGAACTTTTAAATTTGGAAGTCTGATTGTGTGTTTAATGCTTTACTTTTCAAAAGAGATTCCAGGTATAGGACATAAGGATTTTGCCTATGATATTTCTATTGGAAAACAGATAAAGGAGGCAATTACCGGTATGGGATCTGATGGTGATGAGTTGGTGAAAGACTATTTGAAGAATTTCTAAGCTAAAATGAGACAAAGGGAAAGGATTCCCCAAAGCATTGTGGATAAATATGATAAATAGATATGCTTTGTAGTGAAAAGAGATGAAATTTGGATGGAGGTAGTTAGACCCAGAACTGTCTGGATTATAGAGATGGGATATGGGGTGGATTCACACATCTTGAATCATATGCTAAAATACTCCTAGATGCTCCACCGGAACCAACAAAGGAGATATTTGGTAATGCTAAAACTATTGAAAGTGGTGTTGCTATGATGAAGCAGAGAAAGAAAAGAGAAAAGGACATGACATATGCTTCTAAGTTTGTTGAGATTGTCAAGAAAGGCTTATTGAAACTACATCCGATGAAAGATGTTGCTGAACAAGAAAGAAAATCAGAACAACAACTGGTAGCTCACATTTCCCCTGTGGCTACTTCATCTTATTCTAACACTGATCAGGTAGCCAAATTCAAGATAGTGGACATGAAGAAAAGAAAACCCTCACCGACACTTGCTCCATCTCCCAAGTAGTCAAGGACACAGAGAAAGAAACAATAGGCTGTAAGAGAGCCCAGTGGTTCGAAGAAGAAAGTGACTCCAAAGAAGAAACCTGAACCTAAGGCACCAGATACTCTTAGACCGGAAGAGTTGATCAATGAAATCACCCAAGATGGTAACCTTGGTAATGTGAATAAATTTTATCATTCTTTCAATGATTCAGATAAGGAAACCATAGAAGAAAGTATTATTTTATACCTAGATATATACAAGAAAGTTCTCATAGAGGTCATAGATGTTTTGCCAAATGATTTATACTTAAGATTAGAGGCTAAGAGAATGTTTGTTATGGAGTTAGACAAGTAATTGAAGGTAGAAGCTCTATTAGCTGTGCATCTTGTTAATTCCAAGCAGGAAATTGATGATCTAATATCTTAAACCAATAGAACTATTTTTGTGAGTGGTCACCAGCAAGTTAGTCTTATGACCGATAAAGTTAAAGAAATAGCAGATGAAACAACAGATAAGTGGGATATATTTTCTGTTGAAAGAGAGAAGAAAGAAGAGAAGGATGGATAGAAAGTAGATAAGTCTTTTGCTAAGGTATACCAGAAAGTTGATAAAGGTAAAGGGAAAATTGGAAGTGTACCTGATATCACGGTCAAGGATACCTTCCTCCACCAGCACAGGACATCCCACCAATAACTGCAGAGGCACCGACACAAACTAATAGTCAACCTAAAGAGAAGGCAGAGGAAATGACAAAAGATGACATAGATCCAAAGTCAGACATTCTTTTTACTATGAATGTGGACACTCAGGACTTTAACATTGTCATGGATAAGGAATCAGCTAAAGTTAAGAAAATAGAAACCATCCCTGATGATACTCATCTTAATATTGAGATACCGGTAGAAGTAGAAGCAAAAACAAGAACCCGAATTGGAACAGGGCATGAACAGAGTAAATTTGAGCCAGCAGTCAGCAAGGCAGACAGTAAGGATGATAGTAAGGATGAAAATAAGGTTGAAAACAAAAGTGAGAATAAGGAAGAAACAGTGAATAAATAAGAGATTAATGATGGAAGCAAGAAAGCAGAAGTGGTTAAGGTTAATGTGCAGACATCCAGAGAAGATAAGAAACCAACTCCAGAACCTAGCACTCTGCCTAGCACTTCCACTATGGATTATAGACCAAAGAATGTTACAGATGTACTTTTGAAAACAAAAGTGAGAATAAGGAAGAAACAATGAATAAATAAGAGATTAATGATGGAAGCAAGAAAGCAGAAGTGGTTAAGGTTAATGTGCAGACATCCAAAGAAGATAAAAAACCAACTGCAGAACCTAGCACTCCGCCTAACACTTCCACTATGGATTATAGACCAAAGAATGTTATAGATGTACTTTTAGATTCAATAAAGAAGATCATAGAATGCAATGCCTTAGCATTTAAGGCTATTGATGATACTTTACCAATTTTGCAGATGATTGCACCGACATGTAAAGTTGATCACATTGTTGGGTCTGTGAGTAAATTGTACACATTGTCCAAATTCATTTTTTTTTAATATTCAAACTATGGATAAAATAAATGAAGAGATCGTTAAGGAAAGAGTGAATAAGGAGAAATATGAATTCTTTGACAGGACAATTAAGGACTGTATTGGACAGATTGATTCTTTGTTACCGACACTAAATTCCACCATTTTAGAATACAAAGAGTTGTATAGGGAAGCATGTAAGCCTCACCATCCAACTGAGGATATTGATGAGGAAATAAGGAAGACACAAAAGGAAATTGATGATATAGCTAATAATATGATAAGTTCTTTGGAACTTACTATAGTTTTGGATCAGGAAATGGCAATCTATGAAGAGAAGATTGAAAAATTGGAAAGGGAGAAAGCAAGGTTAAGAATGAAAACCTGAGAGTTGAAGAACAAACTTGGTCCTAGATTGGACAACTTATTAACACACCAGAATGAGTTGTCTAAAGCATCTATTCAAGGCGATAGAACACCGGAGCAACATATGCATTATTTGATTGGGATGATCCAACAGACAAAGACCATAATTTATGACAGTACTAAGTTTTTGCAAGGTCTTAACTTGGTTTTGGCAGGCATTTTTCAGATTGTACACAACCGGTTACAAGTTTCTATGTAAATTTTGAATTCTTTGATTCTTTTGACATCCTTTGTCATTGATGTCAAAGGGGGAGTAGTGGTGTATGAGAAAATTGTACAGAAGGAGATCATTCGCTTAGGGGGAGAACACTCAGTTTTTGGATTTTTCTCATGAGTGTTGCCATCAATTCCAAAGGGGGAGATTGTTAGCATTATACACTCAGATGAGAATAGTTGATGTTGTCATTGATGGCAACCAACTGGTAATATGGTTCACAGGTTACACCGGCGACAAACACCATCTACCAACACCAACATGCACTACAAGGTTATTCACACCGACATCCAGTCTGCACCAATAGTAGATCACACTGGCACTCTAAGCCGACATGGAAATAATATTGTTTTGTATTGTAATATTATTTGTATAGCCGACATGATGTATTGTAAAGAATCATATATGTATGAGATCTTGTAGGTCATTTTGAAATGTAATTAGGTAATGAATGTAAGTGGTATATGAGAGCAAATAACTGTACATGCATTATGATGTAATTATTTTATGAGCGAATAAGAGTAGAGCAGAGCGAAACAAGGTTTATGGCAGAGGTATTTGACAGAGCTTAAACTGGTATTGAATCCAACATTGCAGATGCTATTTTGAGCAGTACATTGTCATTGGATTTAACCATCCAATTGTAGTCAGTGGGACTCCATTTTGTTGTTGAGCAATGAGCTCTAGGCTGTTGGCCTTTCTGCATGTGCAGGCCCCTATTGTATAAGTAATATTTATTCATATTGGCCAGTGAGTAAATATTGTGGGTCACAAATCCCACTGAGGTTTTTCCCCTACCGGGTTTCCTTGCCAAAAATATCTGTGTTATGGTGTGCATTGATGGTTATACTTTTTTTTTCTTTATTGCATTATTACTTGTTTACCTGTATATTAATTTGGGTTACAAAGTTGCAAACAAGTTTAAATCTTTTGTTTACTGGTTAGACACTGATTCATCCCCCCTTCTCATTGTCTTTGGGACTGATCAAGTATCTAACATTATGCCGAACAAGACATTTGAAGGTCTATCGGTATAGCCATCTATCATCGGCTAAACAACATTTGCCAATCCCGATAGAGAAAACTATCCGGATGACAACTTTGACCATGATGATGCTTTATTAGGTTAACTATCCCGATGCCAATATTGATACCTTATCGGAATAGCCATTCAAAATCGATTGAACATAATTTTGCAAATTCGATAGTATAACCTATCCTGATAACAACAATGATACCCTATCGATTTAACCTATCTTAATAATAGTAATGAAAACATTTTATCAAAATGACATTTTATCGGTATAACTTATCCCGATGATAGAAATGACAATATTTTGAGCAACTTTACAAATTTGAAAATCGTGACTCCAATTTTGACAAACAGACCTAAAAACATGAAATAACACTACAAATGGTCTCAACAGACCTTATTGAATCAAAATAGACCCAACCCTAACTCCTAAGACTCAAAACACCAAATTGACAAATTGACTAGACCTTAGGTGCTCTTGCACCAAGCATTCATACCATAACATAGTGATTTATGTGGGGAAAACCATTTTAGGAGAAAAACTCCACACTCCAAAAGCTGCTCAATATATTATTCAAAAATAATTACAATATACTTGTAGAGGAAGCTTCTCATAGGAGTATTACCAACCAAAGACTTGGAGGTAACTCAATAGCTAAAAGACCCTTACACACAACCTCCATCTCACACATCTCATATATAAGAGATACAATACATGAATATGTCAAACGATATTACAAAACCATGGGCTAAAACCATGCAATAATGTGGCACCCATCTTATCTCCAATCCAAGATGCCCTATGATGTGTCAAAACACACACCAACATGTGTACCTCCCTTTTATAGCTCATTAATGTGTCCAACACATTTTTACATTTCCCATTTCGGGAGACCCAACTTTCGGAGGCCAGAACTTTTGAATCAAGTGGTCGATTAACAAATTGTTTGTAGCATTGAAAAGCTCATGGCATGCTCTATCAAGCTATAACTTGCTACATTGGTTACATACAATTTTGGCCCATTTAGGAGCTACTAAGGCGTTCAAAATTGACTTCAAAACTTTCATTTGCAATATCCAAAAATGAAGACTTATTATATCTTCAAATCTAGACATGATATTACAACAAAAAAGTTATTGGCATGCTTATCTAGCCAATCCAAAGATTTGGGGAAAATTTAGGACCAATTCATGCTCAAATTAAAACTTAATATAAATAGTAACCTTATGTAAATGCAAGGTTCAAACACTATTTTACTAACAAGGAAAACACCCAAAATGCTAGTGCAAGCCTTGATGGGAGATTCTTGAGTAGGGAAGATGCCATAGAGGCAGAGGCAACAAATAATCATTGAAATCCCTAACCTCATGTCACACAACCTCAACAAAATTTTGTTTGTCTAAACAACGAACCTCATTGGGGAAGATGTTAGCGTCTAGAAAATCTCCTATCGATGAACCCACATGCAAGCTGGAGGAGCCATCAATGTCGAGAGTAGGGAGAGAATTAAGAGGTAGCAGAGAAAATAGAGAATTTAGGGAGTTTCTATTCTAACTATTGATGCCCTTCAAAATGGACAAGGTTAGTCAATGATAAACAACACACAAGACAAGAAACCGTTAGTGCTAGTCAATCAAAAACTAATCTAAACAAGCATATCAAGAGAGACACTAAAATCATGAAAGCATATTTAACTAAAGAAGCAAAGATGATGAGGCATCTCCAAATACCTCCTAACATGCTCTTAGCTCTTTCTCCCTTTTTCCTCTCCTCTCCAGGTTCCAAAATAGTGTAGCTCTCAGCAGCTTTTTTCACTATGGATGCTTATGGAGGATTGAGATTGTAGTATTGTGCTCCAAATATAAAATGAAAAGCTAATATTAAGCTATTGATGCTAAAATGATTTATTTTAACCAAAATGACAATACATGAGTTTGCTATGCTAAATGCTCTCTTAAAATGCCTATAGGTTAAATACATACAAGTTTTCAGGATCTGGATTATGAAGGAATGAACTCTATTTATAGGAAAAATGGAGCAATGGATGGTTGAGATTGAGCAATCTCAACAAAGGTCAGGATTGAATGATTTTAAATCCATGTGAGGGCTTTCACCCCAATCCCAGGATGACAAGTGTCAATGTGAGATAGGTTGAGAGGGGAGGGAATAAGCATTAAATGCTTGATATGACCTTGGGAGTTAAAGTCAAGGTTGGTTGAATGAATAAACTCTTTATTCAAAGAATAAAGCTTTTATCCAATGGATAAACTCTTGTGCAAATGTGAAATGGATGAATATGGTCAAAACAATAAATATTTGGGGAGACAAGTTTGAAATAACCATAAATGGTTATGTAAGAGCCATAAATGGTCATGTAAGAGCCATTAGTGGTCTTGGAAGACTTTGGGGGTTAATTTGTTGAACACACAAAGCATTAAATGCTTTTCAAAGACTTTGGAGTCTTTGAGAAGTGACTTCATTTTGCTTAGGAATGTGACAATAATTAGGGGATGGATTAGGCTAATTAGTAAGGGGTTAGAAGAATCTAAAAGGGGATTAGATTTTGCAAGTGGATTTGGTGGGTGAGGAAAAATAAGATTTTATTAAAATAAATCAATTTATTTCAATAAATGTGTGCAAGTTGCATTTGTAGGAAAATGCAAGTGGGGGGGGGGGGGATAATGATTTAAATAAATGTTTTATTTAATATTTAAAAAAGGAAAAAGGGGGATTTAATTAAATAAATAGGTTTTATTTATTTAATTGAATGTGGATTTGTTTTAATGAATTAATTAAAATAAATTGAATAATTTATTTAATTAATAGGAGAATGTTTGGAGATGCATTAATTAAATATTAATTTAATTAATTGATGACTAATAGATTTTTAATCAAATAAATAGCGAATATTTATTTAATTAAGATGGACAGATTTGTGTGACTACATTTGCCCCTCTTTGAGACGGTGCGGTTTATCGCGTCGTTTCAAAGAAAGAAAAACTGGTGTGAGAAAATGCCCCATAAAATGTAAATTTAATGGGTGGTATACCCCTTCGAGAGATGGGCCAAATTTTTTTGAAAAAAGCGGGCGATCTCTCGAAAAAGAATGAAAAGTGGAGGGGAGGTAGAAGAGAAGAAGTTAGCCGTATGGGTGAAAAATAGAAGAAAACGGGGGAAAAAATGGAGAAATGGGGGGCTCGGGAAGTTCACGGGGACCACGACGGTGAGCGGGGGGAAGTTACGGTGACGGCGAAGGGTATAAATGGGGTGAAAGGAGTGAAAATAGGATCATTTGTGACTGCGACCAGTGTGAAACTAGAGGTCTGATAGGGACCTTTTGGAGGAGCGAGCAACAGTTAGGATGCCGATACCGATTGTAGAGCATAGATTTGAGCGAGTCCGACGGTTCTAGCGCCCAGATGACTACGGACTAGCGGTACGCAAATTTGAAACTTTAATTTTTATGCATTTTTGATACGTTTTTAGCTGAGTCCAAGTCGGGTTGGAGCAAGAGCGCTGGAACTACGGTTTTGGCGCTTTTGCTCCATGAATTAGCGCTACTGTGCCGCAATGGCGCTATTGCCCCATTGTTTGAGCACTTTGGTTTGGTTGTAGCGCTATTGTATGCAAGTTTGGGCACTATTGATGAATAAGTGCTATTGAGGTCTTGTTTGAGCGCTATTGATCTTGATTAGCGCTACTATATAGTGGTTTTAGCGCATTTGTAGTTTGAGCGCTATAGGATAGCTGATTGAACGCTTTTGTCAGGTTTGTAGCGTTATTGTTGGGAAACTAGTGCTTTTGTTGGTAAAATAGCGCTTTTACCTTAGGATAAAGAGATGCCCTAGTGTTGGATGAAGAAAATCTCCCGATGCCAATGATGGGTGGATGGCGAGGTGAAGTGGGAGTTGTTTTGAACCATAGCAGCCTGATGAGACTTAGGTCATTTGTTAGGATAAATGCCCGTTGAAGTCTAGGTGGCCATGATTGCTTACCTGTGGAGACCCGAAGATACTTGATCAAAGTATCTGATGATAATCTAGGTTTAAACTTAAGAAAGTTTGAAAAAAAAATAACTGATAGTGATTTATGAATGTCCATGTGCAGGAGGAGCTAGGTGTGTTGCAGTTATACGAGCGCCATCCTGCAATACAAGGGTTGCGGGATCGATTGATAGAGGCAGAGATTGATTGCATTGCCGTGACTAGACTATATGAGGTGATGCACATGCCCGTGATTCGGATGAATCATAGATTGATCATAGCGTTAGCCGAGCGATGGCACAGCGAGACGTGCACCTTCCATCTGGCACAGGGGGAGATGACAGTGACCCTGGAGGATGTGTGGTGCATCCTATGGATTTGGATTCAGGGGGAGCTGGTCACATACGACAGATCCTAGGGGACTCTTGCAGTGCAGAGGATTTTTGATGATGACGTTTTCATTGATGATGGCTCCATTGCGTGGGAGGAGAGAGCAGCGTTATATGAGCCACTTCCAGTAGTTTTATCAGGTATTGTGGGAGGACTGCTTTGTCCAGACAGGCGATCACATGGTTTGGCCGTGGGATGGGGACAGGTGATTGAGATGTTGGTTACTGAGGGGACTCGATTTGTGTGGGGGTTGTGCGTGCTGGTGCACCTGTACTAGGAGCTCCATGATTTGGTTTATTGGGAGAGGGGTTCCTTAGCAGTGGGCATGACGCTGCTACATATTTGGGCTTGGGAGCACCTACCAGTGACTCGACCAGTGAGTCTTAGATTCTGCGCAATAGACCAGCCATACATGTTCATGTATAGCGGCATGATGAGTCAGCCCCACTTGGGGAAGTTAGAGTGATGGCGGCGAGCATTAGATGACTGGATGCAGTTATATGGTGGCCATACTTGGAGTGTGAGCCATGGGATGATGACATAGAGGCATTGTCTTATGTGTTTATGGCTCGATTCCTCATTGGGAGGACCTCATACCATGTGGAGAGATAGGTGCCTGGGAGAGTGATGAGGCAGTTTGGATGGCAGCAGGGACTGCCTAGTGGATCAGGAGAGTATGCTCGGGTTATTCGGGAGAGGTATGCATGGGGTCCAATGCTACCGTATGATCAAGCATTGGCAGAGTTCCGGACACTACAGGAAAGACCATGGGACATACGATCGAGGATCGTGGATGCAGGTGTGACAGATGAGTACACGCAGTACCGGGCAGCGCACTCGATCCTACGGATATCGGATCTAGCAGAGCTGATCCCAGATTTTGAGGATGAGAGGGGACAGAGACAGAGGAGAGTAGGAGGTTGAGGACCCAGGGCAAGTGGAAGAGATGGAGGAGATGGAGGAGGAGGAGGAGGAGGAGGAGGAGGTGGTGGAGGAGGTGGAGGTGGTGGGTTGGGGATGTAGAGTCAGCGGAGAGGGAGAGGTGGACTGCCTCTACAGATATCACAGGGACCTTTGATGCAGGGAGGAGTTCAACTAAGTGGGAGGGGGATGGAGAGGGAGATCTCAATGGATAGAGGGGAGGGGACTAGTGGAGAGGGTGGTACAAGTGAGGCGGCGATGGATACCGGGGAGGGAGCCACTGGAGATTTGTGGGATCATATGATAGTACACTTGCAGACTCGGATAGAGGATTTGGAGCCGTAGGTGGCAACTAGGGATGTGCAGCTATTTACACGGGAGTCAGAGCTAGCAGTGGTGTTGCGGGAGAGGGATAGTGCAGTGGAGAAATTGGCCGAGCTGCAGGAGAGAGTCCGGGTTGGAGTAGGAGCACAGGGTCCTACAGCGGAGGTGATGAGGGAGATGCGACGAGCATAGGCAGAGATAGACTACTGGCGGGGTTTATATGAGCAGGTTGTGCCAGTTAGTCAGTGAGCTCTGAGCTATTCCCAGATGCGGCAAGCCAGATCAAAGCGACTACAGAGGGCACAGAGTAGTGGGGGTGTGATGGGTCCTTTATGGAGGGAGAGATCAGGGGATGCAGGAGGGAGTGGGGGTTCGATGAGGCCTCCATGGAGAGATGGATCAGGTGGTGTAGGCACCAGTGGGAGAGCAGGTGGTGATGGTGGTGGTACAACATCGGGCTAGAGTGGCATTTGAGAGAGCATTTTTGCATATATGTATTGTATCATTGTTTATTTGTTGGACTGTATCTTGGATGGCTCCTGGTAGCCGATTTTGTAGACTTCATTGTACTCTGATATATGAGATGATATATATATGAGGAGATCCCATATTGTGATGATATGCAGTTGATTATGTATGGATGTTTATGCAGGATGATGAGTTTAGTGGTTTAGATGGATATGTGTTCATGTATGCATTTGATGAGATGTTTCTTATATGCATGTGTTTATGATGATTTATGATGTGAGAGACTGACATATGAATGCAGGTTTATATATGTATGATTTATTTTTTTATTTTTGATGTAATGCTTTATGTATGTAATGCCATGATGATGATGTATGTTTATGATGATTTATGAATAGGATTTTGGTTTTTCCTATGTAATGATAATGATGAGATAATGTTAATGCAATGGTTGAATGATTGATTTTATGTATGGATATGCATCTAGATGTTTTTAGATGAATGTAATATGGATAAACAAAATGTAAAGTACAAATGTTTATATGATAATGCCTAAACGAATGTCTATGTATAATGGATATATATAATGGTATGGACCAATGGTTGAAAAACAAATGGATTTATGATGCTAAATGCTTAAATATGTTTAAGTAAAAAAATGATGATGTGATGATACTATAACTTATGGTTTTAATAACTGCACCTTAATGCAATTAAAAATGGATAATGAATGTAATGTGAAATGAATCCTAAAAGGAGCCTAATAAGATACTTTAATAAATGGATGAATGAATGCACTTTTTCACTAAATGAATGGATGCAATAATAAATGATAAAGGATGATGCAATGATGCTGGATAATTTTGACACTAAATGAATGCATAGTAAATGATTTAAAATAATCAAAGACAATTTGATCCTACGAATGAATCTAATTAGTTACAATTGATGCAATGATGCAACTGATTAATGAAAACTAATGTCCAAAATGATGAACTATATGCAATATTAAGGTAAAAATGACATGAATGGACTTAATGCAAGATGCACTTAAATATGATGATGATATGATTATGAGGAATGCAAGGTTTTTAAGACTTTGCATGATGCATTGATGATGTATCAGAGTACTCAGTCGTGATTGTATCCAAGACCAGCTTTAATGGTTATATTTTGCATATAAATCCTATATATGAATGAATGAATGGATGGGTGATATGCAACGGAATGCAAGATATAAACAGATGAGATGAAATGACGATCCATAGTGCTCTATTTTCATCATTGAGCTTTAAAATGTTGGAAGAGAATACAAGCATCTTGACGTAATGATTCAAGATGACCTGAGTATTCCTTACATGCATTTTATATAGCAAGTTAATACAAACAACTTGATATAAGGGTCAAGTCGACCAGAGTATTGCTTGCGGAACAGACAAGGATTATCTCTATTCATGCATGACTTGGATCATCCTCCTTGATCTTAGGCTGATCATATCCTGAGACAAGTGCATACCGTACTAAGAAATAAAACCTTTATCCAAATTGGATTGACGAGGAACCAAAGAAAGAGCATTGTACCTGCAAACAAATAGTATATACATAAAGAATAAAGAATAAGGATCCTTGGTAATGGTTCATGTCCATATGGTCGAGGTATACGTTGTAGTCAGCAAGCCGTAGTGATCTAGGACTGCATTTTGCATAAGATCACGTAGCTTGGTGAACTTCCCATGTAGACACCATTAGTACATGCCCCAGAACTTCATCGGCAATAATGCGCAAAACGATACAAAACAATGTTGAAAGATCCCAATATAGATAAACAAATGATTGTACTCACAAATCAACCAATTATTTGATAGCTTAACATAATTTTATTGTCAAAGAAAATGTTACTTTTGTCTTTGTTTTGATAAGGAAGGATGCATCCTTGTTGAAGACAGTTTGATTGTTGATGTTGATTGTTTGGTCAATTGATAAGTGGTCATCATGTGAGTATTTTGTTCAATGTTTGTTTTTGCATCTGTGCGAATGAGTATGTACAATGTGTTGCCATGTTTTTGTTTGATTTTTCGATGGTTTTTTCGTTGTTTTTGGATTTTGTGGAACAGTTTTGAATGTTTTTGGATTTTGCGAGACATTTTTGAATGTTTTTGGATTTTATGAGACATTTTGAATGTTTTTGGATTTTATGAGACATTTTGAATGTTTTTGCCAATGAATCACCAGTAATGTAGGATCCACTTCCATCAGCTAGATTTTAAGGGTATTGCCCCCAAGTGTAGACATGACTATGAAAAAGTGGGATGCAAGACGTATGAAGTACTATCTCTGACTACAGATCAAATAACAAGCCATGGTTTTGATGGATGGGTGGATGCATGTATGAATGTGATCGCAATGAGCCTGAAAGATACTGGAGCCATTGTCTTTACGAGTGGCGCTTGTTTGCCAGGTTTTCACCATCACACTTACCCAAGGTGCCACCGGAGTGGTTGTTCACTATTTGGATGCATGATTTTTCTTTGCTTTTTTGAATGTTTTTGTATTTCTTCAGGACATTTTCTGAATGTTTTTGATATTTTCTGGTATGCTCTGTATAGCTTAGGTATAAAACCATTTGAGGTGCATGCTGTTGATTAGATATGCAAGCGGTTCTCCTTCTGATGTAGCCAATTGATATGCCCCGAACCCGAATACAACAGTGACAACATATGGGCCTAGCTAGTTTGATTCAAACTTGCCCTGATGTTCTTTGTTTGGTTGGTTGCGAGGATTCTCTCATAGAACAAGATCACCTACCTCAAACGTATGAGATCTAACTCGGTGATTGTAGCTTCTACTCATGTGCTGCTGATAGGCTTTGAGATGGTTGTATGCACCTTGTCGCTTCTCATCTAGTAACTCTAAGTCCTGAAGGCGTGAGACTTTGTAGGCTTTGTCATCGATGAGATTATGCAAGGAAACTCGTAATGATGGTATCTCAACCTCAATAGGCAAGATAGCTTCTGCACCATAGACCAACGAATAAGGAGTTGCACCTGTAGGGGTTCGAATGCTAGTTCAATATGCCCATAGCGCTGGATTTAGTTGAACATGCCAATCATGGCCGACATCATTGACTGTCTTCTTGAGGATCCTCAGTATGTTTTTATTGGATCCTTCGGCCTGACCATTGCCTTGTGGGTAATAGGGAGTGGAAAAGCGGTGTTGGATATGAAATTTCTCACAAAGTTCACGGACATCCTGATTTTTGAAAGGAAAACCGTTATCTGTGATGATGGACATGGGCACACCATACCGGTAGATGATGTAGTTGAGGATGAATGAGGCAATCTGCTTGTCGGTGACTTGGGTAAGTGGAACAGCTTCAATCCACTTTGTGAAATATTCGGTGGAGGTAATAATGAATTTATGGCCATTGGATGAAGATGGGTGAATCTTACCCACAAGGTCAAGGCCCCATTGATAGAAAGGCCATGGTGTTGTGATTGATTGCAGTTCCTGGGATGGTGCATGTATCAAGTCGCCATGAACTTGACATTTCTTGCATTTTCTGACAAAGTAGTAAGAATCTTTTTTCATAGATGGCCAATAATATCCAGCTCGCATGAGTTTCTTGGCTAGTGACGGACCACTTGAGTGAGTCCCGCAAATTCCTTCATGTACCTCTTCCAAAGCCTTTGTTATCTCACCTTGTTCCAGACATCGAAGGAGAGTACCATCAAGACCGCGTCGATATAGGGTTTCGACAATAATGGTATATCGAGCAGTTTGGCGAATGAAGGTTTTACGTTGGTTATTCGATTGGTTGGGAGGAAGGGTGTGATCACGGAGATAGGTGTAGAACTCAACATACCATGGGGATTCAGAACTGACAAGGCGACATATCATTTCGGATTTGGGGATATCATAGTCAGGGATTCAAAGCTATTCTACCAAGAACTCGTAGCGTGTTGAATTCTGTGGAAGATCTAGGAGAGATGTGATGGTAGCCATAGCGTCAGCAGCTCGATTCTGATCTCTTGGTATCTGCTCAAAAGTGATAGTAGTAAATGATGTCTTTAGAGTGTCCACCATTTGCTTATATGGCATGAGTTTATCATCCTTGGTCTGATATTCATCTGTTGCTTGTCGAATGACCAGTTGTGAGTCGCCATATACTTGCAGTTCTTGTAATTTCCATTGGACGGCTAGCCCGAGTCTTGTGATCAAGGCCTCATATTCTGCTATGTTGTTTGTGCATGGAAATGTAAGCCTGTAAGACTTTGGGATGCTATCACCTTGAGGTGTGATAAACAAAATGCCTGCCCCCGAGCCATGCCTAGTGTACGAACCATCAAAGTATAATTTCCAGGGTTGTGTTGTTGTAATCATGAATATCTCTTCATCTGGAAAATTGGAAATGAGAGGATGATCACCTATGAGAGGTGCATTGGCCAACTGAACTGCAATGACCTGCCCTTTGATAGCCTTACGGTCCACATACTCGATGTCAAATTCACTTAGAATCATCACCCATTTCGCCAAGCGGCCTGTCAATGCTGCTTTGCTAAGTAAATACTTGAGTGTATCAATCTTTGCAATGAGTTGTACCTTGTGTGTTAATAGATAGTGCCTCAGTTTAGTAGCTGCCAAGATTACTGCTAGGCAAGCTCATTCAATAGGTGTGTAATTGAGTTCATAGCCCACCAGTGTACGAGAGATGTAGTAAACAACACACTCTTTTCCTTCTACATTATGCTGTGCTAGTAGTACACCCAATGCTGTACTTGTTGCGGAGATATAGAGTAACAATGGTCTACTTGGATCTGGTGGTATCAACAATGGTGGATTCATGAGATAGTCTTTAAGTGTCTGAAATGCTTGCTGGCATCTGGCATCCCACTAAAAGCGGATGTTCTTGTGTAGCAGGTGTGTGAATGGGTGACATTTATCGGCCAGTTGTGCGATGAATCTTCATATAGATTGGAGTCATCCTTGTAGGGTCCTTAACTGATTGATATTCTTTGGAGGCGGCATGTCCATGATTTCCTTAACCTTTGCTAGATCGACCTCAATACCTTTGCTTGAGACAATGTATCCTAGAAGCTTCCCGGAGGTCACTCCAAAGATGCATTTCTTTGGGTTGAGTCGAACACGGTATTGTTCTAGTCTATCAAATATTTATCTAATATGTTGAGATGCCCTTCTCTGGTGAGTGATTTTGCTAGTAAGTCATCCACATAATATTCCATCATAGTATGCATCATGTCATGGAAGATGGTGGTCATTGCTCTTTGATAGGTCGCTCCTGCATTCTTTAGACCAAAAGGCATTACATTCCAGCAATATGTGCCCCATGGACATGTGAAGGCTATCTTATGTTGATCCTCTGGTGCAATCTTTATCTGATTGTATCCTGAAAAGCCATCCATGAGTGAAAGCATGGCATGTCCAGCTATCAGATCTACTATGATGTCAATATTTGGTAGGGGGAAGTCATCCTTAGGACAGGCCTTATTTAGATCTCTGAAGTCAGTACAAATGTGGATGCCCCCTTTTGGTTTGCTGACAGGCACAATGTTGGAGATCCATTTTGCATAATCAATTGGCCTAATGAACCAACATCTAGGAGTTTCTTGAGTTCTATTTTGACTAGTACTACAATTTGAGGATTCATCTTACGAAGCTTCTGTTTGACAGGTTTGGCTCCTTCTGCGACAGTGAGGTGATGCATGACTAAATCAGGATCAAGCCCAGGCATGTCTGCATATGACCATGCGAAGTTGATTTGACGCTTCTGGAAGAACTCTAAAAACTTAGGCTATTCCTTGGGAGTGAGAAGAGATGCCAGATGTATGATATGAGGATTTTCAGGAGTCCTCATTTTGTATTCTTTGGTTTCCTCGATGAGAATCGTTGATCATTCCTGTTGTGCATTAGCAGGGAGAATGTCAAACCCTTCATCCTCAGGCACCTCAGAGAGGTTTTCACCATTGGATACGCTCTTTCTTTTTACTTTTGTTGGATCAAATAGTGCCACAGTGTGGTTTTCACTGGAAGATCCATGTTTTATTGTTATATTTTTGCAGCTGAAAGGTTTGGCATCTGCCCCGAAGTATGCTGCGCTATTAAGTTCAATGGCGAATCCATCTTTGTGATCCCCACTTGGTAGGTTATCCCTTAATTCCAAAAAGTCAATGATGGCCTCATCATTTTGGAAGAAGTCAAGACATGGGGGATTTGGTTGGTTCCATTCAATGAGTTCAGGGTGGATAATGGGCATTGCTTCGTCGATTAGGTTAAGTGCATTAGATGTATCAGTGAGGGTTAAGATGTTATGGTGAAGGTCATTAATGGTACTCTCCCTGTCAGAATTAGGCGTAGGATGAGACGTAGGGTCTGTGGAAGATGTTTCCAGCTTAGGAACCCAAGTGGTCTTTATCTGTGCTTCTCCGTAAACAAGGATGTCTTTGCGTGGCGAAGGTGGTGATGTGTCTTCCTCATCTGAAGTATTAAGTTGTATAGAATCAAATTCCCACTCATGTGAGTCGGTCTTTGAATCACTTTCCAGCATCCGATTGCTATACCATACTGGGGTGTCTTTTGAGTTAAATACTGCAGGTGTGATTGGTTGATGTACCCTTGTAGTGATCGGTGTTGTAGGAAGATTGATGGGGATAAAGGAATCTAGTACAGTGAGTATCGGTAATATTGACTTAGTGGCTTCTACAGGAACTGCTAGTGCCATAGATGCTGCTACCGGTTCTGATACAGTGGCTGCCGCTAATGGTACTATTGATGTGATGGCTGTTGTAGATGGGATTACTGGTTCGCTTGGTGGGATGAATGGTATTGGTGATAGTTGTGTTGGGGTTTTGAGCCTTGATGGGGCAGTTGGGATGGTGCTTGAGGCTGCTTTGATAATGAAAGGTGTCCTTTTTGCAGTAGGCTGACATAGTGGTTTGCTGGGTTTTCCTTTGAATCTGAGCTTAGGAAAGATCTCCTTTTCAAAGCCTAGGCCTGTATTACCTTTGGGCTTTAATTCTGGCCGCAGGGGTTCATGTCGTCCTTGTTTGCAACATCCCAAAGCACTCTGACCATCATACCCCATTCTTTGCATAATGAGGAGACCTTTGCCATACTGATCCGTAGGAAGTTTAACTTGCGATATATCAGTGGTGATGGGATCTTTATAGATCCAGTCCACTAAATCCTCATCTTGGGTTTCTTCTTCTTGACTCTTTCCAAGGATGAAAGGCATCAAAGCACATGCTGGTGTGATCAGTGGTTGCTGGAGTAACTGCTGTGGTTTACCATGTGTTCTAGGAGAAGTGGGCATCTGTCCCACACAAAAGAGTTGACTCAAGTTGTATTCTCCAGGACCTTCCTCTGCTACTTTCATCTTAAGCTTTTCTTGCTTGGGTATAGTGGTGTTTGAACTGGCAAGAGAGGCGGGACTTATATATGATGTGGAGGAAATGGCTTCTTTATTATTAGGAATAGTAATCTCTGGTTGATGGCTGATATTATGGCAAAATGCAAAGGGATTTGCATCGCCCAGGATTGTGATCTCTACACCGTTATGTGGGAACTTGATACATTGATGGTAGGTAGATGGAACGGCTTGCATGGCATGTATCCAAGGTCTCCCTAACAATAGATTGTATGGTAGAGGAAGGTCCAGAACCTGACATATGATGTGTTTTACCACAGGGCCCACTCAGATTGGTAGTACCACAGCTCCTTTGGATGAACGCTCTGCATCGTCATAGGCTTTGATTGTGATCTTCTTACGAGGATCCACTGATTCTACCGCATATCCCAATGCTGTGACCATTTGTAGTGTACAAATATTTAAGCCTGCTCCATTATAGATCAAGACTCGCTTGATCTTATGCTGATTAATAAATCCTTCAATGTGGAGTGAGGCGTTATGAGGTTACTGGAAGGAAGAGTTGTCACTTTCGAAAAAAATGAGACAAGGTGATGACTTTAGACTTCCAACCATGGCTTGAAATTGGTCTATATTCAGATTTGCAGGGACCGACGCCTCTTGGAGTGCTTGATCCAAGATAGTTTTATGAGATGGCGATAGACGCAAAAGCTCTAAAATGGATATAAGCGCAGGGGTTTTGTCTAATTGTTCCACAAGATTGTACTGCTTTGGGATGGAGGTGGTGCCTTGTGGAGCTACCTTTATGGTGACCTTGCCACGACGTGTAACAACATTGCAATTTGAGTTGGGATTTTTGAAGGTTATAGTTGCAACTTGTTCACTGGCATCATACAGATGATTTACAGTGTAATTATACGCAGCCTGTGTATAATCAGTGGTATCAGTGCCTCGCCTGGAAGTGGAAGGACCCCTTTGATCTTGTGATGGAAGTGGATTTTTGAACATCAAATGATCATTATTTGTTGTTTTTGGTTCATGTCCTTCAATTTCAATTTCTCCTTGGTCAATAAGATCTTGAATAAGATCTTTCAATCGGTGACAATTACTTGTCTTGTGTCCTCTTCCTTGGTGGAAATCACAGTGTTCAGTATCTCTCCACCATGCCGGTTCGACCTGAGGCTCATAGTTTGATAGTTTAGGTAGAGTGACCAAATTTTGAGAAATGAGTTGTCGCAATATTGTTTCAATGGGTTCCCCTAAGGGAGTGTATGTTCGTTTTTGTTTTTGTTGACGAGGTCTTGGTTCATCATGAGATGTGATGCAACCTTGGTTGAAAGGAACATTTGTGTTATTCTGAGGTGGAGGATTTTGTCCTGCAATCCGAACCACAGGTTGTGCATTTTGGATAGTCCTATCATCTACAACCCCATCGTTGACGATATTCTTGTTTTTATTCCAGAAGCTTGGTTTATCACTATTGAAGTGCGGACGAGGACCATCTTTTGGTTCATTAAAGATTTTGATGAGTCCTTTCTTGATGAGTGCCTGTTCACATTTCAAACCCTTGGTGATCATATCATTAAAAGAGTCTGTGTCTTTGACATCCAGGTGAAATTCCATTTCTTCATTTAAGTTGGAAATGAATATTTCCACTAGTTCTCGTTCAGGTAACTGAAGAGAACGTTTGCTAGACATTTGGCGCCATCGTTGCAGGAATACTGAGAATAGTTCACCTGGTTTTTGTTTGGTGTTGCACAGATCAGCCATGGTGATGTCACGTTCAATGTTATGAGAGTAATGTGCTAGGAACTTCTGGATGAGTTCCTCAAATGTTCTAATGCCACCTGGTAGTCAGGAAAACCATGTTGTGGTTGTTCCTCCCAATCTTTGGGGAAAAAGGCGCATTAGGTATGTGTCTTCATATGCCACTTCAAGACAAGCAGAATGAAATTCTCTGACATGATCACGGGGATCTCCCTTTCCTCTATATTTTTCAAATTTGGGTGTTTCGAATCCTCGTGGAAAGGGTGGCATATAAAGATTCCTATCAAAAGGATAGGGACATATGTCATTGAGTGAGAATTGGTTAGTCTTGACACCATTATGAAGTTGTTGGGCGAGATTCTCAACTTGTTGCCGCAACATCTCCATTTCATTTGGAGGAGGAGGTGGTGGGTTACCTCGAGGAATGTTATATCTGATGGGATCTCTGCCTCCTTCCTCTTCATGGCAATTTTGTCTTTCTGATGCTTGTCTTAATTGGGCAAGATCAAAGTCAGAGGGGAGTTTTGCTCCTTCTTGAGCGAGTCTTAAGAAGTGAGCATCCACATTGCTCCTGAGTATTTCGTCAAACAGTCTGTTAAAGAGAGGGTTATGCTGGGCCCTTTCTATTGTTGCAGGAGTAGGAGTACTTGGGTTTTCGTCATTCGCATTTCCTCCAAGTGCTTCTTGAAATTCATTGAGATTCTCCTCTTCTTCTTCTTCCATTTCTATTTCTCGTTGCCTTGACTGTGATCGGGTTTGGGCCATTTTGTTTACAAGCTTTTTGTTGAAGTTGTGTGAAAATGATGATGAGTTTTTGATGAAATGAGAGATTGATGGTTGGTGAATTGTGTTGCATGTAGATTGCTAGCACTTTTAAGGTAGATGTAACCGAAATTCCTTCTTTGAATTGCTTGTTTGTTTTGATAAGTTTTGATGTGATAAGGTGTAGAGAAATCTGAGATGTGTTACAGATTGAACTACCTAGTAATGAGAGGATTCACTCATGAACTAGTTTTAACCTATGTAGATGTGTCTCTTAGGATGAGTTTATCCTAGATGTAGAAACAATCTAAAAGTGATGTGATGTGTTTGATTCAAGCAACATCTAAAAGAGAACTTGGGATGAGAACCTCTGAATTTTTTTGAGAGTTTGGAACGAATTGATGATGAAGTGATGATGGATGAATAAGATGATGAATGAAAAATGTTTTTAACTTCAATAAAAAATTTGTGTCGCAAATGGGACAAACTCTACCTCTTCCCTTTCAGGTGTTGGTGGTATTTCTTGAGCTACGTTGTAGGTGATACAGACGTTTGGGAAAAAGTTGGGATTAATCTTACCTCCTTGGTTTTTGTGATAACTTAGAGCTCTATATTGCATAAAAGCTCTGCGGTTCAATGTCTCTGAATCAAATTCGTTTGTTTTGCCTTGAAGGTAGAGACACATGCCATGCAGAAAGACTCTATGTGAGACAAAGATTTGTCTATTTATATAGAAGAACTTCCTCCTTTTGATCAAAGCCTTTGAGCTTAATGGTCTTCTTTTCAAGTTGATATTCTGATGACGCTTCTTCTTTCGCAAGATGTGAAGAATGGTCATAAAGTTTTGACTCTTTGTTGTTTGCACTTTGTTTTTGATGTGTTTGTTTGCTTTGAGAAATGTTTGGTTGGATGAATACTTTGTTTTTGGAAGTAATTTTCTTTGGATGTATCTTTGACAAGAAAACAAAGCAAGCACACAAACACAAGAATGTTGCCTAAAAGGCACAAATGAGTATGGGTCTAGATCAACCCAATCCTTGGACTTGTATATGACCCTTCCTTTAGATGTATTTTAAGGTGTATTTCCAAAGCTTGAAGTCGGCTCAATTTGCACTTGGTCTTTAAAACGAACACACTTTCAAACACTTTTTATCCCTAAGGTCAAATGGCCAGTTGTGATAAATTTAGCCCACATCTTGATATTTCTTCGACTTTGGTACTACATACCTTATGAATCCCGCCGTGGCAGGTAAGGATGTGATATACTAAGTCTTGCGCGAGCATAACAAATAGATGATCCCTATGATGGGGGAGTCACCACTTTTATCAAGCCACAAGTGACTTTTCAAAAAGCTATGTTTCTACTCAAGGAAATATGTATGGTGAGTATCTTGGGAGCAAAACCATCTATGCTCTTGCACTAAATTATATCGCAAATATCCTCAATCAATAGAATGGGTGGGCTACTACTTAAAGGTGTTTAGTCATGTTCGATGTTTTTGGACATAAGTTCATTCTGTAGTGACTCACTTAAGAGCCTTGTAACTGGTGGTGGGGCCCATTTGTCCTTTCAGCCAGTTACACTGTAGGAACAGCTATACCCAAGGCTACAACTTTTGCTCTCACCTGATTTTTATAGCGGCTCAAAGGATTTACCGCTCGAGGTCGTTCCCAAGAGTATCGATCCCTTGGTAGGCCTCTCTTAAAAAGATAAAATTTGAGTGTTACTAACACTTTTGTCTTGCACCTAGGACCATGAAAGCCAAGGGAGAGGATAGTGTGTGTTAGAGGTAGGACCACTCGACTGAGTTTTTGCACAAGTGTGCCAAGCACGAAAGACACTTGTTCTATTTAATCCACCATTGCAATGTGATCTAACTATTTGGAGATGTTGCTTCAACATCCATGGTGTTCTTTTTAACTTTCAAAGGCAATGCGTTTTGTAGTCTAGAAATTAGAAGTCCTGGTCAACTTAATGAAAACACGTTTTGCTTGAAGTAAAACTGTTTTTGAGCTTGAAGGAAAAATGGCTTGTTCTTTTTAGATTTGCTCAAAACAAAGTGTTGATTGTAAATTTCTTTAAGTTGATGCAAGAAAATAAATTTTGTTTTGTTGATTTTAAGCACCAAAATGAAGTTTGTTTCCTAACTAAAAAAATAAAGTTGTTTTGTTCAATTTTAAAACACCAAAGACAAGTGACCCTAACTAGAAAGCAATGAAAATGTGTTTTTGGTTCAAGTTTTTTTTAATGCACCAAAGGAAAATTTGTGATTTTTTAATGGTGAGTTTTAACCTGCACAAACAACAAATTGTTAGTAAAATCTATGTCCAAGGGGGGCTTCCACAAGCCTAAAATTTCTACTTTTTTGGTTACAAGGTGATTTTTATGACATTCTGTTACAATAGTGCTAGTCTGCGTTTGAATAGAGGCACTATTTAACACTAATGCGCTGAAAGAAGGGGAAGACAGAAAGACAAAAGTGCTGAAAGAGGGTCAATAGCACCAAAACAACGTCAAAAGCGCCAAAACAGTTCCAAAAGCACTGAACTTGAGACAATAGCGCTATTGTAAGAACAATAGCGCTAAAACCATAAGTATCGGCAGCGCTAGAACGTGTTCAATAGCGCCAAAGCGCAACCTGTGTGACACTTTCAACATTCAGACATGTTAGTTTGTTAAAAAAAAAAGATGATATTTTTGGTGTTTCGATTCACGTCGGGTTCACCAAATGATGCCCTTCAAAATGGACAAGGTTAGTCAATGATAAACAACACACAAGACAAGAAACTGTTAGTGTTAGTCAATCAAAAACTAATCTAAACAGGCATATCAAGAGAGACACTAAAATCATGAAAGCATATTTAACTAAAGAAGCAAAGATGATGAGGCATCTCCAAATACCTCCTAACATGCTCTTAGCTCTTTCTCCCTTGTTCCTCTCCTCTCCAGGTTCCAAAATAGTGTAGCTCTCAGCAGTTTTTTGCACTATGGATGCTTATGGAGGATTGAGATTGTAGTATTGTGTTCCAAATATAAAATGAAAAGCTAATATTAAGCTATTGATGCTAAAATGATTTATTTTAACCAAAATGACAATACATGAGTTTTCTATGCTAAATGCTCTCTTAAAATGTCTATAGGTTAAATGCATACAAGTTTTCAAGATCTGGATTATGAAGGAATGAGCTCTATTTATAGGAAAAATGGAGCAATGGATGGTTGAGTTTGAGTAATCTCAACAAGGGTCAGGATTGAATGATTTCAAATCCATGTGAGGGCTTTCAACCCAATCCCAGGATGACAAGTGTTAATGTGAGATAGGTTGAGAGGGGAGGGAATAAGCATTAAATGCTTGATATGACCTTGGGAGTTAAAGTCAAGGTTGGTTGAATGAATAAACTCTTTATTCAAAGAATAAAACTTTTATCCAATGGATAAACTCTTGTGCAAATGTGAAATGGATGAATATGGTCAAAACAATAAATGTTTGGGGAGACAAGTTTGAAATAACCATAAATGGTTATGTAAGAGCCATAAATGGTCATGTAAGAGCCATTAGTGGTCTTGGAAGATTTTGGGGGTTAATTTGTTAAACACACAAAACATTAAATGCTTTTCAAAGACTTTGGAGTCTTTGAGAAGTGACTTCATTTTGCTTAGGAATGTGACAATAATTAGGGGATGGATTAGGCTAATTAGGAAGGGGTTAGAAGAATCTAGAAGGGGATTAGATTTTGCAAGTGGATTTGGTGGGTGAGGAAAAATAGGATTTTATTAAAATAAATCAATTTATTTCAATAAATGTGTGCAAGTTGCATTTGTAGGAAAATGCAAGTGGGGGGGGGGGGGATAATGATTTAAATAAATGTTTTATTTAATTTATTTAAAAGAGGAAAAAGGGGAATTTAATTAAATAAATAGGTTTTATTTATTAAATTGAATGTGGATTTGTTTTAATGAATTAATTAAAATAAATTGAATAATTTATTTAATTAATAGGAGAATGTTTGGAGATGCATTAATTAAATATTAATTTAATTAATTGATGACTAATGGATTTTTAATCAAATAAATAGCGAATATTTATTTAATTAAGCTGGACAGATTTGTGTGACTACAACTATATTAACTTGAATCATAATGTTGTCAATGAGGTCATGTATTATATTTAAGGTCCATGCAACATTACACCTAATGGACTTGGACATCATAATATCTAGAGAAAATATTAGCATCATAACTGGAAGGAAAGTAGAAACATATATATTTGAGGGTCTAATGGGGGATAAAGTTATCAAATTAGTTGTCAAGAGTTGCTTCATGATGATATCGTATAGATCTATGAAATGCCTAAAATTTCATAATTACTATAGTAAATTAAAAATATGAACACTAGAATAAAATTGTACATTATCAACATGGTTAACAGATGGATTCTTATTTGGTTTTAAGAAATGGGAGGTTTCAATACCCTTTTTGAATATCCTTCAAATAAAAAATTTGAAGGCGCATGTAGAAGGTTGAGGGTTAAGAAGAGGAGGTGTAGCTTAGAATATTGGCATTAAATATATCCAATTCATAGTCTCGTATGCTACCACACAAGTAGAAATTCTATCATAATAGTCAAATTTTATTCCGGATTTCTGGGAGACAAAAGTTTACGACAAGATGTTATATTCATCATTAACTAATATATAATGCATTTTGCAAAGCATGGATTCAAAATGTTTTGGTAAGGCGTTTGTGGTGGATGAGAGACTCATTGGAGAGGTTACGAATCTTTCTATGGAAGGAATTAAATTTTACAGGGATAGGAAACTTTCTGATGTGCCGTTAAGAAATTCCCTAAGACGACGAAGGAGAAGGCGGATTTTGTTAAGGTTAACAAGTCCAACTTTGAGCCAAAGCAAATTAAGCCCATTTGGAGGGAACTTCTGAAAGCCATCATGGAATTCTTCACTCTAGATGATAGGTTTATGAAGATTTATGGATACCACTTCGTTTTTCTTAACCAATTCAGGCATAAGGTGAAGATTTATTTCCCCTTTTACTTGCTATCTTCTCTGAATGCCAACATTAATGAACATAGAGAGAACCCCCACATTAATCCGGTTCTGCATCAAGGGTTAATTTTGCTTATCTATGAGCATTGTAAGGCTAGGGCCTTTGAGAACCCTAATAAGGCTCCTTCGGTCTTTGATTATGATGGGGAGGGTAGTGGAAGCTCTGAGAATAGGGGATGGGACACTGAGGATGATGATGAAGAGGCTGCCCCCCCTCCCTGCCCTCCCAAGAAACCTAAAAGGGAGCATAAGCATTTGTCTGTCGGGACTAGCAAGGGAAAGGGTTCTCCTTCGACGAGGGAGACAAGTTTGCGAAGAAAACCAAGGGGAAAGGTAAACACTCTGCAATTGTGATTTCCAAAAGCTCCCTGGAGCATGATGATCCTATATCCCCTTCTCACTCTAAGGAATCTCTTTCTCCTCATGATAAGGAGGGGAATTCTTAAGAGTTTGTTAATTTGAGTTCTTAGGACTTTCAGCCCAAGAAAGAGATGGCTATTAGGGTTTTGGAGACTGCCAAAAACAACTCTGTTTATCTCTTTCGACTCTTCAAATGGGCTTTTCAGGAGATTAAAATCCTCAACCTAAAACAGAGAGCCCTTCCCTCAAAATTTGAAGATTTATAGGTTAAGGGAGATTTGGGGGAGAAGCTGCAAGGTATTGTTGAGCCGATGCAATTTGGTGGTGTGAAGGAGAAACATCAAGGGACCATTGTTTATGCCCTTTGGAATGAAAATGAGAAGAAAACGATGGCAGATTGTTTAACCAAGAATGTGGAGGCTATTAAGAAAATCAAATATAGGCATGATAACAAGTGCAAGGAAGTGAAACAGAGGATTAACAAATGTGAAACTACCTTGTAGAAAATTATGGAAGACAGTCATAAAATGGTTAAGTCTACGATAAATTATATGAGAATTGTGGTGGCTAAGTTGGAAAAGTTTCACCAGGACAGGGTATTTGTTGACCTAGACCAAGATAAGGACCTGGGTACCGAGGACACTTCAAGTCCAAGCAAGAGAACCAGGGCTAGTACAAAAAAAAGGTTTGCTAAGATGCCCCAGGATATCATGGATTTGAAGGATATGACCTAGAAGATAGACCGGCTCGAAGCTGAAGTTGCTAAAACTTTAAAGAACCTGGGAACTAGTGTTGTCCCTTTTGCTAATGTTGTTCGGTCTTTCAGCTGGCCTTTTGCTATTGTTGGGCATTGTGTTTCTTTGTTTGTCTCATTTTCCTATTTGTCTTGTTGTCTTTTTGGTCTACTCTGTTTTGAGGGGCTTAAATGATATATCATATGTAATTTCTATGTAAAGGGTTTTAGGTCCCTTTAAAACTTGTTTTTGCCTTAATAAAAAACATAATCATTAATATATAGTAGTGCCTTGCTTACATTGTGTTGGAGCAATGCTCCCAAGCCAAGATCTGGAACACAAACACTTCCACACAATTGAGAGAGAAATATTGATCACTAGGAAAGATGTTTTAAGTTGAGATGTTTACAAATGTACAAAGTCTTTGCTTAAATAGGTAAGAGGCTAGAGAATTTAGAGTATAGAAATATACATGTGTCTCAATGAAATGAGATATTAGGTAGAGTAGGTAAAAGCCAACCACCTGACATCTCAGTTGCACTTAGGAGATATGCAAACCTAAATGGAAGCCTAAAACTATTAAATAAATGTGCCTAAGTTGTACATAAGAACAGTAAATAGGGAAAACCTATTTACTCTAACACCCCCCCTTAAGTGCAACTTAGGAAGAAAAATGCAACATGATATGATGATGATGTGTCCTGACAAGTAGGGCCATGTTAGGTACCCATGTACAAATGATCATGCAACTAATCTCTTACAAAGAAAGAAGAGAAGAATATCTCATGGGACAAAAAACCTCTTCAAAAGAGAGATAATTTAAATAAACATAAGTGGTAGGATGAATGATGAATGGAGGACTCAACACCAATACCCTCCAAGAACTACATCCATTAGGAAGATATAATGAATAGGCCCCCATAAGAGGAACAGATAGAGACAACATTGCCCCCCCCAATAGGAGGAAATAATAGAGACAACATTGCCCATCCATAATGAATAATGACCTGCAAGAATAGTAAGTGTTTGAAGGCAAAACATACTCCAATTCTTACAAATCACTTATCTCCCCTTAGGAAGAAACAAAACCATGTAGAGATGCATGAATTCTTCCCATTCAGGATATGTTGGATATGGTGGAAGCATGAGGAATGATGATGTCTATGAAAATTTCTCATGACATGTCTCCTTGTTCATGAAAGATGATGATGCCATGTAATCAAATCAGGTACATGCCCAATCAAACAAGAAAGTGACAAGATGGAACTATGCAAAAACTAATATGGAGCAAGATCCAAGACAAAGATGATGTGATGACAAAAATGCAACGATTGTCATTAAAGAGAAAATAAATCCCTCAAGTGTGCCCTCCAAATTTGAAACGTGAGACTCCACAGGAAATGAACCAATGTTTGACAAATAGGAATCTCAATCAAGAAGACAAATAGATACAACATGCAATGAAGCATTGACAATGTGTCCTTCAACCAAGTCCAAAAGACAATGATAATCTTGTTGCTTAGGAATGATGAAAGTCTCAAGTGAAGGCTCATCAACTACCTCTGACAAAGAATCAGGAACCTCAGAAGAAACCTCATCCTCATCTGAAGTCTCAAATTGCTCCAAAGTAGCTAATTCCATAATAATATTATAATCATAGGGTATATTCTCTAAAGGATGAAGATCATACAACAATTTGAAAGGGGATCATCTGGGAATGACTGAGAATCACAATCTCCATATAACTCCCAAATATAATTCCAAAGAGCATGAGGACATTTAAAATCTATAATGGATTCCAAGATGCTATTAGGGACATGCATAGAAATGACTCCTAGGATGTATGATCTCCCTTACATCTCCAAGCAACTAGGTGTGCTAGGTAGAGGAACTAGATCATACAAATAAGGCAACAAACAAAGCCAATGGAGATGAGTGATGATGCCATCTCGCCATTTGACATAATTCCCTCTCTTCAAAACAACTTATGATAGATGAAAAGAAAACCCTATTTTTGACCATAATGATTCTTCAAAAAATGCTCTGAAAAGATAGTGCCATCACAAGATAACAGAAACTCCCAAAAAAAAAGATAGAAAAGACAACATTAAAAACCTGATTTGCTGCAAAATCCCATTGATTGAGCAATGAGGAGCTCGTTAAATGAAATGTGACAGGTTCTTGTGTCACGTCAGCTGTAGGTCAAATGACCATGCAAATCACCAATCACCATGAGAGGTTCAAGCACCAATCTTTCATCTCCTTAGGACTCTCATCCCGATGATGAATCACAGAGTGTGATTTGAAATGTTGATGATAAAAATCTTGCACACAATCGAATCCAAAAGCATTATAAGAACCACCACACTACTCGATAGAAAAGTCTGAATCGATCAATAAAACTATGGGTTCAATTTGGCAAACAAATGTTGAATATGGGTTGATCTCGTTGTGCCAAGATACGAACAAGATATATGTCAGCTGCAATTGTGATGCAGGGAGGTACAATGCCAATCATATAAGAAAATGCATCCTCAGTCAATGAGCCAGGTGCCAAACACATGATCCAATTGTCTGCAAAAACTAGCTAGAGGAGAATACAGGCTGTAAAGCGTGGCCTTCACGCTTGATCTGCAAACAACTTTATACTTTGTTGCAACAAATTCTAGGAACAAAAAAATCTTTCAATCCATAGTCCATGAAAAACACCGATTGAATGCAGGCCAAAATCAGTCAAGGCACGACAATAATGATTGGCCAGCCAAAAAAACTAGAGGCCGATCTTATAATATATTGCAGCAAGCAATATATCAACTAGACAATAAACTCGGATCTCAAAAAAATAACTTTGCCTCTACAACAATTAAAACTCGAGCCAACATCGCTCAAACAGACGACGATATGCCAAATTATAAATCGATTTCAACACCCAAGGCAAGGATTTGTTTAGTGATATCAACCTATCAATAGCAAATAAGGTCCGACCCACATACAGTTAAAATATGTCCACCAATGGAATACATCACCACACAATTGTAATGAAGCCGCTTCACGCTCTGATATGCCATGCCTAATGCAAGCAAAAGGCAAAGTGATCACAATCTTTGCAGGAAACGGTAGTACAATAAAGATCCACTCGCATAAACCCTGATCAGGTGGACGACAACCAAAAATGTTCTGTCAAAGGCGATAAATATGGAATGTATTGGCAAAACAACCAGATCCACGTAAAGTCTTTCACAAGCCAGATCTGACGATGACAAATGACAAAATATGTGTTGTAAGGGGTGTGTTCTTGTTCTCTTTGTGTTGTACAATGAGTGTTCAGGTTTGCGACATGGCTTAATCATCTCTTATGGATTCATTAAATCTTGCGGTTGTATCGGGCATTAATAGGTCGATCTTTTGGTGTAATGACAATGGTATACATTTAACAAGTGGTATCGGAGCCTAGGTCATGGGTTCCAACCCCTCGCTTGTGCTAGGGGGGATTGCTGCAAGGTGTGTGCCGTTGGTATAGAAATAAACATGTGTCTAAATGAAATGAAAGAATAGGTAGGATAGGTAAAAGCCAACCACCCGACAACTCAATTACACTTAGGAAATATGCAATCCTAAAACTATTAAATAAATATGCCTAAGTTTGAACTTAAAAATAATAAATAGAAAAAACCCATTTACTCTAACACATTGTTAGAGAAGGTACTTTCAAGACAATTAAAACTATTAGAACAAAAGAAGAAACTAACTCAAGTAAGAGGGAATGAAATTATGGGGGGATTAAATTAAACAATTCTAAGGCAAAGTATTTCAGTTTCCAAGGGAATAGTTTGGTGAGATTAAAAGAATGAATATGGGTCATGGTGTGTCGCTTATCATTCTACATCTAAAAATGGGTAGCTATGAAACTCATGGGAAAAAAAAAAGATAGAATAACATGGGAGTGAGAATTATCTTTAGAATCTGTACTTATGCTTTCACATGAGAGTGTAGGGACAACATTCAATTTAGTTTTCATGGAAACAAATTAATGAAGGATATATTAGATTGCACTTGGAGTATTGATGGAAGTAAGAATATGTGGGTTACAAGAGGAGCGTTAATTTAGGGGAATAGGTGTGGATCTAATGCGTAGAGTTAATATGGGTTATTTAGGGAATAGAGTTGTGTTGAATAATTGTGATAAATTGATGAGATGAGAGAAGGTGGGAGGAGAGGTATATGAAAGAAGTTGAGTACCAACAACATGTATCGAGTAAGTAATGATATAGAGATGAGGGATGAATTGAAAGTTAAAGAATGAGAAAGTGAAAAGTGGAGGTTGGGACCAATTAAAGGAAGAAAGATTAGATATGTAAATAACAAGAGGTTGTGATGGGAAGGGGAGGAGGCATAATGTCAACTAGAGGTAAAAAGGGCACAAGAAGGGAAGGAATTGATGTGAGAAAATGGATGAGAAATCTTGGGTTTGATGAGAAATCAACTCATTCATGATTTGACCAATCCTTTTTATATTGTTTATTTAATATGTTTAAAGTGAGATCGACTTCCTCACCATTAATTACTCATTATTTTCATTGATAGGCATGTTGGTATTATTCATAACGAAAGAAGGATTGAGACGAAAGACTGTACCTAAGAGGAACAGCAGGTCGGTGGGAGATGTTTTGAGCATATAATCCAAAGCAGCATAATTGTAAAAAGGAAAGAAGCAAAATGGGTTTAATTATTGATTCAACCCAAAACATGCTTTACGAGAAGGATTCTCCACCATTGGGCTTTGCCCATTTATCTCAATTAAAATTCAATGAAATCCTTAGATAACGCCGTGCCTCTGGGTCAATTTTTATCTTATTCAAAAATAACCCATGCTTCCCATGTTAGTGCATATTATAATGTCTGAAGTTGCCTTGAAGGAATCGTACCGAATTTCATGGCTAAAACATTAATCAAAATGCATAGAAATAGTTTCTTTACATCGAATAAGAATTAATAATCTCAAGAGGATCAGTATACTGTATATTTATGCAGGCAGACAATGACAGATCACAAATTTTCTCCAAATTGTATGCCAAATGGGTAACATCGACAATTGTATTATAGTTTATTTACAGAACAGATTTGGTAACAAACATGAGATAGTTTCCCTAGCTGGTACACTTTTTCAACAATATATATGAGAATAGCTGAGATGGGTGTTTATTTATGATATGTTTATTGGGTATGTATGCTATAGCTTATAAGCTATAAGCTTCATATACAGATGAGATCACCTTCTGAAACTTCTAGTAGGCCTGCCTTGATTATCTTCCCCTTTGAGACGAACGGCTGTGTAGGCAGCAGCTCCTGTTAGTGCTCCCAAAATTGGTGCTATAAGATATATCCATACGCCTTTGTAGTTGTGTGCTGCAATTGCAGGCCCCAGAGTTCTAACAGGATTCATGGAAGCTCCAGAACTTGTTCTGCCAGAAACCCATTAAGAAAGTTTTCATGAAAACCCAATATGAAAGATGGAATCAAGATTGTAACTTTGTGTAGCAATGGATTAACCATAAACTTACCCTGCAACAAGTATGTTAAGCATGACTGTAGCACCCACTGCTATTCCTGCAAGTTCACCCACCTGCATGCATCAAATAAAGAGTATTTTTAAGAGGAACTGAGTCTGATCATGGCCTGCCATGTATGTCATAAACCACTGCTAAAAATTAAAAAGCTTAGTATGGGAATTTGTACCCAGGGTTGACAAGAAACGTGGAAGATTCTGGGAACTGGTAATAAATTAATAACAATACCACCCAGAAAACTTCTTTGGAACCCAGTACACTAGTTTACTGGAAACAAATGTTACTGTATTAATATTGAATTTGGAGTTTTCCATTATGATTGTTTAAGTATTTTTAAAATAATGTTTGAGATCATGTTTTATAATATTTCATCAAGATGAAGATAAAAGAAAAAGATAAAACAAAAAAAGAGAAATGATGATAGGTCATGAGATATCCAAATTAAAATTATGAACTGTGAAAATTTATATCTCTACTTCACACTTACAGCACGAGTATCTGTAGCCACAGCTGTGACAACGAACATGAGATTGAAAGTGATGAAGAACTCCAAAGCAAAGCTTTGAATGTAGCTACCAGAGGGAACTGTAACCCCACCGCTCAAAAATGGATGAAATATTAATTTCAGTACAAATGATGCACAAATGGATGCAAGCACCTGTGCTCCTATGTAAGCCGGTACCTGAACGAACAAAATCATATAAAACAATCTTTTCTTTATATTCAAAATTAATTTTTTTTGGTAGAATGAATTATCCTCAGTTCTTAATTCTTAATCAAAGAAATATGACATAAATTTGTGTTCTCATATTGAATAAACTCATAGATGATATAAAATCTTCCATAAAATAAATAAAAAAAAACTCCTAACCTGAATCCAAGGAAACTGGCGAAGAGCTGCAAAGGATATGGTGAGTGAAGGATTGAGGTGAGCCCCGGATATGTGGCCAGTTGACAATATGATAATCATAACAGCCAAACCACCTGTAGCGGCAAGGCCTATCAGTGTCACAGAACCACCTGTTTTTTCATTCACAATGGCCGTTGCAGTCCCAGCGAATATGAGCATGAAGGTCCCAATGAATTCTGCTGCAACCTTAAGTCCAAACATACAATAACTCAAACAAATATAATAGCACATAAATGTTTAAAAAAAAATCTTATACCAATATCTTTTTTCTAATATTAGACTTCAAGAATTAATGATCACAGAAAATAAATTAATGATATAAAAGATGAGAGCAGATAGTATCCTGATAAAAGATGAGAGCAGATAGTATCTTGATAATTTTAAGAGAATGGATACCTATCAACTTTTGACTTCCATATCAGATTACAAGATGCTATGAATTCTCCAATAAGCAAGAAGTTAAATTGTGTTATCTATCATTATTTTAGTTGAAACTAAACTAACAAACAGTGAAAAAGTAACTACGTATCCATTAGTAGTTGTAATGGTACAGAAAACATTATATTAATCCATTTTGGCTTACAATATTTCGCTGCATAAAGTTCAGGGGTAAAATTTTGAAGGCTATAGGTACTATCAGACTTTTTCTAGATTTTTCGGAGAGCACTTGTAATCTTTACAGTGGAGGGTAAGATTTTTTTATTGCCCAAAAGTCGGTGTCTCGTGTGCTTTGGCAAGCATGAAAAGCGAGGAAAGAAACAGAAAGATGGTGACATCAATTTCAACACTGGGTCCCACATTCCACACTGCAACTAAATGTGCTGCTACAAGTGTAGTCAGCATAATCAATTAAGAGGTTGTTATTCAATGTAGGATCAGTCATTTATGGGACTGATTGATCATTTTGACAAAGTGGCAATAATGGCATTGGATTTTGGGAACGATATTTTCACATGAAATCAGCATTTAAGTCCTACGACACTACCCCCACTACGGTAACAGTAACTGGCAAAGTATTGAATAATGTCTTCTGTACAGGTACAAATGATCAACCTTTTTAACTCGAGATTTCCAGTACAAGATTAGAAGATTAGATTGATTGCCTGCAAATGGGTAAGCATTGGGAATGAATCTCAGGATAACCGTGCAGCAAAAAAGAATACCCAACTGAAAAAATGGGCAAATCCAATTGATTTAGAACAAGAATATGAAGAAGATGAAGATTCAAAACATACAAAATGATGAACTATGTAATGCAATGCCTAAAAGCCCAACCAACCCAACTGAAAAAATTGAGCAAATCCAATTGAATTAGAACAAGAATATGAAAAAGATGAAGATTCAAAATATACAAAATGATGAACTATTTCGTGCAATGCCTAGAAGCCCAATTACCATACCTTTCTTGCAAGAGAAACTGAGGGCAATGCAGCAGGCAAGTCTGAGAAGACCCTTTCTTCAACCCATGATTCGATGGACAAACATGAATTGCAACCGTTGAGCAGAGTCCGCTTTCCATTGGGAGCTCTGTCCACCCTTACACCAAAAAGTGGTGCACCTGGAGTGCCAGGGGTTGGTGGTGCAGATTGAACAGGGGTTGCATTAGCAGAATCACCCATTACTACAACCAACACACAGAAGAAAATTGTAAGACCAGAAATGTATTTCTAGATTCTATGGCTCATTTTGAACCCCAAATGCTTTTTTTTTCGTTTTTTTTGGGTAGAGGATACTACAAAGGGAGAAAGGCCTGATTTACATCTTGTAGAGGTTTTTATAAAGTTTAAGCTACAGAATAGTTAGTTAACACAGTGGAATCCAGATTCAATGCTACAGAACTCGTTCAATACATCTGAAGCAGCTTTATCTAAAATCTATTGTTAAAAACGAAAAATAGTCTATAAAATGAATCACGTAATGTAATCCGAAATGTTGTTACAACTCCAACACAATCGATTCTAGGAGAGATGAACTATGAAACCTTCCTCTAACTTCTCAGCCTGTGGTTGCTACACATATAGACAACAAAACAATGGTAGTTATGTCAAGGAGCTCAGCAAACAAGACATTGGCAAGGAAGGAAGCAAAATAGAAGGTATTTAAAAACAAGTTCCAGAACAGGAATAGGCAGTCTCCAAGGACTAGTTTATGATGATAAGAAGAAACTTCTTGGCATTGGTCAGAAGGCTTGGAAAGCGGGACGAAACAAGACAAGACTTTAATGGTCTGGATGAGAGGATGGTTGGGATTTTATACTCAAATAACGCAGTTTGGGTCACATGGGTGCTGACTATAATGTATTTCTAAAGTTGGAAGTTGGGTGATGATATGTAAGGTCTTCCACTCAGGCGTGTGTTTGGGGGGGAGGACAAAGCAAAAAGTGAGCATTTGGTCCTCTTACTCTCTAATTGCACCTCTTAGAAAAAAGGTGGACCCGGAATCCAACATATTCAACATTTTGGCGTCATTTAAGAAAAGTTGACCCCCACCACATATGGAAGGTGTATGGTTCTTTCTTTTTTTCCTTTTAAAAAGTGTATTATAAATATAAAATATTATATTGGTAGGTGAAATGGCATCATATTTTAAAGTGTATTGCATTTTTCATTTTCATATTTTAATAGTTCATACCTAATTGATTTTTAGGTAGTGTCATATTAAAATAAAGATTTAGAATTCATTTCATTTTTGTTATTTATTCATCTTGAATGTTGGTATCTATAGATTACATATTTAGGTGAATAAGAGGAAGGACAGTAGAGAGAGCCCACATAATAGTGAACATTCATGTACATACATATTTAGGTGAATAAGAGGAAGGACAGTAGAGAGAGCCCACATAATAGTGAACATTCATGTACACACAATGTATGATTATAGAGCACATTCCTAAGCATTGTGCATTTAAGCATTAGAAGGAAGGCTACTAGCACAATAGTTGACCCTTTAGGCTATTCTTTTATACATTTGTGTTTTCTTCAACACTCAATAATATATTGCCATCTTAGACATTGCTACACATTTTTAAGGATCTCTTCTAGTCTTTCAAAATTTACGAGGCTTGATTGCTAGCTATGAAACTCTTAAAATTCCTCCTATCTCTTGAGACAAACTCCAAAAGGTGCTCACAACACCACCTTGTTTAGATATCAAAATTTAATTGCGGATTGTGAAAAGTATAGAGTATGAGAACAAAACTATAATTGTACAAACACCATTGTGTCAGAATGTCCAAAACCATTTGTGGTAGCATCCAACATTAATATAGATTGTAGTTTTTTAAGGTATATAAATAAGATTTAACTTCAACATTAAGTATCTAAAATAGAGCATGACTGTAGATAACTAAGCATTCTCTAAACCCTCATCTTCTCTTTTATCTATTTTCTATGAGCAATTGCAACTCAATCGAATAATTTAAAGATCCATTAAACAGTAAATATATTGTTGTAATTTATTAGTATTCTAGGTTAAGTGATAGGAGAGTCAATATTTACCTTTTTCATCATCTAACCCAATTTTTTAACTATAAAGAGGATCAAGGTTAATTAATACATAATAAAGCAATCACAATCACAGTCAACATAGATAAAAGAATTGAATCTAGAAACACACATTGACCATGTATAGAAATAAATATCATAATGATAAAAGAAGATAAAAATGCTTAGCTCTATGAATGATGTAGATTACTTTATTATAGATGACGTGGATTGTGATTTGGCTTCGTGATCAACAATAACATCTTCCTTATCCATGCTCCAATGAACTATAAAAATGAACATTTTTTTATTCTAGTTCAGTAACACATGTATGTGGCCTTAATCCCAACATTTCTAACCTTGAACATCATTCATTGCCCTTAAAATTTCAATATCACTTTGAACTATGCACTTTGGGTCTTCAAATTTATGTTTATCTTTGGGGAAGTGCACCAAGATGGTGTGCAAAAATGGGGTATAAGTGGACACCTTTTTGTTTTGAAATCAGCTAAACCTGAACTTGGAGGAGCAATTTGAGACCTGTCCACTCAAAATATGAAAATACTCAAAGAACAAAGATTGTAGTGCTCCGAATCTAGTTTCCAAACTACTAATTTTTTTCAAAATTTGATATTATTAAGGGGCTCAAATCCTTCGCGCACGAAAAAAAGGTCTTGATTTTTTCTAAAAAACATAACATCGTGTCTGGTGTGCGCATCAAAAAAGTCATAGTTGTATTTAGTATTTTGACAAATCCTTTGGCAGAAAGATAGTTAAGAGTGAGCACTAGAAATTGTACATTTTTTTGTAATTTTCTGTTGAGTATTTTTTTTTATGATTTTTTGAAACTGGCACATCTTGAAAATCAGGTACCTGTTCGTGTACGAAGCATAACTTGCTCCACAATAATCGAAAATGTAATTTTAAAAAAAAGTGTAAAGAATCAAGTGCACTATAATAATATATAATTTTTAAAGTTTTTTTTGGATAAGTAGATCAAAAGTTATTAAAAAAATGGTACACACATCTCTGAGAACTATGGAGACACTAGTAAAAGAAATTCAAGATTAATAGGTTAATGTTGTTCAAAATTTTAAAAAATTATATGGTTAGAAAGCTTAGAAGATGGGTGAAATTATGGTGGCAATTTTAGAAATACCCACTATAATGTGTAAACCTGATGACGATGAAGTTGAGAAACCAAATTGGAAGAAGAAAACATGTAAAAAGGAGGGAAAAAGGCTCCCAAGCCTCAACCTTTTTATCCAAGCCTAAGTACAAGGAAAAACACATACGGGTTATTTAAATTAAAAATGCATACAGGTTTTTTAAAATAAAAATGTGACCGTGTTTTAAAAAAAAATAAAAAGGCATGCGGGTTTAAAAAAAATACAAAACACGTACGTGTTATGTTTAGCAAGAAAAAATACGTACGCGTTTTTCTTAAATAAAGTTAGATTAGTAACATGCACTTGTATGCAATTCATTTAGCATTCCATTGGTTTTTTCAGTAGGATATATACATAAAATATAACATTTAAGTATAAGTTAAATTTTCTCTTTTTTCTTTTCTCTTTTTTCTCTTTGTCTTTTATCTTTCTTATACTTTAAGTTATATTTTATGTATATATTGTCAGGATATTTAAGAGTGGTTTCAGATCTCTAGGAGTCATAATGCAGATTTTAGAATTTAGGAGATCTTATAATTTTTAAGACTTAGTCAAATTTCAGTAATCTGTGGGCTTGTATCATCACTCGCTATCTCTATATCTCATGGTATTTGCCTCCCTTAAGCTCTAGACTTATCTATTTTCCCCTCTCTCTCTCTCTCTCTCTCTCTCTCTCTCTCTCTCTCTCTCTCTCTCTCTCTCTCTCTCTCTCTCTCTCTCTCTCTCTCTCTCTCTCTCCACCTCTCTCTATCTCACTCTCTCCTCTCTCACCAAGATTTAGATTTTATAATTTTTTAGACAATCAAATTTCAGTAATCACTAAGCTCTCTCTCTCTCTCTCTCTCTCTCTCTCTCTCTCTCTCTCTATTTCACTCTCTTTATTTTCCTCCATCTCTAGACCTTTCTCTCTTCCTATCTCTCCCCCTCACCCTTCTCTCTCCTATCTCTCTATCTCACTCTCTCCTCTCCTCCAAGATTTAAACCTATCTCTCTTACCCTTCTTTATATCTTCCCTCTATTCTCTAAATACACGACACACATTCTCTCTCTCTCTCTCTCTCTCTCTCTCTCTCTCTCTCTCTCTTTTCTCTCTCTCTCTCTCTCTCTCTCTCTCCGTTTATGTTTTTGATATGGTGTCCTAAAGGATCGTATGGGGTCCTAAGGGGTCATATGACGTCGTTAGGAGTCATATGGGATCCTTAGGAGCCACACATGTGTTAGAAAACTATATGACCCCTTCGAACAATAAGGGTTCATATGGTTTCCTAAGGGGTCATATAGTGTCCCTCCCCTTAAGTCTTTTTAGGACCTCTCTCCCTTTGTCCCCTTTTAGCCTTTTTAAATCTCTCTCTCTCTCTCTCTCTCTCTCTCCTTAAGTCCTTTTAGGGTCTCTCTCCCTTTGTCCACTTTTAGCCTTTTTAATACTCTCTCTCTCAAGGTGTCCCAAGGGGTCATATGGTGTTCTAACACATGTGTGGCCACTTAGGAACCCAAATGACCCCTAACGACACCATATGACCCCTTAGGACGCCATATGATCCATCAGGACACCATATAACCCCATTTAACATCATAGTACATGACATGACCCCTTAGGACACCATATGAACCCTTTTAACATCCTAGTACATGACATGACCCTTTAGGACACCATATGACCCCTTAGGACAATATGATGTGCTAATGGGTCATATGGTGTCCTAAGGGGTCATATGGTGTTCTAACACGTATCACCCCTTAGAACCCCATATGACCCCTACCAACACCATATGATCCCTTAGGACACTATATGACCCCTCACAACACCATATGACCCCTTTTAACATCCTAGTACATGACATGACCCCTTAGGACAATATGATGGATCCTAATGGATCATATGGTGTCCTAAGGGGTTATATGGTGTTCTAACACATGTGTGGCCCCTTAGGATCCAAGATGACCCCTAATGACACCATATGACCCCTTAGGACACCATATGATCCCTTAGAACACCATATGACCCCTTATAACATCCTAGTACACAACATGAACCCTTAGGACATCGTATGAACCCTTAGGACAATATGATGTCCTAATGGGTCATATGGTGTCCTAAGGGGTCATATGGTGTTCTAACACATGTCTAGCCCCGTATGACCCCATATGACCCCTAACGACACCATATGACCCCTTAGAACACCATATGACCCCTTAGGACACTATATGATCTCTTAGGAAAATATATGATCCCTTAGGACAATATGATGTCATAATGGGTCATATGGTGTCCTTGTTGGCATTTTATGATCCGGTGATGCTCCGGTGAAGATTAGTGGTTCCTGATGCTTACCAATTCTTTGGAGTTGTCATTAATGGAAACTTAGCCTTCTGATCTGATTCAGTATGAAGTTTGGCTAACCAGATCTCTTGGATAAAGTATATTCCTAGATTAAGACTGTCGGTATTGTTCAGTATACAATTTTGTGATCATTCTCATTTTCGGTGAAGCGGGTTTTGGTTTCGGTGATTAGTTGGTTGGGTATATGAAGCAAATTATCATGACAATCCAGCCTCCGTGTTGATTCCTATGCCTGTTTGAAGGTCAAGTATCCGGTAGAGCAGTAAAGAAGAGTATTCTTCATGTTTGGTGGTGTATCGTGTGTTCAGATTCTTTAAGTTGATTCCGGTGATTGGAAATGTGTTTGGGGCGCTATGTGAAACCTATAGGAAGCATGTGATCTTGTATTTTGGGTCCAAAATATGGTTCGGTAATAGATCTAAGCTGACTTGCAGCTACACGTTTCACATTTTGATAATTGGTGAAGCCGATTTGTGGAAGATTAATTTTTCTATGTGTGGATATATAAGACTGATTTGGATGATGCATTTGGTATGATATATGATGTGGAGACTATTTTGAAGAGATTGAGCACAGTTTCACGTGCACATCTTGATCTTGGTTGATCCAGTAAGCAGTTGCAGAGCAGATAAGCAGATCAGTTACAATGGATCATTTTGCACTTAACTAGAAATGATTTTTGGCATAATCAGATGCTATTTTCCTGTTCACTACTTGTTGTAATCAGTTTGTAATATCTTGTAAGGTAGTGAGCCTTCCTATGAGGTTGTAGCCCTATTTTTGTACTTGAGCAGTGAGCTCTAGGCAACGTGCTTGAATGCAAGTGCATTCCCCTTATGCAATATTATTTTTCTACTGGCCATAGTGGAATAATATTGTGGGTTCAAATCCCATCGTGGTTTTTCCCATTTGGGTTTCTACATAAAAATCTTGGTGTTATGGTTGCATGGTTACTTGTTTTATGTTTCCGCACTTTGCTTTCTTTGCTATTCATCCGGTGGTTGAAGAATAAGCATATCAAGTTTGAAATTTGCAGAACACTGATTCAACCCCCCGCTTAGTGTTCATTGATTCCAACAATTGGTATCAGATCCTAGTTCCTCTGAGGAAGCCTAACTGCTTGAGGAAGGTCCAGGAGATTGAATCAATGGATTTCGGTTTGCAGAGATAGCTTTGTGTAGCACTTGAGGATCTTGATGCAACAAGAAATGAAATAAGTTCCTTAAAGGGAAACTTGAGTGCAACTGAATACTTCATTAAGGATTTGAGATAACAAGTCAACACTTCAAGAGACAAGAGGAAAGAGCTGATGGACAATCTAAAGGAGAAACACGACCAAAGAATTGAAGACCAAAGCAAAACTGATGAATGTGAAAAGCTTGCTAGAGATAATGAGATGCAATCCATTGTGATGAAGCTGACTAAAGAGATTAAAGACCGAAAGAATAATTAAGAAAGTTTGACTCAATCATTGAAAGACAGATCACATGAATGCTACAAACTTACCTATGAGAATGATCAGTTGAAGCTTGAGTTGATACAATCAAGGAATGATGGACAAGAACTTGAAAGACAAATTGTTGTCTTAAGAGATGAACTTGCTATTGCAAATGAATACAAAGACATTTAATGCTAGCTCAACAAGGCTTGATGAGATGCTGGAAAATTAGAGACATGGAATGGACACAAGAGGACTTGGATATTAGAAAGGAGAATCCTTTGGTTCTGGATAGAGCAATGCAAAGCCTAATCATCATAAGAGAAAGAGTCCTCCAGTAAGACAACCTGATGCTTATAAATTCAATGGTAGATGTTTTACTTGCAATAATTTGTTCATATGGAAATCAATGTAGAAGTAGGATGAATAACGAAATGATGAACAATGTTCCTACCTTTACTGGTCAATGTTTCAAATGCAACAATTTTGGTCACAAGTCAAACATGTGCAAAATGATGAATAAATTTCAAAATAAGAGATGTTTTGCATGTGGGATGTTTGGACATATTTATAACCAATGTAGGATGAGACCAAATAAGATGAATTTCAAACCTATGCAGAGAAATGTTGTTTGTCATTCATGCATGCAACAAACAAGGTCACATTGCAAGGTATTGCAGAAGTAGGAATAATGGTCGAGTAAACAAAGGAAAATTAGATGAGAAAGGAAAACTAAAAGTAGATGAAATCAGAGATCAACATAATAAAATGTGGGTTAAGAAAGAAGATTCCAATGTGCAAAATGGCTCCACACCAATCCGGTGATGGAACCTCATCCAGTAAATAGGGCTTTTTGGCCTTAGGGGGATTTTACATGCAGATTCATAGAACCCCCTCTTCAGTGATCTGTAACTGATTTTGGAAGGTTGCAGAAGGTTTAAATCATGTATACAAATGTTATCCAGAAGATCTAATGAAGATTTGAGGCTCTGGTAAGCGATTTCATGAAAATCAAGGTAGCCAGTTGAAGCATTTATTACAACGCAAAATTAGATTTTCAAAAGTTAAAAAGGCATTTCAAAGGTTTATTTTTCACAATGCGATCAAGAGAAAAGAGGAGTGTAGCGAAGAGAGGATATTTGGTGATCTAAATCGAGCTTGCAGCTATTCAAAAGTAATTTCTTGCGCCCAGTTGAATCAAAATGTATTTATCTATTTTGCAAAGCTATCCATTTTCAAACCCTAGATTCAAAATGACATCAACATGCATAATTACTACCCCGTTGGTTATTGAGATTAAGGATAGGGCTAGACTTGTTTTTAAGAAACACCCCTTCAAGCCTGTCAAAGATGATCCAGAAGGAGCATTTTATTTAGTACCCTACGACATTCTTCACAACGAGGATATTAGGGCATACATCCATTATGATCTTGAGGAGCTTGGAAATGTTGATATGTTGTTCCTATACAACAAACATTTGGTGGACAACTTGGAGAACCTTAAACCAGAATATCAGAATCTACAGGACAAGGGTTTTGCACAGTTCATCCATTTCTCGTCGTTTGATGAAGCATAATGGATCTGGTATGTCCTCAACCGAGTCCATGATGAGTTCATGTGGCTTGATAGGCCTTATAAGATCACTAAGAAGACAATTCAAGTTGTGACATGCCTAAGTGCAACCGGTGAAGTACCTGGTCTGAGAAAGGTATCAAATAACACTGTAATAGTCACTACCGGTTCTAAGTTTGACAAAAGAGAAATGATGATCAATGACATTTTGGAGCATGATGTCAGATTTGCATAAAAGGTGGTTAGTTATAAATTCTATCAATCAAGCAAACATAATTCAATCTCTGAGACTGCAATTTATTCAACATATTAGATTCTGAAGGAAGATAAGAGGTATGATCCGTGTGAAGTTCTCTTGAATTAATTGTTGAGTAACTTGAAGAAGACCAAACAAGATAAAAATATCACCTTCAAGTTTGGTACTCTTATTGTTTGCTTGGCCTTGTACTTCATGAACGAGATTCCCGATGTGGGCAAAGTCCAATGGACTTATGATAAACTGGTGGCCATACAAATCAAGGAATGGATAATGGGAATTGGTGATGCTACAATGAGAATATCCATGTTATGGGGCTATTTCAAGATCTTTCAGGCCTCTATGAAAGCCCGAGAAAGAGTCCCTAAGGAGATTGTAGAGAAGTATAAGAAAACCATTTATTTCATGGTTAACAAAGATCAATGTTTAATGGAAGCTATTGAGCCAAGGACTGTGTGGATCCTTCCCATGGGCTATGAAGTTGATGCAGTTATCCTTGATGCCTATGCTCAACACATGTTGAGCCAATCGGTGGATGAAAAGGAAGAAATATTTGGTACATTCAAGGAAAAGGACCTCACCTTGCACAAAAAGTTCACTGATGTCGGTAGGAAGAGGAAAATTAGGAAGGAAGCAAAGGCGGTTGCAGAGAAGATGGGATTGACTAAGGAAGCCATGAAGAGGGCTAGATCTCAGAATATTCTGAGGGAAGAGGATGTGATCAAACCACAACATAAAATGGTGTCCTCCTCTTCTAAGAAGCCCAAAGCTAAGCCTAGTAAATCTACACCTATCTCCAGAGTGAAGAAACTGGTACCTCCACCTAAGTCCTAACCAACAGTATCTACCGGTGGAGTTGAGAAAAGGAAAAAGGAGAAGCCTTTAAGGTAGTATGTTGTAGTTGAGGAGGAGACAGAGTCAGATGAGGAAGTCCAAAAAGTTAAGAAGACTGCTACCTATGCTTGAGTAGTCAGAAAGCCATCTGGTGATGCTCCACCCTCCAAGAAGACAAAGACTCAAGGTGATCCATTTGAAAGATCTAGAGGAACCAAGAAGTAAAAATCTGAGATAGATGAAGCCTTGGAGTCTGATAAGGTTAAGATTATTCCTCCTAAGTCCTTAGAAGATATAAAGAATGAAATGATTAAGGATAGAAATTTGAATAACATTGCTATATATTATGAGAATGTGGATGTTAAGGAGTGGAGAGAAATTGAAGAAGTAGTTGTTCAATATATGAACAACTTCAGTAGGGATCTGATTGAATTATCATCCGAGTTACCTAAAGAGTTGTATGATATTCTTGATATCCAAAGAAATACTGCCTGTCGAAAAGATGACGAAATGCAAGAATATGTATTGGTTAATACTTGTTCAGTTATATCCAGGGATGAAGTTGAAAGATTATTGAAGTTGGCCAAAGAAAAATTCAGAAGCAAGAGAAGGGTCAACAAAATAATGCTTGGTAATAAAATTGATGAAGTTGCAAAAGAGATAGAGCAAATAATAAAATACTTTTTGTTAGAGTTGAGATATGAGGTAAATCAACCTCAGGATGCCACCCATTCAGAAGGAGAGAATCTTGAAGACACTTCCATTTTGAAAGTACATGCAGAAGTCTCTGGTGGTCAGAAGGATCAACCATCTATTGATTTGGTTGAGCAAGAAACAACACAAGATGCACCTAGTGAGAATCTAACAACAGATATCTTCGGTGAAGCTAGTCAGGACCCTCTTGAGATATAAGTAATTGCAGAGATGATAATAGAGAAGATTGAAAAAGTTGAAAAGGGTGTGAGTGTAGAGGAGAAGGGTGATGAGCCAACAGAGAAACCTCTGGTAACCATGACTGCGACAAATGTCTCTGACAAAGGTAAGGAGATTGATGTAGATGATGATTTTTCTTATGGTTTGGTGGATTTAAGAACTTTTTCCCCTCTTCAAGCATTAAAAATTACCACCCAAGCTCATATTAAGGCAAGTGAAGACCTGTTGAAATCTCAGTCCAAAGATAAAGAGATCATATCTCTTGCAACTGAGGTTTTGGAAAAGCTTTTACCTAGTTTCAGTCAGGACTCCGGTGCTTCTCCCTTCAGAAAGCTTAAGAACTTGTTAAATGTTGTTAAATCCAATTTTGTATCATTAGAGAAGGCTACAAATGAAACTGTGTAGAAAAGGTTTAATGAGATGAGATTGCATAAAAAATTGGAAGAAGTTGAGAGAGATAGAGTGAGCCTGAAGATTGCCATGAAGAGTGTAGAAGAAGCATTGGATGAAGGCGGATTTTTTTTCAAATCATGTCTATTTTTTCCCAAATTTACTACAGACATTGATTAGCAAATAAGAGATCTTGAGAGTTAGTTAGCCAGTATCAATTATTCTTTTGCACCTCAATCGGTCTTCCTGAGTACCCTTGAAGCACAAATTTTGGAACTCACTATAAAATAAAGGGCTTGAACCAAGTCAAGGAGAAAATGTTGAGTAGAGTAGGAGAACTGAGGAGTTTGATTACTCCCCAGATGGATACCTTGTTGGGAGCACAACAGGATGCAATAAGTGCCTTAGGTAAACCGGTGCCATCTGATCCTCAGGATGTTGAGATTCATGCACTCATGTACAATGCCTTAATAAGTGTTTTGGAGTGTTTCCCGGGAGGATGGAACAAGTATCTGAAATCTTGAAAGGTGACTTACTCTGACATCTTTAAGTTCATGTAAACAATTGCATTCATTCATTATTTTGTACATAAGTTTTGGTGGATCCCCACCCTTTGACATTGATGTCAAAGGGGGAGAGAGAGAGTAGTGATAAATGGAAAAAGAAATTCAGGGGGAGTCAGTTAGATTGAGTGTTCAAATTTTGGTATACTTATCATTTTTCACTAGTGTTTCCATCAATGACAAAGAGGGAGATTGTTGGCATTTTATGATTTGGTGATGCTCCGATGAAGATTGGTGGTTCATGATGCTTGCAGATTCTTAGGAGTTGTCATTGATGGCAACTCATCCTTCTGATCTGATCCGGTATGAAGTTTTGGCTAACCGAATGTCTTGGATAAAGTATTCCTGGATTAAGACTATCAATGCTATTCAATATACAGTTTTGTGATCATTTTCATTTTTGGTGAAGAATTTTTTGGTTTCAGCGATCAGTGATTAGTTGGTTGGGTATATGAAGCAGCTTATCGTGACAATCCACCCTCCGATGTTAATTCCTATTCCTGTTTGAAGGTCAGATATCCGGTAGAGCAGTAAAGTAGAGTATTCTTCATGTTTGGTGGTGTATCGTGTGTCCAAATTCTATAAGTTGATTCCGGTGATTGGAAATGTGTTTGGGGTGATATGTGAGACCTATACGAAGCATTTGATCTTGTATTTTGGGTCCAGAATATGGTTCGGTAATGGATCTAAGCCGACTTGCAGCTACACATTTCACATTTTGATAATTGGTGAAGCCGACTTGTGGAAGATTAAATTTTGTATGTGTGGATATATAAGACTGATTTGGATGATGCATTTAGTGTGATATATGTTGTGGTAGACTATTTTGAAGCGATTGAGCGTAGTTTCACGTGCACATCTTGATCTTGGTTGATCCGGTAATCAGTTGCAAAGTAGATAAGCAAATCAGTTACAACAGATCATTTTACACTTAACCAGATCTGATTTTTGGTATAATCAGATGCTATTTTCCAGCTCACTACTTTTTGTAATCAGTTTGTAATCTCTTGTAAGGTAGTGAGCCTTCCTCCGGGGTTGTAGCCCTATTTTTGTACTTGAGCAGTGAGCTCTAAGCAGTGTGCCTGAATGCAAGTGCATTCCCCTTATGTAATGTTAATTTGCTACTGGCCATAGTGGAATAATATTGTGAGTTCAAATCCCACCATGGTTTTTCCCATTTGGGTTTCCACGTAAAAATCTTGGTGTTATGGTTGCATGGTTACTTGTTTTATGTTTCCACACTTTTCTTTCTTTGTTGTTCATTCGATGGTTGAAGAATAAGCATATCAAGTTTGAAATTTGTAGAACACTGATTCACCCCCCTCTCAATGTTCATTGATTCCAACAGTCCTAAAGTGTCATATGGTGTTTTAACACGTGTCACCCCTTAGGACCCCATATGACCCCTAACAACACCATATGACCCCTTAGGACACTATATGACCCCTCAAGACACCATATGACCCCTTTTAATAACCCAATACACTACATGACTCCTTAGGACACTGTACGACCCCTTAGGACAATATGATGGATCCTAATGGGTCATATGGTGTCCTAAGGGGTCATATGGTGTTCAAACACATGTGTGGCCCCTTAGGACCCCATATGACCCCAAACAACACCATATAACCCATTAGGACACCATATGACCCCTTAGAACACCATATGAACCCTTTTAACATCCTAGTACACAACATGAACCCTTTGGACACCATATGACCCCTTAGGACAATATGATGTCCTAATGGGTCATATAGTGTCCTAAGGGGTCATATGTCCTAGTACTCTCTCTCTCTCTCTCTCTCTCTCTCTCTCTCTCCTTAAGTCCTTTTAGGACCTCTCTCCCTTTGTCCCCTTTTAGCCTTTTTAATACTCTCTCTCTTATAGTGTTCTAAGGGGTCATATGGTTTTCTAACACATGTGTGGCCCCTTAGGAACCCATCTGACTCCTAACGACACCATATGATCCCTTAGGACATCATATGACCCCTCATGACACCATATGACCCCTTTTAACATCCTAGTACATGACACGAACCCTTAGGACCCATATGAACCCTTTTAACATCTTAGTACACAACATGACCCCTCAAGACACCATATGATCCCTTAGGATAATATGACGTCCTTATGGGTCATATGGTTTCCTAAGGGATCATATGTTATAACACATGTGTCACCCCTTGGGACCCCATATGATCCCTAACAACACCATATAACTCCTTAGGACACCATATGACCCCTCAGGACACCATATGACCCCTTTTAACATCTTAGTACATGACATGACCGCTTAGGACACCATATGACACCTTAGTACAATATGATAGATCTTAATGGGTCATATGGTGTCCAAAGGGGTCATATGGTGTTCTAACACATGTGTGGCCCCTTAGGAGCCCATATGACCCCTAACGACACCATAGGAGCCCTTAGGACACCATGTGACCCCTTAGAACACCATATGACCCCTTTTAACATCCTAGTACATGACATGACCCCTTAGGACACCATATGACCCCTTATGACAATATGATGTCCTTATGGGTCATATGGTGTCCTAAGGGGTCATATGGTGTTCTATCACATGTGTGGCCCCTTAAGACCTGATATGACCCCTAACGACACCATATGACCCCTTAGGACACTATATGACCCCTCAGAATACCATATGACCCCTTAGGACACTATATGACCCCTCAGAACACCATATGACCCCTTAAGACACTATATGACCATTCAGGACAACATATGACCCCTTAGGACACTATATGACCCCTTAGGACACTATATGACCCCTTTTAACATCCTAGTGCACGACATGACCCCTTAGGACACCATATGACACTTTAGGACACCAAATGACCCCTTAGGACAATGTGATGTCTTAAAGGGGTCATATGGTGTCCAAAGGGGTCATATGGTCTTCTAACACATGTGTAGCCCCTTAGGACCCTAATGGTACCATATGACCTCTTAGGACCCTATATGACCACTAACGACACCATATGACCCCTTAGGACACCATATGGCCCCTTTTAACAACCCACTACTCAACATGACTTCTTAGGACACCATATGACCCCTTAGTATAATATGATGGATCCTAATGGCTCATATAGTGTTCTAACACATGTGTGGCCCTTTAGAAGCTCACATGATCCATTAGGACACCATATGACCCCTTAGAACACCATATGACCCCTTTTAACATCCTAGTCGATGACATGACCCCTTAGGACACTATATAACCCCTAAGGACAATATGATGTCCTAATAGGTCATATGGTGTCCTAAGGGGACATATGGTGTTGTAATAGATGTGTGGCCCCTTAGGACCCCATATGACCCCTAACAACACCATATGACCCCTTAGGACACTATATGACCCCTCAGAACACCATATGACCCCTCAGAACACCACATGACCCTTCAGGACACCATATGATCCCTTAGGGCACTATATGACCCCTTAGGACACCATATGACCCCTTTTAACATCCTGGTACACAACATGACCCCTTAGGACACCATATGACCCCTTTTAACATCCTAGTACACAACATGACCCCTTAGGACACCATATGACCCCTTTTAACATCCTAGTGCACGACATGACCCCTTATGAGACCGTATGATCCTTTAGGACACCATATGACCCCTTAGGACAATATGATGTCTTAAGGGGTCATATGGTGTTATAACACATGTGTAGCCCCTTAGGACCCCATATGACCCCTAACGACACCATTTGACCCTTTTGGACACCATATGGCCCCTTAGGACACCATATGACTCCTTTTAATAGTACACGACATGACCCCTTAGGACACCATATGACCCCTTAGGACAATATGATGTCGTAAGGGGTCATATGGTGTCCTAAGGGGTCATATGGTGTTCTAACACATGTGTGGCCCCTTTGTTACTCTTATGATCCCTAACAACACCATATGACCCCTAAGGACACCATATGACTTCTCTAAACACTATATGACCCCTTTTAATATCCTAGTACATGAGATGACCCCTTAGGACAACATAAGACCCCTTAAGACAATATGATGTCATAATGGGTTATATGGTGTCCTAAGGGGTCATATGGTGTTCTAACACATGTGTGGCCCCTTAAGACCCTATATGACCCCTAATGACACCATATGACCCCTTAGGATACCATATGATGTCTTAATGGGTCATATGGTGTCCTAAGGGGTCATATGGTGTTCTGACACATGTGTGGCCCCTTATGACCCCATATGATCCCTAATGACACCATATGACTCCTTACGACACCATATGACTCCTTAGGACACCATATGACCCCTTAGGACAATATGATGTCCTGAGGGCTCATATGGTGTCCTAATAGGTCATATGGTGTTCTAATACATGCGTGGTTCCTTAGGACCTTATATGACTCGTAACGATACGATATGACCCCTTAGGACACCATATGACCCCTTAGGACAATATGATGTGTAAAGGGGTCATATGGTGTGTAAAGGGGTCATATGGTGTTCTAACACATACGTGGCCCCTTATGACCCCATAAAACCCTTAACGACCCCACATGACCCCTCAAGACACCATATGACCCATAACGACACCATATTGCCCCTTAGGACACTATATGACCCCTCAGGACACCATATCACCCATTAGGACATCATATGGTATCCTAAGGGGTCATATAGTGTCCTAAGGGGTCATATAGCGCCGTTAGGGGTCATATGGGCTCCTAAGGGACCACACATGTGTTAGAACACCATATGACCCCTTATCATGTCATATGGTGTCCTTAGGGCTCATATGGTGTCCTAAGGGGTCATGTTATACTATAATGTTAAAAGGGGCATATTGTATCCTGAGGGGTCATATGGTGTTGTTAGGTGTCATATGGTGTCCTAAGGGGTCATATGGTGTTGTTAGGGGTCATATGGGATCTTAAAGGGTAATATGTTGTTGTTAGGGGTCATATAAGGGTTCATATGGTGTCATTAGGGGTCATATGGGGTCCTAAGGGGCCACACGTGTGTTAGAACACCATATGACCCCTTATTATGTTATATGGTGTCCTAAGGGGCCATATGATATCGTAAGGGGCCATGTCGTGTACTAGGATGTTAAAAGGGGTGATATGGTGTTGTTAGGGGTCATATGGTGTCATTAAGGGTCATATGGTGTGGTTAGGGATCATATGGTGTCCTGAGGGGTCCTATAGTATCATTAGGGGTCATATGGGGTCCTAAGGAGCCACACGTGTTAGAACACTATATGACCCCTTAGACATCATATTGTCGTAAGGGATCATATGGTGTCCTAAGGGGTCATATAGTGTCCTAAGGGATCATATGGTGTCCTGAGGGGTCATATAGTGTCCTAAGGTATCATATGGTGTCTTAAGGGGCCACACATGTGTTAGAAAACTATATGACTCCTTAGGACATCATATTGTCCTAAGGGTTGATATGGTGTTTTAAGGTGTCATATGGTGTCCTAAGGGGTCATGTCTTGTAATATGATGTTAAAAGGGGTCATATGGTCTCCTGAGGAGCCATATGGTGTCATAAGGGGTCATATAGTATCATTAGGAGTCATATGGTGTCGTTAGGGGTCATATTGGGTCCTAAGGGGCCACACATATGTTAAAACACCATATGACCCCTTAGGACATCATATTATCGTAAAGGGTCATATAGTGTCCTAAGGGTTCATATGGTCTCTTAAGGGGTCATGTCATGTATTAGAATGTTAAAATGGTTCATATGGTGTCCTAAGGGGTCATATAGTTACCTAAGGGGTCATATGGTGTCTCGAGGGGTCATATAGTGTCATAAGGGGTCATATGGTGTCTTTAGGAGTTGTATGGTGTCGTTAGGGGTCATATGGTGTCATTAGGGGTCATATGGGGTCCTAATGGGGGAAACATGTGATAGAACACCATATGACCCCTTATGACACCATATGACCCATTAGGACATCATATGGTCCTAAGGGGCTATATGGTTTCTTAAGGGGTCATATGGGGTCCTTAGGGCTCATATGGTTTCCTAAGGGGTCATGTCATACATACCAAGATTTTAAAAAGGGTCATATGGGGTCCTAAGGGGCCACACATGTATTAGAACACCATATGACCCCTTAGGACATCATATTGTCCTAAGGGGTCATGTCGTACATACCAAGATGTTAAAAAGGGTCAAATGGAATCCTAAGGGGTCATGTCGTACATACCAAGATGTTAAAAAAGGGTCATATGTTGTACTAAGGGGTTATATGAGGTCCTTAGGGGCCACACATGTGTTATTACACCATATGACCCCTTAGGACACCATATGACCCTTTAGGACATCATATTATCCTAAGGGGTCATATGGTGTCGTAAGGGGTCATGTTGTGTACTCGGATGTTAAAAGGGGTCATATGGTGTCCTGAGGGGTAAGTAGAGAGGTGGACGAAAGGAGGGAGGGATGCATGAATAGAGAGAGAGGAAGAGAGAGAGGAAGAGGGGAGATAGTGATAAGTTTAGAGGGGGGAAATAGATAAAGAGAGGTGGAGAGGGAAGGAGATAGAGGTAGGTGAGATATACAAAAGTGGAATTGAGAGTTGGAGTGAGGGAGAGAAGGAGAGGTATTCAAAGAGAGGGAGGGAAGGATAGGTAATCTTTACTCCACCTCTCTATCAAGTACCCATCTATCTATACTCTCTATCTCCCCTCTCCCTTTATGAATTTATCTCTTCTCTCTCTATGGGTATCTATCTTCCCTCACGTTCTCTTTATCTCCCTTCTTGTTCTGTCTACCTACCTCTCTTTCCATCCCTATCTACTTTAACTCCCATAATTCTCTACCTCATTCCCTCCATTCTACTATTTATCTCACCTCTCTCTCTTGAGCTCTCCCTTTATCTCTCTCCCTCCCTCCTTCCATCTCCATACTCCCTCTCTAGCTACTTATCTCTATCTACCCAGGACCTCTCTTTAAATAACTCTCCTTCTCTCACTCCAAGTCTCCCCTCTACTTTTGTATATATAACCTATCTCTATATCTCTCATTCCCTCTCCAACTCTCTCTATCTATTTCCCCCCTCTCAACTTATCACTATCTCACATTTTCCTCTCTCTCTTTCTCTATATATATGTCCCTCCCTACAATACCTATATTTATATCTTTTCCTCTATCTCCCAAAATTTCCCTTACCACTTCTATCAATCTCACTCTCTCCCCACTCTCTCTCTCTTTTACCTTTTTCTCAACCTGCATCTCCCTCCCTCCCTACCTATATCTCTACCTCTCTCTGTTTTCATTTCTCTCTTCTTATCTATATCTACCTACATTTTTGCACTCCCCCATAAAATATTTTTCTAAATACCTAGATAGATAGATAGAGAGGTGCAAAGAGAAGAAGAGAGATGGAGAGAGAGAGAGAGAGAGAGAGAGAGAGAGAGAGAGAGAGAGAGAGAGAGAGAGAGAGAGAGAGAGAGAGAGAGAGAGAGAGAGAGAGAGAGAGAGAGAGAGAGAGAGAGAGAGAGAGAGAGAGAGAGAGAGAGAGAGAGAGAGAGAGAGAGAGAGAGAGAGAGAGAGAGAGAGAGAGGAGTTAGAATTAGTGATGGATGAAAAGAGAGGTAGGTAAAGAGAAGGAGAGGGAAGATAAAGAGTGTGAGATAAAGAAAAATAGATAGGGAAGGAGGGGGGAGGAAGTGAGAAAGACAAAAGTAGAGAGCAATATTTATGAAGATTATGTAGAGAGAGAGAGAGAGAGAGAGAGAGAGAGAGAGAGAGAGAGAGAGAGAGAGAGAGAGAGAGAGAGAGAGAGAGCTTAGAGATTACATAATTTTGATAATGTTTGAGAAATTATAAGATCTAAAACTTGGGGAGAGAGAAGAGAGTGAGGTAGAGAGGTGAAGGGAGGATGAGAGAGAGGAAAATAGATAGGTCTAGAGCTTAGGGGAGACAAAGAGCATGAGATAGAGAGATAGCAAGTGAATGATGATACAACCCCACTGATTACTAAAATTTGATTGTCTGAAAAATTATAAGATTTCCTAAAATCTAGAATCTGCATTATGATTTCTAGAGATCTAAAACCACTCTCAAACATCCTGACAATATATACATAAAATATAACTTAAAGTATAAGAAAGATATACTTAAATTTTATATTTTATGTATATATCCTATGGAAAAAACTAATGGAATGGTAAATGAATTGCATACAATTCCATGTTACTTATCTAACTTTATTTAGGAAAAACATGTTTTTTATTTTTTAAAGAACGCGATTGTGTTTTTGTTTTTAAAAAATCATACGCGTTTTTGTTTTAAAAAACCCTTATGCATTTTTTATTTTTAAAAATGTGAATGTGTTTTGGCCTGGATTTAGGCTCGGCTATACGAGCCTTAACACAAATGGGTTATTTAAATTGAAATATAACCCGTTCACGTTAGTAGTTTTTAGATGTTTTTTAAAGAGGGTGTCCACTTTTTCACACACCATCTTGGTGCACTTATCTTGGCATTGCATGAAGACTGCATTGATGAAGTATATTGTTGTCATTGATTTCAATAGTAACCGATAATGAAGATGTATTGCAACTGGTAATGATGTAGTAAAGCAACCAATAGTAAAGCAGTGAAGGCAACCGATATTATTATTGAAGGAGAGAGATCAACTGGTAACCCTAACCAATTTATAAGTAGAACCCTAACCGATGGAGCTTGGAGAATTGATTGTGATGATCTATGACCAAATGAAGATCGAAGATGAAGATGCCACGTATGCATGTTGCACGTGATGAGTTTTGAACTGGATTTGGTGTATAGAGATAACCGTTTATCTTGGGATTAATCAATTGCGTAGTATGAAGTGACAAACGCGTGATGAGCTACATGATCCAATGTGCGGTGATCCAGTGGCAGTTGAAGTTGTCTAGAAAAATGTGTAGTTTATTGTTATGTAATATAACGGTCAAGATTAAACCGGTATGTTTGTACTCTATGAGATTTGTAGGTTTTGTGTTGTGTTACCGACCTATTGTATTTGTTTTTAAGGTTGAAGAGTTGTTTGTAATTGTGTTGGCAAATTTGGTTAAGTGTGTTTGTTACCGAGACGGAATATGTGTCTGCAGAATGTTGTGAAGGTAGATAGGAGCAAAAAAGGATCTGATTAAGCAAGGAAGTGCTATTACCAGATCGACAAAGAAGCTATTGTTGTCTAGTCATTACAACAGTTAAATCCCTTAACTGGGTAAGCTTTAACAGGCTGCTTGTTGAAATCCTCTAACAAGGTGATCCATTAGGTTGGATTTGAAATCCTCCACCGAGGTTGCCTTTAACAGGGTATTGCCTTTAACAGGATATTGTAGCCAATCCCTTAACTGGGTTGTCCTTAACCGAATTTGTTCTTAACAAGACATTATTGTATAAGCTTCTAACAAGGCTTGGCTCCTAATAGGGAGAACTTCAGAAGAGTTCAAAATACTTGTGGGTATTCATCCCCACCATGGTTTTTCCCATTTGGGTTTCCACGTGAAAAATCATTGTGTCAAATGATGAATGATTTTGTGGATGTGTTTTTGATATGGTTGATTTGAATGACTACTAAATCTGTATAGATATATTTGAATGGCCGGAAATGATCTGAAACATGTTTTTACTGGTATTAGTAATGTGGTTTAAGATTTTGTCAAATGGTATTTAAGTTTCAAGATCTGTTGCATTATGTCACTGAGTATTAGGTCAATCGATAAAGTTTGATAGTGCAGTTGCTGTTTTCGATATAGTGACTAAACCGATTAGTTTAGTGATTGGATTCTAAATTGAAAGTTTGCTTGGTGAAAGTTTAGTTTAGTTTACTTTCTATCTACTGATTCACCCCCCCACCCCCCCCCCCCCCCTGTAGTTTACCGAATCCTTATAGTTTCATCATATTATCAACCCCTTTATGTATCTAAAAATGATGGTGCAGAAAGCATCAAAACTTACTATGCTAAGGAAGGAAAATTAATTAGCTTTCCACTTTGTGCCATAGTTAGGTGTCTTAATCATCTTAATCAACTTAACAAATTTGACAAGTTGAGATACCTACTAAAAATGTGAATGCCTATGGATGGAAACTAAAAGGTGCGCCTAATTTTTGGCCTAAGTGGACCACTTCAAGTATATTTTTTAGCTAAAATTTTATTTTCTATCAATTAAAGCAATCAAACTATTAAGAAATTGAAAACAATGCAAACTAAAGATTTGTGAGATTTCTTGTATAGATTTTGAATATACTTTTTAATCTTAAAAAATAATTTATCTCATTTTAAAAATATTTGTTAATTTTATACTTTACAGTATTTATAATGATTAATATTTTCCAACAACACATAACTTGAGCTCACAATATTTTGTATTTTTAATTTCAAAATAGATCATTAACATTGATGTGTAGGATATGCATATTATTTTATTTATTCTTAATTAAGGAATTATGATTTGATTACATATCTCATCATAACACAATTTTCTTTTTGTTTTAAATCAAATTATTAGTTTTTAAATGAAATGAGGACATCATATATATCGAGAAGAGTAGAATTTCAACTAAACTAGAGGAAGAGCATGGTGATTGAACTTAATAATAAGACTTTGGATGATCATCTTGGTTTCCTACAAAAACAATGCAATTATGTTGAATCCTTGAAGGACCTCTCTTATATTAAGCTATAAGCTAGTTTCCTTTATTTTTTATAGTGTGTTGTTTTTCTACTATTGGATTATAATGTCATCTTCAATTCTTTTTGTGCATTTAAAAAAATGTAAACTTGGTATATTTATCTTTTTTTTTATCATAGAAGGGTTTGGGACCTTTCAAAATACATTTTACTAATAATTAAAAAAATTGGAAGGATGATTGTATTTCAAAAAAATATTTTATTGTTATTTTTTCACATGTATTAAAGACGTATTTATGATTAGTAAAAGGCTAAGTTGATTATGAAATATAAAATGAATCTAATAAATCAAAAATTTAAAATATTACAAACTATAGTTTCCAAAAACCTTACTCTGAGGGCTACATCCATGTAAAACTTGTGTTATGATGACTTCAGTTGATTGGGGAAATGTGTCTTAAATTAAAAAAATTCCAAATAGAAATTGAACATTTGGAATGAGTGCCACTTAGGCACATTTTGTAGGTCCTTTCTTAAAAGGTCAACTTCAAAATGGGATTGGCCATAGGCCACAATTTTTATTTTTTTGTGTTAAAAAATAGACCTTCAGTTGAGCATAAAAAATTCAATGCCATGCAACATATCCAATACCCTAATTCATAAGTCCTTTTGGCACATAAAAACATTCATTCAAAGGTGTTTCAACTTATCACTCTTGCAAGACATATTTTTCTAAATTGCTCACAAATGATATAGGGATTTAAGCTTCCACCCCTATGTTTGTCCTTAAGATTCTAAATGTTGATGTAATGTGTAATTCTATAAAAATGATAATGATATATCTTTTTCATATATGCATGTATGACTTGGTGATTTGTCATTTATACAACACCCTAGGATAAAACATAAAATTTTCATGCTTGAGTTGGTAAGAAATTACTAGTTATAGGCAAGTTGGTTTTATCTTACAATTAAATTGAATTTGGAAAGTAGAATTCAAGGCTACGCCTACAATACTAGACTAGGTTTAGAGCTACAATTATGGTCTTAACCTAGGACTAAAATAGGTAAATAAGAATGTGATCTAGATCCACTTGGAAATAAGATTCAAATTTATAATAGGTATATGCTAAATTATGTAAATACTTGGATAGAAGTATACCATTTGAGCACTAAACTATTGCACTAGAGACAAAGGGTCAAAGCAATAGTGGTGCATTTTCACCTCTATATTTTTCCCCACTTTGACTTCTATGTGAACTACCACAAGTCATGCATGTCAAACTAAACAAGTACTCAACATAAAAGAAAGTAATAATAACATGTCAAAATGATATAGATATGGATTATATCATTTTTACTCGCCACATAATTATAGATATCTATATTTATACTTGCATACATAAATTACAATAGTAGCATCTAATAAAAATATAAAAGAAGCACGTGTGATGACTTGGAAATGTAGAAATCATTTTTTAAAAGTAAAAAAAGGTTTAGAATTGTAAGTAAATCACTTTAAACCAAAAAAGAGATAAGATGAGAGAGATATAAGGGTATGTGATCACAAAAATTATCACTTTAACTAGTAAAGGATGTAAACGATCATTGAGAAAACCACTATAACCATTTCCCAAATGGTGGAAAATGATCTAGTGTAGGATCACATAACATATCAAAATTTTATCTATGAAAGAACTTATACTTAGAAAAGAAGGTGGTAGTACAATCACGAAAGGGATTAATTTAACCATAATTATGAAATAATATTAGTGATATATTATGATTCACTCAAATTTGTTGTATGTGAATGATTAAAATGATTTCCAAATTATGAGAGGATATAAGTAATCTAAAAATAAGATATTATCATGCATTGGTTTCATATATAGCATCATGCCATAGACTTAAGATGAGATAGCACTGTAGACACTTAAAATTGTCCTAGCCTAATGAAATAAATATATGTTTATTTAATTATTCTCCTTTTTTCTATTAATTAAATAGATTTTTATTTGTTTAATTAATTAATTAATCCTCTTCTAACTCCTTTTCTATGCTAATTTAAATAAATATTTTATTTATTTAAATTTCCTTTTCTCAAATTAAATAAATATTTTATTTATTTAATTTACATGTGGCCCCTTTCTTCTATTAGTTAAAGAGATCTTTATTTATTTAATTATTTAATTTAGTTTTTTCCCTTATTTATCTTAACCACTTGCTTTATTTTATTATTTCTTCTACCTATCCTTCAATCATAGCCTCAACCATTTATCTTCCCACCTCTTAATCATATCCCTACATTTTTAGGATGTTCTCTATAAGAAAAGACTTCCTCTCCTCATTTCGGGATGAAGAGTTCAAGCATACTTACAGTCTGTCAAAATCATAGCCTACATCCTTGCAATAAAGCATGCATCATCACAACCACATCCGTTCTACCATTGAGCTCTTGTGCAAGCATACAAATCTAAGAGAAAAATATCAAAAGCAAGGTCAATGGAGATAGGAGAATAATGAAGATCAAACCCATTGAATGCGTGAATGGTATCATTTGCATATTGTATGGTTCTTCATTGATGTTGTGTTGGATTTCATTATAGGTCTAGGGTTTTTATGGTTGAATCTTTTTAGGATTTACAATAATTGAGAAGCTCAAATTCGACATAAATTTTTTGGCATGCCCAATGGGACACTTTTCCCTTATTTCTAATATTTTCTTGGAGTTTTAACATTTTAATATTTGCAGGCCAAATTTTGTGATGATTTTATAGCGATTTCACTATTTTGGTAGTTTCTGTTGTGATAATTTTTAGTGCAAAGGCATAACTAGTTTTCCTCCCAAGATACTCACCATATGGCTCCCTTAAGATGAGACATAAATCCCTAACTTAGCATAAGCTATACATAGCTTTCTAGGGAGAGGGTGATTGGGTTATCCTTCCAATCTTGAAGGCCCCTACCTATCCTCTCTCACAAAGACAAGAGTGTACACAACCATTTTAGGTATCCTTACATTTGCGTTAATGAAGATTCCAAGTAGTGGGATGATGTTATCACAGTGAAGCTTTGACCTTAGGCATAGGAAGAGTTTGAAGTCTTTTCGATTGTGACAAGACCCATGGAAATTGGGTTGAATTTGGCCTACAAACATACACTATATGCTCAAATTTTTGACAAATCACATAATAGCCATTGTGTCTTCTTGTTTGTAGTGTTTTCTTGCCTCATCAATCATTAAAGAATTAAATATGGTCACACTTAACACTTTGAAAATTTAAAATCAGAGTTGGATAGACTTAGACATACAACTTTACCAAAAACGTGTTTTTGACACTTTCTACTATGTCTATGGCCAAACCTGTTGCATATCTGGTTATTTCTACTGTGTATTTGAATAGTCTTTCCCTGTATTTGATACATTCTGTTGCATATTTGCATCATATTAGTGCATATTTGGATATTATTAATGCATATTTGGACAAATTCTATTGAACATTCAAAAACTGGAAAACGCGTATCTAGACTCTATTAATGCATCCGTGACACTTTTCGATGTGTTTGCGATTTCTTACTGCGTATATGGTTGCAGAGATTGAAAGAGCTTCTAGGATAATTCCCTAGGATTCCCAGTCAATCAACCACCAACTTGCCATTTCTTTCCTTCTATTTTCAGATACTTTCATATCTCCAATTATTCAAAACATCAAATTTACCTTAAAAAATCAAAGAGTTTGTTGTCCTCATCTATCTTGGAATATACCTTGATATTACTAGGTGGCTCCCACATCGGATTTATCATCTAGGGCACCATCTTAGTCTCTTGAGTTGGGTCAACTTACCTATTGGAATTCTTCATCTCCTAGGAAGCCATACCTTGCTTAAGCTATTGATTTGTGACTATCTATCATAGTCCTAATCTTATCATTTGGAACCTCATCTTAGGACTTTTGCAAGAAAATTATTGACTTTCCCCCATCATTGTCATTATCTTAGCTTCCATCATTAACCTTTTCATTCCTTTCTATTTCACCCAAGTCAAGTCATTTCATTTTTCGTGGTTGAAAATCGGGCTCAAAGATTTAGAAAAAAAATCAAAGAAGCTCCAAGATCTCAAGACATGGATGCTTACACATATGATGAAGAAGAATTTTACAATACGAGGTCTTTTGAAAACTACAGTAATGTGCATGATTTAGACAACGAGTCCTTAACATCAACAAAACTTCAAGATTATACATCCAATGTTAGATTTAATAAAGTGCTTGATACAATTTTGCAAAAAAGATCCCCAATGCTATTTCTATATGCTAGCTCAAGATGGTGTTAAGTTACCTTATGATTTTGATGTAGCTCAACTTTTAGAGGAAGACCCAAATTGCCCTAGTGGTAGAAATAGGTGAAATGGATATGAGTGTATCCCCATGCCCAAGTTACCTTCATCCCTTTTGTAAAAACTAGATATGCCTATCCACACATATACTTGTTCAAATTATACTCGACAGAATCACAAACAATCTCATGCTAATGACCTCCATGGCTAGAGAAATACCCATGCATATACTCGTGATCAACAACAAAATGCCAACCAGGTTCACAAGTGTGATCATGCTCATACTATATGACCCCATGTTACATTCAATGAACATATAAAAGAACATGCTTTCAACACCAACTATGCTCATGGTCATGATTCTTACACCCATCCAAGGTCTAATACTCAATATCAAAATCATATTCTAGGTGGTCCATATAACAATTACATACCTCATCCACCACCTTCAAAAGACCCACATGACCAATATCATGCTTATGTACCTCCTCCCAGTTGCCATTACAATAATTTTATTCCTCCTCCACCCAGTGGCTCAAGCATAAGGGTAAATCAAAAGAATATAATACCACCTAATGACAATTTTCAATAACAAGTGAGAGAATTGTAACAACAGATGGTTAGTATGTGTACTCCTATGAAGAACTACACACTTCAAGATATTTTCCCTTATCCTTTTGATAGGACCATACCCAATCCACCTTTTCTTCCAAATTTCAATTTGCCCAAATTTGACAAGTACAAGGAAAAGATGATCCTAAGGCACATATCAAAGAGTTTTTTATGACTCGTTTAAAAGTGGCTCATGAAGATTCTTACTTAATGTGTATTTTTCCACAAAGTTTGGGTGGACAAGCCATATAATGGTTTTCACAATTACTACTTGGGATTAGTTCATGGGTGATTTGGATGAAGTGTTTATTCAACATTTCTCTCATAGTATTGAGTGTGAGATTTCAGTGACAACTTTGTGTACTACCAAACAACATACTGGGGAATGTTTTGCATCATTTCTACAAAGATGGAGAAGGTTGGCTAGTCGTTGCCCTTGTCATGTTCTACAAAAACAAATGGTTGAAATGTTTACACAAAACCTAAACCAGGAAACAGGATATGAGCTCCACAAGTTATGTTTGTCCACATTTCAAGAAGTTGTTGAGAAAGGTTTATCTATTGAGAAGGTCCTTCTTGAACAAGACATTATCAAGATTTTTAAAGAAAACAAAGATGACTCTAATTCAAAAGAAAAACCCTATTTTTGGAACAAGAATAAGAACATAGTGAATTATGGGGTTGTAGATGCGAATGTGGTCAAACATTTGGTACATTTTCCCAGAGATAGCTCATCTAAAAATCAAGTCAATACCTAAAGGGAACCAACAACTACAACACAAAGAAAATATACACCTTTGGGAGAGCCAATTGAATTGACATTACAAAAACTAGTTGCTAGCAAGCTCATTATAATTTTGGATAATTGACCATTTGAACCAAGAATAAAACCATCATGGTTGAATGATAATGAGTATCATAAAGCAAAGGGCACAAGAGTAGTAATTGTCATAAGCTTAAAAATCCTATTCAAGAACTCATTGACAATGGAAAAATCAAAGTTGAAGGTCACTCATCCAATGAAGAGCATGTGATGTTCAAGATCCATTACTAAAACATGACAAAGGAAAAGCTCCCAAGACCACTACTAATAAAAATGCCAATTATTCTAATACCTCTTATGAGTACATAGTGAATCATATTTTTGAAATGGACCATCACATTTCTACCATAACTATCAAGGGAAAAACCCCTGAATGTAATATAACAAATCGTCAGGGTAAAGTCACCCTACTAGGTACACTGTCCAAGACTACTTCATCATCTAGTTAGTATGACCTTATTGACAAACTTGGTAAAACACTTTCCCTCATATCCATCCTTGAACTTTTATGCACATCCCCTTCACATAAGGCCGTCCTAGACAAGATTTTGCAAGAAACCTCTATACCTACCGACCTAAATGTGGATTAGTTTCAAGCCATGGTGGGGCATCTTTCTACCCCTCATAGCATTACATTCATCAAAAAATATGATTCATCCCCACAACAACCTCATAATGTACCACTCCATATTGAAGCTTTGGTCCAAAAACATCGAATAAAGTGAGTCTTGATAGATGGAGGAGCAGGTCTAAACATTTGTACATTGAAGGTAATGAGATTTTTTGAAGGAGCTGTGGACTATTTAAGAAAGATAACAATGAAAGCATATGATAATAAAGAGTTCTCATCTAAGGGAACAATCACCTTGCTACTTAGAGTGGGGATAGTAGTAAAAAATGTGGTTTGCCAAGTTTTGGACCTTGACTCACTTATAATATACTTTTGGGTCATCCTTAGATACATGCTATGAGAGTAGTTCCTTCAACATAATGCCAATGCATCAAATTACTACGTAATGAAATGGAAGTTACAATTTATGGCGATCCAAACCCATATCTATATTTTAACAACATTCGTCCTAAGCCCAAAGCAACAATACCTATCAATCGTAAAGATAGTTCACCTTCATCATATGTTAACCTCAAGTCACTAAAAGTGTCCACTTCTAAACAATCTTAGATCAAGGGTAAGGTCAAGGACAAAGGAATGGGAGAATATATCTTGCAACAATCCTTGTATCTCAGATAGCTTATGGACTCCCCAAAGTCATATGGTTGACCATAATCATGACAACAAATATCAAGAGTAACCACTTAATGGGATCCTACCACTTTTACCAAATGGGGTGAAATGGAAGAGGAGGACCTTTATAAGATGTTGTACAAAGATCCAAAGAAATAAAAAGATCAAGAGGATATTAAGATACTTGTTGAGGACTATGGAAAAAACTTCAAATTCCCACACAAATGGGATATGATGGAAAAGGTCCTCTTGGCTTGAAAAAGTAGGGAATTCTAGAACCTCTTCAACCAGAGTTGGTACCTATGAAGCTAAGGACAAAATGATTAGGATGCATGCCCTTGAAGTTATGTGTTCCTAAAGACAAAAATCAAACAACATTACAAATAGGGCCATCCTAATTTACAATCAATAAGAAACAAAAAAATGACGATCATCCAAAAACTGACTCCAATGAATGGGAATGAGGTTCAGATAAGTCATATAGTGAATTTATGATCTTGGGGAAAATTTCAGAGAACCTAGTGAGCCTACATCAAAAGATAAATTTAGAGAGACATTTAGAGTTGGACAAAAAATAGTTACACCCCAAGATAAGAATACTAGTGGCAAAGCATGGATCAAAACCTTTTGGGATCCAAAACCCTCTATGTCTTGAGGATTTATGTCTAAGCCACAAAAAGTGAGAAATCTTGTCATTGAGTGTTCTTCTAGTAACGTCGATCTAAATAGCTCTACAATCAAAACCACCAATGACCCTGATGACATAATTGATATATGTGAATATTTTTGTGTCTTTACCCTAGATCCTTTTGAATTCGATCATTTTGATGGTATTCCACTCATTCACCCTCTACTTATAGTTTGGGACCAACAAGAGCCCCCACTACTTGACACCTTTCAAAATAATGAGGCTTTTATAGACTATCTTGGATTAAGAGATGATATTCCTATCGGGAACCATAGAGAAGGTTTCATCATTGAAATAAATAGCGCGACCTAGTTTGGAGAGGGTGCCAAGCCTTCTATTCGCAAATGTATTAAAAAATTAAAATAAATGGTCTTTAAGTGAAAACTGCTTTGCGGTACTTGTAGACCAAGAAAAGGTAAAAATAAAGGACGTATCTAATGGTGAAAACCTAACCGAGGCACTAGAGGATGGAAGGCTTGACTCTCTCCCCATAGCGTCATATCATGAAAGATCATCTATGCCGATAGAAGATAAAATAAAGACTAATCTTGGGACTAAAGAAGATCCACATAATATTTTTATTACATCTCTAACAGAGCAAGAATGTCCTAATTTCATTTTGTTTTTCAAGCAGCATCAGAAAAACTTTGTGATGCCATGGAAATGTGGATAAGAACCAAAGACAAAGTTCAATGCTAGTAAGTTAGTTTCAACCACTAAAACCAAAATAAAGAACTAAAACTATTCCAAAAACATATCAAAGGAGATTCATAAAGCATGAAAGAAGCTTAACAAAATAACAAGAAAGGAGGAGAGTCTCCCTAAGATTCTTCCATGATGCCTTTGATCTCTCCCTTGTTTCCCTCCTCTCCAAGTTCCAAATGAATAGAGCTCTCAGCTTTTAGCACTAACCATGGATGCCAAATGGAGATTCAAGATGGTTGAAAATAAAAAACATATGCTATGCAAATGCAAATAGTGATTTTATGAGAAAGCAGATAAGTATCTATGCAATATTTTAGTATAATAAAAATGCTCTAATTATTCCTCCTTCGCTTGAGAAGAAGGGTTCTATTTATAGGCAAAATAGAAGATTGGATGGTTAAGATTGATCTGGTTTGTGGAGGGCCAAGATTGAATGATTTATGATCCATGTGATGGTTTTCAACCCAATCCCATGATGACAAGTGTCAGTATGAGATGGTTTGAGAGGAGAGGGAATGAGCATTTAATGCCTAAGAAGACATGAGGGTAACCTCATGTGAGTTGGGTTGTTGGATAAAGCTATTATCCAAGGGTAAGGTTATTATCCAATGGGTAAGCTATTGTGCAAATTTTACCCATGGTTAAGCCTTGACCAAAGGGTCAAGACCTATGGTTAGTGTGTTGAAGAAGGGCACCTGGTATACATGGGGACCATGTGTGTTGGTGCATTTGTACAATGATCTTCATGATGTTGTCTACCATGGGATTACTTCTTTGGGGGTTGGGATCACGTTATTATATATCTGGGCATGTGAGCATTTTCCCATCACTAGACCAACATGCATGAGGTTTAGGCCTATTGATCAACCCTATGTATATATGTATGGAAGGATAATGACATAGCCCCAACTAGGGAAGTTGGAGTACTGACGATAGGCATTAGATGATTCTGATATAGTGATCTGGTAGCCTTACCTCAATTGTGAGCCATGGGAGGATGATGCAGAGGCTATGCCATATGTGTATATAGTTTGGTTTTTAATCGGCCACACTTCGTATATTGTTGAGAGGCATCTGCCAGGCCGTGTTATGAGGTAGTTTGGATGTACACATGGTATGCCACAAGGTTTGGGAGAGTATGCTCGAGTAGTGTGGGAGAGATTCCAGTGGGGCTAGTATTTCCCTATGATTAGGCATTGACAGTTTCACAGTTTACAGGCTATGTCGTGGCCATATAAAGCAGACGTGGCCAATGCAAGAGTTACAAATGAGTACACCCAATACTTGGCAGCACATCCCTTTCCGTGCATTTCAGATCCTGCAGAACCAATGCCACCATTTGAGGATGACTAAGCACCGAGATAGGGTATGAGGAGGAGGAGGTGATTAGATAGGGGTGGAGGAGGTGGAGATGGGGGAGGTGGTGGTAGAGGAGGTGGTGGTGGAGGAGGTGGTGGAGGAGGAGGTAGGGGTTTGATGAGAATTAGGGGCGGTCTTCCATTGTGACTTACATAGGGCCCACTGATACATGCACCAACAACAGTAGGAGTAGGGGGGAGAGTGGAGGGCGGAGTAGGAGCAACTGTGGGTAGGGGTATGAGTTACTCTCAAATGCGGCAGGCAAGGCAGAGCGGTCTTAGAGGGGCCAAAGTAGCGGGTGTGTTATGGGTCCTTCACGATGAGATGGTGAGGGTGGTGGGGGAGGAGCCACAACATCCAACGAGAGTGCCATTTGACATGTATTTTTCCTTTGGTATTCTGACATTATGATATTGTTATTTATTGATACTTGGATGGCTCTTGGTAGCCGATATTTTTTTGACATCATTGTACTCTAATTCATATGTACTTTATTTTGATGATAGATATATGATGGGATCTCCTTTTTGGCAGTGGTGATATGAGGGGTGAACTCACAATACCGGTTCCCACTTTTTGACCAACTTTGACACTTAGATGAACATTTTGCAAAAAATCTTCACTTTCCAACACCTATAACTTTTAAACCATTAAGAATTTGAAGATGATGTAAACTAGTGATTTGTAACATCATTTTTGTAGATTCTAAATATAGTTTTTTCAATTTTTTTTTAATAAAATTTTAATGATTTTTCCATCTCCCTCAAAAGTAGTTTTTTATAGCAAACAACATTTTTAAAGAGTGATGTGCATCCCGAAACGTATAACTTGTTTTCTATAAATGATAAAAACTTATCTCTTTTAAATTTTGGTTTGTAACATCAATACTAAGGGCATGCAATTGATTTCATAGTGATATGTTGAATATTTTTTATTTTATTAAGTTTTGAAGTCTGACTAATTATAATTTAGATATAGGTGTATGTTTGAAGACATAACTTGTTCTATATTTATCAAAATTCAGTTTTATTTTTTTTGTTAGAAAGAAGACATCAATACCTAGTGCATAGATATTTTTCAGATTTTTTTTGAATTAGCTTACTATTTTTCCCAATGCATTGAACAAAGAAGTTCATGTTCGGTGAAAAACCTACATTCATAAAAAATAAAATAAAAATATATTAATGAAATTAAATATATTAAAAGTTATACTATTTGGAAAGCTTATAATAAGGACTAAATCCTTAAGAAAACAAAACTTCTAAATGAATTCGTTTGACCCCTCAAAAGCTAATGTAAAATTGTTTTTTTATCAGCATTTGATAGATGCAAAGGAGACTCCATTGCAAGTATGATTTAGAAGTAGAGAGGTTCTATCCAAGAAATTTTGATCTAAGAGCCTTTGATCTAACTCTCTTCAATTAATTACTTCAAATGGGACCTCTTAAAGCTTAAATAATTATATTTTCTAAAAAATGTATGATTTCAGCAAAAATTAGGATGTACCAAAAAGTGGGAACCAGCTTTGTGAGTTCACCCTGAGATGTTGTTTATGATGATTTATTGTGTATGCAGGATGTATGTGAGTTTATGGATGTGATATGCATTACATGTGATGGATTTTATATGTCTTTATATTTCTCTGTGATGAAGATTGTTTTCAGATGAATTTATATATGATGATGTATGTATATGTGGATAATGTATGCAGGTGGTTGTGATATAGTGAATGTTTATGGATGGATGCTCATGTATTAGTTGTATGATGGAGATGACTTCGTTATGTGTATATGATGTTATCTAAGATGTGAAATGTTAATGATGTGTTTATAATGATTAAAACGAGTGAATATAATATAATAATTTTGGTTAATGATAATGGTGTAATGTAAAATGATGCAATATGCTAATGTGATGATGAAAATGAAAATGATGAATATATGATAGTGATGATAAGAATAATGTGATAAATGATATATGATAATGAAAATGATGTGATAAAAAATGATATATGATAATGTGATGATAAATGAAATGAAAATGATGTGATAATAAATGAATTGAAAATTATATGATAATGAATGAAATGATGATATATGATAATGAAATGATATAGATGTTCTGAAAATATGATTTTGTTGATGATGAAAATGATAAATGTATATAATAAATATTTTACCCATGATGTTATATAATGAGTGGATGATAAATGATAAAATACTGAATGATATATAATAAATGTTTTAACAATGATGGAAAAATGAAATGAAAATGATATGATATGATAATGAATGATATAGATGTTTGTGAAAATGTGATGATAATTGAAAAAGATGTGATAGTAAATGATATATGATAATTTGATTATAATTAGGGTAATGATTAATATATAAAAATGATGTTAATGATGTATGAGTGATAAATACATGATAGTGATGAGTAGGATAACATAAGATGTATAATATGATGAGATATATGATGTGAAAATGATGTAATAATGAAACTAATGATAATAATAATGACATAAGATAATAGTAATAACCTTAAATGATAGATAAATGAGGAGATGAAATGCACTATTGCAAATGAGCCTAAATGATAATGTAAGATGAGTGATGTGTATTAGAGTACTCCGTCAGGATTTTTCCTAGCTTTCTCATAGCAACACTATTTAATTGCAAATGCACGCTGACAAAAGATTTGTATAGTGAATGTATGAACAAACAGATGAGCGGTATGCAACGAAATGCAATATAAACATATGAGATGAAATGGCGATCCATGGCCAATTGATCATAGTGCTTTCTTTCATCATTGAGTGTGGTAGTATCGATCTTGGACGAGTTATAAAAAACCAAGGTTGAGTGTTACACCTGTAAACAAACACGAAAGATAAGAAAAGTTCCCCTCCATTTTGATTCATATACATATGATCGAGGTATACGTTGTAGTCAGTAAGCCATAGTGGTCCATGACTTATATTTTTTCATAGGATCTCATAACTTAGTGAACTTCCCACGTAGACACCATTAGTATGCGCCCCAGAACTTCATTGGAACAAATCCACAGACAAAAACCAAAGAAGAAGATATTAGGAACCATCTCAACTACTCTAATCACTTATGAATATCTTGGAGTAGCATAGGAACTTGATATGTAAAGCAATAATCCGACCAAGTGCATATCAGCCAAACAACATCTTGTCAAAGATAGATGTCACCATGTCTTGTTTTGAAGGAATGATGCATCCTTGTTTAAGACAATTTCGTGTATGTGTTGCTCACGTATTTGTTTGTTTGTCTAATAGTTGGTCATCTTGTATGTAGCTCAAAATATTATTTTTCATTTGACTGGATGTTTATGTATGAGTGTATTGAAATGTTTTTGATCGATTTTGATGTTTTATGAATGTTTTTGGATTTATTTCAGGACATTTTCTGAATGTTTTTTGTTTTTCTTTAGAAAATTTTATGAATGAGTAACTCAATGAATTACCAGTATTGAGAATCCACTCTCATCATTAGGTTAAAAAGGTGCCCCCAGTTAGGTGTCGATGTAAAAGCAAGATGCAAGACACATGTGGCAATAACCCTAATTGCAGATCAATAACAAGCCATGGTAGATATGATATATGAGCGGATGCAATGGATGTGTTTGCAACAAGTTTGAAAGAAATGGAGCCACAAACTTTATGAATGGAACATTTTTGCTAGGTTTTCACCACTATACTTATCCAAGGTGCCACTGAAGTGGTTTTCACTGTTTGGATGAATGATTTTTCTTTACTATTTTCTTGATTTTTCCTTTTTTTTTGTAATTTTTTCAAGACTTTTTCTGAATGTTTTTGGTATTTTCTGATATGTGATGAGCCTGATGCTCTGTATAGCTTATGTATGAAACTTTTTGAGATGTATTTTGTTGATGGGATCTTCCAATGGTTCTTCTTTTGAAGTTGCTAACTGATATGCCCCCGACCCGAAGACTGCAGTGATGACATATGGACCCAACCAATTGGATTCAAATTTGCTCCATTGTTCTTTGTTTGGTTGATTGGGAGGATTCTCTTTGAGAACAAGATCTCCTACCAAAAATATGCGAGGTTTGAACCTATGATTGTAGCTTTTTCTCATGTGCTGTTGATATGATTTTAGGTGATTGTAGGTAGCTTGTCGCTTCTCATCAAGCAGTTCCAAGTCCTAAAGACGGGAGACTCGATACTCTTCATCATTGATTAGGTTGTGCAAGGAGACTCTTAGGGATGGTAATTCAACCTCAATAGGAAAGATATATTTTTCTCCATATACAAGTGAGTATGGGGTTGGGCTTGTTGTGGTTCAAATGCTAGTTCGATATGCCCATAGTATTGGATTCATACATATGTACCAATCACAATTATCATCATTGATTATATTCTTAAGGATCCACAATATATTCTTGTTTAAGGCCTTTGCTTGACCATTTCCTTGTGGGTAATATGGGGTGGAGAAGTGGTGTTGGATATGAAACTTCTCACAGAGTTCATAGACATCCTGATTTTTGAAAGGAAGCCCGTTATCTGTGATGATGGATATGGGTACACCATACCGACAAATGATGTAGTTTAAGATAAATGAAGTGATCTACTTGCCGGTGACTTGGGTGAGTGGATTGAATTTGATCCACTTGGTGAATTATTCTATGGTGGTAATGATGAAGTTGTGATCGTTGGATGAAGATGGATGGATTTTACCCTCAAGACCGTCTAATCCCCACTGACAAAAGGGCCATGGTATTGTGATGGGTTGGAGTTATTGCGTAGGAACATTTATCAAATCTCCATGAACTTGGCACTTCTTGCATTTTCTGACAAAGTAGTAGGACTCTTTTTCCATGGAGGGCCAATAGTATCTTGCCCTCATGATATTTTTAGCCAATGAAGGGCCACTTGAATGAGCCCCACATATACCCTCATGTACTTATTCTAAAGTCTTGGTCACCTCACCTTTCTCTAAACATCAGAGGAGAGTACTGTCAAGACCTCATCGGTATAGGGTTTCGACAATGATAGTGTATTAAGCGGATTGACATATGAAGGTTTTTTCATTGGTTGTTTGATTGGTTTGGTGGAAGGATTTGATCGCGTAGGTAAGCGCAAAACTCACCATACCATGGTGAATCAGGACCGATGAGTTGACATACCATCTCAGATTCTGGGATATCATAAGCAAGGATCCAAAGCTGCTCAACTAAGAACTCATAGCGTGTTGAGTTCTATGGAAAATCAAGGAGAGAGGATATTGTAGCCATTGCATCTGCAACTCTGTTCTGTTCTCAAGGAATCTGATCAAAAGTGATAGTTGTGAATAATTCTTTGAAGCTGTCCACCATTTTTTTGTAAGGCATGAGCTTATCATCCTTATTTTGGTATTCATCATTGACCTATCGAATTACTAGTTGTGAATCACCATATACTTGTAGCTCCTTTAAGTTCCATTGTACAATCATTCTTAGTCCTATGATTAAGGCTTCATACTCTAATATGTTGTTCGTGCATGGGAATGTAAGCCTATATGATTTTGGAATTCTATCACCTTGAGGTTTGATGCAAATAATGTCAGCTCCTGAACCATGTCTTGTATAGGACCCATCAAAATATAACTTCCATTGTTGTGTTGACATGACTGTGAAGATTTCCTCATCTGAAAAATTTGAGAAGGAGGATGGTCTCCTATGAGTGGTTCTTCAACCAACTGAACTACAATGACTTGTCCTTTGATTTCTTTTCAGTCCACATACTCTATGCCAAATTTGCTGAGGAGCATAACCCACTTTTCCAAACAGCCTGCTAGTGCTGCTTTACTGAGTAGGTACTTGAGTGGATCTATCTTGGCAATGAGTTGTATCTTGTGTGTTAGCATGTAATGCCTCAGTTTGGTTGCTACTAAAACCATGACAAGACAAGCTCATTCAATAGGGGTATAATTGAGTTCATACCCGACTAGTGTCTTGGAAATGTAGTATACTGCACATTCTTTGCCTTCTGCATTATGTTGTGTGAGTAAGACTCCTAAGGCAGTAGAAGTAGCTGATATGTATAACAATAATGGCCTATTTGGAGATGGTGGTGTCATTAGGTATTTTATAAGCTACTGGAATGCCTGCTGACAATTCTCTTCCCATTTGAAGCGGATATTCTTATGGAGGAAATGTGTGAAGGGATGGCATTTATCAGCCAATTGTGTGATGAAGCGACGAATTGATTGTAGGCCTACTTGTAATGTCTTCAATTGACTGATGTTCCTAGGAGGTGGCATCTGCATGATTTCTTTTACCTTGGAAGGATCCACCTCAATTCCTTTATTTGAGACAATGTGTCCTGGGAGCTTCTTGAAGGTTACTCCAAAGACACAATTATTTGGATTTAGGCGTACATTATATTGTTCTAGTCGGGTGAAGATTTTGTCCAGCACTACGAGGTGACCCTCTCTTGTTAATGATTTAGCTAGTAAACCATCCACATAATGATCCATTAGTGTATGCATCATGTCGTGGAGGATGGTACTCATTACCCTTTGATACGTGGCATCTGCATTCTTGAGACCAAATTGCATCACATTCCAATAGTATGTACCCAATGGGCATGTAAAAGCTATTTTGTGTTGATCCTCTTGAGAAATATTTATCTGGTTGTATCCTGAAAAGCCATCCATGAGTGATAACATTGCATGTCCTGCCGTGAGGTCCACAATCATATCAATGTTTGGAAGAGGGAAGTCATCCTTAGGAAATGCTTTGTTTAGATCTCTAAAATCCATACAGATACAGATGCCCCCAATTGGTTTATCCACTAGTACAAGGTTGGAGATCCATTCTGCATAATCAATGGGTCTTATGAAGCCCACATCTAATAGCTTTTTGAGTTCTTCTTTTACTAATAGTGCGATCTAAGGGTGCATCTTCCAGAGCTTTTGTTTTACTGGTTTGGCTCCTTTTGCTACTATCAAATGATGCATTACTAGCTCTGGATCTAGGGCTAACATGTCTGCATAGGACCATGCAAAATTTATTTGTCTCTTTTGGAAGAATTCTATAAAATCAGGATCTTTAGTTGGAGTCAATGATTCTGCTAGATGTAGCATGTGTGGATTTTCTGGTGCTCCCAGATTGACTTCTTTTGTTTCTTCTATAAGAATAGACTATCTCTCCTGATTAGTGCTGAAGGGGAGAATGTCTAACCTTCCATCCTCCGACACCTCAAAAAGGTTTTCACCTTTGGATATGTCCTTTGTTTTAACTCTTTTGGTCTCCACAAGTGCCACAGTGTGGTTTTCACTTGAGGATCTTGTTTTGATTGTAATATTTTTGTGACTGAAAGGTTTGGCATTCTCTCTAAAGTAAGCCGTGTTGTTAAGTTAAATAGCATACCCAACTTTGTGATCCCCACTTGGTATGTCATCTCGTAATTCAAGAAAGTCTATGATCACATCATCATTTTGGAAGGTGTCAATGTGTAGGGGATCCTACTGGTCCCAATCAATGAGTTCAAGGCGAATAATTGGCATGGATTCATCAATGAGATTAAGGTCATAGGATGCATCAATTAAGATAATTATGGAGGAGTCAAGGTCATCGTTAGTACTATCCTTTTCATAATTGGGTTTGGGAGGTGACCTATCTGTTCTTGAAGTATATTCAATATCAGAATCCCAAAAGGTTTTGATCCATACCTCTCCTTCAATGTTTTTGTGTATAAGAGGACTAGGAGAATCCTCTTTAGATTCATGTGAAGCCAAAGAACCCCATTCGTACTCATGTGATTCCATCTCAGAATCACTTGGTATAACTCTATTATTGTATGTTATAGGGATGTTGATCAATGTGAAAGGTTTGTTGACAACTGCTGCAGGGGTTTTATCTGACGTGGTTATTGATGTTGCTTGGGTGTATGAAGTGGACAAGAGTTTTATCCTGGGAGTGACAGTTTGGCGGGCAACATAAATCTTGTGCTTACTTGCTGTATGTAGAGATTGTAATTAAGAAGTTCTTTCATGACTGGAATTTTTGGATCTTGTAGGTTGATTTGAAATGAACACTATTCTTCTTTTGGAAGGGGTGAACTTGGAAGTGGTCTTCTTTTGTTTTCTTGGAATCTTAAGCTTAGAAGAGCCTTCTGAACAAGGGTTGAATCTGAGTCCAGTTGTATCCCGTGGTTGTAACAATGGTTGCAATGGCTCTTGTACACCTTGTTTGTGTGATCCCAATGCACTATGGACATCATATCCCATATTTTGTATTAGGGTAAAGCCTTTAACATACCTCTCTATAGGGATCCTGATCTATTGTCTAGCTATATCATAAGGGTCTCTATAGACCCATCCTTCCAAGTCTTCATCAATAGTTTCCTATTCTTGTGATCTGCCTGGGATGAATCCATCAAGTGTAGTAGTGTTGGTTGCAACAAGTGGATTGAGTGATATTTATGGTTTTCCATGAGTCCTAGGTGAGAGGGATAGTTGGCCAACACATAGAAGTTGACTAATATTATACTTTCCTTGGTCTCCATCCTTTACTTTCATTTTCAACTTTTCCTGTTTGGGTGTAGGGATCAGTGGACTAGTAAGATTTGCTGGGTGGATGCAAGATGATGAGGTGGTGGCTGCTCTCTTGCTAGGTACTATGATATAAGGTGGATGCCTTATATTGTCGCAAAAGATGAATGGGTTGGGATCACCGAGGATAGTAATGTCTACTTTGTTATGTGGAAACTTGATGCATTGATGGTAAGTAGATGGTACTGCTTGCATGGCATGAATGATGGTACTACTTGCATAGGAGATTGTATGGAAGAGGGAGGTCTAGAACTTGGAAAACCATATTATTCACCATAGGTCCTACCCTGACTTGTAGAGTAACACACCCTTTAGAGGAGCATTTTGCATCATCATAGGCTTTGATGGTGATCCTCTTTCTAGAATCTACTACACCCTTTGCATAATCCAAGGTTGTGATTAACTATAAGGTATAGATGTTAAGGTCAAATCCATTGTCAATCAAGGCTCGCTTGATTCTATGTTTATTTATGAATCCCTCAATGTGGAGAGGGGCATTATGCGGCTACTGAAAGGACGCATCATCATTCTCAGCAAAAGTAAGACATGGTGATGATTTGACACTTCTAACCATGGCTTGAAATTGATCTGTATTGAGGTCCGATGGAATTGATGCTTCTTGGAGAGCTTGGTCTAAGGTGGTTTTATGTGAGGGTGATAGGTGCAAAAGCTCTAGTATGGAAATGAGTGTTGGAATCTTATCCAATTGGTCCACAAGGTTATAATGTTTGGGCACGTATGCCGCTATTGATGGTGCTCCTTGTATAATAATTTTTCTACAACGAGTAACAACATTGCATGCATGATCTTTACCTTTGATTGTAATGGTTACAAATTTTTTATTGGCATCATACAAGTTATTGACAGTATAGGTATATGGTGTGCGGGTATAGTTCGCCATGTTATCTTGGTTCTTACCTTGATGGGAGGGACCTCATTTCTCATATGATGGGATTAAATTTTTGAACATGGTATGATCAGTATTGGAAGTTTTTGCATTGTGACCATCCACTTCTATATCACCTCAATCAACAAGGTCTTGAACGATATTTTTTAACTGATGGCAGCTATTTGTTTTGTGTCCTTTTCCTTTATGAAATTCACAATACTCAATATCTCGCCTCCATGAAGGTTTAATTTGGGGTTCATAGTTTGATGTTTTAGGCAATGTGATGAAATCAAAAGATATGAGTTGTCATAATATCTTTTCAAGAGGTTCTCCCAAGGGTGTGTATGTTCGATTGGGTTTTTAGGTCGGGTACCTATTTTTAGGTGCCTCTTGTTGTGTGTTAGGAATTTGATTTCCTTGATTGTTTTGGGGATTACCTTGATTGGTAGTGGGGTTGTTGCGATTATCTACTTGCCCTACAATTTTGACTATGGGTTGAACAATTTTGATAGTTCTCGCATGTACAACACCATCATTAACAATACTTTTGTTCTTGGCCCAAAACTTTGGTTTGTCATTGTTATAGGCTGGTCGTGGACCATCCTTGTTATCTTTGTATAATTTGACAAGTCCCTTTTTGATAAGGGCTATCTCTATTTTAAGTCCCTAGGCTATCACGTCTTTGAAAGTGTCTAAACATTTGATGTCTAAGTAGAATTCGATTTCCTCATTTAGGTTTGAAATAAAATTTCAACTAATTATTCTTCAGGAATGGGGAAGGAATGTCTACTAGAAAGGTTTCTCCATCTTTGTAAGAATGCTGAGAATAACTCACCATTATTTTATTTTGTACTGCATAGATCAGCCATGGAGACATCCCGTTCTATGTTATGCACATGATGAGTGATAAATATTTGTACTAGGTCCTCAAATGTTCTTATTCCGCCAGGTAAGTGTGAAAACCATTGCATGGCTGATCCGCCTAAACTTTGAGGGAAGAGGCACATTAGATATGTTTCATCATATGCTACCTCTAAGCATGCAGAGTAAAATTCTCTTACATGGTCCCTTGGATCTCCTTTCCCTTCGTATTTTTAAATTTTGGTGTTTCGAAATTGCGTGTGAAAGGAGGCATGATCATGTTCCTATAAAATGGATATGGATAGATATCTTCGAGAGTGTATTATTTTTGTGACCTTCTCGAGTATACTTTTTGGGTGAGGTCTTGCATCTATTTTGTCAACATATCGATTTCTATGGGAGGAGGCAGAATATTCCCTTATTGATAGTTATTGTCATAGTTGTGGGTATTTTGTACCCTTCTGTCATCTTGATTTCATTCTTGCTGATGGTTGTATTGAGATTGTTCTGGTATATCCCTAAGTTGTGACACATCAAACTCTGGTGGGAGTTTTGCTCCTTCTTGAGCAAGTCTTATTAAATGGGCATCAACATTTCCCCTAAGAATTTCCTCTAAGGGTCTGTTAAATCTGGGATTTCTAGTTGCTTCTTCTATTTGTGCTTGTGTAGGGGTGTCTGGATCTCCTCTTTCGGAAAAGGGGTTAACGTCCTTTTCCTGTTCTTCCCATATTTCATTTTGAGTTTGTCTCTAAGTTTGGGACCTTGTCCTAGCCATGTTTGAAGTGCACATTTGTGAAAGTAAAAGTGATATGGGTGCAAAGTGGGTGGTTGATCCCCTGTTTTAGGTCCAAGATGATATGATGATGATGAGTTCAAAGTATTTTGTGGATGTTTGATCTCCTATATGAAAGGTTGGGTATCAAAAAAGTCCTCTTTAGAATTTCTTTTTTGGTATTTCAACAATTATGAGATGAGGTGTAGCAAGGCTTTTGAAATCATAAGCTACTTAGCTTTGAGATTATGCACTTAAAAGTTAGTTTTAACCTATCTAGATGCCTAGTAATGCCCCTTAGGATGATTGATCCTAGATTTAGAGACACACAAGAGTGTATTTTTGTTGATGTGATTAGCAATATCCCAAAAGAACTAAGGACAAAACCTTTGTGTGTTGAGAGGAATGGATTTTGATTGTGAACTTCAGAATGAATGTGAACCTTGAAATTTCTACTAAGGGACAATGAAGTCGATGATTGATTTTAGAAATGATTTTGAAGTGAGAAGGATGGAATAAATTATTATGATGTTTTGATTTTGGAAAGATTTTGAATTTAATTTGTGGAAGATGAAAGCTTTTAGAAAATGACTTATGAAATTTTTTAGAAAATGACTTATGGAAGATGGTGAATTTTGAAATATGATTATGGAAGGTTTGTGAATTTGGAATGTGAATTTTAAATGTGATTGTGGAAAATATGTGAGATTGGAATTTGTAAATTTGAAATGTGATTATGGAGGATATGTGAATTTGGAATGTTAATTTGAAATGTGATTATGGAAGATATGTTATTTTGAAATGTGATTATGGAAGATATTTGAAATTGGAATGTGAATTTGAAATGTGATTATGGAAGATATGTGAATTTGGAATGTTAATTTGAAATGTGATTATGGAAGATGTGAATTTGGAATGTGAATTTGAAATGTGATTACGAAAGGTATGTGAATTTGAAATGTTTGGAAAAAAGTGATTTATGGAAGATATGACTATGATGTTTGAGAATGTGTTGAGAAAGATTGAAAATGATTATGATGTTTTAATTTTTGGAAATGATTTGACATGAATGACTTAAGAAATTGTAGAAGGATGGAAGAAATGATTATGATGTTTTGATTTTTAGAAATGATTTGGAAGATGAAAATGAGTTGGTGCTTTGAAAAATCCTAATAAGTGATTGTGGGTTGTGGAATGTATGATGGATGAATGTGTTGACCATGATTGAGATGATATGACAAAGGTATTCTTTGAAATAAAGCTTGGGATGCAAGTGGTTCCAATTGAAAGTAGTTGGTAAAACCATGACTAAAATTGTGACATCGATGGATGAAGGTGCAGTGTTTTATTAACAACTTACAATTTTTGTATAAGAAACTTCTTCTCTTTTGGATTTTCTTTTCACTTTGTTTTTGTTTCGGTTTTTTGATAAATTGACTTCTTGGCGTATTTGAGAGATTTCCAAACATGAAGCATTGATGACTTTTTCAAGAATGTTTGTTTTGTTTGTTTTTAGATCTTTGTTGGAATGTAACTTGCTTCAAATGGTTGATGATTTCTTTGACAAGAAGACACGACAAGCACACAAGCACATAAAAACACTTCTTCTCTCTTGATAATTGTTGATGTATGTTTAGGATCTTTTCAAATACATTTAAAGATATTTCAAATCCCCTTTTGTTTTCACAGGTTTTGAACAATCAAAAGAAAAATTAGATAGACTCTACTATTGTCAAAAAGGTCATTCCTAATATCAATAGCCCACACTTGATACTCCATCAGCTCAAACAATCTTGTCACACCCTAAGGTGCATCCATTTTTTTGCCTTTGTCCAGAATTTGAACCAAAGAGAATTGCTTCTCAATTGGATCATTTTCTTGGGAGATATATGGTGAGTGTCTTGGGGGCAGATTCTTCCCCACCCTTGCACCATGATATTACAAATGTTTGGCTAACTGACTCGATGAGGTTTCTACTTCTAAAGTTTATAGTTAGGCTTCCATTCAGTCTCCAGTGATAAAATCCCTCGGGAGGCTTCCCAAGCTTTAAAACAAAGGCTTTACGCATATTAAGGATACTGGGGGAAGGCTAATCACTAAGAAAAACCGTTGAACATTATTTTCATCACATCCACATTTGATTATAGTGGGTTGGAATACTTGGCATTAGCCGTTCCTCACTTAGGTCATTTCCCTCTCACCGACCTTAATGGCTTGAGCCTAAGGGGCTCCTTGGGAGGGCAGGATTGCTAAAGGTTTTATCCTATTTTGAAAATGAAAGAAAGCAAGTAAAATGACAAGTTTTGCTTTTAGATCAGCCAATTAAGGGGAAACCATATACCTATCACCTTCAATTCACAATGAACACTCTTTCTTTTTAACTAATATCACAATGTTGTCTAAATGCTACTTGGAAATTTTGTTCCAAAAGACATGGAGTTTATTTTACCCAAGATAGCAATGATTTGAACTGATTTGAGGAAAACTTGGAATAAAAACCTGGCCAACAAAATATAATCGTGGTCAACGAAACAAAGTCGTGTAGCCTTTTGGAGCCAAAAAGTAAATGTTAAGTTCTTGTTATGCACCAAATGAAAATGAAGTTTGTTTTAGTTGCACCAAATTTGAAAGATGATGTTCTTTTTAATCCCTTTTGTAGCGAAATAAAACAAATAAAGTTAATTTTATGCACCAAATAAAAATGAAGTTTGTTTTAGTTGCACCAAATTTGAAAGGTGATGTTCTTTTTAATCCTCTTTGTAGCAAAATAAAACAAATGAAGTTCATTTTATGCACCAAATGAAACTAAAGTTTGTTTTAGTTGCACTAAATGAAAATGAAGTTTGTTTTAGTTGCACCAAATGAAAATGATGTTTGTTTTAGTTTCACCAAATGAAAATGATGTTTGTTTTAGTTGCACCAAATGAAAATGATGTTCATTTTAGTTGCACCAAATGAAAATGATGTTCATTTTAGTTGCACCAAATGAAAATTATGTTATTTTTAATCCCTTTGTGAAAAACAAGAAAGATTATTTCAAACTAAAGAAAATAAAATCATTTAACTAACTCCCAAAAAACTGCACAAAATGTTAGAAAACTTGTAACAAACACCCTCAAAATGTTAGTTCACATGGTGGGCTCAAAAGCCTAATTTTTTTTTTCTTTTGGGTTACAATAGTAGCTCTTTGTTTTCTACAAAGTGCTAAATTGATAGAGGTCGAAAATGTTAGATAGATAACAAAAGTGCTATACTAACCTAAAAGCACTACACTAACCTAAAAGTGCTACACTAACCCAAAAGTGCTAGAAAACCAAACATAATTGCTAAATCCTAAGCAATAAAAACAAGTTACAGGGTGCTAAAAGATGTGACAAAGGTGCTAAAATGCATGGCAAAGGTGCTATTCCAGGCGACGAAGGTGCTAAATTGCGACTTGCACGTGAAAACCTACAAGTTTCAAAAGGGTTAGCAAAATTTTAATTTTTTAAGTGTTGGATTCATGCCGGGTTCACAAAATGATGCCATAAAAATGTGGATAAGAACTAAAGACAAAGTTCAATGTTAGTATGTTAGTTTAAACCATTAAAACCAAAATAAAGAACTAAAAATATTCAAAAAACATATCAAAGGAGATTCAAAAAGCATGAAAGAAACTTAACAAAATAACAAGAAAGGAGTAGAGCCTCCCTAAGATGCTTCCATGATGGCTTTTATCTCCCCCTTGTTTCCCTCCTCTCCAAGTTACAAATGAATAGAGCTCTTAGCTTTTAGCACTAACAATGGATGCCAAATGGAGATTCAAGATGGTTGAAAATAAAAAACATATGCTATGCAAATAAAAATAGTGATGCTATGAGAAATATCTATGCAATATTTTAGTATAATGACAATGCTCTAATGCTTCCTCCTTTGGTTGAGGAGAAGGGTTCTATTTATAGGAAAAATAGAAGACTGGATGGTCAAGATTGATCTGGTTTGTGGAGGGCCAATATTCTATGATTTATGATCCATGTGATGGTTTTCAACCCAATCCCATGATGACAAGTGTCAACATGAGATGACTTGAGAGGAGAGGGAAGGAGTATTTAATGCCTGGGAAGACATGAGGGTAACCTCATGTGGGTTGGGTTATTGGATAAAGCTATTATCCAAGGGTAAGGTTATTATCTAGTGGGTAAATGTTTGTGCAAAGTTTACCCATGGTTAAGCCTTGACCAAAGGGTCAAGATCCATGTGGGTTAGTGTGTTGAACAAGGGAAGCGTTTATGACTCTGTAAGAGTCTTAAATGGTTGAGATGATGGGTTGGGGGTTAATTTTGGTTTAGGATTGTGCAAATGATTAGAAGAGGGATTAGGCTAAATTAGGAGGGGTTAAAAGAATCTAGAAGGAGGTTAGAAGAATCTAGAAGCAAGTGGATGAGGATAAAGTGGAATGTTAATTAAAATGAAATCATTTACTTCAACTAAAATATGCAACTTGCGTTTGTAGGAGAATGCAAGTGGATGAGACATTTTTAAATAAATATTGATTTATTTAAAAGGGGTTTTGATTTGGGGATTTTAAATAAATGTTTAATTTATTTAAATAAGAAGAAAGGAGAATTCAAGAAATTTATTAATTTATTAATAGATGGGACTATAGTTAGTAATTAAATAAATTTATTTAATTAGGATAGAAGAAGAGGCTAATGGTGAATTAATTAAATATAAATTTAATTAATAGAGGAATATTAATGAATTAAATAAATACTAAATATTCATTTAATTCGTGGACAGATTTATGTGTCTACACTTTGCATGGTCATATTTTGATAGGCCTAGTTTAGATCCAGATATTGTTATGCATCACTTGACAGTAGCACCACATGTAAAACTAGTAAAACAAAAGCTAAGAAAAATGCACCCACAAGTATTACTTTTGGTCAAAGTTGAGCTTGAAAAATTATTGGATGTTTGTTTTATTAGACCCATAGATTACCTAGAATGGATATCAAACATTGTACCCATTGGCAAACTAGATGGCAGTCTCAAATTGTGTATGAACTTCAGAGACATCAATAAGGCTTTTCCTTAAGATGATTTCTCACTACCTAACATAAACTTAATTGTCGATCTCACAGTTGGGAATGCAATTTTGCCACTTATGGATGGATTCTTTGGTTATTATCATATCAAAATCACACCTGAGGGTAAACACAAAATCACTTTTACTTGTCCTTGGGGAACTTTTTTTTTAGAACATCATGCCTTTTGGGATAAAGAATGTAGGTGCTACTTATCAAAGAGCCATGACTGTAATATTTCATGATACTATGCATACATTGATGTAAGATTATGTAGATGATCTCTTGTGAAATTCACTCACAAAAGAAGACCATTTGAATGTTTTAGCTAAAATATTTACTCAATTGGAGAAATACAAAGTGAGATTAAATTCCAAGAAATGCGTCTTTGGGGTAACCTCTGAAAAGCTCCTAGGATACATTGTGTCACACAAAGACATTAAAATGGATTCTGAAAAAGTCAAAGCTCTCTTAGAGATGTCACCTCCAAAGAACATCAATCAACTTTGATCATTACACGGGAAACTTTTGTCAATTCACAGATTTATAGCTCAACTTGCAGACAAGTGTCATCCATTCACACATTTGTTACATAAGAATATCAAGTTCAAATGGGATGACAAATGCCAACAAGAGTTTTAGTTGCTCAAATAATATCTCATGAACTTGCCAGTTGTTATGCCACCAACCGAAGGAAATCCCTTACTACTTTACATATCAGTAACAACAACAACATTGGGGACACTTCTAGCACAACAATATTTTGAAGGAAAGGAAAAATCCATCTATTATATTAGTCAAACATTAGTCGGATATGAACTTAATAATACTCTTATTGAGTGTGCATGTCTTGCTATGGTTTTTGCTTCACAAAAGTTGCGACACTATATACTTACTCATAGGACAAATCTTGTAGCAAAGATTGATCCACTCAAATACTTACTCAACAAAGTAGCTCTTCCAAGCAGATTGGCTAAATGGGTAATGATATTAAGTGAATTTGATGTTGAATATGTTGATAGAAAGGCTATAAAAGGGAAAGTGATTATAGACTATCTAGTAGATGTACCAGTGATAGCTGATTATCCCTTAATTTTAGAATTATCGGATGAATCCATCCTAAAAATACACAATCAAAATTATGAAAATTCTATTTTGATGGATATTTCACATAACATGGAGTGGGTGCATGCATACTTTTTGTAACACCACAAGGAGATTGCATCCCAAAGTCATACCGATTATCCATTCCTTGTACCGACAACATAGTAGAATACAAGGCACTCACTACAGGTCTAAGGATTGCAATACAATGTAGGATCTAGGAGTTTCATGTTTTTGGTGACTCCTAACTTGTAATTTGACAAACAAACAATGAATATCAGACTAAGTATGAAAAATTGATGCCTTACAAAAAGATGTTGGATGAATTCAATAAATATTTTATGGAGATAACCTTTGGGTAGATTCCTAGAGAGAACAACCGAGTTGCTGATGCCATGGCTACAATAGCTTATTTGATTGACATGTCACATAATACAACCTATTGTGAATCCTTGGTGGATAATCTCTTGGTCCCTATGTATAAGATCCCTCCATCTAAGCTCATATGTGTTATTGGTCTCGATTCCCTTTGGTACAATGTTATATTCTCCTACCTTAGAGATAATATCATTTCACCGAATCGTTGCAACAACCAATGTTATACTTTCATTCATCAAACCTCTCGATATGTTATCAATATTGACACCCTTTACCACAGGGGATTTTCTGGTGCTCTTTTTCGATGCATAGAAAGTGAGGAAGTTAAAACCATGTTGTGAGAAATTCATGAAGGTATATGAGGGGATCACTCTAGTGGTCCAACCTTTGCTAAGAAATTGATGAGGATTGTTTACTGTTGTCCCACTATGGAGAAATATGCCTATGAATTTATTAAAAAATGTAAATAATGTTAGATTCATGAAGACTTAATACATGCACCACCATTGGAACTACAACCGATCTCTACACCTTGGCCCTTTTATCAATGGGGACTAGAACTTGTGGGTAAGATTCACCCTCCATCCTCCAATGGCCATAATTTAATAATAACAACCACCGAGTATTTCAAGAAGTGGATGGAAGTCATTCCCTTAATACAAGTCATTGACAAAAAAATCACCACATTCATACTCAATTACATTATATGCTGATATGGTGTTCTTGTTTCCATCATCATAGACAACACACATCCTTTCAAGAACCAGGTTGCACATGAGCTCTGTGACAAGTTCCATATCCAACATTATTTCTCCACTCCATAATACCCCCAAGGTAATGGTCAAGCTAGGGCATCTAACAAAACTATCCTGAAAATAATTAAGAAGATAGTTAATGATGCTAGCGACGATTGGCACATACAGCTTAATCCTACATTATGGGCCTTGTTCAAAAAACGGTGTCTCAACCTTGCATTTAAATGAGGCTACTATTTATAGTAAGTTTTTTTTTTAGCACAAAATGTTACGAAATTCTCCTCGAAGCTTCTGGTTGGCTAGATAAGCATGACGATAAATCTTTGTCGCAAGAACATAACTAATTTTGAAGATATTAAAGTTTCCATTTTTGGAGGGTGCGATGAAAGGTTTGAAATTAATTTTGAGGACTTTAGAGGCTCTAAAATTCCCCCAAAAGTGGGTGTAAACATCATACAGGTTTATGAGGTGATAGAGAACTTTTCAAGCTTTCCGATGCTTCATACGGTTCGTCAATCAGACACTTGGTTCACAAGTTATGGCCTCCAGAAGTTTGGACTTCTGAAATAGGAAATATAAAATACATCGGACACATAAATGAGCTGTAAAAGGGAGGAACACATGTTGATGTGTGTTTTGAAACATCATAGGGCATCTAGAATGGAGATAAGGTCATCTCTACTTTGTTGGGTGGTTTAAGCCCATGGTTTTGTAATACTGTTTGACAGTTTCTTGTATTGTATCTCCTATATATGAGGTGAGTGAGATAGAGGTAGTGTAAGAGTCTTATAGCTATTGAGTTACCTCCGAGTCTCTGATTAGTTGTACTCCTAAAAATATCTTGCTCTGCAATTATATTGTAATCAGTTATTGATTGCTGAATAATATATTGAGCTGCTTTTGGAGTGTGGGGTTTTTCTCTCGAAAGGGTTTTCCCCATGTAAATCACTATGTTGATATGTTGTGGTATGCATGATATTTTATTTATTTCTATAATTGTTGTAATGATTTGTAAATTTTTTGCATTACCCTCCTCTAAAGGTTAGTGTAGGAAGTTGTTCCACTACTTAACTTCCTTACAAGTGGTATCAGATCCGGACACCTTTGGTTTCAGTTGTGTGTTGTTTGGTTTTTTGAACTAATTCAGATTTGAGTGGGAGCTTGTGTAGAAGATACTTTTTGATCTTGTTGCAGGAAATTTTAGATGGCAAGTTTGTCAGGGAGAATAGAGGTGGATAAATTTAATGGTAGTAATTTTGAGACATGGAAGCTGAAGATGGAAGATTTGCTGATAGATCAAGATCTGTGGGATGCTGTTGATGCAAATGTCTCAAGACCTACAGATCCTATTGTAGCTGCTTAGTATGATGTTATGGACCGAAAAGTCAAGGGTTTAATCAGATTGTGCCTAGCAGACTCTATTTTGATCAATGTCCATGAAGAGAACACTGCAAAAAAGTTATGGAATAAGCTTGGTGAGATGTATCAAACCAAATCCTTATTAAATCAGATTTTCTTGAGGAAGAAATTGTATTCCTTGAAGATGGAAAAGGGTGGATGAATTGCAGATCACCTAGAAGAATTTAATGTGTTGGTCTCTCGATTGGTATTTGTTGGTGTTAAGATGGACGAAGAATAGAAATGCAAGATCTTTCTTTGTTCTTTGCCTGATTCGTGGGATTCTCTTGTTATGGCTATTAGGAGTACTTCTATTGTTTTGAAGTATGAAGATGTGGTGGGTGCCCTACTTGGTGAGTAGATGTGAAGGAATGCATCCATCAGTTTGAAGGAATCCCTAACTATCCATAGAAGACCTAAGGAAAAAGGCAAGAAGAATGAGAAGCACAATAAGTCCAAATCTAGAGGGAGATCAAAATCTCCTAGAAATTCCAAATTCATCTGCTAGAATTGCGGTAATTCAGGTTACATCCGTAAGGATTGCAAAGAAGAAAAGAAGAAGAAAAAGAAGAAGTTCGATTTTGATTTTGAGTTTGAGAAGGAAGATGGTGATGCATTCATTGCAGCTTTGGCTACTCATGCAGATAATGATGAATGGTTAATTGACTTGGGTGCACATTTTCATTCGACTTCCAATAAAGATTGGTTTTCTGAATATGAAGAATTTGATGGAGGCAAGGTGTACTTGGGTGATGATTCACATTCAAACATTGTTGGTTGAGGTAAAGCTAGGATCAAGTTTCTTGATGGTAGAATAAAAAAGGATTAGTGGTGTGTTGCATATCCCTAGATTAAAATGAAATTTATTATTTGTGAGCAAACTGATAGATTCGAGTGTGTAGGTAGTATTTTCTGATGCAGGAAGTAAGATAATTATGATGAATCAATGATGAACAGTTAGTACCAAACTGGTACTAAGAGGGGGGGGGGTGAATCAGTACAGACAAAAACACTTTTCCTTGAACCGGTTTGACTGAAAACACTGCACTTGACTGGCAAGTAGTAACACCGGTCTAAACCAGATTACTATCGGTTAAACACAATAAGAATGTGAAAGACATAAGCCAGTAACTCTTAGCTTTCCACACAATCTAACATCTTATTTCCACTTTACCCATATGCATACACTAGTAATACATCAACATAAATGTAAAGACTTACTGGTTCAACATGCTTTACCACTTGACAGAAAATAACAAAGCATCACACGTAACACACATATTTTTTTCACGTGGAAACCCAACTGGGAAAAATTACGGTGGGGATGAATACCCACAAGCTGTTCTTTGAACCCTTTTGAAGTCCGTTCTATTAGGAGCCTAGTTTGGTTAAAGACTTTACAATAGGTTCTGTTAGGAACCGATCTTGCTAGGGATCACCCGATTAAGGGATGGCTAAAATACCCAGCTAAGGGTTAAACCTTGTTAAAGGTTACCTTGTTAGAGGTTTTTAAGAACTCAAAGATTTTGAGTCACCCTGTTAAAGGATTTACAACAAGCCGATTAAAGCTACCCTGTTAAGGGATTTTCCAACTGTTGAAGTGGTTAGAGGTCAACAGGTATTACAATGATCTGTTAACAACACTTCAATGCCAATGCAGATCCGCTTTAGTTCCTTCCTTCTGAAATCACACTTTGCAGGTATCTATTCTCTTATCTGGTTTGGCAAGAATCAAGTATCTCTGCACTTAGATATACACATAACATTTGCCAACAACCTCAACATGAAAAACAACATCAACCTTATAGGAAATAGATAGGTCGGTAGCATAAACCCTAAACCCTAAACATTTAGGTTAAGCAATTCAGTCAGTTCAATCATAACCGTTGAACATATTGCATTGATTACAACAGTCTTGAATAGATCTCAAGACATTCTCCAACGTTTGTTCTTCACTGCTTCTTGGAGGCTGATAACCCATCACACATTCTCTATGGTTTATAGAGACTTCACACATTCCTGAGGTAGATAGGATCAATCTCCTTCATGCAAGATCCTTCATGTGCATAGGGCTGACGTGGCAACACAATCTGTTCTTCATTACAATGCTAACTCATCACATGATGTCATCGGTTGAATCACCCAGGCTTGAAACACTTCAACCGAAAACCCTAAATCCGGTAGTCATACCATATGAAACCTTGATACAAAACATTCCATATACCGGTTCACATTCCAACATACCGGTTCACTTGGATAGACATACCACTTCACTTTTTCACATATACCAGTTCACAACATCATACCGGTTCTATTGCAAGTTGCTTACTTCAATATACCGGTTCACTCTTCAGCATATTGACATCAATGACAACATACAATATCATCATGTCATCATACTCTGTACATATGCCAACAATCTCCCCCTTTGGCATTGATGGAAATATACAAAGATATCTCTTCGCTTCACATCTTCTCCCCCAACACTACAAAAATCTTCCCCGCTTCACATCTTCTCCCCCAACACTGCAGATATCTTCTCCACTTCACATCTTCTCCCCCTTTGACAACAATGCCAAAGTGGAGGCATATACATCTATGTTCTACTATGCTGCCCCCCCTAAGGAGTAGCATCCTTCAACACACCAATCCTGAAAAAGATATATCAATGTAAGTCCTGACTGATGTGGAACACACACCTTTAGTTCACCTCTTGAAGGGGCAACACCCCTAATTCACCTCTCAAATAGGTAAAGGTAGCCTTCGGTAGAGGCTTGGTGAATATGTCTGCTAACTGCTCCTTACTGGAAACATGTTTTAGTACAACTTCTTTGTTATGAACCTTCTCCATCAAGAAATGATACTTGAGCTCGAAGTGCTTGGTTCTAGCATGTAAAACCGGATTCTTGGAGATGTTAATTACACTTGTGTTGTCACAAAATATACTTACCAGTTCAGATACAGGAACTTTGAAGCCATTTAATACATGATTCATCCAAATTGTTTGGGTGCAGTTCATAAATGTTGCAACATACTCCGCTTTTGCTGTAGACTGAGAGATACAACTCTGCTTCTTACTCATCCATGAGACTAGTCTAGCACCAAGAAAGACTGCACCACCAGTTGTGCTCTTCCGGTCGTCCACATTACCAGCCTAGTTAGCATCAGTAAACACTTTCAGGTTGAAATCATTATTGTATGGATTCCATAATCCATAGTCAATAGTTCCCTTCAGATATCTCAGAATCTGCTTGACTGCTACCAAGTGGGATTCTTTTGGGATTTTCTGGAATCATGTAGTAATGCCCACTGCATCTGCAATGTCCGGTCTGCTATGTACTACATAGTGCAATTTACCAATCATTGATCGGTATTCCTTCTCATTTACCAACCCTGAGCCATCCTCTTTTGATAATTTACAACCGGTCACGATTGGTGTACCAACCAGTTTTCTGTCTTCCATGCGAAAAGTCTTCAACACCTCTTTGACATACTTGGATTGAGTGATAAAGATTCCATCTTTCATTTGTTGAATCTGTAGTCCAATGAAGAACTTAATGTCCCCTATAAGTGACATCTCAAATTCCTTTTTCATCTCATCTGCAAAATCATGACTCATCTTGTCATCTCCTCCAAAAATTATATCATCAACAAATACCTCACAAATTAGAATCTGATCTCTTTTTGACTTTAGGTAGATATTACTATCCTCGTTCTCTCAAATCCAATCTTCACAAGATGGGAGTGCAAGTGTTCATACCATTCTCTAGGTGCCTGCTTTAGTCCATACAAGGCTTTATGTAGCCTACACACCATGTCATTGTCTTCTGATAGGGAAAACCCACTTGGTTGCTCTATATACTCCTCCTCTTCTAGTATTCCATTCAGGAATACAGATTTTACAGCCATTTGATATACTTTGAATCCCTTGAATTTTTCATATACAAGAAGCATACGGACTCCTTCCAATCTAGCTACTGGAGCAAAGGTTTCTCCATAGTCTTCTCCATCTTCTTGAGCATATCCTTTGCACACCAATTTGGCTTTGTTTCTTACCACTGTGCCATCTTCATTCAACTTATTTTTGAAAACCCATTTGGTGCCTATGACATTTTTATGCTCAGGTCTGGGTACCAGAGACCATGTACCATTCTTTTCTATCTGGTCAAGTTCCTCTTCCATTGCCTTGATCTAGTCTTCATCTTTATGTGCCTCTCTGAGTGTTTTAGGCTCAAATTCAGAGATCATGCAAGAGTTTTCTCTGACCTTTCTTCTTGTAAGAATTCCTGCATCGTTGTCTCCTATGATCTGCTTTGGATCATGATTCAACTTTACATACCTAGGAATGATCTTAGTTGTTTCCTCTTGCTTTTCTTCTTCATCCTCATCTTCATCAACATCAACATCTACTGGTGTAGGAGCACTGTTATTGGTGCTAGGCTATTTTGCAACCAATTCCCAGAAGGTTACTACCAGTTCATCTCCTACTTGCTCATTGCTGGTTTCCTCAGATTTCTCAGAAGTTTCATCAACTCTAACATTGATGCTTTCAACAATTCTCTGAGTCCTATTGTTGAAACATTTGAGAGCTTTGCTCTTTGTGGAATACCCTAGGAATATTCCCTCATCACATTTAGCATCAAACTTGCTCTGATGTTCACTCCTCTTGATATAACATTTGCTACCAAACACTCTAAATTAGCTTACCACTAGTGTCTTACCTGTCCAATACTCATAAGGTGTTTTATCCTTACCCTTTTTGATGAGTACCCGGTTCATTGTGTAGACTGCAGTGCTCACCGCTTCCCTCCAAAACGTGTGAGCAACTTTTCCTTGGATCAACATTGTTCTAGTTGCTTCAACTACAATCTAGTTTTTTCTCTCTACTAAGCCATTCTGCTGTGGAGTCCGGGGGGAAGATAGTTGCCTCTTGATGCCATTCTCTTCACAGTACTTGTTGAATTCATTGGAAGTGAATTCTCCTCCTTGATCAGTTCTCAGACACTTAATCCTCTTACAACTTTCTTTTTCAACCAGTGCTCTGAAGGCTTTGAACTTTCCAAAGGCTTTAGACTTGTCCTTCAAGAATATGACCCACAACATTCTTAAGCAATCATTAGTAAGAATCATAAAATACCTATCTCCCTACACACTCCTAGTTTTCATAGGACCACACAAATCAGTATGCACAAGATCAAGTAAATTGTCTGTAGTGAAAGATTTACCTTTGAAAGTTGAGGAAGACATTTTCCCCAGTTCACGCTTTCTACACAAAGGATTTTCCAATTTTCGCAGCATAGGCAATCCTCTAACTTCCTTGATCTTACTGGCTTTCACAATGTTGTCAAAATTTACATGGCAGAGTCTCCTATGCCATATCCAACTATCATCAAACTTAGCCATTAGACATGTATCGACATTAACATTCAGCTGAAATAGGTTACCTTTGGTCTACATACCGGTGGCCATCAGTTCACCACTCTTACCTTTTATTTTACACACTCCATCTCTGAATTCCAGAGTGAGTCCATTATCATTTAGCTGGGCAACACTCAAAAGGTTGTGTCTGAGACCTTCGACCCAATACACATTGTCAGCACTGCTTTTTCCATTTAGAGAGATGGACCCTTTGCCTTTTACCATACATGGTGTATCATTACCAAAATGAACCACACCACCATCATACTCTTCCAAATATAGAAACTTACTCTGGACACTAGTCATATGGTGAGAACAACCACTATCAATAATCCACTCATTGGAATTATCAAAGTGGGAGACAAGAGCCTTCTTGTTTGACACATCTTCCTTGACTTCTACAAACACAATATCTTCATTTTCTTCATCTTCTGATTCCTCATCAGTGACACCTTCATCAACTTCTACAAAATAGTTTCTCTGGTTTCCTCCTTTGAACTTCTTTAACCTCTCCGGTTTGTCCTTGTTATCACCATTAGGACAGTTTACAGCAATGTGTCCCATCTTATTGCAAGAAAAGAATTTCAAAGGAATCTTACCTCTGTATTTACCGGTTCCCTTGGGAAGTCTCTTGGCAAGAAGAGCTTCACATTCCATCAAGATCTCCTCACCATCCATTTCTCTACTTTGTCTTGGTTCACCACTTGTACTAGCTTCTTTGCCTTTCCTAGATGGTGCAACAGATGCTCTAAAGGCTGATTCAGTCTTCTGAATATTGCCATCATAATTATTTAGCTCATAAGCTGTTAACTTTGCAATGATGGAGTCTAGGGATACCTTAGTCTTGTCTACAGACCTCAACTCCTGAATAGCAACAACCCTTATTGCGTAGACCGGTAATAAGGATCTCAGAACTTTGCTAACAACAATGGAATCTTCCATTTTACCACCTGCACTCTTGATATCTCCAACAACAGTTTTGATTCTTATTCCATATTGTTGAATGGTCTCTCCTTCAACCATCTGCATGTCTTCAAACTTTCCCCTAAGGCTTTCTTCCTTATCTTGTTTCACATGCTCATCACCGCCATAGATATTCTCAAGAGCATCCCATACTTCTTTGGGATTCTCTTTATCCTGAACATCAATAAACTCAATTTCAGATAAACTACTAATTAGGGCTTCCATGACTTTCCCATTCTCCTGAATCTCTCTCTTTTGATCATCGGTGAGAGTATCGGTAGGGATAACATAAGCATTCTCAACATAGCTCCAATGTTGAGCACCCATGCTTCTGATGTATATCTTCATTCTATCCTTCCATATTTTAAAGTTGTCTCTGTTGAGCTTTGGACCTTCTCTCTTCATCATTAGAGTAGGATCTTTACCTCAAGCGGTTAAGCTTACAACACAGAGGACCTAGAAGATGCTTTGATACCAATTGATGAATCAATGATGAATAGTTAGTACCAAATCGGTACTGAGAGGGGGGGGAATCAGTATAGACAAAAACACTTTTCCTTGAACCGGTTTGACTGAAAACACTGCACTTGACTGGCAAGCAATAACACCGGTCTAAACCAAATTACTGCCAGTTAAACATAGTAAGAATGTGAAAGACATAAGCCAGTAACTTTTAGCTTTCCACACAATCTAACATCTTATGTCCACTTCACCCATATGCATACACTAGTAATACATCAACAAAAATGTAAAGACTTACTGGTTCAACATGGTTTACCGCTTGACCGAAAATAACAAAGCATCACATGAAAAGCATCACACGTAACACACATATTATTTTCACATGGAAACCCAACTGGGAAAAACCACAGTGGGGGTGAATACCCACAAGCTGTTCTTTGAACCCTTTTGAAGTCTGCTATGTTAGGAGCCTAGTCTGATTAAAGACTTTACAATAGGTTCTGTTAGGAACTGATCCTGCTAGGGATCACCCGGTTAAGGGTTAAACCCTATTAAAGGTTACCTTGTTAGAGGATTTGAAGAACTCAAAGATTTTGAGTCACCCTGTTAAAGGATTTACAGCTAGCCGGTTAAAGCTACCCTGTTAAGGGATTTTCCAACTGTTGAAGTGGTTAGAGGTCAATAGGTATTACAATGATCTGGTAATAGCACTTCAATGCCAATGCAGATCTACTTTAGTTCCTTCCTTTTGCAATCACACTCTGCAGGTATCTATTCTCTTATCTGGTCTGGCAAGAATCACGTATCTCTACACTTAGATACACACACAACATTTGCCAACAACCTCAACATGAAAAACAACATCGATCTTATAGGAAACAGATAGGTCGGTAGCATAAACCGTAAACCCTAAACATTTAGGTTAAGAAATTCAGTTGGTTCAATCCTAACCGTTGAACATATTGCATTGATTACAACAGTCTTGAATAGATCTCAAAACATTCTCCAACGTTCGTTCTTCATCGCTTCTTGGAGGTTGATAATCCATCATGCATTCTCCACTATTTATAGAGACTTCGCACATTCCTGAGGTAGATAGGATCAATCTCCTTCATGCAAGATCCTTCACGTGCATAGGGCTAATGTGGCAACACAATCTGTTCTTCATTACAATGCTAACTCATCACACGATATCATTGGTTGAATCACACATGCTTGGAACACTTCAACTAGAAACCCTAAAGCTAAGACTACCAACCAATAGTCATACCATATGAAACCTTGATACAAAACATTCCATATACCGGTTCACATTCCAACATACTGGTTCACTTGGACAGACATATCGCTTCACTTTTTCACATATACAGGTTCACAACATCATATCGGTTCTCTTGCAAGTTGCTTACTTCAATATACCAGTTCACTCTTCAGCATATTGACATCAATGACAACATACAATATCATCATGTAATCATACTCTGCACATATGCCAACAAATTAAGGATGCTATGGTGATTGCTAGAGGTGTCAGGTTTGAGACTTTGTATAAGCTAGAGGCATACACTGTTGAGTGTAATAACACTTATGTAAAAAATAAATCTATCGATACTTGATCGGAAGATTTGAGGGTTTCACCTTTGGCAAATGGACATGGCTTTTGGGTACCTAAGGGTGCTCTTTGTTTAGAAGCAAAGTTACTTGCAAAGAAGACTGTTATGGCAGCAAAGACTTGGCCAAATTGGAGAAAAAGGTTTTCAGGACCTTGAAAAATAAAAACCTTGTTGAAGGTTTGAATGATTATTATTTTGAATTTGATTTATGTGAGCATTGGATATATGGAAAACAAAACTATGTTCAATTTTACTTGAATTCTCATAAATCTTGTGGTGTTTTGGATCTTATTCATTCTGATGTGTTTGGTCTTGTAGATGTTCCTTCAATTGGAAAATCCATATTATGTTTCATTTATTGGTGATTTTAGTAGAAGGACATGGGTATACTTTCTAAAGAGTAAATCTAAAGTTTTCAGTTGTTTTAAAGAATTTAAAGTAATGGTTGAATTGTAGACTGGAAAGTGTATGCGGGAAAAGTGGGCTTATAAAACTTAAAATGTGAAAATATTGTAAAATTACTAGTCCACATACACACACAAGACTTCTTGGTGCAAGCTATGGAGTAACGTAGTATTACTCAGCTTCCCAAGGAGGGTCCCATGGTTCTCTATCTCACAATGTCCCTCAAACCAACGTTTTTGTTCTCAGATCACTGAGCAAAATGGTTTAGGGATGGAAAATATGAGAACGAGAGATGCTTTTGATTTATTTTAGTATGAGATATGTTGTAAGCTATGTATGATGCTAAAATGCAATAAACTAGATGATAAGATGATGAGATTAGTATGAATACTATCCTAGCATACTATATTTAGTCTATGATTGAACTAAAATGATAAAGAAAGTAATCTAAGCATGCATATTAGTCTAATTTATGATCTAAAAGAGGCTAAATGATGAGCATAAAAATTATATGAAAGCTTGAAAGAATTTGAGCATAAGTGTAATGCTTCAAATTTGAAAGATGATTGATAAGAATGGAGGAATGAGAGCTCTATTTATAGCATAAACATGGCAATGGATGGTCAGGATTGAAAGGTTTAATCAAGGGCCAAGTTTGAAAGTTGGGGATTCATGTGCACAATTGGCACCAATGAAATGGTGACAAGTGTCAACATAGGATTGGGTTGAGAGAAGAGATTGGAGGCATTAAAGGCCTGAGAAGACCTCATGGTTATCTAAAGGCTAAGGGTCAAGTCTAAATTAGGTTTACCCACTCGATTAAGAGTTAATCCAAGAATAAACCTTTGTGCAAATGATTAAGAAATAATCATGGTCAAAGCATTAATGGCCTGATGAGACCTTTGGGTTGGGTAGAGGTTGAGTCAAAACAAATGTTTTAACCATGTGGGAGGGTTTGAATTAACCATTAATGGTTATTGGAGACTTTGGGGATTAAGTGGTTGAAGGTTGGAAGCCTTCAATGGTTTTCAAAGACTTTAAGGGTTTTGGTGGTTGAAGGTTGAAAACCTTTAATGGTTATCAAAGACTTTAAGGTTTTTGAGAAGAGACTTCCCTTTGCTTAGGGATGTGACAAAGTTTAGAGGAGGGTTAGGTTAATTAGAAGCGATTAGAAGATTCTAGAAGGGATTAGGAAGGGGTTTGGGATTTTGCAAGTGGATGGGGGGGGGGGGGGTAATAGTATTTAATTGAAATAATTTAATTCATTCAATTTGGTCGTAATTAAATAAATTTGATTTATTCAATTTAGGATAACTATTTAATTAAATTTGAATTTAATTAAAAGTGGCTAGGGGGATTTAATTGAATAAAATGATTTATTCATTAAATGGTATAGTGAATTTTATTTAAATAAATTGAATAATTTATTTAATAAAATAGAAGAATGTGGATAATTTAATTAAATTGGATTTAATTAAATAGGGAAATGAACATAAAATATTCATTTAGGAATATGGTCATTTTTATACGTCTACAGAAAGTAAATAAAAAATTTGATAATTGATAATGGCAGTGATTTTTTTTCTAACTATTTTGATAGATTATGTAAAGACTATGACATTAACAGACAAAAGACAACTCCATATTCTCCATAGTAGAATGGAATTGTAGAAAGAATGAACATGACAGTGATGGAGAAGGATAGGATTATTTTGGGTGGTGTTGGTCTAGAAATAATGTTTTGGGCTGAAGCTGTTGCCACTGCTTGCTACCTGATTAATAGGTCTCCTACATAAGCTCTTGTTGATAAAATGCATATGGAAGCATGGTCAGGTCACAAGCCTTCATTGAGACATCTTAGAGTTTTTGGTTATGAGGCATATGCACTTGTGCCAAAGGAGAAGCGAACAAAGTTGAAGAACAAGGTTGTGAAATGTATCTTCATTGATTACAGTTATGGTGTGAAATGATACAAGCTTTGGGACCCTGTTGCTCAAAAGGTAATTCATAGTAGAAGTGTTATTTTTAAAGAAATTAAGTCCCCTTCTGTTACATTGCAGCCAGAATAGACTAAATAGAAAGATGTGATTCAATTCCCTTCTACACCTAAAAGAGTTGAATTGAGACCACTTGATAGGCAATAAGTTGAGGAGAGCGTGCATCTAGCTTTGAATCTTCAGAAGAGGAGGATGAACTTGCAACTCATTTTGTTCGAAGGTCCACAAGACATAGACAACCACTTGAAAGGTATTCACCTGATGATTGGAGATGTAGTTTTTATTTGAATACTAATGTGGATGAACCTAGATTTGTAGAAGAGGCATTAGGAATGAATGATGTAGAATCTTGGAAGATTTCTATGGAAGAAGAAATGACAACTTTGAATAAGAATGATGCACGGGATCTTGTACCTTTTCCCAAAGGACAAAATCATGTTGGTTGTAAATGGGTGTTCAAGAAAAAGATTGGTTTAGATGGAAGCATTGAGAAGTATAAAGCAATGTTGGTTGCAAAAGGCTACTCTCAGGTTGAGGGTGTTGATTACGGTGAGATATTTTTTCCTGTTACAAAAATGACATCCATTAGATTTTTGCTTTCTATCGCTTCTATGTATGATTTAGAGGTTGAGCAAATGGATGTGAAAATTGCTTTCCTTCATGGTGATTTGGATGAGGATATTTATATAACACAACTAGAGCACTATGTGGTGGAAGGTAAAAGTAATTTGGTCTGCAAATTAAAGAAATATTTGTATGGCCTCAAACAAAGTCCTAGTCCTAGGATGTGGTACCAAAAATTTGATACATATGTTTTGAGTTTGGGATTTGAGCATTCTAAATCAGATCACCGTGTTTATTATTGTTGGTGTAATTATTTATTCATCTTGGATATAATTACACTTTACTTAAGTTTACTTAGGTACATGCACCACATTGTAGTTTGCATATGAGACACTTAGGGAGATGTGCTACATTGGGAGTGTGTATGTAGGAGAATTTCCACCTTTTATGGTGTGATCTTGTTGTTACTTTATCATATCCACTTATTGTGGAGTGATAATTCCACCTTCGGTGGGTGATCCACCTCATGTGGAATATTTTACAATTTCTCTTACCTACCCCTACCTACCCTTGCATATCATTGATCCAAATGTCATTATTTTGTGCTCTCTTGTCTCTTAGCCTTGTCTTTATAAGAAGGATTATCCTACATTGTATGTAACAAAAACAACGCTTGATGATCCAGTTGATCATTATTTTCATCTTGATAGAATACAGTTTATTCCTATCATCCATTTTGTTCTCTCTTATTTGTGCTTTCCATTGCCTCTAGATCTTGGCAAATTCTCACATGGTATCAGAGCCATTGGAGTGCTATTGGTTTGCCAATTTAGAGAAATTTGGAGTTTTTCATATTGGAGATTTCTATTGTAGGTTATTATTGGAGCAGGTACGATTTAATTAAAAATTTAAAAAAATATAGATTTTTTTATTTTTCTGCATGTTTTGCAGTTTAATTTTTAAATAAAGTCATTTAAAAAAAATCTGAATTAAATCAGGAAGGAGCGGGGGGGCACCTTTTTTTTTAAAAAGTTTTTTTGTTTAAAACTTTTATTGGAGGGGGGCAGGTTTGTACCTGCGGGTGACACATGTTCTACGACCTGCAGTGTACCTATGGGTACCGCAGGCCCTGCGGCCCCCGTAGTGTACCTATGGGTGATGCAAGTCCTATTGCCCCCGCAGTGTACCTACAGGTGAAGCAAGTCCTGCGGCCCCCGTAGTGTACCCGAGGAGGGGCCTGTAGGCCTTTTTTATTTTTTTTAAATTAATTTTTTTGATGTTTTGTAATTAATTTATTTTTAACAAAATTTTTAATTTTAGTTTTTAATAAATAAAAATAAATTTTTTTCATAACAACATGGATCAAAGGATACCTAATAGTGGAGGTACTAGAGGACCACGTTTTGTGCTTGAGTCACCATCATCCTTGTTTCAAAAACCTGAGATCCCAAATATACATGGTCAAGTTTATGACACTCACAAAAGAACATCTCATGAACAACTCCATCTACGTAGACCTTTGTGGAAATCTTATGTGGATAAATACACTCAATCGCATACCAATGCTAAGGACCAACCTCAAAAGCAATTAGATTTTTCAGAGGCATTCTCACAATTTGGACACAAGAAAACCCCGTGTCAAATTTGGGAGCAATACACAAGAGAAAACTCATGACATACCTTATGACCCTATATCAAGTGGTCCCTACACACATTATCATTATAGACCTCCTCCATATGAGCATGTTTATGATCAATACCATCCATATATGCAGTATCCTCCTCCGCTACCTGGTGGCTTAGGCATGGGATATGGTCCAAGAAGTTGGTCTCCACCCAAAAATAATTTGGAACAATAGATAAAGGAATTACAAAAGAAGATGGAGGACATCAATACACCAAAACCAATTTATACAATGAGAGATACATTTCCCTATCCATTTGATAAAAGCATTCCAAAGCCTCCATTTCCTACACATTTCGTAACACCAAAGTTTGATAAGTATAGAGGCAAAGGGGACCCTAAGGCACATATAAGACACATTTTCACAACTTGCATTAAGGTAGCAGCAGAAGAAACATACTTGATGAGATTGTTCCCACAAAGCATAGGTGAACAAGCTATGGAATGGTTCTCCCAACTTCCACCTGGAATTAAGTCATGGGGTGATCTAGCAAAAGCTTTTATACAACATTTCTCATATAACATAGAGATAAATATATCAGTTACCACTTTGTGCAATACCAAACAGAAAGATGGGGAGTCATTTTCATCATTCTTACAAAGATGGAGGAATTTAGCCAGCAGATGCTCTTGTGAAATTCCGCAAAAACAAATGTTAGAGATGTCTACACAGAATGTCAACAGAGAAATTGGTTATGACTAGATGAAAGCTTGTTTGTCCACTTTCAAGGATGTCATTGAGAAAGGCTTAGAAACAAACAAGGTGTTAATTGAGCAAGGAATCATCAAGATATTCAAAGAAAATAAAGAGGATTTTAAAGGAAAGGACAAGCCATGATTTTGGAACAAGAATAAGAACACACTAAATGATGGCATTGTTGATGCTAACACAGTGAGACCAAAATTCATTCTTTCAGGATCAAGTTCTTCTATAAGCATCCAAGTAAATACTCAAGGAACTCCAAAACCATGAAGGAAATACACCCCATTGGGAGAACCACTTGAGTTAGCTTTTAGGAAGCTAGTGGCAAACAAGATAATAACAATTCTAGAAAATTATTCATATGAGCCAAAGGTCAAACTAAATTGGTGGAATGACGATGAGTATTGTGAATATTACAAGAGCAATGGACTTAAAACAAGAAATTTCCATCGCTTGAAGAACATTATACATGATCTTATTGACAAAGGTGATATTGAGATCGAAGGACATACATCCAATCAAGAACATGAGATGTTTAAGGAACCATTCCTTAAACATGACAAGGGAAAAGCCAAAGCCACAGATGAGCAAGCTAACTATACCAAAGTGTCCTATGATTATGATTTAACCGTTAACCACATTTCGATGGATAACTATGTTTCTACTATTATCATAAAGGACAAAACACCAGAAATTTCTACTCAAAGAGCCAAAATTGTCTTAAAAGGCATTGGAATTTCTTTTGAATCTACCTCCGAATGTAATGTCATAACTCATTGAAGTAAGGCCACCTTGCAAGGTTCTCCACCTAAAACCACCATTTCCTCATCGACCAAACCTGAGTACGACCCAGTAGAATAGTTAGGGAAGACACCCACACTTATCTCATTCCTAGAACTGTTGCATATCTCTCCTTCACATGAAGCCATACTTGATAAAGTCTTGAGAGAGACCTTTGTACCCACTGATCTGAACGTGGACCACTTTCAAGCCATGGTGGAATACCTTTCGGTTCCACATTTTCTTACATTCACTGAAGCTGACGACGCCTCCGTAAGCCAACCGCATAATGCACTTTTACACATTGAAGCCTTCCTACACAAACATCAAATAAAACAAGTCTTGATAGAGGGAGGAGCAAGTTTGAATATTTGTACATTAAGCACCATTAAACAATTGGGATATTATGAAAAAGCTGTAAATTCTACACATGCTATCACCATAAAAGCATTTGATGATGAAGAGCGCTCATCCAAGGGCACAATCACCTTACCTCTCAGAGTTGGGCCAATTACAAAGGATGAGGTTTGTCAAGTCCTTGATCTAGATCTCACGTACAACATACTCTTGGGACACCCATGGATTTATGAAATGAGAGTTGTTACCTCAACATATCATCGATGTATCAATTTCCCACACAATTGAGTTGAAGTGACCGTCAAAGCTGATCCAAACCCATTCATATATTGCAACAATCTGTGACCTAGATCATAAATAACAATCCTTGTCAATTGAGAGGCTATTCCTTCATTAGCAAATGTTGATCCAAAATCCTTGAAAGATTCTACATCCAAACAAGCAGAGCTCAAAGAAAAATTCAATGTTAAAGACATGGGATGTGGCGAGTATATCTTTCATGTATTCAGTTGACAAGAACAATCTATAAACAATTTGCAAGGAAATTTGTGTGAACCACCTAGTGTTGAGGCTACTAAGTTTGAATGCAAATATCCTCTAGTGGTGCAAGCATCTCTTGATATCAATAGTCCAAAGAGTGGTTCCAACAAAGAATCTATTAAGCGTATCGCCAACCCTCTTGAGAAGTCCTATATACTTACAATTTCATCAACTCATTCCATTTCCACTCCTCTCCCAGACTTGGATCAACAATAAATACAAAAGCCCTTACTAATTGGGGATCAAAAATCAAGCTTTGAAAAGAAAAATCTAAAAGTCAAAAATAAAGAAAATTTATTTCGTCCAAAACAAAATCAAAAGCTATTGGACTCTGAAAAAATCAAGGTCAAGGATAAAAATCCTATAAAGAAAAAAGAACAAGAGATGATCTCCCCTAATATCAAAATAACTGGGGGCAAAAGTTCTACAATTTTAAGTCAAAAAGAATACTTGTTGATCCTAAGTCTCCATCATGCTATCCCACTTTCACTTCTTTTCGCAATCATAAGCCTTCATCACTCATCCACTTGTTCCACACATGCTTTCCCTTCTGGCGATACATCATGGACCTTTAATGGAGCTTCCTTGAGGGAATTTGTTGTCAGGGATGCCCAAACTTCTTTAGGTGACACACATACGGGCCTATGTTGTCCACACTCTAGTAATTCTATCTCAGTTGCTTTATCAAGGAAGACAATCAATGGAGCTACACATCATTTAGTCAAGGAAAAATGCAAGTACAATCATAAGGTAAAGCCTCACACATTCAAGGTGGGTGTCTTAGTTCTCAAGGAAATCCTAAAAATCAGCAAGATTGAGAGAAGAAGGGAAAATTTGAGCCAAATTGACTTGGTCCCTATGTCATCACCACAGTTTATGGATCAGGTGCATATCAGCTCTCAACACCAGATGGAGAACCTTTGGAAGATCCTATCAACAATGTTCACCTTCGAAGGTTTTACACATAGTTCTTCAACATATCCTAAATCAATATATATATATATATATATATATATATATATATATATATATATATATATATATATATATATATATATATATATATATATATATATATATATATATATATATATATATATATATATAATTAAAAAATACAAAAACACTCAAAAAATAAAAAAATAAATAAAAATCGACAAAAGTAAAGATAAATAAATCTGTCCAATGATGAAAACCACTTTGATGGCGCCCTGGGCAAGTACCATGGTGAAAACTGGGTTACCGATGCCATGCCTAGAGACATTTCTCCTCTCTCCTTCAAGAATCAATATCATCCTTTCACTCTTTGTACACACTTATAGCCTATCCATCCATAATAAACTTACCTATTCCCATCATTGCTTGTTATTGATCTACCTAAGATTGGTTAGCCAGTCATAATAATCCTTCCTTTTCACCCCTTTCCATCCTTAATAAATCAACTCCTATCTGTGGCTAAGGAAAATCCTAAGTCAAGTGATGGGTGTGGAACTAAGAGCATCACATGTTCTGAGGAGTACAATTTCTTCTAGTTTTCTTTAGTCTATCCATGCACAATCCACAGTAAAGAAACACTTGCATCATAGATCCACAATAAAGTTTCATCTTCTTCACAATAAAGTATCAGTTTCATGGATTCAACCAGTTTTAGATGAGACACAACAACAATGGGCTTCAACAAATCAACTCTTTCAACAAACTTAGACAACATTATGGTTTAGTGCTATCTATCCTTTTGTGAACAAAAACATTGTGACCACAATCAAATAGACTATACAAGTGAAAAGAGACACTAGACTTGAGGACTACAGTGGATGTTGGTGTCGAGTCTTGGTTTTCTTTGGATTTTATCTTTTTGGTGACATGTCTTTTAGCTTTTTCGAGATGTCTCTGACTAGAGATTCTATCTTCAGGATGTCTTTGAGTAGAAAGGCAAGGATTGGATATGTTCACCTATTGTTTTTCTATCTGTGGATTGTCTCTTAGTAATGCTATGACTTGTCCAAGGATATGAGGACACTATGAGTATAGTATGAACTAGGGCATTCTTTGTTTGTGACTGTCTGATCTCCATGAAAATAGGTACAATGACTTTTTGGGTCGAACATATACCTCGATTGTCATAACCTATTTGCCATAATAAATCTCAATGATGATAAAGCAAAAGAAGCTCTTTCACTTCCATTATTACAAGCTAGGGTTGCCGTTGCACCAAAAGATCGACCTTTCAATGCCCGATATAACCACTAGACTTATAGAATCCACAAGAGGCTGTTAAACCATGTCGTGAATCCCCACGAGAGACGTTGGCCCACTACCAACAATCCCCCTCCCAGTGTCACTTGTTGTGGCCTGCGTGATTTGAACCTGTGACCAAGCTCTGATACCACTTGTTAGGATTAATGATAGTCCCAAAGATACTAAGAGGGGGGGGGGGGGGGTGAATCAATATCTAACCGGTTGACAGATCCTTTAACCTTATTAAGTATTTTGCATTCCAAAACAGTGTACCGGTAAACATGAATTAATGTAGTAAATAAGAATAGTAAAGACAACATAGAAAACACACCATAACACAAGATGTTTAATGAGGAAACCCGGTGTGGGAAAAACATCGGTGGGATTTGTGACCCACAATATTCACTCATTGGCCAATGAATGGATATTACTTACAAGAGCGGCCTACACATGCAGGAAGGCCAACTAGCTAGAGCTCACTTCTCAATCACAAAATGGAAGTCTCACTGACTTACAAATGGATTATGAAAATCCAATATAATGTACTGGTATAATTCAGCATCTGCTATGCCAGGTTCAGTACCGGTTTAAGCTCATACTATAAGCATATCCTTATACAAAGTCTGCCTTAATATTCACTCATCACTTCTACTATCATGTGCCCATCCATGTTACAAAATGATTTACAAGACCTCATACATATATGAGTCTATTACAATATGCCATGTCGGCTTTACAAAAGATATTTACAATTAAATACAATAAACAAAACTTTATTGCTATCGACTGGAGTGCCGGTATACATTGTTGTCATTGCCAATGAAGTGTCTGTCAGTGCCTGTGCCTGTGCCTGAAGGTATCCACAAGGTTGCCGGTAAGTTGCCATCAATGACAATGCCATCATTTCTCACTAGAGTGTAGAATGCCAACAATCTCCCCCTTTGGTATTGATGGCAACACTCATGAGAAAAATCCAAAAATCTGTTTGCAAAAATGAAGTCCAAAAAGTTACCAAAAATGTGTGCTCCCCTTGAGTAGGTGACCTCCTCTGAATAGTCATTTTTCTCTGTCTACTACTCCCCCTTTGACATCAATGACAAAGGTTGTCAAAAATTGTCAAATGAGTGTAGAATATCATCTTGAAGTTTGTAACTGGTTGGTTAAAATCTGAAATACATCTGCTAATACCAAGTTTAAGCTTTGTATAAATCTGTTACTGTCCTTCATAGTTACTTCAGTTCTTTGGATTGTACCAGTGAGATGATGCATATGTTCCTCCGGTGACCTTTGACCTTGAATTAATGCCTTAGAGATTTCTTTCCCGAGAGAGATAAGGTTGTCTATCTTAGGACTGAGTTTGTGCTTAAGCTCTCTGGCTTTTGCCTTGATCCTTTCTTTCTCTTTCTCTTTCTCTAACTTCTCAATTTTTTCCTCAAATCCAGCAATTTCTTGTTCAATAACTGATATAGGTTCAGATGATCCGATGATATTATCAGCTATATCATTTATCTCCTTTTGAACTTTGCTTATTTCCTTATCAATGTCCACTGTTAATAGATTTGTCTTGCAAGTATCTCTGTACAGTTCCTTATACTCCAAAATTGTTGTATTTAGTGCCGGTAAGAGTGTATTGATGTGTTCCGTGCACTTGTTTATTATTTCCTCAAAGAATTTTTCTTTTTCCTTTTCCATTTTCTCCTTGAATGTTTCCTCATTAATTTGATCATCTGTTAAAACATTTCCAATAATGAATCTAGACAATATGTCTAACTGACCTAAAGAATCCTTTACTTGATCTAAATTGCATTTTGGTGCAATCATTTTAAGAATAGGAATAGTGTCATCAATCGCCTTATAGGCCAATGCATTACAATCTGTTATTTTCTTTATTGAATCCAAAAGTATTTCAGTCACATTAGAAGGTCTAAATTCACTCAGTGAAGTACCAGATGTCTGATCAACTGCTTTTCTTGATTGACCTCCATCATCCTTCCTTGAGTCTATGTAGCTCACTATCACATCACAAAGTATAATGACACGCCAAAAATATTTGTATTTCATGTAGTTTGCACCTGCATCATCACATTTTAGCATATCTCATTTCATACATAATCATATCATATCACTATCATACGTCCATCTATCATATATTCACATTTGCATATGCATAACATATTAAAAACATAAAAGAACAAAAATATATTGCATTTTATCATGTACATATTTGCATCCATATTATAAGCATCATAGAAACATGCATCACATAGAAGCAACATCACATAGGTACACATGCATATAGCTTCCCCAAGGATGAATCATCTCATATATATCTCAAAGTCTCTCCCTGAGTGGTCATCATAGTCTGCGATGGTTTATGGAAGCTCCTAACCTACTGATTTGGTGGCACAACTCCATAATACAGGTCTCTCTAGTAGGCTATCTCCTCTCCTAGTCATAGAACATAGGCGTATCCAACCCTAGTGTATTTTTTTGCCCATCTCTCTTCCCTTAGTGACTCCTTAGCCTCCATGTAGCACTAAATAGTCTGATCCCTCTCTTGCTCAGTGTCCCTTAGCTATCTCCAGAGCCTAGCCTCACCCCTCTCTAGATACTAGAGCTTATCTTCTTGTCCCTGACATATATCTCTCAAGGATAGTAGATCATCCTCCTCCTCTCCTCCCTCCTCCCTCTGTCCCTGTTGCTGTTCCTATGGCTGTCCCTATCCCTATCCCTGTACCTATCTGGGAACCTATGTTTTTGGCACTTGTAAAGGCTATCCACCTCTACCTCTGACTACATGAGCCGGTCTACCTTTGCTGCCACCATCCCCACCATCAATAACACCTCTCCTCTAAGCTACCCTCCTTTCTACTACTGCACCTCACCTTCGTTGTCTACCTTTACCGCCACCATCCCCACCATCACCCTCTATTAGCTCTCCTGGATCTATCAGCCGTGGAAATGGATGCTCTGCCCAATATGCATTGTACTCCACATCCATCCCTGTGTCCTCCACATCTACCCAAATATACCAAGGCATGAGAACCATATCCAACATTTGTACCACTGCATGATCATAAGATAGTAATGGACCTAAATGTGCCTGATCCCTCACTGTCCGCGCATACATCCCTGAGCCACGTGGAATCCATTGTATCTTGCCAAACTACCTGTATAATCTAACAATCAACTGTCACTCAATAACATATGGTGTCCGCCCAGTCAGATACCTACTCTTGAACACATATGGTTGCTCGACTGGGTCATCCTCCCACTCTTCACAATCTTGATAAGGCCTCCATACCACACTGTCTACCTCATCGATCACTCGACCCCAATACTCTAGCCTCCCAATCCGTGGCTGGGAAGTAATCATATCATACAAATGTACATAATTGCGCCCATGTCCCTTGCCTCTAAAGTGTATCGACCATGTCACCGGAAGATGTTCATATTCCCATACCTACAGTAATGTCACTCAATATATGTTGATATGCTATTCATTGGTAAAGGGAAAGATATGATTTCAGAACTAAAGTCTTATCTTGCTGCTAAATTTGAAATGAAAGATCTTGGTGTAGTGAAACACATTCTTGGGATGAAAATTAGAAGAGATAGAGTGAACAAAAAGCTATGGTTAGGCTAGAGTAAGTATGCAAATTAAGTTTTACGAAGGCTTAACATGCAAGATTGTAGAATATTGAGTGCTCCTTTTCCAGTTGGAATGGCACTATCCATTTCAGATTGTCCTACATCTCCATCAGAGATGAAATACATGAGAAGAGTGCCTTAGCATAGTGCAATTGGAAGTTTGATGTATGCTATGGTCTATACTAGACCATACATTGCCCAAGAAGTGGGACTTCTTTCCAGATATATGTCTAATCATGGTAGAGTTCATTGGGATGTAGTCAAAAGAGTCTTCAGATATTTGAAGGGTACCTTAGAGTATTCTTTGTGTTATCATGGTAATTTGGTTCGAGATGCATTTTCCCTCGATATTCATGGTTATGTGGATTTAGATTGGGTAGGTGATATTGAAAGCAGAAGATCCACCTATGGTTATGTGTTTACTTTATTCGGTGGTGCAATTAGCTAGATGAGTAAGCAACAAGATGTGGTTGCTTTGTCCACTACAAAAGAAGGGTATATGGAAGCTACTCATGCTTGTAAGGAAGCCATTTGGCTTAAGCAACTGTGTTCAGATATTGGAATAAAACAAGGTACAATGATAGTTTATTGTGATAGTCAGAGTGCGATCTGCTTAGCTAAGAACCCGACATTTCATGCCCAGACAAAGAACATTGATGTTCAGTATCATTTTGTCAGAGATAGGGTCGAAGATGGTAGGGTGAAGCTAGTTAAGGTAGAAAAATTGATGAATGTTGCATGTTCTTTAACTAAGGTTGTGAGCATAGAGAAGTTCAGATGGTGTTTGGAGTCTATGGGCCTAATGGCTCCTAACAATTAAATTATTGTGTTGATAGTCCGTTTTCTCTTTCAAGGTATTTGATAAGTGGGAGAATGTTGGGAAAATGATGTCTCAGCCTTGGATTTACATGAGTTTACTATTTATAGTAAGTTTTCATTTCAACACGAAATGGTACGTAATGTTAGAGTAATCAGGTCTTTACTTGATTAATTAAACGACATTTGTCTAATTAATTAAGTTCCCTTTATCTCTTTTACACTTAAACTAACATTAGGTGCATAATAATTAAATATTTTATTAATTATTATGTGCAAGCCTAGGGTTTTCCCTTTAGGGTTTCTTGACCTATTAAAGGTTGAATTCTTTTCTTTGTATCAATATTCTATTACACATTTTGGTAAATACAAAGCTATCATCTTCTTGAGCATTTCTTGTGTATTTTGGTTTTTCTCTGTTGCTTCCTTGCTTCTCCTTGTAACATGTTTATTCAGCTTACAGAGATCATTTGGGCTATTGTGGTTTTGTATTTCTCAACTCTTTCATGGTATCAGATCTTCAAATCTGCAACTACCTGTTCTTGTTTTGAGTTTTTTGCATTGGAAGCAGATCTAGGGTTTTTCAGAAGTTTTTTTGTGCACCTAAGGATATGCCTTTTTTTTTTTTTAAATTTTTTTTTTGAGAACTTTGGGCCTAAAAAAACATCACCATCATGCTCAGAAGGCCCAAAAACCCCTATGGTCATATAAAACTTGACCAATTCCAACACCTGATCCTTTGGGGGTATATTTTTTCTGTAATTTTTGGGTTTTTTTTCGGTCCCCGCCAGTCGTCGGTCACTACAGCCCTGCCCATCGACCGCCTGTGCATCACTACAACCTCATCACCACCTAGCTTTTCCACTCCACCACCAAAGCACCGCTAGAGCACCACCTCCACCCGACCTTGCCACCAGTCAGCCACCGTTGCCCCTCTCTCTTGCCTTTGCAGGGGGGTTGGTTTTTTCATCATATCTTGAGCATATAGAGTCATTTTTTTGGAAATGAATATGCGTCAAAAAGATGGTTCTGAGCTGGACCTCGTGGTGCTGGAATTTGTTTTCAACTTTTTTGTTTGACTATACTTTTTTCCAGTCAAAGTGGGGTCTCTTTTCTGCACTTCCGGGGTCGTAGAATGGGCAAATGGACTCCGTTTTTCGAAAATGAATAGGCATTTGAAAGATATCAGAATTCTCTATTTAGATATGTGATCTTGTTTCTTAGATTTTTCATCAGGTAAATGAGATTTCAGTTTTAATTTTTTTTCTTATGCACTACTTCCTTCTCACCAGTATGTACTAGGGTTTGGGTTTATCTCTTGTGGGGGGTGTTTTTTCTCGCTTTCTGTCATTTATATCAGAAATCTAGAACATCAAAACTCTCAAAACAAACAAACCCTTATGCATCTTCTGTCTATTCTAAAAGATCACATAATAAAAAAAACCACAAGTAGGTACAAGTGCAGAGTTTCATGGCAGATTCTTCAGTTGAGTTGTTGACATCACACAACTATCACACATGGAAGCCTCACATCATGCAACTTCTCAGGGCACAAGGGTTGTGGTCTTGTATGGATGAGGTTCAACCTTTGTTGCAACATCCTTATGAGCTTCTTCAACACAAAAACAAGATGGATGAGGCCATGGGTTTGCTCTCATTATATGTTTTCGACAGTCTTCTGTTTCACATTGATGCTTTGCTCACTCCTCACAATATGTGGTTGAAGTTTGAGACTCTCTTCAAGAGAGTTAATGAGATCTAGGAATTACAAATTGAGGTAGAGATGGTTTCCTTGTCACCTGATTCCTTTTCGACCATTGAGGAATTTTTGAACAAATTCAAGACTACCAGATCTATTCTCTAGGGGTGTGGAAAGATCAAGATAGACACAAAGTGCATTCACTTGATCTTTTCGAAGCTTTGGGGTCCTTTTGCAGTTCTTTGCCTCTACTTTCTACTCCAACATGGATGGCTTGGGTGCTCATTTTACCATGCCTACCTTTGATGTGTTTTGTGAGCGTTTGTCTCTTGAGCAGTCTCACCTTTCTCAGTTGGACATGCTCTTAGGGTCCAAGAACAAAGCATTGGTTGCTCAATCCTCTAAGGAGAAGCAAAAGCAGAAACCACAGCCAAAGAAGAATTCTGCAGGTAGTGAGCATTCCTTGAAGCCACCTCCTAAGTCTAATTCTAAACCACCATTTCCTCCGAAACATGGGAAATATTCATAGTGTGGTGAGTCTTCCTCCAAGACTAATAAGAAATCAGGGGATACTTGCAATTTTTGTGGCAAGGAAGGACATCCAGTTTCTAGGTGTTGGAAATGCTTAGAGGCTTTAGAGGAAGCCATGCAACAACATCACATCTCCTCACCTTAGGCATCTTCTCCTTTCATAGGGAAAGGTCATGCTCTCACTGCTTGAACTTCGACCTATGGGTCCACTTGGATTTTAGATTCTGGCACTTCTCACCATATGACTCACACTCAGCAGTTGGTTACTTCTCTTGCCTCTTGTGGTACTTCACAGATTGCAATGGGTGACTCAGTTCAACTTTCAGTCTTGGGTTCAGGTTTTGTCTCTTTGGATGGGGGTACTCTGTAGAATGTTTTGGTTGTTCCTGACATCTTGATGAACCTCTTGTCTATTTATCAGATTTTCCACTCTGGCTCTGGTAAGACAATTAAGTTCTCACCACATGATGTGGTTATTCAGGACCTCCATGAATCTGATTTGGTTGTGGCTACTGGGAGTGTTGATACTGCATCTCGTCTTTATAGATTTGATGGATTTGAGCCCTTTGTGGGTGCAGGTTCATCTTGTATAGAACATGCAAATTTCATGAGTAAGCTTTGGCATGAGCGCTTGGGCCATGTCAATTACAAATATCTTTAATAGATGAGTACACAGGCACTTGTTCTTGGGCTCCCACAAATTTCCTGCACTGATGGTGTTTGTCATGGTTGTGTTCTTGGCAAGCATCATTGGGATCCCTTTCCGAAGGGAAGAGCCCCTCATGCTTTGGCACCTTTGGAGTTGATTCACAGTGACTTCATGTCATTCCCTACTTTTTTGGGGGCCAAGTATGTACTCACTTTTATTGATGACTTCTCCAGATGCACATGGGTGTACTTTCTTAAGTACAAATCTGATGTCTTTGATTCATTTCGAATCTTCAAGACATTTGTAGAGAAGCAGTCTGGTTGTTCTATTCAGTGGATATGTATAGATAATGGGGGGGAGTATGTGAACCAGGCTTTCAAAATATTTTTGCACTGAGCATGGTTTACAACATCAGTTTATAGTTCCATACACCCCTCAGCAGAATGGTGTTGCTGAGAGAAAGAACAAAACTTTACGGGAGATGGCGAATTGTATGATTCAGTCTAGGTCCATGGATTCATCTTTTTGGGTTGAGCTAATCAATTATGCAAACTAAATTTAGAATCAGATGCTTCATAAGGCAATTTGACATATGACTCCTAAGGAGGTTTGGTCTCATGACAAGCCTGATGTTTCTTTTTTTCGTGTATTTGGCAATGAGGCATGGGCATTTATTCCTGATGCTCAGAGGAAAGCAATGGAGCAGAAGAACGGATCCCTCATTTTTGTTGGCTACTGTGAGGATGTTAAGGCATAGAGGTTGTTTGATCCTGATTCTAGGGAGGTCCTATTTTGATGGGATGTTTAGTTTGATGAGCGCCTTCCCATAGTGGATACCCTGTCTCCAGTGTCTACCCCTCTACCTACTCCTCCCACTACATCTCTTCAGGATTATTTTGAGGATGATTCTAATGATGGTACTGATGATCCACCATCCCCACCTCCACCTACTCCACCTCACTTTCCCAAATGGGCTCATTTTACTATTGAGGCGATAGGATCTATGGCCGGTGATCCTTCAGATACTCGTCACACCCGTTATCATACTGTGGGTTCTAGTATTTTGAGTCATACCATTTTAGATGATCCTCAAAAGTATTTAGAGGCTACAGGACACCCTGAGTGGGATTGTTCTATGGAGGAGGAGTATTCTTCTTTGATGAGGAATAATACTTGGGATCTCTGTCCTCTTCCTAAAGGCAAAAAGATGGTTCGGTGCCGCTTGTTGTATCGCACTAAGTATGCTGTTGATGGTTTGATTGATAAGTACAAAGAACATCTTCTTGTGAAGGGTTTCTCATAGGTTGAGGGTATTGATTACTCTGAGACATTTGCCCCTATCGCCAAGATGAACTCTATTCGCTTTGTACTGTCTCTTGCAACTTCTAGGGGATGGCCCATTTTTCAGATGGATGTGACGAGTGCTTTCTTGCATGTAGACCTATAGGAGGAAATCTATATGGAGCAGCCTCAGGGATTTGTGTAGGATAGTTCTTTGGTTTGCAGACTTTGGCATTGATTGTATGGTCTCAAATAGGCCTCTCGGGCTTGGTATGAGAAGATGGATTCTTTCTTACTCTCCATTGGTTTCACTGACTGTCATTTTGACCACACAGTGTACATTCAACTTCTTGAGGGTGAGATCCTAATTCTTGTTATATATTGATGATCTCCTCATCATAGGTATCTCATCCTCTATGATTCAACATGTTCAGTGAGCTTTGATGGACCAGTTTGAGATGACAGATCTCAGTCTTCTACACTATTTTCTTGGTCTTCATCAGTCTTTTGATGGGATCTATATTTACCAGTAGAAGTATGCTCTTGACATGCTTCAGTGCTTTGTCATGCTTTATTGTAAGCCTTCTCCCACTCCTTTTCAGTCATGGATTGTTTTGATTACTACTTGCTCCACTCCTTTAGTAGATTCTACACTTTACAGGCAGTTGGTTGGTAGTTTGTTGTACCTGACACACACTCATCCTGATCTTTCCTTTGTGGTTGGACTTGTCTCTCAATTCTCCCATGATCCTCATGATAGTCATTGGAAAGCTGCCAAATGTATTTTGCGGTAAATTTAGGGCTCTATTTCTCATGGCATTCACTACACATCAGGGGAACCTCACATTGTTGGTTACACTGACGCAGATTGGGCTGGTGATGTCAATGATCGTGAGTCTACTTCTAGATTTGTTTTTTCTCTTGGCTCTGGTACTATCACATGGTCTTGCAAGAAGCAGACTGCTCATGCATTATCATCTACAGAGGCTAAGTACCGAGCTGCTGTGCTTGCCAGTCAGGAGATCTTATGGCTTCGACAGTTGATGACTGAGTTTGGTTTTCCTCTTGATAGTCCCACTATTCTTTGGTGTGACAATCAGAGTGCTATTCATATTTCTCACAACCTAGTAGAGCATCAATGGATGAAGCACATTGATATTCACATGCATTTCATTCGCTAGTTGATTCAAGATGGTTCTCTCATTCTGGAGTACATTCCCACTACTGAGTAGGTTGCAGACATCTTCACAAAACCTTTTGCATCGCCGCGCTATCTTTAGTTGCGCTCTATGCTTGGGGTGAAGGAAGTTGTCCTTGGGGGGTCTTTATTAGGCCTTCCTTCCTTCTTATTTCTTTCAGCTTGTTCCTTTATCTCTTTTTGGAGAGGAGTTTTTCCAGCTGGGTTTTCTCCTTTTACTCTATTTCATAGATATTTCCTTGTATTTGGGTACCTGATCAGGCCTTGTTTCCAGGACCCATCTTTCTTTCTTTAATTATCTGTTCTAGGTTTTAGCTTTGACCTAAGTCTAGCTTAAGGGGGGGTGTTAGAGTAATCGGGTCTTTACTTGATTAATTAAATGACATTTGTTTAATTAATTAAGTTCCCTTTATCTCTTTTACACTCAAGCTAACATTAGGTGCATAATAATTAAATCTTTTATTAATTATTATGTGCAAGCCTAGGGTTTTCCCTTTAAGGTTTCTTGACCTATTAGAGGTTGAATTATTTTCTTTTTATCATTATTCTATTACACATTTTGGTAAGTACAAAGCTCTCATCTTCTTGAGCATTTCTTGTGTATTTTGTTTTTTCTCTATTGCTTCCTTGCTTCTTCTTGTAACAGGTTTATTTAGCTTGCAAAGATCATTTGGGCTATTGTGGTGTTGTATTTCTCAACTCTCTCATGTAATTCTCCCCGAAGCTTTTAGTTTGCTAGATAAGCATGCCGATAATTTTTTTGTTGCAAGATAATAGCTAGTTTTGAAGATATTAAAGTTTTCATTTTTGGAGGGTGTGATGAAAGGTTTAAATTTAATTTTGAGTAATTTAGAGGCTTTGAAATTTCATAAAAAGTGGGTGTAAACAACATAGTGGTTTATGAGGTGATAGAGCACTTCACGAGCTTTTCGACTCTTCAAACGGTTCGTCAAGCGGATACATGGTTCACAAGTTATGGCCTTCAGAAGTTTGGACTCCTGAAATAGGAAATATAAATTACATTAGACACATAAATGAGCTGTAAAAGGGAGGAACACGTGTTGATGTGTGTTTTGACACATCATAGGGCATCTAGAATGGAGATAAAGTCGGCTCTACTTTATTGTTTGGGTTTAGCCCATGGTTTTGTAATATCATTTGATGATTTCTTGTATTGTATCTCCTATTTATGATGTGTGTGAGATAGAAGTTGTGTGTAAGAGTCTTATGGCTATTGGGTTACCTCCAAGTCTCTGATTAGTGGTACGCCTATGAAGACCTTGCTCTACAAGTATATTGTAATTCGTTATTGATTAATAAACAATATATTGAATTGGTTTTGGAGTGTGGGGTTTTTCTCCCGAAAGAGTTTTCCCCACATAAATCACTGTGTTTCTATGTTGTGGTATGCATGATATTTTGTTTATTTTGTCAAGTTTCTATAATTTCTCTAACGATTTGTACAAGTTTTGGATTACCCTCCTCTCAAGGTTAGTGTAGGAATTTATTTCACTACTTAACTTCCTTACAGGCCTATCACACAAGTGTCTGCACACCCATTGGAGCCACACCCTATTCACTTGTATATGGTTTCAAAGCTATCTTGCCCATTGAGGTTGAGTTACCATCCTTACGAATTTCCTTGCACAATCTTATTAGTGATGAGGATTACAGAGTCTCCTGGTTACAAGATCTTGAACTACTAGACGAGTGTAGACATAATCCTTTCAATCATCTTAAGGCATACCAAAATTTCATGAGTATAAGATACAATCATAAGGTGAAACCTTTCACATTTTTGAGGTTTCTGACTTAGTTCTAAGAGAAAATCCCAAAAATCAGCAAGATCGAGAGAAATAGGGTAAGTTTGAACCGAATTGGCTTGGCCCCTATATTGTTACAATTTTTATGGCTCTGAAATGTATCAGTTTTCTATTCCTCAAGGTGAACCAATTGACAAAGTTATCAACAACATACACCTTCACAAGTTCTGCACTTGGTCTTTCAAAAAAATTAAAAAAAAATAAAAAAAATATTCAACTTAATGAAAACCTGACAAACATATGTTTTTTGTGACACACAAAAAAATAAAAATTGAATAAGTAAAGAGAAATAAATTAATCCAATGGTGAAAACCACTTTGGTGGTGCCATCAGAAGTACCATGGTGGAAACTGTGTAGCTGATGCCATGTGTAGGGACTTTTGCACCTCCCTACTTTAGGATTCTGTATCATCCCTTTCACTATGCACACACTCACATCCATCACTCCATAATAACTTGCTCAACATCATCATGGTTTGGTATTGTTCTAACTAAGGTCTCTACCTTTCCATAATAAAAACCCCTTTTCTTCACCCATAATAATCAGGTCCTATCTCTAACTAGGGGCATATCCTCTACCTAGTGATGAAATTGGATCCTTGGCACCACATGTTGTGAGAAACATTATTTTTCATATCTTCCTTCTTTTGTACAAAACCCGCAATAAAGGTTCATTTGCATCATCGATTTGTAATAAATTTTTCATTTTCTCCATAATAAGGTACCGGTTTCATGGAGTGAGATAGTTTCAAATAAGATAAGAGTAACATTGAGCTTCAACCAAATCAATCTTTTGAGCAGATTGAGATTCCAACATGACATGCTATTTATCCTTTTATCAAGTTGCAACATTGTGACTAGATCAAAAACTTTTAAATATTTATGGCAAGAAACATTTGTGGCATGAAGATTTAATTGTTTGTTGGTTTTAGTGTTTTGTTTTTCTTTTCTTTGATCTTCTTGGTATTAGGTTCCCTATGCTCCTCAAGGATGACTATAGACCAGAGTGGCTGGGATGGGCCATAGTCACCTTATTTCTTCTTGTGGATTATTTCTTAGTAACACTATGGCTTGTTTGAGGATATGGTAACACAAGATCACTGAGGACATCGTAAGTCTAGCGTGAACATGGGCATTCCTGGTTTGTGAGTGTCTTATCTCCCTACAAATGATACATTGTCTATCTAGGTATAAATAATATTTGGATGGTCACAATCATTTGCCATAATAAGCTCAATGATGATAATGGCACAAGAAGCTCATCACCTTCATATATTCTACCTTCTATCACTCGATCCTTTTATGTCTTTCATTATTTTCCCTTTGTCCTGGATCCCATGTAGCCATGCATCATCTGTTTGGGTATAATGACACACCAAAAATAAAATTCATACATCTCATCAACGTCATAATTTGCATCACCAGATTTTCAGTCATGCATATATAAGCATATCATATAACATACGTCTTGCATCCACATGCGTTAGTGCATAATCATAATACTCATAGGTTCATACATGCATATTCACATAATAAAATTATGTATCCATAATGATAAGAGCACATAGAACAAATTATATGTTATCATCTAGAATCATATAGGATCATCATCATAAACATCATAGTCCATTACACATAATCCATTACATAATCATCATAAGCATGCAAAAATCATCTAGCATCATAACTGCATCACATGGACATCATAGAAAAGAACAATAGAATCATTACATCATATCAGGTATGAACACATAGACCATCATAGAATCATAAACAAACACATATAAGCGTCACTAGGAATAGATCTCATCTCATATATATATATATATATATATATAATGTGTCATAATATAATGATGTCAAAAATCATAATGGCTACAGTCAGCCCCAAAATCATCTTTAGGTATCTATGTCATTGTAGAAAATACATTGATACAAAATGGACTAGAGAAGAGAGTCATGATGAACCAATGCCCTTGGATCTTGATGGTCTCGAAGGCCTCTAAGCACTTCAAGGTCCTGCCCCTCCAATATTAGATGGTGCAACCCTTCCTAACCCTTTAGTCAACCTTGTCTTGGGAGGCCCCATAAATCCTCCACTCTCTAACTTATGTCTCTGACTCTTTCCCTACAAAGTCATAGAAAAAGTACCTGCTCTTTGTCCAGTTGGTACTGCTGCCTCATATAGGTTTCACCAATAGATGATCTCTTGTATAACCCTTATACAAAATCCATTCCTAATCTCACGTCCCCTTGCTGGGTGGCTCTCACTTGCTCTATGGCCTCCTCTGCCATGCCGTATCATTGGATCATGACATCTCACTCTCAAGTGATAGTATTGACCTACTTCCTCAAGGCTCCTATCTATGGAGCCTGTGTCTCAACCTAGGCCTATAGCACTTATATGTAGGCTCTTAGTGTTCCCACCTAATCTTGTCCATGTCCCTCTCCTTGTCCCTGTATCTATTGAGGTTCTATTTTCTACACCTGTACTTGTGGAACTTGTCCTCCTCTATCCTACACGCCTCTACCTTCAGGTGTCCTAGGTGTCCATCCTCCTCTCCCATCATCACCTCTACTCCATCTCTCCTACCCCATCCTTCTCTCCTCCTCCTCCTCCTCTAGGGTAGACCCTCTCCATATGTCTCATCCTCGAGCCATGGTGCTGGCCCTCTTGGCCCTGTCAACCTAGGAAATGAATTTGCATGAAACCAAGCCTCACAATCTTCCATCATCCCTACATAAAAAATATCTTGCTAAAGATCCCATACCATTGGTTTCAGTACCCTAAACTCGACAACAAGTGTCTCATATGATAAGCATGGACCCCATCATGATACCTCTGTTGGTAATTGACACTCATTGGATTCATTTTGTTGTCATTGATGGGAACAAGATCTGATGGAAGTCTTAAACTAGCAATAGGAAGCATATATCGACAGATACCGGCTTTGGAGTATTCAGGGCTACACCGGAACCGACACTGGCTTTGGAGTATTCAAGGTTACACCAGCACTGACATCAATACTTCTTTGCAAGCCGTCATCAAGGAGGATTTACTTAATAAATCATTTTATAAATATTGTCAAGGCCGACATTGAATATCTTTTGTAAATGTATTATAAGCCGGAATAAGGCATATCATTTGTAAATGGGTATATAGGTCAGTCTGCTAGGTTATTTTGAAGAATGACATAAGTGATGTGATAGATGATATATATGGATATAGGAGAACATAGCAAAATTGTATAATGTGAAATATATGTATAAGATCATTTTGTATGTGAATGTTATATCATGCAATGATCTGTAGATAGCTTGGAAAGCATTCTTGAAGGAGAAGAGATACCGATAGCAGTTTAGAGTTTATGAGCTGATATAGAGTAGAGATAGAACCATAACTCTATTTGGCATAGTAGATGCATTCTTGAGTTCATTTTCAATAAGTTACTTTAGCATAAAGCTTGTAGTCAGTGAGGCTCTTTAGTGATGAGCAGTATGCTCTAGGCAATGTGCCTTCCTGCAAGTGCAGGCCCCTATTATATGTAATATCTTTTCATATGGCCATTGAACTGATATTGTGGGTCACAAATCCCACCATGTTTTTTTCTCATTGAGGTTTTCCACATATAAATCCTATGTGTTATGGTGTTCATTTATGTGGATGGTTTATTTTCTCCTTGTTATATGTTTGTTTACCAGTTTATATATGCATGGTATAAAAGGATAAACACTGTTCATTCCGGCAGAACACTGATTCACCCTCCCTATCAGTGTTTTTGGATCCCAACAATTGGTATCAAATCTTGGTACCTCAGAAGAAGTTTAATAGCTTGAGGAAGATCCAGAAACCAGAATCTTTGAACATGGCTATGGAGAAGCAACTTGAGATGGATCTTGAGGATTATGATGCTGAAAGGATGAAGAACTTGAAATTGCAAGAAGAATTCAATTCTGCAAATGAATTGATTCTTATGCAAGAAAGGTTATCATTTGCTCAAGCCAAGAGAAAAGAAATTTTACAAAAACTGGATGATGAGGAGAAGAATGCTCTTAAGGAACAATGTCAGAAAATAAGTCAAGCAAACATGCTCATGAAGAATGAAATGAAAGATCTGACTATGAGGTTATCTAAAGATATTGAGGATAGAAATAAGAAGGAAGATAATCTTGTTATATCTTCGAAGAACAAATTTGATGAATGTGGTAGATTGACTCATGAGAATAATTTGTTGAGAAATGATTTGGCACACTCTCGGAACAATGAACAAGAACTTGAAAGACAAGTAACTACTCTGAGAGATGATAAAATTACTGCAAATGAGTATAAAGAAAAGTTTAGGATCAATGCTGCACAGTTGGATGACTTATTGAAAAGACAAAGACAGATTGATGATTCTAGAGGACTTGGATTTGTACAAGGTGAAAGCTCTGGTACTGCAAATGAAGATCAAACAACCGGTATGCATAACTCATCAAAACAGAGGAAACCGACAAGGCAATCTAATGCTTATAAATTCAATGGTAGATGTTTTGTTTAAAATAATTTTGGGCATATGGCTAGACAATGTAGAAATACAACAAATCGAAACTACAATTCTATTCTCGGTCAATTCACAAATTGAAAGAAATATGGTCATAGATCAGAAGATTGCAGAATGAATGTTAAATGTCATGCATGTTGAAAGTTTGGACATTTTTCTGATCATTGTAGGTCAAGAAATGATACTGGATATGTCAAAGCAATTCAGAAGAACAATGTTACACGTTATGCATGCAACAAAATAGGTCATATTGCTACGTATTACAGAAACACGACTCAACTAGTTGATAATGATAAAGATAATGAGAAAGAAAAGTAGAAGGTAGATGAAATACAATAAGATCACACCAAGGGATGGGTTAGAATATCTGAAGAACCAAGTGGAGATGGATCTACACCAGCAACTCCACCAGTAGATTAGAGTATTCCTCCACCGATAGGAGATTCCACCAGTAACTGAGGCATAAGCCTTAGGGCTTGGCAAAGTCATTGCTAAATTTTGCATGTTACCCTGGATTCACTCGGTACATGACTATGAAAGTGACATCCATGGGGTTGTTGGTGAAGAATTTATTACAGAAAAATAGGGTTTCATTCGCTAATAAAAGGGGGTAAGTGAATTAATTTTCACTCACCGAGCACTCAAGCATTCAAAGCGGAGTAAAGGTGAGTTAAGAGTGAGCCAAAGTATTGTGAAATATTTTCGAGTAGCTATCTAAAGCACTCAATCTTCCACCGACATTCACTTTCAGGTATTTTTTGAAATGGCATCTAGATCTTCAGCTCCTACTTTCATTGCAAATAACACCATTGTCAAAGTCAAGGATAGGTTAAGGCCAGTATTTAAGGAGGTTCCCAAAATTTCTAAAAAGGAAGACTCGACGGGAGCATTTTCTAGGGTTCCTGATGGCGTAATGTATGTTGAAGATGTGAAGGCATACATTCACTACACCCTTGATGATTTTGGCACATAAGACATCAAAAGCATGTATCAATCCGTGATACTGGGAGACTCCGAAACCATCAAGCCGGAATACAAAGCAATTGAGGATCTAGGGTTAACCGGTATTCTGTACATACTAGAATTCAAAGATGAGGTTATCAGATACGTTCTAAGCAGGGTTCACAATGAATTTATTTGGCTAGATAGGCCTTACATGATCACAAAGGAGGCTATTCAACCTGTCACCAACTTACCTAGGGTCGAACAAGAACCTGGGAAGAAAATTTCAAACATAGAGGTCGAGAAACTCATTGGTGCTACACCTGATAACTGATCAATGAGGGTCAACACAATCACCGACATGGATATAAATTTTGCAAGCATGATCATAGGTTACAAGGTAACTCAATCCAACCAATTGAATTTTGTTGCTAGTTCATGCAGTCATGCTGCATATCAGATACTAAGGAATAATGTGAAGTATGATTTATGTGAATGGATGAGGAGTGAGTTGATCTTAAACCTTGGTAAGATCAAAGGAATCAAGAAAGGCACTTTTAGATATGCAAACTTGATTGTTTGTTTAATGCTTTACTTCCTGAATGAGCTGCCTGGTCTAGGGAAGAATCATTAGGCTCATGACATACCGGTAGGTATGCAGATCAAGGAAGAAATCACCGGTCTTGGTACTGACAAAGATGAGAAACTTTTGTGGTTATTTTAAGTCATTTCAAGAAAACATGAGGCAAAGGGATAGAATTTCAAAGAACATTGTGGAGAAGTATTCCACTGATATCTATTTCATGATAAAAACTGATGAAACCCTTATGGAAGCAGTTGAACCTAGGCAAATCTAGATTACTGAGCTTGGATATGAGGTGGATGATAGCATTTTTCAACTCTATGCAAAGATGTTGTTAGATGCCCCATTAGATGATAAAAAAAGCATTTTGGTACAATAGGAGAGAAGGCTCTTGAAGTGAAAACTAGTTTTAACAGGAAGAGAAGAGAAGAAAATAGAAAAGATGTTTGCATCTGTACAAGACATGATTTATAAGATATACACTCAACTGGGTTCTAAATCCAAACAGGTTGCTAAACCGGTAGAGGTTGGTACTGCAGAAGTGAAGAAGCCACAAGTTCACATTTCCCCTATCACTTTTGATTCTGATTCTGAGGATAATGAACCTCTGGCTTTCAGAAGGGTACAAAGGAAGAATGTGGTAAAACCACTGGTAGAGGAGAAGAAGGCAGAGCCTAGGAGGAGGCTTGTTAGAAAGGCAACTAAGCCTAGTGCACCTCCACCACCGACAAGGAAGCCTATGCAGAAAAGGAAACCAGTCACATTGGCAACCACAAGAAAAAAGAAGAAGGGTGATGATATTGGAATGGGTAAGACCACAATGACTTGTGCTAAGCTTATTGATGAAATTACAAAAGGTGGAATATTGAAAAATATATCAAATTATTATGAAGATTTAGAAGAGAATGAGTGAAGTGAATTAGAAGAGGCTATTTTATTATATATAGACATCTATAAGAAAGCCTTAGTTGGATTTTTGAAGGAGATACCTTTATCATTGTATAATAAAATTGAGGCTAGGAGACTTGATGCTGTCAAGAGGGATAGGAAGATCAAAGAAGTTGCACTTTTGGAATGGTGTGGTGTTGTAAATAATGAAGAAATGAAAAGATGTATAGATACTGCAAATAGGATAGTTTTTAGTAGTAAATCCTGACAGATAAGCCTTATGATGGGGAGAGTAAATGAGGTCATAAATGAGACAAGTAAGGGATGGACCAAATTCTTTCAGAAAAAACTAGACTCTCTCACAACTCAAGAAGAATTTGTAAGCGCAACAACTTCCACCATTCTTGACAAATCAAAAGGAAAGGGTATTTTGGGCAGTTCAACTGCTATTTTGACACAACCGACAGTAAATATAGATATTTAGACATAACCAATAGCTAAGGAGAGCGTACATTCTGTACTAACATAGACCATTTTTGAGCAAAGCAATATATAGGACACTAGAAATATTATGGATAATACTCCACCAACAGTAACCAACATTGCACCAAGTGGTGAAGCCACCGGTGCAAAAGAGGTTGAGATGGGCAAGGTAAAAGAAACTGAGTCTATACCGACAGGTAAAACTGATTCCCCGACAAAGGTTTAGGCAATTGACACTTCTCAGATTGAGAAGAAATTAGTCTCTGAGTTAAGTCCAACTGAATTAATGATGATGGCTACTCAGAAATAACTGAAGGAAGGTACTACAGATAAAGGATTAATTGAACAATTCGTCATAGTGTTGCACAAATTATTACCTGACTGCCAGATTGAAGAGAGGGAAAGCCCTTCTAGCAAGCTCAAGACTCTAATAGAGCACATATCCAACAATTTTCAATCTCTGAGGTAGATTGTAGACCAACAGGTTTTGGACAATTTCACAGCAGCAAAAAGAACAACTTTTGATCAGATTATAGAAACAGAGAAGAAGAAAATTGGGGACAAACTTATTCCTATTGAGGTTTTTTTAAAACAATGTACAAATATCTATAGAGTGTGTTGTAACATAGAAAGTCTTACAACTAATGTAGATAATAGATTGAAGGAGTTATATGATAAGTGTTGGCATTCTACACTCTTATGAGAATAATTGATGTTGTCATTGATGGCAACCAACCAACACTTACTGACACTGACATTAGACTTCTAAATACACCGATAGGCACTTCACTGGCATTGGCAATATTGCATATCAACACTCAAGCCGACATGGAATAAGCTTTTGTTTATTGTTTTGTAATATAATTATATTTTGTAAAAGCCGACATGGTATATTGTAAAAGACTCATATATGTATGAGATCTTATAGGCCATTTTTGTAAGTAAGACATATGAGAAGTATAAGGCAATTTTGTATAAGGTGATATAATTGACAACAGAGGTTTTGGTTATTGACTGAGCTTAAACCGGTACTGAACTTGGCATGAGAGATGCTATTTTGAAGCAGTACATTGTATTGGATTTTGATAATCCATTTTGTAGTCAGTGTGACTCTTTATTGAGTAGTGTACTCTAGGCTGTTGGCCTCCCCGCATGTGCAGGCCCCTCATTGTAAGTAGTATTTATTCATTGGCTAGTGAGTAAATATTGTGGGTCACAAATCCCACTGAGGTTTTTCCCACACTGGGTTCCTTCATTAAATATCTTGTGTTATGGTGTGTTTCCTATGTTCTCTCGATTATTCTTATTTGCTGCATTAATTCTTATTTATTGGTACACTGTTTTGGGATGCAAAGTTTTAAATAAGTATAAGTATTTTATTAACCAGTTAGATACTAATTCACCCCCCCTCTTAGTGTCTTTGGGATTGTCATTGATTCTAATAATTGGTATCAGAGCATGGTCCTCTTTTTTCAAAAGCCTAAGAGCTTGAGGAAGATTCTGACACCGGTACAGATGGAGAACTTAAGAAAACAGTTGGAAGGAGCCCTTGAAGTTTTTGATGCAGAGAAATTAAAGAATATCAAATTTGAAGATGATCTAAGGATTGCATAGGAATTCATTAAAGGACTTCAGGAGAACTTTGCTATAGCACAAAATAAAAGAAAAGAACTTCATGAGAAGATGTAGAAAGATGATGATGAAAAAGAAACTCTTAGAGATATTACAAACAAATTGAGACAAGAAAATAGTAATATGAAGAATGAAATGCAAGATATGACTATGAGGTTATGTAAAGATGTTGAAGACAAGAAGAAGAATGAAGAAGACTTGAATAGGAGACTTAATGATGCTGGAAATGAAAATCTGAGACTTATTCATGAAAATGATATGTTGAAGACATATCCGATTCACATGCAACATGATAAAACTGAGCTTGTGAGACAAGTTGGAATTCTGGAAAATGAGTTGGCTATGTCAAATAAACATAAAGACAAATTCATGAAAAGTTCAGAGGAGCTTGATGACATGCTGAAAAGTCAGAAGCCTAATGGAGATACTAATGGACTTGGATTTGAAGTTGGAGAAAGTTTCGATACTACAAACTATCTAGATCAGAACAAACCAGTAAGACAACCTAATGCTTATAAATTTAATGGCAAATGTTTCAATTGCAACAAATATGGTCTTAGAGAAAATCAATGTAGATTTAGAAATAATCAGAATACAAACTCACCCACCAGTCAATGCTCCAAATGCAACAAAGTTGGTCATAATTCAAAAAATTGTAGAATAAGTGTGAAATGTTATGTTTGTGGAAGATTTGGACATTTATCTAATCAATGCATATCACAAACCGGTCAAGGATATGGAAAGGCTATTCAGAGGAATAATGTGACTTGTTATGCTTGTAATAAGATTGGACATATTGCTAAATTCTGTAGAAGCAAGAATGAACGAACAAACAATATGAGATCTAGCTTGAAGGGAAAAGAGAAGGTAGAAGAAGTAAAGAAAGAAATTTCTAAACAATGGATTAAGAAAAGAGATCAGAGAACTGATGAAACTATATCTTCACCGGTAGAATAGAGTAATCCTCCATTGACAGGAGATTCTTCATCTAACTGAGGAATAATCCTTTGGGGGTATGACAGTGAATTGAAAAACATGCATTCTACCCTCAGTTGATGGTGAGAAGATAAATTTCTTCTTTACCAGAAGGTGTGTTATGTTTTCACTTAACTGATGATAATTTAATGATGTTTTGAAGAACTTTTTGGCTATAAAGCGCCAAGAAACCCTCATTTCAAACTCACTGAGCATTCAAACTTTCTATGAGTGCGAAATCGAGCAAAGGCATTCAACAAGCATCCAGATAAGAGGTTTTTTTCATAATGGATGCTTCATCTTCTGTTCTTGAATTAATTCTGAACCCTACCATTGTGGAAAATGTGAAACTCCCTAGGCCCGTTTTCAAAATAATTCCTGAAATTGCGAAGCAAGATGACTCTATAGGATCTTTTTCAAAAATACTTAAGGGAGTAGCATTTCCAGAAGACCCTAGGATTTATATACATTGCAATATAGAAGATCTAGGATCTGAGGAGTTAATGAAAATGTTTAATAAGGTCATTTGTGATGAACATGGAATTGTTAAACCTGAACACAAGATTGTGGAAACTTTAGCTTTTGTCGAGATATTGAATATCCCTCAATTTCTAGAGAAAGTGGCGAGGATTGTATTGAGTAGAGAACATGGAGAGTTCTTATGGTTGGATTCTGTTTGCAAGATAACCCGACAAACAATTAGGGCAGTTACTAGTTTACCCTCAACTAATAGTAGACCTGATAAGACAAAGAAGATTCCCAACAAAATGGTGACAAGACTAACTGGAGCAAAATCTGACAATAGATCACTTAGAGTAAATGATATTAAGGATATTAATGTGAGATATGTAAGTATGGTTCTTGGATACAATGCCACACATGCTAACAAACTCAATTCTATTTCCAGTCTTTGTATTTACAGTGTACATGAAATGATAAACAACAATGCTAAGATAGATATGTGTGAATGGTTAAAATATGATCTTATTGACAATCCAAAAAATATTAAGGGAGACAAGAAAGGTACTTTCCACTTTGGGAACCTTTTGGTATGTTTAATGCTATGTTTCACCAAAGAGATCCCTGGTACAGGACCCAAAGACTTTGGTTATGATATACCGATAGGAAAAAAACTACATGAAGCTCTTACCAGCATGGGAACTGTTAGAGAAAACAACATAAATGATTACTTTAAATCTTTCCAATCTAAGATGAGAGCTAAGGAAAGGATTCCTCAAAGCATAGTTGAGAAATATGACAAGGAAATCTACTTTTTTATCAAAACAGATGAAACTTGGATGGAAGCAGTAAGCCCTAGAACTATTTGGGTTACTGAAATGGGTTATGAGGTTGATCTACATGTTATGAAAAACGTATGCAAAAGCACTGCTTGATGCACCTAGAGAGCCATCTGAAGAATTCTTTGGAAATGCAGAAACCATAGAGAGTAAAGTGTTTATGCAGAAAAGGACCAAGAGAAGAGAAAATTAAATTAGGGATGCATCCAAGAAAGTAAAGGAAATCAAAGAAATTGTCATGAACCTTAGTGGCATATCGACTAGTGAGCTTGAAGGACTTCACCCAGAGGCACATATTTCACCGGTTGACACATCTTCTGGTAGTGACAATAGTAAGAAAACTGAGTTCAAAAGACTGGAAATGAAGAGAAAACCCTCACCGATACACTCTCCTTCTTCGAAGAAAACAAGAACATTAAGGAAGAAACAACAGGTGGTTAGGGAACCCAAGAAGAAAAAGACACCAACAAACCCCACATTGAATGACTTATTGAATGAAATAACTGAGGAAGGTAATTTGTCTAATGTGATCAAATGGTATACTTCTTCAAATGATATTGACATAAACACTATTGAAGAAAGCATTATTCTTCATTTAGACATTTATAAGAAAGTTTTGATTGAAGTTGTTGAGGAGCTACCAAATGATCTCTACATGAGATTAGAAGCTAAAAGGGTATCATTGATGGAATCAGACAAGAAACTAAAGGTTGAAGCACTCTTGGCTGTTCACCTGGTTAACTCCAAAGAAGAAATTGATGAACTTATTTCTGAGGCTAACCAATCAGTATTTGCTAGTGGACACCGACAGGTAAGCTTGATGGCTAGTAGAGTGAAGGAAATTACAGAAGAAACAACAAACAACTGGGAAATATTCTTTGTGGAGAAAGAAAAACAAGAGGAAATGAACATACCTAAGAAGACATTTAAGGTTTATCAAAAGGACAAAGGTAAAGGAAAATTTGGTGGAGTTCCAAACATCAAGATTACTGACAATCTTCCACCACCACCTCTGGATAATGCAGCGGTACACTCAGAAGATCCACCGGTTATTGACACTGAAGGAATAAGACATGATGATACAAATCCTGAATCAAAGATACTTTTTACAATGAATGTGGATATTCAAAAGGTAAACATTGTTGTGGATAAGGATAACTCTGAAGTTAAGGCAGACAATATTGACAGTAGTAACATAACAGAGAAATCTATAGAAAATGTGACAACAACACAAATAGAGCAACCGACACAGACTGAAAAACCTATTGAAGATAAAGGTACTTACATAGGGCCACCAGAGACAGAGATTCCGACAAAGAAACAAAATGAGGCAGAGGTACACACTAAAACAGAGAAACTGACAATCACAAAGACATTAAAACAGTCTGAGAAACCTTTGCAGGTTGAGATGCAAACCTAGACTGATCCACTAGAAGAAAATGCAAGTAAAATGGATAAATTTGATGGAAGTAAAGAGGTAATAAAGATAATTGGTCAGACATCTGACACATCTATAGGTGAATTCAAACCTACCAATGTTACAAAGGTACGTTTGGATTCAATTAAGAAGATAACAGATTGCAATGCATTGGCCTACAAGGCAATTGACAACACTTTACCTATTATTAAGTTGATTGCACCAAATTGTAACATAGATCATATTAAGGATTCTTTAGGTAAATTGGACACATTGTCCAAATAATAACTATTGACAAGGTGAATGAGGACACAATTAAGGAGAGAGTTGAACAAGAAAAAAAACAAATTTTTTGAAGACATTATAAAGAAGTGTACAAGACACTTGAACACATTATTATCGGTACTTAACTCTACAATTTTGGAGTACGAGGAGCTATATAGGGAAACTTGCAAACCTCATCTTTTGATAGAGGACATAGATAAGGAGATCAGTAAAACATAGAAAGAAATCGATGACATAGATGATAATATAATTGGCTCATCTAGACATATATCAATTTTTGAGCAGGAAATGATAGTTTTTGAGGAGAAGATACAAAAACTTGAGAAAGAGAAGGCAAGTATAAGGTCAAATGCCCAGGAACTTAAAAATAAAATTGGTCCTAAGTTGGACAATCTTATCTCTCAGAGAATTGAAATATCTAAGGCATTAGTTCAAGGAGAGCAATCACTAGAAGAACACATGCATTATCTCATCGGCACAATCCAATAGACTGAGGCAACTTTGAATGATAGCAAAGGTTTATGCAGAGTCTAAATTTAGTTTTGGCAGATATCTTTCAGATTGTAATGAACCGGTTATAGGCTTTGAGGTGAAATTTTTGTACTCGTTTGATTTTTTTTGACAAACCTTTGTCATTGATGTCAAAGGGGGAGTAGTGAAGAGAAAACTACTTATACAAAGGAAATCACTTGCTTAGGGGGAGCACATCTTTTTGGAATCTTTTCAGAATTCAGTTTTTGGGAATAGTTTTTGGATTCTTCTCATGAGTGTTGCCATCAATGCCAAAGGGGGAGATTGTTGGCATTCTACACTCTTATGAGAATAGTTGATGTTTTCATTGATGGCAACCAACTGGCAATCATCTAGAAACCAACCGACACTTACCGACACCAGCATTAGACTTCTACATACACTGACAGGCATTACATCGACATCAACAATAATGCATACCGGAACTCAAGCCGACATGGAATAAGATTTTGTTTATTGTTTTTTAATGTAATTATCTTTTATAAAAGATGACATGGTATATTGTAAAAGACTCATATATGTATGAGATCTTATAGGCCATTTTTATAAGTAAGATAGATGAGAAGTATAAGGCAATTTTGTATAAGGTGATATAATTGACAACGAAGGTTTTGGTTATTGACTGAGCTTAAACCGATATTGAACCTAGCATGAGAGATGTTGTTTTGAAGTAGTTCATTGTATTGGATTTTGATAATCCATTTTGTAGTCAATGTGACTCTTCATTAAGCAGTGTGCTCTAGGCTGTTGGCCTCCTTGCATGTGCAGGCCCCTCATTGTAAGTAGTATTTATTAATTGGCCAGTGAGTAAATATTGTGGGTCACAAATCTTGCTGAGTTTTTTCCCACATCGGGTTTCCTCATTAAATATCTTGTGTTATGGTGTGTTTCCTATGTTGTCTCTGTTATTCTTATTTGCTGCATTAATTCTTATTTACTGGTACACTGTTTTGGGATGCAAAGTTTTAAATAAGTATAAATATTCTATTAATCGGTTAGACACTAATTCACCCCCCCCTCAGTGTCTTTGGGACTGTCATTGATTTTAACAATAAGATGGATAAAATTGCTAACTCTTTTGATGGATTGACTGCACTAACCACATATGTTGATGGACAAATTTTTTCCTTGGAGAACCAAATTTTTTCTTTTGATAAGGAGAGAGATACAATCATGAGAAGAGCAAGAAATCTAAGAGGATTGGTAAGTCCTAGACTAGATTCATTGGGTGTTCACAAGAAAGAGTGCATGGACATGATAGCTAAACCCACACCAAAAGATATCCAAGAGAAGGAAACACTTGCCCACTTACTAAGTGGACTTGCATCTATTTATGATACTTTCAAATCCGACTGGGATACATATTTTCAGTTATTGCAAAAGGCATACCCAAAAATCCTGAAGATGACTAAGCTCCAGTGAAACTAATAGTATTCTTTTACTCTTTCAATTCTTTCACTAATCTTTGGCATTAATGTCAAAGGGGGAGTATGTAAATATGTGAAAAAGATTAGTGAAAAAAATATCAGGGAAACACATTGGAAGGATATCAAATGGAGTGTATTGCTCAGGGGGAGCATACCATCAAGGAATCTATTTTTCACATGAGTGTTACCATCAATGACAAAGGGAGAGATTGTTGGCAATTGACACTCATTGGGTTCATTTTGTTTTCATTGATGGAAAAAAGATTTGATGGAAGTCTTAAACCGGCACTAGGAAGCATATACCGACATATACCAACTTTGGAGCATTCAGGGCTACATCGGCACCGACACCGACACCGACACTAACATCAATACTTATTTGGAAGCCATCATCAAGGAGGATTTACTTAATAAATCATTTTATAGATATTGTCAAGGCCGACATTGAATATCTTTTGTAAATGTATTGTAAGCCGACATAAGGCATATCATTTGTAAATGGGTATATAGATCAGTCTGCTAGGTTATTTTGAAGAATGACATAAGTGATGTGATAGATGATATGTATGGATATAGGAGAACATAGAAGAACTATATAATGTGAAATATGTGTATGAAGATCATTTTGTATGCAAATTTTATATCATGCAATGATTTGTAGATAGCTTGGAAAGCATTCTTGGAGGAGAAGAGATACCGGTAGCAGTTTAGAGTTTATGAACCGATATAGAGCAGAGACATAACCAAAAATCTATTTGGCATAGCAGATGCATTCTTAAGTTCATTTTCAGTAATTTACTTTAGCAGAAAGCTTGTAGTCAATGAGGCTCTTTAGTGATGAGCAGTATGCTCTAGGCAGTGTGCCTTCCTACAAGTGCATGCCCCTATTATATGTAATATCTTTTCATATGGCCAGTGAATTGATATTGTGGGTCACAAATCCCATCATGGTTTTTCCTCATTGAGGTTTTCCACGTATAAATCCTTTGTGTTATGGTGTTCATTTATGTGGATGGTTTATTGGATCCTTGTTATATGTTGTTTTTTTACCGATTTATATATGCATGGTATAAAAGGATAAAAACTGTTCATTCCGGCAGAACACTGATTCACCCCCCCCTCTTAGCAGTGTTGGATCCCAACAACCTCTTGCTGTGTTCTAACAAATTCTACAAATCCAAAAGGCTATCCCTGTATCAGGTCAAACTATTGTGACACCTTATCTGGTAGATGTTTCTCTATAATGTAGGGTGTTTGTCTAATCAAATACCATGGTTGATAGCAATACAATAGCTCTATATCATTATCCTCCCATACCTCATAATCTAAATATGGGCACCAGATCATCAAGTCAATGTCACTAATCACCCGACACTAGTAGTCCATCTTCCCGAGCCGTGGTTGGGAGATGATCATGCTATACAGATGAACATAAGGTTGTCTTACATTGCGACTCTTGTAGCATACTATGTTGATCACTACAATATGCTCGTAGGCCCAAACTTGAAGAAGTGTCACCCGAACTGATAACTCACATGTATACAAACTGATGCAAGTCATGATATAGGTGCACCTATAATTATGGTCCCATGTGAATCATGTGCCCTTAATCGTCATCATCTCCATGGATCACCCCCATCTAATGGACAACCCATGTGTCATCCTGTCCAGATAAATGTAGCTACTGATCACCCCTTCCACAATTGTTGCTAGTAATGCACTTGCTGCACTAGCCTCAACCATCTCATCCTAGCTAACGTGACTTCCCTGGATCTCCAAGTCATCATCATCAAACACTCGACATAGAGCTCCCACATCTAGATGATCCTGATCATACACTAACAACTCTCAAACTATCCGAATCAATAGAATCCTATAGAAATCCTCCAATATCACTGGAATATCCCTAGTCGGTAAGTGAAATGTGCAATTCTCACTATACCATCGCTCAACTAGTGCAGATAATAATTTGAGGTTTTCCCTAATCTCGAGCATAAAAGTAACATGCCATAACTAAAGGGTCCCTAGTATCACATGATCATCCTCTATTAGTTTTTGTCTCAACCTCTGTGTGCATTAGAATCTCTCCCAAGAGTCTAGTGGGACTAAATAAGCTTCCAATCATAAAACGCAAAATTGCATCACATTTATTCGCTTTATCCTATCAACCTTTTATCAAATTTTATCCTAGCAAGCTTTATCATCTTTGTCAACTTTATTAGATTCATCAAAAACATTTGTCTATTACATTTGCTACTTTAAGTTTATTAGCTGTATCTCACCTATCCTACTAGGGTAGTTGTTGGATTCTATCAATTTGACTGATCATCCTATTTACTGCATTTGTCAATCACAATTGTAGCTTATCATGTTCCTAATCTTGCATTGCAGCCATATACACACTGATATTTGACACAAACGCGCTAAGAATTTATATATACAATTTCATTTTACATGTATGCACTGAAAGACATATATGCGTTATTGCTGACTATATACGCGCTGACATTTCATATACATAGTGTCATGTGACAAAAACACACTTTTTCCATATACGCACTTTTACAACATGCATAAACACCATTGTGCTATATACACACTTACAACCCCTATATGTGTTTTTGTCCTAAACCTATCTTGTTGTGTTATTGGCTACCTAAATTTTGGACCCTATTTATGATACAATAAATGTACAACAATAGGGAAGAAAAGATGCACTAGTTACCGACTCTCCGTATTCCTCTAGCCTATCATGTTGCCACATCGGCTCGAACTTGTGGAATCGATCCACCATAGCTTTGCTTCTTTGTACTCCTGCTCTGTGCCTTGATCTTTGAAATTGGTAGATTCAAATGATGAGATATTTTCCCTAAGCTCCTATTTATAGGTGTTGTAACCCTAATTGCACATGGTCATCTACTATGGTCCCCGTAATTCCTTGTGACCTATTGATGGCCTATTTTTCATCCATCTAACCCTGTGTTGGCCTTTTTCTCACCTGTCCTATCCTCTCTCTTGTTAAGATATTTCTTAAACCCTGGCCTTGCTTTTTCACCCAATCTCTCGAGGGGGCATGCCACCACCATTACCAGGGCAAACCTATGTATCAGTGAATCTATTTTTATTCTTTGAAACAATGCAATAAATTGTATTGTCTCAAAGAGGGATAAAATGTAGACACCTAAAATTGTCCTAGCCTAATTAAATAAATATTTTTATTTATTTAATTATTCCCATTTCTTCTATTAATTAAATACATTTTTATTTGTTTAATTAATTCACTAATCCTCTTCTAACTCCTTTTCTATCCCAATTTAAATAAATATTTTATTTATTTAAATTTCCTTTTCCCAAATGAAGTAAATAGTTTGTTTATTTTCTCTTTGTGGCCCCTTTCTTCTATTAATTAAATAGATATTTATTTATGTAATTAATTCATTTATCTTTTTCCCTCATTTATCTTTATCACTCCCTCTACTTTATTATTTCCTCTACCTACCCTTCAATCCCAACTAACCATTTATCTTCCCACCTCTTAATCCTATCCCTCCATTTTTAGGATAATCTCTATAAAAGGAGGCTTCATCCTCATTTCGGGATTCAAAGTTCAAGCATACTAACATTTTGTTGAATTCACAACCTATATCCTTGCAATCAAGCATACATCATCACAACCATATCCGTTCTACCATTGAGCTCTTGTGAAAGGACACAAATATGAGAGCAACATATCAAAAGCAAGCTCAATGGAGATAGGAGAACAATGAAGATCAAATCAAATGTGTGAATGGTATCATTTAATTTCTTTCATGGTTTTCCATATTTTATGGTTCTTCATTGATGTTTTGTTGGATTTCATTGTAGATCTAGGGTTTTTGTGGTTGAATCTTGTTAGGATTTACAATAATTGAGAAGTTCAAATTTGACATAAACAATCACAATTTGTCATTTTATGTGTCTTATAGAGAAAATTTATATATGAAGTCATATTGGTATACAACAAACAAGACACCACACAAGATGCCATATTGAATTTGAAATGACAATTAAAGCACAACAATGAAATAATACAAAAAAATACATGAGAAAGGAGCACACAAGCATGCACCAATCACAAGGATAATAACATAAAATAAAAATTAAGATAACCTACATTTTTAATTAACATGATGAAAGTGATTTCCATTAAATCCATAAATTTGCATCATACCAATAGGGGAAACATAAAGGATTTACAACAATAGAAGAAAGTGGCATGAACTATGAATAAATGTTCAAATTTACTCGTGTTAGAATACATCTAATTAATATTGTGTTTGCCTCATCATCATGTAACTAAGAACAGAAAAGGCATGAAAAACACATCTAGAGAAAGATAATGAAATAAAAACACAAGATATCATACAATATTTTTATGAGAATATTCATCTACAAGAAGATGATTCTTAATTGAATAAATAATATCACTATTCTTAGATTGTACCATTAAATTCTCTCCTTATGACTATGTGGTGAAAAGGGAAAAATATAAGACAAAGATCAATTGCATAAACCCAATGAAAACACAAAAATTCAAACAAACATATCAATATTTATACCTTATCTTTCACTTATTCCTTCAATGTAGCTTGAAGTGGATGTGCACCGTATTCTCCACTTGATTGGTTCCTTTGATGGGGGATACGTGGATTTCTCTCCACTACACACCAAGATTGGGTTGATTCAAATGATAAGTGTGGATGAGATGGATTGAATGATGCAACAATTTGGCATTATTAGGCCATGTAAATGGATCTTGAAGCTCATATGGACAAAATAAGATTGCATGAAAGATAGATATGATTATGAAGGGTGGAGACTCCAATTTATAGATTGGAGAGGCTCTAAATGAAGGGCCAAGATTGGATGGAAATGAAGGGATAGGATTTAAAGAAAGTGGAGGAGGATTGAGGGGACAAAGTGGGAGATCTAAATTTTTTTCCATAAAGGCATTTCTTGTCTCCACACTTCTCAAGTATATGGGGAAGAGATCCCCAAGTAATTTGGGAAGAGAAAAAGGAATACAAAATTCCTTGGGGGAGGACAAAGGAATTAAAAATTCCAAAATAGAAGATTTTATGGGGAGACTAAATGGAGAAAGAAATTAAAAATTCCTTGGGAAGAGGAGGGATGAGAATGTGCAAGTATTTGAAATTCATTGGAAGAGGCAAAGTTGGTGCATTTAAGGTTATGGAGGGTGAGATGAGAAAGCCATTTATAGAAAAGAGTTGACTCATCCCTAATGAAGGTGATTAGGGATGTGCAAGTGATTAGGGTGGATAATGAGGGATTAGAATCGAAGTGGGAAAGTTAGGAGGATGGGACATGAGGAGAGAGAATGAGTGGAGGAATATAAAATTGGAGGAAATGATAAATATGATTAGGATAAGATTAATTAGACTAGATGGTAGGACTAGGAAGAGTGATTCGTAGGAATCACATGATTAGCTTAGTTAATTGAAATCAATTAGCTAATCAGGGTTTAGAAGAAATAAAAGAGGTTTGAAATGATTTAGAAGAATAGGGGATAATTAATTTTTAATAAATTAATTATAAGTTTATAGTGATAGAATTAATTAATTTTGAGAAGAAGGGGACCAACACAATTAAGTTAATTAATTATGTGGAAAGGCTTTAATTAAATAATAATTTAATTAACTTTAGATGTCTACATTTTCCCCCTCTTTTGCACAGTGGAAAAATTGGTGGTGGGTAAAAGACAAAGAAAGATGCCCTAGAATGAAGATGCGGGTAAGGTATTTCCCCCTCGAGAATTTAACCAAAAAACTTAAAAAAATTTCAGGAAAATTCTTGAAAAAGAAAGAAACAACGAGAAAAGATGGAAAAGCAATGAAAAGATAGGGGAAATAATAAATTGAAGGAGAATCAAGAAAGGAGTTGAGAATGCGTGGTCGAAGGGTGAAGGGAGGGTTTATATAGGCCCCCGCATAGGGTCCATAGAAGGGTCATTGACACACTTACTATTCACAATGCCCAGAGAGAGCAGGGTGAAGGAGAACAATGCCGATGATTCTAGTGCATGAACATCGTAGTGAGAGGGTCTGAGTATACTAGAGACCACTAGAGTATGTCCCATTGGTATGTACTCAAACCCTAGCTTAGTGATTTTAGTAGGTTAGCATTTATTATGGGAAATAAATGAGGGCAAAGGGTAGTGGGGTGGAGGCATTGTTGAGTTAGAACGATGTCCGCGCTTGGGGATAACCGCCTGGATGGATCCCTCGTCTATGCAAATGAGCTATCATTTATGCAAATTTTGATAGGCAGATCAATGTCTCTATTGACAGATAAAGGGGGGATTAGGATAATACTGTGGAATTCCATCTGCACCTTGTATTACAATGCACAAGGCACGATTTCAGTGTCTCCATTGAGGAAATTCCATCTCCTCCTAGGAAGGAGGGATGGAATAAATGAAGGACTGGAAAGGGAGAAAAGTGCTTCCAAGAGATGCCCCAAGGCTCAAGATGGGTAGAATGTAGAAGAAAAGGGGATGACATTAGTGATTGAATGGATGCAAGAGGATCCCATTACCTTGCAGTCATGGGAGAATTAGCCTCCCACTATGAGGATATGGAGTGAGTTGTATAGAGATGAGAGGGTTGTAATGGCATGGTGCGGACTGGAGTTTGTCTCCTAATGGCCAAGGATCCACATTCATGCTATGATGATGATGACCCTAGTTGAGTGGTGGAACATTGAGATTTGTTCATTTCACTTAGTAACAAATGAGGCTAGCATCACATTTCTTGATGTTTGGCGGATCTTGAAGGTTCCTGTTCATGGTGTTATCCCCGAGTATTGACTAGAGGGAGGGGAGTGATATCTACAACATCTGTTCCAGATGAATGACCTCCCGATGGATAGGAACCAAATGTCCCTAGAGAGAGCGATGGAGCTGCATTGATGCATTCCTTTACTGGTGCTATACATTTATGGATTGATCAGTGACTAGATGATGCTCGACCTTAGTGGGCATGGATTCTCTATTGGGTGGTCATGTTGTTTGTATTACATGATAAATGATGGGACTCGCTATGCCTGGGGGGAAGCTATACTTAGGCAATTGTATCATGATATGCACATGTATGTGTATAGTGGGTGCAAGAACTTGGGTACCAACCTCACACTTATTCATATTTGGGCTTGGGAGCACATAGCCATGTGTTAGCCATTAGGGGTGAAGGTGCGAAGGAGACAACATCCATATTGCGATAGATATAGAGGCCTCCTTCATTACACTAGGATGGGGGCAATGTGGTTCTGGTGTCGGTTGATTGATGAGATGATGAACTTCACTTGGTGTCCATTGAGAGATTATGAGCGTTGGAGTAGGGACGTTCAACTTCACTATTTGTAGATACAGAGTTGGTTATTTGACTACATAGTTCACGTTATTGATCAGTATCTTCCTCATACGGTCATGCACCAATTTGGGATACTACAAGACATAGTTAGGGAGGAGTGGATACATCCCCAGATCACTCGTGAGACAATGACATGGGGTGATGCCATCGGGCCCTTTGAGGTCTGACTTAGTTAGATAGGGATTGAGGGAGTGGATTGGGATGAGAGACCACAAGTGGTGGAACCTAGTTGCATAGGGGCCTATGCGACATGGGGGGAGGCCCATTGTCTAGTTAGATTGAATTCTTAGAATTTTTAGTGCAGAGGAGGTAGCACCATTAGTAGATGAGGTGGTGGGAGGGAACCCAGATGGGGCAGGGGAGGGAGGAGGAGGAGGACCAGGGGAAGGAGGTGCAAGAGGGAGGCAAAGGGTCCGTAGGAGAGGACCTAGGAGAGGAGGATAGGTGTAGGCATAGGAATAGGCACAGGCACAAGTGTCTCTATAGGTTCAAGCTCCAATAGTAGATCTACCACCAACATAGGTATAGCGACAACCACAACCATATCCATAGAGATAGGATTAACAGGGACATGGAGCACAAGGATAGGTTCCCATGGTACCATAGGCCATTTTGTAGTGATACATAGAGAGATCTCATATAGTTAGCCTTGAGGATGAGGTAGCTTAGGAGAGGGGGAGGGTAGAGCAAGAGTTGGCTTGACTCGATAGTCTACAAGACGAGGTTGATAGACTAAGGAGAGAGGGGGATGCTCTATGGTTAGACTTGGAGGTAGTGATGGTGGACAAGGATTCCCTTTAGACAGAGGACTACACCACATCGAAGATGCTAGAAGAATCCCAGAGTGGGGAGATGATACAACAGATAGATGATCTTGAGATGAAGGTGGAGGGGTTGAGGGCGAGGTTGATGAGGGTGGAGGAAGATGCTACCCATTGTCTCTAGGGAGAGAGGGACTTGACCTGATGAGAACTAGTACCAAGGTAGATGATGCTACTTTTTACAGAGGCCATAGATGCACAAAGAGCTTCAGAGAGGGCCTTACAAGAGGCACAATATTACCACAAACTATATTAGGATGCAGTCCCTCTTGATTAGTGGGCTCCCAATTTTGCAAAGAGGACACAGATGTGACAAACACAGTCACAAGTGTCTGGTGATTTAGTGGGGATGAGAGCACCTCAACCACCTCCAATAGGACCATCTAGCAGGTGGGCTGATCTAGGTCCAAGAGATAGGGAGAGCACTAGCTAGATCCAAACTTTGTGACTTTTTTGACCCTTCAGGGAGGTGATTTTCATTGTATTATGATTGGTCAAATTATTTTTGATATATATATATATATACATATGAAATAGCTCATCATTTATTTTGATTATGGCAAAAATAGGTTTTGAAGGGACTCAAAACCCTTTACAATTAGATTTTGAATGGATCTGGAACCCTCAACCAAAAAGTTGTCCTAACAAAAGGAACATGAAAGCACTAGACAACCATGGGTTATTTTGACTCCCATAGACAAATACATGGGTTTGAAAAATAGGCTCCCACAACCAAAAACAAAAGATGCAAAAAGAAAAACCAACAACCAACGTAAAGCCATCCCCCAACCAAGAACCATCAAGATCTACATTTAGAGCTACTCTTGTGGGAACAAAGAGTCATGTCAAAAGAGGGATTAGAGAAATTAGCTTTCTTACCCTTAATAGAAATCCATCCCTCTTCCACTTGCACTGCCTTACCATGCCAAGCTAACGAAAGACCACCATTATCCTAAGAATGAATGCCTGCAGGAAGAGTCTCCACTATCTCAAAGATATCATTATTTTTCCTCACTACAAGCATGGCATTGTCAGAAAAAAACCACTAGATTTGATAGCCAAGATGCTATCACTAGAAATTGCAGCCTGAGACACATTCTCTCTCTTTGGGGGTTTCAACATGATAATCTTGCACAACTTCAACAACCCCACCATTTGTGACATCCAGGGAGGATTCCCCAAGACTTTGTGAGTGCATCGCAACCACCTGCAAAAAACTCCTATGTTGCTCGAATGTCTTCTTAGTCATATTATGCTATTGAGAAGCACATTTCCACCATGTAGCCATCATTGTCTTTTTATCAAATCCACATTGTTCAGCTGCATGACCCATTTTAAAACATCTTCTACACCTGAAGGAAATCCCTTCATAGTCCAAAGATTGAACCCGACAACCCACTTAGTAGGCAACCCTTTTGAAACATACATTTCAACTAGAATGTGGGCAAAGGTGCAATGAAAAATATTAGATGATTCATCATCCACCATCAAAAAATCTCCAAGAGCATCACTCTATCTCATCATTGTTGGTGGCGATATATCAAATTGATGTACATTATTGATGGATATTTCTTATGGACTTTCATCTATGTGATGATGATTTATGATGATGATATGACATGTTTGTGATGCAAGATGAATGTATAGCTATATGATGTATGCACATGGTTATGATTATGTTTTTATGATATATTCCTAACATGCTGTGGAAGTAGGGTGGATGTATTTAAGATGCCTATGTGATGTGTGTGATTTGACGCTATGATCATTATGAGCATGTCTAGCCTATTATGTATGCATAATGTATGATGCATGATGCAAACTATTTATGTATGATAAAAAATTTAAATGATAAATGACATGAATGATTTATGTATAATATACATGCTATGGATGTAATGTAATTATATGGATACATACTAAATTTAATGAATAGGACCTTATGAGATGAATGAAATGATATGCAATTTGAAAATGAATATGATGAAATGATTATGACATGCCAAATATGATAATGATGTAAAATGTGAATGGATATGATATGTAAAATGAACCCAAATGATTATGCAAAAAATGGTTTTAAATAATGTGCACATGATAATGAATTATAATGAACCTTGATGACAAATGGATGTAAATGAATAAGATACAAATAAAAAATGGATTTTGAATAATATGCAAAGAGATTAAAATGAACCTTACTGGATGAACAATGACGTGCAAATCAAAATTAAATGAGATGCAAATGTATGATATGAAAAGGATCCTAGTATGAAAACGAATCCTAGATGTATATTATATATAATGAACCCTAAAGTGATAATGCAAAAGAACCTAGTTAAACATGCAATGTGCAACTATATGATAATGAATATCTAAAATAAAATCAATTTAATGACAAGCTAAAGTTAATGCAAATGAACCTTGACATGAGACAAATAGGATACAAATAAGACTGATGATGGAGATGCAAGTGAAATGTAACTGATGATAATGCAAGATAGAGATGGACATTTTTTTGTGATGTGCCAACCATAATATAATCAAAGGGATTGGATAGAAGGATAAACGAAAATAGAAAATGGATAAATCAGACTCTCCAAAGTAAATGGATGAAATGAGATGAGTGGATGGGATTTATTGTTGTGTATATGTGGAGAGAAAACCTAGTTTTGATATTGCCTAGGATTATCTACACCACTAATTATAGGAACCAAGATGTTACAAATATCTAAGGTGTGGAATAGACTCTTAGACAATAGGTATCTCAATGTACATAGGTTTGTAAACACAATGATGGTGTAAGTGTGAGACTATTGGATCGTACAAGAGAAACCATAAAAAAAGTCACACCATAAAAGATGCCCCAAGATACACCAACCCAAGATATACCAAGATATAGAATGGTCAAGGTATCCCTAGATAGGAGTAGTTCGAGGACATAAAAAATCCAAGTGAAAAGACCAATCATGCAAACAACATACACATGGCCAGATGACATCTCTTTCGAGGATTGGGACTAGGATTTAGATAAAGTGCCAGACATGGGAAGGATGCATCCCAATGGGTAAAGGTGACTGATGGGACTCAACATTAGGCAATAGAGTAGATGGATGAGAAAGCGTAAGAATATATGATTAGTGTTGTTGAGATTTGATTAGCACTATGTGGATGGGTATTTGGTTGACACACAAATCAAGTAGAATCTCAGTTTGATGAGAAAAGCTTAGAATACGAGGGAAAGCTTAGTGTGATGGGATAAAATCTCAGTGTACTAGGACTACCCTTATTCATGGTTTGGATCCATAGCTCATCATCTCAATGGGATAATTGAAGAAATGGAGGACTAATGTAAAGGAGGTGAGTGGGCTATCAAGGTGAAGAGTGCTTGCATGGATAGGAAAGGAGGTGATGGATATGCATGAGTGAAGTGAAGGATGGTAGGGATATGGATGTAGAGTGAAAGTCATGCAAGCGAATGTGGATGAGTGTCCAAATAGATAGTGGATATTACTTATTTACCTTAACACCTTTAAATAGGTTTTCAATAAGGTAATTTCCCATAGCACCACAATGTGGTTTTCACTGATGGATGATATGATTTTTCTTTACTTTTTTGCTTTTTTCATTTTTTTGGTATTTTGATGATTTTATGATTTTTTTGATCTTTTTCTTATTTTTCAAAATTGATATACTCTGAAGGCTAGGCCTAAAACTTCTTCAGATGCATGATGTTCATGGGCTCATCCAAAGGATCTTCTTCAGGTGTATCCAACTGATAGGCCCCCAAACCATACTTTGCAGTGATGGCGTAAGGTCCAAGCCAATTAGGCTCAAACTTGCCCTTCTTTTCATGGTCCTAAACAAGGAAAAAATTAAGAAACCCCACCCCTCAGACTAGGTGTAAAAACCTGGCGAAAGGTGTATAATTGCCGAGGAAAATATTAATTTTACTGGCAAAATTTTGCTGTTTACAGAGAAAAAATAATAATCTCCATTGGTGAATCATTTGTGATCACTCAAAGTTTGTGAAAAATCCTGGCAAATTGTAATGTTTTTAAAACAAAAAAAAATATTTGCATGGGTGAATTGTAATGTTCTTAAAACCAAAAAAAAATTGCATTGGTGATTTCAACCTATTTTCAAACCATAAAAAAATATATTGGCGATTTCAACCTATTTTCAAACCATAAAAAAAACATATTGGCGATTTCAACCTATTTTGAAACCATAAAAAAAATATTGGCGATTTCAACCTTTTTTCAAAACATAAAAAAAATATATTGGCGATTTCAACCTTCTTTCAAAACATCAAAAATATTTATTGGCAAATAAAAATAATTTTCAAATTATTAAATTAATTATGTGGGCAAATTAAATCATTCATTGATATGCAACTTAAAGTGGAGCATGAGATAAACTATCACACTAACATTACAGCCATGGAATGAAAAGATGATTGAAGAAATTTAAATCAATTCATGACATAAGGTTAATCCTTATTAAGAGAGGTTGTCAATGACATAAGTTAAAGCCTTACTAGGTGCATGATCATCACTATCACAAAGCATAAGAGAGGTATGATTAGTATAATGCTCATGGTCAAGTAAATTGAATGAACCCTAAATAAGATGTATCACGTAATAATGAAACACAAATGAGGGTAGATCCAAAATCTAATCAAATCTAATATAAAAAGAATGCAATCATAAAATTAGATCTCAAAAAAATCACTCTTTCATAATCAAAGGCAAACAAGAAAACATATTCACCCATAATGAATCAACTATTATAATTGGAAGGTCACTTCATCAAGCCAACATCAAGACAACAGACCAATACCTTATCCTAGGGCATAGAGTCACTTACAATTCAAAGACAACCTGATAATAAACTTCAATAAGATTCATTTGCAGATAAACAAGAATGAATATGCCATTACATACACAACCCAGATTCATACAAATGATATAATCATCGGATTTGTATTAAAAAAAATGATTTCACTGAAACTGCCCCAAGAACTTTAATTCTTTCCTTGAAAGAAATCCTAGAACAATTCCATAATCTTCCTTGCAAACATGTAAATTGAAAAACCATTGACCATTCAATTCACAGTGAAAACATAAATTCAACACAAAGATAATTATTTGAATATTTCAAATTGCAAATGATATTATAGTCATATTGATATCAGAAAGTACATTCAAAATGCGATTAAGCTATGCACTTATCAAATTCTTGATCTATTATCAGAGTTTTCAACATCAATAAAAGTGGCCAGCCCTCTCAAATTAATCTTGGAATCCTTTTATAAGATGAGGATGCAACAAGCTTGGGATTACTTTGAGGAATCTTTGGTAACAACCTGACAAGTCTTCTTTTGCTTTAGCATGGCTTGCCACCTGTCCACCTCTTTGTCTATTGGCCAACTAAATGCCTTTACCTCTTCCAAATTTGTAACTGACTCTATCCATCTGGCATCTGTAACTGCCCTGGCCTCAATAGTAAACTTTGTATGGTCAACCTCAACCTTGAACAACAAATCAAGCATACCATTTAGGAAATCAACATCAACCCGATCATCTATATGCTTGATTATTTCTTCTCCCTCTAGAATCAAATCAAATTTATTGGTTCAATCAGAAACTGATTTCAATTCTCCATTACTACCATAAATTGAAGGCACCAATGTACTATAACCTTCCCCAAATGTTTGCAATTTTTCATTTATAAGCACATCCTTCCCTATGAAAAATGCATAAGCTGCATTGATTACCTCCACCATGTCTTTAGTGTCACTGATCTTGGGAGGGAACTCGTCACTATACAATATTGTAGTGTCCAGCTTATCCATTAATTTGCTTCTTCCTGACCAACCATTGAACAAAGTTCCAGGAAAAGCGACAACCTCAGATGATTTTTTACATGCCTCTTTCAAATAAATGTGCAATTCATGCACTGCCATCAATTTTCCTTTCAATACATTAATCCCATGTTTCAAAATTTCTGACACAACAAAGATAGCCTTGACATTTCGTTCCTTTTCAAGATTTTCAATTTTCTTTGTGTATTCTTCCATTTTTGCTATCACATCAGTTGGCATTTCTTGTACTTATTCTATAATCTATATTGTAGGGGGCTCATTTGCAATTTTTTCTTTCAACTCCACTAACTCTTCTTCTAGAGTGGCCTTCTTCATCAGTGTCTCTTCATATTTTTTAGCTAATGCAATCATTTGATTATATGTTTCTGTGTATCTTCTTGACAAATCCTCTATTTTTGATAAATTCAGGAAAGAAACTTGAGTAAAAAATGAGGCAATCTCCATGTCACTTGTGTTATGCAAATTCTAGATCATTTTATCAACTTTCTTTTCTACTTGGATATTTACAAGGTGGGGATTTTGAGTGGAATGGGCCAAAGACCAAGAAACAAGTGTCTTTGACTTAGGATTAAATCCTGATCCTCTTATTACATCTACAATTTCAAATTTAGTTTTAAACAATGGGTCCTTTTGCTTCCTAATCTGATCAATAATAAAAATAGACTAGATATCCCAGTCAGACATCACAATCATACTAGTAGTCTTAACTGTTGGCATTCTAAACTCTTATGAGAATAGTTGATGTTGTCTTGATGGAAACCATCTGGCAACCAATTGGTATTCATTTGGTAAGCCACTAGCAGTTACCGGCACCGACAATAGACATCTACATACACCGGTAGGCACTTCATCGGCAGAGGCAACAATGCATACCGACACCCCAACCGACAGGGAATAAACTTTTGTTTATTGTATTTAAATGTAATTATCTTTTGTAAAAGCCGACATGGCATATTGTAAAAGACTCATATATATCTATGAGATCTTATAGGTCATTTAGTAAGGATGCATGGAGAGAATATATGGATAATATTTTTGTATAAGGAGATATAGTTGACAACGAAGGTTTTGGTTATATACTGAGCTTAAAACGGTACCGAACCTGGCATAGTTGATGCTGATTTGAAGCAGTATATTGTATTGGATTTCATAATCCACTTTTGTAGTCAGTGTGACTCTTATTGAGCAGTGAGCTCTAGGCAGTTGGCCTTCCTGCATGTGCAGGCCCCTTATTGTAAGTAATATTTATTCATTGGCCAGTGAGTGAATATTGTGGGTCACAAATCCCACCAAGGTTTTTCCCACACCGGGTTTCCTCATTAAATATCTTGTGTTATGGTGTGTTCTCTATGCTGTCTCTGTTATTCTTATTTGTTGCATTAATTCTTATTTACCGGTACACTGCTTTGGGATGCAAAGCTCTTAATAAGTTTAAATATTCTGCTAACCGGTTAGATACTAATTCACCCCCCCTCTCTGTATCTTTGGGACTTTCATTAATCCTAACAATTGGTATCAGAGCCTAGTCCTCTATTTTCAAAAGCCTAATAGCATGAGGAAGATTCGGACACCGGTACAGATGGAGAACTTAAGAAAACAATTGGAAGGAGCTCTTGTAGACCATGATGCAGAGAAGTTAAAGAATATCAAACTTGAAGATGATCTGAGGACTGCACAAGAAATCATTCAAGGACTTCAGGAGAATCTTACTATAGCTCAAATAAAAGAAAAGAACTTCATGAGAAGATGCAGAATGATAATGATGAAAAGGAAACTCTTAATGAACTTGTGAACAAGTTGAGACAAGAAAACAATACTATGAAGAATGAAATGAAAGATATGACTATGAAGTTTTGTAAAGACATTGAAGAGAGAAAGAAGAATGAAGATGACTTGACTAGGAGACTCAATGATGCTGGAAATGAAAATCTAAGACTCAGTCATGAAAATGATATGTTGAAGATAGACCCGATTCACATGCAACATGATAAAACTGAACTTATGAGACAAAAGGGAATTTTGGAAAATGAATTGGCTACTGCAAATCAACACAAAGAGAAATTCAAGAAAACTTAAGAGGAACTTGATGATATGCTGAAAATTCAAAAACCTAATGGAGATACTAATGGACTTGGATTTGAAGTTGGAGAAAGTTCCGGTACTGCAAACAATCATGATCACAGTAAACCGGTAAGACAACCTAATGCTTACAAGTTTAATGGCAAATGTTTCAATTGCAAAAAATATGGTCATAAAGCAAATCAATGTTGATTTAGAAACAATCAGAACATTAATGCACCCACCAGCCAATGTTCCAAATGTAACAAAGTTGGTCATAATTCAGAAAACTATACAATGAATGTGAAATGTTATGTTTGTAGAAGATATGGACACTTATCTAATCAATGCAGAACACAAACCGACATAGGATATGGAAAATCTATTCAGAAGAATAATGTGACTTGTTATGCTTGTAACAAAAATGGAGATTTTGCAAAATTTTGTACAAGCAAGACTTCACTGACAAATAATAAAGGATCCAATTTGAAAGGCAAAGAAAAGGTAGATGAGGTAAAGCAATAATTTTCAAAACAATGGATTAGGAAGATGGATCAGAATGTTGATGAGACTATTTCTTCACCGGTAGAACAAAGTAACCCTCCACCGACAGAACAAAGTAACCCTCCACTGGTAGGAGATTCTTCATCCAACTGAGAAGTAACCCTTTGGGGGTATTGCAACAAATTGAATATCATGCAGATTACCCTCGGTCGATGGTGGGAAGATAGATTTTTTCTTTATTGACATATGTGTTAAGTTTTCACTTAATCGACGAGCATTTAATGCAGTTGTTGAGAGAAATTTCATTATAAATCATCAAATTTCCCTCATTTTTGATTCATCGAACATTAGCAAAGAGCATGAAAATTGAGCGAAGGCATTCAAGGTGAAGGTGTGAAGCGATTTGTTTCAAGCATTTAGATATTGTCAGGCAGCTAAAGGTATTTTTCAAAAGGCTTCTTCTTCTGCTCTTGAATTTATTGCGAACCCTACTATTGTGGAAAATGTAAAATGCCCTAGGCCCAAGTTTAAAATAATTCCTGAAGTAGCTAAGCAAGATGATTCCATAGGGGCATTTTCAAAATTTTTTAAAGGTGTAGCTTATACTGAAGACCCTAGGATTTATATTCATTGCAACATTGAAGAATTAGGTTCTGAGGAATTACTAAAAATGTTTAGAATGGTAATTTGTGATGAAATTGGCACTGTTAAACCCGAACACAAGATTGTGGAGACTTTAGGTTTTGTTGAGATATTGAATATCCCTGAATTTCTAGAAGTAGTGAGAATTGTCCTAAGTAGGGAACATGGAGAATTTCTATGGTTGGATTCTGTCTGCAAATTTACCTGGCAAGCAATTAGGACAGTAACTGGTTTACCCTCAACTGGCAGTAGACTAGACAAAACAAAGAAAGTTGCTAACAACAAAGTAATGACCCTAACTAGAGCAACATCAGATAGTAGATCACTAAGAGTGAATGACATCAAAGAAATCAATATGAGATTCATAAGTATGATACTTGGTTAGAAGACTACACATGCAAACATACTTAATTCAGTTTCTAGTGTTTGCATTAATAGTGCTTATGAGATGGTGAACAACAATGCAATGATTGATGTGTGTGAATGGCTGAAAGACGAACTCATAGATAATTTGAGAAATATTAAAGGAGATAAGAAAGGGACATTTCGCTTTGGTAATCTTTTAGTATGCTTAATGATGCATTTCACTAAGGAAATCCCTGGTAGAGGACAAAAAGACTTTGGATATGACATACCAGTAGGAAAACAATTATAGGAAACTTTTACCAGCATGGGAAATGTAAAGAAAAATAACATAATTGAATACTTTAAAGCTTTTCAAGCTAAAATAAAAACTAGAGAAAGACTATTGTAGAGTGTAGTGGACAAATATGATAAAGAAATCTGTTTTGTCATCAAGAAGGATGAGGCATGGATGGAAGCTGTACTTCCTCAAACTATCTGGGTAACTAAAATGGGTTATGAGGTAGATCTCAACATTATTGAGACATATGCAAAAGGTTTGTTAGATGCACCAAGAGAACCAATAGAACAAGTTTTTGGTAGTGCTGAAACTATTGAGAGTGGTGTGAACACAATGAAGCAAAGGAAGAGAAGAGAAAAATATATTAGAGACACTTCAAAGAAGGTAAAGGAAATTAAAGAAAGTGTAATGAACTTTACTGGGATATCGGCTAGTAAGCTCAAAGGACTGCAACTGGAGGCACACATTTCACTAGTTGACACATCTTCTGACAGTGAGATATCAGCTGAATTCAAAAGAGTTGAGAGGAAGAGAAAACCTTCACCGTACCATCTCCTTCACCCAAAAGAACAAGGACTTTAAGGAAGAAACAATAGGCAGTAAGGCAACCAGCTAAGAAACTAACTCCCAAGAAGAAATAGAAACTGATCATACCTTCATTGGATGATTTGTTGAATGAAATAACTGATGATGGCAATTTGGCCAATGTGAATAAACTGTATAATGCATTCAATGATTCAGACAAGGAAAGCATTGAGAAAAATATTATCTTATACTTGGACATATATAAGAAAGTTTTAATTGAAGTAGTGGATGACTTAACAAATGATCTGTATAGAAGATTGGATACAAAAAGGATTGTAGTAATGGAATTGGATAAGAAACTAAAAGTTGAAAAACTTCTAGCTGTACATCCAGTTAACTCAAAAGAGGAAATTGATGAACTAATCTCAGAAGCTAACTGATCTATTTTTGCTAGTGGTCACCGACAAGTAAGTTTGATGGTAGGTAGAGTAAATGATATTACAGAGGAGACTGCTGATAAATGGGATATCTTTTTTGTGGAAAAAGAAAAACAAGAGGAAATGAATAGGCCAAAGAAAACATTGAAAGTTTATTAGAAGGATAAGGATAAAGGAAAAGGTAAAGTTGGTGGAATACCAAACATTAAGATAACTGACAATTTAATGCCACCTTTGGATATTGCATCGGTACATACTAATGATCCACCGGTTACTGACACTGAAGGTGTCACACATGATGACACTAATCCTGAATCTGAAATACTATTAACCATGAATGTGGATACCCAGGAAGTGAATATTGTGGTGGATAAGGACACTACAGAGGCGAAGGATGCTAATGTTGATAGTGGCAACATTGCTGAGAAATCGATAGAGACTGTTGAGGTTGAGATACCAACAGAGAAATCATTACAAATAGAGCAATCATTAGACACTGAGAAGAATACTAAAGGTATAGATGCTGGAATAAAGAAACTTATTGAGACTGAGACACTGACAATTGAGCATACAGAGAAACCTACAGAGGCAGAGGTACATACTGAGGTAGAGAAATCGACAATCACTGAGACATCTAAACAATCAGGCAAACCTTTACTGGTTGAAATGCAAACTCAGAATGATCCACTGGAGGTTAACACAAACAAAATGGTTACAAATGTTGGAAGCACATAGGTAATTAAGGTAATTGGTTAGACATCCGACACTGTTGGCAATATAGCATTATAACAGACAATGAAAGATTGTTGGCATTTCATAAGAATATTGAGAAGGTTGTTGATGATTATGGATATAACTGATTAAGGATGTTTACTGTCTTGATATTATTATTTTGTCATTGTTGTCAAGAAATTGATTTTCTAATTCAGTATGATATTGCCATATCTTGAGAAGTATGATTTGAAGAATATATAGATGTCGGTAAAAGACACAGGAAAGAATATGATGAATAAGGTATTCAATGGGCAACTATTACCGAGTCAGACAATGATGAGATCATGATGTTTAGATTGTTTTGAAATCATACATATGTTGTAAATTGTAAAGGTTAATACTATACTATGTTATTAAGCAAAAAACCTAGTCGGTAAACCCTAAGGTTATCGCTATCGGTTAATGAAGGCGGAATGTCTACCGAGTGAAGTTTAGTATTCACCGAGTTGTAACCGAGCTATAACAGAATGCATTAAATGGTTACATACGTTATTTAATGAAGGAAGCTGATGACCTGGAACTGATTAAATCATTGGTATGCCGTGCATGAAGTTTGTTAAGAATCTAAGGCAATGGAAAGTTGGCATGAAGATCTACAACGCAGATTGAACCGCAATACCCTAGCACAAGTTCCAAGGTGGGGCAAAACATTTTCAGATTGAAAGATGCATTGAACCTGGACAAGATTGAATATCCGATGGCTATGATTGATCATGGGAAATGTGATCAAGGAGATTAAGCAGTTAGCTATTGTTTATAAGTAGGAAACTGTTGATAAACAATGTATGCAGGAAAGTGTATGCATAGGGATGCTACATAGTGATTACCGAGCATGGAAGCTTGAAGACCTATTTGAATAACATAGTATAGAAGCCCTGCAGATAGACAAGATTAGTTCTATGTCTAGATTGTATTGAACAAATAAGAATCTGCTTTAGCATTTTAGATGTGAAGTTGTAGATAGATTTTTATTACTGTTATTTTGTGAAAGTGACAGAAAATCTCTTAACCGAGTGAACTTAACAGTCTTATTTGTAAAACCCTCTAGCAAGGTGACATTCTAATTGAGTGTTTAAAATCCTTTAACAAGGTCACTTCTAACAAGGTGAAGATCCTAACAGATCTAAGGGAAATCCCTTAACCGGGTCACATCTAGCAGTGTGTTTGTAATCTTTAATAGGATTTGCTTTTAACCGAGCATACTCTAGAAGAGTATATTTCTTAGTGGGTCTGAAATCCCACAGTGGTTTTTCCCTATTTGGGTTTCCACGTTAAATCTGGTGTTATGAGGTTTATGATGTTTATATGCTTTTGAGTTTTCATGTTTAACAATTTTGGCTATATTACTGAAGTATGTGTTATTGAGGTTGAATCTGATATTTTTATGGAAGATTAAGTTTGTATGATTCACCCCCCCCTCTCATCTTGTTGGCTAATGTATCTATACTTATATTAAGTATTAGAACTGTCAATTGGTATCAGAGCTTTGGTCTCTAGATGAAAAGTTTAAAGGCACTTGAGTTAAAGATCCAAAGATGTATAAGAGGGATGCACCGAAGCTGAACAAGTCAAGTTTCTCTACATGGCAGAAAAGAATGAAGCTACATCTATTAGGAGTTGGAGAATATGTTGTATACTATCTGGAGAATGATTTTATTACATTGAGCACCTATCCATTGACTATGGAAGAGATAAAGGCAAAGCAAGAACATATTCAAGCAATGATTGAAATAACATCTGCATTGACCGACTCAGAGTTTAATGATCTAGAAGGCTGCAATGATGCAAAGGCAATGTGGGATAAGCTCATATTAGTATATGGAGGAGATGAAAATGTTCAAAGAGAAAAAGTAGATAGTCTAAGAGGACAACTTGAATCTATGAGGATGAATGAAGGTGAGAACATAACTCAGTACAGTACAAGACTAAAGGAGATCGTCAATCAAATCAAAGGAGTAGGTGGAACTATTGAAGAAAAGGATATAACAAGTAAGTTGTTAAGAACCCTTCTACCAGCTTATGCAATCTAAGTCTCTACAATCAATGAATTGAGGTCTGTACCTAATATGCCAGTTTCTTTAGATGCTACTATTGGTAAGCTACATGCATTTGAGTTAAGTAACTTTGATAAGAGTGGATCTTCGGTAAATAAAGTTGAATCTGCATTTAGTTCCTTTCACCTTGATGAATCTAATGATTTCAATGAAAGAAAGTATAAGTACTCTGAAGGAGATCATAGTGGAACAAGTGAAAGATTTCATAAGAACATGGAGGAAGTACACAAACTGTACGAGGAAATCAGAAAGCAAGAAGAGTTTGAAGCACTATTAGCCAAAAGGTTACTGAGAGGCAAAGGTAAGTATAAAGGAAAACTACCTTTGAAATGTTTCAATTGTGATAAGATAGGACATATGGCTTCTAACTATCCTGACAAAGATTTTACTGAAAAGAGAGATTACCGAGATGACAGACAGAAAGACAATCATTACAGAGGACACCGAGACTTCAGAAGAAGAGATAGAAAGACATGCTTAATAGCTGATGAGGAATCTAACAATGATAAATCAGATGAAACTGATATAGAGGAAGTAGTTTATGTGGCTATCAAAGATGGACCAGATGAAGACAGGTATGAAGAAAAACCCCTAATATCTCACATAGACACTAATGATTCTTGGATCATAGATAGTGGATGCTCACATCATATGACAGGAGGTAAACACAAGTTTGTTATATTAGAAGATTATGATGGAGGGTATGTCAGATTTGGTAATGATGCACCATGTCTAGTGAAAGGTAAAGGATCTATAACACTTCTTGACAATGCAAGATGCAATGATGTTTATTGGGTTGAAGGTTTGAAATACAATTTGTTGAGTGTAGCACAGCTAAACAATATAGGTTACCAAATAGAATTTCAGAAAGGAATTGTCAAAGTTCATGACAAGAATGGAAAGTTAGCTGCTATCGAGACACAAACAAAAGGTAACACATTTCACCTTGACTCAACTCAGAATAAGTGTTTGTATGCAAAGATAGATGATACCTGGTTATGGCATAAAAGGTTTTGTCATGTAAATTTTGATAATCTGATCAAAATAAGTAAGAAGCACCGAGTAAGAGGTCTACTAAGTCTTGAAAAACATGAGAATGCTATGTGCTAAGGATGCCAGATGGGTAAGATGACAAGATCAAGCTTTACAAGTAAGTCTTACACTTGTAAGGGAATTTTAGATCTAGTGCACACTGATCTTTGTGGTCCTATGAAAGTTCAAAGTTATTATGGTGATAAATATTTCATATTATTTGTGGATGACTATTCAATGAATGATGTCAGTAATGTTTTTAAAACAAAAATCAGAAGCTTTTCAAATGTTTAAATGGTACAAGGCAAGAGTTGAAAATGAAACAGGAAGACAACTGAAATGTCTTAGATCAGATAGAGGAGGAGAGTTCACATCTGATGAATTCAACTTATTTTGCAATGATCATGGTATTAAAAGACAAGTATTTGCACTAAGAACTCCACAACAGAGTGGAATAGCTGAGAGAAGAAACAGGCGCCACAAACATTTTGGAGAGAAGTAATAAGCACAACAGTTTACACCTTGAACCAAGTACAATTGAAGAAAGGTACTTTGAAGACACCATATGAAATCTGGTATGATAAGAAACCTAATGTTAGTTATTTTAAAATCTTTGGAAGTAGATGCTATGTTCACAAAGATGATAGAAATGGCAAGTTTGATAAGAAGAGTGAAGAAGGAACATTTCTAGGTTATTCTTCTAGAAGCAAAGCATTTAAATGTCTGATCAAATCATCTAACAAAATAGTAGAAAGTGTAAATGTGAAAATTAATGAATTTGCAAAAAGAAATGATGAAGGAAATTCCAAGGAACTAGAAGGCTATGATGAATTTGTCTATGTTCAACCGAGAAGTCTTACCAAGAAGACTGTTGAAGAAAATGAAGAGAATATCTAGTTACCGAGTGATGAAGAAGATCATACAGAGCCTACCAAGCCTGTATTAGCCAAGTATGTCAGAAGACATCATGCACCAAGTTAGATTATAGGAGATAAGGATGATCCAGTGATGGCAAGGAACAAACTGAGATAGAACACATGTTTGATATCTAAATTTGAACCGAGAATAGTGAAAGAGGCATTTAACAGTGAAGATTGGATAAATGCTATGACAAAAGAGATTGATCAAATCAAGAAGAATGACAGATGGACACTAATCCCAAGACCTAAGGACAAAAATGTAATCGGTACAAAGTGGATTTTCAGAAACAAGATAAATCAAAAAGGAGAGGTCATTCAAAACAAAGCAAGACTGGATTTTCAGAAACAAGCTAAATGAAAAAGGAGAGGTCATTCAAAACAAAGCAAGACTAGTTTGCAAAGGTTATGCTCAAGAAGAAGGAATTGATTATGGTGAAACTTTTGCACCTGTTGCTAGACTTAAAGGAGTAAGAACATTGTTGGCATATACTACTTTCAAAAACTGCAAGGTATATCAAATGGATGTCAAATTTGCATTTCTGAATGGCATATTAGAAGAAGAAGTTTTTATTGAACAACCTGAAGGATTTGTTGAAGACAATAATAAAGATCAGGTATGTCAATTGAACAAAGCTTTATATGGTTTGAAACAAGCACCTAGAGCATGGTATGAAAGATTGCACTCTTATTTGATTAAGATTGGTTTTATAAGGACAAGTGAGAACAGTAATATGTACATGAAGAATGATGAAAATGGAATATTGATCTCAGCTATATTTGTTGATGATATTATATTTTATGGAAATGACTCTTTATGCAAGAACTTTGGAAATGAAATGAACAAAGAATTTGAGATGTTATTAATCGGTGAGATAAAGTATTTTATAGGTTTACAGATACTGCAAATGAAAAATGAGATTTTCATTACTCAATCCAAGTAAAGGAAATCTTGAAGAAATTTGGAATGGAGGATTCAAAACCAGTAAGTACTCCTATGACTACCAACTGTAAATTATCAAAGAATGATGAATCTGCATCTGTTGATGAGACACTTTACCGATCCATGATTGGAAAACTACAATATGTTGTTCATAGTAGACCAGACATAGCACATGCAGTAGGTATAGTTGCAAGATTCTCTGCAGATCCTAAGGAAACACACATGATAGAAATCAAAAGAATTTTTAGATACTTGAAAGGCACTAAGGATTATGGCTTAGCATATCAGAAAGAAAATGATTTTGATTTAAAAGTTTATACTAATGCTGATTGGGCAGGCAACATTGATGACAGAAAAAGAACAAGTGGAGGAGATTTCTTTTTAGGAGAAAGACTAGTGAGTTGGCTTAGCAAGAAACAAGGATGTGTTTCACAGTCAACAACAGAAGTTGAATACGTTGCTGCAACATTGAATTGTACCAACATTGCATGGATCAAACAACTGTTGGAAGGTATAAATGAGAAAGTTACCGAGCCAGTAACTATATTCTGTGACAATACTAGTGCCACTAATATTTCAAAAAATCCTGTTATGCACTCTAAGACAAAGCACATCTCTATCAAATATCATTATCTTAGAGAAGAAGCTCAAGAGAAGAAAGTGGTGTTGGAGTATGTTAGCATAAAGGAACAAATAGTAGATATCTTCACCAAGCCACTACCAAGGGACACTTTTGAATATCTCAGAAGTAAGTTAGGGGTCCTACCCCTATCTTCTACTCATTGACCGAGTTCGGTGAAAGCATCAATCCGATAACTCTATCGAATATCTTTTAGGAGTTGATGCTGATTTACACTTTAGGATGTTTTCTAAAGGTGTACAGGAAATATTACAGGAAATAATATAGGGAACAAGAATTGAAGACAAAATGCTTTGACCGAGACTGAATTGATACACAACAATAGGAAATCACTTCATACAGATAGAAATTATGTTTTAGTTCTTTACTTTTTGGCATTGTTGTCAAAGGGGGAGAAGACTAAAAGAAAACTGAGAAGACTACAGATTGGAAAGAAGACTGAAGAAAAGAGGAGAAGTCTGATGTATGGGGGAGAGCATTACAACATTTTAGAATCACAACAATCTGAATCTTTTAAGGTCAAATCAACTGGTTTTTCCATCAAAGCCAAAGGGGGATATTGTTGGCAATATAGCATTATAACAAACAATGAAAGATTGTTGGCATTTCATAAGGATATTGAGAAGGTTGTTGATGATTATGGATATAACTGATTAAGGATGTTTACTGTCTTGATATTATTATTTTGTCATTGATGTCAAGAAATTGATTTTCTAATTCAGTATGATGTTGCCATATCTTGAGAAGTATGATTTGAAGAATATAAAGATGTCGATAAAAGACACAGGAAAGAATATGATGAATAAGGTATTCAATGGGCAACTATTATCGAGTCAAACAATGATGAGATCATGATGTTTAGATTGTTTTGGCATCATACATATGTTGTAAATTATAAAGGTTAATACTATACTATGTTATCAAGCAAAGAACCTAGTCGATAAACCCTAAGGTTATCGCTATCAGTTAATGGAGGCGGAATGCCTACCGAGTGTAGTTTAGTATTCACTGAGTTGTTACCAAGTTGTAACCGAGCTATAACAGAATGCATTAAATGGTTACATGCGTTATTTAATGAAGGAAGCTGATGAGATGGAACTGATTAAATGATTGGTATGTCGTGCATGAAGTTTGTTAAGAATCTAAGGCAATGGAAAGTTGGCATGAAGATCTACAACACAGATTGAGCTGCAATACCCTGGCACAAGTTCCAAGAAATGTATGAAAGTTCCAAGGCGGGGTAAAATGTTTTTAGATTGAAAGATGCATTGAACCTGGACAAGATTGAAGATTTGATGGCTATGATTGATCATGGGAAATGTGATCAAGGAGATTAAGCGGTTAGCTATTATTTCTAAATAGGAAACTGTTGATAAACAATGTATGCGGGCAAGTGTATGCACAAGGATGCTACATAATGATTACCGGGCACAGAAGCTTGAAGACCTGTTTGAATAACAAAGTATAGAAGCCCCACAGATAGACAAGATTAGTTCTATGTCTAGATTGTATTGAACAAATAAGAATCTGCTTTAGCATTTTAGAAGTGAAGTTGCAAATAGATTTTTATTACTGTTATTTTGTGAAAGTGACAGAAAATCTCTTAACCGAGTGGACTTAATAGTCTTATTTGTAAAACCCTCTAGCAAGGTGACATTCTGATTGAGTGTTTGAAATCCTTTAACAAGGTCACTTCTAACAAGGTGAAGATCCTAACAGATCTGAGGGAAATCCCTTAACTGGGTCATGTCTAGCAATGTGTTTGTAATCTTTAACATGATTTTCTTTTAACTGAGCATACTCTAGAAGAGTATATTTCTTAGTGGGTCTGAAATCCCATAGTGGTTTTTCCCTATTAGGGTTTCCACATTAAACCTGGTGTTACGAGGTTTATGATGTTTATATGCTTTTGAGTTTGCATGTTTACAATTTTGGTTATATTACTGAAGTATGTGTTACCGAGGTTGAATTTGATGTATTTATGGAAGATTAAGTTTGTATGATTCACCCCCCCCCTCTCATCTTGTTGTCTAATGGATCTGTACTTATATTAAGTATTAGAACTATCAATATCATTGAGACATCTAAACAATCAGGCAAACCTTTACTGGTTGAAATGCAAACTCAGACTGATCCACCAGAGGTTAACACAAACAAAATGGTTACAAATGTTGGAAGTACATAGGTAATTGGTCAAACATTTGACACTTCATCAAGTTAATTCAGACCTACTAATGTAATAAAGGTACTCTTGGATTCAATCAAGAAAATAACGGATTGTAATGCTTTGGCCTACAAAGCAATTGATGATACCATACCAATTCCTAAATTGATTGCACTAAAATGTAACATAGATCATGTACGGGATTCTTTAGGTAAAATGGACACCTTCAAAGAGAAAGTTGAAAAGGAGAAGGATAAATTCTTTGAGGACACAATAAAGAAGTGCACTGACACTGAACACTACAATTTTGGAATACAAAGAGCTGTACAGAGAAACATGCAAATCACATCTTTTGACAAAGGACATAGAAAAGGAAATCAACAGAGTACAGAAAGAAATAGATGACATAGCTGATAACATAATTGGTTCATCCAAACCTATATCAGTTATTGAGTAGGAAATAGCAGGTTTTGAGGAGAAATTGGAGAAATTTGAGAAAGAAAAGGTAAGCATTAAGTCAAATGCTAGAGAACTTAAATACAAACTTGGTCCTAAGTTGGACAATCTAATCTCTCTGAGAAATGAAATCTCTAAGGCATTACTTCAAGGAGAACGATCATTGGAAGAGCACATGCATCATCTCACCGACACAATCCAACAAACTGAGGCAACCTTGAATGACAACAACAGATTCATGCAGAGTCTAAACTTGGTTTTAGCAGATATCTTTCAGATTGTAACCAACCGGTCACAAACCTTAAGCTGAATTTTGGCACTCATTTGACTATTTTTGACAACCTTTGTCATTGATGTCAAAGGGGGAGTAGTGGAGAGAGAAAAATGATTATTCACAAGAGATCATTTGCTGAGGGGTAGCACATCTTTTTGGTAACTTTTTGGACTTCACTTTTTGGAAATAGTTTTTGGATTTTTCTCATGAGTGTTGCCATCAATGCCAAAGGGGGAGATTGTTGGCATTCTACACTCTTATGAGAATAGTTGATGTTGTCATTGATGGAAACCATCTGGAAACCAACTGGTATTCATCTGGTAAGCCATCGACAGTTACTGGCACTAGCAACAAACATCTACATACACCAGCAGACACTTCACCGACAACGACAACAATGCATATCGACACCCCAGCCTACATGGAATAAACTTTTGTTTATTGTATTTAAATGTAATTACCTTTTGTAAAAGCCAACATGGCATATTGTAAAAGACTCATATATATCTATGAGATCTTATAGGTCATTTAGTAAGGATGCATGGAGAGAATATATGGATAATATTTTTGTATAAGGAGATATAGTTGACAACGAAGGTTTTGGTTATAGACTAAGCTTAAACCAATACTGAACCTGGCATAGTTGATGCTGATTTGAAGTAGTACATTGTATTGGATTTCATAATCCACTTTTGTAGTCAGTGTGACTCTTATTGAGCAGTGAGCTCTAGGCAGTTGGCCTTCCTGCATGTGCAGGCCCCTCATTTTAAGTGTATACACCTAAAAATGGTCTGAAGATAATTAATTAAATAAGAAATTATTTCATTAATCTCTCCTCCCCAATTTAATTAAATTCACTAAGCAGTTTGATTAAATTTCCCTTTTCATCTACTTATTAATAAATCTAAGGATTTATTTAATAAGTTCATTTCATTTCACCCCTTTAATTAATTAATTCCCTTCATCCAAAATCATTTCTTCTAAATCCCCTAATTAATTAAAACAAATCAATTATGAGTTGTTGAGATTAATTATCCTTTTCATATTATTTGAATTTTTAAATTCAAATTCTCCTAACTTCTACCACTCCTAAACCTAACCCATTCTACCTACCACCATGTCCTCTTTCATCCAACATCTTCTAGAACCTTGTGACACTTGTCACTAAGTGTTCCCTTTCATCTAACCTCTTCTAGAAGCCTGTTGACACTTGTCACCATAGAGATGACATATGTTCCCTTTAATCCAACCCCCTTTGCCATCCTCCTCCAATATAACCATTGATGTCTTCATATCAATCTTGATCGTTGATTCTTGCCACATCACCCCTAGCCTTGAAAATCCTATAAATAGACCTCATTTTGGAGCTGAAAGGGTCCCAATTTCATGTCCCAATTTCATGTCCTAGTTTCATATCATTCTTTCATATCATTTTATCCCATCTGATTCTCACCTTATGCATTGTTATTATAGGCATCTAGCTTATAGTTTATCAGTTTTAGCAATGTTATCATGCTCAATTTTAGCTTAAATCTTATCTTAATCATGCTAGATCAATCACTCATATAGCTTAATCATGCTATTCTTGCTAAGATCATGCATTTTCATCTTTCAAATCCTCCATCTAGGTGTAGTCAAGTCATTGGAATATGCATAATCAGATCTGAGAGCATTTTTCATACTCACATTTACTAGGAGGCAATAAGTAGATTAGCTATGGTTTTGTCTTTCATTGTTTCAATTTTATAACCATTGCTTATAATGATTTATTGAGTGCATTGTGTTTGCAGGTATAGGTACAATTCACAGAGCATGACAGTAAGTAATATTTATTCATTGGCTAGTGAGTGAATATTGTGGGTCACAAATCCCACCAAGGTTTTTCCCACACTGGGTTTCTTCATTAAATATCTTGTGTTATGGTGCGTTCTCTATGCTATCTCTGTTATTCTTATTTGTTGCATTAATTCTTATTTACCAGTACACTGTTTTGGGATGCAAAGTTCTTAATAAGTTTAAATATTCTTCTAACCAGTTAGATACTGATTCACCCCCCCCTTTGAGTATCTTTGGGACTTTCATTAATCCTAAAATTAACCAATTGTCTTTCGTGATCCATAGTTATTTGCTCCCTGTCAGGATCATATTCCTACAGTGCCTCTCCTCATTCTTTTCTACATTTCCTTCCTCTATGATCAAATTTTGTCTTAATTGATTTTGTTTCAACCTTCTTAGAAAATTTTTAAATTCATTGTAGAGAGACTGACCCCATAGGGATGATATTTTTAGAATGACACAAAAAGAAGATGAGAGTCTAGAGGATTATCTAGAAAGATTTTTATTCAGTGTAAAAAAGTCCAAGCATAGTACTCTAAATGAAGAATCTCTTAAGATTATATTTTTAAGAGGAATCAGTGATGAATGCATGGATGCCTTGGATCTTATGGGAGTAGGTGACATAACACAATCAACATGGAATGATACTGGACAAATTTGTCAAAAGTATTTTAGATCTTCTTCTAAGAAGAGTTGGCATTTCAAGCCGAGGGTTTCTTCATCAACATCCAGTAATGGAGTTTCTCGAATGGAGCTTAGCCATTTGCTGAAGGATTTTAAGGAGGATATCATAAACAATATGGCTACTCAATTGGACACACTTTTAGCTAAGAAGAAACATGAGGAAGCTGATGCAGTTCTTGCAGTATTCTGCCCACATTGTAGATAGAGGAAAAGAGACTGTAGATGTAAAATGGTTGCAAATCTTGAAGTTCTCGATTCCAAGACAATACAAGGTGATGATGAACAAGTTTTCTATGTTTCTCAGAGGAGGCCAAATGTTCCAAGATAAGGTATGCCTCCCGATCCACTTTCTTTTTCTGGTTATAGTGGAAATTTCTATGCACAAAATAATCAATGGCAATCTCCATATGCTCAAAATTTTGGAAATTATCAAAATTGGTATAATCCTCAAGGCCAAGGGAAACATTTTGCCAATCAAATTCCACAGTGGCAACAACCACAAGGAAATTGATCCTAGCCTCAGAGACCATGGCAACAATTCCAGGGGAATTGCCAACCTACTTCTCAATGGAGAGGAGGTCAGCCATGGGCAAATCAGTCATCTGGTTATCAACAACTTATGTCGCAACCACAACCACCTGCAACGATGCCTCCTCCTGCAACCAATACTATTCCACCTAAACCTATGTAGCTGCCCACTCAACCAATGCCAAATCCTAATAACAAGCCTCAACAACAACAACAAGTTTATTCAGCTGATCCTAATCAATACCCACCTTATTCTCTTTCTATAAGTGATATTCATCTCAGGTCTAGAACAACTTTACCCAAACCATCTCCACCAGTTATAACTAAGATACAAAAGGAACAAGAAATATTTAGTCCAACAACCTAAATACCTCAAAATCAGCAAATACCCCCCCCATTTCCTCAGAGGTTGCAAGCTAAAGAGATTCTATAGGAAGAGGAAATAAGTTTTGATATCATAGATCAGCTAAAACACATATGTGTGAAAATTCCATTGTTACAAGTTATTAAGGATGTCCCTATTTATGGTAAGGCACTTAAGGAGGCATGTTTGAAGAAGCATGGTAGAAAGAAAAAGGATCCACAAACAGTGCATGTAATGAGTCAATTGGCTGATATCATGTTAAGAAAGGTTTCAATTCCTAAATACATTGATCCTGGTAGCCCTATTGTGAAAATAGTCATCAATGGTACTCAGATAAAGAATGCTTTAATAGACTTGGGAGTGGCCATCAATGTCATGACATAACTTGACATAACCAGTCTTAGACCTATACCTACAGTCCTGCAGCTTGCTGACAGTTCCACAGTTCGGCTTGATGGTATGATTGAAGATGTGGTTGTTACTTTGGATTCTTGGGAATATCTAGCAGAATTTATGATCTTGTCTCCTAAAGATACATTGGGAGGATATCTAGTTATCTTGGGAAGACCTTGGCTTGCTACAACATATGCATATATTGGATGTCGGTAAGGAGATATGACTATTTTAGATGGAAATACAACCAAAAATTTGGCTATGTATTCTCCTGCTCAGCCCCAACTTGATCAACAACAAGCTATTTGGCCTAACATGGGAGAAGAATTTGAGGAGGGAGTTGACTCTGTCAATCATCTTATGATGATTAATAGAGAATCAGTCATACAAATTCAAGATGATAATTCAATTCTCTATAAAATTCTGACAAATCTGTTAAGACAAGGGCATCAGTCACAGGAGTTAGTATAAGATATTCCAGCATCAGATCTTCCTACAACCACTGATATTTTGCATACCCTGTTGCCATAGGAAGTTTACACTTCTCATCTTTCTGAGGAATCTCAGGTTGATCTTACTATCAAAGTGGAAGTTGATCTAAACAAATATTTGAATATCAACAATCAACTCATAGGGATTGAAAGAATAAAACTGGTTGACTTGTTTAAATGCCATCATCACGCTTTTGCATGGGATTACAAAGACATGCATGGCATTGATCCTGCAGTTTGTACCCATGGTATCTACATAAAAGAGGATTGTAGACCATTTAGATAGCCACAAAGAATAATTCTTCTTTAAGAGAAACAGTTAAAGAGGAATTGCAGAAATTATTAAATGCTGAATTTATCTATCCTATCTCGGATAGTCAATGGGTGTCACCTCTAGTGATAGTTCCAAAGAAAGGAGGTAAGTGGCGGGTATGTGTGGATTACAGAGCTTTGAATTTAGCAACCAGTAAGGATCATTTCTCATTACCATTTGTGGATCAGGTATTAGATTCCTTGGCAGGGAAATGATACTTCTCATTACTGGATGGATTCAGTGGCTACAACCAGATTCAAATTGCTCCCGAGGATCAGGAAAAGACTACATTTACTTGTCCTTGGGGAACATATGCATATTCCATTCTTCCTTTTGGATTATGTAATGCTCTAGCTACTTTTCAAAGAGTAGTGATAAACATATTTTCAGATATCTCTTAGGACAACATGGAGATATATATGGATGATTTTACCACCTATGGTTTAGAATTTGAAGAAGCATTGAAGAATCTGAAGAAAATTTTGCAGCGGTGTGAAGATTGCAATTTATCATTAAACAGTGAAAAGTGCTTCATGATGATGCAGGAAGGTATAGTTCTTGGTCATCATATCTCTATCAAAGGAATATAAGTTGACCTAGCAAAAATAGAAGTCATTCAAAACCTCCTTACACCTGTAAAGAAAAAGGATTTCAGAAGTTTCCTTGGTCATGCTGAATATTATAGGAGGTTTATCAAAGATTTCAGCAAAATTGCAAGCCCTTTATATTCTCTTTTGACCAAGGATATGAAATTTAATTAGACTTCATCATGCAATGAAGCTTTCTTGAAGCTCAAATATGCATTGACTCAAGCACCAGTGCTCAAGGGTCCGAATTGGTCCTTACCTTAGCAAATTCATACAGATGCATTAGATTATGCCATAGGAGTAGTTTTGGGACATAAGATTGACAATTTGGAGAATGCAATTTATTTTATCAGGAAGAACATGCAGGGGCCTGAGCTGAATTACACTGTCACTGAAAAGGAGATGTTAGCAGTTATATATGCCCTCAACAAATTTAGGAATTATATAATAGGATATCCAATATTTGTGCACACTGATCATACAACAATCAGACATCTCATGAACAAACCTTGAATTATAGGAAGATTGGCTTGTTGGTTACTATTCATGCAGGAATTTGACATTACAGTTGTTGATAAACCAGGTAAATCCAATGTAGTTGCAGATTATCTTTCTAGGCTTAAATTTTCAGGATGATCTTGTAGCCATATACAATGATTTTCCAGATGAACATGTGTTTCTTATAAAAGCACAAACACCTTGGTATGCTGATATTGCAAATTATTTAGCTGCTAATAAGATGCCAACTCATTTTTCTCCTAAACAAAGAAGACTGCTAGTCGAGAAAAGCTTTAATTTCTCATGGATTGCTGATTGCTTATTTTATACTGGACCTAACCAAGTCATGAGAAGATGTGTAAGAGAGGATGAAACATATGATATCCTTCATGCATGTCATGATGAACCATGTGGAGGACATTTTGTTGCTAAAAGAACACTTAAAATACTTAGCATAAGATATTATTGGCCAACATTATATAAGGATGCAACACAATATACTAGAAAATGTGATAGATGCTAGCACATGGGTAGACCTACTAGATCTGATGAAATGCCATGATATCCCTAGATATTAGTTGCACCATTTGATAAATGGGGATTAGATATTGTTGGGCCAATTGATCCTCCTTCAAATGAGAAATCTTATATTCTAGTATGCACTGATTATGTCACCAAATGGGTGGAAGCACGAGCTATGACACATACAAGAGATAATAAAGTGGCAAAATTTCTTTATGAAGAAATTTTTACCAGGTATGGAGTTCCAAGAGAGATTATTTCAGACCAAGGACCACAATTTACTTCCACATTGATTGCAACGTTGGTTAATGAATACAATATCAGGCATAGGAAGTCTACCCCATATCACCCACAAGCAAATGGTCAAGTAGAAGTCACCAACAGGGTTTTATAAGCCATTCTTACTAAGACAATAGCTCTTCATAAGAAAGATTGGTCACATAGACTTCCTGAAGCCATTTGGGCATACAGAACAACATGGAAGACACCAATTAGTTTTACACCTTTTGAAATGGTGTATGGAAAAACAACAATGGCACCCATCGAGTTTGAGCACAAAACTCTTAGAACAACTCTACAATTGAATATGACTCTTTCTAAAGCACAAACAGACCACATTATGCAGTTAAATGCTTTGGATGAGCTGAGGAAGATGGTCTTCCAACATACAAAACTTATTCAAAATCAAAGAGCTAAGTGGCCTGATAAATACATAAAGGAGAGAATTTAAAACACGTGATTGGGTACTGCTGTATGACTCAAGCTATAAAGATACTATGGGGAAGCTGCAAACAAGATGGTTAGGCCCATATGAAATAGATGAAGTTTTTACAAATGGAGTAGTCTGCTTGACCACTATAGATCCAATCATATTCAAGCTTCTAGTCAATGGTCATCGACTACGCCTGTATCATAAGCCTACAACCAAAGAGCAGTTCTTGCAGCAATTCATCAGCCAAGAAAAAACATTAGTTCTTGTAGCAACTGAAGAAGTTCCTTTAGCTTCTGAAAATGTTTCTGCAACAACTGGAGAATACATTAAGGGCACAGTTCCTGTAGCTTATGCAGGGAATGTTCTTAGCATTCAATATATTCTTCAAGAATGCTTTCATATAAATATTTCCATGTCTTATGGAAACATTATTCTTTGATAATTATTTTTCCGTCCATGTCATCCCATTCCATTTCTCTGTCTATCACTTCATTCATGTCACATCATCTCATTTCACCCCTTTTTGTTAGCCAATCATTTCATGCATCATTTATTGGTACGACTGCAGGTATGTACATTGTTTATTTTTTATTAACTATGCATTTATTATTTTTCTATGATTATTGCCTATTTTAAATCCACATACCCTTCCCTCTATCCTTTCTGCTTGTGTGGACATGCGACATCATAAGTTGGGAGGGGGGTTTATGGTCCGACTTCCAAGTTGAGTAATTATCCATCCTTGTTAGTAATATGCTTTGATTTTCCTAACATCAGTTTTGAATAAGACATTCTTTGCCATGAGTGATCAGTTCATCTTGCTGCCGAAATCATTGAAAGAAACTAGAAGTAAGGTATTTTCAATCAAAATATTTTTAGTTCTGCAGGCTATCTCAGTTCATCATTCTCTACAGTGGAAATTGTTTTGAAAGCCGAAATAGACATGGGTGGAGATCCTATCCACCATGAACCTATAATTCATTACATGTTGCTACAAGATTTCCTGTGTGAGCATTATTTTTGTATGTATGGGTGGATTGAACATTTTATGAAAAAAATAGATTACAATGAAGAAATTACCTCCAAATTCATGCGTACATTCAACGAAGGAGAGGCTTTTGTTAAGGGATTGAGAGTTATTGCCATAGAGCAGCGAATAGCTAAAGTTACTAGGTTGCTGCAGGAAGGGGAGTTGTTTCCCGAATCTAAGGATGCAAGAAGCGCTAGGGCATAATTTACACACCCAATAGATGGACTCCTAAGGGTGGATAAACAGGGAACTCGATGGATCTCTTCCAGCGAATGGCCCGAGGTGGAATTGTATGTGATGAAATACATTACCTGCAATGGAAGGTATTCAAATTTGCATTCAGTCCATTTTAATTTGCTTAAGCATTTACGACATGGCTGAAGGGTAAATGTTCCCAATTTTTTATATCACCTTATTTCCATAAGTGCAAAAGAAACACAAAAGGGAGGAAATCATTTTGTCAGTCATCATGGCCTGATAAAATTGTTAATAGAATGTTCTCTTAGGGATGTTTCTCAAATGGCATGGGGGTATTCAAAGATATACTTCAATTTAGGGAGGAAAATGCTCCTATTGCAGAAGAATTAGCAGCCCAAGATGAGCATATCGGAGAACTCTTGTCCCCTAGGGTTTTTGCAGAGGATGCACCTCTGGTTGCCAATGAAGCTTTGACTGTTATAGAAGAAATGGTGTTGGAAACAAATATTGAGAAGCCCTCCACTCATCAAAGTGGAGCGACATCTTCTAAAGAAAAAATGAAAGAAGTAGAGACAATTGACGCAGAGAGAGAAACCATAATGTAGCCTCAAGCAGCACATGTTTCTCCTGCAGCCAAAAAGCATAGGCTAAAAGAAAGTTCTCCTACAACAACACCTCTTACAAGAACTGTTCCTGCAGCCCCTCCGAAAATGTATGCAAGAAGGACTCGACGAAGTAAGCAGAAAGTTCAAGCAATAGGGGAAGCAGTGGAAATCATTTTAGTAGAAACATTAGAGGAGGGGCATGAAAGTCAAATAGAGATTGAATCATAGGAAGAACATGGTGCCGATAGACTTTCAAATCTGGCACAAGTAGCAGAACAATTTGGAGAGCCCGTTGAGGAAATATCGCGCCCTCAGGTAACAACTAATAGACCTCCTTTATTTCTCACTAGTTTGTCTATTGCACTTACATTTTATAGGTAGTGGGAGATAGAAAGGGATAGGCTACATGGGATTATTGATAAACAATAGAAAGAAATTGAAATGAGGGATAATCAGATTAAGGAATTGAAAGCTAAAGTTGACACAATTGTCAGTATGGTTCTTGAGTTGATATAATGTAGGGCTCCTCCAAGGGTTTATGCTTTTCATCTAAAAGAGCAGTATTTAAGTTTTAAGCTAAACCACATTGTTAAAGACCTTAGTCCTTCTTTAGATACCCCAAAAGAATTTTATAGTGTTTATCAAACCTCTCCAACAACTATTAGGAATTTTTTATGTGAATTCTATTTGCATAACTATGCTATAACTTCTGATGGTGAGTGGAATCCCTTGTTATACATTGGTGACATTCACATAAAAGCATTAATGTCATGGGTGCAAAATGAAATCAGCATGGGGACTTAGGCCTAAACATATAGAAATTTGGAATTTGACTATCCATTACCACTTAGAGCTGAAGCCAAGAATCCATGACTTCTTTATTATGATTGGCATAAATTCTTAGCAAAGTCAGATGTAAGGAGCCAGGTGTTACAATTAAGAGAGGAAACATACCAGAAATGTGAAAATTTGATTAAAAATGAAAATGTAGCTACAATGGACTATCTGGTTTAGCGTTGTAATAATCTTCTAGAAGACTTAAAATAGGGTGAACCTCATTCACTACCTAATTTTCATGCATCTATACAAAGAGCCCCTAAATACATCCATTTGGGCATGGTTAAGAGCAATAACTGGCTACTCTTGATATTTCAGCCACCTATCCTTATGTGGCCATTAATGGGATGCAAGGTTGCAGATAAGCCATATGAGGAGGCCACCGAAGAAGCAAGATGGGCCAAACTAGAAAAAATGAAGGGATTTTATTGGAATTTGGCTACAGGAGGGACAAGACAGGGAACTATTAGTGACCTGTGAGTAAGTGCCCGAATCAAAAATTTTCCTCTTGCTGGAGGATCAACAAGACACTAAGCTGGGGGCATGATGAGTTGAGATATTAGCTCCTTTTATTCTTAAAACTCATAAGTTTTTGCCATGTTTTAATTTGTATAATGGGATAGTAATGATGTATTATAATTTGACTATATGCATTACAAATGTTAATTGAACTCATTAAATCTTGTTTGTCTTGACCAATTATTCCCATTGCCATGTAGATTATCATAGGTGATATCATGTGTGAAATATATGTGTTTTGATTAATTAAAATAGATACATGTGTATGCTTTTATGTTCTATCTTTTTAATTGCAGGAATAAATAAGATGTTGCCGTGGTGGTGTTTGTGTCATGACATGAAGGCAGTTAGAGATATTCAATGAGTAGTTAAAAGTTCAAATCAACAAAGAGAATAATGGGCATAAGGAGCGAAAAAGGAATAGCAGGGCATATAAGACTCATTTATGTTTGTCTTCAGTAAACATTAAATCTTGTAATACCGCCATGCTATATTCCTGGCTGTGGTTTAGTAGTGATCCATGTTTTGAGTGGCTTAACTCTGTTTGTTCTTTGCCATAAATATTCTCTGCCTTGTTTCATCGACGTGGCCTAGTTTGTAGGGGGTTGTTGTAGTTTTCTTTTAAATAAGTGTCTACGCCACTTCTACAAGGTTAGAAAAAGATAAGGGAAAGAGATACACAAGATTTAGAAATAAAGTTGCAGAGTATTCTTAGTTTTCTTTCATTTTGTATGTTGTATTGACCTTTGGAAGACAATGAATAAAGTGATGCTATCCTAAGTATTTAGAGTTATCTTTGTTAAGCCTGGATACACTCATCAAAGGGGGCCCACTTGGTGAGTATTCCTACGCATTTGTTAACTTAGTTTCCCTTTCCACTGCAGTAGTCATTCTGGCAATTGACTGTTCCTGCAGCCACTGGAAATAGATCCTGTGACTGTTCCTACAGCCAAAGCAAACAGAGTAATTCTTGTTTGTTAGCTTTGGACTTAGTTAACAAGTTATTTAATTGGGTTTTATGTTAATGCAAAGTTTTCCTATAGCCATTTAGTTGTTACGATTATTGCTTACTTATTTCAATTAGGTTTAGTTGTTGTAGTAATGCATAATAGCTATTGCAGGAACTTAGTGCATATATAGTGCATACCCATTTCAAGTAATATGTCCTTGGGTTGATAAACAAATGAACTTTAGTTATGGAGATAATAACTTCACAGAGTGAATGTCCAAACTTCGGGTTGAGACTTTAGCTATAGTTATTGTTCCTATTGGTGAAGCAAACACCTAGGAAGAAAATAACCCTTCCTATGTCTCTTAAGGAATTCTTTTTCAACTAGGGTCAATTGCCAAATAAACTCCATAAAAGCAATCCTAACTAGAAGAAATTCTTGTAAAATATTGGGAGGCTGAGGACACCCATAGACTCTGATCACAATAAAGTTATATAAAAAAGAAAAAGTCCCCTTAGTTATGTGAAATAGATCAATTTGGAACAAACTAGTAAGGTCTCAAAACTTTCCTAACATTAATTTACAATCTTTTTCTATTTATTCCTAGCATTTCCATAATTGGCAAAACAATCCAATTTTCAAAGTAAAGGAAAGAAGAATGGAGAGAACTATTGTCCCAAACCTGGGTCCATCTTTGTATTGGCATTAAGACACCAAATTCTTCTTTGAACAACTCCAATTCTTTATCCATGAACTCAACATTATAGAACAAGATTAAATCCATCAACAATGAATAATGCTTAAATGTAGGGCTGGGTGCACCACTCTGAATTTCAACTAGAGCATTATAAATGTGTTCAACCACATAGCCCACATAATCATAATCTTTGTTAACCTATGGGTGTTGAATATCCATAGCCATCATCAGTAATTCAGCTGACACTGTTGAATCTCCATCAAAACCCAACACTTTGCATAATTCATAGATTGTACAATGCATATAATAGTGGAAAGGTGTGATGTCAAATGGTGGGTTGATACTATATGGAATTCTAACCAGTTTCGCATCCACCCTAGGCATGTATTTGGGCATTGTATGCTTCTTGATAACACCATTGCATTTTTCATAATCCTTTACAATCCACTCCAAATATATATCTATATATGCAACACCAATAATCTGGAAAGCTTGAATGAAGATAGCTTTGTTAATTGAAACTAGGGCAAACTGGTTCTTTCTTCTGATTACCCTAGATACTAGGCAATAGCATTTGGCCAACTCTTTGATCAATTCCACATCAGCATACACATCTAGCACAATTAACCTTAACCTTATTATTCTAGAAATAATGAAATAGAGTAGTACCAGACATATAAAGCATGGTCAAGTTTCTACATTGGGTCCATAAATATTTCCATGCCATTTCATTTGTATTGAAAGAAATGGAAGTCCCTGGCAACAAATCTACAAATTCTTCTTTGTATTTATTATCCTTCTTTTCCTCAATGGCCTTGGGCTTGGAACCTCCACTTGTCATCACCTTGCTCATTTTAGCTGCAGGAGAAAAACTTAACTAATTTTCTAAAAATTTCCCACACCCAACACTCCGAATTCTCCAACGTTGCTGCAAAGCTCAATTCACTAGATTAACTCAAAGATAGAATGCAATTATACAAAATCTTGGATCGATCATGCAATTTATGGTTTTTGGGCGTCGTCACTTCTCTCATTAATTGGCACACTTGCATGAACTAGCTAGTGTGACATTAATTCAAAGATGAAGTACTGGTGTGAAATTTGAATTCATGCCCTTCTATCTGATTGTCATTCAAAACTTTTACAAAACCCGGTAAACAAGTCCACGTGTCAATCCTTGATTGCTTAGCACCCTTTTTTCTCTTTTCTATTGTAGTTAGTTTTCAGAGTGTCACTCAGGCATGTGGCAATAGCTCAGAATCTCGCATGATGAAATGCACTTCCTTCAATCTCCTTCACGAGCTAGCGACCAAGTCATTCACCATCTTTAATCGCACACTTGCAACTTGTTATAACAATTTGGAAAGTAATTGGTGAGTTAGCGATAATGCTACCAAATACTCTTAATTGCCAGCTCGCAACCCCTTTTACAATTCCTCAAAGAATCTCGCAAGTGAGCGACAACCGTTGATCTTCATCAAGCCCTTCAGTCACAACCTCGCAATAACATTTGGAATATTCTTTCTTTACCTGCGAGATGGTGACCACTACAAATCTAACAAAATAACTTATTTCATCGCAAGCTCGCAACTCAAAAATTAATATGACTTAAACCCTTGTGAGCCCGTGACAACAAGACACTTAACCGCCATCGCATGCTCACAACACTTTTTGACTTAAGACTTACAAACCCGCAAGCATGCAATGACCACAAAATCAGACCAAATCCTTTTAATCGCAAGCTCGCAACCCCTTTTACACATCCTCAAAGAATCTCGCGAGTGAGCAAAAACCATTGATCTTCATCAAGCACTTCAGTCGCAACCTCACAACAACATTTGGAATATTCTTTCTTTACCTGTGAGCTGGCGACCACTGCAAATCTAACAAAACAACTTATTTCATCGCAAGCTCGCAACTCAAAACTTAACTTGACTTAAACCCTTGTGAGCCCGCAATAACAAGACACTTAACCACCATCGCATGCTCACAACACTTTTTGACTTAAGAATTATAAACCCGTGAGCATGCGATGACCACAAAATCAGACCAAAACCTACCTTTCCTCAGATTGCAACATAAAATGATAAACAACTTCAAAACCTGCTAGCAATTGACCAAACCAACTAAGTTGTGTTACCAACCACATCGCAGATCGCAAATTAAAATGAATTAACCACAAACACATCACGACCTTGCGATAACATAAAATCATACCCAGTCGCAACCTCGCAACATCAAATGGTCAAGTGCAAAACATCTTGCAAGGTGGCGACAACTAAAATCTCCCAGTACTCACAAGCTTGCAACTTAAACTGACTTGATGACAAAGGACGTGCGAGCTAGCGATAACCATCAAATCTTAAACTATTTATCTCTTAACCGAAGCGACCCAACGAGTACCAAAAAAAATTGATAGTCACTCACTCTCCAATATTTTATGTTACCTTCATAAATAGGCGCGAGCAGTGGCACAACATGTCCATTAAAAAAAGATGAGACACGTGACAATGGCACATCATCTCCATTTCTCGATCTAACAACACTTAGTAATTCTTGACCTCGTGAGTTGGCGACAAGGCAATTTTTTTGCCGCTAGCACTTCACTCGCTAGCTCGCAGTTTGATCATGTTTCAAAACATTTAACCTCAAGAGCTAGTGATAACCATAAAACTTAACCACAAACTATCAATTCGCTAGCTCGCGACCTAAAGATGCTAGCATTAGACAAACATGAGAGCTGGCGACAACTGTATGAAATGACTTACTCGCTAACTTTTGTGGCTATAATGCATGACATCAAACCAACTTGAGACCTCGCAACCAAAGCAATTTCATTAACAATCTCTAGCTCGCTAACATAAAATTATAACACCCAAAAAGCTAGAGACCTCGCAATTTAAACCCAAACCAACACTCGCTAACTCGCCACTTAAACTGTTAAATATGAAATTGATCTGCGAGTTAGAGATGAAACATTAAACATGTCTGACCAACCATTTGACCACACTTGACATTGACATGGACAAATAAAAAGAGGACAACTCATATTTTCAACGCATGACAACTTTGGTTTACTAGCCAACTAAGGCAAAAAAACAAACACAAAACCCTAATCGCCATGAACATGACCAGAAATTGTGAAAATATACTTCCATAAAACCAGAGGATAAACCCATGACATGAATCGAAGCTTGACATGACTTAGCCAAAAATCTTGCAGTCCTAATAGGAGTTGGTATTTTGGAAAAATGGAAAAAATGTTGTTCTAACATCATGCTAAGCATTCAATGTAGAACAGTAGAAAGGTTCTAACAGTTATGCAATATAAATAATTTTATGGATATAATGTGGAACCAATTTACTATAATTCAATTGTTTACTAATAATTCAGAAACTAAATTCTAATTATTTACTAATAATTGAAATTCACAATTAAAATTATGAAATAAGTATCCATTTTAATTGACAAATTCAAGGAATACAATATAAAAAATGACTAATGACAACTATAGTATTGCAAATTGTAATATGATTCAAGAACTGTGGTATAAATACCTATAAAATGACTGCTATTCACTTCAGTGACTCAGTCTGAGGCTTCTATATCCCAAATGGACTCAAGATCCTGAATCTGACTAGTACTAACAGGTTCATCTTCATTTTGAGTCGGGTACTAAAAAATTTCTTCATCTTCATGTTGACCCTGAGTCTGAGATCCATCATTTGTCTCAGGACTAGCAGTAGCACCACTAGCTTTTAAAGTGTTGCACAACCCTTGTCTTTCACGCATGGAATTATAGATTGTCAGTGCCCTATCATATATATGGAAAATATCTAACATTATATCGAGTTACAAACAACCTCAAGCAAGTTTCTAAATTTTTTGTCTAATTTGTTTTTGATTTTTGATTTGAAAAGCCCTAATGCACTGAAAGCTCTCTCATCTTCCACCGACCCTAATATCATTTTTTGACATAAATTAGCAAGTTTGAAATATTCTGGTATTGCATTATGCAATCTTCACTTTGATCTGTCCTTTTCCAAAGCCTTGTGATTGATCTAGGTTCAAATGGATTCTTGAAGTTTTCCAACTGCCATTTCATACACAATGCAAAGAATTTACATTATTTTTTAAGATGACCCGAATTTAAAATTCCTTCTATTGGTTGTCCATTGTAATATGCATCTTTTGAAAATGTCAATATCAATTCCTCTAGTTTTTTATGAAACACCTTTGCGTCATTTAGATTATCTCCAAATGAATGCCAAAATTGAGGATACACACAACCCATGGCTTAAATTATTTCTTCTCGAGGGAATCTTTCACAAATCTCAGTTGAAAGTTCGTATGTAGTAGACTTTAAATTATCACTAATAGATTTAACAATTCTGTCAAAATATTCATTTTTAACTGGTAGTGCTTTGCCTCGTTTGCCCATCTTAGATTGGTGCATTGGTATCTAAAATCCTTTTACAAAGACACATAACTCATTTTTTGCATTGAGATGTAAAAAAATTTCAGCATGATTCAAATCTGTAATTATCTACAACCTAAAAAAATTTGGGTTTCGCCTTGTTAGATCTGAATATAGGCCATCGAGAGCCAAGCATGTCATTTTGCGTAGAGTGCTATACTCATTGATATACATAGTTATGTCTTGGGCTTTCTTAAAAATTTTGTTCATTGAATCCAGCATGGGGAGAAGACTAGTTAAAGCTAATAGAGTCTCTATATCACTTAACTTATGTAAGCGATCAAGAGATTTGTCTACTATGAGGCGTTGCACATACATTAGTCCGATCAAGGATTGATATTTTGTTAGAACTTGTTTTGCTGGTCCATGCAAGGAGATCCATCTGATCTCAACATCCCTGAGAAGCTTTTTTCTTGCAGTTACTCCCTCAGAAAAAATATGAAATTCTATTAAACCTTTAGGACTACGACATAAGTATGAGTGGAGCTCGTGGACTAGATCTTCAACTTTTGACACTGTAGGGAAATTGCTTACAATTCTATATGCTAAATTCATTCAATGGGCCATGCAAAGAATTCCAAACATGTATGGTGCAATACTAGTTTGTAATCTTGCGCAAAGACTGGTCCTTTGACCTTGCATTACTGCAGCTCCATCAACTCCAACACATACCAACTTCTTGGCAATTGTCAAGTCATCCATACCAGCAATTTCATTCAAAGCTTTCTTAACTTCCAAATATAAATTTTTTTCTATTGAATTGCCCCTCATTTTATGAACACAGAGTAGATGATCTCAACGGACATGTTCTTTTATGGTATACACATGCATACAGACCCAAGTAGTGTTATCTACTGCAGTAACTTCATCTATGGATAATGAAATGAATTTTGACTCTTTTACACTCTCTTATAAATTTTGCTTTTCCACCCCAGCGAGATAGTTTGCCATTTCCCATCCAACGTTTATTGACCAATATGACATAGGCTAGTGAGGAACATTCAAAAAATATAATAAATTACTATATTCTGGGAAATCTTTCATAGGACACCCTCTCGACAGAATATGAAAAATAACACTCATCTGAACAGTCTTTGCCAGGTTTGCATCTTTCGCTGCATGTTCAAGTCCAACCTTGATTGTATTTCCACTATTACCAATCAGTGTCATTTTGTGGTTATTCTCTTCATATTCCATGACATACTTAACATGAAGACATTCTTCCTTTGATTTTCATCTTATTACTGGTGTTTCGTTTCTGTCTATGATATGTTTTTCATAAACCTTACCTATATGTTTTCTATGGTGTCAAGCTTTAGCTGCATCTTCTTCTCTCTTTTAGTTTTCCAGCTACAAATATTACACCTGCATTTTGTTGGTGTTCATCATTGTTTGGGACTGGTTCAATGAATGGGTACTTTTCTACCCAATCAATCTTAAAAATCCTTGTCATTTCCCACTTCCACACCCCATTTTTACTTTCCTTTTTCTTTTCTTCCTACCAACATCATCTTTAGTACTAGCATTTTCATCAGAGTGAATTATCTCATTGTGTGTATCCCTTAGAACATCTTCTACCGTGCCGATATTGTCATCCTCATTTGATGCATTTAACTCAATGGCAATCCCACCTTGTGGTGGTGGTGAGCTACTGTGAATGGCTTCTGCAACTGTAGAAGTTGATGGACTAGAAACTTTACCAATTCCAAAGTAAGACTTTATGGCAGTATCTCTAAGTTTTGGGGGTTCCGATGACCTCCCAATCCCTTTAGTTTCACTGCCCTGAGGATTCTTACCCTTGTCTGACATCCCAATCCCTTCACCACCCTAAGGAGTCTCAGTCTCACCCTTGTCTGACATCTCAATGCCTTCACTACCCTGAGGAGTCTCACCCATGTCTAACATCTTGACCTCTCACTATGAATTAAAACTAATACTATCAAGTATGAAGACATGATTATTCACCTTTATGCCTTCTTAATTCTTTGAATCGGGAATCAGGAATACCTAGGCCTATGTTGCAGGATTGTAACTTTGGCCCTCCGCCCTACAATCAACTTCAACGTTCCAACTCAAATTACGGAATGCGAATTGAGAGCTCCCAAATTTACTAATCAGACATGAACAAATTGTAAGAAAGAGTGTTTCAAACTTTCAATTGTATTTATATCAATCCACGATTGCATTTTTGGTGAATTTTTCGGGTGTTTCAAAATGCATGTTGATTTAAGTAGGGTGAAATGGGTCATTGAATGCTTATAATGTTTTAATTGTTATTGGCAAATTGGGCCTCATTATGCTTTACGTGAAATTTAACAATAAGCAAAATGGACCAACATGTGCAATGAAGATTTAATTTACCATTGGAGAAATAGGTCCTGGGTACAGGGTCATTTTACTATTTCTGGCGAATCACAGAGGTGATCTAATACCCACGTCCGAGTGATTCCAGGCGAATATGATAGGCATCCACGTGGAACGGTATGTGGTCAATGGTGAAGCCAAAATACAATGGACCGTTAACCTCAAAATTATGGGCGATTTGACCACTGTGTTATTGGAGCTGAGGAAAAATCAACTCTACAGCTCCCAAAGATCACCTACATGCAAACCTGTCACAGAATGAGAGAAGCAAAATAGCTAAGGAGGCCAAAATTCAGAGATCCAGAAAACATGAGTCATATTGATTGTGCAACAAGAATGCAATTCAATAATTGTAGTTTGTTATTAAAATACAAAGAGAGAATCCTTATAAGAGGATACTCGAAACCCTAAAGGTGAAAACCCTAGAAAATTATAAGATTCCTAAGTTTAGCTTAAGCATAGAGTATAATAAAATAATAATTAAATAAATAATTATTAGCTAATAAAAGATTACTCTAACAACCCCCCTTAGGATGAAATTAGGGAGTAGCTAAAAAACAATTAAGGACTAAAAATGCAAGAAAGCAACAATGGGTCCCAACAACTAGGCCTGATGAGGTACCCAAGTACAATAAAATCTTTGTAAAGAGGAGAAAAAGGAGAAAACCCTGTGGGAACAAAACTCCTCTCCAAGAAGAGATGAAAGCTCAAGTGAGAGACTAAGAAGCCTCTAAACAAGAGTGTTCCATAAGATAGGAACAAAAAGAAGAGAATGAAGAACACCACTGAAGCATGAAATAACTGCAAACAATGCCAAACAGTAACTGTTGATTTGAAGAACCTGCAATGAAATAGAACATGACCATGTAGAGAAGACTATAATCTGCATGAGTGTCCTAAAATGACACTACTTGAATCAGATGGCAAACAAAGGAAAACAACTGAACTCAAAGATACAAATGACATGAAACACCAAAGACTATAGAGATGATCAATCGAACCAAGGAAGCATTAGAACAATAGGACAAACCTCCCCATAATGTTGAAAAAGGAGAGGGACAAGTACACTAAAAAGAACGACCAACAAGAAGTGCATGATGAAGAATGAGGAACATCAAAGGTGCAGAGAAAGTACATAGTGTCATGGAAGGAACACTCACTTGACACACATCATGAGGCTAATGTCATGGAAGGAACACTCACTTGACAACAGTAAATGGAAAACAAGGCAAATATCAACCCCCCATGGCACTTTATAAGTAGTGCATGTACAATAAAGGCACAAGATGTGCAAGATCCCAAGTATACAATGCATGATGGCACTTTATCTCAATGCGTTTGCATAAATAAAATGCTACAATGATCAGAAGAGTGCAAAAAAGAACCTCTGGATTTGACAGAAAAAAACACCATGAAAAAAGAAAAATCAAAAGTTCAAACTTCCAAATCTGGATAGAGCTTGGAAAGAGATTTTTGATGATATAAGATTTGTCAAAAAATGCCTTTGTATGCCCAAGTTACAGCCAAAAGAAAAAAACCCCTCTTTTAGGGCATAAAAAGCGTTAAAAAAAAATTCTTTTTTTTTGACGAAAATTTTCTGACGCATTTGCAAGTACAACCATAGGGATTTTTGTGCCTCGAAAAACATGCCAATAAAAAATCATGCCCAAGATGCCCCTGTCATTGAAAATAGGCAAATTATATATCATAATTCATGGAATCAACCTTTTGAATCCAACTATGAGGTCCTTTTGGCACCAACATGTACCAAAAAATCAGCTACCCCTAGAAATGAAAAAAAAAAATAGCTGCACAAACCCCCGAATACAAAGATCTAAAGAATAAGGCCCAAAATCTCTCATGAAGAGAACATGGGCATGTAGACATGGAGCTCTAATACCATGTGAGAGCTGAGAAATACAACCCCCACCTTAAGATGAACTTAGGGAGTAGCTAAAAAACAATTAAGGACTAAAAATGTAGGAAAGCAACAATGGGTCCCAACAACTAGGCTAGATGAGGTACCCAAGTACAATAAAATCTCTTTAAAGTGGAGAAAAAGGAGAAAACCATATGGGAACAAAACTCCTCTCCAAGAAGAGATGAAAGCTCAAGTGAAAGACTAAGAAGCCTCCAAACAAAAGTGTTCCAAAAGATAGGAACAAAAAGAAGAGAATGAAGAACACCATTGAAGCATGAAATAACTGCAAACACTGCCGAAGAGTAACTGTTGATCTGAAGAACCTCTACTGAAATAGAACATGATCAGGTAGAGAAGACTGTAATCTACATGAGTGTCCTCAAATGACACTACTTGAATCAGATGGAAAACAAAGACAAACAACTGAACTCAAAGATACAGATGGCATGAAACACCAAAGCCTGAAGAGCTGATCAATCGAACCAAGGAAGCATTAGAACAACAGGACAAACCTCCCCATAATGTTGAAAAAGGAGAGGGACAGGTATAGTGAAAAGAACCTGCAAACACTGTCAAAGAATAACTGCTGATTTGAAGAACATCCACTAAAATAGAACATGACCAGGTAGAGAAGATTGTAATCTGTATGAGTGCCCTCAAATGATACTACTCGAATTAGATGGCAGACAAAGGCAAACAACTGAACTCAAAGATACAAAGGGCATGAGAAACCAAAGCCTGAAGAGTTGATCAATCGAACTATGAAAGCATTAGAACCAATAGGACAAACCTCCCCATAATGTTGAAAAGGGAGAGGGACAGGTACATGAAAAAGAACAGCCAACAAGAACTGCATGACGAAGAACCAAGAACATCAAAGGTGCTGAGAAAGTACATAGTGTCGTGGAAGGAACACTCACTTGACACACACCATGAGGTGAATTTCATGGAAGAAATACTCATTGGACAAAGGTAGATGGCAAACAAAAGGCAAACATCAACCCCCCCCCATGACACTTTATAAGTAGTACATGTACAATAAGGCACAAGATGTGCAAGATCCCAAGTACACAATGCATGATGGCACTTTATCTCAGTGTGTTTGCATAAAAGAAGCTACAATGATAAGAAAATTAGAAATAGAAAGAATAGCTAAACTGAGACATCCTACTCAAAGAAGAGATCCCAGGACTTGAAACAACCAAGATTTTTACCAGAGTGCTGAAAAAGCAAAAAATTGAATAAAATATGCCTAGAGTAGAATCTGGAAAGAAAACCCATATGGCTGGAAAGTACACAGAACAAGATTTCGACTGATATAAAGTTTTCAAAAAATGAAGTTCGGATCTCATTCTATGGCCCCGAAAGTGCAAAAAAGAGACCCCATTTTGACTGGAAAAAAGTATAGTCAAACAGAAAAATTGGAATAAAATTCCAACATTAGAAGGTCTGGCTCAGAACCAGCTTTCCAATGCCTATTCATTTTCAGAAAAAAAGACTCTGTTAGTGCAAGTTATGACAAAAAAACCAACCCCCCCTAAAAAAGGCAAAAAGGGTGGTTGTTTGGTGGCAGGTGGGTGGAGGTGGCCTGTGGGTGGTGTTGTGGTCATGGGCAGGTGGCACAGTAGTGGCCGAATGATGGTTTCTAGTAGGTACAGATGGTGGCTGAAAAGCGTAGGGGGTGGTTGGCGAGAAGGGCAGCGGCGACGACATGACGACGACCGAGCAGATGGTTTTCGACGGCGGGGAGAGCGTCGGTGGTGGCGGTGGCGGGGAGGGCACTAGTGGTGCGGGGGCCAGAGGGCAAGAGTCGACAGGGACCGGAGGGCATGTGCCGATGGGGGCCGAAGGCCGGCAGCGGCGGGGGCTGGAGGGGCCCGCTTTCACAGACCTATGACAGCCAGGACCCCCCCAAAAAATTGATTTTTGATTTGTTTGGAAAAACTTTGTCATTTTTATGTTTGTTTTGATTTTTGAATTTTTTTTCAAACAAAAAATCATTCAACCTACATGTTGTAAAAAGACATTTTTTAATTTTTAATTTTTAATTTTTTGTCAAACTGCGTGCTAGGGTCGTACGACCTGGTACTGGAGAAAAAATACTCCCAGAGACTCAGGAGCCAAAAATGATCAAGTTTTATATGACCATATGATTTTTTGGGCCTTGTAAGCATCATGGTGAGGTCCATTTAGGTCTAAAGCACTCAGAAAAAAAAGGCCTATCCCTAGGTGCATAAAAAACTTTCTGAAACCCCAGATTTGCTTCCAATGCAAAAAAAATTCTCAAAACAAAAATAGATAGTTGCAGATCTGAAGCTCTGATACCATGTGAGAGTTGAGGAAAAATCAACTCTACAACTCCCAAAGATCACCTGCATGCAAACCTGTGATAAGAAGAGAGAAGCAAAATAGCTAAGGAGGCCAGAATTCGGAGATTCAGAAAAGAGGAGTCATATTGATTGTGCAACAAGAATGCAATTCAATAATTGTAGTTTGTTATTAAAATACAAAGAGAGAATCCTTATAAGAGGATACTCGAAACCCTAAAGGTGAAAACCCTAAATAATTATAAGATTCCTAAGTTTAGCTTAAGCATAGAGTATAATAAACTAATAATTAAATAAATAATTATTAGCTAATAAAAGATTACTCTAACATGTGTTGCCCTAGACTATTCGCCATTTTCAGCAAAATTCACCACTAAAAAACTCTTTGGATGCAAGGGTAGGTAGGAGAAATGGTAAAATATTCCACATGAGGTAGATCATCCACCGACGGTGGAATTATCACTCCATAATAAGTGGATATGATAAAGTAACAACGATATCACACCATAAAAGGTGGAAATTCTCCTACATACACACTCCCAATGTAGCACATCTCCTTAAGTGTCTCATATGTAAACTACAATATGGTACACGTACCTAAGTAAACTTAAGTAAAGTGTAATTATATCTAACATGAATAAATAATTACACCAACAAAGGAGAGTTTTATTCTGGTGAGTTTGACTCATTCTGTGAGAAGCATGGAATTAGAAGAGAATTATCTGCTCCTAGAACCCCACAACAAAATGGAGTGTTGAAAGGAAGAACAAAACTATCTTGGATGCTACAAGGACTATGTTTATTTAAGGGAATGTTCTGAAGATCTATTGGAGAGAAGTTATGAGCATTGATGTTTACATATTCAACCGAGTGCATATAAAAGATGATTCTGGTAAGACTCCTTATGAGCTATGGTTTGGTCATATTCATATTGTGAGATATTTCAAAATTTTTGGAAGCAAGTGTTATATCAAGAGAGATGAGGATATAGGAAAGTTTGATGCAAGAAGTGATGAAGGAATTTTCTTGGGATATCCAACAAAGAGCAAAGCCTATCGGTGCTACAATAAGAGACTGAGAAAGATAGTGGAAAGTACAAATGTAAAGGTTGATGAGAACTGTGGAAAAGAAATCAATGCATATGGATATGATGATCACGATGTTTTAAAGAAAATTCAGACAAAAGAATTAAAGTAGAATGATCCGGTAGAGACAGTTAATCTGGATATTGCTGCTGCCGATGAAGAGGTGCAGGGACCTAAAAATCAGAATAATCAGAAGACTCTGAGGTATGTAAGATTGAATCATTATGAGAAATTAGATCATTGGTGATAAAATAAAGGTGTGATGACTAGAAGAAGGCTGGCTGTTGAAGAGATATGTTTGATTTCTAAAATTGAACCTAAAGATGTTGCTGAAGCATGCAAAGATGAAAATTGGATAAAGGCTATGGAAGAAGAATTGAATCAGATTGAAAAGAATAACACATGGGAAATTGTTTCTAGACCTAAAGACAAGAATGTGATTGGTACTAAATGGGTATTCAGGAACAAATTGAATGAAGCTAGTGAAGTTGTCAGAAATAAAGCAAGACTGGTATGCAAAGGATATTCACAAAAGGAAGGAATTGACTATGAGGAGACTTTTTCTTTGGCAGCTAGACTTGAAGCTGTTAGACTATTGCTTGCATATGCTGCTTATAAGGATTTCAAAGTATATCAGATGGATGTCAAGTCAGCCTTTTTGAATGGTGATCTTGAGGAAGAAATCTACATTGAGAAACCTGAAGGATTTTTATTATCAGACGATGGAGACATGATATGCAAAATGAAGAAATCTCTTTATGAACTAAAACACGCCCCTAGAGCCTGGTATGCAAGATTGGATAAGTATTTTCTGAAATTGGGATTTAATAAAGGAACTGCTGATAGTAATCTATATCTCAAGATTGAGAATGATAATATTTTTATTGTTGAAGTTTTTGTTGATGACATCATGTTTGGAGATGATGATGACTTGAGTATGAAGTTTGCCAGTGATATGCAAAAAAAATTTGAGATGTCTATGATAGAAGAAATATAATTTTTCTTAGGTTTGCAGATTTCACATATTGGAAAAGGTATTTTTATATCTCAAGCTAAATATGTGAAGGAATTACTAAAGAAGTTTGGGTTAGAAGATTCTAAACCAGTTGGAACTCCTATGGTGACTGGCTACAAATTGTCTAAGAATGATAAATCTCTGAAAGATAATTAGACTTTGTACAGATCTATGGTTGGTGAAATTCTATACCTGACTTAGACTAGACTTGACATTATGCATTTTGTGTGCATGGCTGCTAGATATCAAGCCGATCAAAAAGAGAGTCATGTCACTGTTGTAAAGAGGATATTTAGATATCTAAAAGGGATTGTGGATTATAATATATGGTATCCGAGGAATGATGATCTCATATTATGTGCTTACACTGATGTTGATTGGGCTGGTGATGTTGATGACCGAAAGAGTACCTCAGGTAGTGCATTCTTTTTAGGTAAGAAATTGGTTTCATGGGCAAGTAAGAAACAAGATTCAGTTTCCCTATCTAATATTGAAGTTGAATACATTGCTACTGCTAGTAACTGCACTCAGGTAGTTTGGATGAAACAAATGTTGAAGGATATCAGAGTTATCTATGATTAGCCTACTGTCATATATTGTGATAATTTTAGTGCTATTACTATGTCAAAGAACCCGATGCAACATTCAAAGACTAAATATGTATCAATCAAGTATCATTTCTTGATAGAAAAAGTCAGTAAAGAGGAAGTTAAGTTAGAGTATGCATCTACCAAGGAAAAAATTGTTAATATTTTCACCAAACCCTTGCATGTAGATACATTTGTCTATTTGAGAGACAAGTTAGGGGTATCTACCCCTCCTAATGGGAACTAGATGTATTGAATTACATCAATCCAGTGGACTTCACAGTCTTATATTTTTGTCCAGATTGATGAATTTATGTTGCTCCTCTGATGGAGTAGTTTGTTTGTGGTTTAGTTAAGCTGGTTGTAATCATGTTTTGTTTATCCAAGGGGGAGAGTAAGCTTGGCTTTCTATTTTGAGAACCTTTGTTGTTTATGTCAAAGGGGGAGAGAAAGCATGTGAAAAACTTTCTTATCTGCTATTGGTGAGCTTGATCTTAGGGGGAGTTTGTTGGAGATGTTTTCTTTCTTTGCATTGATTGTTTTTCACATCCATATGTTTCCATCAATGCCAAAGGGGGAGATTGTTGGACATTGCTACTGCTAGGATATGTTGTTGTCATTGATCTCAACACATTCCTGTGATTTATTGCTTTGGTGATTGCAACTTGGTTTAGTGGGATCATGGTTTGGTATATGAAGTATTTCTAGTAAAATTATATCTTTTTGTATTGGTTTCAGTGCTTCGGGAACTTAATTGATCATATCATATGATCTCGCTTATAGTTTGGTTCTTATGATTAGTGCTTTGCAAAGTTTGGTATTTCCTCTAGTATATTCCGATATGATCAGATCTTGAGTTGTAGTTTTGCGAGATTGTTTGGGATGTTCATGTGTATCTTCATTTCAGATGGATTGTGATTTGGTTCTCTGCAAGTTATCTTTCCTTGTGGCAGTTGTTGCTGTTTGAGAGTTCTTGAGTTTCAGATGTTGATCAATGAAGATTTGATAAGTGGTGTTGGTTCAACTATTACAGATGATTCTAATGTGCTTGTTGGTGTTTCCTAATTGTGTCCTATTTGTTTTGATGATCTATATTGATCGATGTGCATGGTTTTGGTGTTTTGTTTATCCGGTGGTGTTCTTCATGTTATGAGACCTATTTGGTGGTGTAGCTTGTTGTGGTTGATCTTGGAGTTGAATATGGTGGTGTTGCATGTTTGAACATTTGGTTTAGGTCCATGTTATGTCATGTATATCATTATATTGGTGTGGTAGTCGATCTTTGTATTGTGTGATGTAATTTGGTAATTGAGAGTTGAGGGTTTGGCTGACCTTGTTATCAAGGTTGATGATTGGTGTATATAGATTGTATAGTCATGTAAATTAGGTGTCAATGAAGTGTCTACATTATCAGAGAATGGTAAAGGTGTGAAAAAGCAAATAAATCCTTCAACATTGTTATTGAGAACAAATTAGAGTGTTGCAGGGTAGACAAATGTGCTTAATTGGAACTGTCGTTAGAAATTTGAAGATGCTATTGTTTTAGTTCATTTGATTCCATATTGTTGTATAATATTTTGTAAATCAGTGAGACTTTCAAATATTTTCCATGCTTTGTTCTTCTTTCTGCTTCAACTTGTCCATCATCTCTTTCCTCTTGTCTCTTGAAGTGTTCACTTGATCCTTCAAATCTTTAATAAAGTCTTCAGCTGCATTCAAGTTTCTCTTTAAGGAACTTATTTAATTTCTTGTTGCATCAAGATCCTAAAGTGCCACAAAAAGCTGTCTCTGCAAACCAGAATCCATTGATTCAATCTCTCAAACATTCCTCAAATGGTTAGGCTTCCTTAGAGGAACTAGGTTTTGATACAAATTGATGGAATTAGGGAACACTGAGAGGTGGGGGGGGGGGGGTGAATCAGTGTTCTACCGGTAAATGAATTTTCAAACTTATTTTTCTCAGACCATCGGAACCAAATGCAAGAAAGTAAAATGAAGAAATACAAGACAATCAACCATAAAATCATAACACTAGATTTTTACGTGGAAACGCGGTAAGGGAAAACCACGGTGACCCTATAATATTACATAAAGGGGAATGCACCTGCATTCAGGCTTACAACCTAGAGGTCACTGCTGAAATTATAATACAAAAGTCTCACTGACTTACAGGTCTTTTAAAAAGATAACTACAATGATTGAACTCCAAAATAGCATCAAGCAATGCCTAGATGAGTTTTGGTTAAGTGCAAAAAGTCTGATTATAACACCTCTGTAACTCTACTCTGTTCTGCTTCTCAGTCAGCTACTAGATCAATAATGCACATGTGAAACTATGCCATATAACACACCAAAATGATCTCCTACATTGATCATATGTATCCACAATCAAAACTAAAATATTCATCAAGTCAGCCATCCATATTATGCAATGTAACATGTAACCAGGTGTCGGCTTAGACCAAATTTCAGGTGTCGGCCCTATCATCCCATGCACAAATATCACCACCACAATCACCACAAGGATTCCAGGCCAAAAGTGCTTTGCTTATCCTGAAATAGTGGTGACAGATTACCAGACCATTTCATCTACCGATTACCAAAATTCATAACTACCGGATGGGATTTCAAAGAAGAGTTGCCATCAATGACAACCCTAGATCATTATACATGTACTAGTATCCACCAGATGAGTGTCAATTGCCAACAATCTCCACCTTTGGTATTGGTGGAAACACTTGTGAAAAATGTCTATGTGTTGAAACCTGGATACTAGACTAAAATTTCTAAGGCTCTCCCTTAGACTAGAAATCAAAGAAAACTTGTATCATTCTTTGTACATTTTTCACTCCACTCTCCCCCTTTGACAACAATGTCAAAGTTGGGTTGTTGCACAAAACCTTATATACAAGGGTACATACAGAATATTCTATACATACTTGAATATATCTGCAAAAATGGTCTTCAAAAATCTCGACTGGGTATCCCACCCATTCTTCCAGTTTTCCAAAACTATGATGAAAGCACTAAAAACACAAGCATATATCTCCACATCTTTTAATTTATACAGAACTAGTTGAGACATTGTCTTCATGCAATCAAATTTGTTTCTTAGCATTGTGTCCATCCAGGGGGAAATAAGGTTCCGAAGTTCACCAACCCGCCTCAGTATCCTGTCCTTTTCAGAGTTTAGGCTCGATATTTAATCAATTAGAGTCATCACTTGACCTTCTACACTCCTAGCAAGGGTTGCATTGGAATCAAATGACTGAGATATACTATCAAGCTTTCCCTTGCAAACACTTATTTGCTTGTCTATATCCGAGGTGAATTTGGGTAGTATAAAGCATGACTTATATATTTTTCCTCCTTCACTCAGTTCCTCAGAGATAGTCTGCAGTCCTTTGTTCAATCTAACCCTATCATCTTCAATCATCTTTAAGAATGTCTGCATTCACACCTCCTTGAATATGTCCAATACCTTCTTGGTGGTTGTCTTCTCTAGTGACTCAAAATTGGTACTGATATTGTTGATTAACTGTAGCGATTTGTTGGAGGGATTAGAATTTGAATCTGAATGTAGTTCCAGTACCACCTTTTGTAGAACACCTACATACATCTCAATCATCTTTTTTTCCTCAGTCTCTGATTTAACCAACTCCCCACTAGCTTGAGCCTGGACCACTGCAACAACCATCAGCCTTTCAGCTAGAGACATTTGACCAATGTCAATAGGTCTGTCAAAATTGATGGAGATCTACGAGATAATTCTTTTCCCTTTGTCCTTTGGATTGTCAATTTTCATGATTACCGGGACATTGTTAGTTTTCTGCTTTCTCTTATTGACCTCTTGTTCCTTATTTGGTGCCTTGTTCTTCTCTATTTCTCCTTTTCTTCCATCCTTTTCTTTAACCTATGCACTGATGTCACTACTTGGTGCAATATCAACTTTTGGAGCCTCTTTTTCCTTTGCAACATTCCTTTCCATTATCTCCGGGTGGTCAACCAAAGGATTTTGACTATCTTCTACATCAAGGGTTACATTGGCTTGGACTTCTGGATTAGCCTCTATCTGAATTTCATCCTTTTGACCACCTTCCTATACTTATAGATGGGAAGTATCTTCCTCCTAAGATTCATCATCGTACTTGGGGTTGATTGGAACCTGATTGTTCTTAAGAAACCTTTTCCAAATCTCTTCAGTTTCTTTCCTGACTTCCTCAACCCTGCCAACCATAAGTCTATTTACTCTATTTTGGATTCAAAATTCCTTCCGGTTGGCCTACTCCATGAGATTATCAACTTCTTCTTGAGAGATGCAACCACTGATATTGATTAATTCATGTTCTTTCATTTCCTTATCTAATCAACTTGCAGTCAGATTTCTAGCATCAAGAATGCTATTCAAACCTTTCTTAATGCTATGTTCTAACTCAATTAAAGATTTGTTGAAGTTATGAAAATGCAACACAACAGCTTCCTCAATTTCCCTTTATTCATTCTCATCAAGATTTTCATAGTGTGCATTGATATTCTTGAGATTTCTATCATTAAATATTTCATCAATCAATTCTTTTGTAGTTAGTGGGGGAATAATGGTATATTTGTTGGCCATTTGGAGGAATTGATTATGTGTTGCATTGATGTTTTCTCATTGATGTCAACACTAGCTATTTGGATTCTTTATTGACACCCTTCTGGTCCTGGTATATTGAGTAGTTTTTGGTTGGTTTAATTTCGACATGATCTGGCATGCTTTGATATGGTTTGGTTATGGAATTGGCTTGTAATGATACTCATGTTCATTATCAGTTAGTTGGTTTTGGTTTGCTGATCAAATGCTATCTTGTTTGCTTGGAAGCTTGGCTTGTGATTTCGACGAGGGTTTCACTGATAGAGCTTTTGATGAAGATCTTTGATGATATGCATAAGTGGTGTTGGTGTAGCTTCTAGTGGAGTTTCAGGATGCTATTGGTGAGCTTGTTTGAGACTTGGCTTCGGTTGATCTAGGTTATGGACCGACTTAATGTAACATGTGAATTGGACTACTCGATGTGTTTTTGGGATGTCTTGTGAGTTGGATATTGTTTGTTTGGTCTAAGGCCGACATGTTTTTTAATTATATAATTGATTTATTGTCTGGTGGCCGACCTGATTGTTTATAGTCAAGGGCTTTTATATATATGATGTAAGATCTCAATGTAGATCATCATGGTATAGGATCATAGGTTTAAGGTCAAGGAATGAGATATAGATATGTAATGTGCGAATAATGTAATATCATTCACATAGAGGATTTGGTCGATCATTGGAGATCAAATTGGGTTTATGTAATAGGATTTATTCCTCCGGTATTAAGCTTAACCGAAACTATACTTAGGCATAGGAGATGCTATCTTTGCAGTTCATTCCTTCTTCTAGATTGTAGTATGTATTTATATGCAGTCAGTGAGACTCCTTTTGTGATGAGCAATGCGCTCTACGCTATTGGCCTTCCTACAAGTGCGGGCCCCTCAATTGTAATTCACATACTTACTACAAAAGTATTATTTGATTGTGGGTAGGCTTCCCACCATTGTTTTTCCCTTTACCAGGTTTTCCACGTATAAATCTTGGTGTCATGTGGATGGTATTTATTCTCTGATTATTATTTATGCTTAATTGGTTTAACTACTATTCTGGTATTTGGTTTGAGAATTCTGATATTAATGTTTTGGGTTCTTAAATGTTCTAGTAATCCGTGACAATTGAGTCACCCCCACTCTCAGTTATCTTCCAATTATTTGAACTGTCTAACAATTGGTATCAGAGCTTTGGTCCTCTCTGTAGAAATCTTAACCGCTTGAGGAAGATCCTATGGAGACTAATAGTTCAAGTTCATCCAGTTCATTTGGAGCTATCTTTTAGAGAGATATTCCTAAGCTTGATGAAATAAATTACACAGTATGGAAGATTCAGATGGAGACTCATCTAAGATGTCTTGGCAAGGAGATTTGGGAGATCACACAGAATGGTGTTACACCTCATAATTCAGCATCTGACAATCCTCCTCTAGAAAACCTGGATAAGGAGCTTGAAAATGATTGTAGAGAAAGAGAAGCCCTCTTGTGTTCACTTTATGATCAACAAATAATGGGATTAACAGATAAATCATTTGGAAAGGCTATATGGGATAAGTTGGAGACTCTTAATGAAGGCAGCTCTATAGTGAAGATTGCTAAACTTGATGGTTACCGGGTGAGATATAAAAACCTGAAGATGGAAGAAGATGAAAGGATTACTGCATTCATGGAAAGGGTAAATGAGATTGTTATGGGAATTCAATGTTGTGGAGTTCTGAGTGAAGATGAAATTGTTTCTAAACTTTTGAGAGCCCTACCATTGACTTACAAGATGAAGACTACTGCAATTAATGAGTTGAGAACAATGGCTAATACATCTGTCAACATAGATACCTTGGTTGGGAAATTATCTACTTTTGAGCTTGAAGAATTTGGACCTTCTGGAGCTACGAAGACTGAACCTTCTTTTCATGCATCTGATCAGCAACCAGTAAGCAAGATTGTAAAGCTTTATATGCAAAGGAATTGGATGATATGAAGAGAGAAGATGATGAGTTTGAGCAACTTGAAGCACTATTTTCTAGAAGAGTACCTAAAGGACCGGTAGGAAGTAAGTATGAAGGAAAAGCACCTTTTAAATGTTTTGCATGTAATAAGATTGGTCATTTTGCATCTAGATGTCCTGAAAGGAATTCAAGATTTGAAGAAAGAGTTAGAAGATCTTTTAAGCGTAACTCTGGATATCAGAACAAATATAAGTATAGGAAAACCAAAGACAAATCATGATACATAGTGGATGAGGAAGGCATTACTGATTTTGATGATGAAACGATAAAAAATTGTGCTAATGGTTCCGACAATGGGAAGGAATGGGTGTTCCTTACTATCAAGTAAGATGTTCTGACACTGGAAGAGAATGTACCTGAAGAGAAGGCACTTGCTGCTAAAATTGAAGACAAGGATGAATGGGTAATTGACAGTGGTTGTTCACATCATATGACCGGAGATAAAGGGAAGTTTCTATCTTTGCAAGAATTTGATGGCGGCCTAGTTAGACTTGGAGATGACAAAGCATGTATGATCAAAGAAAAAGGAACTATATCATTGGATGGTAAGAACAATACTGACAATGTTTATTATGTTGAAGGTTTAAGGCATAATATTTTGAGTGTAGGACAATTAGTGGATAAGGGATTTAAATTACATTTCAAGGATGGAAAATGCAAAATCATTACCAGATCTAGTTTGGAGATTGCAACCGGTACATAGACTAAAGGTAATATATTTTTCAAATTTTGGTGAGAAGACATGTTTGATTGCACAAATTGATTAGATTTGGCTATGGCATAAAAGGCTGTGTCATGTGAATTTTGATTGCATTGTGAAGATCAGTTCAACTAAGGCAGTTAGAGATATACCTAGGATTGTGAAGCTCTATAATTTGATGTGTAAAGAATGTCAAATAGGTAAATAGGTCAAAACCTCTTTTAGGAGTATACAAGATATATCTAATCATGTTCTTGATCTTATTCATACTAACTTGTGTGGCCCTACTAGAGTTAAAAGTTTTCAAGGTGATAGATATTTTATGCTAATCATTGATGATTATTCTATAATGATGCAGGTTACCTTTCTAAGGGAAAAATATGAGGCATTTGAAAAGTTTAAAATCTTTAAGGCTAAAGGGAAAACTAAGATAAGATTGATGATTAAGTGTTTGAGGTCAGACCATGGGGGATAATTCACATCCGGTGTGTTTAATAACTTTTGTGAGAAGCATGGTATAAGAAGACAATTTTTTGCTCCCTAGACACCTCAACATAATGGAGTTGTGGAAAGGAAGAACATAACTATCTTGGATGCTGCTAGAAAAATCATGATGGAAGCTATTCTACCTCATATTTAATGGAGAGAAGCAGTGAGCACAATGATTTATACATTCAACAGAGTACATATCAAAGGAGAAACTAGTAAGACACCTTATGAATTATAGTTTGGCAATACACCTACAATTAAGTATTTCATAATATTTGGTAGTAAATGTTATATCAGGAGAGATGATATCATTGGCAAATTTGATCGTAGATGTGATGAAGGCATATTTATTGGTTATTCTAATGAAAGAAAGGCATATAGATGTTATAACAAGAGATTGCAGAGAATTGTCAAGAGTGCTAATGACAAGGTAGATGAGCTAAATAGAGGTCAAATCAGAGTTTATGAGGAGGAATCAACAGTGGAAATGATTATATCTGAACCGGTAGCACCTTTATCGGAACAGAGTGTTGAACTAGTTACTTTGGCAATATCAGAAAATTCTATAGTAACTGAAGAACTGGGAAGAGGAACAGAGAGTCAAAGGACTCCTAGGTATGTGAGATTGAATCATTCAAAAGATCAGGTATGTTTAATTTCACAAGTTGAACTGGTATTAGTAATTGAGGCATGTAAAGATGAATATTGGTTGAAAGCTATGGAAGAAGAATTAGATCAAATTGAGAAAAATAAGACATGGACTTTGGTTCCCCAACCTAAAAATAAGAATGTTATTGGATCTAAATGGGTTTATAGGAATAAATTCAATGAGGATGGTCAAGTTATAAGGAATAAGGCTAGATTGGTTTGTAAAGGATATTCTCATAAGGAAGGAATTGATTATGGTGAGACTTTTGCACTTGTAGCTAGTATTGAAGCTATAAGATTATTTCTTGCCTATGCTGCCCATAAAAACTACAAGGTTTATCAGATGGATGTTAAATATGCATTTTTAAATGGGGATGTTGATGAGGAAGCTTATATTGATAAACCTAATGGTTTTTCACTATTAGATGATACAAACATGGTTTGTAGGTTAAGGAAATATTTATATGGATTGAAACAAGCACCTAGAGCTTGGTATGCAAGGTTGGATAAATATCCTTTGAAGCTTGGTTTTACTAGGGGTAATGCTGACAATAATTTATATTATAAGATCGTTGATGATGATATACCGATTATTAAAGTATTTGTTGATGACATTATTTTTGGAGGTGAAGATAAGCTATGAATGGAATTTTCTTAGAATATGGAGAAAGAATTTGAAATGTCTATGATTGGGGAAATGAAATTTTTCTTAGGTTTGCAGATTACTTAGACTAAGAAAGGTGTTTTCATATGTCAAACTAAGTATGCTAGGGAATTGTTGAAGAAATTTGGTATGGGAGATTCTAAACCGGTAAGTGCTCCTATGATTATAAATGAGAAATTGATAAGAAAAGATGTTTCTGCATTGGTAAATCCTACAAGATACAAATCTATGATTATAGGTCTTCTTTATTTGACTCAGACTAGGCCTGACATAATGAATGTTGTTTGTATTGCATCTAGATTTTAGAGTGATCCTAGAGAAAATCATGAGAGTGTGGTGAAAAGGATTTTTAGATACTTGCAAGGTACATCAGAATATGGTTTGTGGTACCCTAAGGATGGTGACTTTACTTTATGTGCGTATATAGATGTTGATTGGCCTAGAGATGTCGATGACCAGAAAAGTACTTCCAACGAAGCTTTCTCTCTTGGAAAGAAGTTGGTTTCATGGATCAGCAAGAAACAATCATGTACTTCTTTATCTACTGCTGAAGCTGACTATGTTGTTGCTACTACTAACTGTACACAGGTTTTATGGATGAAGCAAATGTTGAAGGATATCAAAGTGCATTGCACTGGACTTGTAGTTATTCACTGTGATAACTCTGCTGCTATTGACATATCAAAGAATCCGGTATTTCACTCTAAGACAAAGCACATATCTATCAAGTATAACTTTTTGAAGGAGAAGAAGGAAGAAAATGAAGTTAGATTGGTTTATGTGAACTCTAAAGAGCAGATTACATATATTTTCACTAAACCTTTGCCTAAAGAACCATTTGAGTACCCGAGAGATAGGTTAGGGGTTTCTGCTCCTCCGACAGAGAATTGATTGATTCATTTTGAAATCAGTCCAGTATGCATTATTAGAGATATCATTCATTCCAACACTGATGTGGGGATGCTACTGCTCAGGGGGAGTAGTCAGCTTTGTGATTCAGTGGTTTATATTTTTACTTTGATATTTGTGTCATATTTCTGGCATTGATGTCAAAGGGGGAGAGATATATGATGTGAAAAAGAAAAACTTATGGAGTTGTATACATTAGGGGGAGTGATATATGAATAATTCAAAGCTTTACAATGATATCATGCATAGGGGGAGTTTGGTCTTTATTTCAAAACTTCATTGCTATATCTTTATGCGGGAGATTGTTGGCTGTCTTCCATTGAGGGAGACTTGTTTAGCATTTCTTGGTACTTAGATGTTTTTCAAATCTAGTGTTTCCATCAATGTCAAAGGGGGATATTGTTGGCCATTTGGAGGAATTGATTATGTGTTGTATTGATGTTTTGTCATTAATGTCAACACTAGCTGTTTGGATGCTTTACCGACACCCTTCTGGTCCCGGTAGGTTGAGTAGTTTTGGGTTGGTCTATATCTGGCATGACCCAATATGCTCTGGTATGGTTTGGTTATAGAATTGTCTTATTCATGATACTCATGTTCATATTTAGTCAGTTGGTTTTGGTTTGGTGACCAAATGCTATCCTATTTGCTTGGAAGCTTGTCTTGTGGTTTCGGTGAGGGTTTCACCGATAGAGCTTTTGATGAAGATCATGTTCAAGACTTAGTAGATGGAGATCATTTCTTTAATGTGTGGACCTATATTGGGTCTCGGTTGATCTAGGTTATGAAGTGACTTAATGTAACATGTGAATTGGACCTCTCGATGTTTTTTTGGGATGCCTTATGAGTTGGATATTGTTTGTTTGGTCTAAGGCCAACATGTTTTTTAATTATATAATTGATTTATTGTTTGGTGGCTGACTTGATTATTTATGGTCGAGGGTTTGTATATATATGATGTAAGATCTCATTGTAGATCATCATGGTATATGATCATAGGTTTAAGGTCAAGGAATGAGATATGGATATGTATTGTCTGAATAATGTAATATCATTCAGTCAGAGGATTTGGTCGATCATTGGAGATCTAATTGGGTTTATGTAAGAGGATTTAGTCCTCTGGTATTGAGCTTAACTGGAACTGTACTTAGGCATAGGAGATGGTATCTTTGCAGTTCATTCCTTCTTCTGGATTGTAGTTTGGATTTCTATGTAGTCAGTGAGACTCCTTTTGTGATGAGCAATGTGCTCTAGGCTGTTATCCTTCCTGCAAGTACAAGCCCCTCAATTGTAATTCACATACTTACTGCAGAAATATTATCTAATTTTAGGAAGGCTTCCCACCATTGTTTTTCCTTTTATCGGGTTTTCCACGTATAAATCTTGGTGTCCTATGGATGGTATTTATTCTTTGATTATTGTTTATGCTTAATTGGTTTAACTGCTATTTTGGTATTTGGTTTGAGCATTCCGATATTAATGTTTTGGGTTCTGGTATTAAAGTTTTAATTGTTAAATGTTCTGATAATCCGTGACAACTAATTCAACCCCCCCTCTTAGTTTTCTTCCAGTTATTTGAACTGTCTAACAATATTTACCTTCTATCTTACTAGATTGAAGACTTTCATCAAACTCTGTCCTTAAATTTCTTCCTCTTTTGGGCCTACCGGTAAGAGAGGGTTTTGATTTTGTCTTCCTGCTGTGTTGAGCACCACCAAACTCTGGTTTCCTAATCACTCAGACATATTCTCATTTCTTCTTTACTTTATCTGCTTCCTCATCTTACTCTGTCTCAAATGTAATAGGAGATACATGGACATAATTTCTTTTTGGTTTCTCCTTTTGCTTTAGTAATCCTTTGCTGGATGAGCTTTGAGTTGTTGAATGAGGAGATGGCTTCACCAGAGAAAGGGAAGACTTAGTCTCCTTAGGCTTTGCTTTGGAGGGAACCAGTTTAGTCTTAGGCTTCTTTGATTCCATTCCTACTTCCATCTTAACCTTATTCTCCTTAGCTTTCTTGATAGCTTCTTTGGTAAAGCCCATCTTCTCAGCCACAACCTCAGCCATTTTTGTTAGTTTTCTTTTCCTTTCAGGCTGAGTAAACTCTTATGTAGATCCATATTCTTTTATTTGAATGTGCCAAAATTTTCTTCTGAAGGGTCAACCGGTTTGCTTAAAAGGTGTTGAACATAACCTTCAAGAGTTGGAGCATCAACCTCATAGCCCATAAGCATTATCCACACTATCCTAGGCTCAACTACTTCCATATGGTACTAATCCTTGTCGACCATGAAACATATAGTATCCGCATATTTTTCCACCACTTCCTTAGGGATCCTTTCCCTATTATTCATTCTTTCTTGGAATGTTTTGAACAAAATCCATAGGGCAGTTGTCTGATTATCTCCATTTTCCAATCTCTGCAAACCTTGATTGATTTAAGTGGTTATTGATAAGTCATATTCGCATTACACTCTGCCTGTGTCAGGGATTTCATTCATGAAGTAAAGTGCTAAAAAAAAATCAATGAACTGAATTTGAAAACATTCTTCTTGTTTGTTTTGATTTTCTTCAGATTGCTTAGGGGCTTTTCAAGAAGAATTGTGCATAAGTCATACCACATATCCTCTTTCACCATTTGATAGACTGCATATATTGTAGTACCTGAGACTTAATCCGATCTACTAGACTGCTAAACTTTGTACCCAATGATCATTGAGCTCTAAGAAATCATCAATTGTCATTGACCTACCATCAAATTGAGCACTAGTTAGCTTTGTGACAGTTGGATTTGTCACCTTTCTCAAATTAGGTTTTCTACCGGTTTGATTCAGACAAGTGACTGTATGAATTGTCTGCTTGGTTATCTTGTAGGATCTATCATGTTGGAATTTTTGATGATTATGTTGTGATTGTCATTGATGGACACACACTTGCTATGAGATCACTTTTTGTATGTACGAGTTATGCTCAACCGGTATTTGTTTCAAACTGGTAGTATGTTGTAGTCTTTAGACTATCAGTGTCTTGCAAAAAGTGTTTATCGATCTCAAGTGGCATGAGGACCTCAAGCGGTTTGAGGATCTCAAGCGGAACAGAGAAAAGGAACTAGAAGTGGCAGTTATCATTTTCCCAGTCTTCATTTCTATCAACCGGTAATCTCCTAAATCGGTATTTGTTTCAAACGGGTATTGAGTTACTAACCGATAATACTCTGTGATGAGTTACTGACTGGTATATTTTTGTGATGAGTTACCATCCACCGACACTTTGACGGTGATTTTTTTTCATGTTACCAAATGTGTCTAGATACAATGAACCTAGGAACTTGTAATGTAATCCTATTGGACCGACATGAAATCAGATTCCTTTTAAGGACATCATGTCTAGGTTTTTAATATGTGTGTAGTTGATATGGTTTGAAGTGGTTGATGAGTTCTTGTATGTGCGATTTTAAAAAAAAGATCAAGTCTATGTACTGTAACACAATGTGGATTTACTGAAGACTGAAGTAATGCTAAAATCCATTAGCAATAAGCTATCATGGATCTAACCAAGAAGACTATGCTATTTGCTAGATCATTCACTTGTTGATTACTCACATCTTTGACAAGTTAGAAACCCTTAACCAAGTAGGCCCATAAAAGCCTTTGTAAATCCTCTAACAAGGTGATTCACATTTGTGGATCTAAAATCCTCTCACAAGGTAGTCTTTAATCGGACTTATCTCCTAACAGAGATTGAGGTTCCTAACAGGATTTGTTCTGGTAAAGAACATTGTATGACCTTAACCGGCATAACCTTAACCGGCCTGGTTACTATTCTACAAATAGTTACTTGTGAGTTTCATCTCACCGTGGTTTTTCCCATTTGGGTTTCCACATCAAAATCTCTTGTGTTATGGTGATTGTTCTTCTGTGGGTGAATGCCTTACTTGTTGTTTGGTTTGCATTTGTGTTAACCGGTTTGTTAGTTAAATTGTTATACCAGTTTACCACTAGACTAATAAAGTGTTTGAGTACAGTAATTTTTGTTATACTAATTCACCCCCCTCCTCTTAGTATTCATCATATCTAGCCATATGAATTTATCATGGACATAGATCAAAATATATCTCACCCATTCATCCTCATCAAATGCCAAAAAATGAAAAAACTGTGTGAAACCCTTTCTCTGTAACTTTGTATATTCTAGTTTTAGGTTTCCAACTTCATCCATTATGTGGTCAGTATACAAGGTCAAGATGTCCTTATTTCTGGTTTCCTCAATTGTGCAGTGAATGTATGTCCTAACATCATCAACATTCAAAAAACCATATGGAATAGACAAAAATGCACCATTGGGATCATCCTCAACAGACTTAGAAGGATATCTTTTTAATTGAGGCCTTGCACACTCAAAAATTTATACTACCAAAGGATTATCAAGAAAAGAAGATGATATTTCAAGAAAATTTAGGGTTCAGATCACGCTTCATTAAATACCTCCTTCTTCTGTCGAATGCAAATTTCAATCAATTTATTTCAAATTTAGATTTCTAAGCATTTTCCAAGGTGTCCCTATCCATTAGGTTTGACCTTTTTCAAATTTACAATTCAATTCCTCTTTTTCTTCAAAACCCTAATAGGGTCCTATTTTCCCATGCAAACCTTCATTTTGCCTATCTAGAAATCATAAAATCTGCCAATTTTTTTTATTATCTTTAAAATCATCATAATAATCATCCCTGAAAATTTTGAAAAAAGTTGGTTGGACCGTGTGCGTTCCCGCCACGGTCCTCTACTTTTTCCCTGAAATTTTGGGAGACTATTATGACTATATTTACTAGCCCAAATCCAGAAGATTGGTTGATTTTTTCAATTTTTTATCCCTCTAACATCAAAAATACCTCCAAAATTCAACATTTTCAATTTCAAGAATTTTTTTAAAATTAAGAGGTTAATTATAATCTACCCTGATTTTAAAAATTCTGATTATTGTTAATTTTAAAATTAAGTGGTATTCCCTTGGCCCTAATTTTAAAATTCCAATTTCTTTTCATTTTTGGAAATTGTGTCATCCTATTCTTCCAACAAAGTTCAAATTGTTTATTTAGTATTTTCTTAAATTTTCTTTAATCAAATTCCCCTCTAGTGCATGAGTTTCACCACTATTCGTCCTACCTACACTATCCCTGTTAGATGAATGATTAGAATTAAGGCTTCCCATGGTTTAATTACCGAGGAGATGGAGCATAATTTGGGTGACTTCTTTAATGAGGATAATGCTAATGCTTCCCATCCTAATCATGTCCCTATCTATCCAATTGATGAATCCCATGATGAAGAAGAAGCTTTGACTAGAGTTTCCATAGACCAACTTTCAAAATTGGACAATCAATTTGATAACTTTCAACAATGGATTTCCCAAGAGTACCCTAATATTGAATCTCTTCCATTAATTGAAGGCCTTAAATGCATGATTAAAAGTGTTAAGAATGGAATTGATATATTGAGTGGCATTGCTCATATTGTTGATTCTAATGTCATCCCTATCACGAGTTGTGCTAAGAACTTAGGTTATTCACAACCTTCAAATCAAATCTATTCTTCTATTCCTTTGACCACTTCAATGGCTAGTATTCCTACTTTCACTTTAAATATCATGGCTACATCAACTCAAGATGTCATTCATACAACCATTGGTCATGGGGGCAATCCCTCTTCTTTATTTAATCCTCCATCTTTACCTATGTCTTCCATAAGTATTCCTATTATCCCTCAACCAATCAGTGTGACACAAGGGGGTAATTCATTCAACAATTTTGTTCCTCCTTTAAATGTCTTGTTTCCTACACAATCATAACCTATGCCTACTTATCATAATTTCATGCCACCTTATTCTCAATCCATGCCTTGCTTCAATAACATCACACCGCCTTCTTAATCAACCATGTCTAACATCAATTCTTCTACCAAAGCAACAATCAACAATCTTGCTCAAACTGTGTCTTCCTTACAACAACAAATTGCTTCTATGAGTCAATCCAAGTTTAGTGTGCCCACCTTTGATGTTGCGAGCCTACTTTCTCTTGATATTGTTAAAGTCATGCCTCCTAATCATGTTAAGGTCCCTCAATCAGAACTCTATAATGGACAAGGTGATCCTTTTACACATGTTAAAACATTTCAAACCTTGTGTACTGATTTTGCTTATGATCAATGATTGCTTGCAAAACTATTTACAAGAATATTAAGAGATAAGGCTTTACAATGGTATTTCTCTTTGCCTTCTTATTCCGTCACTTCTTTTCAACAACTAGCAAATTCTTTCATCCAACAATTTCAAAATAACATTGGTCCTAAAATCACTTTGACTGATTTAATGCATTGTAAACAAGGTGTTAAAGAAAAAGTGATTGATTTCATTGGTAGATATAAGCATTTGTGTGCTCAAATATCTTTTCATGTACCTAATGATATTTAATGAATTTTCATTTCTAATTTGTAAAAAGATATCAGAGAAAAGCTTCTTTTGTCTGAGTTTACTTCCTTTCCGCAATTGTGCGCAATAATCCACAATTATCAACAGGTTGTGAGTCAAATGGAGCAATCTACTCCTATGGCTCTGAGTGATAAGGGGGAGAGTGTTCAACAACCGTTTGCAAAGTTCAAACCAACAAAAAGATTCATCAAGTTCAATGATACAATCAACAACAACAATGTGAATACTACAACAAGTGTGCCTTCTATTTCTAAAATTTTCAAAAGAGAAAGACAATTTACTCATTTGAATGAATATTTACATAGTATTATGTCTCAGTTGTTGTAAATAAATGTTATCAAACTTCCCCCTATAAAACAATTTGATCCTTCTAAACTCGCATCCCCTTATTTTGATAACAATTCCTTTTGTCAATTTCATTATCAGTCTGGTCATGATATTGAGAAATGTTTCACATTGAAAAATAAGATTCAAGATTTGATTGATAACAATACCATATTTGTGGCAGGTGTGAATGATAAGGGAAATAAATCAATAGCTCCTCCTAATCAAAATCTTAAATTTTTTACTGATCCTTTGCCTTCTTATACCTCTAACGTGATTGAGACTGAGTATACTTCTTTCTCCTCTGAGGAATTCACTTATATGCCTCCAAACTTGGTAAATATGGTAGAAAAATAAGATACGCCTAAGGATTCTTGCATTACATTTGACCCTAGTGAGACCATTAGAGCACCTGAAGGACCTTTATACATAGTTGCGAAGGTTAAGGACATACCTTTTCATGGTTCTCTTGTTGATCCCTCTTGCATGGTTAATGTCATCACTGAGGAGTATCTTTTCACTTTACGATTACATAAACCCATATATGATGTCTCTAATGTAGTGGTCAAGTTATTTGATGGATTCTCTTGTCCTACCATTGGCTCTATCACCCTTCCTAATGAAGTTCATACTAAATCTATGGATATCGACTTTGTTACCATACCCTCTTCCGAGCAATTCATCCCTGGCTATCTTCCATGAAAGCTATTGCTTCTCCTATCCATAAGTGTTTGAAATTTCCTCACAATGGAAAAATCATAACTATGAACCATAGCTTATTTTGTCCATCTAAAAGAAGCCCTAGTGTTGTTATTGATTTGTTTTGGTCTAACCAATTTCAATCTCTTCCATCAAGGAGTGATGCTCTTTTTCAATATTATCAAAAATGGAAGAAAGATATGATCTTATCCTTGAGTCAACCTAGATCCCCAACACTTGACATTCCTATCATACTTGAAGATGAATTTTTTCCCCTCATAGATAGAACTAATCTCCCTCCTAAGGAAGATATTCAATCTATTCATATGGATGTGACTATGCCTTCTCTTAAGAAGAACAACACTATTCCTCCTAAGGTTAGACATGTACCTCCTCCTCATGATGGACCTGGTCTTCTTCGTACACATAACATTCCTCCTTTATATGGCCCAGTTCTACCTCCTTCCTCTTATGGAGAGAAGAGGCCTCCTTCTCCTCTTGTCCAACCTAAAAGACCTCAACCTAAACCTTCAACTATCAAAGAGAAAAATATTCCTACTTTTTAAAATGTTCCTCCTCCTTCTCAGCCTTCCACTAAGACTCGATGTAATCATTTTGTGAGAGAACGTCGATGAAGACTTCTTGTTCAATCTTGACAAAGAATCCAACAATTGACAAGATTCCCTTTTCTCCTAAGAAGATGTTCAAACTACATCTCCAGACCATAAGTTGCAAAAAACATGTGATGGTTTTACTCCCATTCATATTCTTGCTCCTCTTTCTCTAAATTTTGATGAGGAAATGAGTGAAAATGTTATTCATGATGGCATTACAACTCTGAATGCTTCTGATAGTGAGTTTGAATATGTTGATGTGGACAAGCATTTATCAACTGAATTTTCACAAACCCTAATCCTAGCTCCTAGAATATAACAAAGTGACTTAACTCATGAGCATAGTCCTTGTTTGGATCTTGTGATAGCTCCATCTGTTGTGCTCGATGTCGCACCTCTGACATGTTTCTCGCCTTCCTGAAATAGTGATAAGCAAGATCAAGAGGTGGATGTCGGGCTAGATTAGCAATATTAGCACTGAGATCTTCTCTCTCTCTCCTTCTTTCTCTTTTGTGACAATTCTTTTATGTGTATCCCTATTCTTCTATTTTTCCCTCAACATCTACCTGAGGATGATGAAAATCATTAAGATCTCTTTTGGTCTCTTTTATGTTGACTCAAAAGACATCCTCTCTTTCCTTTCTTCTAAGGTAGTGTCCTTTGTTTGGGGAATGATGATTAATATATGTACATATACATATATGATATACATGAGTTATCATACAACATATTGACCCCGAGGAAAGCGAAACTACCTCGTGCTTCATCTTCATTATCCTTGGGTTAATTCCTCACTTGGGGACTAAATCCTTGTGATAACGTTCTCTCTCTATTCTCTCTCTCTTGGGTGTATCCTACCTTAAAGAAATCACTCCTGATAAGGCACACATGATCTCTTTAACGTGGGGGCATACACTCCACTCATATTTTCCTTTTCGATAGTTAGAATTATTTAGTGAACTTGGATTTGCTTCATAATCTTGGTATCTTTTGTTAGGTTTCCCACAGATACTGAGAGGGGGGGGGGTGAATCAGTATCTGACCGGTAATGTAATTTTATTAAAACTGAATATGCAGAATATAAAGTAATAGTATACCGGTAAGCAAGAATTAATGCAAATAACAAAATCAAAATCATCCACATGAAAAGAACACCATAACACAAGATGTTTAACGAGGAAACCCAGTGTGGGAAAAACCTCGGTGGGATTTGTGACCCACAATATTCACTTACTGGCCAATAAGAGAATATTACTTACAATAGGGGCTTGCACATGCAGGAAGGCCAACTGCCTAGAGCTCACTACTCAAAAGAAGTCACACTGACTTACAATGAGGATTTACACAAATCCAATATTCTATACTGCTTTACAATAGCATCTTCAATGCCAGATTCAATACCGGTTCTTGCTCTATTCTTTACATATACCCTTGACCTACAATTTGCACATTAGGTCTGTCTTATAATTTATTGTAGCATTCTATACATATCCTACAAATGACTACAATGATCTCTTTTATATACAAGAGTCATTTTACAATTTGCCAAGTTGGCTTACAATGATAAACAAAATATTACATATCAAAATCCTGTCGGCCTCTGTGCCGGTATACATATTTCCTTTTGTGCCGGTGCCGGTGTAGATTGATCTTCTGATGCCAGTGCACTATCTTTCCTGTGTTATACTTTGCTGGTATAATGTCTTGTCGGTGCCATAGGATTGCAAGGTTGCCTGTATAATGCTTTGCCCGTATAATGTCTTGCCGGTACCATAGGATTGCAAAGTTTCCATCAATGACAAAACCTTCAATCACACACAATGTCTCATTGGAGTGGCCATATGCCAACATCTTTTCCATGACTCATAGTGAGGGGAACCTTGCTACTTGAAATCATGGTTTTCCCTTGTTGATCTTCCCTTTTAATTTTTCAATCGATGTCGTAAGATCCTAAGTCCACTGGGGGCTTGGTGCATCTTGCCTCCTTGACGTGGTAGAAGTCTTTCAATCTTATTACCTTGTACTTTACCAGTAGTATTGGCGTACATTTATACTCCTGCTAAAGTGGGGGCTAAATGTAGTGTCATGAAATTGCGACCCTTGCAATTGTCAACCACATTAGGGTCCTCACACACGTGATTCAAATCCCTAAGCTAGATCAGATACCGAAGACTTGCTCGCCACCTGAGAACTGCACCTTTCTTGCCCTTTGCACTTCCTGAACTGCATCTTGTCCTGCAAAAAAGGGCAGGATAGGGGCATGACACCCCTATCCTTTTCCCCATTTTGGGGCAGGACCCTTTGCAAATAAGCTTTGGAGGTTGCACATTGAACATGAAAACTCCCCTGGTGTCGACCTGCGATAGAAAATCATTCAATTAGCCCTAATTGACAAGTATTTAAGTTGCATTTCCCCTTCGATTTTGGCATAACACAGATACATGAGATCACACATTCGAGCATTCGAGAGAATTCAAGCATTCTTTTCCAGCATTGAGCATTCTCAAGTCTCCTTTCAAGCCTAGGTGTTACATTCAAGTCAAGGATTCAACCATTGAAGAAGAGATTAATTCCAATATTCAATTCCACACAAGAAAATCTATCTACATTATATCTACAACCTCCCTTGAGGTGATTTACATTTTAGTCTTTCATTTACATTCACTTCCAAGTACTTTCTTTCATCATTTGGTTAATTCCAAAACTGTGGTTTGACCTGAAGGCAAACCCCCAATCCCAACACCTTTCCCTCTCTTTTTTGTGTGTGGGTTGTAGGTGCGCAATTGTACTTTCAGATTCGGGCTCTATTTGCAGAGGTGGAAAAACCCTTTTCTTTTTGCGGATTTTTTGGAGGATCGTGTACATTCCTCCCATGATCTGAGCAACTTTTTCCCAAATTCATAGGGCGACTTCATTTCAACAGATTATTGCTAGATCCAGGTGCACAGCTTCATCCTATACTTCTATCTTGAGTTATAATCATATCTTTGTCACTTGAACACTTGATCATAAGTATGCAATTCAATCAATTCAAATCTCAATCTCAGAAGAGGGGATTCACTTATCATCACTCAGAATTCAATCTCTTTTTCTAGAGGTTGAATCTAGTGTGTTTTCCTCCCTCTTCCAATGTAATGTGGAAAATGTGTTTGAAAAGAAATCCAAAGTGAAACTTTTATCTCTCCTTGGAGGGAAGAAAAGCTTTCCTCTCGGTATCTTCATCATTCACCTTTTTCCAACATTACATTTTCCTCCCCACCTGATATCCACATTCTTGTAATGTAAGCCATTAATTAGCCTCCATCTTCTCCCCAATCCTACATCTATATTCCCCATCTAACCTGTTCTTAACCTTTCCCACCCTCCAACCCGATATCCATATTTCTTTAGTCATGTAAGCCATTGATTCGACATCTAGCCCATCAATCTGCTTCCCTCATATGTGTAGGTCGATTCCATCTTGTTCACTCACATCACTCGCCCAAACCTCTCACACTCGCCTCGCTCCCTCATGAGATGATGAGTTTTCATGCAAGTTATGAATAAGGATTGTCCTAGTAAACTAAGCTTTTATCCCATCACACTAAGCTTTCCCCCACTTTTTGAGCTTATCCCATCAAGCTGAGCTTCTTCTTGACTTGCAGATTATCCAAACACCCATCTGCATGGTCCTCATCAAATCTCAGCAATCAGTTTCCATATCTATATCCACTTGCATATCTCATATGTTCTATTTCCTAAACTTACTCCTATTAGTTATCATGATGCACCCTTCCCATGACTAGCACATTATCACAATCCTAGTCCTACTATTGGCAAGAGACGTTAGTTGACCATGTGTATGTTGTTTGCATGATTTGGTCTTTTGCTTTGATTTGCATCTTTGTGTCCTATGACTACTCTTACCTAGAGCTACCAAGATAAGTCTATATCTTGGTATGTCTTGGGTTGGCGTATACCGGGGCATGTTTTTGTGGTATGATGCATTTGAGGGTTTCTCTTGCACGATCTTGCGGTCTTACATTTACATCATTATGATTTTTGCAATCCTATGTGGATAGAGACACCTATTGTTTGAGAGTCTAGTCCATGCCTCGGATATTCACAACATCCTGATTCCTATAATCAGTAATGTAGATCATCCTTGGCAATATTAAAGTAAGTTTTGTCTCCACATCTACACAACAACAAATCACTCATCATCCATTCATTCTATTTTTTTTTCCATCATCCCCCCATCTTGGAGACTACAATTTATTCATTTTCCCTCTCCTCTTTCTTCTATCTAAGTCCTATATCATTGTATTATGGTTGGATCATTACAAAAAAATATTCACTACCATCTTTTTCCATCTACATACGCATATAGATCACCATTACAATCATCTTTTGTATTACCATTATATTAGGTTATTGCATATTTAGGTGCATCTTGTCATTATCATTCATTATCATTGCCATTTAGTTGCATTAATCATTTAGGCACATTAGTATTTAGTGATCATTATCATTATCTCATTATCATACATTATCATTTAGTCATTATAAATTGCATTCATTATCATTTAATTACATTTTATCATGAACATTTAGTTACACACCATTTAGGTACATTCATATTGTAGTCATCATAGTTGCATCCATTATAAGCATGATAAATACTACCATATTCCATTCTCATGCACATCAGGTTCAATAACAAGTATCCTATGAGCTATATTTCAACTCCAATGCAATAAAGGCAATTACACTGATCTAAAATGTATTATAAGCTATGATTTGAAATGTAATAAAGGCATGATGAAAACAGATCTGTTAAAATTATACACCCAATTCATTTTGAGACTATTAATGGTACGTAACATCAGGTTCATCCATTATATTGCATTTTACATCATTATAAGCATTACATATATCATTAGTACACATCATTATAGAAATAAATATCTCATTGTTACATTTCAACATTGCATATCATATAGTATCAGGCAGTAATACATCATGTGATAATCATTTAGATCCATCTTGCACACATATTAGGTTAGACATAATCATGGCATACCAAAAAATCACACACATTACATAAATCACATACATTCATCTCGCACCCATAGCACATTAAAAAAATCATAAATAAAACATGTGCATACATATCAAATAGGCATACATCTTGCATCACAAACATGTTAGATAATCATGTATCAAAGTATCCATCATAAATTTAAAAAATTAATCATCCATAATTAAAATAAAGTCTATAAATAGTCCATATATGCATCGCCACTATAAACATGACTCATATATATTAAAAACAATAATGTGTCCAATCATAGTACAATGATATTCCTAAAGGGTCAAAATATCACACATAGGAGCACTAGCATGTGATCTCTCTATCTATTGCCCCTCCTGAGGGCCCTACTAGTGGTGGCCAGGGATCTCTCATGCCTACACACTCTCCTGATGTCTATGTATGTGTTTGTGTCTGCCTCGACTGTGTATGCTCCACATAGGTGGGGGCTCTTTGGTCCTATGGCATTTCTCACTCATATAGGCTCCTATAATACTAAGCCTACCTCAATGGCCTCTCTGAGGCCCTCCATGCATCCATCAACTCTATGAAGAGCATCATCCTCTGTCAAGGATCTAAGGCCCTCCTCACCATGTCTATCTCCTCCTATAACCTCACTACCTCTACCTCTACTCTATTGAGCCTGACCCTCAGTGTCTCAAGCTCCCCATCCATCTAATGCATCTCCTCCCCCATCTACCCAATGGCTCCCTCAGACCTCACTACCTCTCTCCTATAGCTATCTCTCTTTGATACCGCAACCTCTATATCTATCCACAAGGCATCCCCCTCCATCCTCACCCAGTCTAGCTCTATCTATAGGTTGTCATCCCTGACCCTCTCCTACTCAGCCCTCCTCCTCTCCTCTGCTAGCTAGTCCTCCAAGCTCTATGTATGATCCCTCTTAGTTTCCCTCTCCAAAATAGCCTAAGAGACCTATCTTGCTTCCTACTTGCCCCTCTCCTAGGCATCCATCACCAACCCCTAGATCCTCCTGTTGACCCTCCCTCCCTAGCCATATCCCCCTCCCCTTCGACTATGTCATCTATTGTCGATGCTATCTCATCTGCCTTAAGGTCTCCTGGTACTGTAAGATGAATAGGCATATGGGCCTCCCACCATGCAGTATAGGCCCTCGTGCATCCTGCATCATCATTGATATGTATTTGCTTGCATCGGTCTTAAGAGATTTATCATCATTAGTCAACTTGCATCTAGATGTCATAGGAGTACATACCAATTTAGAATTTTCCAATCCAAACTTTTTCAACAACTCTCTAACATACTTTAACTGAGAAATAAAAATACCTTTACTATTTTGATTCACTTGCAATCCAAGAAAGAAATTCAACTCATCAATTATAGACATTTCAAATTCCTTTTTCATTTCACCAACAAACTTCTTGCATATGCCATCATTTCCTCCAGATATTATGTCATCCACATATACAACAACAATTAGGATCTTATTTGATTCAACTTTAAAGTAAATATTTCTATCGACAGATCCTTTTTGAAAACCTTGATTCAATAAGTACTTGTCTAGTCTTGATACCAAGCTCAGGGTACTTGCTTCAACCCATATAGTGCCTAATTTAATCTATAGGCAATATCCAGATCATCTGACAACTTAAATACTTTTGGTTGTTCAATGTAGATTTCTTCTTTTAGTTCCCCATTCAAAAATGTTTACTTCACATCCATTTGATAAACTTTAAAATATCAACATGCTACAAAAGCCAAAAACATCCTAATAGCTTCTATTTTGGCAACATCGGCATAAGTCTCTTCAGAATAAATGCCTTCAACTTGAGTGTAACCTTTGCATACCAATCTTCTCTTATTTCTTACAACATGTCCATCTTCATCCAGCTTATTCTGGAATACCCACTTTGTTCCAATAACATTGTTATCTGCCAGTCTACGGACTAGTTCCCAAGTTTGATTCTTCTCAATCTAATATAACTCTTCCTTCATAGCATTCATCCAATTCTAATCTTTACAAGCTTCTTCAATTGTCTTAGGTTCAACTTCAAAAAGTAAACATAGTAAAACTTGTTCTTCAACAACTTTACTTGTAATAACACTTCTATTCGTGTCTCCTATAATTTGATTATTAGAGTTATTCTTTTGTACATACCTCAATGTTTTAGATACAATTGTCAGAGCAACCAAAGTTTCCTTTTGCTTATCTTCTCCTCTACTCTTCTCTTCTTCTTCTTTGCTTGTGGACTCATCAGATTCATATCCTACTTGTATACCAGATTCTTTAGAAATATTTTCGTCAACCTTCACATTTGTACTTGCAATAATTTTATTCAATCTCTTGTTGTAACATTGGTAAGCCTTTCTCTTTGTAGAATATCCTTAAAATATACCTTCATTTGTTCAAATGTCAAACTTTCCAAGATTTCCTTCATCTCTCTAGATGTAGCATTTAATTCCAATTACTTTTAAATACTTTATTGATTGAATCCTTCCATGCCATAATTCATATTATGTCTTCCCATATTTCTTCCAAAATAGTACTCTATTGAGAGTGTATGTTATACTATGTATTGCTTTTCTCTAGTAAACTTCTAGTAGATTTTCTTCTTTGATCATAGTTAATTATGCCTCTTGTATAGTTATGTTAATTCTTTCCACTAGACCATTCTACCAAGGTCACCTGGGAGCAGACAAATATCTCCTAATCCCATATTTCTCACAAAAAGTGTTAAACTCGTTAGAAACAAACTCTCCTCCGTCAGATCTCAAGCATTTGATTCTTTTATCAACTTCATTTTCAACTCTAGCTTTGAATATCTTAAACTTTTCTAATTCTTTTGAATTTTCTCTTAAAAATGCAACCAAAGTCATACTATAATGATCATCAATTAAGAGCATGAAATTCCTCTCACCTTGTAAAATCCTTGTTCTAGTCAGACCGTATAAGTCTATGTGTACCAAATCTAACAGTCTGGTAGAAGATTGTTCTTTTCCTCTGAACATTCCCTTTGTCTATTTTTCCACCTGACATTCTTTGCAAATACTATTATCTGGTTTAGTCAGTCTTGGTAAATCTCTCACAACTCTTGTCAAACTAATCTTCACCAAATTGTCAAAATTGATGTGACGCATCCTCCACTGCCATAGCCAACTTTCATTAATCTGAGATAATAGGCAATGTCTTGTAGCAACTTCCAATTGATACATATTTCCGCTTGTCCTTTTTCCTGCAATAATGGTTTTGGATCTCTTTCGAATCTCACAACCACCATCCTAAAAAACAACATTGTAACCACTCTCACACATTTTTTCGACACTTAAGAAGTTAAAATATAATCCTTTCACATAGTATACATTTTTAGTGTTATGTTTTCCATCAAAAGTAATAGAACCTATTCCAACAATATATGCAGTCTGATCATCTTCAAATATAGCATAACCACCATCACACTTTTCAAGACATACAAACTTACTTTTGTCACTAGTAATATGATTTGAACATCCACTATCAATCAACCATTCATTTCTCTCTCTTCTAACATGAAATGTTGATGCAACAATTTTAAAAACATCAGATATCTCCTTATTATTACTAGGTTTAGATTCATCTTTTTCTACCAAGAACAAACAATGACCATCTTCATAATTTGACTCATTATATAAAATACTAGCATCATCTTTAACATAGTAGGCTTTCTTATTGAACTTTCCTTTGTTTTATTTAAACTATTTTTTTGTTCCTCTCTCCAGACATCTAGATGCATAGTGACCAATATTCCCACACTTAAAACATTTAAGAGGTAACATACCTTTATACTTGTCGGTTCCTCTTTTTAGCTTTCTCACAAATTTTTCTTCCATTTCATCTAGGCTCTCATCTTTTTAATCTTCATCTGAAGCTTTTGTAGCTTTAAATATTATCTTAATTCTTGTTTTGTCTTTACTAAACTTCCTCATCTCAAATGTGGTCGGGGTGCCATACAACTATTCTTTGATGAATTTAGACAAATCATAAGTTTCTTCAATAGATAAAATCTTGTCAGTGTAACATTTCCGTAAAGTCCTCGTTATATTTCCTATTACATCTTTATCATCCAAGGTGCCACCAAGATCTTTGACCTCATTCACCAAACTGTGAACCCTCTTCAAATAGCTTGTTATGTCTTCACCTTCTTCCTTCCTCAAGTTCTCATATCTGCCTTTAAAAGTTTGCATCTTAGCTAGCTTAACTCTATCATTTCCTTCATAGATGGTTTTCAATCTTTCCAAAACTTCATAAGCAGTATCTAATGCAACAACCTTCGACACTTCAATTTTAGATAGGGTTATAAAGATAGCATACCCTATGCATTCATTTTCTTCACAGGTTTCAATCTCATCTAGGGTAGTAGGACCATTTGCCGGCATCACATACTTCGTACCCATATTTGTCCAAGTCTTGTAACTCAAAGAAATCAAATAACCTCTCATCTTTAATCCCTAGAAACTATAGTTAGATCCTTCAAAGGTAGGAATAGTCAATTTATGTGCTATCAAAACTTCCTTGGGTGGTTAGTCTCACTTTCTAGGAACCAAGGCTCTGATACCAATTGTTGAATATCCTAGACAACTAAGAGGGGGGTGAATTAGTTGTACCAATTAAAATCTTTTACTTATTCCATAGAAACAGATCCAGTAAAGAAACTTGTGATTACTTAACCATAAACATATATAAGCACGAAAGAGCACTCACATGAAACATACACATGAACACCATATTTTACGTGGAAAACCCAAGAAGGGAAAAACCATAGGGAATGTTAAATCTCTTGATTATGAAACACCTATTAGGGTGACACCGATTAAGGTTATTTTTTAAATGGGTGGCTCACTGCCAAAATGCTCACTGTAGGTGGGCTCACTGCACAACTAAAACCACTAGGAAAGAAGGGTTCACTATCTAGAAGAAGAAGAAAGAAAAAAGAAAGAATCCACGAATGAAGCACAATTACCATAATGCTACAATGATGGAAGAAACCTTTGGCTCATTGCCTCTGATACCAAACAATAACAATGCACTACCATAGTGCTCAACCACAACCTCACACGCATTTGCAGAAAATAGATTTTCCTTTTCAATCCACTTGCTTCTATATGTTCTTCATTATGATCATCCTTATTTATACTGATGAAAAAGAATTTTCCCAAATTGGCTAGAAAACAATTCACTGAAACACAATTTGAAATAGGTCTACACTAAACATTCCCATGGTGAAAAGGAATGATAAGTTGAGCACACCACAATACACTACATTGATCAAAACAACATGTTATCCATACGCCATAAACATCGAAGAAAAAAAACATTCAAGGTCAATTGGAACCACAATGAACATAACAACAACCATGACTCCAAAGCACATCAACATGTCCCAATTTAGGATAGCAAAGATAAAGACATGAATAGCTTAAATCCAAAATCTCATCACCAGAAACAAAAATGAGGAAAAATGCGGAGCACTGCAAATATTGTCAAGTATCATCATCACTGAACACACTTTCAAAGCACAACTTCCGTAGCACCAAATCATAAGAATGACATCCCAAAGAAACTTCCAACAACATACCAAAACCTCATGATTACAGCTACAACATATCTGAAAGGCGGAGAACAACCAATTATTGAAATATATAATTAGTATGTTGAATGACAACCATACTGACACACCATCAACTTAACATTTGCAAAAAACATGCCTTGTGTATGTTTTGTGCATGTGGATTTTTTTACATTTCTAATCGTGTTTGTGTTGCATCTTCTATGTGTATCTCTCTTCGTGTGTGTCTTATGTATGTGTGATCCTCTTTTATCTAGCCATTGTGGATTGATAAGATCCTTATTCTAGGGGGCTATTGTATCTCTCAACTTGGAGTCATCATGTCTCTTTGATGTTTATATAGAGATACTTTCACTTCTTTATAATTTAGTATATGTATTGACACAAGATCACGATGGACTTGAAAAGAACTGAGAGGGGGGGGGGGGGGGGGGGGTGAATCAGTGACACCAAAAATAAAACTACTTCAAACACTAGCCAGTAGATGAACTTAACAAAACTTTTAAATACAATGCATGCAATCCAAAATGATATAACAACATCCACAAAAAGTAAAGCATCCACCATAACAAAAGTGTTTGTACGTGGAAAACCCAAATAGGTAAAAACCACGGTGAGATGGAACTCACAAGTTAACTATCTGCAGCAATAGGTAACTGACCAGTTAAGGTCTACAAAGTGCTCTGCTAGGAGAGAATCTTGTTAGAGATCCCAAAGCTTGATTAGAAGATTATACCTTGTTAAAGGTAGTACCCTATTAGGAGTAACCTCGGTGGAGGATTTATGAATCCAAACTAATGGATCACCCTGTTAAAGGATTTATACATTGAAGCTTGTTAGAGCTTACTCAATTAGGTGATTTGATTCTGCTTTAATTGTTAAAAAATAACAGGATTGGTTTGATCTATTCTGAGTAGCACAATACTTGCTTGATCAAATCCTTCTAAACATATTCAACACTTCTCTTCCGCATACTCTGCAACTTAACTCTTTTTTTTTCTTCGCACATAACATAACACTTCCACTTATATCAAATAATTCATCACAATGTCAATATATAGACCTTATGATTTCATGTCAGCCTTAAGAAATCATAACACAATTTCCTAGGTGCAGTGTATATGGACAAGTGATCATAACTCATCACAAAATTACCGCCAAGCAGTCGGTACTAGTAACTCATCACGATCTATGGTAACTCATCACAAAATTACCGAATACCGATTGGAACAATCAAATACCGGTTTGAGTAAAACATATGAACCATCATCCTTGAATCTCTGCTTGATCTCTATCTTGATCTTCATCTTGATGCTGACTTAGTATAACCACAGGTTGTCTCTTATGCACATACTGGTTGACACAAAGTACCGATTAGAGATAAACCTCTTAGTATAACCTCTAACATACCGGTTGACAATGTAAACAATTGAAGCTACATCGATAGTCAATATAATCATGTGTGTGTGTGTGTGAGCATTTCATTAATGACAACATATGATGAATACATTACAATCATCATCAAGCCAACAATCTCCCCCTTTGGCATTGATGGCAACACTTAGAAAATTTTACAGTAATACCGCTAAGTGTGCATACACAAAAAATTTACACATATACTCATGCTCCCCTTAATGCATACAATTATATAAAAAAATTTCAAAAACACACATACATATTTCTACTCCCCTTTTGACAACAATACCAAATTGAAAAAGCAATATATATATATATATATATAGAAAATTTGTAACAAAGTGTTTAGCATATACAAACAGAAAAAACTTGAATCAAAGTTCAGGCATAAGAAATTCTCATGAAAATAACATGGTATCTCTTCTTCAACTGTGACAAAGCATTGGTCCATGACTTCAACACGTTCTCAGTGTACTCGAATGTAGACATTAGCTGTGAATGGAATTCTTCCATTAAGTCTAGTGTGCAGGTTTCAAGAGTTGCAAGGATATCTTCTGCATTTGAGTAGGCTCTCTGTAATATGTCTACTTGTGATATGAGTAGACTCTTGAGTTCCTTGAGAGACCAGAGTCTCTTTGCCTTCTCATTATCATAGATATCCAGCCTGTTATGCAAATCATCTACAAATTTGCTAAAGGAAAATATAGAGTCCTGAAATGGGACATATGCCTTGCATATCCTTTCCAGCTCTTGCTCTATTTTTGTACGCCTTTTTGAAATGTCAGAATAAAAGAAAGAAACATTAGAAGTGGAAGCAAGATACTTTCCTCCTATTTCAATAGCTTTACTCAATAGATCTTTATTGTGCGATAGAGCCATTTTCCACTATCAATATCCTTTGCCAATTTTTCTCCATACTTCTTGTGACTCTTTTCAGCATAGAGTTGAGCAGCATCTTCTAGTGACTTGATTTGATCAGAGGCATCTGCAATTAACTGACCAAGTTTGCTAATGGGTGTAGGTAGATGTGTTGTTGATGTTTCTAGTAGCAGACTGGATAAAATATCTACTATAGTCTGAATTGTTTCAGCTTCAACCCTTTTCTCTTTTAGTCTCTTTTTATGCACTATAGATTGTATGACACTTGCAATCTTCATCATTTCCAATGCTCTCATGTTGTTCATATCAATAGGTCCTAAAATACTTAAAGAATCATCATCATCCTCATCAATTTGCTTTTTCTTTGCTGGTTCAAAGGATACAACCTTAATGATTGCTTTCTCTGTATTCTTCTCCATTTCCTTTTCAGAGGACTATGTAACAACAATTTCAGTAGACTCCTTCTGAGTAGCTTGAATGATCAGTGGAGATTGGGGTTTCTCCAGTTGTGTTGTTTCCGGTGGATTGTCCACTTTTAGTTGAGTTTCTAGTTGCTCAACTAAGGTAACCTGTACATTAGTAATTGTAGGAGGCTCCATATCTGGTGCAGTGTTGTCTCCAGATAGATCAACCGTGTCCTGAACATCATCAAAAACATGAATAATGGAGTCATCCTTTTTCCTGATAGGATAGACCTCATCAACTTGTATAATCTCTTCTTCATCCATTTTCGGTCGATTAACCATCTACAACATTATCCTCATTCATAGAGGATTGGATGAGTTCTTCCATTCTTTTGATTTCACAAGTTATTCAATGGGTTTCAGTTTCAATAATTTCCTTCTTTCCACTAAGTAACTTCAATCTTCTTGCTTTGAACATAAACTGAGATTTGTATCGAGCGACTAAGGCACTGATATCATCTTTAGAAAGTTCAGAAAAATATTTTACAAATATTTCATCAATGATTTCTTTTTCTAATTTTATAGCTTCCTCCCATTTACCCAAAAGAATAGTGTAAGAAGAATTTGAGATATCCTTTTCTAGTTCATGTGGATATCTACTGTAATGACACAAATGAGTGATTACTTGTTGAATGACTTGCTCTTTCTCATTTTCAGTGAAGGAATCAAAATGCTCTTTGACATTGTCAAACCTATTCCTCCCTAGTGTCTTCATTGTTCTTTCAAAATGGGTTTTAGGCTTGTAAGATGCTATATCAACAGGCACAGTTGCCTTTGGCACTTCCTTAACTAATTTTTCTACTCTACTGGTAGCCTTTTTCTTCTTAGGTTCTTCCTCAATATTTGAACCTTCAGATTCTGGTTGGAGAATAAGTTTTTGATTTCCTTCTTTGGTGCATTCTCCTTCTTTGTATATACTTTAGGTGCCGGTTCCTTTTTGGATTGGATACTCTAAGTCACCCTTGTAGTCTTTATCACTAGAGGTGCTTCATCAGACTTATTTTTCCTTCCTTTCACATTAGTAACAGGGGTGGTACTGGTTTCTGCTGGTGTAACTTGGACTGCCACAATGTCCAATTTTGCCTTCTTTTCATCTTTAGGCGATGCTAATAGGGTATTAGCATAACCAACCAATAGATCATAGTTCACATCATAATTCATGTCTTCCATCTCTTCTTCTCTTGGCTCAATTGCTTGCATCAAGCAAAAGTTAGTGGTGATAGTAAAGATTATGTCTTTTGCAAAGTGCCTTGCCACATCTTCTGGTAATCTCATTCTCATGCGCATCTTTTTCTAAAATTTATTAAAATACTTATTCATGGCTGCAGGGAAAGTATTCTTTATGGCCTTAATATTTTTCTTGATTTGTGTAGAGACTGGTAGGTCTTTTGACCATTCAATGTCTCCAATTCATAGTAGAAAGTTTTGGAAATAGAAGAATAACCCAACTAATAGCTGACCAAATTTAAACTTTTGACTGTTGTCCTTTTTAATAGATTGCAAATTTAGAAATAGTTGACTCCTGATAGCTTCATAGAGATCATAATTTGCATTATCAACAATCATTTTGTGATCTATATGAATTGTTGCAGATGGAACACTATTAAGTCTACTAGAGTAAAATACTTGGTATCCTATCACCATTGCTGCTAGTTTCACTACAGGGTCTTTAATATTGTTAACAGAAAAGGCACACCCATCATCAGAAGTAGAACCAGTTAAAGAGAATACCATATCTTTTGAAATTCGTCTTAGAACAGGTACTTCACCGTTTGAGAAATAACCAGTTACAGCTAGAATGGCTTACTTAGTTATTGTGTGAGTTCTCTCTAAATACATGTTCTCTCCATGAACTCGACTCAAAATGATTCTAATATGTTATTCCTCAAAATCTTCAAGAAAGTAAGCTGCATTATGAAACCCTTTTTGAAAACCCTAGCACACTTTGTTTCAATATTTCCGTTCTCATCACAAAGTGATTTCAATTGAGTATAAATGTATAGAGATCCTAGATCTTCTATCTTGCAGTCAATATAACTAGATAAATCACCTTTGACCAAAACTCCACTCGGAACTTGTGACAATGCATTATATGACAAAATTTGTTTTGCCTCTACAGCTTCCATAGGCTCAGAAGTAATCATTAACCTCTCTACAGTCTTTGAAGTTGATGACATTCTAAATGAACAAGATTCGAAGTAGGATGTTCAAATTAATACCTTGTTCCACGCATGTTGCCCCGTTTACCAGTTGAAATACCCAAGTGCACACTAGTTTGACCTTCTGCAACCTTCAATTCAACTTGATTACACAAATCACAAAGCAATTCAAAAATTGACAACAAATAATATTTCTCAGCTCAGCAAGCACATCGATTTCTTTTCTCGAATGTGTTAGGATAAAAATGACAAAGTAAAACTCACTTTTATCATTTTTACCTACTACATTAAAGGGTCCCCTATTAGGGTTACAAACACAAATTTCACCGCTCAAGGAGAAAACCAATTGATAACATATTGACAAAAAGTTACCAAAATTTCATGCTTCAAGATTCTTTTATCGCTCATTTTTCTCAAGGAGTCTGGAGGTAATTTGACCGTTAAGATCCCCTTAGCCACAATTAAAAAGGCTTAAGTCACCCAGGGTCCTCTTCATTAGGTGAAGGAACAGTTTCTTCTCCAGGCGATTCAACACTTTTCTTCTTCCAAATGTGATTCATTTCTTCTCTGGTTTCTTCAGCATTAACTTTCTGCTTTCCTTTCCGAACCTTAGAAGAATTGACCGGTTTTCTATTTCTGGATCTACAAAATTTTGCTTAGTGCCCTGGTTTGTTACAGTGATAACAGGCCATACCAGATGATCTCCAAGGTCCTGCATTTCCTCTTCCTGTTCTTCTTTTATAGTTCATAGCCACAGGACCAAAGTTATTACAGATGGTGCAAATGACATTTGTTACCTTTTCCATCTCAAATAGACTAAATCGGTTTCCGTAGGGTCTTTGCCAATTTAGGTTTACCCGATTGTCAAAATTGCTCATCTGGTCACCATTTGGTCTTGGATGCAAGTGCGGTACGGGATTGTTTGCTCCATATCTGCACTCAACAGATCTATGTCCATACATTCCACATGTGAAGCAATGACCTTCAAATTTATTGGATACATACCTAGCATTAGTGTTTTAACTTGCATTCTGTTAGGTTTGTCTCTACAAACATTTGCAGTGTGACCGGTTTAATGGAAAACAAAACAAATAGGTTTAAAGACCTTACCGGTAGGATTATTGATCTTACGAGCAGATTTGTTCTTAGGAATGTTGTTATTTTTACCGAAGGATTCACCTTTTTCAGATGTGTGAAACCAAGTCCAGATATATCACCCTTCATCCTTTGTGATTGAATTTATTCTTCTAGCATGGTAGAACTTCTGTTGAACTTCTCCAATTTCTCATTGGCTTTAGTAAGCTGTTTGGTGAGATCTTCATTATGCTTTGATAGTTTCTCTCTTAGATATGACGCAAGTTCAAGATCTACCTATAGGTTCTCCTTTTCTTCTCTTTTGGTAACTAAATTCTCATGCATAGTAACATTTTCCCGCTTGACCTTGGCAATCTCTTGATCTCATTCCTTGATAAGATCTTCAACAGCTCTTTTGGCTTCTAGTTCCTGATTCATGCGTATAGTGAGACCTTCTAGCTCTCTCCTCAGATTAAGTTTCTCACCATTAACTTTTCAACTTCCTCTACTAAAGCATCAATATTGGCTTCCTCTAAAGAGCTATTATCAGATATCTCTAACAGTTGTTCAGTTATCTCTCTCCTTTTGACTTGTGAAGCTTTCAGGTTGACCCTAAAGGTTTCAAGCTCATTTCTGCTAGCTTCTAGCTCTCTAGCCATCTCGAAGTAGCTCATGTCCCCCATGGTGGTTTCAAGGCTCCCTTCTAAGTGATTAGGATTCAAAGAAGTTAGGCTCTGATACCAATTGATGGACTTGAAAAGCACTAAGAGGGGGGGTGAATCAATGACACCAAAAATAAAACTACAAACACTAGCCGATAGATGAACTTAACAAAACTTTTAAACAAAATGCATGCAATCCAAAATGATATAACAACATCCACAAAAAGTAAAGCATCCACCATAACACAAGTGTTTGTACATGGAAAACCCAAATAGGTAAAAACCACGGTGAGATGGAACTCACGAGTTAACTATTTGCAGTAATAGATAACTGACCGGTTAAGGTCTACAAAGTGCTCTACAAGGAGAGAATCTTGTTAGACATCCCAAAGCTTGATTAGAAGCTTATACCCTATTAAAGTTAGTACCCTATTAGGAGTAACCTTGGTGGAGGATTCCTGAATCCAAACTAATGGATCACCCTGTTAAAGGATTTATACATTGAAGCTTGTTAGAGCTTACTCGGTTAGGGGATTTGATTCTGATGTAATTGTTAGAAAAAATAGGATTGGTTTGATATGTTCTAAGTAGCACAATACTTGCTTGATCAGATCCTTATAAACATATTCAACACTGCTCTTTTGCATGCTCTGCAACTTAACTCTTTTTTTTCCTTCGCACATAACATAACACTTTCACTTATATCAAATAATTCATTGTGATGTCAATATATAGACCTTATGATTTCATGTCAGCTTTAAGAAATCATAACACAATTTCCTAGGTGCAATGTATCTAGACAAGTGATCATAACTCATCACAAAAATTATCACCAAGCAATCAGTGCTAGTAACTCATCACAAAATTACCGAATATCGATTGGAACAATCAAATACCAGTTTGAGTAAAACATATGAAACGTCATCCTTGAATCTCCGCTTGATCTCCATCTTGATATTCATCTTGATGTCAACTTAGTATAACCACAGGTTGTCTCTTATGCACATACCGATTGACACAAAGTACCAGTTAGAGATAAACTGCTTAGTATAACCTCTAACATACCCGTTGATAGTGTAAACAATTGAAGTTACACCGGTAGTCAGTATAATCATGTGTGTTTGTGAGTGTTTCATCAATGACAACATATGATGAATACATTACAATCATCATCAAGCCAACAAATCATCCCCTGACTAAAGTGGGGGAGTACCTATTGTCGTGCTTGTGGAGTAGGGTACCTGTAGCTGCAACACAAACACTCAATAGATCATTAAAAGAATGGTTAGAAAATTAAAAGCAAATGAAAGATAAACCATGAAAAAGTGACCTATCGCCTCCTAAGAGATGCGAGTATGGATTTTCTCTCAGATCTGGATAAGCAATCCCAGTGACCTGACTACACCTAGACGAAGGATTTGAAATGATGATGATATGCAAGCTATATGAGATTGATTATTCTATATTGATCCAAGAGTATAATTAAGCTAATGATATGCATGATTAAGCTATGATGATGATGCAATTAAGCTATAAAAGAGATTGATTAAGCTACATGATTCAACAATTATGCTAGAAAATGATCAAATTATACTAGATGTAAGATGCAATGCCTATAATAACAATGCTCAAATGATATGCTAAAATGGATATACCTATAGTAACAATGAATAAATTGATATGAGATTAGATCCTTTGTGCTTCAAAATGGGGGATATTTATAGGATTTCCCAGGGTAGGGGTGAGGTGGGCAAGAATCAACGATCAAGATTGAGTTTGAAGATATCAAGGGTGAAATTGGAGGAGGTTGGAGAAGAGGTTGGAGGAAGGGACACTTGTCATCTCTGTGGTGACAAGTGTTAAGGAGCCTTGCTCATAAGAGGGCAAGTGTCAAAGAGAGGAGACATGTGTCCAAAGTGCCATCTGTCTCAAGGGGAGAATATCCACACCATAGGAGGTTAGGATAAGGAGGTTCGGAGACATGTGGGTAATTTGAATTTAAAAATTCAAATAATAGGATAAGGCTAATTAATTTTCAACAACTCATAAATTGATATGTTTTAATTAATTAGGGGATTAGAAGAAATGAATTAAATGGGTGGAGGATTAATTAATTTGAATTAATTAATCAAAGGGGACTATTGAAATGAACCTATTAAATAAATCCTTAGATTTATTAATAAGTAGATGAATGGGAGAATTTAATCAAATTGCTAATGAATTCAATTAAATTAGGAAGGGGGATTAATTAAATAATTGCTTATTCGATTAATTATCTTCAGACCATTTATAGGTGTATAAATTTTGCCCCTTTGAAGTGAGGTGTGATGACACATTGATTCAAAAAATAATCTCATTTTGATGATGGTATTGGTTCGATAGGATGCCCCAAACAATGATTGATAAATTGTAGTATGATGATGCCCCCTCGGGAGATCAATTGAGATAATTGATCATTGGAGTAGTTGCATTGTTGTGAAATTGATTTCCCAATGAAAGTGCGAGTTCTTTGATTATGGTGATGTTGTTCTCGATGTGATGATTGATAAAGCTTGATTGATTAGATTGATAAAGTTGAGATTTAGTTTGGTTTCAGGAATGACACCTCTTGTATAAGACAAATATGATCAAAGCATCTGGTTTTAGGAACGATATATCTTGTATAAGACTTGATCAGAACATCTGGTTCCAAGAAAGATACATCATGTATAAGACATGATAGAATAGATTAGATGCGATCAATTGATAGAATTGATAAGGTTGATTGGATAAAGAACTAAAATTTTGTTCATATTAGGTTGCAGGAAAATTCAAATATGTTCATGTTGGTTCTATTGAGGGGGTAACATAATATTTGCATTGGGTCGACAATATCTGGAGAGAGATGAGTCATTAGTCTGATTGTGCATACACTTATGATGATGCTTTGATAATTCTCGCGATAGATTTAACCTTGGATAAGATGAGCTTGTGGGATCCCATGCAAGAATGAAATGCAAGCTAAATGCAAATGTGAATACAAATGAAATGTAAAGCTACGATCGGACTAGTCATTGGGTTATTGCATTTTTTCATCATTGAGATTTTTAAAATGTGGGAAGTGAGTGCAAATATCGATGGTATAGTTAAACCATGATGACCAAAGCACTTATTTCCTGGATTTTGATATTGCAAGTTATCACAAGCATCGAGGTATAATTGAACCAAGATGACTTGAGTGTTGCTTGCATAAAACATGTAGTATTAACCATTTCTATATGCAAATCAGAAATGTCTTCGATGATACTTCGATGATCATGTCTTGAGACAAATTTACACATATTAATGATTAATTTACAAACAACAGACAAGAAAAATGTCATGCTCCTTCTGTGTTCCTCTATTCAGAGACATCATGGAGTTACTCATAAATCATGATAGCGAAAATAAAGATAGAAAAGTTGAACCAAAGTGTTAAAAGCATTATCCAAAAGATATCATCCATTAAAAAGTGTGTAATGTGCTTAGACTGACATGTGATAGTTTGATGGTTGACAATTTGATCTCGTGTTCAACGTTGGATGTGTCTCATTTTTCGATTGACAAGAGTTTCCTAACTATTGTTCTTCCTATTTGATTAACCCCAAAATGATGAAAATTTTGCCCCCAGCTAGGTGCAGGATTTTGCCCCAAGCCTAGAAACAAAGTCATTATGATATACCCAATGATCCAAACCACGGTGAGAAATCAGCTGCAATGCCTGCGTATGTACAAAGGATTATTATGGATATGAACAACATTGATGGAAAATGAATGCAAGCGGAAGGATGCATGAACTAATAGATGGAAGAGCTAGCCGACAGATAGCGTCTGTTTGCTAGGTTTTCACCATCTGTTTTTATTGCACTTTTTCTCATATTTGATTTTTTTTTCACTGTTTTCGCTGTTTTTGTATTTTCTACTTTTTCACTTTTTTGGATTTTCTGCTTTTTCACTGTTTTAGGATTTTCTGCTTCTTGCACTGTTTTTGGATTTTCTGTTTTTTCAGTATTTTTAGATTTTCTGCTTTTTCACTGTTTTTGGATTTTTCTACTTTTTCAGACATAAAATTTCTTTAGATGCATGCTATTGATGGGTTCCTCAAGCTAATCCCCATTGTGTATTGATAGTTGATATGCTCCTGGCCCAAATACTATTGTGACCATAAACAGACCTAACCATTTTGGTTCAAACTTCCCTTTCTTTTCTCGATCTTCTTGGTTGTGTGGATTTTCTTTTAGTACTAGTTCCCCAACTTGAAATGCTCTTAGTTTGACCTTGTGATTATAACTTCAACAAATTCTTTGTTGATATGCCTTTAAATGATCAAAGGCATTTTGTCTTCGTTCATGGATCAATTCTAACTCTTGCAATCTAGATACGTGTTGTTCTTCATCTAGGATAAGGCCCTTTAATGATACTCGTAGAGAAGGTATCTCTACTTCTATTGGCAGTATTACTTCAGATCCATAGACAAGAGAGAAAGGTGTGGTACCTATTGGTGTGTGGATACTGGTACGGTAGGCCCATAGAGTAGGGTTCAATTGAATATGCCAATCTTTGGCAGCATCATTTACTATCTTTTTGAGGATTTTCATAATGGTTTTGTTTGATGCTACTGTTTGTCCATTCCCTTGTGGATAGTAGGGTGTGGAAAATTTGTGTTGAATTTTGAATTTCTCACATAGCTCTTGTACATCCTAATTCTTAAACGGTCGCCCATTATCAGTGATAATGGTCATGGGTATGTCGTAGCGATAGATGATGTAGTTCAAGATAAATGCAGCAATTTGTTTTCTTGTGATATTGATGAGAGGTACTACCTCAATCCATTTTGTTAAATATTTTGTAGCTACAAGGATGAATTTATGATCATTGGATGAAGAAGAATTTATCTTTCCTACTAGATCAAGACCCCATTGGCAAAAAGGCCAAGATGTTGCAAAAGCATGAAGTTCTTATGCTGGTGCATGAATCAAATTCCCATTGATCTAACATTGTTTGCATGTTTTAGCTATCTAAAAAGAATCTTGTTCCATAGTTGGCCAATAATAGCCCAAGCGTATGAGTTTTGTCGAATGGGTAAGACCACTGGAATGAGTTCCACAAATGTCGTCATGGACTTCATTTAAGGCATTCTCAAATTCTTCTTCTTTGAGACATCTTAAAAGAGTATCATCTAGACCTTGTTTAAAAAGGGTATCCGCGACAAGAGTATAATGGGAGGATTGGCGAATAAATTTTCTCTTTTGGTTCTTTGACAAATCAGGAGGTAGGGTGTTATCTTTCAGGTATGTCTAAGTTTGGCCATAGTAGGAGGAATCATGCCCAACAAGGTGACAAATATTTTGGGAATCAGGACAATTAAGTGCAGGGTAAAACAACTCTTCCACCAAGAATTCATAACTCTCTTGATTTTCCTATGTCTGAAAGAGAGAAGCAAGTGTTGCCATGACATTTTCTGCTTTGTTGTCATTCCTTAGAATCTGCTAAAAATTTATTTCTACAAAATATTTCTTGACATCATCAACCATCTTCTTATAAGGCATTATGGTGCAGGAGCACCTATGGAGCACCTACGAAGACCTATGGAGGCAAGGTGCACTAGGGTCACTGATAGGCCCTCACGAAGAATAAATGAGAAATGAAGTCTAAAATTCCTTTAAGGTCTTAAAACAATGTAATCATGGCCAATAGAGCCAATAAATGCAATGAATTCTAATGAAAAGGTCAAAAAGTGTAAAATTGTCAAAATTGGCAATTAAGCCTAGAAAGGGCTAAAATTGGGTTTTGAAGGGTAGAATAGGTTTGTGAGGAATAAAATATGTTTGAAACATTTATAAGGTCATATTAAGACCATTTTTATGTGTTGGTAGAGTTAGAGGTCAAGTTGTTTCATATTGACAACTTTGTTTGTCAAATGACAACTTTTTGAGCAACTTTTATTGTCAAAATTGCAAAAAATGACAAAAATAGGTGGTTAGAGGTAGTTGGGTGGTTATGGTTTGGTCTTGAAGGCCGAGAGTGCTATAAAATGTTGTAAAAAAATTATATTGAGAGATATGGTGAGTGTATGGTTGAAGAAAATCATTTGGAGCAATAAAAACCACATTTTCATGTGCATTTTATGAGTTTTCAACATGGACAGTCAAATATTTTGTTAATTTTGATGCATTTAATGTTTGTATTTTAAATATTATTGTTTTGGGATGATAAAGGAATGATATAAATTTGTTTTTGAGATAGTGGAATTTGATTTGGTGTTCATTTGATAAAGATATCAAAGTTCTAGGCTTACCAGTGGCTTCTTAAATGTGATATCTTTTGTTTTTATTCTTAAAAAATCCTCATTTTGGGAAGGGATGAGGAAAAGGATGTATTATACCTTTCCAAGGTGTGTGCAGGGTTCCATGAAGGAGTTTTCACGTGCATGCAAGATTTTTTTATGATTGTTGTTGTCACAGGGGCAGATTGACTATTACAGTCAAATGGTGGAGGCTTTGCTTGTTATGGCAAAGCATGTTAAGGCTAGAAGGGCTTAGGGGAGTTTTGGTTGGTGTTTTGACAACATTCCTAATGTTTTGGAGCAAGTGGAGTGCCCAAGGAAAGGCTTAAACTAGTGGGTTTCCAAAGATAGTAGCAGACTGTCATAGTGTGACAAAATGACAGTCACAGAAAATGTGGCCTAATACGAGGGTAATATCTCAAAGTTGAACCATTGGATTTGTCTAAATTTTAGATATATTGTTATAAATCACGGTCTTCAGAATATCACCAGAGCGATTGAGGATTTTTGAGCCTATTCAAAAGTTATATATCTCTGTGTATAGGTATATCTAAGAGGACGACAAGAAGGTAACTTTGGTTTTATTTAATGAAAGTGTTGAGCATTTTTGTTTTATGAACCTAGTTTGAAGTTTAGGGGGTTGTAATAATTTGAAATGAAATGTGGAAAGAGTATACCTTGGTGTTAGGGTATTGAGGAGGCTTAGGAGCCAAGTGTTGATCCTAGAGTTGGGTCCAAGGGAGTGAGTAGGTTATCAAAACCTTAAGAGTGCAGCCTTGGGCAATTGATGAGATCATCAATCATGATCAATAGGAGTTTGAATGGGGAGTTGGTTTCACCTAGCATGTAAAAGGATCCTCTGGAGTGTCACCTTGAGTGACTGAACCCTTGAGAGTTCTAGAGTAGGGGATCCCTCTGCATCACATTAGCTTTTCATCCTTTGTTTGATAATTGGCATTGATTTGATTGATGACGAGCTAAGAGTCTCCAAATACTTGAAGTTGTGTAATGTTCCATTCTATAGCCATTTTGATACATGTAACCAAAGCTTCATATTCTGTTGTATTGTTAGTACATGGAAAACTTAATTTGTGTGCTTTTGGAATTGTATGACCTTGTGGTCTGATGAATAGAATGCCTTCTCCTGATCCATGTTGTGTATATGAACCATCAAAGTATAATTGCCATGTTTTTGTGGTGACCGTTAAGATATCAACATCGAGAAACTCAATCTGTAAAGGATGATCATCTTGAAGCGGTGCCTCTGCTAATTGGTCTGCAATGAATTGCCCCTTTATAGCTTTTCTTTCAACATACTCAATATCAAACTCTCTTAGAATCATAATCCATTTTTCTAGTCTTCCTGTTAATGTTGGCTTCTTGAGAAAATACTTCAATGGATCAATTTTAGCAATCAACTTGATGGAGTGAGATAGTAGATAGTGTCTTAATTTTTGAGAAGCAAAAACTACCGCCAAGCATGCTTTTTCTGTTGGTGAATAGTTGATCTTGTATCCTACTAATGTTTTTCTAATGTAGTAGATGGCTCGTTCTTTTCCTTCATTGTCATGTTGTGTAAGCAGAACTCCTAATGATACTTCAGTGGTTGATACATAGAGTAACAATGGCTTTCCTGGAATTGGTGACATTAGGATGGGTGGTTGCATGAGATAGGCCGTGATCTTGTTGAATGCATCCTCACATTGATGGTCCCACCTAAAATTAACATTTTTATGCAATATATGAGTAAATGGTTGGCATTTATCGGCTAGTTGAGCAACAAATCTTTTGTTTGACTACAGTCTTCCTTGGAGTGATCTTAGTTGACTGATATTTTGGGGGAGATGTCATTTCCATGATTGCTTTGACCTTAGCTGGATCTACTTCGATACCTCTAGCCGAAACAATGTAGCCCAATAGCTTTCCTGAAGTGACACCAAAGGCACATTTCTTGGGATTGAGTTGTAGCTTATACTGTTCTAACCTGTCAAAGATCTTTTCTAGTATTCATATATGCTCTTCTCTGTTGTATGATGTGGCCAATATGTCATCCACATAATCTTCCATGAATGTATGCATCATTTCATGGAATATCATTGTCATAGCTCTCTGATATCTAGCACCTACGTTCTTTAGTCCAAAGGGCATGACGTTCCAATAGAAAGTACCCCACGAACATGTGAAAGTTGTCTTCTCTTGATCTTCAGGTGCTATTTTAATTTGATTGTATCTGGAGAAACCATCCATTAGAGAAAAAATGGAGTGTCCAATAGTTAAATCCATAATGATGTCAATGTTAAGCAAAGGAAAGTCATCCTTTGGACATGCATTATTAAGATCTCTGAAGTCAGTGCATATTCTGATACTTTTATCTAGTTTGGAAATAGGAACGATGTTGGATACCCATTGAGGATATGTGATAGGTCTGATGAATCTGACATCCAGTATTTTCTTTAGTTCTTCTTTGACCAAGAGAGCGATATGTCGATGCATCTTCCTTAATTTTTGTTTAACTGGTTTTGGCTTTTGGAATGACATTTAAGTGATGCATAATAAGCTTTGGATCCAATCCTGGCATGTCTTCATATGACCAGGCGAAATTGATTTGTCATCTTTTGAAGAATTCCATATATTGTTGTATTTCTTTCTCTAACAGAGGATTCGTTGGATGGAGAATCTTTGGTTTCTCTGTTGTCCCAATATTATCTACCTCTGTTGGTTCGACCAAAATGGATGACCTTTCTTGATAGTGCACAGGTAAAGTGTCGAATCTCCCATCTTCTGGTGCCTCGAGGAGGATTTCACCATTATATGTGTCCTTTCTTTTTACTTTTTCCTGATCTAATGTTGCCAAGAAATGGTTTTCAACATTAGAGCTGATATTGTTTTCTTTATTTTCACTTTTACGACTGGGAGATTTGGCACCCACTTGACTCGAAGATGCGTTGTTGAAATTCCTGGTGAAATTTGTTGTAGGTTTGATTGCATTAAGATATACAGATATGGCATGGTCAATAGGAAAGGTATCAATGACAGTATGTCTTTCATTTTCCCAATCAATAAGTTCAGGGTGGATTAGAGGTAAGGGGTCATCAGGTTGATATGTTTCGAGGCTATCAAAGGTCATGATAGATGTGTCAAAGTTTTTGATATGTATGTCAATATCTAGAAGGGTACTCTCATCATAATGACCTCATGAAAGGAGCTCATGATCATCCTCAATTAAGTCCAAGTCAGTCGAATGTGATTCTAATTCAAGTGGGTTAGTTCCTAACGTTTTCCCTACATACGTGTGAATCAAATCGACTCCTACATATTCTTCAAAGCAATGTTGTTCAGATGAATCTTCAGAGTGATAGGAATCCCATTCCCATTCATTAGAATCTATCTCACTTGCAGCTTGCAATCTACAGATTTGTTCATATAGTGTTTGATTTGTTTCTTCTTCTTTTCTTGCTATATCTTTTCTTCTTTCATATTCAACTTCTTGCGGACTGAGATTGAGTTATGTCAACCTTGCTATGAGTTCTCCTTGATTAGTACTAGGTTCATGCTTGTTTTGATTGAGATTTAATGCTTCTTGGGAGGTACCATTAGTTTTTTTTACCTGTTGATTTGAGGATTGCTTCTTTTTCCATTTTCATGTTTGCTTGTGTTTGTTGTTTGGCAGATGCTTCTTCCCTTTCAATTGAAAATTGTTCTTATTTGTTTTCATATTCCTCTTGTTTTTTGCTAGAAGATGTATCTTATGGTAGAGTAACTTGTCCATACCCTAAGCCTGCTTTGTCTGTAGCCTGCTGAGTATGAGGTTGCATAGGTTATGAGATACCTTCTTTTCTTTTTCCTATAGGACCTGTTCCAGTGTACCCCATTTTTTGAATAATGTTAAATCCTTTTCCATACTTTTCTATAGGTATTCTGACATTGTTGATCTTTTGTTAGACTCCTTCATCCTTGTATAGCCACTATAGCACATTTGTGTCCTATGTTTCCTCTGTTAAGGTCCCAGCACTAACAAATGCTCCATCAAATATTGGAAGATGTTTCACAATTGGTTGTTGTTTAGAGTTTGATGGTTTTCCATAGGACTTAGGAGAAAGTGGTAGTTGTGATATTGAATATTCTTCATTCCCTCTATCTCTTAGACAAAATTGAGGAAAATGGTTTTTCTTTGGTTTGTGTGTTTGAAGATGATGCCTCCCTATTATGAGGAACAATGACCTCTTGAGTTGGTTTTCAATTACTACAGTATTGAAATGGATTTGAATCTATTGAGATCGTGATTTCCTGCCCATTGTAGGGAAATTTTAGGCACGGATGATATGTTGATGGAATAGCCTGTATGTCATGTATCCAGGGTCTTCCCAAGAGTATGTTGTATGATAAGTCCAAGTCTAGAACTTGGCATGATGTGTCTTTCTGCAAGGGTCCTACTCTGATGGGTAACATCACAATTAAATTTAGAGGAACATTCTTCTTCATCATATGCTTTGATGGTGATGTTTTTCTGGGGATCAATTGCATCTTTTTAATAACCTAGAGCATAGACAAGACTCAAAGAGAGAAAGTTTAGGCCAACTCCACAATCTATTAGGACGTGTTTAACACACGTCTTGTGAATGAGGACTTCAATATGCAAGGGAGCATTATGGGGATGTTGCAAGGACATGTCATCTTATTTGGTGAATGATAAGAAGTGAGGGGTTGTGAGATGGTTTGGAATTGATCTATATCAAGATAATTAGAAACTGTTGTATCTACTAATGCTCGTTCAATAATTTCTTTGTGTGCAGGTGAAAGCTTTAAAATTTCTAAGATGGATATTTGTGTAGGCAGTTTTTGTAATTAATCCACTAGACTGTATTATTTTGCAGTGGATGACATGGTAGTGATAGGACCTGACAAAAAAACTTTAGCTTTGTTTCTTGTGATAGCATGAGAAGGTTCTTGATGTTGCTTTTCTTTAACTACAATCACATTTATCACATTATCATATGTATGAGCGTAGTTTACCTTTTCTTTACCCTTACCATTATGTGTTGTTGATGATTCACCCTTCTCATAGTTTGGAAATGGATTTTTGAAATTTGTATGAGATTTGTTTTTCGTATGTCCATCCACAGTTATTACTCTATTATCAATCAAATCTTGGATGACATATTTCAACCGCTGACAATTATCTATGTGATGTCCCTTATTTCAATGAAAATCGCAATAATGGTTATTGTTCCACCAAGAGGGTTTCACTTGAGGTTCGCAATTCCTTCCTTCTAGCAAAGTAACCAATTTGTTTGTGAGAAGTGTCTTTAGTGCTGACCCAAGTGGTTCACCAATGTTTGTAAATTTCCTTCGAAAGAAATTGTTGAAAGTTGATTTTTGGTGATTGTTGTTTTGTTGAGCCGCTATTGAGTGAGTAGATAAATTCAAAATTGGTTGTTTCGGTTTTACATTGTTGTTATCCACTATTCCATCATTGATGACATTTCGATTTCTATTTCAAGATTTAGGCTTATCATTGTTATTGTTGCTAACATTGTTGTTAAGAGGATTAACTCCTTCTTTGTATAGCTTCAACTCACCCTTCTTTACCATAGCTTCTTCCATTCTAATACCATTATCAATCATCTTTTCAAAATTTTGATGGCATTGCATTATGAGATGATAGCTCATTTGTCCATTTAGGTTGTCGATGAATATGTCTATTTTCTTGTATTCCGGCACCGTTCGAGGATATTGTGAAGCTAACCGTCTCCATCTCTGTAGAAATGTCATGAAAGATTCTCCACTCTTTTGTTTAGTATCACATAAATCGAGCATTGTTACCTCATGTTGGATATTGTAAGAGTATTGTGAAACAAACTTATCCACCAATTCTGCGAATGATCTAATTCCAGGTGGAAGTTTGGATAACCATCCCATAGCTAGTCCACTTAAGCTCTTTGGAAATAATCTAATCAGGTATGTGTCTTAATGTGTAAACTCCATACTCATCGTGCAAAATTCTCATATATGATCTTGGGGATCAATGCTTCCATTGTATTTATCGTATCGAGGAGTTTCACAACCTATAGGAAATGGTATCATGTTTAGATTTTTTTTGAATGGGTAAGGACAAATTTCTTGAAGCGAGTATCTTCTAACAGTTCCTCTCTGCATATCTTGAATTTGTGTTTGCAGTGTTTGTATTTGTTGTGTAAGAGATGTGATAGGATTATCAACATGATTTGTTCTTGTATAACCATGAGTGTGTGTTCTAGTATGATCTTGATCTCTTCTTGTATCATCTCAAACCCTTCTTGTGTCCTCATTAGATTTGACATGGTTGAGAATTTCTACATCATCCTTTTTGGGAATGGAAGTTTCATCATTAGCTCTTGTGTTATCAGGAATTGATGTGTCATCATTTTTTAGACCGAAAATATCCTCATGTCCTTCATTGTCATGGGAAGAGTCACTTCTCTTTGGTGCTAATTTGCTCACATCAAAATCTTGGGGAGTGTAGCACCAGATTTAGCTAACATTAGAAAGTATTTTACTTTTTCTCCCTTAAAATATTTTTGCCATAAATTTATCGAATTTTGGATCTTGCTTGATTTCTCTTGAGATGTTGTCATGTTATTTCCCCTTCTTCTTGTATTTCATTTTCGTGTTCCATATTTCTATAATCTTTAGTTATTTCAAATGTTTCAATTTTCGTTGTTGCGATCTTTCGTCTATGCGCTCTAGTTAAAATGGGCATACACGTGTGTTGGATATTGTGCAAGGATTTGATTGTCTAAAATTTGTCTCGATAAGTGATCAACTATCAATGTAGATATGATAGAGTGATATGACATGAAAAGATAATTCAAGTGTTTAAAAGTTTACAAGTTTTTTTGATCTTCGGTTTTGGAGTGCAATGATGATGATTTTGATAAAACCAAGTCCAATAGGAATGATATATCCTATGATGTGGGACAAGGTTATCCTGACCAAAAATTGTAGTTTCATGATAGAGGATGATAGATCCTGATGAGAAACTATGTTTTGTGTGATCAGTTTATCAAAGAGGGTGATAATGCACTTTGAGATGTTTAGATCTTGAACTTGTTGAAGGCGAATACATGAAAATCTTGAGGTGTCTATTTCTAGAATCCGATTTGACAGATGATAACTTGACCAAGCGAACCAAGAAGACAATCTAAGCAAAAAATGATAGATATTAGGTGTTTATGCTCACTGTAAATTGACCAAGCAAATATGACAGATCTGAAAAAGACATGCAAGAAGACAGCTCTGGACTGACAAAGATAGAAATTTGTACGACAGTTTAGACAGCCCCAGACAACAATTTAGACAGGCCCATACGACAAACTAGAAATCTCACACGACAAAGGCATAAACTCGTACAAGCTTTCTCAGAGAACCAAATGACAAAAGATAACACAAAATCCCTTGTTAAACTAACTCGTACGGCAATTCTAACTAGAACAAAAGATAAACTAGATTTCTTGTACAACAAACTAGAAAGCTCGTACGACTTAGGACAGAACAAAGACAAAAATTTTGTTTGGACAACTTTTTGATCAATGAAATTTGATGTTTTGCTTCTATTTTCCATTTTTTTAGATGTCTCATTTTTTTTTTCAAGGATGAAGACACAACAAACAAGTGATATGATAAATGAACTCAAGCACAACATGCTAAATCCTAAGGAAGTTAGCTAAGAGAGAAAACCTTTGCTTGCAAACTTAGGTACACACCCAATAGCTAATTAGAATACGACCGTTGAGTCTCACGCAATGGATTCTCAACGTTGTATTATCTAACTCCAAATGCTAATGGGGGCATGAAATGGCAAGTGTCTTGGGAAAGTTACTATCTGTCTTGTACAAATATTATCCCCCTTTCGGAGGTGAATCGGGTAGCTTTTATCTTAGGGTTCGTAGTAAGGGTTTCTGTTTGAAACTACCCCTTGTAGTCACGCAAGCACGATTGAGGCCTATAGCCCAACAAGGTACCGAAACAAGAAGTAGTCACGCAAGTGTGATTGAGACCATGAGGCCCTACTAAATGTACGATATGAGAGATCTCAAAAGAGAAAACTCAAATAATCCCATCCTCTGAGACTTTAATTCTAAGAGGCCTATTTTTTAGAGTGAGTTGGAAAGCTTAGGTCTAGTTGTACTCACTTGGGTTGTTCTCACAGGGTGATTACTTTTTCCCACTATGACAGGCTTGCTAAAGGTAATCAAATCTCAAACATAGAAGCGCTTCAACGATCAGGATTTTTGATTGTCCAAATGGACAAGAGCATACTCTCCTACCTTGTAGACAACTTCTCAAACATAGAAAACATGATGTTCATTTACCATTAGAAAAATAAGTGTGCCTAGAAAACTTAAAGAAGACACAAAGTTTGGTTGAGTTCTCTTAGGCAACCTACAAAATAGATACGTTAGTAGTCATGTTGTTTCAATGAAATGAAGCTTTGACAAGCGTAATCTTCGGCAATTGTCCTGCAAAAACCAGTTAGGCTGCTAGAAAATTCACAAACAGACCAAGGTTAGCATTAGTAATAGCCAAATTGAAGCATGAAAACCCTAAAATGTAATCTGTTTTGAAAACACAAAAGAAGAAATTTGTACGAGTATTCTCACCTACTCGTATGAGTATTCTCACATACCCATATGAGTGAACAAAGAAATTCGTACGGTACTGTAAAGGTACTCGTACAAGATTATGATTCAGATCTAGCCAGAAACCTGCGAGATTGAAAATTTGATGATGCTAAGAGGCCAAAAATGAGATTTTCGGCCCCACAGTGGGTGCCAAAATGTTGTTTCTATGAAGTAGGGTACCTATAGCTGCAACACAAACACTCAATAGATCTGTTGGGATCCAAGAACACTGAGAGGGGGGGGTGAATCAGTGTTCTACCAGTAAGATATGATTTTACCCTTTTATAACATACACATATAAACCAGTAAATGAAGAAACATATAACTTGAAGCAAATAAACCATCCACATAAATGAACACCATAATACACTAAATTTATATGTGGAAAACCTCAAAGAGGAAAAACCACGGTGGGATTTGTGACCCACAATATCAGTTCACTGGCCATATGAAAGGATATTACATAAAATGGGGGCCTGCACATGCAGGAAGGCACACTACCTAGAGCACACTACTCATCACAAAAAGAGTCTCACTGACTACAAGCTTCTACTGAAATAAAATAGTAATAATGAACTCACAAAATGCATCTGATATGCCAAAAAGAGTTTTAGTTATAGTTTTGCTTTGTACGGGTTCATAAACCCTGAACACTTCTACCGATATCTCCTCTCCTCCAAGAATTCTTTCCAAGCTATCTATAGATCATTGCATGATATAACATTTGCATACAAATGATCTACATACATATACTTCGCATTACACGGTCTCCTATATCATTATTACAATCTATCTCATTTATATCAATAATGACCTTAACAAACTGACCTATATACCCTTCACAAACAATATGCCTTATGTCCACTTACAATGCATTACAAAAGATATACAATGTCGGCCTTAATAATTACAAAATGATTTTGCAAATAAAACTTCCTTTGGGTCCAAGCCTAATGTCGGCTTCACTGAAGTGTTGGATACTGGTGTCGATGCCGGTGTAACCCTGGATACTCCAATGTCGGTGTCTTCCAGTGAATACCTCCTAATGTCGGTGTATGTCGGTGTATGCTTCCTTATGAATATTGTTGCCAAGTTACCATGTTGCCATGTTGCCATCAATGACAACATATGAATCCAATGAGTGTTAATTGCCAACAAGATTATTACAAGCATGATTAGCAAATTAAAAGAACATGAAAGATAAACCATGAAAAAGCAACCTATCGCCTCCTAAGAGATGCGAGTATGGTGTAACGCATGCTAGAATTCATCTTCAAATAAACAAAGCTATCAATTAGAAGCACAAGGGAATTCACGAATCCCTATCTAATCAACAAATCTAACAAACTAGACAATGAAAAGATACAATATCAAGAAATAGGAATTAAGAATGCAATCAATTAAAGCTCCCTATCCCAAGATTGCATATTGCTTCCATTTCTCTTCTCCTCTTTGTGGTATGATGGCTCTTAGATATTGCGCTGGTAACCTGCAAGTGACACAAAGATTCAAAGTTCGTGATTGTTGAAAATGGAGATTAGATGCTCAATTTATAAAAAATTGGAGAAGATTGATTGAAAGGTGGAACAGAATGATCAAGAGGTGTGAACTGAGGTGAGCTCAAATGCAAGTTGATAGTTGAACTGCTGATTGTAGGAGTGAAACTCAATAGATTGAATAGATTAATTGGGTTAACTAGTTGAGAAAAAGCTAACTGAAGGAAGAAAAAGAATGATTGGTGGAAATAAAGAAGATGACACCGAGAGCTTAATTTAGAAAAAGCTAACTGAAAGATGAAAATAGAAGTTGGAGAGATAAATGATTTAATTAATTAATTTAGCATGTGCTTGCATTTAGATTTAGATTATTAATTTAATCTTTGCATGAGATATTATTCAAATAATTGAATTTATAAATTCAATTTAGCATTTGAATATATTTAGAACTTGACTTTGATTTTCAATTTGGTTTTTGAAATCATGCACATGTATTTGAATTTGGAAGAAATTAGAAGAATATGAAATTAAATGAAATTAGTATTTGAAGAACTAGAAGAATCAATTAGTAAATTAAATAATTTAAAGAAACTATTTAATTATGTAGAAATGGAATTTAATTAAATAATAAAGATTATTTAATTTAAAGGAATTAAATCACAATTAATTAAATAATAAATATTTAATTAATATTTAGAAGAGGGTTGAATGATTAGATTATTAGAGATAGAAATCGAATAATTAGCAATTTATTTAAATAATAAAGATATTTAAATTGGGGAATTAATCAGAATTAATTAAATAATAAATATTTAATTAATATTTAGAAAATGGTTAAAAATGATTAAATGATGATAGAATAAGAAAATAGAATAATTAGTAAGATTATGAGGAAATATGAAATTAAAAGAATAAGATTAATTAAATTAATTAAATAATAAAGATTATTTAATCAATTAGAGCAATAATTAGTACATGATCAATGAGACATTTTTAGGTGTCTACATTTGCCCCTCTTTGAGACAAAGTTGGAACGACATTGTTTCAAAGAAAATGAAAAATTTTGCCCCAGTATGCCTCGGTGATACTTAGGGTGTAATGCCCCCTCGAGAGATTGTTTGTGCATTAATGACATGAATGATCTTTCGAAAAAAAGAAGAATGTAAGATGAAAGATAGAAGAATAGTTAGTTGATTAGAGATAGAGATAGATGATGTGAAGATGATATTGAGATAGAATATGGGAGAATGAGCCTTAGAATGAAACAGAATGATGTTAGATGAGAGAAAATAATTTAGAAAGAGATGATGAGAAAAGAATCAGCAAACAAGCAATAAGCAGATGAGATGAGAATGAAATTGAATGAATCATGAACCTATGTCACATATTTTATTGCGTCAATATATATTCATCACTGAGCCTTATTATTGAACAATGAAGCTTAGCACATCAGGGTATAAGGAACCAAGATGTAAAGATATCTCATTGAAGAAACAAACACGTAGCAGACAAGTAGCAAACAAAGAAAAAGATAATGCCCATCATAGCTCCTCTAGTCACTTGTGGACATCCTTGAGTAGCATAGGAACATAATCTGTCACCAAATGATAAAAGATAAAGACTGACCCGGACAAAATTCAGCAGCTATACTGACCTTGTGCCTTCATTCTCAGTTGTTTGATAATGTCTGATCTCAGAAAGTTGCAGACCCCATTTAAGATTGACCTGTCTGATTTCAAGTGTATCCTCTTCTATTTAAGAAAAGATAATGATCACGTTGATATGGATATGATATGATCGATAAGACAGTTTGATCAGTTGATTGCAGATGTTTGAATGGATAGTCATATCCTTTGTTAACTTCGTGCGAAGTGTTTGCTGGATATCTGCTAGGGTATCCGTTTTCTCACAAGACATTTTATTGCAAGTTTTTCTGATTGATTGATTTTCGATTTTTAGTTCTTTTCCAAGAGCTTTTTTGATGTTTTTGGATTATGTAGGTAGATTTTTGAATGTTTTTTATTGGATTTTTCAGGACCGTATTTGAATGTTTTTGGGTTTTTTTTCAAGACATTATATGGATGTTTTTGGGTATTTTGTGGTTTTCGATGTTTTTGGATTTTGAGTTTTTCATTGTTTTTGAGTTTTTTCATTGCTTTTGAATTTTGAGTTTTTTAATGTTTTTGGATTTTTTCAGGACTTTATACGATTTTTAGGATTTTTTTAGTTATGCCCCCAGTGTGCAGACCTGTATGAGATGATGATCTGTAGAATGTATGTTGAGACAAATGAATTTTTGACATGACCTATGTGAATGCAACGTGCGGGATGAAGATGCATTTCCTATTCGAACAAGGTTGACTATGTTTGTTTTTGCATTTGAATACACCAATTGAAATGGAGGTGCAAAACATTTCATAGATAAGCGGTCAATCGATCTCTAAGGCCCTTCGGAACATTCTTCTCAACACACTTAGTCACTTGGATTTACAAATGGAGACACGGAAAACTTCCCCATTGGTTCTTGAAACTTTGATATCCTTTTGCCCATGTGTGTGCAAATGCATTAATTCTCGCTCTTATGTTCACTAAAGATCCTTAGTATCCTATATGACTAGCTACATGATTTTTCTAACTTCAAAAGCATCCTGAATAGAGCCTCGCTGCCAGCAAGCCTTGAGAGCTCCGACAAGGTTATAGACTATAATTTCTCAAATATTGCTCCATTGCCAGTAGGCGTTCATAGCCCTGATGGAGTTACTTGCATGTTCCCATAGTCAAGCTTTTTATCGCATTTGTATACATGATATTTCAGTTATATATCATTGCTCTTTTTGCCTTTAGATGGATATTTGGCATAGCTCTTTTTCTCTTTTTTCTTTTCTTTTCTTGACTTGTAAGTAATGAAACCTACTTGGGTGTGACAATTACAGCGGCGTTGAAGTAGAATTTTAGATTTTTCACTAGTCATATGATCAACTAGGTGTCTAGAATGATTCAGAGATTTTCTTAATGTGTGAGATATAGCAATTGATAGATTGTGGGTTAACAAGTCTCAAATAGTGAAATTGCTACCCAACCATAAGTAAAGCGTTGTCATAGGGTAATGTTGAGAATGAATGACCTTAGAACCTCAAAGACTTCATGTTCGAATATCTAAGAAAGGAAATGACCCTTGTTTTCCTTAGATGCAAATGAATGATAAACTCAAACAATTGCCTTGTTTTATTGATGCTGCTATATGTAATTGCTGAAACTTTGAGAATGCGATGCATTTAAAAAAGAAACTATATGTAATGTAGTGTTTTAAATGATATGATACGCAAAGCGGAAAGTAAAACCTAAACTAACCCAGCCCTTAGGTATAATATTTGTGTAGGTAGTTCATTGGTCTTTGTTTGAAAAGTCAGATAAAGATGTCGTTTCCAATAGGATATAAGGACTCAGCTAAGTGTATATGTTTAGCATCTCCAATGTTGATTTTCTTATTTTTTGGATTATGTGGATCATCATAAGGAAATCTAGCTCTGGAACCCATGAATTCAGCTATAGCATTATCAGTTTCAAAGCAATCCAACCATGGTAGATTCTCTTGCCCCCAATCTATCAAGTGTGAGTGTATGAGACAAATTGTTTTGGTTTCAAAGTTGTGATCTGAGCAGGTGTTATGCCTATTTTTATTGATGCACTAGCATTTGATAATGGCACACATACAATTGTTGACAAGTTGCTCTATGTAGTATGATTTGGATTGGTGATTTCATTAATAAGGGGTTCATGAACAACTTGTGTAGAGGAATCATGAGAGAGACTAGGAGAAATGACAAGTTTGTTTGAGAGGGAATCTTGTGAAGAACATGGAGGATTATGACATGGAGATGAAGAGATGGAGGGACCTTGATCAAAATTTGGAGAAATAATGAGATCTTGTTTTGGACATGACGATAAAGGTATGATTTGATCTTAGTTTGTAAAGGGATTATTAGGGAGGATGGAAGGGATGTTTTGATCTTGTTTAGGAGGTGGATGTTTGATTGGACTTGAAATGACACTTTGTTCTTGAGATGGAAGGGTTTGATTATGAATGGAATAGAAAAGAGTGAGGGGATCATCATAATATTCTTAGTCGGTGGGATCTTGATCAGAAATTGGGTAGGATGGAAGTGGTTGTTCTTGATCTTTATTTGTGTCAGGACTCATGTCTTCTGATTTTGGATCATCCTCTTGACACGGGGAAGGAGTTTGGAAATGAATGGGAGATTGTTGGAATGTTTCAACATTTTGGCCTGATGAAGAAGGATTTTGAATGAGATTCTCTGAATAATGACTTGGATTATATTGGTTTTGTACGATGGATAGCTCTTGGGAGGTTGTGTTATTAGATAGAGATGGAATGGATTGGTCTTGTGTGACTTCAGGGGGTGATGAAATGGTGGATAGATGTGATTGATTTAAGATCTGGTTGAAAGGGATTTGATTTTGGTTGAAAGATGTTTGTTTTTGGGTGAAAGTTGTTTGATTTTAGTTAAATGAATTTTGATTTGGACTTTGGTTGAAAGCGGTTTGATTTTTCTTGAAAGAGGTTTGAATGTTGGGTTGGTGTGAATTTTGATTTGGACTTTGGTTGAAAGGGATTTGATTTTGGGTGAAAGATGTTTGCTTTTGGGTGAATGTTGTTTGATTTTGGTTGAACGAGGTTTGAATATTGGGTTGATATGAATTTTGATTTGGAATTGGTTGAATGGGGTTTGATTTTGGTTGAACGAGGTTTGGATGTTGGGTTGATATAAATTTTGACTTGGAATTTGGTTGAATGGGGTTTGATTTTGGTTAAAAAAGGTTTGATTGTTGGGCTAATATGATTGGTATGATGGATATAGTGGGTTTAAAGAAAAAGAAGGTTTACATGACTTTAATGTTGGTTGAACTGGGGTAGGAACAATTTTGTTGAAGAATGAAGGTTGGCATGTTTGAATGGTCTCACAAGAATAAGAAGGTTGGTTTGATACTGATCCCCTCATGGCCATCACTTCTCTCATCATGTTTTCTAACTAGCCCCTATGGTTGTTAGGACTAGCCATGTCTATCACTTGTTGTTGCAAAGTTTTGATTTGTTGAGCTAATATTTCTATGGATGGCGATGGAATAGGAGTGGAAGGGATGAATCCTCCACCTTCTCTATGAAATGTATAATTGCAATCCATGATGTTTGCTTTTTTGGTTTGGACCTAGGATCACAACATGTAAGATATTTTCTCCATTTCTCTGAATGTGACAATGTTTGATTGAATTTGACCAACTTGTTTGAGTTGAGGTTGAGTTTTATCGATCCTCTAATTATGTTTTGGATGTTTGGGGTATGACTTTCTAGGATGATTATGCAAATGATGATGAACTAAGATAGACATATATGAGGTCTAGATGAAGATGTATATGAGGATGATAATGCGGACGCAAAATTAGGACTATGCAACAATTATGGATGATAATGAAGATGTGAATGAGGACTATGCAAGGACTTTAGGATGATAATGAGAATGTAAGTGAGGACTATGCAAGGATTTTAGGACGATAATGAAGACGTAAGTGAGGACTATGCAAGGACTTAGGATGATAATGAGGGTGTAAGTGGGACTATGCAAAAGACTTAGGACTATAATGAGGACGTAAGTGGGACTATGCGAAAGACTTTGTAAAAGACTATCTAGGTTGACAAGTATGTAAGGAATTTTGAGTTGGTTTCAAAATGGACTTTGTTTTCTGTAACTTCGTGTGTAGGACAATGTTTTGTAGTTTTCCAAATCTGAGAACAATGGCTGGTAGGTATGTATAGCTGATTGACTCAATTTTCATACAATCTCAAAAAATTCAGAGATACGTGGGATAGGGCCTAAAATAGCCCAAGGGACTAACTCAATACTAGTCTATCACAATGATACATAAAAAACATGGAATACAATCTTAGGCTAGATATTGGACACCATTCAGTGAGGCCCTTACAATAAAATACTAAAACAAAATGAACAGATAGAGAGTCTGGCAGCACTGGCTCCACTCCACGGCACACACTTCTCGGGCATGCCAGTCTCTCTTACCCCGAAGATCCGAAGATCTTATCACCAAGGGATTCCTGTATCATAGTGTAAGGTACATGAAGGGTATCTATGGGGTACGATCCGCACTCCTGGAACCACTGAATGTAGGATTTTTGGCAACTAATTTGGTTCTTAGTATTAGGTTTCGAGGGATCCCGATCCAATGACGGATTCTCAGAGCAAGCCAACTTAAGGCTTTAGTTGAGCTTATCGATGCAAGGAAGGCCCCCACATACATCGAATTCACTCAACACTCTAGCTGCCTGACCAGTATATTTATATAGCGGCTCAAAAAACCTGCTCGAGAGTACGCTGGGAGAAATGATATCCCCAATGCATCCTAATTTGAAGTACCTCTATGGGGTGATGAAATCCCCAGTCAAAGATACCCCTCATTACGTAGAATAAAAGAAAATTTGGATGTCGTTGTCACCTTCCTTCTTTCTCCCAAAAGCCCGATGGCGGGTAGAAAGTCAATTAGTGCAACAATAGGTCCACCCCAGACACAAAAAAGTTATTTTCCCTTAAGAAAATGGAAAATGATTTAATCTAATGCAGCCTAATTCAGGTTCATTTTATAGCCCAAATTTAGGTGTTAGATCCGCATGTGCATGTCAATTTTAAACACCAAATCCAAGAATGAAGGCATACATGTCAATTTTAACCATTTGTTTGATTTTTAAGCACCAAAAACCAAGTGTAAGATGAATGCATGTCAATTTTAGACCATTTTCCTTTTAAGCACCAACAACGAAGTGTGAGATTATCCATGCATGTCAATTTTAACTGTTGTTGATTTTAAGCACTACAAATTGAAGTGTGAGATTATCCATGCATGTCCTTTTTAATTGTTGTTGATTTTAAGCAATAAAAATTGAAGTGTGAGATCTGCATGTAAAATTACTAATCTAATCCTCTATGTGAATCTGCCACAGTCTATAAACAGAAGATTAGTAGAGAAATAAACCAACATAAACTAAGAACTTAACAGAGGCGATTGTGTGCTACTACTTGAGCGATTGTGTGATACTTACTGAGCGAATGCGTGAATCTGACAGAGCGAATGCATGACATGATATGCTCGATTGCGTAGCACTAACAGGTCGATTGCGTGACAGAATGCAGAAAACAAAAAAAATTAGAAAAATATAAGAAAACTAAACCCGATCAAGAACCTGCGAAACCAATTGTGAAGCTGTAGCCAAATCCCTCATCATCCATTTAATATTGATTAGATCATATTTAATTGTATAAGAAAGAACTAGGCTATTATATATGTCTAAGGCGAGTTGTTCTTCTGAATCCTGTATCAATTTTTCTGCCTAGAGAACTTTTTGATATCGTTTGGCTTCTCTCCTTTGTTGTTTCATCCTTCTTGCACCTGAAATCTTGAACTGAACTTTTCTTGCCATAAACTATGTTAATCAAATCCTGAAATAAAAAAGTAATTTTGATCCTGGATTAACCAAATTTAAGACAGAATTATACAAAAGCAATAACATACAGAAGAAAAATAAAACAATAATTAACCTTGCGGATGTGTGACCCTGAAAGTGCGATTGCGTGATGTGGACTGGGCGATTGCATGACCCTGAAGGATCGAATGCGTAATTCTGTCTATGCGATTGTGTGACGATGTAAGATCAATTGCGTGATGGAAAATCTTTTCTTGAAATTCGTGCAACCTACAAAAAAAAAAAAAAATCCGCACGATCTGCAAAAATCACACAGAACACAGAAAAAGGTTATATTGTTGTTAGTTCACATCGAGTTCACCAAAATGTAACGCATGCTAGAATTCATCTTCAAATAAACAAAGCTATCAATTAGAAGGACAAGGGAAATCACAAATCCCTATCTAATCAACAAATCTAACAAACTAGACAATGAAAAGATACAATATCAAGAAATAAGAATTAAGAATGCAATCAATTAAAGCTCCCTATCCCAAGATTGCATATTTCTTCCATTGCTTTTCTCCTCTTTGTGGTATGATGGCTCTCAGATATTGCGCTGGTAACCTGCAAGTGACACAAAGATTCAAAGTTCGTGATTGTTGAAAATAGAGATTGGATGCTCAATTTATAGAAAATTGGAGAAGATTGATTGAAAGGTGGAACAGAATGATAAAGAGGTGTGAATTGAGGTGAGCTCAAATGCAAGTTGATAGTTGAACTGCTGATTGTAGGAGTGAAACTCAATAGATTGAATAGATTAATTGGGTTAACTAGTTGAGAAAAAGCTGACTGAAGGAAGAAAAAGAATGATTGGTGGAAATAAAGAAGATGACGCTGAGAGCTTAATTTAGAAAAAGCTAACTGAAAGATGAAAATAGAAGTTGGAGAGATAAATGATTTAATTAATTAATTGACTGAATTAATTAATTTAGCATGTGCTTGCATTTAGATTTAGATTATTAATTTAATCTTTGCATGAGATATTATTCAAATAATTGAATTTATAAATTCAATTTAGCATTTGAATATATTTAGAACTTGACTTTGATTTTCAATTTGGTTTTTGAAATCATGCACATGTATTTGAATTTGGAAGAAATTAGAAGAATATGAAATTAAATGAAATTAATATTTGAAGAACTAGAAGAAATAATTAGTTAATTAAATAATTTAAAGAAACTATTTAATTATGTAGAAATGGAATTTAATTAAATAATAAAGATTATTTAATTTAAAGGAATTAAATCACAATTAATTAAATAATAAATATTTAATTAATATTTAGAAGAGGGTTGAATGATTAGATGATTAGAGATAGAAATCGAATAATTAGCAATTTATTTAAATAATAAAGATTATTTAAATTGGGGAATTAATCAGAATTAATTAAATAATAAATATTTAATTAATCTTTAGAAAATGGTTAAAAATGATTAAATGATGATAGAATAAGAAAATAGAATAATTAGTAAGATTATGAGGAAATATGAAATTAAAAGAATAAGATTAATTAAATTAATTAAATAATAAAGATTATTTAATCAATTAGAGCAATAATTAGTACATGATCAATGAGACATTTTTAGGTGTCTACATATGGATTTGCTCTTAGATATAGATAAGCAATCCCAGTGAATTGACTACACCTAGACAGAAGATTTGAAATGATGATGATATGCAAGCTATATGAGATTGATTATTATAGATTGATCCAGGAGTCTAATTAAGCTAATGATATGCATGATTAAGTTATGATGATGATGCAATTAAGCTAGAAAAGAGATTGATTAAGCTACATGATTCAACAATTATGCTATAAAATGATCAAATTATACTAGATCTAAGATGCAATGCCTATAATAACAATGCTCAAATGATATGCTAAAATGGATATGCCTATAGTAACAATGCCTAAATTGATATGAGATCAGATCCTTTGTGCTTCAAAATGCGAAAATATTTATAGGATTTCCAAGGCCAGGGGTGAGGTGGCAGGAATCAACGGTCAAGATTGAGTTTGAAGATATCAAGGGTGAAATTGGAGGAGGTTGGAGAAGAGGTTGGAGGAAGGGACACTTGTCATCTCTGTGGTGACAAGTGTCAAGGAGCCTTGCTCGTAAGAGGGCAAGTGTCCAAGAGAGGAGACATATGGCCAAAGTGCCATGTGTCTCAAAGGGAGAATATCCACACCATAGGAGGTTAGGATAAGGAGGTTAGGAGACATGTGGGTAATTTGAATTTAAAAATTCAAATCATAGGAAAAGGATAATTAATTTTCAACAACTTATAAATTGATTTGTTTTAATTAGTTAGGGGATTAGAAGAAATGAATTAAATGGGGGGAGGATTAATTAATTTGAATTAATTAATCAAAAGGGACTATTGAAATGAACCTATTAAATAAATCCTTAGATTTATTAATAAGTAGATGAATGGGAGAATTTAATCAAAATGCTAATGAACTCAATTAAATTAGGAAGGGGGATTAATTAAATAATTGCTTATTCAATTAATTATCTTTAGACCATTTTTAGGTGTATACACCTCTCATAGAAGTTGTACCTAAACCTATTTGGATGTTCCTATCCAAGGACCAAATCTATAATATGGGTCACCTCAACTAGTGCCTAGCCATTTGTGTATCCAAAAAGGGTCAAACACTAGCGATTAGTTTGTCTCCAAATTCAAATTTTGAATGTTAGAGTTAGGCCTTAAACAGCTGTATCATATTGTCAACCTCTCTTAAAAAATTGTTTATGAAAAGGTGTGAGACACATATAAATCTGACTCCCTTCCACATTTGAATTCTAGCAATTCATCTTTAGCAACCTATTAAGTAGAGAAATTTGAGGATTAAGATGAAGCATATTGAATCATATTTCATTTTTATTATTATCATGCTGGACTAAAAATTTGTAGGACTTCATGAGAACAATCCTTCATCACCTTACATGAAATTTATTTAAGGGTTTCATGCATTAGGTAGTCATTGTGGTTTATTATATTTATTTTGCCTCTACACCCTAGGGAGTACGAGACGGTTTATCATTCATCAATTCTATTGTAGAGGTGGGAACACCAACATGAGGTTTGACTTAGGCAAGCCCCTAAACATCACAACCATTTTTCTCCTTCTTTAATGTGTGTATGTTTAAACCTAAAAATTGACAATGATCAAAAGTTATAGGAAGATAGAGAAAATATTGATGAACAATCCTAGATTTTGAACAACGAAAAACCCTTAGACACTACTACTCGGTTCTAGTTTCCTTCCAATTTTCCTTGAGATTTTGATGACAACAATAAAATGACCTCCTAAGGTGATTTTTGGCACTATCTTCTACATTAGCTTGCCTTTGGACTCTAGTTCAAAATGTCTCATGTTCTGCCTAGTTTTCTCTTGATTTTTATCACAGGTGCCACTCTTTGTCTCATTTCTAGTTCTTTTCTTCTATTATGCATTTATGTTCTAATTTTAATGCATTTTGTTATTTTGTTCATAATTGCCTCTTTTAGCCTAGTTCATTTGTTTACATTCAATTAATCATATCACACACAACACAAAGAAGAACTTAGGTGTAGTTTCAGGATAGTTTGGTTCTCCCTTGAGGACTAAAATCAAACCCATCCACTTCTCTTCTTATTTTAGTGATATGCACCCATATAGTGAAAATTGATTCTAGGTTAATGCACATTTTTAGATTGGAATCACCTTTTCACCATTTCACATCCATTTTCTAATTTTCATACCTTAGCCCACCAAAAATAGGGAATGGGTTGATATTCCCTCCAATTTGGGAATGGTCAAAAAATGTATCTTACAAAAGTTGTATTAATATTACTCTTAATTTAAAATTATAAAGAGTGTGATTTTTGGGTTACAAAATAGAAAAACTATTTTTTGGGCCATAAAGTTGGTTTTTGGTAAAAACATTTACTATGGGTTATGTTTCTCATGCTTGAATGTCGTAAATGCTTAAATAGGGAATAAGAACGATGACATAATCCTTAACTATCAAAACAATTCCAAACACAAATCAATGAGATGAAATGCATAAATGAAAGAATTAAACAATTATCCTAATTGAAAACCCCCTCAATTGCATTGTAGCTTCCATTGTTCTTCTCCTCAATTGTTGTTGAATGACTCTCAGGTATTGCGCTGATTTCCTGCATAGATTAGCAACTATTTTGAAGACTGTGATCTAGCTTGAAAATGAGAAAAGGGATTGAATTTATAGATTTACAACACAAAGGAGGTGAGAATTTGAACTCAAGTCCTGATTGACAGACAACTAAAATTGATTGATCAATGAACTCAATAGATTGTTTTGTTAACATAATTGATTGGAGAGTGAACTCAATTGATTGGAGAGTAAACTCAATTGATTAACCAGTAGACTGAATAGACTAGTCAGTTGACTAAATTGATTGATTAGAAGACTAAATTGATTGAGGAGATGACTGATTAGATGGATTAGAAGACTGGAATGATTGATTAGTCATAAAAAGTTGATTTTGAGTGAAAATGGGAGATTGAGGAGTTAACTGGGTTAACTGATTAATCAAGTAATTTGATCAATCAGTTTGATTTCAACATGTGTTGTAGGATTTTGAAATTGAATTTGATTTTCAATTTGAATTTGAATTTGGATTTTTGAATGTTGAAATGCACATGAAATTAATTGAAATTCACATTTGGTGAAATGTTAATTTGGAAGAAATGATATGAAATTTGAATTTGGAGAAAATGAAATGAAATTAATTGAAATTAGAATTTGAGGAATTAGAGGAATACTTAATTAATTTAAATGATTTAAATGAAATTATTTAAACATAAGAAATGAGCTTAATTAAATAATAAAGATTATTTAACTAAGGAAAATATCGCAATTAATTAAATAATTAATATTTGAAATAGTGTTAACTGATTAAATTGATTTGAGAATAGAAATTGAATAATTAGCAATGTTGAATGTGATAAACAGAAGAAATAAGTAGTTTAATCAAATAATTAAAAAATTACTTAATTAAATAGATGAATATTTAGTATGTGATCAATGAGACATTTTTATACTAGTTAATGGGTTTTTGGTTTGTTGGTGAAGTTGAATGATTCTTAATGAGCCCGCAAGAGATCAAGTATTGTTGAGTGCAAGGTTCTTACATCATAAGAAATATAAGGTCTAAGGATCTTAGTCTACAAACTTTTAAACCTACACTCATATCATAATATAAATTAAATAATTTAAAAATTAAATTAAATAATTTTTAATGTGAATTGAATTTTTAGAATACTTAAAATATTTATTATATTAAATTACTATAAACAAAATTCTTAACATAATTAATAAAGATGATAATGTATGACATCGTCCACTAGAATGAAAATAAAAATATTTATAAGAGCAAGAAAAATAATGAATCATAATTAATAAGGAGAACAATGATAGGGAACAGAGTTATGAAAACTGGAAGTTGCTGGTGGGCGCCACCATAACAGATGATACACGTGCATTTATTTATATATGCAAAATGAATGCCATCATTATTACAGAGTAAATGGACGGTTACAAATTATTTGATTAATTAAGAGCACTTAACAGCTTTTCCGTATGACGACAAAAAACTTGGTAAGCATATTCATAATATTCTCTCAAAAAGTGAACAGATCAAACCTACCCCAAGATGCTCTGCTCTTTCACTTTTGCTTTCCTTTCCGATCCGGGATTCGAACCTGGGTCGGAGTAGATTTCAGCCTTTTGCTTTTCAGTTCAAGTGCTCTGTCCAACAAAAGCACAAATGCTTTTCTAAGAAAAAATTCTGTATTTTTATAATGGAAACACAGTAATTTTGCTTTAAATAGATGATTCCCCTGCCCAATTAAATAGTTTTTCAATTAAATAAGTTAATGGGCAAATGGCAAACACATTGAAGCCCAGCTAAACACTTTGTACAAGTGATTGAAATTAAAATAAATCATTTTTTTATTTGTAATTTAGTATTGTAGTGGAGAAATATATTGTTTTAAATTGTTTTGGATTAATGTTTTTTTTATACAGTTTTAATATATAATTTGATTATCTCACTGTATTTGTTGACTTAAGATGTAGTTTAATATTGGGTTATGTTATTGTTATTATATCTAGATTTTGTGAGGTCCGATTTTCATCAATCTATTTATCTTGGATAAGATTATAATTTAATTGTATTCTTTGTATATGATCTCTAACACAAACTTATTATCTTCTTTCAAATATTGAATTCCCACTTTAATACTAACATTCTTGAAATTTATCTATCTTCTATTTTAATGAGACATAAAAAGTTGATGTGCATACACTATAATGTGAGGTTATTTATGCGCTCGATACTCATAGTACCTATATTTATTAAACTAATCCTTATATTATATGTCCCATAGATTCTCACTATCATATAATTATCAAACTAATCCTTATATTATATGTCTCATAGATTCTCACTATCATATAATTATCAAACTAATCCTTATATTATATGTCTCATAGATTCTCACTATCATATAAGATTTTGTAGAAATGTAGTCTTAAAACAATCTTATATTACAATAGAGAATGTATACAAGGAAATCCATGCTTGACGAGACCTTATATTCAAACTTTTTTCTTTATAATGTTTTACAAATAATAAGTTGATGTGGATGCACTATAGTGTGAGGTTATTTGTGCACTTAATACCTATAGTGCCTATATTTATTAAAATAATCTTTATGTTTTATGTCTTATGGTTTTGAATAAACTCAATATGAATAAAATTATGATACTATGCATTGGAAAATACCTCCTACTTATGAATAAAATTCTCATAACATATTAACATACTATGCATTCAATGAACATTTCTCAATTTGAAGTTTAAGTTGTTGAGGCCATCAAAAACTTAAAGTAGGCGTGTCTTGTTGTTTTTTTGTTCTTGGTTTCTGGTTCCCTCTTTTTCTTGGTTGAGGGTTGGCTGCTTGTTTCTTGTTTGTTTGTTGATGGTTTGTTGATGGTTTGTTGATGGAAACTCCTTGTAAATAGGGTTTCAGGTCCCTTCAAAACCTGTTTGACCCTTAATAAAAAACATACTAGGCATTTAATAATTTAGGTTGATTCATTCATTGAATAATATTGAAAACTAATTATAATAGTTTGATAAATGATTTAATATATTTAATTGTCTTTACTAAACCACAAATAATCAGCGTCTTTTTCCCTAAAATGCTATCCTAAACTTTACCATTTTTCTTTATCATGATTTATTACTACTACAAAAAATTAATTTTTGTTACATTTTAATCAAACTTTTAAATTTAATTATTATAAATATAATTTTTTTACAAGTTAATCACTTAAATCCAGACTTTAATTAAATGAGATGTGTAACAATTTATGTCTCTTTATTCAAATTACTTTATTATTTTTTATCCAATCGAACAGTCTTTCTTTAATCACACATTTCTTCAAAATAATTGAATTTCCAACTCTAAAAATCTTACAACCTTTTTTCAATCTATTTATTTCAAGATCTAACAAATCTTATTAAATCTTAAATCCTCATTTATTTTGGCCTAACATTTTATGGACATAGGATCCATTCTCGTTGAATGCTTATTTCAAACTTCACTAGTATTTTCAATATATTTTTAATGTAATTAAATATTTTAAAATATTATGTAAACTCATGATTTATTTCTTAATCTTAATATATATGTTTCTATATTTGCATGTGCACTTGTATGCATACATAAATGTTCATTAATTTTTATTCATATATATAATATATTTAAATGACTAGATCTAGTTATATTTTTAGATTAATTTAGGATGAGAAATTGAAGATAGACACACTCAAAATCTCAAGATGTGACAAAATTAAGATTTGCAGATTTTAGTTTTTAACTCTTTCTTTCTTTCTTTTTCTTCTAGTCGATAGAGATTAAGAAGTTCAAATAGGGAGCACAAAAATTGCTCCTATTTTTATTGAAAAAATATAAAGACATTTTTGGCAATCTCCTTAAAATGTTGACATTTTCTTAAATATTTGAAAAATCAATTTAATGGAAAAAAACATCATGTAATTTATATCTAATTTTTATATTGATTTTTAATAAATGAATGAATTTTTACTAATTTTTAAAATAGATACTTGTTGAAAAAAAAATAGATGTCTATAAAATAGAAGCTAGATTGTAAATATATAATTTATTTCAAATTTGAATGAACACATTAAAAAAAATGAGACAAAAAATAATATACATAGGTTTTTAAAAAAAAGAAGAAGACATTAAAAAAGAATTAAAGATTGAAACTTTAACATATTCAAAAAGTAAAAAATTTTCTTGGTTAGGAAGGCAAGAGTGAGGATGACATTATTGTAATATGATTTTAAATCAATATAAAAAATGTGCAAACTTATAGAAAATGTACTCGACATTTAGTTGTTTTTTTTGTATTTTGTAGAAAACATATCATTAGACATTGATTTTCCAGTTCAACCTTTTGGGTTGAATGCCTAAAGCCAATTCAACCATAAGTGTTTGTGGTTTCTAAAGAAAACTAAAATACGAATGAATTATAATATATTCACATTTTAGAACATATTCTTTTCTTGATATTTTAAAAATACTTTATTAGTACTTATATACAGCACAAACTACTTAATAAGTCGATTAATATGTGTACTTATTCATTAGAATTTTTTTATGGAAATAAAATATTTATCTTTTGTAAAGTTAAGATGTAAATTTTTTAAAATATGAACTATTTTTAATCTAAATGGATGAAAAATTTCACATTTTTGGAGCCTCCAAATTGTTCAAAAAATGAATATTTTAAAATAATAAAATATCAAAAATTTAAATATATTATGTACTAATATTTGATACAACATTTTGTTGGAGATACACATATTGTCATACTTTTCTTCTCACATTTGCTATCAATTCTTTTGTACTTTAGTGAATAGCTCACACTAATAAACAACTTACAAAGTTTACTTATGTAAATCTTTATTCTATTCACATCATGATGAGATGCCTTTATTTATTTTTTGAATAATGCACTTGTAAAAAAAATTGAGTAATATAGATTGATTGTTCAAAGAAAGAAACCAAACCATTAACAATGGACAAGAAACCAACTAATATGAGCATTATTAATTTTTTTTTTAGTTTTTTATTTAAAAATAAAGAACTTCAGCCTCAATATATTTTATTAACATAATTTATAGTTTAATTATTACATTAATTAAGTTAATCTATACAATTTTAGTTTTATATATCTTTAGATAATATTTAGATTAAAATTATAATTAAGTTAAATATGTATTATATGGAATGAAGAAATTCTTTGAATCGATATATACAAAATTAAAGAAAAATAGTAGTATACATGTATATAAATAAATAATATAAGTAATAATGTTTCCAAAGAATGTTTTTTTTCTTATCCAAGCTTGTCACTTTCTACTCTACATATGAATGTGGGCTTTGTGGCTCATAATGATAAGAGGAATCTAAGTCGATGCAAACCCCCTTTGTTTCTCCTGCTAAGGCCAATGGCAATGATGGTGTGGTGACTTCTAGTGTTCAAGGTTCCTCATCTAGGGATATTGTCACTTACAAAAACCCCAACCATTGGGTGAAATCCACCACTTGGGATGCTCTCCCTACACATTTAGTAGCCATGTGTGATGCTTCTAATGTTGATAGTTTCTATCCACAAAATAAAAATTCCTTGCTCCTCTCATATAAGTTGATTCTTCCCTTGTCTTGGAGATTTTTGAAAAGGTTAAAATGAAATAATTAAAGGAGGGGTGCCAACATTTTTTTTACTACTAGATTAATCAAGTGGTTCAATCAATTCTAACTTAGTCTCATTGATCTTAATAGCTAGATCACTAATGCATGAATTTGTTTATAAAAGCTAATTTAGAAGTCTATCCTTGTGTTCACGCATGTTCCATTGTGGTTTTTGATTGTGTGAAGGATCAGGAAGACACCTTATCTAATTGATGGCTTAGGGGACAATATAAACTCCTACTAAAACCAAGGTGCCCATCATTTAATTCTTCCATTGAGTCATTCAAGGTGAAACCCATATGGGTTCATCTTTCAAACCTACTATTACAATTTTGGTTTAAATCCTATCTTGAAGCAATTAGTAACTCTTTAGGTGTTCAATCTTAGTAGTTCATTCTGATACCTTTGATTTTACCCACTATTGTCTCTTTCATCCTTATGGATTTGGATATTTTGAAATATCTTCGTATTGATATCACACTAAAAGTTACTGATCATTGTTATACATAGGCATTGGATTATGAAGGTTCCCCATTTCACTACCCAATATGTTTTGAAATATGACACACTACCTTTGATAATTCAATGCCTAAGCCCAATTCTAATGTCTTGAGGTCTTGGTGGAAGGGTGCTCTTTCACACCACTATATTGTGGATATTTCCCCTATGAACTTGGTGAAGGTTCATGAACCTTTTCCCAACTCTCCTTCAATTATGTAGGTGATATCCTTGAAGTTGGGGAATTCTATTGACAAGAACTCTACACCTATCAATGATCCATAATTGATTTTTTTCCTTGGGAGATTAGAAAAATGCTATGATATAGATGTCTAATCTCTCTTCTATTTTAGAAGCCTATCCTACATCTTTTGTATCATTTAAGCCTATTACTTCTAGTGTCATAGGGGATTTCTAAAAAAAGAAACAAAATTTAATTACATCTCTTGGGGAGGGGCAAAGGTGTCAGCAACAATGCATAAAACTAAGAGGGTGAGGGTGAATCAGTTTGCTAAAAAACTTAACTTAAACACAAATTTAGATCTGATTAATAATAATGAAAGCATAAACCAACACCACATCAATAACACACATAACACCAAGATTTTTGACGTGGAAAAATTGGTTAAGGGAAAAACCATGATGAGAACCTACCCACAATGAGATGATACCCTATTAGGGTATTACAATGGGGAATGCACATGCATTCAGACACACTGCATAAAACTCATTGCCCAAAACACAATAACAATAAGGGCTACAACCCTGGAGAAGACTCACTGACTTACAAAAACATTCAATATACATTTGAAAGATCATGAATTGATAAAATAACATCTCCTCATGCCTGGTTATAGTTTAAGTTAAGAACATAATCTGACCTTCTCTACCATACTTCTTCACACTTCTGAAAGATCAAAACATCTATTTTCATACTTATTTGATCACACACATTCAAATACACTCATAGATACCACGCAAATACATCTGCAACATGATTATTACATGCATTTATACAAATCATCAACCTATATTTCAAGGTCGGCTTAACCCATAATACAAATTACAAAATATAACCATATACACTACAATATTACATGCAGACCTAAACAATATTGGCTAAGACATATTCTGGACCTAAATCAACTCCTCAAACAGACAACACCTCCAAGAATTATTCCTCGAACATTTGCAACACACTATAATAATCTGGTTGGTCAAGAACACCACATAACACGAACATACCAAGGAAATCATCAATAACAAGCACAACAATCAATGCATACCACCAACACAAATAGAACATTATCTATAAACATTCACAAGCATCATGAATTACCAGAACATAATGACTTACTAAAATCTTCATCATCATTATACTGAATCTCAAGAACACTCACTAAACTAACTATCAAACTAAAAGATTCACTTGCAAACCTCTAAATCACAAACCATTTGAATTGAGGACACATATAAACGTCCCAAACACTCTACAAAATCTGCAAACCAAGATATTGCAATTCTAGAGAAATGTGGAGAAAATCCAGACACTGATCATCACAAACAATTGAAAAACCAACCGCAATACCGTGTCTCATAACGTGATCAAATCACCATGCGGACCATTGAAACTTATGTTGAATCAACTAGAGATATTAATCTCAAAACCCTTTAATCCGCAACAACTCAACTACAACACACTAGTCAAACCAACTCACATAATTTAACTGCAACACTGGAACACACAAAGGAATATGTTGACATCAATAACAACAAATCATTCCAACAAAATTCTCAACAACATCCAACATAGAGGGAGGGATCCCTTATAAAAAATGGAGGCAACTATATATGATGGGGCACCTAAGGTAACTAGATAGTTGTGCAAAAGAAAAATGAATTAAACCTTGTATGCAACCTTGCTCCTATACCAAATGTGGAGCTAAATATTATAACTGCTTATATTTTTTGGTGACCCTATGTTATCAATGTGCTCACCAATTTGGATGGAGTGACAAGATTCACAACAGATATGGGTTTTTATTAATAGCATAGGTAGTATTGAGCTATAGAATTATGCACCTTTTTTTAAGGCATGCACTTTATCAACATTTTTTTTTTCATTTAATTTTATGGGGCGTGACTCTATTATGCCTAGCTTATTGCTCGCATATACATATTTAATTTCAGTAATATATTATATATATTGAATGATATTATGATATTATAATTTATTATATAAAAACTAAAATTTAAATAATATATTATTTAATTTAAATTATCTATATATCTATATATATATTAAAAAATAATTATAGTTAATAAAATTATGATAATATAAATTTTAATATTCTTGAAACACCCAATAGTTACTAAAGACGCTAAAATCTCTGGCACTACCTTTCATTCATTTTTTATTAGCTTTATCAATGACAAGAGAGATTGTGAACTTTTTAGAGGTTCCCATAGTGTTGAGAACCTACCAAAGTCTTCACACCTCAAACAAAATGAATGTGAAATGATAGAAAAAGGAATGGGAGCTATTTGGAGGAAAATATCAAATGAATATAATCTCATGGATTCCATTAAACCAAGGATATCTCTTTTTCTGTTGGCAATAAAAGTTGACCAATTACCATCTATAGATGTACAAAAATAATTACATTCCATTTTATCTACTTTCTTCGAGATTTTTTTTATCAAGTGACTCACATTTTATTCATGTTCCCTTATTTTGGATCCATTTTTACCAGGTTAGGAGCAATCACAACATCTACCATTTTGGTATTCTTTAATGGATGTCAATATCTTGTTTTATATGGTGGGCTAATGGGGTTTTGGAATTCACCTACCAAATGCATTTTCTTGGGACTTTCTAAAACCTTTTCATCATATTTGTACATACTTATGCTTGTGCAAGCATTGTTATCCATGAGACCAAATCTTATTTGTGTGCTTTACCATAAAAATTACATGTCTTGTTTATGCTTCCATATTCTTGTTTATTCTTTGTCAATGCCCCCACATTCTACACATAAAAATGCTAGGATAGTCACAACTACAACAACTAAAAAAAAAATATTTCATAATGCTTTGGTGGATATCTACATGTTATTTCTTTGGCATAGGTAGAGAAATTTTTGATAATGGGATGTAGAATTTGATTATACGTCCACAAAATACATAAATTTTCCAGTGCCTTTCAACAAACCCATTCTATGTATACCTACAATCATGGAGCCCATTAAACCACATTTGTTTGAGGTATATTCCCTCACTTTAGGTAAATTATCAATGCTTTGAAATTTTATTTGCATACAATATTAGGGCTTGGGGAAGCTCTTGGTACCATAGAAACCTTTTAAAAGTTCCCATTCCACCTTAAAACACTATCAATCTTATTTATAGTGTTATTTAAAATTAGTGTCAAGGGTAAAGGAGTATTGGGAATGATCAAAGGTTCTAGGGGTATTGGGAATTATTAGGACTTAGGAATGTATTAGTAACTATTGTGGGTTCTAAGTAAAGGAATTAAAAAATATATATTTTATTAGAATTTAAATCTTAAAATGGTGAAAAAGAATAAGAAGCATAGGATTATTACCTCTTAAGAGACTTTATACTACACAATTTTTCAAGAACTACCCTAAAACAATATATTGAGTGAAGCACACCTTCATCTTGAGAATTCTAAAAATTAAAAAAGAAAAGGGAATTCATGTTATAAGTGGATTGTATCAAGTTTAAACTATTATAGAGGAAACATTTCATAAGAAAAATTTAGGGTAAGTGCACAAAGTGTTGGCAATTAACACTCATTGGATTCATTTTGTTGTCATTGATGGCAACAAAATTTGATAGGAGTCATTTGCCGGCATTATGAGGCATTTGTCGGTAGACACCGGCTTTGGAGCATTCAAGGCTACACCGGCACCGGCACCAGCATCCAACACTTCAGAGAAGCCGACATCAAGGAAGACTTATTTAGAAAATCATTTTGTAATAACTATATAAAGTCGACATCGTATATCTTTTGTAATGAATTGTAAGCTAACATAAGGCATATTGTTTGTATGGGTATATAAGTTAGTGTGTTAGGACATTATGATATAGATGTGATATGAAATCATTAAGGGTTATGCGAGGATAGAACTTGTGGATGAGGATTGTGGAATGCGAAGATCATGTGAATATTGTATCATGCAATGATCTGTAAATGTTTCGTTACACATTCTTGGAGGGAAGATGATACTGGTAGTAGTGTTCAGGGTTTATGAACCAATACAGAGAAGAGCTATAACCAAAACACTTTTTGGCATGGCAGATGCATTTTGTGAGTACTTTCATTGTTTTACTCCAGCAAAAGCTTGTAGTCAGTGAGACTCTTTATTGATGAGGAGTGTGCCTTCTTGCATGTCTAGGCCCCCATTATATGTAATATCTTTCATATGGCCAATGAATTGATATTGTGGGTCACATATCCCACCATGGTTTTTCCTCTTTGAGTTTTTCCATGTATAAATTTTGTGTGTTATGGTGTTCATTCATGTGGATGGTTCATTTGCTTCAAGTTATATGTTTATTTGTTTACTGGTTTATATGTGTTTGGTATAAAAGCATAAAATCTTATCTTACCGGCAAAACACTGATTCACCCCCCCCCCCCTCTCAGTTTTCTTGGTACCTCGGAGGAAGTTTAATAACTTGAGGAAGATCTTGAAACTGGAATCTTTAGGCATGGATATGGAGAAGCAACTTGAGATGGCTCTTGAGGATTATGATGCTGAAAGGATGAAGAACTTGAAACTGCAAGATGAACTGAACTTTGAAAATGAATTCATTCTTGTCCTTCAAGAAAGGTTATCATCTTCTCAAGCTAGAAGGAAGGAACTTTTGCAAAAAAAAGATGATGATAATGCTCTCAAGGAACAATGTCAGAAACTGAGTCAAGCAAACATGCTCATGCAAAATGAAATGCAAGACCTAACAATGAGGATGTCTAAGGATATTGAGGATAGAAGAAGAAAGAAGAAAACCTTTCTACATCTCTGAAGAACAAATCTGAGGAATGTGACAGATTGGCTCATGAGAATGATATGTTGAAAACTAGTCTGGTGCAATCCCGAAATAATGAACAAGAACTTGAAAGACAAGTAATCTCTGAGAGATGATCTGACTACTGCAAGTGAGTACAAATAAAATTTTAGGATCAGTGTTGCACAATTGGATGACTTGTTGAAAGGACAAAGGCACACTGATGATTCTAGAGTGAGGATGACATTATTGTAATATGATTTTAAATCAATATAAAAAATGTGCAATCTTATAGAAAATGTACTCGACATTTAGTTGTTTTTGTATTTTGTAGAAAACATATCATTAGACATTGATTTTCAAGTTCAACCCTTTGGGTTGAATGTCTAAAGCCAATTCAACCATAATTGTTTGTGGTTTTTAAAGAAAACTAAAATACGAATGAATTATAATATACTCACATTTTAGAACATATTCATTTTTCTTTTATGAAAGAAAAACATTGTTTGCATTATATACAAAATAGACCAAAAAGTGATTTTGACCTTTTTTTATCCCCATTTTTATCCACAAATCCATGAATTTTTTTCGTTAAAAAAATATTTAAAATTAAATTTTTATATTGAAACAATGTTAAACCTCTCATATATAATTTAAATCAATAAAAAATTAAAATTATTTTCTTGATATTTAAAAAATGCTTTATTAGTACTTATATACAATACAAACTGCTTAATAAGGGGATTAATATGTGTACTTATTCATTAGAATTTTTTTGTGGAAATAAAATATTTATCTTTTGTAAAGTTAAGATGTAAATTTTTTAACAATTTTTTAAAATATGAACTATTTTTAATCTAATTGGATGAAAACTTTCACTCATTTTTGGAGCCTCCACATTGTTCAAAAAATGAATATTTTAAAATAATAAAATATTAAAAATTTAAATATATTGTGTACTAATATTTAATACAATATTTTGTTAGAGATACACATGTTGTCATACTTTTCTTCTCACATTTGCTATTAGCTCTTTTGTACTTTAGTGAATAGCTCACACTAATAAACAACTTACAAAGTATGCTTATACATAAATCTTTTTCTACTCACATCCATGAAGAGATACTTTATTTATTTTTTGAATAATGCCTTTGTACTTATCAAAAAAATTGAATAATATTGAGGAAACATATAAACATGAACCATCTTGTAGCGTCCTAAAATTGCGACACTTGCAATTTCGACCGCATTTGGGTCTTCACGATGGCGACGCAACATGCAACCTGAATGGAGACCCCGAAACTTGTCCACGACACCAAAAACTGCATTTTTCAAGCACCCTGGCCTAAACCTCCTTGCACCCTGTTGTCCCGAGAGGTGGGACCAGAGCGCCCAGCGCCCTGGTCCCTGGCCCTATTTTGGGCCCGGTCTCCTATGGGACTTCAGGTCTTTTTGTTTGCAAATCGGAAATTATCATTTCCTGGTCGGCCTAAGGTCGGGAAAATCAGTCTATTAGCCCTAATTGACAAGTATATAAACTACATTTTCTCTCTCATTTTGGGTAGAAGATGAATGGGAAAAAGGTGGAAACGATACTCAAGCATTCAAGCATTCAAGCATTCCTTCAAGCAATTGATCATTCTAAGTCTCCATTCAAGGCTAAGTGTTGCATTCAAGACAAGGATTCAACCATTGAAGAGGAGATCACATACTACAACATACAACAATACAACAAACAACAACATCTATACCTTCGCACATAAGGATACAAACATCCTTACAACAAGGTATTAGTACTTGTTTTACATTACAGACATTTACATTTACAGCATTTCTCATTTCTTGGTTAATTCCAAAATCGGGGTTTGACCTAAAGGCAAACCCCTAATCCCTAACCCCCCAATCGTCTTCGCTTTTCTGTGTGTAGGTTGCAGGTACGCGACTGAAATTGAAGATCTGGAATCCTTGTGCAGAGACGAACAGATCCCCCTTCATTTCGCGAATTTTTCGGAGGACTGTGTGCACGCCGAGCGCCATCGTCCCGTCAACTTTTGCTCAAATTTGCAGGACAGCGCCGTATCGACATTTTACTACTAATTCCAAGTCCGCAACTTCATCCTATATCCCTATGTCAGTTTATAAGTGAATCTTTCTCACTTTCTATGCATTCCTAGCTTAATTCTTCTATCAACATTCTTTACAAAAGAGGGTAGCCTTGCTGTCTTAACCCTTGAAACACATTTAGCATCCAATCTTGCCTTGTGTGGGATTGGATCTTGTGGGTTTCAACCCCTCTTTTGAATGTAAAGTCTCCCTAAGTGAAAACCATCAACCCTAGCAACCTCCCTTCTCTCTCCTTGGAGTTAGAAGAGGGGAGAGCAACTAGGGTTCGATCGATTTTCCGCTTTACACATCTGAATTGAGGACACATATAAACATCTCAAACACTCTACAAAATTTGCAAACCATGATATTGCAATTCTAGAGAAATGCAGAGAAAAATCCAAACACTAATCATCACAAGCAATTGAAAAACCAACCGCAATACCGGATCTTATAACTCGATCAAATCACCATGCGGACCACTGAAACTTCTGTTGAATCAACTAGATATATTTATCTCAAAACCATTTAATCCACAACAACTCAACTGCAACACACTGGTCAAACCAAATCACATAATCTGACTGCAACACTGGAACACACAGAGGAATATGTTGACATCAATGACAACACATCATTCCAGAAAACTTCTCAACAATATCCAACACAAAGGGGGGGATCCCTTATAAAAAATGGAGGCAACTCTATATGATGGGGCACCTAAGGTAACTAGATAGTTATGCAAAAGAAAAATGAAGTAAACCTTGTATGCAACCTTGCTCCTATACCAAATGTGGAGCTAAATATTATAACTGTTTATATTTTTTGGTGATCCTATGTAGTCCATGTGCTCACCAATTTGGATGGAATGACAAAATTCACAATAGATATTTGTTTTTAGTAGATTAATAGCATAGGTAGTATTGAGCTATAGAATTACGCACCCTTTTTTAAGGCATGCACTTTATCAACATTTTTTTCCATTTAATTTAATGGGGCATGACTCCATTATGTCTAGCTTATTGCTCGCATATACATATTTAATTTCAATAATATAGCATATATATTAAATGATATTATGATATTATAATTTATTATTTAAAAACTAAAATTTAAATAATATATTAATTAAAATATAGATTTAATTTAAATTATCTATATATATTTAAAAATAATTATAGTTAATTAAATAATGATAATACAATTTTTAATATTCTTGAAACCCTCTATAGTTACTAAAGACACTAAAATCCCTGGCACTACCTTTCATTCATTTTTTATTAGCTTTATCAATGCCATAAGAGAGATTGTGAACTTTTTAGAGGTTCTCATAGTGTTGAGAACCTGCCAAAGTCTTCACACCTCAAACAAATGAATGTGAAATGATAGAAAAAGGAATGGGAGCTATTTGGAGGAAAATATCAAATGAATTTGATCTCATGGATTCCATTAAACCAAGGATGTCTCTTTTTCTATTGGCAATGAAAGTTGACCAATTACCATCTATAGATATACAAAAATCATTGCATTCCATTTTATCTACTTTCTTCGAGATTTTTTTTATCAAGTGACTCACATTTTATTCATGTTCTCTTATTTTGGATCCATATTTACCAAGTTAGGAGCAATCACAACATCTACCATTCTAGTATTCTTTAATGGATGTCAATACCTTGTTTTATATGGTGGGGTAATGGGGTTTTTGAATTCATCTACCAAATGCATTTTCTTGGGCGTTTCTAAAACCTTTTCATCATATTTGTGCATACTTATGCTTGTGCAAGAATTGTTATCTATGAGACCAAATCTTATTTGTGTGCTTTACCACACAAATTGCATGCCTTGTTTATGCTTCCATATTCTTGTTTATTCTTTGTCAATGCCCCCACATTCTACACATAATTATGCTAGGATAGTCACAACTAAAACAACTAAATAAAATTATTTCATAATGCTTTGGTGGATATCTACATTTTATTCCTTAGGCATAGGTAGATAAATTTTTGGTAATGGGATGTAGAATTTGATTATACGTCCACAAAATACATAAATTTTCCAATGTCTTTCAGCAAACCCATTCTATGTATACCTACAATCGTGGAGCCCATAAAACCACATTTGTTTGAGGTATATTCCCTCACTTTAGGTAAATTATCAATGCTTTGAAATTTTACTTGCATACAATATGGTGGCTTGGGGAAGCTTTTGGTACCATAGAAGCCTTTTAAAAGTTCCCATTCCACCTTAAAACACTATCAATCTTATTTATAGTGTTATTTTAAAAAAGTGTCAAGGGTAAAGGAATATTGGGAATGATCAAAGGTTCTAGGGGTATTGGGAATTATTAGGACTTAGGAATGTATTAGTAACTATCATGGGTTCTAAGTAAAGGATTAAAAAATATATATTTAATTAAAATTTAGATCTTAAAATAGTGAAAAAGAATAAGAAGCATAGGATTATTACCTCTTAAGAGAATTTATAATATTCAATTTATCAAGAACTACCCTAAAACAATATATTGAGTGAAGCACACCTTCATCTTGAGAATTCTAAGACCCCATAAGTTGTCAAAACTACATCTTGCTACACAAGCGTTTTGATTTCCTTTGTTCTACTTTATCCATAATGAACATACACAGACATGGTTGAAGGTTGTGCATGGGTTTCAATTTCTATTTTTAAATAAATATAAAATACCATTCATGTTGCAACCTTGGTACTAAAATAACGATTAACAATAATCTAATCGAATCACAAACTAGGATCACCAATTTTTTTACCAAGCATGCTTCTATGAATAAAATGAGGTGGATACTTAATACAAAACAATATTTTATAACTTCAATTTTTAATGTGCCCAATTGAAGAGTATGCTATTTACCTTCCACTCACCCAAAAATATAATGAGGAATACTATAAGGTTTCTTCCTCCTTTATGTAGTTTTGCTCCTACTTTATTCAACATACCTAGTGTTAAAACATTTAAAAAATTATTTTAATTCCTAACCTACCTAGAATGCCCAATATTTTTTATTCCCAATACCAGGTAAAAGAAAGAAGTTGAGTCCACTTCTCATGGAAATTTCAGACACAAAAAAATGCAAAAAAATATTGACATAAATGGCTACCCATTATTTTGGAAATGGGTACCTATTGCATCATGATCTTGAACCTGAATTTGGAATGGGTGCTTATCACCATTTGGGTCTAATAGGAAATGAGTGCCCATTATCTACAAAATAGGTACCCATTCTAAAGGTAACAAGATCTCATTATTTACAAAACAAGATCTCATTATGTAGGTATTGGGTACCCATTTCCAAAATAACAAGATCTTGTTTCTTAGATATATTTATTTGAAAAAAAACAGCGAGTTCATTTCACCTTCTAATATCAACAATAAATAATCGAATCTCAATTTTGGCACATCAACGCCCTATTCCAGCCAACACCATTCTTCTCTCCCCCAAGTATGTACATTTCACCCTTTTTTTTGGTGTGAAATATAAACTAAATGAATTTAATTATGTTTCTTATAATCCTTTAAATTAGTTTCCTTTTAATTATAAATTATGTTACTTTATATTAAAGGAAAAATTAGGTTATTTAGAATTTTCTAGCATTTTTTTTGTATTGTAAATTAAAGGTTTATAAATTAATTTTTTTATTAAAATTTACATTAGGTTTACATTAGGTTTTTTATGGTTTTTTTGAAAAAAGGGGGGTAAAGATTTATTCAAAAATCAAAGAATTACAAAGAAGAGGCCTCAGGCCCACCAAGACAACAACAAAAACTAAAAGGATCCTAAAGGAACCACCACTACAAAGTCTAGTGACCATAGCAATAGATCCGATCGTCGGATTTCCAATGATAATACCTTTTTAGAAAGCCCTTAGAAAGATGATGCTCCATAAAGTAGGGCTAAAGGCCAGCTACTTTGGAATTACACAAAAAACTAGGCTCATTGAAGCCTCGAAGGGCCTCAAAAATGACAATGAAAATGAAAATGAAACAAACATAAAAGGGAAATTGAACCTACACCACAGGGTGCTCTTGCATCATCCTATCTTCAAGCATTAACCTGTCTAAGGTTTCAAGATAATCATGAGGTATACCATCCCTTCCACTAAAATCTCAACCATCAACATGCTCTGAAGCCCACTTGGCCAAACAATCAGCCACTCTATTCCACTCCCTAGGAATATGACAAAAGGAGACAAATTCCAATGTGTTACACATTTGTAAAATCTATCTGACCACAAAAGCTAATTGCCAACTCACATCATTCAGATTTTTTTTGTTCAACATGTCCACAACAATCTGAGAGTCTGACACACAAATAATCTTCCTCCATCCTAAAGAACAGCCTCGCTCAACAACAATCTTAATAGCTAGGGCCTCCATAAGATTGTTGGAGTGTTGCCCTGTATAAATAGAGAAGAAAAAAACTGCACAACCATCATCACCTCTACCTATACCTCCAATACCTGCATGTCCAGGATTCCCATGAGAAGAGCCATCAGTATTAATTTTTAAGATTCCCACAGGAGAGGGAATCCACCTTCCATCTCTACTTATCCGCTGCTTTGCATGATGAGATCTATTTCCAGCAGCACAATCCATTTTAATGTTTTCCAATTGCAGATTCCTTACAATAGCATAATCACCTGGATCAACATTTTTCAGACAAATTGCATTTAGCCAAGATTGTCTCCTGAAGCCTATTAACTATCTTCTACCACAACTGAGAACTCCCTATATGTGAATCACAAAAGACCCTTTGATTCCTTTCTAGCCATAAATTCCAGATAATAAGAGCTGGCCCAATAGCCCAAGCCACTTGAAGAAAAGAGGTATTTGATGGGGGTCTGCGCAAGCTATCCCAAAATTCAATTGAGGTAGCATGAAAACAAGCATGTTTCCAAGCCTCCCACCACTTGTGCCAAATATCCTTAGAGAAAGGGCATAGAAAAAACAAGTGGGAGCAGTCTTCCTCATTATGCATACAAAGATAATAGATAGATGGTCCCTAGAAGCCTCTCTTATGAAGATTCTCCCACGTGAGGCATTTCCTCTGAGCAACCAGCCATATGAAGAAATTACATTTCGGCCAAGAAAAGCTATTCCAAACCCTCTTCCACTAGGGAACATTTGTCAGGCCATGCACTTGCCTATCAAGCTGATCATAACCTTCAGCAACATAAAACTTGCCTTTTGGATTAGGACCCCAAGCCAGAATATCTCTCTCCTTGAGGGAACTACATGACCTACCCTCCAAGATATTAACCAACACCACACGATCTTCATATGAACTACCCAAGGGCCATTCAAGAGGATCCTTCCAAAAAGTCACCTCAGCCTGTCCAATGTGCCTAACCGTTTTAAGATTTTCCACCTTAACCCATCCAGCATCAGTGAAAATGTTGGAAAGAGGCTGAAGCTGTGGATAACTAGACAAAATAGGAGGGTGACCATCCCAAGGGTCCTGCTAAAAAAGAGCTTCAGAGCCTCTATTACAAATCTAGAAAAGACCATCTTTAATAAGTTGGGCACCTTTTTTAAGAGTATCCCAGATACAAGAGCCCCTGCCCACTAAACTAAGACAAGGTACCTCATGATCATTAGCACTAGGGAGATACTTGTGGGTTAAAATCTTGGCCCAGTCCTGATCCTAACTGTTACACCACCTCCAATACAGCTTAGCCACCAAGGCCTTGCTAACCAAAGCAATAGATCTGAGGCCAAGACCCCTAGCATGTCTCGGTCTACAAATAGAGTCCCATTTAACTAAACTCCGCTTAGAAGAAAGAAAACTACCAGACCAAAGAAATTGACAAGAAAGAGCATCAAACTCTCTCACAAAGCTGGAGGGGGGAGCTTGCACAAAACACCTATAAATGGGAAGTGCTTGCACCACAGTCTTCAGAAGAATCACTCTTCCAGTAGAGGATAACCACCTGTAGGTCCATTGATTAACCTTACAACAAAATTTATCCAGAATTCCTTGCCAAAAATCTCTATGCTGAACCCCTAAATCTAAAGGAATCCCAAGGTACAACAAAGGAAGAGACCCCATCTGAAATCTAAGGATCCTGGCAATCCTATTCTGAATAGGCTGAGGGGTATTAAAGAAATATATGGATGATTTATCTTCATTAATTTTCTGACCTAAGGCTTTACAATAGATATCCAAAGTTCTCCTAAAATCCACTACCTCATTGATTCTAGCCCTGCCCATCAAACCTGTGTCATCCACAAATTGAAGATGGGAGTAGGGAGTTAAAGCATTATTCCAACTCCAACCCTGAATAAGACCATGTCTCACCTGGGAAGTGAGAAATCTGCCAAGACCTTTAGCCATGAGAATAAATAAATAGGGAGATAAAGGGTCCCCTTGCCGAAGCCCCCGCGAAGCACTAAACAATTTTGAGGGTTTCCCATTAATAAGAACTGAGAAAGAGGTAGAAGTCACACAACTAAGAACCCAATTCACCCACTCTTCTCCAAAACCAAAAGCCAAAAGGATCTTCTGTAAGAAATCCCAACTCACCCTATCATAAGCTTTGGCCATGTCAAGTTTAATAAACATAGCCTTCTCCTTAGAGGAAGCCATCGAATGAATAGCCTCCATTGCTATCACAACTCCATCAAGGATCTATCTTTCATTAATGAAACCACCTTGCTCCTTAGAAACCAAAGTGTAGAGGAGAGGTTTGAGTTGTTCAACAATTAATTTAGTGATTATCTTGTAGACAACATTACATAGAGCAATAGGCCTGTACTGATCCAAGCTATTAGCCCCCTCCTTCTTAGGAATGAGATCCAAGAAGGTAGAATTCATAGATTTGAGCATTTGTTAATTCCTATGAGATTCTTGAACCACATCTAGAAGATCATACTTTATAATCTCCCAAAATTCTTGAAAAAATTCAATAGGAAACCCATCAGGGCCAGGAACCTTGCCTTTTTTCATTTGAAACACAACCCCCTCAAGTTCAGACAACAAAATGGGGTGCAAGAGAGCATCATTCATTTCAATAGAGACAAGAGGGGAAATATAGTTCAGGATGGCCCTCTCTTCCACCATAGCTTCAAGATCCTCTTTGGTAAACAAATTAGAAAAAAAACTGACAGCTTCCATAGCAATTTCTTCTTTAGATGAAAGATGAACCCCTTCTGAAGAAATGAGAGAGGTAATAGAGTTACCATACCTATGAGCCTTAACAAAATTATGAAAAAAATCAATGTTTCTATCACCTTCTTGGAGCCAATCCGCAGGAGACTTTTGTTTCCAGAAAATCTCCTCATGCAACTCCCACTCTTCTAAGTCCTTTAGAGAAAGGGACTCAGCCATACAAAGCTCCATAGTTATCCCTTGATCCCTAATTTGATGCGTAGCCTCATCCAGATTGGATTGAGCTACCATCTTGTGTCTATGCAGGTTCCCAAAACATTGTTTATTCCACCTCTTCAGCCTATATTTTACATGTTGTAATCTCTTCCCAAATCAGTACATAGCCCGCCCATGGATAGGCACCCCTTCATACCACCAATCAACCATAAGATCCCTCAATGAGTGATTACAAAGCCACATCAATTGAAATTTGAAAGAGAGATTTTTGGAGGTTCTAAAAGATGTAATAGAAAGCTTAATAGGCCAATGATCAAAACCCCTCCAATCAAGAATTTTTGAACTGGTGGACCACCTCTCATGCGCCCAAAAGTAGGAAACCAAAAATCTATCAAGCCTTTCAAAGATAGCCTCAACACCACTCCTCCTATTATTCCATGTAAAGACACCATTAATTGGCTTCACATCAATGAGATTCAAGAGACCAATATTATCTCTGAGTAAATTTGAGGAAGGATCAACCCTGAATAACCCACCTCGATTTTCCTCCAAACTAGTAATGGCATTAAAATCTCTAGCCAAAATCCAAGGTAAAAAAGGATCCTGAGCTCGAACAAAATTGATGTGAGCCCAAAGATGAGACTTACCCACAAGATCAGTAGGAGCATAAATATTAGAGAAGAGGCATATTTCTCCTGTCTCAAAGCTAGAAGTGACCATAGAAATGGAAGACATGCTAGAAAACCACCACAAAGGGGAAAATTTCCTCACATTCCAGAAGCAAGAAACCCCCCCTAAACTACCATGAGACCTCACTCCATGCCAAAGGCCCTGGGGCCAGACACAACAAGCACAACTGGCCAAACTATCCACTAAAAGCTTGGTTTCCTAAATAAAAACAACATCAGAAGACTCGAAGTCAATTAATCTACAAACAACCTTTTGTCTAGGGATGGTGTTCAACCCCCTTACATTCCATGAGAGCACAATCATTTATGTCATTGAGAGAAGTCAGAAACAATGGGCTTTATAGACCCCGACTCAACCAAAGGATCACCAATAAGCTTAACCTTTTCCTAATCCATTTTTTGTCCACTCCTTAAAGGTTTGTCTAAAGAACCCTTTTTGAGGATCTTCTATTGCAAGCCTAAAATAGGTGGGGCTTTGTTACTCTTCAATGAACTTGAGGCCACAATAATGGAAGGAGGAGTAGACACCATGACCACTGCACCTTCAGGGACCTGTGACTCACTAAGATCTCTGTTGTCCTGAATATGGGAAGGTAAATCCGTAACCATTTGAACATCTTGTTGATTCTCCAAAGATAGGGCCCGACCCTCTTTCTTGGAATCCCCATCCAACACCTCATGCTGAAATTGGGCACCCAAGGACATTTCAATTGGAACTCCTTCCTCTTGGACCAAATCCTCTAGAACCTCAAACCTGTTTAGGGTGACATCATTTTGCCTATCCAACCAGGTTCTCTTCTTTCCCTTGTCTTTAATTTGAGGTTTCACAGGAATGAAGCCATCTTTATTAGCAAGACCATTAGGCATATGGGCTTTCCCCTTATCTTCCTCCAGAATAGAGTGAGGAGAATTGGAAATAGCCAGTCTAGAAGATTTATTTTTGGGGCATCTCCACTGTAAATGGCCATATTCATGACAAATTTTGCATCTAAATGGTAGGGTCTCATAATCCAATTGTTGGATCTAAGAAGATGTCCCCAAACAGATTTCCCTAGAGTCTGGCAAAGGATTATTTAAATCAACTTCTACACATATGTGAGCGTAGGAAATTACCTTTCGATCTTGAGTTTGTGAAGCCAAACCCACAGGTTTACCAAGAAGCAGTGAGATTGAGTGAAGAATATCTTCTCTCCAGAACTCCAGTGGAACCTTAGCAATCAAATCCACACGAGCACACAAGAGGGAAGATCCTTAGAAGAATTAAAGCCAATATGCCAAGGTTTGATAAAGAGTCCCACCTAGTTGAAAAAATAAGGGCCACCTTCAAAAGCCTTGTTCCTGTCTGCCAGGTTGGAAAAAATTAATCAGAAAATAGTTATTGGTTGCCATAAGTAGCTCCATGTCTCCTTTAGGATTCCAAACATGGCGTGCCCAAGACTCTAAAATGGGTATAGAGAGGTGAAAACCGATGAATTTTCATATGAGAGCATGGTTGCACCAATATTCAACATCCTCCAAAATTTGCTCAAGTTGAATAACCAGAACTGGACGATCTTGGGATCTCTCCAAACAACCATTCACCTTTTTCATGCAAAAAGGCTCTTTCGAAGAAGAAATGCCTACCCCTGATTGGGAATGACCAATGTGTTCCTTTCCACATGCATGCATCAAATGAGACGGGTCTGCCATATCCAGATCTCCAGAGACCATTTGAGAAGAGGATACTCCTCTATTCTCCATGGATCTAGAGAAAATACCAAACGAAGAAAAATAAAAGGGGCGGAAAACCCACCCCCAAAACCCCACAAACCCAAACAATAACCCAAAGCAGAAGAAATAGAAAAGGGCTGCAAAAAAACCCTGCGGTAGCCCAAAAAACCCGACCATGGGCAAGCAAAAATTGACCCCCAGCAAGAAAGAACTCCCCCCCTAGAATGAAGCAAGCAGAGTGCAAATCACAGGCTAGGGCACTTCGGCCCTAGCATGACATCCACGCACACGCAAAGCCATCGTAATCGCAAAGTCAAGTTTTTTTATGTTTAAATGTTCTTATGATTTTTTATTTTTTATTTTTTTTAAGTTAAGTACTATCATTAAGGGAATAGTGCCCTATATTAATTTAAAAGGAAAATTACATAAAATTTTTAAGCATCCTGCTAAACACCATTGTGCCAACAAGACATGATTGTCATATGCTCATACATACCATACAAAAAAAAACAAAAGTCCCTAGGCCCTTGAGCCAAATTACATATTTCCACTTAGTGCTTTGTAAATCACAACCGCACATTCTCCAATACTAATGATGTTGTTGGTGGACCGCTCAAGAAGCCACCACTCCATAGCTTCAGTCAAGTTTTTGAAGGGTGCCATGTTTCCATTGAACACCGTGCACCGAAACACTTCCCATTTGTTCTCCCCAAACACCTTCAGACACTCGCGCTCCTCTAGCCACACTTCTCGACAGGCCATCTCACGTCTGGTCTCGCTATCCACTGAACCACCACTGTCCTCATCAGATTCCTTAGGGGCATCCTCTAGTTTCGAGGACAAGTAATTCTCAACCTATAAATACACCTTTAATATGCTCACTTTGGTTCCCTCATCTAGGATTAGGATGTCATTAGCCACATTGTCCACGATGAATGGCTTCACAAAGCCATCAAAAAGCTCCACTGCACGCTCCCCTAATTCTATGACATTGATCAAGGGCATAAGAACCGCTTGTAGAATAGTAGCATCACACCAGTGTCATTCGAAATTGAGACTGATGCCAATTAATCCCCAGATAGCATCATATACAAAGTCTTTAGTGACAAATAGGTTCCTTAGTTGTGCTCCCAACGCATTGCTACAATTGACACAGCTAACATCTCTGAAATGAGCCATTTACTACAACAGCACAGACAACACTATGTAACATATCCTCTAGCAAGTATTTATGGTTTAAATATTCTTATGATGATTCACATTATGATTAAGATTAAATGAACCCTCATTGAAAACATCTTCCAAATGAGACAATGATGTTAAACTCTTTAGAATGATGAGAAGTTTTAGAAGTGTGATGATATAATGATTATTTTATAATAAAGCACAATCAAATTTGTATAAACTAGCATATTATTTTTTTAAAGAATGATAAGACTTAAAAAACACTTGGCCTTGAGTGGGTGGAAGAAAACCATCAATATATAAAGTTTTAATCTAAACATAAAATAATATGAAACTCATACTCGTACCTTAGCAATCATGTGAATCTCATAATACTAGTACCTTATACAATAATATGAAACTAAACTTGAATCTAAACATCTAATAATGTGAAACTCATAATGTTAAAATCAAGAGGTGATGAATAAAACCATGTAAATTTAAGATCACTCAACCTAATTGGAAACAATCTAGAAAGTAACTTATCCTCATGAAAACAGGGAAAACATGTAGTCATGAAGAACCTTAGATGGAGCATTATATCACCTCTACCATCATAATTTTTAGGACCAGGTACTACAAATCCACGTGATGAGGGATACATCAAAATATCACATTCAATGGGATTATATTATATTTCACTAGCTTAATCTCTCTTTTTGTATCTTCACTTGTACTCATTAATATTATTACTTTCTAAATTATATATTCCACTTATTGTGGCTTAATTAATATGAATTATCATGCTCAATATGCCCAACTTGATGTATAGATAAATCATAGTCCTATACTAGTGGGAGAGGATGCAAGATATAAATTGCTTGATAGATGCATATTCTTCTCACATAAGCTAAGTTAAAAAATTAAGAAATCCTCATGTTCGTATTATTTTTTATGAATTCCTAGTTCATGAAATTTATTACAACTCATGTAAGTCATGTATTGAATATGATAGCATACAAGGACGTAGAGAAGAATTCCAAAGTCATAAAAAAAGTGGGCATATAATCATGATTTATGGAAATATCCATGAGCACTAGAATGTGAAGAATTTGAGAACTATAAGAAACATAAGTTATAAAGCCACAAATAAATCAATATATAAAAGCACATGACAAAGCATGGAATAATTAATAGGAATGATATGGATTTAGAATTTATTTCTCTATAAATCAATGCATCACCAAATAAATGCATCAAAGTAGATCATCATCATGCATATGAGCATATTTTTTGAACAAATAGATCTATGCATGTAACTTTGTATCTTCATTTCTACTAAATGACTCTATTACTAGTGTTTAAATGGGCTTCCATCAAAAACTAAATCACCACAATAAATAAATTTTCATCAGCCTCATCATGAGAAGATAAATAACTATGTCTATTGTCCTCATTATGTTTAATATACTATCAATAGATGATGATCAATAAGAAAGGGAAGAAATAATAACAACCTGTATTGTCATAAATTGTATCCTCATAGAGCTTCATGATCATTTGGGCATCACTTTAGTGTTTTTTCCTTCTATGTCCTAATTATACCTGAGTTTTCTCAAACAAGTGCCGAATTTGTGTTCTTTGCTCTATTTTGGCTTCCTGAACTTTTCTTGTTCCAAAAGGATTAGGCTGGGGTACCTAGCACCCTAGGCCTCGTGGGTTTGGGCCAAAAGGGCCCAAATTTAAACCCTCTAATAGCCAAAAAAAAAATTGAGAGGGAAATGAAACTTGATATTGGCCTTCTTTGTAATTTTTTACCCATTTCATGAGGCTAAGTATAAAATAAACTCTTATCCCCTCATTTGAAACATCTAAATCATCAAGGAGTTTAATTCATATCAAGCATTTCAATTGAGCAAGCAATCAAGAATTATTAGAGTAGTGAAGGAGAGCTCAAGTATTTAGATTTACAATCATTCAAGATGACGTCCATCGTCAAGTTTATGTGATGACATGTATGAGTCCTACATAACTGTTAGAAATGATTGATTGGTTGTAATTAATGTCAATCTTGGTGATCTAGATTGGTCAGGAAATTGTGGTATATAGTGTTTGCAGTATATGATGAGTATGTAGAACATTGAAAGTGTAGAATAGTGGAAGATAGATATGTATGCATGAAAGGTAGTCAATAGTGGTTGTAAGTATGTTATTGGTATAGATTGTTTCTCTGGAATTATATAGTGTTAGTTTGTGGATATGTCTATCTTAGTGTTTGAGTTTTGGTGTTGGTTGTGGCAATCAATTTCATGCTTTAGATGTCTATTCTTTAATGATATTATAGTCTAGTGATATTTAGTTGTCAATTTTCGGGATTGTACTGCTCTGCACTATTGTCTTGTTGCAGATATGATAGAACATTTTTTATATGTTGGTTGTCAGTGCATAATATTGTTGTATTAAAGTTTTGGGCCTCCAAAAATTATGCTCCTAAGATATATTTGGTTGTACAATGTTTGATATTTCTATGAGCTCTGGTTTGCCTCTATTTTTTTTATATGTAATGTTTTAAATCTTGTTGATGATCTATTGTTCATGTCTTTAACTATTCCTAGGTTGAGGTGGATCATTTTCTTTATGCTTCACTAGCGTGTTCTTGTGGAAATTTGAGATTATGTTCATTTTGAGTTAGCTCAACCTTCAATGGTTTTTATTATTGTTTTGCTCTGGTGATTGTAGCATGTGATTTGACAATTGGAATATATTTTGGGAATGTGTATTTGAGGCCAACTTTATTGGAATCAATGAACACTGAGAGGGGGAGGGGGTGAATCAATATTCTGTAATTCATAAATTTTATTAAACTGATTCTTAAACCACCAGATGCATAAGAATGAAAGTAAAGTGTAGAAACATAAACCAATCAACCACAAAACCATAACACAAGAAATTTTAGGTGGAAACCCAGAAAGGAAAAAACCACAGTGGAATTGAGACCCACAATATTATTACACTTTGGTCAAGAGTATGATAAATTAAAAAAGGGAAATGCACTTGCATTCAGGAACACTACCTAGAGCTCACTACTTAAATACAAAAGAGGGCTACAACCTTGGAGGACTCACTATCATAAAAATGAGTTAAAAAATAAATGAAATAATATATAGCATCTACAATTACCAAAAATCAGCTCTGATTAAGCACAACCTGACTGTCTTCCAATGTTCTTCTTATTTTCTCTGTTATGTTGCACAGACATATACCGGAGTACCAAATCTGCATATTGATTCTCATTCGCTCATCACACATCAACATTCACACATATACCATACCAAAATGGTCATAGAAGTCAATCTTATATATCTACATCACCAAAGTAGATCTCCATTATGTCAGCTTCATAATATTGTAAAATATGAAACATGTACCAACAAGTCAGCTTAATTCATCCACAAATCCATATGCAGACCTAAACAAGATGATAAAAAACTTCTCACATGTCATCACAATTACCTCGAACTCAACAATAGCCACCAAAATCATCCTAAAGATTTTGGATCACATGTTACATCACTTAACATCAAAATGACTCTTTTCTACTTGAATTACCAGATATTGGACTCTCAATCTCGCTCATGAATCAACTATCTCTATTACCGTAACCAAATTTATGCAACTAAAATCAGCATCTGCAAAATGTACTCCTCTATCGAATATTATATTCTACCTTCCTAACTTATGCCTAATGGATAATACAACTTCTGGTAAATCAAATCTACATATTGGGTATGATTTCTAAAATGAGTTTCCATTAATGACAACTCCTAAACATCCCTCATGCATCAATCTACACCAAAACAATGTCTCTTGCCAACAATCTCCCCCTTTGGCATTGATGGCAACACTGTAAAAAATGACACTGTACATCAAAACTGCAAAATTCAAAAACTCAAAAATCTCAAAGACTCAATAAGCTCAACAAGCTCCCCCTGAGAATATACACCATTTTTCATTTTTCTCTCTCCCCCTTTGACATCAATGGAAAAGGTGGATATCTACCAAAATTTATGTACAAGGATATATACAGTGGCTTACAAAAATTTAAAGATATCAACAAAAATGGTCTTTAGGGACTATAGGTGATCATCCCATTCTTCAAAATATTGATCAAAGCACTAAACAAGTAAGCATTTATATTTGCTCTTGTACGATCTATCATAACACTCTTTGCAGAGCGTTCGTTGCATCTTGCTTACTATTGATCAATGTATCTAGTGGAGGAGTGATAAGTCTTCTTGCATAGAATTGAGATATGCTAGCTAACTGCCTTTCACATTCTTTTATTTTCTTGTCAATGTCAATAGTAAAATTAGGCAAAATTAGACATGACTTATATATTTTATCGCCTTCATATAATTCATCTTGTATGCTCTTCATAGTGGTTATCAAACTAGCCCTATCTCCTTCAATCATCTTCAAAATTATCCTCACTCATAGCATTAAATTGAGTCAAAACTTTAGCATTTTCTGCTCTCTCCAAAGACACAAAATGAGAGTCTACTGCATTAAGCATGTTCCTAAGCTTTCTAAAGGGAGTATCACCCGAGTCATGCTTAAAGGATGGAAAAAATTTCTCCAATACATTCATGGAAAAATTTATCAACTCTTTGTCTTCGGTGTGAGACTTGAGTAAGCACTCACTTGTTTTTTCTTCAACAAGAGTTTCTAGATTCAGTGCTTGGATGGGAGATAGTGAACTCAAATCTATTGGTCCTTGAGTGAAATCATCTGAGTCAGTGACAATTTGTTTTCCCTTGTCTTCTACAGTGTCTCTTGCCACTATCAATAGAACTTGTTCACTTACCTTTTCTCCCTTCTCATTCTTTGCCACTTCTTCATCTACATCTTTCTCTACAACTTCTTCCTTTTCATCATTTACTCCCTTTCTTGCATTAACTTCTCCTTAACCATCTCCAATCTCCTCAGTTGCCTTTTCTGAATCAACCTCTATCACTAGAGGATTTTGTTTAGCTTCACCGAAGTCATCAACCTTAGCAGTATCAGTAGTATCATCCACAACTATATTTTGATCAATTATCTTCACATCTAGAGTGGAGGGATCATCCTGTACGTGCACTTTTGTAGGGGTGTCATCTTTTTCCAGATTTACCTCATATATGTGCTCTTCCAAAAAAAAATTCAAAAATTGTTTCGATATCTTTAGCCACTTCATCTATTTTCTTAAGCATGATCTTATTTACTCTCTTTTTTATTTTGAATATATCCTTTGTAATCTTTAAAAATCTATCAACTTCAGCCTTAGAAAAGATAGAACACAAATTAACTAATACATATTATTTTATTCTTTCATCCTCCAAACTAGTCATATGCCTCCCAGCATCCAAAATACCATACAACCGTTCGGAATCATAGATGATAATTCTATTAGATATTTTCTATACATATTAATATACTATATAACAACTTCCTCTATAGCTCTTTGATCATTATCATCACAGTTTTCATAATATACAAATATGTTCTTAAGGTTTCCTTCTTTTGCCACTTCATCAAAAATCTTATTAAGAGAAAGGGGCAACAATAGTATGAGTACCTTCTATCTTACTGGACTTCAGAGATTCATCAAGCTTAGACTTAGGCTTCCAGTTGGGTTGAGGTCTACCGGATTGTTCAATTGCAACTTTAGGCTTTTTTCTTGGTTGAGTTTTATCAGATTGAGGCTTCTTCACTACCCTAGCATAGGTAACTATCTCTCTTCACTTCTCTCACTGCTTCATTAGACTTTGTCTCTTCATCTACAGTGACTGCTATATATTCCCTTTATGGATTTCCTTTCTTTCTCTTCTCATCTCTACTAGTTGATTTGGTTTGTGGCCTGGGTGGAGGGACAAGCTTCTAAGCACTAAAGGTAGATGCTAACTTGGTTTGCCTTGTCTTGGATTTCTTGGGTGGAGTGGAAATGTGTTTTGTCTTTGGTTTTACCATGTCCTCCTCTTTCAAAATATTCTTCTCTCTAGCCCTTTGAACTGCTTCCTTTGTTATACCCATTTTCTTTGCAAGCTCTTCTACTTCTTTTCTAACCTTCCTCTTTCTTTCAGGCTTAGTGAATTTCATATGCAAGTCCAAAATTTTCTCCTTGTAATTTCCAAACCTTTCTTCTTTCTCATCAACCGGTTTACTCAAAAGGTGTTGAACATATGTATCAAGAGTTTTTCCATCCACTTCATACCCCATGGGCATGATCCATATTGTTCTTGGTTCTATTGCCTCCATAAGGCATTGGTCTTTATCACCATGAAATAGATGGTATCCTCATATTTTTCAATAATTTATTTAGCAATCCTCTCTCTACTTTGCATCATACCTTGGAATGATTTGAAATAGCCCCAAACAGTAGCTTTCTAAGCTTGAACATCTTCTAATCCCTGAAAACCTTCTTTGATTTGAACTACCACTGGTTTGTCATATACTCACTATACCTTTCCTACACCAGGGATCTCATTCATAAAGTAAAATGAGAAATAGACAATCAAAGAACCAAACTTGAAAACATGTTTCTTATCTTGTTTAATCTTCTTCAAGTTTCTCATAAGCTCACTGAGTAGTAGTCCACACAAGTCATACAATTTATCATCCTTGAGTATCTGATAGGCTGCATATATTGCAGTACCAAATACTTAATTTTGTCTGCTTGATTGATAAACCATATACCTTGTCACCATCGATGAAAATCTCACATCATATTTGACTATATCACTGATTGTCTTCGATCGGTTGTCATGCTAGGAATTGGTTAGCATAGTCACACTTGCGTTCTTTACATGTGTTAGACCAAGGATATCACTGGTTGTATTTAAACAGGTTACCGTTTGAATGAATTGCTTTATAATCTTGTTTGGTTTATCTAGCCATATAAACTCATCATTAATTTAGCTCAAGACATACCTGACCCATTCAAGTTCATCAAAAATCAAAAAGTGAACAAACTAGATAAAACCCTAGTCTTTCAGTTATTTAAAATCGGGCTTCAAGTTCCCCATCTCATCCATCATATATTTAGTGTATAATGATAACATATCTGCATTGCCAAGCTCTTCGATATTGCAGTGAATGTATACCCTAATGTCCTTGTTATGCAACACTCCATACATCATAGAAGAAAATGCTCCATTCAAATCATCTTCTACCAATTTGAACAGGTGTTTCTTGAATACAAGCCTTGCCCTATCAGTAATCTCTACTACCAATGGAGTTGCCACACCAGATGATGATGCCATTTTGAAAGATGGTTATAAATAGATAGCTCAAGAATGGATAAATACCTTATAAGCTTCAACTAGATGCTAGGAATCTCTATCAAATCGCTTTAAGCTTTGTTTTCATTGCTCAGTATATTTCACCTCACTCCTCTGCTCTTTCACTTCATTCACAATGTGAAGAACGATGGATTTAATGCATTTTTATTCACCAAAAACCTAACTTTAAGTTGTAATAAATGCACAACCCTAAAGGCTTCTCAGATTCTCTGCTTCCCAAGAATTCATCACCAGATTCTCAGATCACCATGAAATCTTCTAGATGTTATTCAACATCAATTACATCACCAGTCAAAATATTCTACAATCTTTCCCAGCAAGTTATAGATCTCAAGAGGGGGTTTTAAGAATATGGATGAAAAGCTTCCCCCTAAGGCATTTGGCCTTAGTTACTGGATGAGGTTCCAACATCGAAATTGGATGTGGAGCCATTATGTGCATTTGAATCTTCCTTCTTACCCCACATCTTCTTATGCTACATTTTGAGCTCTTCAACCTTCACTTTTCCCTTTTCATCTCATTTGTTCTTGTCTACCAGATCATTCTTGCTCACTTTCTTTCTTCTGCAATATTTTTCAATGTTCCCAGATTTGTTGCATGCATAGCAAACAATATTTCCTTGTATAGGCATGAAGTTCATCTGATTTGGTCTCATCCTACATTGGTTAGAAATGTGTCCCAACATTCCACAAGCATATCATTACTTATTTTGGAAATTATTCATCACTGCTCTACACATTTGATTTATGATCGAAATTGTTGCATTTGAAATTTTGACCAGTAAAAGTAGGACCATTATTCATCATCCTAAATCTGCATTGAATTGCCATATGACCAAATTTATTGCAAACAAAATATTTATCATTGTATTTATAAACATTAGGCTATCTTACTGGAGGTCTCTTATTCTTCTAATGATTGATTTGTCTAAAACTGAAGGATTCTCCTTTCTCATATCCAAGTCCTCGCATGTCTTTCCCACTGATCTGACTTTCCAACATCTCATCTTGCCTGGTTCAGATCTACCTTTCAATTTCTCGCCCATTACTCTTGGATTGCACCAATTTAAGTATTAACTAATCATTCTCATAGGTCAATCTGCAACATTCATTAGATCTATATCCCTCAATGACTGAGTTAGATTTTCCTCATTCTTCGTCATGTCTTCAATCTCCTTTGTTAGCTTCATCACAATGTATTGTATCTCATGCTTCAGGGCTGCATCATCTCTAGCAAGCTTCTCACATTTATATGTCTTGTCTTGTAGGGCTTTATTATCAATGCTTTGTTCTTATTTCTTCTTGAGTTTATCCATTAGTTCCTTTCTCTTCTCTCTAGATGTGTTCACTTGTTCTTTCAAAGATTTAATGAAATTTTTAGTAGCATCCAAACTTCTCCTCATACTACTTTTTTCTTTCATTGCTACATCAATATCTTCAAGTGCCATAGTAAGTTGCTTCTACAAACCATAGTCCATTGATTCAATATTCCAAATCTTCCTCAAGTTGTTAGGCTTCTTCCAAGGAAATAAGCTCTGATACCAATTGTTGGAATCAATGACCACTAAGAGGGGGGTGAACCATTGTTCTGCAATTCATAAATTTATTAAACTAATTCTTGAACCACTGGATGCATGAAAATGAAAGTAAAGTGCAGAAACATAAACCAATCAACCACAAAACCATAACACTAGAATTTTTACATGGAAACTCGGAAAGGGAAAAACCACGGTGGGATTGAGACCCACAATATTATTATACTTTCATCCAGAGTATGATATTATTACAAAAGGGGAATGCACTTGCATTCAAGCACACTTCCTAGAGCTCACTGCTCAAATACAAAAGAGGGATGCAACCCTAGAGGACTCACTATCCTACAAATGAGTTAAAAAAGCAATAACAATAACTAAACTAATATATAACATCTACAAATGCCAAAAAGCAGCTCTGGTTAAGCACAATTTGACTATCTTCCTTTGTTCTACTCATATGCTATGTTCTGCTACATAGTCATATACCGGAGCACTAAATCTATATATTGATTCTCATTCGCTCATCACACATCAATATTCACACATCTACCATACCAAAATTTTCATACAAGTTGATCTTATATATCTGCACTGCCAAAATAGATCTCCATTATTTCAGCTTCATAATATTTAAAAATATGAAATGTGTACCAACAAGTCAGCTTAATTCATCCACAAATCCATATGCAAACCTAAACAAGATAATAACAACCTTCTCATGTGTTGGCACAATTACCTCAAATTCAACAAAAACCACTAAAATCATCTCAAATATTATGGATCACATGTTACATTAGTTAACATCAAAATGCTTCTATTCTACTTGAATTATCGGATACTGAACCTTGAATCTCCCTCATGAATCTATGTGGGATACTATAATTACAAAATAAGTTGCCTCAAACTTCGAATCAATTGCCTCTATTACCACAACCAAAGTTATCAAACCAAAATCAATATTTATACAATGTACTCCTTTATCGAATATTGTATTCCACCTTCCAGACTTATACCTAATGGATAATACAACTTTTGTTAAATCAAAGCTATGTATATTGGATATGATTTATGAACTGAGTTTCCATAAATGACAACTCCTAAACATCCCCCATACATCAATCTACACCAAAACAATGTTTCTTGCCAACAAACTTGATGTGCATTCTTATCGGTATACACACACATATATATACATATACATATTATGTTCAGATATATGCAAGAGTGTAGAGAAAAGTGTGAGTTAATAAGGTAATGAGCGAAACAGTGAGAGTTGGGTGAAGGATAGTTTTTAGTGTGAGCAAGTAGATAGTAAATAACTTGTAGAGTTTCTTAACCAAATCTACTGCAAGTAATTGATGTGTTGCATAAGCTTAACAAGAACTGATCCCATGCATATTTAGATGCAATTTTCTCAATTCATTCTTATTTTTCTTGGTAGTGAGCCTTCTAGTAGTAATTTATTGTAATCTGGGCAATGAGCCTCCTTTTGTAAACCCGTATAACTTGGTATATTATCTTGAGAGTTAACCCCTTCTATGGTTTTTACCATTTGGGTTTTCCATGTATAAAAATATGTTGCCTCTCTTATGGTTGTGTGGTTTTTGGATTTCAATTCAATTGATTATACAAATTCATGATAAGGTTAATTAAGATCAAATTAAGTTTCAAAATTTCAGTGTGATATATTTGGGGAATATTGATTCTTCCCCCTCTTAGTATTCTAGTATATTCAACAATTGGTATCAAAGCTTGGTCCCTCATTAAAGAGAGAGAGCGGGGGGAGGGATCTAGATGGAGAGATAAGGGGAAAGGGATAGGGAGAGATAAGGAGAGAAGGGGAAAGGGAGAGGGAGAGATAGGGATAGAAGGGTGAAGGGATCTAGAGAGAGAGAGAGGGGTTGGCAAGGGATAACCCTTTCCCCTTCTATCTCTCTCTAGATCCCTATCTCCTCTCTCTCTCTCTCTCTCTCTCTCTCTCCCTTTAACCTTATCTCCCTATCTCTTTCCCATTCTCTCTCTAAATCCCTTTAACCTTCTCTCCCTATCCCTCTCCCTTTCCCCTTCTCTTTGTATCTCCCCCTTCTCTCTCCCACTCTCCCTCTCCCTTTCCCTTTCTCTCTCTCTCTCTCCCTCTCTCCCTCTCCCTTTTTAGATCCCTTTATACTTATCTCTCTCTCTCTCTCTCTCTCTCTCTCTCTCTCTCTCTCTCTCTCTCTCTCTCTCTCTCTCTCTCTCTCTCTCTCCCCCTTTCCCTTTCTCTCTCCCTCTACCTCTACCTATCTATTTCCCCTTCTCTCTCCCTCTCCCTCTCCTTCTCTCTCTCCCTTTCCCTTTCCCCTTCTTTCCCTATATTCCCCCTTCTCTGTCTCATTCTTCATATGGAAAGATATTGGATATTGAATATTTATCTAATATTCTATCCCTTTTCATTTGGCTGCCAACATTTAAATGTTGGGCACTAGAGAAAATGTTGTTTCCCATATAAAAAGTATGCTTGAATATCAATTATTCAATACGTATCGATTATTTAATACCTAGGCCACAAAAAATATGACAATGGGCCATTTGTGCATTCCAACCTCTCTCTCCCCCCCCCTCTCTCTCTCTAAATTCTTTGTCACCTTCTAAATAGATATTTTGTTTACACCCAATTTTTAGGGAATTTTAGAGCCTCTAAGTCCTCAAAATTAAATTTAAATATTTCATAACACCCCTCTGAAATGAAAAATTTCATATCGTCAAAACTAGCTATGATCTTGCAATGAAACTTTATCGGAATTCTTATCTAGCCAACCAGAAGCTTTGAGGAGAATTTTGCATCATTTTGTGCTCAAATGAAAACTTATTATAAATAATAACCTCATGTAAATTCAACGTTGAGACACCATTTTTCCCAGCACCCCTTTGCCTCTCTTTGTCTTTGTCTATGTATGTCTCTATTTGTCTCTAGATCCTTTTACCATTATCTCCCTATCCATGTCCCTCTCTCTCTCTCTCTCTCTCTCTCTCTCTCTCTCTCTCTCTCTCTCTCTCTCTCTCTCTCTCTCTCTCTCTCTCTCTCTCTCTCTCTCTCTCTCTCATTCTATATGGAAAGATACTGATATCCAATCCCTTTTCTTTTGGGCACCAACAAAAATGTTGGTTCCCATATAAAAAAATATGTTTGAATATCAGGTATTTGAGATGTATTAGTTACCTAATACCTAGGCCACACAAAATAGGATAGTGGGCCATTTTGTGCATTCCAATCTCTCTCTCTCTCTCTCTCTCTCTCTCTCTCTCATATATATATATATATATATATATATATATATATATATATATATATATATATATATATATATATATATATATATATATATATATATATATATATATATATTCATCTACCCTTCTCTCCCTATCCCTTTCCACTTCTCTCTCTCACTCTCCCTCTCCCTCTCCCTCTCCCTCTCCCTCTCCCTCTTCCTCTCCCTATCCATTTCCCCTTATCTTCCTATCTCCTCCCTTCTTTGTCTCCCTCTCCCTCTCCCTTTCCCCTTCTCTCCCTATATTCCCCCCTCTCTCTCTCTCTCTCACTCTCCCTCTCCCTTTCCCTCTCCCTCTCTCTCTCCATTTCCCCTTCTCTCCCTATCTCCCCCCTTCTCTCTTTCACTCCCCCTCTCCCTCTCCCTTTCCCCTTGTCTCTCTCTCTCTCACTCTCCCTCTTTCTCTCTCTCCCTATCCCTTTCCCATTATCTCTCTCATTCTCACTCTCCCTATCCCTCTCTCTATCTCTTTCCCTTTCCCTTTCCCATTCTCTCTCTCATTCTCCCTCTCCCTCTCCCTCTCCCTCTCCCTCTTTGTTTCCCCTTCTCTCCCTATCTCCCCCCTTCTCTCCCTATCCCCAACTTCTCTCTCTCACTCTTCCTATATGAAAATATATCAGATATCAAATATTTATGTTATATCCAATCCCTTCTCATTTGGGCACTAACATTTAAATGTTGGGCGCCAATGAAAATGTTGTTGCCCATATAAAAAAAATGTTTGAATATCAAATATTCAATATGTATTAGATATCCAATTTGAGTCATATATCAAATACATGGGCCACACAAAATAGGACAATGGGCCATTTTGTGCATTCCAATAGTCCCTACATTCTTTTTGCAGGCAAGAAACATGGGTTTTCAAACATACAATGACAAAATTATTCTTTTTTAAGGTTATTTTAGAGAAATTTGTCATTAGAAATCATTTTCTAGCATCTTTGTGGAGGTATAATGGGGAGCAGTAGCCGTCAAAAGAAAAAATGTAAAAGAAAGCTTTCAAAAGAGAAAATTGAAGCTTATATCCAAAGAGATAGAGAAAGTCATAGGAAGAGAAGACGAGGTATGTCAAATATTTGTGAAGCCTTCGCAAATGTTATTTCAAGTGATGATAAAATTGAATATTCAAAGGTTGAAAAAGATATTGAAAATGAAAATGTAGTTATTGATATTGGAAATGTCGAACATGATATTCAAATTAGGATGAAAATGTTAAAATTGATATTAAAAATTCTCAACATGATATTGAATTTGGAAATGAAAATGTGGGAATTGAAAGTGAAAATTTTAGAATTGACATTGAAGGTCGAAATATTGAACCAAGTGAACATTATGTAACACTGAATTACATGAGAAATGAAGACCCTCCCATGGAAGTAAGACAAATTCCAAATTCAAGACCTTCAAGAACCCCAAAATGGTTACTTGAAATTAATGAGAACATTATAGGAAATATTGAAAGAGAGGTCATCACGAATTGTTCCATTGTAGGCTATGCAAATTTTCAACCAAAATTTTAGCAATAAGACATTGACAGAGAAACACCAACTTTTTGTTCAATTGCTAAAGATGCAAAAGATGAGACCTTTTCTAGCCAAATTGAAGATTCATGTGAACAAGAAGATGGAGAAAAATTCTATTATTGTCAAAAATCATTTTAACACTCTCAATTTTATTGGAAATAATAGAAAGGAAAAAGATAAGAGAGTTGTTCGAAGAGTGATTACAACCTCCTTAGTAAGCCATAATTTGAGAAAGACGCGCTTTAAGAGACAAACTTGTGTTGATTTAAACATAAATCATAAAAATTTGGATAGAGGACTTGCAAGAAGAGAAAGAATCAACAATTCTCTTTGGTGGGAGGTTTCCATGTGTTGATAAGAAGTTGACTGATAATGTTAAGAAGCAAATTCAACAATTTTGGCACTCTATCACTAAATGTAAATGATATTTTAAAGTGAAGAATTGGAAATCGAGATCGCACACCACATCCTAAACATTTCTTGGAATCAAGCCAAAGAATATTGTACTTGAAAGGTTTTGTGAAACACATCCAACTTTGCAAATCTCATAAAGGGTTTTGAATCTTGTTGGCATTTTTGATGATTATGTTGTGATTGTCATTGATGGACACACACTTGCTATGAGATCACTTTTTGTATGTATAAGTTAAAGCTCAACCGGTATTTGTTCCAACCGGTATGATGTATTATAGTCTTTAGACTATCAGTGTTTTGCAGAAAGTGTTTACCGATTTGAAGCGGCATGAAGACCCCAAGCGGTTCGAGGATCTCAAGCGGTATGAAGGAAAAAAGTGGCACAACTCATATTTCCCAGTCTTCATTTTGTCAAACCGGCAACCGGTATTTTGCTTGAACTGGTAATACTCTGTGATGAGTTACCAACCAACATTTTGTGATGAGTTACCATCCACCGATTGTTTGGCGGTGCCAACACTTTAACGGTGATTTTTGTGTTGTGTTACTAGATATGTCTAGATGCATTGAACCTAGGAAATTGTATTGTAATCCTATTGGACCGACATGAAATTAGATTCCTTTATAAGGACATCATGTCTAGGGTTTTAGGTTGTTGCTAGGGTTTAAGGTGGTTGAAGAGTTTTTTTTAAGTGTGAAAATAGGAGAGAAGTTGAGGTCTACGAGAAGAGGCAGAGTGTGAATGTGTTGAAGATTGAAGTAATGTTGGCATGCATTAGGAATGAGCTATCAAGGATCTAACCAAGCAATCTGTGCTATTTGCTAGATCACTCACTTGTTGATTACTCACATCTTCGACAAGTCTGAAGCCCATAACCAGGTAGACCCAAAAGCCTTTTGTAAATCCTCTAACAAGGTGGTTCACATCTATGGATCTAAAATCCTCTAGCAAGGTAGTCTTTAATTGGACTTATCTCCTAACAGAGATTGAGATTCCTAACAGGATCTGTTCTAGTAAAGAACATTGTATGACCTTAACCGGTTTGACCTTAACCGGTCTGGTTCCTATTCTATAGATAGTTACTTGTGAGTTCCATCTCACTGTGGTTTTTCCCATTTGGGTTTCCATGTCAAAATTTCTCATGTTATGGTGTTTGTGCTTCTGTGGGTAAATGCATTATTTTCTATTTGGTTTGCATGTGTGCTAACCGGTTTATTTGCTAAATTGTTTTACAAGTTTACTGGGAGTCTAGTAAAGTGCTTAAGTACAGTAATTTTTGGCATACTAATTCACCCCCCCCCCCTCTTAGTATTCATCAAATCTTTGTAGCCATTTTATTGTGTAATCTTAAGATTGTAATACTTGTTGCAAATACCATGTGGAGTTTTCAATGTACCATAAAATTTTATTCTATATTTGTTCTACTTTGCATACTAATGAAATATTGCAAGAGTGTGGTGCAATGCAACTTCTGAGATCATCAAGAGACTTTCTAGATATATTTTTATATCCTAGAGATATTGGATTCTTTTTCTATAGAAATGATTGTTTAAATGAGAAGTTCTTACAATGTGGTGGCTTGTCAAATTTTGTTTAATATTTTTGTGAGGGCAGTGAACATGAATTTGGAGACAATATTGTTGAGAAAAAAGAGATGAGATAGTCAAATATACTTTGAAGAGTGGAGGTGAAGGTTTTGTAAAGCTGAAAATCAAGAGCTTAGCAAATTCACCACGGGGAAAGGAGGATTCACTAAGATCAATTTTCACTTGGGGAGACTTTACATTCAAAAGAGGGGGATGAATCTAATAAATCCAATCCTAAATTATGCAAGTGATGAATACTAAGTAGATTTCTTGTGTTTGGAATGTGATTGACCCTCTTTCATAAGTTGACTAGTTGAATTAAGACTAAGTCTTGGAAATGAAGACAAATATGAGAAAACGGTGAGCTACAGATTTAGGATTTCGTCGTACACTTGGATCTGAGAAGTTTGAGATAATTTAGAGCTGCTTTATAAAATCTATCAAAATTTGTATGGACTGTGTGTCCAGACAAGGTCGCTCTCCTATCGTTCCTCCAAAATTTCCACGTGTCGAAAAGGGTTTTTTCCATCTCTGCAAATAAAGTTTAAATCCAGATTTACAGTTGTGCACCTACTTTCTGCACATAGAAGGAAAGGAAAATGTGTTGGGAATATGGGTTTGCCTTTAGGTCAAACCCCGATTTCAAAATTAACCAAGTGGTTGAAATAATATAATTGAAATGACTGAAAATAGAAATCCTCCTCTTTAAGGGGATGTTAAATTGACTAAAAATGAAATGCTTATACCTCCTTGTGAATTTTTTCTTTTCTCCACATGGAATTATGATTTCATGAATTAGAATTATGATCTCCTATTCAATGCTTGAAATCTTGAATCTATTGCTGCTCCAAAGCTTGAAGGAAGATTGAAAAATGCTCATTTTCTCTTGAATGCTCAGATGTTGGATTGAATTTCATGTATTGTTGATATATCATGGATTTTCAAATGAGAGGGGAACTCCCTCTTATATACTTGCACGTAGGACTATTGACTAATTTTCTGATATGAGATGACATAGGGGGATTTTCCCACTTCAAATTTGAGGTAGGTTAGAGGGAAGGGCCCAAGATAGGTCCCCATTAAGGGGGACCAAGGTGCCATTCCCTGGTCCTAGTGAGGACCAAGGTGCCACGCCCTAGTCTTGCCTTTATTTGGGGCGGGATTAAGGTGCAAATAGGGTGCATCACTAAGTTGCATGAATTTTTTTATATGTGTGAGCATAATCAGGTCTTTGATTAGGTTGAGGGGTGCATACAATAAGACTAAGACGTAAATGCAGTCGAGATTTGCAAGGGGTGCAATTTTAGGACGTTGCAGGTTCTATATGTGAGTTGGTCTCTAGAGAAGTCAATGTTGCTGATTTTATTTTAGATTTTAAGGAAAATATTTTCTGCAAGTATGCAAGGCATAGCCATAGGCCCTAGTGGCTGGATCAACAATTTAGGATGTGTAGGAACTCTTTCTCAATTGGCACTATTATATCAGTGGTTAATTTTGTAGAAAACTACACATTACAACCATAAAATGAGGTACAAGCTTAGTATTATAATTCCATTCAAATTACTATTTTGTTCACATAACATATAGACATGTCCCTGATAACACAAAAGAGGACAGGAAGAAAATCAAAGAGTATCATTTTTATATGAGTGATGATAGGTCTCACTCCTCTGAGTATGTGCAACATTGTTTCGAGAACTTTTTTCTTATAGGAGAAAGGCATTGCAATAGACTGACATCTCATATGGCTAGATAACTACATGGGTCAATTCAAGAATTCTTGAATGTTTTATTGGTTGAGTAGAATGCATGCAGAGAGGGGTGGGTGTACCTAAAATTTGGAGGTTTTTTTTAAGTTGAGCATGGGAAGGAGGAGCATGATGGAGAAGGTACATGTTTAAAGAGAGCTCTAGTTAAGGAGAGATTAAGAATTTATGGTGCTAAATTATTTGATGCACATTCTATTCTTGATTGGTGTAGTTCAACAATGTCATAGGGAGGGACACTTGATTTGATAATGCATAGATTATTTTGGTTGGTTTAGGAGGGCACAATGAAAGACAAATTGGATTTTCATAAAATCAAAGATTCTTCAAAGATGCATTCATTTCGCAACTCAGATGCAAGTACACAGACTATTTGGACATGAGGTTTGGCTTGTTTCTGCAAGAGTTGTATTAAGTGTGATTGGGATCAATGTGAGTTAAGTGAGTGGGTGGATACATGGGTTCCATAATATCTAAATCCTTTATCTCAAAAAAATCCATGTCAAATGATGACATGGAAAGTTCAATTGAGTATTAACCATCTTTCAGATCTTCTACAACCAGGGCATATTTCGCAGTTGTTGCACCACAAGGGAATGAGGAGAGATCATAATACTGGCTGGCACAATATGTACAAGTAGAAGCTAACACAACTGATGGTAGATCATTACGGTTTCATGTATCCTATAGGCTCAGTTGTTGTTGCAAGAAATGTTGGCCCAATTTGTCAGTGTGTCAAAAGATCAATCTATCAATGCCTAATACAAACTATAGAGATATGGATATCAACGCCCGATACAAACTATAGAGATATGGATCACACGGGAGGAAGTTAGTCCCTTGTCAGGAATCCCAAGGGGAGCACTAACCATTTTTCCAAAAATCTCCCCTTTAGTGTTACCCAAGGGGATTCAAACCCGTGACCCAACGCTCTAATACCATTTGTTGGCCCAGTTTTCCATTGTGTCAAAAGATTGATCTATCAACATTTGATACAAACTATAAAGATATGGATTGCACGGGAGGCAGTTAGTCCCTTGTCATAAATCCCAAGGGGAGCATTGCCATTTTTCCAACAAGAACTTAGTTGCAAACATACAATATTAGAAAGAATGGCATACCTACATTTGAAGATTATGAGAGACACAAAACCATTATCATATATTCACACCTAGTTATAGCTAAAAATGTTAAGTTGTTGAAGTATTATGCATGACTAAAGAAAAATAAATATGGATAGTTAGTATTGTTGATCATGAAGCAATACTGGATACTCTTCAGCAAAGAGACGACCCTTCAAGCATACTTGAGTAGCATATCTATCTCATATTCATTGACTATAAGGACTGGAAGGTACAATGAATTGTTAATAATAACATCCCTATGTTTTGTTAGGTTTATTATATGTTTAGGTTCATTAGTTTGTTTGGTTAATAAACTTATTGTTCTCATAATTTGTGAATGTAGGGATTATAAAAATAATGGACACTTGATTCAATAGTGCATAGATTATGATAATGTTAGACATAATTTGGTTGCAATTATAGATAATATAGTTGTTGGCAAAAATAGTTCACACCCACGATGAATAGAATGAGAATTTGGTTCCATAGAATCTTTTTATTGAATGCCTCTGATGATTTTACATCAACTAAAAAATCATTTCCCTACGAAAACCACTCTAAATCTTGAAAAATCTGAGATAGGCTATTATAGATGGCCCTTGTGTGACCTTGTAGGTTCAAACAGATCATTTACAAATGCCAAAAATTTGGAGAAACAACCTATCAAAGTTTGACAATTTTTCATACTTAGGGAGTTTAAGGCACAAAGTCGCTATAGCATGGCATTGAGTGTTCGACCGAATTGGGAGGAAAAATAGGAGCATGCCTAGCATGAATTTGCCTAACTGAATGTGTTGGAATTGATGGTTCATGCCCATGATGAAAATAATGAGAATTAGGCTCCATTGCAACTTTTCATTGAATGTCTTTGATGATTTCTACGTTAACTAAACAATAGTTGTCATTCAAAAATCACTCTGAACCTTGAAAATCTGAGACAAGCTATTGTAGACGGCCCTCACATGACCCTCTAAGTTTAGATCGATCATTTGTAAGTGTCATGGATTCTAAGAAACAACCTATCAAATTTTCACAATTTTTCACACTTAGGGTGCTCAAGGGATGACACCACTATGGTATGACACCGAGCATTTGATTAAATTCGGAGGCAAAATTGGAACATGCCTAGGGTAAAACAACTTAACTAGATGTGTTGGAACCAATGAGTTGTGCCCATGACAAATAGAATGAGAATTAGGCTCTGTTGCAATTTTTCAATGAATGTCTATGATGATTTTTGAGTCAACTAAAAAATTGCTGCCCTAGGTGTTACAAGTTTGGTTGTTGTTGTACAAAAAGATTGACCTATTAATGCTCGATACAAACACTAGAATTATAGAATCTATAGGAGGTGGTTAATACATGTCACAAACCTAAACCTTACACTCCACAATGCAAGGAGATCAAGGGAACACACCTTGCAACAATTCCCCCCAAATGCAAGCAAGGGGTTTGAACTTGTGACCAAGCTCTGATACCACTTGTTGCAATTGTGGTTGCCATTGCACCAAAACATTGACCTATTAATGCTTGATACAACCACTAGAATTATATAATCCACATGAGGTGGTTAAGAAATGTCACAGACCCGAGTGATGCATTGCATAACACAAGGAGACCAAGGGCGCATACCTTGAAACACTAGGAAAATTGCTCCAAATCTTGAAAATATGAGACGGGATATTGTAGAGGGAACTCACATAACCCTGTAGGTTCAAACAAGTTATTCACAAGTGCCATGGTAATCTAATAATTTTTTTCACTTAGGATGCTCAAGGGATGGTACCGCTATCGTATGGCACTAGCATTCGACTAAATTGAGAGGCAAAACAAGAGCATGCCTAAGGTAAAACTACCTAACTAGATATGTTGGAACCTATGGTTCACACCCATGATTGTAAGGAAGTTAAGTAGCGAAACAACTTCATACACTAACATTGAGAGGAGGGTAATGCAAAAAATTTACAAATTGTTACAACATTTATAGAAACTTAACAGAAATAAACATAATATCATGCATACCATGACACAGTGATTTACATGGGGAAAACTCTTTCAAGAGAAGAACCCTGCACTCCAAAAGTAACTCAATATATTATTCAACAATCAATAATAGATTACAATATACTTATAGAGAAATCTCTTCACAGGAGTTCCAGTAATCAGATATTAATAGGTAACTCAATAGCCATGAGACTCTTACACACAACCTTTATCTCACGCACCTCATATATAGGATATACAATGTACAAGAAATTGTCAAATGATATTACAAAACCATTGGCTAAAACCACCCGATAAAGTGAAGAAGACCTTATCTCCAATCTATATTCTCTATGATATGTCAAAACACACATCAACTCATGTCCATCCCTCATTATGTGTCTGATGCATTTTGCATTTCCTATTTCAGGAGTGCAAACTTCCAAAGGCCATAACTTGTGAACCATGTGTCCAATTGATGAACTGTTTGATGTGCCAAAAAGCTCACAAAGTTCTTTATAACCTCGTAACCTTATATTCTAGTTACAACCACTTTTGAGTGTATTTTGGAGGGTCTAAAGTCCTCAAAATTAATTTTAAACCTTTCATCGCACCCTCCAAAAATGGAAACTTTAATATCTTCAAAACTAATTGTGATCTTATGACAAAAATTTGGTAGCAAGCTTATATATCCAATTCAAAACTTTGGGGATAATTTCACACCATTTCATGCTTAAACAAAAACTTACTATAAATAGGAACTTCATGTAAATGCAAGGTTGAGACGCCATTTTCTCAAGATTCTCACACTTGTCAAACACCATGCAAGAGCATAGGGAGCATCTACACAATAAGTTAATTGTTGTGGTCCATGAGGCCCATAGACTCTAAACACCATCTAAACCTCTTTGTTATCATAGCCTTAGTTAAAGAATCTGCAACATTCATCAAAGTATCTACCTTAACTAGCTTCACCCTACCATCTTTGACCATATCTCTAACAAAATGATACCAAACATCAATGTGTTTGGTCGAAGCATGAAATGGCAAGTTCTTAGGTAGGCATATCGCACTTTGACAATCACAATAAATAATCACTGCACCTTATTTTATTCTAATATCTAAATACAATATTTTAAGAAAAATGGCTTCTTTAAAGGCACGAGTAGCTATCATATACTCTTCTTCTTTTGTGGACAAAAAAACCACAACCTGTTTCTTACTCATCCAACTAATTACACCACTAAATCAAGTAAACACATAAGCACTGGTAGATCTTTTGCTATCAATATCACCCACCTAGTCTAAATCCACATAACCATGAATATCAAGGGAAATCATGTCTTCAACCAAATTACCATGATAACACAAAAAATACTCTGAGGTGCCCTTCAAATATCTAAAGACTCTTTTGATTGTATCCAAATGAATTCTACCATGATTATACATATATCTGGAAAGAACTCCCACTGCTTGTGCATGTCTAGTCTTGTATAGACCATAAGATACATCAAACTTCCAATTGCACTTTTGTAAGGCACTTTTCTCATGTCTTCCTTCTCAGATAGACATGTAGGATAATATGAAATAGATAATTTTGTTCCAACTATAAAGGGAACACATAATAGTCTACATTCTTGCATGTTGCACCTCTGTAATATTAAATTCACATACTTACTTTGACCTAGTCATAGCTTTTTGTTCACTCTATCTCTTCTAATTTTCATCCCAAGAATGTGTTTTGCTGCACCAAGATCTTTCATTTCAACTTCAGCAACAAGTTGAGATTTTAGTTCTAAAATCATACCTTTCCCTTTACTAATGAATAACATATCATCAATATATAATGCAATGTACAAGAAATAATCAACCTCAAATTTATAATAAAAACATTGATCTAATTTAGAATGTTCAAATCTCAAACTCAACACATATGTATCAAATTTTTGGTACATCCCAGGACTCTGTTTGAGGCAGACCAAATTATTTTTACCTTTTACTACACAATTCTCTAGTTGTGTCATGTATAAATATTCTCATCCAAATCACCATGAAGGAAAGTAGTTTTCACATCCATTTTCTCAACCTCTAAATCATAAGTAGCAATAATAGAAAACAAAATCTAATGGATGTCATTTTTGCAACAAGAGAAAATATCTCACCATAATCAACACCCTCAACTTGAGAGTAGCCTTTTGCAACCAACCTTGATATATACATCTCAATGCTTCCATCTAAACTAATATTTTTTTCTTGAACACCCATTTACAACCAATAAGTTTCCATCCTTCAGGCAATGGTACAAGATCCCACATATCAATCTTTTTCAAAGTTGTCATTTCTTCTTCCATAGAAATATTCTAGGATTCTACATCATTCATACCTAATGCCTCTTCTATATATCTAGGTTCATCCACATTAGTATTCAAAGAAAAAATCCATCTCCAATCATCAGGTGAATACCTCTCAGGTGGTTGTCTATGTCTTGTAGACCTTTGAACAAGCTGAGTTGGATGTTCTTCTTCCTCTTCTGAAGATCCAGAGAAAGGTGAGCTCTCCTCATTTTCTTTCCTATCAAGTGGTCTCAATTCAACTCTTTTAGGCGTAGAAGAGAATTGAATCACATCTTCTTGTTTAGTTTGTTCTAGCTGCAATGTAACAAAAAGAGACTTAATTTCTCTAAAAATAACACTTCTACTATGAATTACCTTTTATGCAATTGGGTCCCAAATCTTTTATCCTTTCACACCATATCTGTAACCGATGAAGATACATTACAAATCCTTGTTCTCCAACTTTGTTCACTTCTTCTTTGGCACATGTGCATATGCCTCACATCAAAAAACTCTAAGATGTCTTAATGAAGGTTTGTTACTTGACCATGCCTCCATAGGCATTTTATCAACAAGAGATGATGTAGGAGACATGTTAATCAGGTAACAAGAAGTGGCAACAACTTCAGCCCAAAACTTTTGTTCTAGACCAACACCACTCAACATACTCCTAGCCTTCTCGACCAATGTATTGTTCATTATTTTTGTAGCTACATTGTGTTGTGGAGAATACAAAGTTGTCTTTGTTAGTAGTAATCAAGAAGGAAGATTGAGAGGGGGGGGTGAATTATTCTTCACCGGATATAAAACTTTAAGCACAATAATAGATCTTACAAACCGTAACAATAGACTGATAAGCAAACTATCAACACAACACACAACACCAAGATTTTTGACGTGGAAAACCCAGTTAAGGGAAAAACCATGATGGTAACCTACCCACAGTAAGATGATACTCTACAGTAGTATGTGAAAATATTACAATGGGGAATGCACTTGCATTCACACACACTTCCTAGAGCTCACTCCTCAAAAGATATTTTCCCAGAAGGCTATAACCCTCAGGGAAGTCTCACTGACTTACAATATTATTCAAACTACAATTCAAAACAAATGAACTGCAATGATGTCATCTACAAATGCCTGATGGCAGTTCCAATTAATCATAATTGTCTTCTCTACAACACAATTCCCACCTCAACACTTCATTGAATGATAAATCTCTTGTGCATACATTCACCACTCTCTGATAATGGAGACACAATATCGATACTCAAATTACATGAATATATCACTTATATATACAAATCATCAACCTTGATAACAAGGTCAACTAAACCCTCAACCCAACAAAACTACATTACATGATACAAAGATCAATCACCAAACCAATATAATGATTTACATTACATAGCATGGACCTAATTCAAATTCCCAAATGATCACATCCATTGGAAATCATGTCAAGATCAACCGCAACACGCTACACCATGAGAAATACCGCATAACATGAAAATCATCACCAATTCATAGAAATCACTAAAAACTCACACAATGATCAAAGAGGATTGACAAAACAAATAGGAGATGCATAGAACACACCAACAAGAATGTTAGAATCATCTAGAACAGTTGCACCTACACCACTTTTCAAATCTTCATCTGTCAATGTATGAAAGCTCAAGAACATAGCCAATTAGCAATTGCCACAAAGAAATATACCTTGTGGGGCACCAAATCATGAAACACCTGAAATAAAGATACACAAGATCATCCAAAACAATATCCCAAACTCTTAGCACCAGATCTGATCACACTGGAATATACGAGAGGAAATACTGAATTCTACAAAATAGTGATCAACAAAACCAAACTACAAAACTCGATTAGAAAATCTTCCCAATCTCACTGGAATAAATCACAGGAATATTTTGACATCAATGAAAATAACATATACTAGTAGAATAAATGAACAATCATATCCAACAATCTCCCCCTTTGGCATTGATAGTAAAATATGAATGTTAAAAATATTCAACGCAAAGAAAGAAGATATCACCAACAAACTCCTCCTAAGATCGAGATAGATAATACATTTTTTCACATGATCTCTCTCCCCCTTTGAAAACAATGCCAAATATCTCCAAAATAGAAAACCAAACTCTCTTCCCCTAAAACACATAACCAGAAATCTCAAAAATCTCTCTCCCAAAACACAAACTTGTCCAATTGAGGAGAAGCACCAACTCATCAATTCAGATAAAAGAATAAGGCTCTAAAATCTATCGGATCGATACAACACAATGCATCTTGTTCTCATTGGGATGGGTTGTTCTCATTGGGATGGGTTGATACCTCTAAATTGTCTCTCAAGTAAATAAATGTATATGCAGGAAAAGGCTTAGTGAAAATATCAACAATTTGTTCCTTTGTAGATACATATTCTAGCTTCACCTTCTCTTCACTGACTTGTTCTCTCAAGTAACTATACTTGATTAATATATGCTTAGTCTTTGAATGTTGCACCAAATTATTTGACATATTTATAGCATTGGAATTATCACAGTAAACAACAATAGGCTCATTATTAACAACTCTGATATATTTCAACATTTGCTTCATCCAAACTATCTGAGTGAAATTACTAGTAGCAGCAATGTACTCAGCTTCAATAGTAGACAAGGACACTAAATCTTGTTTTTTTCTATCGCATGAAATCAATTTCTTACCCAAAAAGAATGTTCCATCGGTATTACTCTTCTAGTCATCAACATCACTAGCCCAATCTACATCAGTGTATGCACGTAACATGAAATCATCATTTTTTAGATATAGTAGACCATAATCCATAGTTCCCTTTAGATATTTGAATATCCTCTTAATAGCAGTGACATGAATCTCCTTCATATCAGCTTGATATCTAGCATCCATACACACCGCGTGCATAATGTTAGGCCTACTCTAAGTAAGATATAGCAGTCTACCAACCATAGATCTGTACAAACTCTTATTAGCTTTAGAAGATTCATCATTTTTAGACAATTTACAACCAGTCATCATAGGAGTCCCAACCAGTTTGGAATCATCTAATCCAAACTTCGTCAATAGTTCCTTCACATACTTAGCTTGAGATATAAAGATGCCTTTTCCTATTTTTGCAATCTACAAACCTAAGAAAAAAATCATCTCACCAATCATAGACATCTCAAATTCTTTTTGCGTATCATCGAAAAAATTCATACTCATATCATCATCACTACCAAAAATAATGTCATCAACAAAGACTTCAACAATTAGGATGTTATCATTTTCAATCTTAAAGTAAAAATTACTATCAGCAATACCTTTAGTAAATCCCAATTTCAACAAGTATTTGTCTAATCTAGCATACCAGGCTCTAGGCACTTTTTTCAATCCATAAAGTGCTTTCTTCAACTTACATACCATGTCTCCATCATCCGACAATGAAAATACGTCAAGTTGATCAATGCAAACATCTTCCTCTAGATCACCATTCAAAAATGAAAATTTGACATTCATCTGATATACCTTGAAATCTTTATAAGAAGCATAAGCAAGTAATAGTCTAACAGCTTCAATTATGGAAACCCTATTAGACACAATGCACCACTGAGAGGGGGGGGGGGGGGGGTGAATCGGTGGTTCCTAATCCTTTTTCTTTAACTAGCTTATGTGTGTATACCGGTTATGGGATCTAGCACAATTCAAACTTATCAGTTTGTGGGGAGACTTAATTACAAATTCAATCACACAAAAAGGAACATCACATAACACTAGCATGTGCGAGGAAAAACCTTGGTGAGTATTGTTTGTGGAGTCTACTGGTCCAATCTAGCCTCACAATGAATCTATGTTACAATGTTCAGGGCACCAACCCAAGGAGCACCAACCCCTAGCTTGTTTATGGGTTACAACCCAAAGGAGCTACAATGCCTACACTAAGATACAACTCAGTGATCACAATGATAGCTTCAAATACAAAATTAATCATTATATTACAAGTGAACCTTATAACCATTTCATATACCCCACTCTGTTGGTCAAACACCTTCTCTGCTACACCAGTTCACTCTTTTGTTTCTCTCATCTGTTGCTTCCTTGTCAGTAAACTCTACAAGTTCACCTCTCCTCTATTCTGCTATATTGGATCTTCTCCTCACTACTCTACTCTTTACTGGTGCTATACACTGCCGGTTCTATGTTTGGCTTCTTTGCAGCTTCCTTCACTTTTGCTTTGTCGGTATGGACACTACCAGTTCTGCACTACTACCAATTGAACACTTCAACCTAGTTATCCTCCTCACACTTAGTCTCTTCTCAGATACTCGACGAGTACTTGATTGATTTTCTCACACACCCAATCACTTCGTAGAAGCACTATCTTCTTCTATTCAACAGCACTTAACAATATCTTTAGCTTGTATATTTATAGCCTCATTTTCCCACCAAAAGCCAATTCAAATCTTAGGCGGTTAGGTTTTCCTCATCAACCTCAAGGAAAACTAAATCCAATTAGATCTTGTCTGATTTGATCTCCCAGATAGCCAACTATACATCTCCACCATTAATGCACCTTTCAATACACGTCTTCTAATTTTAGCAACCATGAACTCCTCTCTCAACCTACCTCTGTCAAAATGCCATTAATGTTTCTATTATTTCCTTCTTGAGGTATTCTCACGATCTGATTTTCTCACTTAGATATAGGCACCAACAACTCTTTGATTCTTCTATCTCGTTCATTCTTCCTCGAGCCACACTCTTCTTATCCAATCCACAAATCATGGGATCCATATTAAATGCACACTTGTAGAAACACTTGTCTCTACATGATACTCCACCAACCTCTGCATGCTTGCCACTTCATCTCCACATGGCATCCACGTCTATATCCACCTCTGCTAGGTTTTATGTTTCGGTATGAATTGAATCACCGACCAACTCCATTACCGGGTTTGACTACCGATATACTAACCCTGTCGGTTAAACCTCAACCTGATCTATCATCAACCTTGCACTCTTCTTTTCTTTTGGTGGACTACACAAGTGGTCAGTGCTCTTGCTAACCTGCCTTATGCACAACTTCATCAGATGGGGAGTCTTTTGCATCTACACCTTGTCCATATTATTGGTGGACATACATACTGGTAAACACTCTTGATGACACCATGTCATCAACCTTCCACAGACTCCATCTTCAATCAAGACATTCTCCTCTATCTACATCTTTTTAGCCTTGCATTCTTCCTAATCAGCTCGGATCATATCTCAACTAATTTGTCAATGTGAAAAACCAATCACTCTTCATCTTTACCAGCACCTCAACATGCCTTCTCAGTCAATCTAGTTCATATCCCTGATTCCATGCACTTGAGGCATTCCTTTGATTCACCGGTAGATCTGATGTGAGCCTTCAAACACTTGCCTTTACCTCTTCCTTATCTCACAGAACTATAATGCACATTATGCATAATAGGAGATAAGTTCCACTTATTGGTGGGAATGAGTCATTGTCATCTACATCCTGCAGTGCACTCATGTGGCTTCCCTATTTGTGCAGAAAATCCTCAAACAAGCACATGTGATCTGGTGTGGGCACACTCACTTTCATTCATCTCTTCGCATGGTGACTGCATCTTCATCTGGTGGGATTCTTGTTGTTCTACAACCTCACAGCATATTGGTGACCTATTCATCCTTCTCCTTTGATGTTGATGTGATTTAGGTAACTTTCTACCTCTTCATCACAAACAACAACTCAAGCACCTTGCTCATTCTGTTTGTTCACGGGTCATAGTCTTGTCGGCTGACAACCACTCACTTAGTTTATTTGTCTTCTCCATGTCAACACATCAGTTACCAGTTGACATCAATGATTTCCTTACCAATGACCTGCAACACAAGGCAATATCAAAGATGTCTCAAATTGTACTCCTTCATGACAGTGTTGCACAAACATCTTCTTCTACCGGTAGTCATCCCATACCGGTTGACATCAATGAAAACACAATGCCAACAATCTCCCCCTTTGGTATTGATGTCAACACATGTAGTATCTGGTATACTACAGTAACTTTCTCCCCCTTTGACAACAATGGTAAAGGGTATTGCCAGGATAATCTTCCTCCTTGTATTTTTCGATCATTGATAGAATTCTTTCTCCCCCTTTAACTTTATTGGATGTATCTCCTCCTTTGATACCAATTGTTACAAATTACTACATCTTCTCAAGTCATAGCACTTGAGATGGAGGACTCAACCATCAATTGACACCAATTGAGCATGCAAATTTTATACCATTTGTAAAAATACTCAATTTCAGAGGGATGTGTCAGTGAATACTACTCATCTGTCGGTCAAACTACATCACCTCCCATTTGATCCCAAATTTATTTAGAATCAAGTGTGATTGTACTATGAATACAACCAGCCAAATGACAAGTAGATACCCATAACAATGAAATTATCCTGCATATTCCTACTGTAATTTCCATCATCTGCAGTTTGGGAAATCAGTGCACTTACAATTTCAAGTTCAAGCATGTCGGCCTTGCATCATAACCGCTTGAACTCCCCCTGAGTCATACATCTTAGGTCCTTAACTCTGATCAAGTCCAATACTAAGGCTCCAATCATCTCCATGTACTGGTTGAGTTGTACATATGTGATCATCTGATGATCTTTAGCTCCATCATATCCACCACAACCTATGACATGATCCTGAATCCACACAATACCATACAATGACATCACCATGCCATAAATTAAACTGGTTAGCCCAAATACATGCATGCTTGAATGATCAACCACTGGGCCAACATATGTCATTTAGGTCTTTTCCAATATAACCTGAGACATAAACTCCACATTCCATGCTACCAAGACTATTGCAAAGATCTCCAACCTCATTGTCTTACATAATCTACAAGTGCCTATTAGCATTCATGTCGGTAACATCCTGCACCAGTTCACTGTCACTACCGGAGCACCTTCCTGTGACTCCTGACCTTTGTGTCACTTTGTATTTGATTCCAATTGTTATCTCATCAAATATTGACATAGTAGTAGTAATCTGGCACTCACCTATAGGTGTGTAGTCATGGAAGCCTCTACACACACTTGTCTTCTCATTTTCTTCCTTCATGTCGGCAGCAATTTGTTCTTCCATGTGTCCACTAAGGGGGTGGATGATTATTTTGATGTACTACTCCCCTTGAGATCTTGCATCTCCGCTAAGCTTTAAGAGATATCACATGTGCATTAAATGCATAGAGTCGGTCCATTGTCTTCTCCCTCCACACCTGCTTGGTCTCATTCTTCTTCTCATTTCAGTCTTGGGAGTAGGTCTTTCCTTCTTCTATTGATGGGTCCTTCCTTTCCCAAACTCTACATCACCATTGGAAATAGTGTTGTAATAGCACACAGCATCCATCCCAACTTCATGATTGGGGAATCTCTTAACATACCGGTTTGACCATCTTCTCCTAGTCATGTTGTTGTGTCTAGCAACAAAAACCGATGGACCTCTTACTCGTGTAGGGACATTTCTCCTTTGATTCCATACAGGTCTTTGACTTCTATATGCCTTTTACCCACCTTTTTGTAGATAATTTTGTATACTAGCCTCCATGTGACTGTAGGTTCCTCTTCCTACGTTCAAACTCTCTATGGCCAAATTCATCACATTTATGACAAACAATATTTGCATAACTGGGAGAGGGGACATGCATGTATCTACTCCTGGATACATTTTTCTCATATGAATGATGTCTATGAGATATTATATTATTCTTTCTAGATCTCTTTCTACATACCTCTTCCCTATGGCCATAAGCATTACATGAAATGCAATAACCAGTAAAGGAAGGCATATAACTTACAAATTTATTATGCCATGCATGGGGAGATCATACCGGTTTGGCATCTCCATTTCTCCTTCTTTGAGGATGGATCCTAGGTTGTCCATCTTGTGCAGCTCTTCCATCTGGTATCTTCTTCTGTCACATTTTATTTTCCTTGTGGGTGGTAGCATTTCTTTGTCCTTTGCTGGTAGGAGGTCTTCTCTGTTGTCTTCTCATGTTCTTGCTTCTAGTGAAGTTGTCTTCTCCCATCATCCCTTTTCCTTCGGGATCTGCATTGTTCCTCCTCCTTGCAGCACTGGTCTTCATTTTTTACTGCAAGTCTTCATCGGTTGTATTTGATGGTATGATGAAAGAATAAGAATCTAGTCAACTACTAGTAGGGGGGGTGAATCAATAGATAGAAAAACTGATACTACCTTCACCAATCTCAAAATTAATCTCTCAAAGTAAAATTATAACTATCAATGCAATATCACTATCAAGATAAAAACCCTTAAGATAAACTGGTTGATTGTTACAACAAACTAACAATAAACAACTTAAAACTCATAAACATCCAAATGCTTTTACTTATGTCAGTAAAACTTCATTTCACAATGCTTCCAATTATCATGACTTATCAAAGTGGATTAAGTAATTAAGAAAATCAACCATAAGAACATAAACACAAAAACATTCACCACTTGACACAATATTTTTGACCTGGAAACCCGAATGGGAAAGACCACGGTGAGATGAGACTCACAAGATAACTATTTGAACTCTTCTAAAGTTCGCCCTGTTAGGAGCCTAGCCTGTTAAAGCTTTACAAAAGTCCTGTTAGGGACCACTTGGTAAAGGGATTGACTATAATGCCTTGTTAGAAGCAATACCTTGTAAGGAGTAACCTATATAGAGGATTTGAAATCCAAGCTAATGGATCACCTGGTTAGAGGATTTGAATAGCACCAAGCTTGTTATATTTTACCCATTTAGGGGATTTCAATTATATTGTAATTTTTAGAAAACAACAAGAGTTTGCTGATCAGTTTGAATACAACTACACTTTCCTGTTCAGATCCTTTTCATGCTCCTACCTGCCTTTACTCAAACTGTAGATACATCATCTAGTTCGGCAACCACACACTCAACTAAAACTTTCCCAACTCTAAAATTAAACAGCTCGTTGACCTTATAAACAAATCAATTAGGTCGGTAACACAACAAAAACTTAATTCTCTAATAGAGATTACAAACAAGTAAGTTCAAGTATGACCGTTAGATTACATAGCAATTTTTGCTCATCAATCAAGAAAACCTCAACTGCTCCGTGATCACCGCTTCATCAAACTTAGTAACTCATCACATGCTTTGCATTACATGAAATATACTTGCTCATTCCCTAGACAAAAACCATTTCATCAATGTGCCAAAATCACTTTGAAACTCTTTTCATACAATAATCATATGTGTCATAATCATTACCGCTTATCATCAGATCATAAACCAATATAACTGATTCAACAGGTAGGGTTTACCGGTTAATAGGGTTTACTTGTTACCAGTTCAACTCTCCAATATATAGCAATACCGGTTCACTCCACAAATTAACCTATCGATTATAGTCTCCTTCCACTTAGCTCTTCCTACTAGTTACAAAACATCATTACAACAATATCAACAATATTATTATCAGTTTATTGACATCAATCACAACATAACATATCATTAATGTAATATTCATGCAAATGCCAACAATCTCCCCCTTTGGCATTGATGCCAATACAAATATCAATACCATTGATTGTTGTGATTGTGAATAGGAATCCTGGTTTACATTACCAAGTATTCACCTTATCTTCATTCTCTCTATCAATCATACCAATCACATAGTTATTCTCCCCTTTTGACAGCAATGCCAAATTGAAAGTAAAATATGCAATGTCAAATTTCACTATTCAGCATCAACAACTTACAACTTGATGCTCCCCCTATGGAATAACTCCACTTCTACACCAATCCTACAGTAAAATTCTGCAAGTAGCTCCGAGACTGATTTAATCTACATCATGCTTAAGTGACCTCATGAAGGGGTACAACCCCTAGCTAACTTCTAAGATACTCAAAAGTAGTCATAGGCAGAGGTTTAGTAAAGATATCTACAAGTTTCTCCTTGGTAGAAACATGCTCCAAGATCACATCTTTACTATGCACTTTTTCCCTTAAGAAATGATACTTCAATTCAATATGCTTGGTTTGTGCACGCAAAACATGGTTCTTGGAAATATTTATGGCACTTGTATTATCACATAAGATCTTTACAAGTTCTGAAATCTTCATCTTAAAACCTTCCAAGATGTACCTAATCCAAATAGCCTAGGTACAATTCATGTAAGCTGCAACATACTCAGCTTCAGCAGTAGATTGTGATGTACAACTCTCCTTCTTACTACTCCATAAAACAAGTCTTCCTCTAAGAAAAATGCTCCACCGGTTGTGCTTTTCTTGTCATCAACATTTCTAGCCCAATTTGCATTTGTGTAAACCTTCAAGTCAAAATTTCCTCCATATGGATACCATAATCCATAGTCAACAGTACCTTTCAAATATCTAAAAATCCTCTTGGTTGCTATCAAAGGTGTTTCCTTAGGATTCTTCTGGAATCTAGCAACTAGGCCAACTACATGAGCTATATCCGATCTACTGTGAACAACATAGTGCAATTTTCCAATCATTGACATATATTCCTTCTCATCAACAGATGTGGATTCATCTTACTTAGACAACTTACAACCTATAACCATTGGTGTCCCAACTAGTTTACAGTCACTCATACCAAATATCATCAAGACCTCTTTCGCATACTTAGACTGTGTGATGAAAATACCATTCTTCATTTGTCGTATTTGCAAGCCTATGAAAAAAATTATTTCTCCCACTAGAGACATTTCAAACTCATTTTTCATTTCATCTGCAAAATCATTGCACGTGTCATCATTACCTCCAAATATAATATCATCTACAAATACTTCGTTGACCAGTATTTTATCTCCTTCAAATTTGAGATATATGTTGCTATCTTCACTGGTTCTCAGAAAGCCTATCTTCATCAAATGTGTATGAAGCCTTCCATACCATGCTCTTGGTGCCTTCTTTAATCCATATAAAGCCTTATGCAATCTGCATACCATGTCTTTCTCATCAGTCAAAGCATAACTATCTGGTTTCTCAAAGTATACTTCTTCCAGCATCCCATTTAAAAATGTTGACTTAACATCCATCTGGTATACCTTGAATTTCTTATGTGGTACAAATGCAAGTAAAGTTATGACACCTTCCAGTCTTTCCACTGATGTAAAAGTCTCACCATAATCTTCTCCTTCCTCTTGCGCATAACCTTTAAAAACCAACCTAGCTTTGTTGCGAACTACAACACCATCGCCATTCAACTTGTTCCTGAATACCCACTTAGTACCTATCACATTTTTATTTACCGGTCGGGGTACTAGGGTCCATGTGTTGTTCTTCTCAATTTGATCTAGTTCCTCCTCCGTAGCCTTAACCCAATGATCATCACCAAATGCTTCCTTAGAAGTTCTTGGTTCAATAGTGGAGATCATGCAAGATTTCTCTCTAATTCTTCTTCTAGTTAGTACTCCAACATCCTTATCTCCAATAATTTGCTCAGGATTGTGATTGAGTCTCATGTATCTTGGAATAACAAGATCATTATCTTTAGGTTCATCTTCTTCATTATCATCATCTTCTTCTGAATTTATTTGTTCCAGTTGAACTGGTACATCAGTATTTGCTTTACCAGTTTCAGGTTTCACAATTTTTGGTTCCAAATACAAAATGCAAGGATCTTCATCCTTTTTCTCCAAACTGGTTTTCTCTTAGACTTCAGAATATTCATCCACTCGAACATCAACACTCTCAATAATTCTTTGTGTCTAGTTGTTAAAACACTTGTAGCCTTTACTCTTGGTGGAATAACCAAGAAATATACCTTCATCACTTTTAGCCTCAAATTTGCTAACATAATCACCTCTCTTAATAAAATTGAAGATGGGAAAAGAAAGCAAGGTGGATTTGGATGGTTAGCATACAAATCAAAACACTAAAACATACAAAAACATGAATCATAAATAAAATCACATGAAAACAGGAAGATAAATTCTTTTTTACCTTGCAAACCTCTACCTTCTCCCTCGGATGGAGCTTGGATGAAGTCAAAGTGCGCCCAAATGCCTCCAACATGATGTCGATTTGATCCTAGATTGTTTGATGTGGTTGGCTCTCCAACATTGTTCGAAAATGGATGTGATGGATTTGAAGGATGAGATGGATAATATGGCTAAATATGGATGAAGGATAACTTTGGTATGATGAGGATGCAAAGATGGTTTCCTAGGTGCAAACTAGCAGCATGAACTTGCTAAAATTGGAGATTAAATATGAGGGGATGGAGTCCTCAATTTATAGGGAGAGAGGAGGAGAAATGAAGGGCTAGGATTGACCCAAGATGGAGGGTCAGGATTCCTTGTGAGCCCACACAAGGCCCAAGAGAAGGTGTGAAGACCAAGACATATGTCTTAAAGGCATTTCTTGTCTCCACACTCCCCAAGGTACATTGGGAAGACTTCCCAATGTGCCTTGAGAAGAGCAAGGGATGGGACATTTCTTGAGGGATGGAAAGGAAGAATTGAAAATTCTTCAAAAGTGATGCTCATGGAGATTGGAGGAATAAGGAGGAATTAAAACTTCCTCAGAAGATGAGCTCCCTAGAGGAATGTGAGATTTTGAAAATCTCACATTCACCTAGGAAAAGGGCATTGAAGGAGAGTGGTTGGATGGAAGGGACAAGGAGTTGACTTTGTCACTAATCATGATGATTAGCCACTATCAACTCATTAGGAGAGGGATTAGAGGAAAGATTAGGTGGGATTAGGGTAGATAATATTTGTAGGAGGATTTGACTAGGAGAGAGAATGAGTGGAGGGAACTACAAATTAGAAGAATAATGCTAAGTGAGCTTAGGGAGTTTCTAGAAGAATTTATTACGTTAATGATGGATTAGGAAAAGGTGATTTGTAGGAATCACTTAGGTTAACTAATTAATTGAAATTAATTAGTTAAGAGGAGGAATTTGAGAAGATTTAATATTGAGGATTCTTAAAAGAATAAAAGGGGATTTGTTTAAATAAATCAATCACAGACTATAGTGACAATATTAATTATAATTAATTAATATTAATGAGAATTTAAAATTGGCATAATCAATAAATTAATTATGTCAAGAATTTTAAAATAATTAAAATAATTATTTTTAAGTGTCTACATTTTGCCCCTCTTTTACGCAGCGGCAAATTTGGTGATGGGTAGAAGATAGAAGAAGAAGAAGAAATAGATGCCCTGGTGTAAAGCGTGGGAGGTGTATGCCCCCTCGAGAATTTTGTCGAAAGAAAATTGACGAAAAAATTCTCAAAATAAAGAAGAAAGAATTTGAGTGGAGGAGGTAAGTGAAAAAGAAATAGGAAGTAGATGTAGAAAATCTAGAAGAAAGAGTAGAAGATGCGAGACCACAAAGGAAATGGGCCCTCGAGGGGGGCGATATAAGCCATAATGGGCCCAATGAGGAGTCATTGTTACACACAAGCCTTGGAGCCACTTAGAGCCTAGAAGGAGAGAAGGAGAGATGGATCGCATTCCTACACGTGATCATCATGCCGAGAGGATCCGACGGTACGATAGACCCACTAGCTATGGACCATCGGTATGTAGGACCATTCCCCCTTTTGAAATTTTTAGGGTAGGGGTAGAATTAGGGCTAAATTTAGGGCATAGACTTGGTGAGGCGCATGCGTTGAATGTTGTTTCAGTGCGCGCACCAATGGGTTAGCGCGAGCACTAGCGAACAGCATGGGCGCTCGCTAGGAGGAGGTGGGTAGAATAGGTTTTTGGGAGAGGGGGAATGTTTAGTGGGGGTGCTAACGCTTTGACGTGGGTGCTCACACATCTACGCGGATGCTCAAGGGTTTACACGGGTGCTTGCAATGGTGTACGAGCACTCATGTTGATGAAGGCTATAGGGAGGGTTGGAGAGGGTCAGGTTTATCTGTTAGCACGAGCACCACGGTTTTGGCGTGAGCGCTAGACAAATCAGCATGTGCACTTGGGAGGGGGGAGGTTAGGTGTAGGTTTATAATTTTGGGGATAGGGTGAGGGTATGGTTCTGAAGGGTAGAATAGGACTTATGGACATGGAAATAATGAATTGATTTGGTGGATGCAAGTGGAGATGGGGTTGTTGGCTTCAAGGGAGCATTGGCTTGCTACTATGAGTTTATTTCAAGAGTTGGGGCATGATGAGTTGGAAGTGCTAGTTGCTCTAGGATTGCACTATGTGGGCAAGTTGTTGAGGATACGGGCTCATATTGCGATGATGATAGCTTTATTTGAGAGGTGGGACAGTAGGTATAAAACCCTTCGTCTTCCTACTACCAAGGCGATAATGGCCCTTTTGGATGTATGGAGGATCTTGAAGATCCCCATTCGTGGTGTCATCTTAGATTACCACTTGGATGCAGCGGATTTTTATCTTCAAGAGGTTTGTGAGTATGAGACCCCACCAATGTTGGACAAGAGTAGGATGCATTTGGGTAGGGCGATGGGTATTTGATGGATTCCTCACTTGGTACTGGTGATTTGTGGATTTTTGAGCGAGCGGATTATACCTGATCTAGATGGGCATGGATTTCCTGTTAGATAGAGAAGGTGCCTCTATTTCATGGTTCATGATGGCATGTAGTATGTGTGGGGAGTTGTGATGTTAGCTTAATTATATCATGATATGCTTCTAGTGGTGTATAGGGAGTATGCTAGTTTGTCTGCAGGAGTGACACTTCTCCACATCTGGGCTTCGAAGCACATTGCGGTTACTCGGCCACTGGGTGTACAAGACAGGCGGGCTCAACAGCCATATGTGGATAGTTACAGGGGGTTGATGCACTATACTCATATAGGGTTTGTATGGTTTTGGCATCGGACTCTAGATGAGCTTATGCAGTTTACATGGCAGCCATTTTTGGGGTGTGAGACATGGAGGGATGACTGGCAGCTACATTGGGCTGGCGTGGAGATGTGGATATTTGGTAGATCAGTGTACATTATGGAGTATTATGCACCATACAGGGTGGTGAGATAGCTCGGATAGGTTCAGAATATAGTGGGGGACATCCCAGTGTATCCTTGGGTTACACGGGAGGTGAGATATTAGGGCCCGACCACGAGTCCATTGGAGGGCAGGACCAGTTTCAGATAGTGTGTGATTTGGTCTGGGATGAGCGGATGGGGGCAGGTGCAGATCCAAGGACAACATGAGGATACAAGAGCTAATGGGAGGGGCACTTACCAGTATGTCTTACCATTCATGTGGTTTTGGAGGATGATGAGCTACAGTCGGTCATAGACCAGGCAGTTGGTGGTGAGGATGATGGCCCAAGGGAGAGAGTTGTGGTTGGTGTCGGGCGTGGTGTTGGTGGTCAATAAAGGAGAGTGCGGGTGGTATGGAGGAGGGAGAGGGAGAGGGAGCACCAGTAGGAGAGGCCACAAAGGCCTTGGATGGTAGGGGAGAGGATGTTGTACCTATGGATGTTCCTGAGGCGCAGGTGGAGGAGAGGGGAGGGGTATCATAGGCTGACTTTGAGAGAGTGTAGCAAGAGCGGGATACTACCCAAGCGAGGCTCCATTCTCTTGAGGATGAGATACAGATAGAGAGAGCTAGAAGGGAGAGTCTAGACGCAAAGGTGGAGCGGCTGATGTGGGAGATAGCAGATTTGACGCAGAGCCTTCATACAGCGAGGATGTAGGTGGATGCCCTGAGGTAGGAGAGGGAGGAGTTTGAGAGGATGTTAGAGGAGGCACAGATAGGGACAACTATAGAGACCCTTCAGGATGTTATCCATCAACAGGATGATGAGCTAGAGGGGCTATGGGGCAAAGTGTAGAGGGCAGAGGCAGATGTGATACGCTTGTGGGGGGAGAGGGATGCAACCCGTCAGGAGTTTGTTCCTGTAGGGCTTGGGTAGATATTGTAGACGTATAAAAATGACCATATTCCTAAATGAATATTTTATGTTCATTTCTCTATTTAATTAAATCCAATTTAATTAAATTATCCACATTCTTCTATTTTATTAAGTAAATTATTCAATTTATTTAAATAAAATTCACTATATCCATTTAATGAATAAATCATTTTATTCAATTAAATCCCCCTGGCCACTTTTAATTAAATTCAAATTTAATTAAATAGTTATCCTAAATTGAATAAATCTAATTTATTTAATTTCTCCAAATTGTAACCAAATTGAATGAAAATCATTTAATTCAATTAAATCCTATTATCCTCCCCATCCACTTGCAAAATCCTAAACCCCTTCCTAACCCCTTCTAGAATCTTCTAACCAATTCTAATTAACCTAAACCCCCTCTAAACTTTGTCACATCCCTAAGCAAAGGGAGGTCACTTCTCAAATGGCCCAAAGTCTTGGATAACCATTGAAGGTTTTCAACCTTCAACCACCAAAACCCCCAAAGTCTTTGAAAACCATTGAAGGCTTCCAACCTTCAACCACTTAATCCCCAAAGTCTCCAATAACCATTAATGGTTATTTCAAACCCTCCCACATGGTTAAAACATTTGTTTTGACTCAACCTCTACCCAACCCAAGGGTCTCATCAGGTCATTAATGCTTTGACCATGATTATCTCTTAATCATTTGCACAAAGGTTTATCTTTGGATTAGATCCTAATTCATTGGGTAAACCTAACTTAGACTTGACCCTTAGCCTTTAGATAACCATGAGGTCTCCTCAGGCCTTTAGTGCCTCCAACCTCTTCTTTCAACCCAATCCTAGGTTGACATTTGTCATCATTTCATTGGTGCAAATTGTGCACATGGATCCCCAACTTTCAAACTTGGCCCTTGATTAAACCATTCAATCTTGACCATCCATTGCCCTATTTGTGCTATAAATAGAGCTCTCATTCCTCCATTTTTAACAATCATCTTTCAAATTTGAAGCATCACATTTATGCTCAAATTGTTTCAAGCTTTCATATCATTTTATGCTCATCATTTAGCCTCTCTTTAGATCAGAATTAATCATGAATATGCATGCTAGAGTAATTTATTTATCATTTTAGTTCAATCATAGACTAAATATAGTATGTTAGGATAGTATTCATACTAACACTGTCATCTTATCATTTAGTTTATTGCATTTCTAGCATCATACCTAGCTTATAACACATCTCATACTAAAATCAATTAAAAATCTCTCTCGTTCTCATATTTGCCATCCCTAAACCATTTTGCTCAGTAATCTGAGAGCAAAACATTGGTTTGAGGGACATTGTGAGATAGAGAACCATGGGACCCTCCTTGGGAAGCTGAGTAACACTACGTTACTCCATAGCTTGCATCAAGAAGTCCTCTGTGTGTGTGTGGATTGGTATTTCTCGTAATTTTCACATTTTAAGTTTTATTCACCCACTTTTCCCACATACAGATATATGCTGATATTATGCAGCAATAGGATAGGGCGGAGAGGGAAGTTCGACAGGCAGAGTACTATAGGGGATTATATCACAAAGAAATACCTGTGGCACAACAAGTAGCTTCATACACTGAGAGTGTGCGATCTCATAGGACACAAAGTTAGTGGCTGACATAGAGCCAACAAATAGGTGGATCAATGGGTTTTAGGCCACCAAGAGGAGGGGAGGTACGAGATTCAGGTGGAGTATGTACAACGGAGGGGGGTGGGGAGACAGGAGGGGAGAGCTAACTCCATTTTGGCTTATGTATCATCTTTTGACCCTTCGAGGTGATTATTGTATTATGATAGACATATTCATCACTTTTGAGCTTATATATATATATGATTTTGTGATGATGGATGATGTGTGTACTTTATTATGATGGATTCTCTTATTTTCTTGTGATGTGATGTATGGATGTAATTATGGATACGTTGTGCTGACCTATTTGTGATGCAATGTGGATGCTTATATATGTATGCCTATGATATGTTGCTGACACATTTTGGATGCAGGATGAGTGATCATGCTTTTTGATGTGTACATATTCTGCATATGCAAATATATGATGGATATGTAGATGTAAATGATTTATGATGCAATCTATATGAGCAATGAATGTAATGTTATGTAGATGAATTAATGTCATTTATTTATAATGATGTATATGATGAAGTCTAAGTGCAACCTATGTGATAAATGTTTGTGAAAAAATGACAATCTAAATGAGTAGTGTAATGAAATGAATAAGTAATGCAGTCTATATTAATAATGTAACCTACACGGATAAAGTGAATGAATAATGCAAAGAGGGAATATGCCAATAATAACACAATGATCTTAGATAGAAATTAGAAGAATATGAAATAGACAGGGAATGGGGTAAATTGAGGACTCCATGGGGTTATTAGATTAGGATTTTATGGAATGATTGTGAAAGTTGTGCACAAAAATGTGGAGAGCCAACCTAGTTTGCTATTGCCCCGGGTGATGCACCATTGATTATAGGAATCAGGATGCCATGAGAAACCCAAGGCATGGATTGACTCACAATCAAATGGGAATTCCTTACACATAGATATGTAAGTGTTGAGAAACACTAATACAAAGTTGTGGGTACGTGCAAGGAAACCCTCAAACACATCGATATCTCTTGTACACGAGAGGGTAAGTGTTGATAAACACTAGTACCAGGTCATCGTTTATACAAGAGAGATCCAAAATATTCCATGCTATAAAAATATGCCCCAGTACGCACCTATTGTAAACATACCTGGATATGGAAAATCCGGGCAGTCATAAATAGATGCAGTCGTAGGGTAAAAGATGCAAGTCTAAAATGAAAAATCCAAGAAATCAAACTAGTCATTCACTCATGACCAACTGACACCTCTTGCCAAGAGTAGGATTAGGATGGAGGATTAAGTTGCTAGGCGAGGGAAGGATTCATCCCTAGGGAAAAGGATAAAGTGGTTGGACTTTTTGGGTTGGGCAAGTGATCATATGACCTTGAAGATTAACTTGTGGACTTAGGATTGTTTTGAAGACTTCATGAAGCTCACACAGAGGCACATAAACTACGTTAATGAGATATTCCTTATTCATGATTTAGGCGAAAACTCATCATCATACGCGTGATTTATTCGGAGGTGGAAGGGAAGGAATGTTGTGATGGGTGGATTGGATGGGAGGGTGATTGGAGCACTGACCTGATAGACAATGGATCCAGTTTATTTACCTTGGCAACTGCATTGAGGTTTTCACCAAGGTACTTGTCCATAGCACCACAAAGTGGTTTTCACTGATGGATGAATTGATGTTTTTTTTTTGGGTGTCACAGGGTGCCTGTTTGCCAAGTTTTCACCAGTGACGATTTTTTCAGGATCTCTTTCTCATTTTTATGTATTTTTCATGATATTTTTTATTTTTTTTATTTTTTTAAATTATTTTGACAATTTAAGACTTTCTAAGAACTAGGCATAGAATCTTTTGAGGTGCATGATATTCATAGGATCATCCAAAGGATCGCCTTCAGGAGTAGCCAACTGATAAGCTCCTGATCCATATTTTGTTGTGATTACATATGGTCCAAGCCAATTAGGCTCGAACTTGCCTTTCTTTTCTCTTTCTTGAAGGTTTTTCTAATTCTCCATGAGGACAAGATCACCAATTTGGAATTCTTGGGTTCTGAATTTCTTGTGATAACTCATGCGTAGACGGTTCTAATATACCCAAAGATGGTTCAAGGCCTTGAGGCACCTTTCATCTAATAATTATAGCTCTTGTAGGTGGGCAATTATGTATTCTTCATCTAGTAGGATATTTTGTAGTGATACCCTTAGAGAGGGGATCTTGATCTCAAGGGGAAGGATAGCTTGAGAGCCAAAGACTAGGTAATAAGGGGTGGCGCTTGTGGGTGTGCAGATGGATGTGCGGTAGGCCAACAAAGTAGGATGGAGTTGGAGGTGCCAATCACGGCCAACTTTATTGAATATCTTTTTGAGGATTTTGATTAGGGTTTTATTAGAAACCTTAGCTTGACCATTACCTTGGGGGTAATATGGGGTGGAGAAGTGATGTTGGATGTTGAATTTTTGGTAGAGTTCTTTGACATCCTAGTTTTTAAATTGTCTACCATTATCTGTAATGATAACTTTTGGAATGTCATATCGACAGATCAGGTAGTTCAGGATGAATTTGGATATCTACTTACCAGTGGTAAAAGTAAGAGGGATAGCCTCTACCCAGTTGGTGAAATACTCAATGGTGGTGATAATGAATTTATGCCCATTGGAGGACAAGGGGTGGATTTTCCCAATGAGATCGAGCCCCCACTGTGAGAAGGGCCAGGGTGTAATGAATAGCTACAATTCTTGTGATGGCGCATGAATCTTGTCTCCATGTTGCTGGCAAGGGATGCATTTCTTCACATAGTTATATGCATCTACTTCCATTTTAGGCCAATAATATCCTGTTCTCAAAATATTTTTAGCCAAGGTGAGCCCACTTGAGTGTACCCCACAAATGCCCTCGTGTACTTTTCATAATGCCCATTCCACCTCTTGTTTATCTAAACACCTTAGGAAGGAACCATCAAAATCCCTTCTGAATAGGGTGTCTCCAAGGATGGTGTAATGAGAACATCAATGAATGAAGGTTTGTTGTTGGGTTTTGGTGAGGTGTGAAGGAATGGTGTTATCTTTTAGGAAAGAGAAGGTTTCTTGGTACCAGGGGGACTCAGGACCAATGAGCACACACACCATTTCAGACTCTAGTAGATTGTATGCCAGTATAAATAGTTGCTCGACCAAGAACTCACACTTCTGAGTATGTGTTGGCATCTGAAGGAGGGAGCCAATGGTGGCCATTGCATCTACAACCCTATTGTTTGTTCATGAAACTTGATCAAACTTGATTGTTGTGAAGTGTTTCTTAAAATCTTCAACCATGCTACGGTAGGGAAGGAGTTTGTCATCTTTTGTTTGGTATTTGTCATTGACTTATTTTATGAAAAGTTGGGAATCACTATAGACTTGTAATTCCCCTATCTTCCATTCGATAGCCAAGTGTAATACTATAATGAGTGCCTCGTATTATGCAATGTTGTTGGTACATGCAAAAGCTATCTTGTATGATTTGGGATGCCATCTCCTTGAGGTGTGATCAGTAGTATTCCTACCCCCGATCCATTTTTGGTGCAAGAGCCATCAAAGTACAATTTCCATGTGGAGGATGTGGTGACAGTCATAATGAATTCATCTGGTAATTCTGTGAGAATAGGATGGTCACCTAGAAGTGGAGCATCAGCCAACTAGTCTATGATGGCTTGTCCCTTGATTGCTTTTATGTCTATATATTCAATGTCAAACTCGCTTAAGAGCATGACCCATTTAGCAGTTATGCCAGTCAGGGAAACTTTTGACAAGAGATATTTAAGCGGGTCAATCTTAGCAATTAGTTTTGTTTTGTTGTTCGACATATAGTGTCGGAGTTTCTGTGTGCTAAACACCAATTCCAGGCATGCTCTTTTAATGGGGGTATAATTGAGTTCATACCCAACTAGTGTCCGACTGATGTAGTAAATGGCATGTTCCTTCCCTTGATCATTTGTTTGTGTCAGCAATGCGCCCAATGCCACTGCAATAGCACATATGTACAAAATAAGATGTTTTACAAGAGTAGGAGGCATAAGCACTGGAGGTGATGCCAGATATTCTTTTAGTTTTTCAAAGGCCTTTTGACACAAGAAGTCCCATTTTAATTTGGCGTCTTTGCGTAACGAGTGCACAAATGGATGGCACTTATCTGCAAGTTGTGAAATAAAACATCTAACAGATTGGAGTTTCCCCTGGAGGCTACGCAGTTGTCTAAGAGTTTTCGATGGAGGCATTTCCATGATGGCTTTTACCTTTGTAGGATCAACCTCAATGTCTCTGAGAGAAACAATGAAACCTAGTAGTTTTCCCGATGTGACCCCAAAAACACACTTCTTAGGATTTAGGCACAATTTGTATTTTTACAATCTTTCAAAGATCTGCTTTAAGATACGGATGTGTTCATGTCCTATCTTTGATTTGCCTAGCAAATCATCCACATAGTCCTCCATAATTTTATGCAAGAGGTCATGAAAAATCATCATCATGGCACGGTGATATGTGGCTCCAACATTTTTGAGGCCAAAAGGTATGACCCAGTAACAGAAAGTCCCCCATGGTGTTGTGAATGCAGTTTTATGTTGATCTTCGTTTGCAATCCTGATTTGATTATTTCCTGAAAATCCATCCATAAGTGATATCATCTCATGCCTTGCTATAAGGTCCACAATCATATCTATATTGGGGAGCAGGAAATCATCTTTAGAACAAGCCTTATTTAGATCATGAAAATCAGTACAGATGCGGATTCCCCCAACGGGTACAATGTTGGAGAGCCATTCAACGTAGTCTATTGGTTTGACAAATTTTGTGTCCAACATATTTTGGAGTTCTTCCTTGACTAGGAGTGCAATATGTAGATGCATTTTGTGCAACTTTAGTTTTACAGGTTTTGTGTCTGGGCGAACAGCGAGATTATGAACCACCACGTTAGGATCTAAACCTGGCATATTGGCATAGGGCCATGTGAAATTGGTTTTTACCTTTGTAAATAAATTGATGAAGTCTTGTTTCTCTTTTTCTGTGAGGGACTTCGCAATGAGCACATTTTTTGGAATGTCTTAGGTGCCCATGTTGATACTATTTATTTCTTCTATTAGAAAATTTGACCTATCTTGTGGAAGGTAACTAATGGTAGGGAGTTCAAGTCCCTCATCGTCAAGTGCCTTTTCCAGGTTTTCACTTTCGAATACGCCCTTTTTTTTTGTTTTTTGCTCATCCAAAGGTACCTCAGAGAGGTTTTCACCAAGGGAATCATGTTTTTTGCTTTGATTATCTTTTTTGTGGCTAAGGGCATTGACCTGACTACCAAAGTATCCCTTTTCATGTAGTTGAATACCATCTACTATGTTGCAGTCTTCCAAATTTTGCATAGTCAGGAGAGTAATGAGAGCATTATCATTGGCGCAAATATCTAAAGTGGGTTTGTCTCATTGGCCCCAGTCTATGAGTTCAGGATGGACAAGATGTAGCTCATGTGAAATGGGAGAGGTTATGGGGGTGATGGCATTGATGTGAGTGTCAAAGAAGGTATCATTTTCGTATTCATAAGGCATTTCATGGAACTCCTCTTCGTCAGAGCTTTTGATATCCAAGGAAGGAATTGAAGGAGCACTAGTGATAGTAATCTTAGGCATTGAGGTGTAGCCCAAGCCTTTGTTATACTTGTAGGAGATAGGATTTATGGGTGCTTTTATTCCAATCTCCTCTGGTCCCAAGCTGTGTCCTTTGTAACCCATTTTTCAACTATAGCTGATGCTTTTGGATACACTTTTTTAGATATTTTTGTTGGATCTTCATCTTCTTCCTGGTACAGCCATGAAGAGACATTTGTGTTGAGTCTTTCCTCATCAAGTGGGCCCCATTACTAGAAGGTGGTATCTTTACATTGTATGACCGATTTCTAATCTTTTTTGAGCTCTTTTGGTTTTCCAAATGACATAGGAGACAGGGGGAGGTTGCCTATTAATAAGACATCCTCCAATTTGTATTCTCCACAGCCATTATCCTAATCTTGATTTGTGTGTCTGGTTGGGATGAGGTGGAGGCAACATTTGATGTCTTAGATGGAGGAGTTGGTGAGGGTCTATTTAGTGGGCAATGATATGGATGTTTCCCCTCTAAGAGTTTGCAATATTGGAAAGGTTGTGGATCACCTTTGACAGTGATCTCTCTTCTATTGAAGGGGAATTTGATGCATTGGTGATAGGTGGAGGGTACGACTTACAAGGAGTGAATCCATGGCTGACCTAGAAGGATGTTGTAGGGGAGATCAAGATCTAGTACTTGGCAAGGGGTTTCAATTATGATAGGGCCCACTTGAAGAGGTAAGGTGATCATGCCCTTTGAAACTCTTTCTGCATCATCATATGCTTTTATTGTGATCCTTCCTGATGTGTCTACCAGGTCCAAAGAAAGTCCTAATTGTTTTATTAACTTTTATGTACACAGATTGACTCTAGATCCACCATCTATTAGGATACGTTTGACCTTGTGCTTCTGGATAAGGGCTTCAATGAGCAAAGTTTTATTATGGTCTTCATCTGTAGGAGCATCATTGGAAGTGAACACAAGGTGTTGCTAGGAAGCAAGGTTTCCAATGAGAGCTTTGAATTGGGTAGCATTGATAATATCGGGAATGCGAGACTCAAGGAGGGTTTGTTCAAAAATTTCTTTATGGATAGGGGAAGCCTTGAGAAGTTCTAGAATGGAGATCTGTGCGAGGGTTTTCCCAAGTTGGTCAAAGAGGTCATATCAGTGGGTGGAAGACATCGGCGAAGAGTTTGGTGGGGGAGGATCTCCATGGACGGTGACTTTACCTTGGCGCGTGGTTACATTGTATTCATTCTGAGAGTAGGGGGTGGAAGGTGTAGTGCCTTGAATGACTATCCTAGCAGGATTAGGTCTTCTTTGGGAAGGTGGAGGATTAACTCCTTGGATAGTTATGACATTAACATGATTGTCTGCGGGATCAATGTGACCTACTAAAGAGTCAAAGTTGGTTATGTGATTAGTGTAGTCATAGTTCACTACGTTAGATGATGAGCCTTTTCCCTTATCATGTTTAGGGAAGGGTTCCTAGTACATTTTGAGTTTGTCATTGTTATTACCAGGTTTTGCATTTGTTACTTCAATTTCACCCCTATCAATGAGATCTTGTATGTAGATTTTAAGCTTCATGCATTTTTTGTGTATCATTTCCCTTGATACGATGATACTCACAATATTCATTCTCATTATACCACCTAGGTTTGGGTTGATTGGGATCAAATGGGTGAGTGATCGGGAAAACCACTACGCCTACTTGAACAAGATTTTGAAACACCACTTCAATAGGCTCAGCAAGAGGAGTGAAGTCTCTTGGAGACCTATTATTGGATTAGGGTGGTTGCCCCTGGATTGAGACATTGTTGTGAGGATTTTGGGATTGATTTGATTATTTTGATTGTTGAATTGATGATTAGTGGTGGTGGGTTTTGGAGGAACGGCCACGGTCTGGACCCGATTTGCATTAGTTACATCGTCATTGACAATGTTCTTGTTCTTGGACCAGGATTTTGGTCTATCATTATGATAAGAGGAATAATTTTGAGTTGATCTTTGGTAGTGTTTCAAGGTTCCTTCCTCTAACAAGACATGTTTGAGGGCTAGGCCCTTATTAGTCAATTTTTGGAAAGATTAAATACATTGAGATGTCAAAGGTCTTCAAAGTTCGGGCACCAAATTCTTATAAAATAATTCAATTTGGTGTTGTTCTAGCATGTCCCAGTGGAATTTCTTGATGAGGTGTTGCCATCTTTGCAAGAAGTTGGCGAAAGTCGCTCTGAGACTTTGCTTTGTGTTACACAGGTCCATCATGGAAACATCATTAGCCATGTTGTAGGCATAGTGAGCCACAAACTTTTTTGCCAAGTCTGGAAAGGAGATAATGGAACCTCGTGGTAAGGACGAGAACCATGCCAGGGCATCTCCTATGAGACCCTTGGGGAAAAGCCTTCAAAGGTATAGGTCATTATAGGATACTTCTTATCATAAGATGTGAAATTCCCGGACATGGTCACGAGGGTCCCCTTTGCCTTAATACTTGGTGAATTTAGGGATCTCCAACCCTGGGGGGTAGGGTGCAATTGATATAGATGGGTCATAAGGACAAGGAAAAAATTCCTCAAACGAGTAAGGTTTCCTCTTATTAGTCCCTTCTTTCATGTCCTTGATGATGTTTTTCATGTCATGAATTTCTTTAATGAGGTCTTGTTGTGGATTTTGGAAATGATGGATTGTATTTGCCCCTAGAATCGGATGAGTCATGGAAGGTGCAGCACCACTAATGTATTGATATGATGAGGAAGTGGGAATGTGATATGTGATGACTGATGTCACAAGGACTTGAGTGACAGTTGGTTGTGGCCCACAAACTATTGTGATGAGATTAAGTGCAGCCCGAATGAAGTTAGAGACATTGTTGACAGGAAGTGAAGTTTGTGGAATAGAAATATATGGTTGAGTAGCAGAAAATGGTATAGAGGCATGTTGGAGAATAGATGAGATCAGATTTGATAGTGGTATAGATGGTAAGGAGGAAGAAGGTGGAATAGAGACTATGGGGGGAGGTGTCACGGGTGTTATTGATTGACTTTGAATGATGGGTGGGGCCACAATTAATTGAGTTTGAATAAAAGGTGCAGCATTCTATGTGGGAGCAAGGTCTCCTTGTGGTTGTTGACCAAGGGTGGATTTATCAAAATCAGGTGGGAGTTGAGCTCCATTTTCAAGGAGGGTCTTTAGAAGCGCAGTAGTATTGTGTTGGATAAATTTCTCAATCATCTCTTCATTATAAGAGTCTGCTAGGAAATTTTTCACTTCCAGAGAGAGTTCATCTTGGTTAACCATATTAGGATTTTACGTTTGATCTTGAGTGCTAGATTGCAGACTTTGTGTAGGATCTTGTGTAGGATATTCATATAGGACACTAATGTTTGGCACACCATATTGTTGTTCTGACATCTTTTTCTTTTGAGATTGAGTTGTGACCATACAAGAATAACCTTAGAAAAGATTGGAGGAAAAAAATTTGATGAGAGGACTTAGCGAGACTTTTGGATTTTTGGATTTGTCTTTGATGAAAAGGGATTTTGCTGATTGGTAGGGTCCTTGGATTAGAACCTATATTTGATTAGGATTGACACCTTAGTCCTTGGATGAGGATCTTAGGTGGTAGATGAAACCAAAAGCGAGGTAATGACCAAGTTGGGTAGAATTTAGAGCTTGGAATGATGATTAAAAAGCCTTTTTTCCACTAAGGGTTGACTAATGATCCTAAGAAAAGAAAAGGCGTAAGTTAAGAGTCTTGATTGACTCAAAGGATAAGGCAAAGGTACTTGGAGAGGATTCTTCTTCAAGCACAAGAGCCAAGTGATTAAGAATGAGGTCTAAATGGAACTTCAAAAGGCATGCAACCTTAATGTGAGGTTAAATTTGATTAAAGGATGATTTGATTTGGATTTTGAGAAGTGATTTGATAATTGAAGGTAATTGATTTTGAGATTAATTGATGTGCTAAGTCCTTAGCAAAAGATTGAGGATGATTGATTGAAGAGGGATGATAGTGATTATTAGAAGAAATTTGGTGACTAGGCTATCCTTGGCATGAACATGACTCAATAGATGATTGGTTTGGATGGCAAGTTGTATGAAGAGACACGATCACCCTTATTTTGACGCTAATTGGTGTTGAAAGACAAACCTGAACATTGATGGAGGGCACAGACTCTTAGTTCATCACTAGCATCAAACTCATTGCTATGACCATGGACGTAATCGTGGTAATGATACAAGAATTTCATATGTTTAACCAAGAGTTTGCAGTTTGTATACCAAAATTTTTGACGTCTAATGAGTTGTGCTTGTGTGTGCTTCTTCTTCTTGATAGGTTAGTGGATTGACTTCTTAGGATGCTTATACAACTTAGGCTTATGAAACATGAAATGGATGGAGTTTTGACACAATTAGGACTTTGTGTGGATAGTGAATTGGATGATTGTTTTCTTTTAGATAAATGTTTTTGCAAAGTGTTCGAGGATAATGATGTGTTTTTAGTCTACTCTTGGCAAGCAAGTACCAATCAAAGAAAACACAATGATCAAATGAATTTTAGCTCAAACACAATCATCCTCATGTACAACATTCTTAAGGTTGGAAAGGACAATAGTCATTGGATCCCAATCGGTTTCCCAGCTAGGCTTACCCAGAGCAGACACTTATATGCTTGACCCCATTGGCTCCCCTCTAAGGCACTCACTTCTCCAGAGCAGCCAAGCATCAAATCCCATGAAAACTCCTCATGGTGAACTTTGTGTCTCTACTAAGGGCCGTAAAAATATGGGCAGCTTCGGAGGTTCAACCTCTTGCAGCAATGACTAGAAACTTTTTGGCCACTATGCACAAGGTGTTTAATATGTCTTACCATTAGGAGCTACCCTTCGCAGTTGCACAAGTGCAATTGAGGCCTATAGCCTGATGAAGCACCAAGAACTTAGTAGTCACGCAAGTGTGATTGAGATCTCTAGGATCCTACTAAGTACCCAATGTAAGAGTGAACTCTCATATAGCCCCAATCATTGACCCTTTCATCATCAATGGCCTATTTATTATAGTGAGTTGGGAACCCTAGGTTTGGGTGTACTCACTTGGGTCATTTTCCTCTTACCTTCTCAAAGAGAAAGTTGGGAGGGCAGGCCCACTAAAGGTAAGCATGCAACAAACATGAAAAACTTTGAGGGTTTGGATTTCTGATTGTCTAGCTAGATGAGAGCATACTTTCCTACCTTTAAGCTTTTCACAAAACACACAAGACAATGGTTCATTTATCCTTTAATTAAATCTAGGTGCCTAGTTAAGAAAAGACATAATATTTGGTTGGAACTCCTAAGCAACCTGCAAAACAATTTGGATTAGTAATTTTTTGTGTTTCTTAGGTCTTGGACGATCGAGAAAAGTTGCAACACTCAAACACAGGAAAATTAGTAGTCATTGGCCTGCACATACAACGCAGCGCTGAAATGTAGTCAGTCACGCTGAAGAGCCTGTGTAGGTGCCAAAATGCCTACGTATGCATTGTAGATGACAGAAACCAAAAATAAAAATAAAAAAAGAAATTAAAACAAACAAAATTGTGATTTTATACCTGTCTGTCGCGCTAGTCTAGATCGATCGCGCTGAAACACCTGTGTCCGCGTTGGTTAGATGAGAAATGTCAGATAGCCTTGACACATTTGCAAGCATATAAAAACCATCTCCATCGCTCTTATAATAAGAAGGTCAAAGGGCGACACTTCGAAGTGAGAGATCTGGTTTTAAAGGCAAACCCCAAGAATACACAATCTAATGACATCATCAAAGGCAAATTTGAGCCTAATTGGGTTGGACCTTTCATAGTTACTATAGCCTATGGCTCAGCGGCATATCAGCTTGCAACCTCAGATGGTGAACCTTTGTCCGATCCTGTAAATAGCATGCACCTTCGCAAGTACTGGGCACAGTTTTCTGTCAGCAGTTCTTCAAATATGATCCTGAAAAAATACAAAAAAATCAAAAAGCTAAAAAAAAAAAAAAAAATCTAATAAAAGAAAAAAAGTGAAAAATACAAAAAAAATTTAAAAAATTGAAAAAGAAAAATAATTCATCCTCTAGTGAAAACCTGGCAAAACAGGCACTTTGGGCAAGTACCATGGTGAAAACCTGGCAAACAGGCGCCATGTGTAAAAGACTATTGCTACGTTATCTATCCTGACTCCTAGCTCTATTTTCCCCCCGCAGGTTTATCATGATTATCCTTACATTCACCCAATGTTCTGTTCCAGGCCTGTGATTGGTCAACATCATTGTCTTGCATACTCAGGTTTCCAATCCTTGTACATATGTTTTGGTCCTGGTCACTGTATATGTCTATCCAATTTTCATTGGGTGCTCGCCTTTGTCATGATCAATTACTGGAGTTATTCCTGTGTGTGGGCTGGAGTTTTCTTATCAAATAATGTCCTGAAAAAATCCAAAAAAATCAAATAATGTCCTGAAAAAATCCCTAAAAAGTCAAATAAAATCCTGAAAAAATGAACAAAAAAATTTTCAAACATCAAAATCCAAAAAAAATTTCTTTGGCATTTTCCATTTTGTCAATAAATGGTCCCCTTTGTGCATAGATAGATCACTGAGCATACATCCAATGACAATCAATCAAACATTGTGCTTTAATGAAATCATGCATTAACAGATAAACTGTTCGACCAAGCAAGCATTCAACCTGATCACAGTTGTCACATCAATCAAAATAGCATCAACATTTCCATTCATCTGTGTTACTATTATCATGGGTCTTATACAAGGTGTGGTATACTCGAAACCAGACTGTGTCCTATCTTAGACGAGGTACCGCATTCCCTGAAACCAAAGAGCATGATCATTCTTGTTTTCCACTTTTGATAATGACAATCAGACTATTTGTTTGGCTTGGTTGAATTTGTGCATCTTATCTTTTTACTGATTTATCTTTGGCTTCGATCATGTTCCTATGTTGCTCGATGATGTCACTGAGTGATTTAGAGTGACCAAGATGGTTCATGGTCCCTTTCCTTCTTTTTTTTGTTGTGTTTGTTGTTTGTGGAATGTTTGTCACAAACTAGGGCAACTATATCATTGGGTGTCTATGATAAGTACGTTTGCTTTGTGAACCCTGCACATACCTCGACCCTTGATGTATGCACCCTAGGATGCTTCACTCATTCCTTGTGTGCGATGTGTTTGTCTTTTGCAAAAGGGGTTGTGTTCCAGCTCTGGCCTTCAATGCCATGATGCTTTGCATCCACTTTGCTACAATAAATAAAGGTTCTCACCTACTTATGTGCATTTGTAAAAGCAAGTTTTCCTTCATCTCTAACTGTCCTTTGTCTAATTTCTTCTTACTAACATTTCGTCTGTCAGTCTTGCAGTCCATTTGATCCATTCGAACCTATCGTCTTCTGTTATTCTTATCTACTAATTGGCCTCTTTTCTGGATTTTTCCAGCCAATTCCTTTAGGGGGCATGCATATGTCATTGTTATTGTCTGGGGCATTTTTCATTATTGTTCTTTGAAACAACACTCAGAATCGCATTGTCTCAAAGAGGGGCAAAATGTAGACATCTAAAAATGGTCAACACTTGCGGAGTCATACTTTAACATTGGCGCATTGCCTTATTTTAGGGTTCTTGCATCGCATTAACATTTCTTCTATATTGTGCACTTGGTCTTTATCATTTGCAAGCATCCAGTCCTTCTTTTGCATTCCTCATTTTTATCGCTTTCAAATTAGGTCTTGCCGATAACAATCTTCAATCATGATTTTGGTCGATCTTATCCTGTCGCATCAATGTGCGTGCTCATTTATCATCATTTTGGGCATCGTCAATCCTAATTGATGATAGAATTAGGGTTTTGTCCTTGTCAATCTCGTCATTTTGTGATCGATTCATCATCGATCCTTGTCCTTGCCAATTTTGTCATTTTGCGATCGATTCGTCATCGATCCTTGTCCTTGTCAATCTTGTCATTTTGCAATCGATTCATCATCGATCCTTGTCCTTGCCAATTTTGTCATTTTGCGATCGATTTTTCATCGATTGTTGTCCTTTTCAATCATGTCAATTTGGATCAATTAGTCATTGTTCCTTGTCAATTAGCGCTTATCAATTGGTCTCCTTGTCAATCTTGGTCAATTTGTCATTGATTTTTGTCAACCAATTTTAATCATTTATCAACACTAGTCCTTTGTCAGTCAGAATCATGATTAAATCGACCCTACATCAATTATCTTTTGTCAAGATCTAATCGTCGTCCTTGCATTTCTAATTCATCTTCTAGGGTTTTATGATTTATTCATTTAATCTTGTTTGTCATTTTCCCTCTAGGTTAAATAATTTATTTATTTATCCTAAGTCTTCTTGTCACAATTAAATATTTATTTAATTGGCTAATTAATTCCCCCTCTTTTTGTGAATTAATTAATGAATGAAAAATTATTAATTAATTCACCTAATTTTCTAATTTCATCAATTTCTAATTTCCTAATTTCCAATTCATCATTTCTAACCATATTTCTAATTTTCCTAATTCCTAATTTCCACCTCATTTTCTAAATTCAATTTCCACCTAATCTATTTCTCTCTAGTTTTTCCCTATTTTTGTGCTTCGGTGGAAGCATTAATTTATCATGCGTCATACCATTGGCATAGCAAGATGTCATAGGCTTTTAGTCCTCTAACCTTTGCATTGGCTATATGTCATAATTCATGACATAGAAGGTGTCATAACCTTCTTCCTTCAACTCAATTTTGCCATTTTTGAAATCAATTGCCTCTAATATCAATTTCATGCTAATCTTATCCTCTCTCCAATTTGTCTATAAATTGGATGAGTTTCTTTAATCAATCGATCAGATTTTCGAGTAACTTTATGCTACAAATTTCATCAACAACTTGCTTTCCACTTTTAAATGCACTTTGTAGGTGAGAACAACATCAAATTGGAAGGTGAAAGAAGAACAATGGAGCCACATGAAGGAGATATCTGCATTTGGTTTGCTTTGATTTCATTTTGAATATCTCATCTTCATGTTTTCATTGATTAGATTAGGATTGCTTTCATTGCTTTAGGTTTTGTGATTGTCCTAATTGTTATTTGCTTTGATGAATCCTCAATTTCCTAGTCTACATTTTGGTGAACCCGACGTGAAACTAACCATTTAACCATGTTTTGAGTGCCTTTTGAGCTATTTGCAAGTGAAAAACTCAAGAAATAGGGCAACTTAGAGCTTTCTGGACACTTATGCGCCTGTGTTGAGGAATTTTGCACCTGTGTAGAAGGGATATGCGCCTATGTAATAGGGATCTGCACCTGTGTTAAGGCGATCTGTGCCTGTGTTGATGAGATCTGCGCCCGTGTAAGGCCAAAGACAAGGGTAAAATCAGTTGCTTTTACATGCAAGTTTGTTTGTTTGTGATCTGTTTCTTGCATTAGGGTTTTTCCTTGGTACTAATTCTCTGTGCAGCATCTTGGCGTTACGTATGATGAAGACAAAAATGCAGCTACTAATGAATCTTATGCAGGATACGGTCAAAGATTCATATTAAAATATCTTGCTTGCAAATTTTTAAAGTAGTTGCACATTTTGTTCCTTAAAGGATAATGAACACCATGCATGCTTTGTTTGTTTTCAATTTGATTGTATGTTTTAATCCTTAGAGTTGGTCCTGCCTCCCGATTTGCCTGGCACTTCGCAGAGGCATTGGTGAGAGGGAACGACCCAAAGTGGTGACGGTCTAAAGCCAAGCTCTTCCGAACCAATCTAAATAACTATGGATGCAACGAAAGTTGTAGACAACGGGTGCTGGAATGGTATTGCGATGATTTATTCACTAGATCAATACCCACCCGAACGGATGCCCTTACTAGAATCTCTTGTTTTTAGAGGCCAAAATCCTTCTATCTATTGGCTCAGGTGTTGTGATACGCGCATACCAAAGACACCTCTCATGTACTCCTTAGTTAGAGATAGCAAGTTCTTGGGAAGTGATGCCCCTTGAACTCGAAGCTTGGTATGCCCGAGAAGTGAGTGCATTCTAAGGGGGAGCCAGTGCTACCAAGCATCTAGCTATCCGGCTAAGTGTTGTATTTTATGGTTAGAGGATTCAACAGATATTTCCATTGCCAACCATAGGATTTATTGTGAATGAGCATGATTGTCTTGGGTCTAAGTCCAAACATCTTGTCTTTTGTGATTGTCAAAAGTTGAATTATACAATTGTAACAAAAAATCATTTGTCAAACAAGTCCAAACATTGTCCAAACAAGGTTTTTAAAAAGAGAACATTCATCCAACACAATTCAAAACATTTTAAAAACATGGCTTTCAAACACATTGAAATAAAAAACTTTGTTTCAAAATTCATGTCACTTTAGGCTAGGTTTTGCATAGTCCAACTTAGGTCCTAGGGCATATTGTCATCTTCCTTCATTTTAGTCCATTTTCATTGCAAGTGTCCTCATTTTGTACTTAGGTTTAAAATCATTTCCTTAAGTTTTCATTTCATTGTCATATCCTAAGTCATTGTCATAATCATTGCCTTCTTGCATTTAGTCTCAAAAATTTGGTTTGTCAAACTTAAAAAATCAAACACTTTGGATGATACCCTAAGTTGTTGTTAGGAAGTCTTGACCTTGTCTAAATTTTGTCTTTTCATTAATATCATGTTTGTCAAACCTAGCTTAGTATCCAAGCATATAGGTGAGACATTGTCAATTTGTCCTATTGTCATTTGGTCCTTTGTCCTTTAAGGTCTTGGCTTCATTTCAACTTCCCAAGGTTGTGTCTTTAGATTTGCATTCCAAAAAGTTTGTCCAAAACTTGAAAAACAACAAAAACATAGATTGAATTTTCATTTATTTAGGTTGCATTTAGTTGCATATCATACATCATCCTTTTAAAATCAAAAAATTCCAAAAAATATTGCATTTGCATAGTGCCATGCATATTGAAACAAGGTCAAAATCTAAGAAGATGGGCGAACCAACATATCAACCCATTGACAACATATCAAACTCATAGTTTCAAACTACTCAAATAGTACAAATTGAAGGTTCGTCAAACACATCATTACCACCATATGGAATGGTTCAACTTGGACCACCTCCACTATATGAGCCAGTGTTTGTACCCATGAAACTGGGATATGGGAGTGTTCCACCAACGCCAAGGGAAAATACACCTTTTGACTGCAATCAACTAAACTTGCAACATGAAATTCAAACATTACATGAAGAACAAACTCTTTCACAAGGATTTGGTTTAGATCAAGGCATTCAACAAGAAATAAATCCAAATGTTTTACCAAATTCTTCATCAGATTCTGATGCTTTCGATGATGTTGATATGTTCCTTAAAGATCTGAAGTTGACACAAAAGATGGATAAATTCTTGAACAAGGTCTTTAAGATTTTCCCATAAAAATATCTTGACATGATGAGTAATGTGACCTCCTCAAGTGAGCAACCTAAGGTGCAAAAACAACAAAGTGATAGTTTGTTAAGTTTCTCTCCACATCCAAACAAAGAAAATGTGCAAAAAGAAACCCAACACACCTTGATGAGTAAACGTGCTTCAAAAATGTTGATAGTGACTATTCCTCAAAAGTCACCATTTGAAACAATAAACAATCCGTTATTTAATACAACACCTTTAACACAAGATCAAATGAGGGCCACACAAATATTGACAGCTGTCTCTCAACAAGAAATGATTCCTCAAATAATTACAAGTGGATCAAAATCTAAGATGCAAGAAAGCTTTACGACTGCAATGCCTGATCTTACCAATGTCCAAAACAATTCCACAATGCAACAAAGTTCCTATATCCCATTAAGTTCAATATATTTGCCACATACTCAAGTACCTATTATGCCAAATATTGTGATAGATCCTTTGATAATGGCAACACAAAGACCCGCAAATAGTGGTTTGCACCAACAAAAAATGTTGCAACAATTGAGTAATACACAAAAGGCACAATCGAATGTGTAAACAAGCAATGCACAACAACAATAATATCGCATTCAACAACATGTTGCGGTGTCTTCTGCACCATTACAAGTTAATTCAAACTTGCAACCACCACAGTAGATTGGACAAACAACACAGCAAGTCAATGCAAGTGTCGTACCCCATCTAAAAGAGAAACAAAACAAACTTCACAAAAAAAGTTTTTTGCAAATGATGGGATTTACATCAGGACAACAACAATTGGCACAAAGTCAAAAAATTCTAATCCGTCAGCATCAACAACAACATGTGCCTCAATATGTGCCAAGAAAAACAAGTTATCATACTTCACAACCACAATTGATGTCCATGCAATATCAACCAAGGCTACCAATGATGATCCCACCACAAGAAGCACAACAACAGGGTCAATGTCAAGGCACAGCACAACCACAGCAACAAGAGTTGTATCAAGACCTTTATATGCCAGAGACACCAAAGATAGCAATTTCTGAGCATCAACAGCCAATGGAGAGTAGGATGTATCGACAAAGAGTACACCCAAGAGTGAATGATGAATTTCCAAAATCTTTGATACCTGACACATTTGCACAATAGCTTGAGATGTTGCAATGACAAGTCGATGCATTGAAAACCAAAGGGACAAAGAAATTGTACACAGATCAAGATTTATGTCCTAATCCATTTGACAAGAGCTTGTACATGCCTCCCTTCCCTAAGCATTTTGAGGCACCTAATTTTGAGAAATATAAAGGGAATGGCAATCCAAAAGACCATATTCAAGCATTTTTTGCAGCATGTACTGAAGTAAGTTATGAGGAAACATATTTGATGCACTTATTCACATGAAGTCTCACAAGACAAGCCATGGATTGGTATTCGCATTTGCCAGGGAACATAAATACATGGTCGGAATTGGCTCAAAATTTTATATCCCACTTCACATTCAACATTGACAGTGAAGGGACCATGTCAAATTTATGCAACACAAAGCAAAAGCAAGGTGAACCATTAGTGACTTTCTTACAATGATGGCGAAGCTTGTATAGTCATTCTTCCCTAGATATACCTGAAGAACAACAAGTGAACTTGTTTATTCAAAATTTGGTCCCAGAAATGATGTACGAGCTTAAACTGAAAATTCCTAGTACCATTGACAAGCTCATTAAGAAAGGGATGAACATTGAAAATGCTCTTGTAGCTAAGGGACTCATTAAGCTCAACAAAGACAGTGACAACACAAACAATTCAATGGATAGAAATAGATTTTGGTACAAAATCAAGAATGTCACTAATGATGGAGTTGTCGATGCAAGAGCAATGAATGCAAATCAACCCACATTCACAATAAAGAAATTGAGTGCTCCTAATATGTCAACTATGGAACAAAATCAAACACCAGCAAGCAATGTTACTCAACAGCCACAATACCAACAATATACTCAACAATATAATCAACAACAAGGTCAGCAACAAAACCAAAAATGAAAGCCTTTCTGATCAAGGGATGGGCCTCCTCGATAGTTTATGCCATTGGGAGAGCCTATTGAGTCAGTAATGAAATAATTAATACAAGCAAAGTTTATCAAGTTACCAGATATCAAGGAAGAACCATTGGTAAAGCCGCATTGGTGGAATGATAATGCATATTGTGAATACCATCGATCAAAAGGACATAAAACTACATCATGTTTTCAATTGAAACATATGATTCAAGACTTGTTAGATCAAGGAGTAATTGAGGTAGACCCACCCAACGCGGCCTCTAACACTAATCATACAATTTTCAAAACTCCTTTGCTTGATCATGACAAGGGTAAAGCATCTTCTTCAAACTCTACCCAAATAGCGAATCTTAATTATGCAAAAACTGGTTATAACAATGTCATCAATTGTTTTCAAGCATCAAATGAGTATGTTTCTACCATTAGAATAAAGGGACAAGATCCTTCTTGCGCAGTCACTACTCATCGATCCAAAATAGTCCTGAAAGGAGTTCCTACAATCCCTCCCAAATCAACTCCTACGAGTCAATACAATCTCCTAGATCATCTGGGGAAGACACCTGCACAAATATCAATTCTTGAGTTGTTGAAAATGTCCCCTATGCACCGTGCGGTCCTACATAAAGCTTTAACTGAGTCCACTATCTTGACAGACATTGATGTTGACCAGTTTCAAGCCCGAATTGAACATCTAGTTGTTTCCCAACACGTCACCTTTTCTGATAATGATATTTCTCCTGATAAGCTCCCTCATAATGATCCTTTACATCTCAAAGTCTTTGTCCATAATTGCAAAATCCAACACATCTTGATAGATGGCGGAGCAGGTCTTAACATTTGTACCTTAAGGGTAGTCATTGGTCTTGGTTATATAGAAAATGACATTGATTCTTCCAAAAGAATTACAATCAAAGCATATGATGATGTTGAGCGCCCATCTAAAAGGATAATTTCATTGCCTATCAGAGTTGGTCCAGTGATAGAAAACACTTTCCTATAGGTCCTAGACCTTGATCTCCCTTACAATATGATTCTTGGCCACCCATGGATCCACGCAATGAAAGCAGTTCCATCTACTTATCATCAGTGTTTAAAATATCCTTACAATGGGACTAAGATAACAATTCCAGGAGATCGTAATCCATTTCAATTTTGTGCTAATCTAAAGGATTCCCCGCAGTAGCAAGTCCCAATTAATAGAGAGGCCCACTCACATAATTATGTGGATCCTAATGAGTTGTTAGATGTTGTCAAAGGAAAATTGAAGATACAGGACCAAGGATGTGGACAGTATTCAATGGCTCAAACATTCCTCATTGGGAATTTACCTATATCTCCAAAATCACATGGCAAACCAAATTTGTTACAAAAGGAACCTAAGATAGTCATTCAATATCAGCCACCCACAACGTTTACAAGATGGGGTGAACTTGACAAGGAAACTTTGGATGATGATGTCATAGATTGGCTTTATAAGGATCCAACTAAGACACCACCTGTCAGGTTGCCAGTGGAGCGGTATGGCAAAGGGTTTACTATGCTATAGAAAAAGGGATATGATGGCTACGGTGGCTTGGGCCCTAACAAGAAAGGAAGACTAGAACCTATTATACCCAAGATGCGACCACCAACTTTAGGGTTAGGTTTTGTACCATTGCGAATTGGAACCTCATCTACCAAAGTGACCACGTGTAGAAAGGGGTGTGACTCTGATGAAGGATACCCAACTTAAAACTGATTCCAATGAATGGGAGTGGAGTTCCTTTTCTTCTAGCTCCTATGCCCTTGAAAATGTTTTTCTTGACCTTGATGATTTGCCCATGGAAGATAAACATGAAATAACTTGCCCTCCTAAAACATGTCCTAATGCTTGGATAGAGTCATTCTGGGACCCAAGCTCTGAATCAGATATGAGCAGTTCAGATAGTGATACCATGGACGTTTACATCTTTACCATCTCGACCCTCTCTCTCCTTAAAACCGATGATGACATGCCCCTTGTCTATCCTTAGCTTATCCAACATGACCAACAAGAACCACTCACATTAGATTGTTTTCAAAATGACGAAGCAATTGCCGAATTTCTTGGACTCCAAGAAGGCATACCACAAGGTGATCATAAAGCAGGATTTACTATTGATCTAGATTCCACAGCATATTTTGGGGAGTCAACTCCATCTTCTAGTCATAAAAATGAAAAAGAAAAAGCAACAGTAAAAAATCAAAAGAATGAGTCTTTGAGTGAAAACCGTAAGGCGCTCTCTAACCATGGAAAAGTAAAAATAAAAGATGTACCTGCGGGTGAAAACCTCTCTGAGGCACCCAAAGGTGGAAGATTGGACATACCCCTGTCAAGTCAGGATAAATCAACATTGCTTGTGGAAATGACTGAAGAGATAAATTTGGGTACACCTGACAACCCTAAGGTCATTCATTTCGCTACTTCTCTATCAAAACAAGAAAAGATAGATTTTGTCAATTTCTTCCTTGAAAAGAAGATTAGTTTTGCATGGTCCTATGTAGATATGCCCAGCCTTGATCCATAATTAGTCCTTCATCACTTGCCATTAAAATCAGATGCCAAGCCCGTCAAACAAAAACTTAGAACGATGCATCCCCAGGTGGCTCTCTTGGTCAAGGTAGAACTCAAAAAATTATTAGATGTGGGCTTTATCAGACCAATTGATTATGTAGATTGGATTTCAAATTTGGTACCAGTTAGCAAAGTAACTGGGGGCATAAGAATCTATATGGATTTTAGGGATCTCAATAAAGCATGCCCTAAAGATGGCTTTCCACTGCCGAATATCGACATCATAATTGACATGACTGTCGGATATGAGATGCTATCATTGATGGATGGTTTTTCTGGATATAATCAAAATCTCATTGCTCCTGAAGATCAACATAAGACTGCATTCACATGTGCTTGGGGTACCTACTGTTGGAATGTGATGCCTTTTGGTCTAAAAAATACTAGCGCAACATATCAAAGAGCTATGACAACAATTTTCCATGATTTTATGCATACTTTGATGAAAGACTATGTTGATGACCTATTATGAAAATCTGTCACAAGAGATAGTCATCTAGCCATCCTTGGCTCAATCTTTGATCAAATGGAAACCTACAAGCTCAGACTCAACCCAAAGAAATGTGTCTTTGGTGTCACAGCCGGCAAATTATTAGGGTACATTGTTTCTCACAAACGCATCGAAGTAGACCCTAAAAAAGTTAAAGAAATAATGGATATGCCTCCTCCTTCCAATCTCCATCAACTAAGAAATCTGCAAGGGAAGTTACAGTCAATCCATCGGTTTATAGCTCAATTGGCAGACAAATGTCATCCCTTCCAACATTTATTGCATAAAGGTGTCACTTTTAAATGGACTGAGCAATGTCAATCAGCATTTCAAACTCTCAAGGATTATTTGTTGTCGCCACCTATTCTAATGCCTCCTATAGAAGGGAAGCCATTCATATTATATATCTCTGCAACTGAAATGGCAATGGGAGTTCTCTTAGCCCAACAGGATGAGAAAGGCAAAGAATGGGCTATTTATTATATCAGTCAGACACTAGTAGGCTATGAGCTGAATTATTCAACTATTGAATGGGCATGTTTAGCAGTGGTATTTGCAACACAGAAGCTTTGACACTATATGTTAAATCATCAGACATAGCTAGTTGCAAAAATTGATCCCTTGAAATACTTGCTCAGCAGGGCAGCTTTGACAGGTCACCTAAAAAAGTGGGTTATGATCCTAAGTGAGTTTGATATTGAATACAATGAGAGAAAGGCAATCAAAGGACAAATAATAGCGGATCAACTTGCAGAGGCACCTATTCATGATGATCATCCAATGTTGATAGATTTTCCAGATGAATCAGTCTTTGCTGTCACATCTTCTAATGAATGGAAATTATATTTTGATGGATCCCATACCAAATTCGAGTCTGGAGCAGGTATATTGTTTCTCACCCCTCAAGGTGATGCTATTCCCAAATCCTATAGAATAACTTTCCATTGCACCAATAATATTGCATAATACGAAGCTTTGGTCATAGGACTCCGAGTAGCGATCCAATGGAACATTACACATTTGCAAGTCTATGGAGATTCCCAGTTAGTCATCTGTCAAGTGAATGATGACTATGAAACGAAGGATGAAAAGCTTCTTCCCTACAAGCATATGGTGGATTTATTCAAGACAAATCTTACGGCTATCCATTTCAATCAAGTTCCAACAATTCAAAACAAGTCAGCAGATGCTATGGCAACTATTGCTTCCATGTTAAATATGCCCCATAATATGGACAAATGTGAATTTTTGGTTGAACAGTTGCTTGTCCCTTCTTTTGAAATTTTGATAGAAGATGTGATGTGTGTTCTTGTTGGCCCTAATTCCTCGTGGTACAATGATATCTATCAGTATTTGAAATCCCAAACTTTACCACCTAACCTTTCCTCTAACCAATGCTAAGCCTTCATACGCCAAACTGTCAAATATGTCATCATCGCTGACACTCTTTACCATCGTTCCTTTGACCATACCCTCCTCAGGTGTTTGGATTATGATGAAGCACAAATAGATTTACACGAGGTTCATGATGGTATATGTGGGGGCCATTTCAATGGTCTAAGTCTAGCTAAAAAGTTGGTTCATGCTGGGTATTATTGGCCCACCATGGAAAAGGATGCTCATGATTTTGTCAAGAAATGCTACAAATGTCAAATACATGGAAATTACATTCAGGCACCAACCCAAGAACTTCACTCTGTCATATCTCCGTGGCCCTTTTCTCAATGGGGATTGGATCTCATTGGCAAGATTCACCCAACATCTGCAAACGGACACAAATTCATCATCACAGCCATAGAATACTTCACAAAATGGATCGAGGCTATCCCTATGACCTATATCACTGGTGTTCAAATTTCAAAGTTTCTACTAAATTATATCATATGCAGATATGGGGTTCCCCTTGCAATAGTCATAGATAATGGCCATCCATTCAAGAACAAAGATGTCAAGGAACTCTGTGAAAAGTTTCACAGCCAACACCGTTTCTCCAGTCCTTACTATCCACAAGGTAATGGTCAAGCCGAAGCATCAAATAAAACCATCATTAAGATCCTGAAAAAGGTTGTCAATGACACTGGTCGAGATTGGCATGTACAATTCAATCCAGCATTATGGGCTTATCGCACTTCCATCTCCACACCTACTCGCGTAACACCTTATTCCTTGGTGTATGGTGCGGAAGCCATTTTACCCTTGGAAGTGGAAATTCCCTCTTTGCATGTTTCCCTACAACATTTGATTGATGATGAGACACACAGAGTCTCTCGGTTGCATCAGCTTGATATGTTAGATGAGAAACGTCAGACAGCCTTGACACATTTGCAAGCATATAAAAATCATCTCCATCGCTCTTATAATAAGAAGGTCAAAGGGTGACACTTTGAAGTGGGAGATCTGGTTTTAAAGGCAAACCCCAAGAATACACAATCTAATGACATCATCCAAGGCAAATTTGGGCCTAATTGGGTTGGACCTTTCATAGTTACTATAGCCTATGGCTCGAAGGCATATCAGCTTGCAACCCCAGACGGTGAACCTCTGTCCGATCCTATAAATAGCATGCACCTTCACAAGTACTGGGCATAGTTTTCTGTCAGCAGTTCTTCAAATATGATCCTGAAAAAATACAAAAAAAATCAAAAAGCTCAAAAAAAAAAAAAAATCTAATAAAAGAAAAAAAGTGAAAAATACAAAAAAAAAAAAAAAAATTCAAAAAGAAAAAAATAGTAAAGAAAAATAATTCGTCCTCTAGTGAAAACCTGGCAAAACAAGCACTTTGGGCAAGTACCATGGTGAAAACCTGGCAAACAGGCACCATGTGTAAAACACTATTGCTCTGTTATCTATCCTGACTCCTAACTTTATTTTCCTCCCGCAAGTTTATCACGATTATCCTTACATTGACCCAATGTTCTGTTCTAGGCCTGTGATTGGTCAACATCATTGTCTTGCATACTCAGGTTTCCAATCCTTGTACATATGTTTTGGTCCTGGTCACTGTATATGTCTATCCAATTTTCATTGGGTGCTCGCCTTTGTCATGATCAATTACTGGAGTTATTCCTGTGTGTGGGCTGGAGTTTTCTTATCAAATAATGTCCTGAAAAAATCCAAAAAAATCAAATAATGTCCTAAAAAAATCCCTAAAAAGTCAAATAAAGTCCTGAAAAAATGAACAAAAAAATTTTAAAACATCAAAATCCAAAAACAATTTCTTTGGCATTTTGCATTTTGTCAATAAATGGTCCCCTTTGTGCATAGACAGATCACTGAGCATACATCCAATGACAATCAATCAAACATTGTGCTTTAATGAAATCCCGCATTAACAGATAAATTGTTCGACCAAGCAAGCATTCAACCTGATCACAGTTGTCACATCAATCAAAATAGCATCAACATTTCCATTGGTCCTTGTTACTATTATCATGGGTCTTATATAGGGTGTGGTATACTTGAAACCAGACTGTGTCCTGTCTTAGACGAGGTACCGCATTCCCTGAAACCAGAGAGCATGATCATTCTTGTTTTCCACTTTTGACAATGACAATCAGACTATTTGTTTGGCTTCGTTGAATTTGTGCATCTTATCTTTTTATTGATTTATCTTTGGCTTCGATCATGTTCCTATGTTGCTTGATGATGTCACTGAGTGATTTAGAGTGACCGGGATGGTTCATGGTCCCTTTCCTTTTTTTTTTGTTGTGTTTGCTATTTGTGGAATGTTTGTCACAAACTGGGGCAACTATATCATTAGGTGTCTATGATAAGTACGTTCGCTTTGTGAATGCCACACATACCTCGACCCTTGATGTATGCACCCTAGGATGCTTCACTCATTCCTTGTGTGCGATGTGTCTGTCTTTTGCAAAAGGGGTTGCATTCCAGCTCTTGCCTTCAATGCCATGATGCTCTGCATCTGCTTTGCTACAATAAATAAAGGTTCTCACCTACTTATGTGCATTTGTAAAAGCAAGTTTTCCTTCATCTTTAACTGTCCTCTATCTAATTTCTTCTTACTAACATTTCTTCCATCAGTCTTGGCAGTCCATTTGATCCGTTCGAACCTATCGTCTTTTGTTATTCTTATCGACTAATTGGCCTCTTTTCTAGATTTTTCTGGCCAATTCCTCGAGGGGGCATGCATATATCATTGTTATTATCTGGGTCATTTTGCATTATTGTTCTTTGAAACAACACTTAGAATCACATTGTCTCAAAGAGGGGCAAAATGTAGACATCTAAAAATGGTCAACACTTGCAGAGTCATACTTTAACATTGGCACATTGCCTTATTTTAGGGTTCTTGTGTCGCACTAACATTTCTTCTATATTGCGCACTTGGTCTTTATCATTTGCGAGCATCCAGTCCTTCTTCTGCATTCCTCATTTTTATCGCTTTCAAATTAGGTCTTGTTGATAACAATCTTCAGTCATGATTTTGGTTGATCTTATCCTGTCGCATCAATGTGTGTGCTCATTTATCATCATTTTGGGCATCGTCAATCCTAATCGATGATAGAATTAGGGTTTTGTCCTTGTCAATATCATCATTTTGTGATCGATTCGTCATCGATCCTTGTCCTTGCCAATTTTGTCATTTTGCGATCGATTCATCATCGATCCTTGTCCTTGTCAATCTCGTCATTTTGCGATCGATTCATCATCGATCTTGTCCTTGCCAATTTTGCCATTTTGCGATCGATTCGTCATCGATCATTGTCCTTTTCAATCATGTCAATTTGGATCAATTAGTCATTGTTCCTCATCAATTGGCACTTATCAATTGGTCTCCTTGTCAATCTTGGTCAATTTGTTATTGATTTTTGTCAACCAATTTTAATCATTTATCAACACTGGTCCTTTGTCAATCAGAATCATGATCAAATTGACCCTACATCAATTATCTTTTGTCAAGATCTAATTGTCGTCCTTGCATTTCTAATTCATCTTCTAGGGTTTTATGATTTATTCATTTAATCTTGTTTGTCATTTTCCCTCTAGGTTAAATAATTTATTTATTTATCCTAAGTCTTCTTGTCACAATTAAATATTTATTTAATTGGCTAATTAATTCCCCCTCTTTTTGTGAATTAATTAATGAATGAAAAATTATTAATTAATTCACCTAATTTTCTAATTTCATCAATTTCTAATTTCCTAATTTCCAATTCATCATTTCTAACCATATTTCTAATTTTCCTAATTCCTAATTTCCACCTCATTTTCTAAATTCAATTTTCACCTAATCTATTTCCCTCTAGTTTTTCCCTATTTTTGTGCTTCGGTGGAAGCATTAATTTCTCATGCGTCATACCATTGGCATAGCAAGATGTCATAGGCTTTTAGTCCTCTAACCTTTGCATTGGCAATATGTCATAATTCATGACATAGAAGGTGTCATAACCTTCTTCCTTCAACTCAATTTTGCCATTTTTGAAATCAATTGCCTCTAATATCAATTTCATGCTAATCTTATCCTCTCTCAAATTTGTCTATAAATTGGATGAGTTTCTTCAATCAATTGATCACATTTTTGAGTAACCTTATGCTACAATTTTCATCAACAACTTGCTTTCCACTTTTAAATGCACTTTGTAGGTGAGAACAACATCAAATTGGAAGGTGAAAGAAGAACAATGGAGCCACATGAAGGAGATATCTGCATTTGGTTTGCTTTGATTTCTTTTTGAATATCTCATCTTCATGTTTTCATTGATTAGATTAGGATTTCTTTCATTGCTTTAGGTTTTGTGATTGTCTTAATTGTTATTTGCATTGATGAATCCTCAATTTCCTAGTCTACATCGGTTATGGGATCGAACAAAATGCAGACTTACCAGTTGGTGGTGAGACTTAATCACAGATTCAATCACACAAAGGAACACCACATAATACCAGCATGTACGAGGAAAACCCAAGATGGGAAAAACTTCTGTGAGTAATGTTGCTTGAGTCTACTGCTCCAATCTAGATTCATAATTAATCTATGTTACAATGTTTAAGGAACCAACCCAAGGAGCACCAACCCCTAGCTTGTTTATGGGCTACAACCCATACACTGAGATACAACTTAGTGATCACAATGATAGCTTCAAATACAAAATTAATCATTCTGTTACAAGTGAATCTTCCAACCATTTCATATACCTCACTCTATCAGTGAGACACCTTCTTTGCTACACCGATTCACTCTTTTGTTGCTCTCATTTGTTGCTTCCTTTCTGTTAAACTCTACTGGTTCACCTCTCCTCTCTTCTTCTCTACTATATATTCTTCTCACTACTTTTCTCTTTATCAGTGCTATACTCTGTTGGTTCTATGTCTGCCTTCTCTACAACTTCCTTCACTTCTGCTCTGTCAGTATGGACACTATCGGTTTTGCACTGCTACCGGTTGAAGACTTCAACCTGGTTCTCCTCCTCACACTCAGTCTCTTCTCAAATACTCGATGAGTACTTGACTGATTTTCTCACACACCCAATCACTTCGCAGTAGCACTATTTTCTTATATTCAACAGCACTTAACAATATCTTTGGCTTGTATATTTATAGCCTCGTTTTCCCACCAAAATCCAATTCAAATCTTAGGTGGTTAGGGTTTCCTCATCAACCTCAAGGCAAACTAAATCCAATCAGATCTTGTCCGATCTGATCTCCTAGACAGCCAATTGTATATCTCTACCATTAATGTGCCTTCCAATACATGTCTTCTAATTTTAGTAACCATGACCTCATCTCTCGACATGCCTCTATCAAAATGTCATTAATGTTTCAGTTGTTTCCTTCTCGAGCTCTTCTCACAATCTGATCTTCTCACCTAGATCTAGGTGCCAACAACTCCCTGATTCTTCTCTATCATTCATTCTTCCTCAATCTGCACTCTTCTGACCCGATCCATAAATCATGGGATCCATATTAAATGCACACCTATAGAAACACCTATCTCTACATGACACTCCACCGACCTTTTTCATATTTTCCACTTCATCTCCATGTGGCATCCACATCGACATCCACTTGTACTAGATTTTTTGTGTCTGTAAGGATTGAATCACTGACCAACTCCATTACCGGGTTCAACTACCAACATACTAACCTCGTTGGTTAAACCCTCAACCCGGTCTATCATCAACCTTGCACTCTTCTTTTCTTCTGGTGGACTACACAATCGGTCAGCACTCTTGCTAACCTGCCTTATGCACAACTTCATCAGATGGGGAGTCTTTTGTATCTGCACCTTGTCCATATTACTGGTGGACTTACATACCAGTAAACACTCTTGATCACACCATGTGAACAACCTTCCATAGACTCCATCTTCAATCAGGTCATTCTCCTCTATATGCATCTTCTTAGCCTTGCATTCTTCCTAATCAGTTTGGATCATATCTCAACTGATTTGTCAAAGTGACAACCAATCACTCTTCATCTTTACTGGCACTTCAACATGCCTTCTCAGTCACTCCAATGCATATCCCTGATTTCATGCACTTGAGGCATTCCTTTGATTCACTGGTAGATCCAGTGTGAGCCTTCAAACACTTGCCTTTACCTCTTCTTCCTTATCTCACAAAAATAGAATGCACATTATGCATAATAAGAGATAACTTCCACTTATCGGTGGGAATGAGTCCTTGTCATCTACATCCTATAGTGTACTCATGTGGCTTCCTTATTTGTGCAGCAAATATTCAAACAAGCACATGTGATCTAGTGTGCGTACATTCACTGTCAGTCATCTCTTTGCATGGTGACTGCATCTTCATCTGGTGGGCATCTTGTTGTTCTACAACCTCATAGAATACCAGTGACCAATTCATCCTTCTCCTCTAATGTTGATGTGATTTAGGTAACAAACTGCCTCTTCATCACAAACAACAGCTCAAGCACCTTTCTCATCCTGCTTGTTCATGGATCATAGTCTTGTTGGTTGACAACCACTCACTTGGTTGATTTGTCTTCTCCATGTCAACACATCACTTACCAGTTGACATCAATGATTTCCATACTGGTGACTTGCAACACAAGGCGATATCAAAGGTGTCTCAACCTGTACTCCTCCATGACAGTGTTGCACAAACATCTTTTTCTACTGATAGTTATCTCATATCGGTTGACATCAATGACAACACAATGCCAACAAACTGGAGCAAAGGTTTCTTTATAATCAATTCCTTCTTGTTTTGAATATCCTTTCAAAACCAATCTAGCTTTATTTCTGACTACTTAACCAGCTTCATTCAATTTATTCCTAAAAACCCAATTAGTACCAATAACATTTTTATCCTTAGGTCTAGGCACAAGTTCCTAAGTGTTATTCTTTTCAATCTAATCTAACTCTTCTTCCATGCCTCTTATCTAGTTATAATCTCTACAAGCTTCAACAACATATTTAGGTTCAACTTTAGAAATCAAACATAGTTCTTCAGCAGCTAACCTTCTTCTAGTCATCACACCTTTATTCTTATCACCGATAATCTAATTCTCAGAATGATTCAATCTTACATACCTCAGAGTCTTCTGAACAATCCCTAGGTTCTTGCATATTATAACTAGCAATAGCAACATCCAGATTAACATTCTCTACAATATCATTTTGCTTAGGCTCTTTAGGATGACTAGGAGCTAAAACAACATGTTTACCATCATCATAAGCTCTGATCTCCTTCCCAAGGTTCTCATCCACCTTCAGACTTGCACTTTCAACTATCTTTCTCAGTCTCTTACTATAGAACCCATGGGATTTTCTCTTTGTAGAATATCCAAAAAAGATACCTTCATCACTTCTAGCATCAAAATTTCCAATATCCTCATCTCTCTTGATATTACATTTTCTACCAAAAACTTTGAAATATTTCACAGTATGAACATGACTGAACCAATGCTCATAAGGGATCTTACCAATATCACCTTTGATATGAACTCTATTAAATGTGTAAACAATAGTGCTAATAACTTCTCTCCAGTAGACCTTTAGAATATTTCCTTCAATAAACATGGTTCTTGTAGCATCCAAAATAGTACGATTCTTCCTCTCAACAACTTCATTCTATTGTGGGGTTCTAGGAGCAGATAGTTGCCTTTTGATTCCATGCATCTCATAGAATGAATTGAACTCACTGGAACAAAATTCTCCACCTCTATCAGATCTCAAACACTTCAACTTCAATTCGGACTCAGTTTTAACTTTAGCTTTAAATATCTTGAATTTGTCAAATGCGTCTATTTTTTCCTTAAAAAAGACAACCCACATCATCCTAGAATAATCATCAATTAGCAGCATAAAGTATCTATCACCCTACACACTTCTAACATTTGTAGGTCCACATAGGTCAGTATGCACAAGATCTAGCAATTCATCAGATGTATACTATTTACTCTAGAAATAAATCCGTGTTTGCTTACCCAAGTGACATTCCTTACATACCTGATTAACAAGTTTGATAATCTTAGGAAGATATCTAACAACTTGTGTATAATTGATCTTGATCAATGAATCAAAGTTTACATGACACATTCTCCTATGCCACAACCAACTCTCATATATCTTAGCAATCAAATAAATTTTCTCACCAACATTCAAATGAAAAATTCTACCTTCACTCTTAGTCCCAGATGCAATCTCTATATTCAAGGCATTTAAGATCTTGCATTTACCTTCCTTAAATTGTAGATCATAACCCTTATCAACCATCTGTCCAACACTCAAAAAATTATTCTTCAAACCTTCAATATACAAGATATCATCAGTGTTATGCTTACCTTCAAAATAAATAGAACCTCTCCCATAGATTACACAAGCTTTGTCATCTCCAAATCTAACTATTCCACCATCATACCTTTCCATGCTTACAAATTTTCTTTTATCATCGATCATATGATGTGAACAACCCCTGTCAATCACCCATTCATATTTCTCTTCTACCTTAGTAGCTAACGCTTTCTCCTCAACATAATAGCTAATGGAATCACTAGGTACAAGTATATCTTCTTTAATGGTAATAAACATGATTTCATCTCCTTCTGATTCATCATTTGTAACACCTTCATCTACAGCATAATAATAGTTCTTTTGGTTCCTGAAATTTCGATTAGACTTATAAGGCTTATCATACTTTTCATGCTTCTCATCTCTATCATTCTTATCATGCTTATCAAACTTATCATGCATTTCATACTTAGCCATTCTCTTTAGGCATCTAGAAGAAAAATGTCCTATCTTATTACAAGAAAAAAAATTTAAGGGCAACTTTCCATCATACTTACTAGCACATTTAGGAAATATATGGGCAATCAATGCTTCAAGCTCATCAAGCTCTCTTTCTTTCTCTGCTATCTCTCTTCTTTCTCTTTCATATCTGGATATTCTGCACTCATTAGGATCATATTTTATTTTACCAGATACAAATGCTAATGCTCTAAATGTTGTCTTAGACTTTTCCTGTGATTCTCCAAATTTGCTCAGCTCAAATGCAGCAAGTTTTCCAACCAACACATCTCTTGTCACTATATTCACACTTTGGATCTCATCAATAGCGACAACCTTATGTTTATAAGCAGGAGGCAAAGATCTCAACACCTTAGCAACAATCTCATCTTCCTTAAGCTTTCTACTGACACATCTAATACCAAGGACAAGTTCATTCACCTTAGCCATGTATGAATTTATGTTATCATCATCTCCCATCTTCAAAATCTCATATATTCCTTTCAAAATCTGCAACTTAGAAAATTTCACATGATGATCACCTTCATACAGGATCTCAAGCTTCTCCTAGATCTCCTGTATGGTCTAAATTCCCATTACATTTGTCATCTCAAAATCAGGCAAGGCACTAAGCAATACTTCCTTCGCTTTGATGTTATATTCAACTTCCTTAAACTTATCAAGAGTAGACGGTCCATTATGAGGAACACCATAGGCATTCTTAGTAGTCTTTTAGTAATCCTCTCCCAGACATTTCAAATGGACCTCCATCTGGCTCTTCCATATAGTATAGTTACTCCAATCAAACCTCAGACTATCATTCTTGAAAATAATACCTTGAGCTTCCATCCTAGAACTCCTCAAGCGATTAAGCTTCTACCAGAGGATCTAACTCCAATACTAATTGTTAGCAACAATCAAGAAGGAATATTAAGAGGGGGAGTAAATCAGTCTTCACTCGAATATAAAAATTTAAGCATAATAACAGATATACCAAACTGCAGCACTAGACTACTAATCAAACTAACAACACAACACACAACACCAATATTTTTGACATGGAAAAGCCGGTTAAGGGAAAAAACATAGTTGGAACCTACCCAAAGTAAGATGATACTATGCAATAGTATGTAAAAATATTATAATGGGGAATGCACATGCATTCGGGCACACTTCCTAGAATTCACTACTCAAAAGATATTTGCCTAGAAAGCTACAACCCTCAGGGAAGTCTCACTGACTTACAATATGATTTGGACTACAATTTGGAAGAAATTAACTACAATGATAGCATCTACAAATGTCTCATGACAATTTCGATTAAGCACAATTGTTTTCTCTACAACACCAATCTCACCTCAACACTTCATTGAATGATAAATCTCTTGTTTGCACATTCACCTCTCTGATAATGCAAACACAATACCTATACTCAAATTACATGAATATCTCACTTATATATATAAATCATCAACCTTGATAACAAGGTCAACTAAATCCTCAACCCAATAAAAATATATTACATGATACAAAGATCAATCACCAGAATAATATAATGATTTACATTACATAGCATGGACCTAATTCAAATTCCCAAATGATCACATCCACTAGAAATCACGCCAAGATCAACTGCAACACACTATACCACCAGGAATACTGCATAACATGAAAATCATCACTGGTTCATAGAAATCACCAAAAACTCACACAACAATCAAATAAGATGACCAAAATAAATAGGACACGACTAGGAAACACCAGCAAGAATGTTAGAATCATTCGAAATGGTTGCACCAACACCACTTTTCAAATCTTCAGTTGTCAACGTCTAAAAGCTCAAGAACACAACTAGTCAACAACTACCACGAAGAAATATATCTTGTAGAGCATCAAATAATAAACCACCTAAAATGAAAATACATAAGATCATCCAAAAAAATATGCCAAAGTCTCAGCACCAAATCTGATCACACCAGAATATACCAGAGGAAATACTAGATTCTACAAAACAGTGATCAGTAAAACCAAAATACAAAACTAGATCAAAAAATCTTCCCAATCTTACTGGAATAAAACACATGAATATCTTGATATCAATGACAACAACATATCCTAGTGGTAGCAATGAACAACCATATCCAACAATCTTCTATATGTTAATGTCTTAGTCTTTACAGAATCTATCAAAATCATTAGAACAAAATTCATCACCACTATCAGTCCACAAACACTTAATTTTCTTTCTCATCTGCAACTCAACCATTTCTTTAAATTCTTTAAAACAACTGAAAACTTCAAATTTACTCTTTAGAAAGTATACCCATATCTTACTAAAATTATCAATAAATGAAACATAATATGTGGATTTTCCAATAGAAGGAACATCTACAGGACCAAACACATAAGAATGAATAAGATCCAAAACACAAAGAGATTTGTGAGAACTTGAGTAAAACTAAATGTGGTTTTGTTTTCCATAAATGCAATTCTCACATAAATCAAAGTCAAGATTGCAATCATTCAAACCTTCAATAAGGTTTTTATTTTTCAAGGTCCCTAGATCCTTTTATCCAATGTGGTCGAGTCTCTAGCGCCATAACATAGTCTTCTCTACAAGTAACTTTGCTTTAGAAGAAAGAGAACCCCTACATACCCAAAATCCATGTCCATCTATTGAAGGTGAAACTCTCAAATATTCTTATAAAGTGTCCACAAATTTGCTTTTTTTTAAAGTTCTATTACACTCAATAGTGTATACCTTTATCTTATACAAAGTGCAGAACCTGACACCTCTAGTAATCACCATAGCACCCCTAATTATCTTAGATCCTACATCAAAAAAGACTACCTACACACCCCACATCTATTAGTTTTCTCATAGATAAAAAAATTCATTTTAATCCTGGGATATGCATCACACCACTAATCTTTTTTATTTCACAGGGGCTTCACTTAGTGAACATGAGTTATATCACATGTGTTCATGGAATACTAAAGAATCCCCCTATTTTCAAAAAATATTTCCCTAAAATCCTTTTTTCCACCCTCTCTCAATACACAACCTGAATTAAAATCCCCCCTATTTTCACTAAATATTGTATTTTTTCATAGATCGAATTAAAAAACCCATATTTTCACTGATAGGCAATATATTGTACCCTCATTTTTGGGATACTAAACCTCCCAATATAAACACATGTGATATGATATTGCCCAGCCAGTGATGCCCCCTTGTTTTATTCTACCATTAGGAAACTTGATCCTACCTTTACCGTGACCAATAATATCTAAATGTGAATCATCACCCAAGTACACCTTACCTCCATTACATTCTTCATATTCAAAAAACTAATCTCTATTGGAAGTCACATGAAAATAGAACCCATTTCTATTAACCACACATCATTACTTGCATGAGTAGCCAAAGGTGAAATTAATGCATCACCATCTTCCTTCTCAGACTCGGAATTAGAAGCAAAATTATTCCTTTTCTTCTTCTTTTCTTCTTTGCAGTCCTTATGGATGTGACCTAAATTACTACAATTCCAGCAAATGACTTTGGAATTTCCATAATATTTTGATCTCCCTCTGGATTTGGACTTATTAAACTTCTCATTCTTCTTGGGTTTTTCTTTAGGTCTTCCTTTAAAAATTAGGGATTTGTTCAAATTGATGGATACCTTCCTTCACATCTCTTCACCAAGTATACCACCCAACTCATCTTAAAACTTAAAAATAATAGAAGTACTACCGATAGCCATAACAAGAGAATGTCATGAATTAGGCAAAGAACAAAGAAATATCTGACATGTCTCCTTTTCATCCATCTTAACACCAATAGATACCAATTGAGATACCAATATATTAAATGCTTCTAGGTGCTCTGTAATTCATCCACCCTCTTCCATTCTCAAGGAATACAATTTCTTCCTCAAGAAAATATGATTCAAAAAATATTTTGCTTGATACATTTCACCAAGATTAGTCCATGACTTTGCAATATTCTCTTCGTGGACATTAATTAGAACATAGTCTACCAGGCACAATCTGATTAGACCCTTGGCCTTATGGTCCATAACATCATATTGAGCAACTACAATAAGATTTGCAAGTCTTGAGAAATTCACATCAACAACTTCCCATAGATCTCGATCTATTAGCAGATCTTCCATCTTCATCTTCCACGTCTCAAAATTAGTTCCATTAAATTTCTCCACCTCTATTCTCCTTGATGAACGTACCATCTTAAAATTCCTACAACAAGACCAAAAACTGTCTTTTGCACAAGCTCCCACTCAAATATGAATTAGCTCAAAAACCCAACAACCCACAACTAAAACCAAAGGTGATTAGGATTTGATACCACTTTTAAGGAAGTTAAGTAGCAAAACAACTTCCTACACTAATCTTGAGAGGGGGGTAATACAAAAAAATTACAGATCATTACAACAATTACAAAAACTTAATAGAAATAAATATAATATCATGCATACCATAACATAGTGATTTACACTAGGAAAACCCTTTTGGGAGAGAAACCCCACACTCCAAAAGTAGCTCAATATATTATTAGGAAATCAATAAAATATTACAATATACTTGTAGAAAAAGCTCCTCACAAGTGTATCACTAATCAAAGATTTAGATTTAACTCAATAGCCATAAGACTCTTACACACAACCTCTACCTCACACACCTCATATATAGGAGATACAATACAATAAACCATCAAACGATATTACAAAACCATGGGTTAAAACCACCCAATAAAGTGGACCCAACCTTATCTCCAATCTAGATGCCCTATGACATGTCAAAACACAAATCAACTCATGTCACTCACTTTTACAACTCATTAATGTGTCTGATGCATTTTATATATCCTATTCCAGGAGTCCAAACTTCCAAAGGCTATAACTTGTGAACCATGTGTCCATTTGATGAATAGTTTGATGTGTTAGAAAGCTCGTAAAGTGCTCTATCACCTTGTAACTTTCTATGCTAACTTTTCAGGTCATTTGTAAGGGTCTAAAGTCCTCAAAATTAATTCCAAAGCTTTCATCACACCCTCCAAAAATGAAAACTTTAATATCTACAAACCTAGCTATGATCTTGTGATAAAAAATTTCCAATGATCTTATCTATCCAATCTAAAGCTTTGGGGAGAATTTTGCACCATTTCATTTTCAAACGAAAACTTACTATAAATAGTAACCTCATGTAAATGCAAGGTTGAGACACCATTTTCCCAACAACGACGAACATAATGAGAATTAGACTCCATTGCAACTTTTTTATTGAATGCCTCTTACGATTTTTGTACCAACGAAAAAAATTAACTACCTTAGGAAAACCGCTCTGAATATTGAAAATATGAGACACCCTATTGTATAGGGCCATCATGTGAACCTATAGGTTTAGAAAGATCATTTAGAAGTGCCATGAATTTAAGAAATAGCTTGTCAAAGTTTGACAATTTTTGCACTTAGACACTTAAGGGACGACGTTGCTAGGGTATGGCACTAAGCATTTGATCAAGTTGGGAGGCAAAACAAGAGCATGCCTAAGGTAAAATTGTCTATCCATACATGTTGAAATCAATGATTTGTACCACAATGACTTTTGAAATTTTGTAATTACTTGTCCTCCATCATTACTAAGCATAAATAACCATACTTATTATGTGAAAATACATCATTGTTGATTGCAATTTTTTTTCTTCATACAAGTGTAGGTATTAGTGACACTCAACATTAATGAATATTAATTTAATTAATAGTTTTAAAATGTGAGATATGTTCAAAAGATCTAGGTGTGTTAAAAACATCAGTGCTTGTCTTTTTGAGGAAACAAAGATTGTTTCAAGTAAGAGATGCCCTTCTAAACAAATGTGTAGTTTAAAACAATTTTTTTACTTATCATTTGTCATTACTAAGAATCCATGCTATGATTAATAAAAATACCAATATGGTTATTAAATTTGGAGAATTTTCCCAAGGCAACCAAATTTAACACTTAAGATTTAGATGGAACAAATTATATTGAATCTGAAGGTTATACAAATAACATGCTATTGTTCATTATTACATTCAAGATTAAAGTTTTCAATAATCAATCCATACACATGAGGAACAAATTATATCAAATCTCAACTTATATATATATATATATATATATATATATATCAAATTGTTAAATAATTACAAGTGTATGTCCATATACAAAAATAACATAAATGCCAACTCAAACAAAATGTATGTCTATCTATGAAGTGTATGTCCATATACAACATATACATGCCAAATAGACATGTGTGTATCCCCTATCACATCCTAAACTATTGATGGATAATCAAAATTGATCCTCTTTGAAGCTCTCCTTAGCTTTGAAGGATCCTGCACAAGAAAAATTCAAACCACAACTGAGATTAGTTATATTATATGTCTTACATTAGAAAAGTTAACATCAAAATCAATATACATTTAACTCTAAAATTAAATTCTTCATTACCTCAAGTCCATGTCTTCTCTTAGGATGGTCGGGGAGTCCTAAAATATGTTTGTGGAAGAGAAGGGATATTATTGATATTTTTGTAGACAAGCTACATATGTTCACAAATATATCATTGATACAAGTTAGCATATAATTGTCGGTGATCGGAAAATATCTACTAAACACATGTATTGAGGCATCTCTTCTTCTACTTCTTCAAGCATTATGGGTGTAGTCAACAAGGATGTGAAGACAACAATTCCCTATACATAAAAATGACATGTGTGTGAAACTATCAATCTATGTAGACATGTATAATCATTATAAGTTCTTTAAACTCTTAATTCAATCATATTTGCATTCAATTACCTTTCTCTTGTCTCTGATTGCACTTCCAAAGTCTGGATTGCATGGCACTGCACTCGCAGTAAGTGTGTCTTACAAGAGTAAAATAAGATAAACATGTAAGCTAATATATAATTTAATTAATGACAATTTAAATGATAAGCATGTATACAATAAAAAATGTAAACGACTAGGTGCAAAAATATATATTGCATAGTTGTCAAAGCCAAATGAAATGGTTGTGAGGGTGGCGTCATGGACCATGTATATAGACATTAGTACTTAATTCTATCTCTTAAAAATATTCATTTAAAATAAAATGCACTATGAAATTACAATTTAAGTCTTACCATTATATTTTCAATGTACAATGAAGGTACCTCCTCATATCTAGCATGTGAGGACTCATCAGGGTGTGCTCTAGTCCTTGTCATCTCATTTGGTGCACAGACCATATCATGCATCTCATAATTAGATGTGTCGATGGGATGATCAACAGGTTGTCCAAGAGGACCTAAGAATACATGATGGCACATAGTGCAAGTATGTAACACACAAATATGTGGAGGAAAGGAGGATGTGTTAGCACCACTCAATCCACCACTAGTATCATCCTCATGTGGTTGAGCTAGTGCCACAACCCGAGAAATCAAAAAACTACTCAAAGAGTGAATAATCGATATATTCTATGGCGCTGCCTCAACCTTAATATCTGGAGGTTGTATTGGAGGTGGATGAGAAGTGAGGAGGGGGAACATATGAGCCCCGTATTACTCAAACTACCCCAGGTCTATCCTAAGGCATACCTCCCCCCATGCCCTTGAAATCCTTGATGTCAAAGTAGTTAACATACTTTCCCATAACAAACTTGACAAATAATTTCTTGATGAAGTAGAATGGAACATCGAGATTGTTGTTGGGGGGTCTATCAAAAAATATCCACTAATGATCTCAAAATTTATTTTGCACAACATCATTTTGACATCATTTGATGGAAATTTTTTATTTTCTTCACATCTATGGGTTGTCTAGTGTGGGGATTAACAAATAGGGCAACAATGTTGGCTTTAGATATCTTGAGGTTCTTCACCTCATCATACGACAAGCCATTCAATTATTTTTCCCTCATGGCCTCTCGCCACAAAAGAATGACATTGTGCTCGGTGGTGATGGTTTCTACTTTGGAGATTATTGCATTTAGTGTGGCTAAGATGGGGGATAGATGATGGATTTTTTTTTAGACATCAACAATGCCTCTCAATTGGTCTAAATTTTGACCAATTAACTCATGATTTGAAGAGGGGGGGGGGTTAACAAAGGGTTTGGTGGTTGTGGTGGTTGTGGTGGTTGTGGTGGTTGTGGATTCTCATCTTTATTAGTCATTTTACCTAATTGAAGTTGGAATTTTTCATTCAATTAACAAATTTCAAACGATATAGTGTATTTAAAAAAAAAAACCTAGTTTATATCTAAAAAAAAAAAAAAATTAATAAATAAATGTGAATAAATGATAAAAAGAGAAGGAAATAAAAAAATCATATTTGATTCTTGGATTTGATGAAAACTTGCTTCAAGATTTGGATATCTGATTATAACGGGAAATTGAATTGCTTAAAATGTCAAACCCATGGGTTAAAATGGCCCACGGGCAGCCACAGTCAAGTATATAAAATACTTGTAGCTATTGGATATCCAATACCTTTTTCTTTTGACATTTTTGAAAATACAATGCATAAATTGATATTTTAGCATATAAATTAATAATACATATTATTAATATATAATATATTATATATTATATATTATTCATATATAATATCTAATATATTATGCATATGATATTACATATTATTCATACACAATATCTAATATATTATATAATATAAGTATAATAATGTCATATATCTAATGTTTTCGGATATCCGTTGTGCTTTGGTTTTTGCCATGGCTACATGTATTGACATCCAAGCCAAGAAAAAAGTCAACACGAATTTCTCATGTTCTTTGGGTGAGTGTAAAAGGCATTTTTTTTCATATAGATACTTTTTAGCTTCTCATGATCCTGCACTTACCCATTAACAAAGGACTACAAAGAAATACAAAGAACAAAAAGGAGATAACCAAGAGCCATAAAACTATAGCAATAAAAGATAACTATAAGTGCACAATTTTTTATAGACCACTAGTTGATTTTCATTTAATGTTAATAATCAAGTTTATTTGTTAAAATGACTTCCTAAAGAAATTTTCCTTCGTTATTTGATTTTTCCTTCAGAACGTTGGCTTCCCACGCCATGACATTCTTAAGACAACAACAAGACCGATAGGGAGGTGAATAAGTCCAACACACTTCAAATCTAATCTAATTACTATTAAATAAAATTTAAGAACAACACAAAATATCAACCATCACCACATGAATACCTAATATTCATGGATATCCTAATCAAGGAAAAACCACAGTGAGAAGTGTTAATTATATAAGGATCAGGTTAATACTAAGAGAGGGGGGGTGAATCAGTATTAACAGCAATTTGAAACTTTAAACCCAAATCAAACTTACAAAAAACCCAATTTCATTTACCACATATGCCAACTCATTAAACAGTATTGGTAGCCACCGATAAATCTCTGATAAACTACTATAACCGGTGTATTTAAAAATAATAAATAAACTAAAGATAATCAATAACATGACATGAAAATGATTTCAAAAATGAACACCATATTTTTTGATGTGGAAACCCAAATAGGGAAAAAACCACGATGGGAGTTAGTACCCACAAAGATTTTTACTCTTTTGAAGTACGCCCTATTAGGAGCTTAATATACACCCTATTAGGAGACATTGTTAGGAGTCACCCGCTTAAGAGATTTGGATGTGCAGCCCAGTTAAGAGCTTAATGACCTGTTAGGATCAACCTCGTGAGAGGATTTACCACTCTTTTTGAGAGCTACCCTGTTAGGGGATTTACAAGATTAAGGCATGTCAGAACCTACCCGATTAAGGGATTTAATCAGTTGCAACTGTTAGGAAACAACAGTGAAAAAGTGATCCATTACTTGCACTTTTCAACTTGCTAAATCAGATCAAGTTATGCTCCACTATCTGCAACTCTCAAGCAGATCTCACTCTTCTCTGGTACGGCTTCACACTCTTCTCTAAGACCACCAACACTGAACATCAACTTTCTCAACATAAATAATGCTTTCCACTAGATTGACCACTAAACCCTAAATTACATCATGAATTACAATACAGATCATCAAAGATCATATCTAATCAACATCCAGATTATTACAACAAATTATAATATAATATCAATCATTGGTTGATTGTAAATTATCACAAAAATCTCGATCTGTAACAATGTCAAAGCCTTAAAACACTCTTCTAAATGTTTCATTGTTTCCCAAGAAATTCTTCCATAAATTGCACCAAAACAACAAACAAATCATTCATGCAGGTTGTGTCGTGTTACCATCAACATGTAGACTTGATGTCGATCACCGCCATACCAAAAATCATTATCGGTTTGATGATTTCTTCACCAGTCCTAAAACCCTGGCAAAACCTCATCAGAAATTAGAAACATGCCTTCTGTTAGTCATCACAAGATGTGGTTCAGCTTAGATACTCATTTCCATGATACAAGCTTACATTCCAAACCGCAAATAACCAATCATCACCAATCATTTGCTTCAAGTAAAATATCTCTACATTTACTGGTTAAAGTCCTATTTCATTATTTTTTGTATATTACCGGTAAACCTTTTCTCGGGTAGAGTAAATCACTTAGATGACAAACCAAACATCAGGGAAACATCAATTAACATAATTTAACATCATTTTCCATAAATGACAACACAAATAAATAATCAAGTCATCTAATCACAAAATCTCAATCTCTTCATCACAAATAGTCTTCTATCCTCCACCGGTTCAGTCATCAGTCTTCAGTTGCATCACCTCATCTGAATCAGTTATGTCAATCATTCCAACATTCTTCCCCTTTGGCACTGATGGTAGAACCAATCCGATTGCAACACCATCACTTCTTATAATCTACTACTTGTCGGTATCATATCATATGTCGGTCTCCTCCTTTTGTCTTCTCCCCCTAACTCGATACTTCTCCAACTTCTCTGATCCTTTCCTTCTCCCAAATCTGATCTTGTTCTTCTCCCCCTTTGATAGCAATGTCAAAGGTGTATGTGCATCACCGATCTTCTTTACCACCACTTTTGTCATCATCATCTTAACCAAATTAGAACATTATATCAAATCATTATATCAGAGCATTAAATCAGAGCTTTATATCCAATCTTCTCTCCCTAGAGAGTAGTCTACACCTCATCAATCCTTAGTGAAAATAAACATTAGATCCATATGATTGATGCATATCCATCATTCTAGTTCTTCCAGTGTAGGGGTCTAACCCTTAGTTTACCTCTAAGAAACTCAAAGGTATTCTTCAGTAAGGGCTTAGTAAAGATATCAGCTATCTGATATTTACTCTTCACATATTCCATCTTGACCTATTTTTCTTGAACTCTTTCCCTTAGAAAATGATACTTCAATTCAATGTGCTTGGATCTAGCATGAAGTACAAGATTCTTAGAAATATTTATTACACTTGTATTATCACAATAGATAGTCACCGGTTCAGACATGTCTATTTTGAATCCTTCTACAACATGTCTCATCCATATTGCCTGTGTGAAATTCATAGATGCAACAATATACTCTACTTCAGTTGTAGATTGAGAAACACATGTTTGTTTCTTGCTTATCCATGCCACTAATCTTCCACCAAGAAGAAAAGATCCATCAGTTGTGTTTTTCCTGTCATCCACATTACCTGCCCAATCTGCATCAAAAAAGGCATCCAAAGTAAAATTTCCTTTATAGGGGTACCATAAACCATAGTCCACTATGCCTTTGAGATACCAAAAATTTCTCTTTACTACCACCAAATGTGTCTCCTTAGGCTCTTTCTGAAATTTGGCAACTAATCCAACAACATGAGCAATGTTTGGCCTACTAAGAACAATATAGTGCAACTTACCAATCATAGACCTATTCTCTTTTTCACAAATAGCAGGAGAATCATATTGTTTGGACAACTTATAGCCTATCACCATCGGTGATCCTACAGGTTTGCAGTCTTCCGTGTCGAATATCTTCAACACCTCTTTAACATACTTTCTTTGACAAATAAAGATACCACCATCCATTTGTTGGACTTGTAACCCAATAAAGAACTTTATTTCACCGATTAGAGACATTTCAAATTCCTTTTTCATTACATCAACAAAATCCATACATGTATCATCATTTCCACCAAAAATTATATCATTTGCAAACACTTCTTCTATCAGCATCTTATCTCCATCAATCTTCAAATAAATTTTGTTATCCTCACTGGTATGTTGGAATCCAATTTTGATTAGATGTGCATGTAATATCTCATACCATGCTCTTGGTGCCTGTTTTAGACCATATAGTGCTTTATGCAATTTACATACCGTATATTTATCATCGGACAAAGAAAATCCATCTGTTTTGTTCAATGTAGACTTCTTCTTCTAGAATCCCACTCAAAAAGGTTGATTTGACATCCATTTAGTAAACTTTGAATCCCTTATATGAAGCAAATGCTAGCAGCATTCTCACTCCTTCTAATCTAGCAACCGGTGCAAAGGTCTCTCCATAATCCTCACCTTCTTCCCGTGCATACCCTTTGTAGACTAACCTCGCCTTGTTTCTTATAACTTTTCCTTCTTCATCCAACTTATTCCTAAAGATCCATTTTGTTCCAATTACATTCTTATCCTCCAATCTAGGAACAAGTGATCATGTCTAATTCTTCTCAATTTGATCTAATTCTCCATTCATTGTATTAACCCAATCATCATCTTTTAGTGCTTCATTTACTGTTCTCAGTTCTATTGTAGATATCAAGAAGGAGGTTTCTCTAATTTTCCTTCTTGTTTGCACACCAGCATTTTTATCACCAATTATATGCTCTTGTGAATGGTTTAATCTGACATACCTAGGTAATAATAGTACTGGTTCTACATCTTCTGCTTCTTTTTCTTCATTTTCTTCATCGTTGTCATCACTTACCAATTGAGTACCTAATTCTCCATTTGTTGGTTCTTCATTGTTTTGTGCTTCCAGTTCAATAATCACAAGTTTCTCATCATCTTTTTTAGGCTCAGATCTGCTAGTACCTTCTGACTTTCCAGAGAGATCGTCTACCTTCACATTAGTACTTTCAATAATCTTCTTGGTTCTCTTATTGTAACATTTATATGCCTTACTTCTAGTAGAGTAACAAAAAAAGATTCCCTAATTAGATTATGCATCAAATTTCTCAATGTGATTATCTTTCTTAATTAAACATTGACTCCCAAAAAATTTGAAATGACTTACACAAGGATTTTTTTCATATCATAGCTCATGCGGTATTTTGTTGTTACCTCTTTTTACTAGTACTCGGTTTAAAGTGTATACAGCAATGTTGAATGCTTCTCTCGAAAACATTTTAGGTACATTACCCTATAATAGCATGGTTCTAGCAACTTCAACTATTGTTTTGTTCATCCTTTCTATTATGCCATTATGTTGTGGTATCCTCAAAGCAGACATCTATCTCTTGATACCCTGTTCATCCCAATACTTAACAAATTCATCAGATGTGAATTCTCCTCCCTGGTATGATCTTAAACACTTCAAGTTCTTACCAGTTTCATTCTCAACCAGAGATTTAAATGATTTCAATCTACTAAATGCTTCTTATTTCTCCTTCAAAAATGTCACCCACATCATTTTAAAATAGTCATCAATGAAAATCATGAAATACCTATCACCATAATAACTCTTTGTTCTCATAGGGCCATAGATATCAATATGTACCAAATCTAAAATATTCTCAGAAGTACAATTCTCTCTCTTGAAAGAAATAGAGGTCATCTTACCAATTTGACAATCTTTGCACATCACACTATTCACTTTAACAACTTGGGGCAATCCTCTTACAATACTTGGCTTACATATCTTAACCAAATTATCAAAATTAACGTGAAAAAATCTTTTATGCCACAACCAACTGTCTTCCATTCTTGCAACCAGACAACTATTAACATATCTACTCAAATGGAATAAGTTACCTATAGTTTTCTTTATGGTAGCAATCAGTTCACCATTACCTCCAAGAATTCTGTAGACTCCACTTTTAAACTTAAGCAAATAACCTTTATCATTGAGTTGACCAACACTTAAAAGATTATACATCAACCCAAAACACATCATCAACATTACTCTTCCCATTTAGAGAAATTAAACCTTTACCTTTCACCATAAAGGGAGAGTTATTTCCAAATCTAACAACACCACCATCAAATTCATCGAGGGTTATGAACTTACTTTTGTCTCTGGTCATGTGGTGTGAGCAGCCAATGTCTATAATCTATTCATCACTATTCTCCATATGAGATACTAGTGCCTTTTCATCTATAAGTTCCTCCTTCACGACTACAAACACAATTTCCTCATTGTCATCTTCATCTTCAGACTTCTCATCGGTCACACCTTCATCTACTATAACATAACATTGATTTTTCCCCTTTCCTTTATATTTTCTAGATTTCTCTTTCTTGTCAGCATTAGGACAATTAGCAATAATATGACCAATTTTACTACAAGAAAAACACTTCAAAGGTATCTTTGCTTTATACTTACCGGTGCCTCTAGGAAATATTTTTGCTAACAGTGCCTCAAGTTCTATCACATGGTCTTCATTGTCTTAATTTCCTTGATTACTTCCATGACTTGACATGCACGCATGATTTTGACATATATCTTTTCCTTTTATAGCAGATGAACCAGTAACAGAATCTTTATTGGTAGATTCAATATATTTTGTCACACTATTGTCAAAACTATTCAACTCAAAACTTGTAAGCTTACCAATCAATGAATCAACAGTTACCTTATCCTTTTAAATTGATCTAAGTTCTTGGATTACATATACTCTTATAACATACTGAGGTTGAAGAGTTCTAAGAATTTTACTTACTATTGCCTCATCATCTATTTTACCTCCAGCACTCTTTATGCCACCAAAAACTTCTTTAATTCTCTGACCATATTGTGCAATATTTTCTCCTTCAATCATTCTCATGTCATCAAAATTTCCTCTCAATCTTTCCTCTTTGGCTCTTTGTGCATGCTCATATCCTCCATAGATTATATCTAACTTTTCCCAAACCTCACCTACAGTTTCTAATCCTTGAACATCAACATATTTTAAATCAGATAAAGTATTAACAATATCTTATAAGGCTTGTATGTTCTCTTGCTACTCTTTGAGTTCATCCGGTGTCAACAGAGTATTAGTAGGAGCAACATATTTTGTTTCAACTTGCTTCCAATATTGTGTAGCAAGACCTTTGATGTAGATCTCCATTCCATCTTTCCAGATCTTGTATTTATCCTTGTTGAACTTAGGACCCTCTTTCTTCATCATCTTGACTTCCTTAGAATCTTTCCCTCAAGCGGTTAGGCTTTCTGCACATAGAAGACCAAAGCTCTGATACCAATTGTTAATTCTATGAGGACCCAGTTAATACTAAGAGGGGGGGTGAATCAGGATTAATACCAGTTTGAAAATTTAAACCCAAATCAAACTTACAAAAAAATCCAACTTCATTTACCACATATGCCAACTCATTAAATAGTACCAATAACCACTGATGAATCTCTGATAAACTACTATAACCGGTGTATTCAGAAATAATAAATAAACTAAAGATAATCAATAATATCACATGAAAATCATTCCACATGAACACCATATTTTTTGACATGGAAACCCAAATAGGGAAAAAACCATGATGGGAGTTAGTACCCACAAATATTTGTACTCTTTTGAAGTAGGCTTTGTTAGGAGCTTACACCCTGTTAGGAGCTTACAATACACCCTGTTAGGAGAAGACCATGTTAGGTGTCACCCAGTTAAGGGATTTGGATGTGCAACCCAGTTAGGAGCTTAATGACCTATTAGGATCAACCTCATGAGAGGATTTACCACTCTTTTTGAGAGCTACCCTATTAGGGGACTTACGATATTAAGGCTTGTCGGGACCTACCCAATTAAGGGATTTAATCTACTCCAACTGTTAGGAAACAATAGTGAAAAAGTGATATGTTACTTGCACTTCTCAACTTGCTAAATCAAATCCAGTTATGCTCCACTATCTGAAACTCTTAGGAAGATCTCACTCTTCTTTGGTATGGATTCACGCTCTTCTCTAAGACCACTAACACAATGAACATCAACTTTGTCAACATAAATAGTGCTTTCCACTAGGTCGGCCACTAAACCCTAAATTACATCATGAATTACAATATACAGATCATCAAAGATCATATTTGATCAACATACAGATCATTACAACAAATTATAATGCAATATTAATTATTGTTTGAACGTAACTCATCACAAAAATATCGATCTATAACAAATTCAAAGCCTTAAAACACTCTTCTAGGCATTTCGTTGTTTCCCAAGAAATTCTTTCATAAATCACACCAAAATAGCAAACAAATCATTCATGTGGGTTATGTCGTGTTACCACCAATATGTAAACTTGATGTCGACCACCGCCATACCAAAAATCATTACCAGTTTGATGATTTATTCACTGGTCCTAAAACCCTGGCAAAACCTCATCAAAAATTAGAAACATGCCTTCTGGTAGTAATCACAAGATGCAAATTTGGTCAGACATTGGTGCAGAGCACCTAGCTCAAAGTTGTCTTTTCTTGCATTTTAGAGTTTTTGTGTGATTTCAACTTATTTTATGTTGTAATAATGTGGAATAAATCCTATGATTCTTTTTGAAGCCATTTTTTGGTTGTCCACACTTTTGTTGTGCTCAAGATCCAAAATTGTCATTATCCTGAAATGTTGTCAAAATGTCAATTTTTGGTTTGTAGTAGGTGGATGCCTAGAAACTTGCTTGAATGTTTTGAAATGGTTTAAATCCATTGTGGGATGCCATTTGAGTGATGTTTCAGGCCTTAAGAGCCTTGGAGTGTGTTTTTGCACTCATAGGTAAAAGTTGTCAAAAATTGGTCATAACAACTTTTGCATCTTTACGCAAAAGTTGTCCATGAAGGAAATGGCATTAAAAAGTTGGTTGGAACCAACTTAAAATGGTTTATAAAACCTTCTAATAATCTCCAATAATAGGTGTAGCATCGGAATCAGGAATCATCACAAGCATATAAGTAGATCAAAACACTAGACATGATAACTCAATCATGAGAGCACTCATTGCAAATGAACCTAATCCTAAGCACACTCAATAGAGATATGAAAACAAAGCATTCAAAATGAAAGATTATGCAAACCAAATGCAGAATTGAATGCTCCTTCCATGCGACTCCATTGTTCTTCTTTCCTCTTCAATGGATTTGTGGATCTCACCTACAAGTGCACATACAATTGAAAGCAAGATTGATGAAAAGCTCAAGAGTACTAGAAGAATAAGTTCATTAGTCTGATAGGAATTAGCTTTGATTGATGAAGATCATCTAATTTATAGGGAAATTGGAGAAATGGACAAATTAGCATGATAGTGATTTGAATGGAAATTCAAATCAAGAATAGCAAAATTATGACATATCTATGACAAATTGCTATGCAAGGCTTATGACAATTCATGACAAATTTCTATGTCAAGAATTTATGACATTTTATGACAAATTCTATGACAAATTTCTATGTCAAGAATTTATGACAATTTATGACAAATTCTATGACAAATTTCTATGTCATTGCCATAAATTTAGGAAAGAAATAGGAGGAAATTGAAATTGGAATTAAGAAATTAGGAAATTAGAAATTAGTGAATTAATCAATAATTTTTCATTTATTAATTAATTCACTCACAAAGAGGAATAATTAGCCAATTAAATGAATATTTAATTGTAATGAGAAAACTTAGGATAAATAAGTAATTTATTAATCCTAAAGGAAGAAATGACGCACAAGGTTAAATGATTAAATCATGAAACCCTAGAAGGCGAATTAGGTCTTGATGAAAGATAATTGACTTGATCGATCATGATTTTGAATTGATAACTGACCAATGCGATAAACAATTTGATTGAGAAATGCGCCAATTGATGAGGAACAATGACAAATTGATCCAAATTGACATAATTGAGACAGACAACGATTGATGACAAATCGGTCGCAAAAATAACAAGATTGACAAAAGGACAAGAATCGATGACAAAATAGATTGCAAGACGACAAGATTGAAAATGACCACGATCGATGACAAATCGATCGCAAAATGACAAAATTGAATAAGACAACGATCGATGACAAATTGATCGTAAAACGACAAGATTGATAAACCGATCGCCAGATGATAAGATTGAAAAGAGGACAAAACCCTAATTAGGATTGACGATGTCCAAAATGATAAGATTGATGATAAAATCGATAAGATTGATAAAAGAGCCACGATTGATGACAAATCAATCGCAAGATTGACAGGAGGACAACGATCAATGACAAATCGATCTCAAGATTGACAGGATTGATAAGAGGACAAAACCCTAATTAGGATTGACGATGTCCAAAATGATGAGATTGATGATAAAATTGATAAGAGGACAAAACCCTAAACTAGGATTGACGATGTCCAAAATGATGACAAATAAGCATGCTTATTGATGCAACAAGATAAAATCGATCAAAATCATGACTAGATAATGTTGTCGACAAGACCAAATTTGAGGACGAGATGATTGAAGAATGTAGAAGAATGACTCGATGTTCACAAATGATAAAAATCAAGTGCGTGACATAGGAGAAATGTTAATGCGACACAAAAACCTAAAATGAGGCAATGCGCAAATGTTAAAGTATGATTCCGCAAGCGTTGACCATTTTTAGGTGTCTACAACAGGTTAATCAAATTTTGGTTTGCATTCAATTCATTTGCCAAGGGTTTCTTATGCTTTTTCTCACGTTTGGACTATTTTTGCTTTGATTTTCTGCTTTTCTATGGCTTGTATGGTCTGGTATGGTTCTCATAATAATCGAGAAAGTTAGTAATTTTTTTTATCTTTCCAACAAGTATAATATGAAGGATTGAAGTGCCTTGGATCAAAAATTATCACCGTTTTTGTAAAAGTTGCTCACAAATCCTAGAAACTTGGGGTTTTCATTGTAAAAATGCATTTTACCTTAGCATCCACCAATGGCACATGTTGAAATCCATTGGATGGCTTGGGTAGGCTTTGTAAAATTTTTTAGAGTAGGTGTTTTGTGTTTTTGTAGGCCACAAGGAGGAGAATTGGTGAAATGAATAACACACAAGCTTGTAGCTAGTGTGTGAGGGCAGCAGAGATTGCTCATTTTCAGAGCCATGGAGGAGTGACACCCCAGCAACCCATAGTGTTTTGGAAAGGTATATGAGTTTACTACAATAATCCAATAGTTTTTGGTTTAGTGATTGTGATTGGTGAAGAGTTTGGAGTACATCTTCCAAAACTACCTGGAAGCCCTAAATCCCTTAAAAATAGCTCTTTTTTAGTAACCCTGGTTGTACAACAAACCTAGATGGAATACTAAGTGATCTTCTTTAAATTCCAAATAGGTATCTAAATATTTAAAAATATCTAGGGGTTGTTAGGAAATTTTTGGAAAGAAGACCAAAAAACAATCAAAGAAGGGCTAGTCAATTAGGCCTAATAGCAATCGGTAGAAGCAAATTGAAAGCCTAGGGTTTGGGACGAAGGTGCAGACCTTTTCAATGCATAAAATGACCTTGAACATAACTGAACAACATAACCACAACCTTTAAACATGTTGTTAGATTGAATATCCTTGGTGGAGGTCGTTGGAGCCTAGTTAGAGCTTTGGGAACCTAGTAGGAGACCATCTCAAAATCAGAGATTGGGTCAAAACCAACAAGAAACCTCAAGTGGCTATACCTAGGAGGAAAGCTAGTAGAGTTTAGGCCTTGGAGGTCTAAGGAGTGTACCCTAACACGTTACCTTGGAGGAGCTTGATTAGAAGGGTGAGTTGAGGATTTGGGGTGAGTAAGATTGAATTGGAGAGCTAGGCACAAGATCTCTACATCATAGTGGTATCAAAGCCAACCTATAGAATCAGTCAATCTATGTTAGACCCTAAAGAATCTAAAGAAATTTCAATGCCACCTAAAGAAATGACTCAAGAGGCAATCAAGGACTTGATGGCCCAGATGATAATAGAGTTGAAAACAAGGATGAAGATTGAGGAGAGACTCTAGATGCTGAGAAGGCTAAAGAGAAGGTTAAGACAAAGTGGGGAGATGAGACTAAGGGACAAGAAGAAGGGGAAGAAAAGGAAGATGGGACAGCTACAATGCCACAAGACCAAAGACTTTTCCTTGATGTGGTCAAGTCCATTTCTAAGGACAATCTTGATGGGCTACCTACCTATGGAGGGAATCTCAATGGAGAGGATTTAATTGATTGGGTAGATGCTCTGAACAATCATTTTGATTACAATGAGGTGACAAAGGAGAAAAAGGTGAATGTGGCAAAATCAAGGTTGAAAGGATCCGCCTTGATATGGTGGAACATGATGCAAGAAGATAGAGTGCAAGGAGGTAAAAAGAATATCACTTCATGGGAAAGAATTAATATTAGGATCAAGACACAATTCCTACCATGGGATTATGAGGTACAACTCCACAAGAGACTACAAAACCTGAAACAAAGAGACCTAGATGTCAATGCTTACGTAGAGGAATTCAATAAACTAAGCCTCAGAGCTAAGAAGAATGAGAATGAGGTGGAGAAATCGGCTAGATACATGAATGGATTGAGACAAAATATAGAAGATGAAATCACTATCCTTACTCCTGATACCATTCATAGGTGTTTTCAATTAGCATTAAGGGTAGAAGACAAAATCAAGAGGAGGAGTGAACAAAATCAAAAGTTTAGAGGTGGCAGATCCTTTAGAGGAAGGGGCACTTTTGGTAGAGGACAGAAAACATCAAGGAATGAAGAAAACTCAAGGAAAGAAGATGGTGGAGACTCTTCAAGGGGACCATTTAGAGGATCCTTCAGAGGAAGAAACAATTCTAGGGGCAGATTTGGAAGCTTAGGAAGAGGACATTCAGTTTTCACTAGTAGACGTTACAATTGTAATCAAGTTGGCCACACAATGGGAAGGTATCCGGAGAAAGCAACCAGCTCTTCACACTCATACATGGGTGAGAGAAAAACACAATTAGTGTAGGAAGAAGACAATCAAAGTGTCTCTTCCCCTCTCAGCAAGCCAGGCCCAGTGATAGATGGTGAAATTCTAATGCTAAGAAGGTCTTTGTTGAAGATTCCTCAAGCTCAAGAGCCACCACAAAGGAAGAGTTTGTTTAGAAAAACTTGTAAGTCTCAAGGCAAGATTTGCAAAGTGATTGTAGACTCAGGTTCAATTGAGAATATAGTTTCAACTGAAATGGTGGATAAACTCAAGTTAAAGAGGTTGCCACATCTCACTCCCTACAAGGTGCCATGGCTCAACCGGGGCCAACATGTCTTAGTTGATGAGAAAGCATGGGTAGACTATGAGATTGGTAAGTATAAGGACAAGATTTTATGTGATATATTGCCTATGGATGCTTGCCATTTGTTGTTGGGACGTCCATGGCAATTTGATGTAAAGGCTCAACATGATGGAGAGAAGAATATCTATGTCATTATCAAGAATGGTAAGAGGTATCAAATGGATCCATTACCTAATCAAAAAGAGGAAAAACAAGTGGGATCAAGTGTGATGATGATGAGTGGGAAATATTTTATTAAGGTGATGAAACAAGAAGGAGATCAAGGATATGCTATTGTGCTCAAACCTAATGAAGAAGGTAAGGCAGATCCAATGAAAGAAGTGCCACAAGAGGTGAAGGGTATACTCAAACAATATGCAAAAGTAATGGGAGAAGATCTACCTAATTATTTGCCACCAATGAGGGATGTAAATAACCAAATAGACCTAATTCCAGGGGCAAGTTTTCCTAACAAGGTTGCCTACAAAATGACACCTAGTCAAAATGAAGAAATTGCCAAACAAGTGCAGGAGCTCTTGGACAAAGGATTCATCAAAACAAGTGAGTCTGTGTGTTGTACCTACTATCTTAGCACCCAAGAAAGGGGGAAAATGGAGAATGTGTACTGATTCTAGAGAAATCAATAAGATCACTATAAGGTACCAGTTCCCTATGCCAAGGATAGAAGACCTATTGGATAATCTTGGGGGTGCAAGCTACTTCACAAAGGTAGATTTAAAATCAGGTTATCATTAGATAAGAATCAGACTAGGGGATGAATGGAAGATAGCCTTTAGGACCAATGTTGGCCTCTACGAGTGGTTGGTCATGTCATTTGGCCTTACCAATGCACCTAGCACCTTTCAAAGGCTCATGAATGAAGTCTTGGTTGAGTTCATAGGTAAATTTGTGATTGTATATCTTGATGACATTCTAATCTTTAGTAGGTCCAAAGAAGAATATCTCAAGCATGTGGAGATGGTCTTGAAGAAGCTGAAAAAGGCACAACTCAAAATCAACCTTGAAAAAGTGTGAGTTTCTCAAGACTGAACTTGTATATCTTGGTTTTGTCATTTCACAAGGTTGTCTAACAATGGATCCTAGTAATGTTGAGGTAATCCTTAGTTGGCCTACACCTAAGAATATCAGTGTTGTTAGGAGCTTTCATGGGTTAGCATCCTTTTATAGGAAGTTTGTAAGAAACTTTAGTCATGTGTGTGCTCATGTGCTCAATACTATCAAAGGGGGAGTCAAGTGTCAATTTAGGTGGACAGAGGAGACCCAAAAGGGATGTGATTTGTTGAAAAAGAAGATAGCTGAGTTACCTACCCTTAGGTTACTTGATTTCAATCATTTATTTACAATTAAGTGTGATGCTAGTCAAAGAGAAATAGGGGTTGTTTTGAGTCAAGAGGGTCTTCCCATAGCCTTTTTCTCTGAAAAGTTGAATGAAGGAAAACAAAAGTACTCTATGTATGACTTGGAGTTGTATGCAATGGTGCAAGCCTTTAAGAAGTAGTGTCATTACTTTCTTCCCAAAGATTTTTTGGTCTATACTGACAACCATGCCCTTAGTTTTCTCAATGGATAAGAGAAGTTGAATCAGAAGCACCTCAAGTGGGTAGAATACCTACATTTTATACCTTCACTATCAATCATAAGAAGGGAACCTCAAATAAAGTTGATTATGCACTCAAAAGGAGAGTCATGACCATATAAGAGGTTAAATTTCACAGTGTTGGGTTGGAGGAGTTCATAGACCTCTACAAAGAAGACAAAGATTTTGCTGATATATATGCTATATGTTCTAATTTTTCTAACACTTCTCATGTTTCCTACTCAGAGTACATGATACAGGAAGGTTTGTTATTTAAAGGAAATCTCTTTTGTATAACCCAATGCTCTATGAGACAAAACATCTTTCAAAAGAAACATCAAGGGGGTCTAGGAGGTAATTTCAGCAATGATAAAACAATGGAGCAGGTTAGTCGGTTCTACTATTGGCCCAAGTTGCAATCCGAAGTAAGGAGGTTTGTTGAAAAATGTGCCATATGTCAAACAGAAAAAGGATCAGCAAGTAATGTAGGTTTATATCAGCCCTTATTCATACCCCAAAGGCCTTGGGAATGTTTGAGCATGGACTTTGTGTTAGGTTTACCAAGAACACCAAGAGGATTTGATAGTGTTTATGTGGTGGTAGATAGGTTCAGAATAATGGATCACTTCATCCCTTATAAGAGTACCAAGGATGCCACCTATTTTGCAGGTCTTTTCTTCAAAGAAATAGTAAGAATCCATAGACTTCCAGTTAGCATTGTGAGTGATAGGGATGTCAAGTTTTTGAGTCACTTCTGGAGAACCTTATGGAAGAAGTTGGGTACTAGACTCTCATTTTCATCTGCCTGCCATCCACAATTAGATGGTCAGATTGAGGTGGTCAATAGCTCCTTGGGTAATCTCCTAAGGTGTCTCACTAAGCAGCATGGTCAAACTTGGGACTTGATGATCAACCAAGCAGAGTATGCATACAATGATTCAGTCAACCGGAGCACAGGTAAAAGTCCTTTTGAAATTGCTTATGGAATGCATCTTAGAGGTGTCTTAGAACTTATTAATATCATTAAAATGACCCACAAGAGTGCTCAAGGAGAGATTTTTTCTAAAGGTATTAAGGAAATTCATGACAAAGTACGGCAATCCTTGCAACAAAAATCAGAAAAATATAAGGAACAAGATAATCAATCAAGAAGGAACTTACAATTTAAGGTTGGAGACTTAGTTTTGTCTTATCTTAGAAAGGAAATACTTCAAAAAGGACAACCAACCAAGTTGATGATGAAGAAGATTGGGCCACTCAAGATTGTGCATAAGTTTGGCCAAAATGCCTATGAGGTTGAACTACTCCTTCTTTGGCCATATCTCCTATTTTCAATATTTGTGACTTGTATCCCTATAAAGAATAATCTCAACCTCTCATATGGATATGACATTACAATCTGCAAAGGATTGGGTAAAAGATTTATCAGTTAGTCAACCAATTCAGTTGGAAAGCATCTTGGATACCAAGGTGATCAAGAAGACAAGAAAGGGCATCTACAAAAATTATCTTGTGAATTGGGAAAGTCTACCTGATTCAGACACTAGGTGGATTTTAGAAGCTTAAATACTTCATCATGGAGTGCAACTAGCAGACTCAATAACTCAAAGAACTTGAGTTCCTTGCCCTAGTGGAATATGGTGCAGAGCACCTAGCTCAAAGTTGTCTTTTCTTGCATTTTAGAGTTTTTGTGTGACTTCAAGTTATTTTATGTTGTAATAAGGTGGAAGAAATCCTATGATGGTTTTTGAATCCGTAGTTTGGTTGTCCACACTTTTGTTATGCTGAGGATCCAAAATTGTCATTATCCTGAAATGTTGTCAAAATGTCAATTTTTGGTTTGTACCAGATGGATGCCTGGAAACTTGCTAGAATGTTTGGAAATGGTTTAAATCCATTTTCAGATCCCATTTGAGTGATTTTTCATGCCTTGAGATCCTTGGAGTGTGTTTTTGCACTCATAGGTAAAATTTGTCAAAACTTGGTCATGACAACTATTGCATCTTTAGAAAAAAGTTGTCCATGAAGGAAATGGAATTGGAAGTTGGTTGGAACCAAATTAAAATGGTGTATAAAACCTTATAATAATCTCCAATAACAAGTTAATCAACTTTTGTTTTGCATTCAATTAATTTGCCAAGGGTTTCCTATGCTTTTCCTCATGTTTGGATTGTTTTTGCTTTGATTTTTTGCTTTTGTATGGCCTGTATGGTCTGGTACGGTGCTCATAATAGTAGAGGAAGCTATGAATTTGTTTTATCTTTGAAAAGGGTATAATATGAAGGCTTTAAGTGTCTTGGATCAAAAGTTTTCACTATTTTTGTAAAAGTTGCTCACAAATCCTAGAAACTTGGGGTTTTCATTGTAAAAATACATTTTACCTGAGCATCCATGAATGGAACAAGTTGCAATCTAGTGGATGGCTTGGGTAGTCTCTTTAAATATTTTTATAGTAGGTTTTTTGTGTTTTTACAAGCCACAAGTAGGAGAATGGGTGAGATGAATAACACACAAGCTTGTAGCTAGTGTGTGAGGGCAGCAGAGATTGCTCATTTTCAGAGCCATGGAGAAGTGACACCCCAGCAACCCATAGTTTTTTGGAAAGGTATATGAGTTTACTAAAATAATCCAAGTTTTTGGGGGTTTTTTATTGTGACTAGTGAAGATTTTGGAGTACATCTTCCAAAACTGCCTGGAAGCCCTAAACCCCTTTAAAATAGCTCTTTTTTAGTAACCCTAGTTGTACAACAAACCCAGATGATAAACAAATTGATCTTGTTTAAATTCCAAATGTGTATCTTAATATTTAAAAATATCTGGGGGTTGTTAGGAAATTTTTGGGAAGAAGACCAAAAAATAGTCAAAGAAGGGCTAGTCAATTAGGCCTAATAGCAACTGATAGAAGCAAGTTGAAAGCCTAGGGTTTGGGAGGAAGGTACAGACCTTTTCAATTCATAAAATTACCTTGAACACACCTACACAAAATAACCACAACCTTTAAACATGTTGTTAGAGTGAAGATCCTTGGTGGAGGTCTTTGGAGCCTAGTTGGAGCTTTGGGAACCTGGTAGGAGACAATCTCAAAATCAGAGATTGGGTCAAAACCAACAAGAAAATTCAAGTGGCTATACCTAGGAGGCAAGCCAGTAGAGTTTAGGCCTTAGAGGTCTAAGGAGTGTTCCCTAACAAGTTACCTTGGAGAAGCTTGAGTAGAAGGGTGAGTTGAGGAGTTGGGGTGAGTAATAGTGAATTGGAGAGCTAGGCACAAGATCTCTACATCAAATACTTATTTTCATGATACAATCTTACATTCCAAATTGCAAATCACCAATCATCACCAATGATCCACTTCAAGTAAAACATCTATGCATTTACCAGTTAAAGTCCTATTTTATAGTCTTTTGTATATTGTCGGTAAACCCTATCTCTAGTAGACTAAATCACTTAGATGATAAACCAAACATCAGAAAACATTAGTTAATATCATTTGAAATAAATGACAACACAAATAACTAATCAAGTCATCTAATCACAAAATCTCAATCTCTTCATCACAAATAGTCTTCTATCCTCTACCGGTTCAGTCATCAGTATTCAACTGCATCACCTCATCTGCATCAGTTATGCCAATCATTCCAATAAGAAGTATACTCACAATATATAATAAATATTTAAAATAATTTAAGCAATAGGCCAAGAAGCTTAGTACTCTAGGATTTCAGGCTAAGACGCACAAAATGAGAGCAAGATACAAAAGAGGGCTCCCAAGTGACACTTTGTCATCCAATAATAGAAAGAATAGTATAATTAGTATGAGATCAATCTCTTGATCATGAAATTAAACTTGAAACATTATTTTAAGATACCAACATCATGGCAAACATATTTTATAATCACCACTATCACAACACACTATTTCATTGAATGTATCACCTTCAAAGCTCTACACAAACTAACTTTCGCACATCCACAACCTCAAATATTCTTGTATATTATTCACATTAAATTATCATCAATTCATATCCTATCCCATATCACCACTCACACAAGTCATATATCCTCACTTCTTAAAAATAAGATAGATCATGAAAAACCTAATTCAGGGTTGGCCAAAAATAGAGTAAATAATATTACATAAAATAAGCCACCCCGACCAAAAATAATCAAAGTGGTCCACTCCAAGAGAAAGAGGGGACCTAAATACATCATAATATATCATTCTAATTCAAATTTAACAAACCACACAAACTAACACATCCTCCAAAGTCATCAAAAAAAGAAACATATAGATAAACAATAAATCTTATTACTTAGTCAGCCAAAATACATCCTTTAATGCAAATTACTTTATGCGGATATCCACATGGAATGGTGAGACCCATGATAGTTTCCTAACTCAACCTTCAATCTAAATATAGACCAAAAAGGTATGATCCAAATAAGATAATCCAACCAGACATATTGAACAACAACATTACTGAATATACCAAGTGCAAACTAACATAGCTCAGATGCAGAGAAAAAACAACAATAGAGAACTGAATTGAAACATTGCATGATCCATATAAGCATTTCCATGAAGCCACAACATAATATTTAACATATTTGGAGACCACCAAAGACTTTCCAGACTAGTCTGACAAACACCCTCGGTATCAAATAATATTAACAACCAACTTCTAAAATCTACAAACTAAAGAACCAATCAACACAACATCCATAAGACATAATCATTACCATATGGAGGAATGCAAGTAATTCTACCAATGTAACATTAAATATTGTTTCCTGCATACGCTAAAAACTATTTCTTACATATTGAACTTTCCATAGCCAACACCAAAAAACTGAACAAAGAAACCTACAATAGTATAAGATCATATCTGGACCAAACTCCATCCTGACAACCAAGTTTGAGATCAATGACAATCAAAATCAGATACATAACTCAAATTTCCAACAACATCTCCCTTTTTTAATGATGGAAACACTTGATCACATCTCTGAAAATATCAAGATCGTCTCTTCCCTTATCAATAGGATCTCTCACATGAACAATATCAAGATCTCTCCCCCTTTGACATCAAAGATAAAGGGCATCAACAAACACCACATACACCACTACTCCCCTTGAGAGAAACACCAACATTAATCCAAGAGACAAAGGATAAGCTCTAAATATCCCCTTAGAAAGATGCCTCACATCTATGCATCTAGTTAGAAAAAGAAGGGGTAATAACCCCTCGTTTCATTCTAAGACACTCAAAAGTATCATTCCCCAATTCTTAAGTAAAAATGATCATAATCCATTCTTTTATAGAAATGAATTCCAATTTGACCTCCTTCTTTCAATCCTTGTCTCTTAAGAAATGATACCTAATTAAAATATGTTTAGTTATTGAATGCATTACCAGATTCTTCAAAATGTTTGTAGCGCTACTATCATCAGGCATGATGGGAATAGCTTCATCATACATTACTCTAATATCTTTAAGAGTTTGTTTCATCCAAATAACTTGAGTACAACAAGATGTTGCAATGTATCCTGCTTCAACAGTAGATAGAGATATTGATTCCTACTTCTTACTTACCAATGAGACCAACATGTACCCAAGAAGAATGCACCACCGCTATTATTTTTCCTACCATCAACACATTCAACCCAATCTGCATTTGTGTATGCCTTTAGCATAAAATTTCCATTCTTTTTATATCAAAGACAAAAATTCAAGGTACCTTTCAGATACCTAAAAATCCTCTTCACTACTTGCTCATGTGATTGCTTCATATTAGCTTGAAATATTGTAACTAGACAAACATCTTGCATAATATTTGGTCTAAAGGAAGTCAAATATAGTAGTCCACCAATCATATATCTTTATTTCTTTTGATCCACTTCTAGATATTCATCATATTTTCTCAACTTACAACTAACAACCAAAGGGGTTCCAATTGGTTTATAATTCTCCATTTCAAACTTCTTTATCATTTCCTTGACATACTTGGCATGATAAATTGAAATTCCATCTTCTAACTATGTAACTTGCAAAGCAAGGAAGAAAGATAAAACCAATCATTTACATTCAATTTCCTTCATCATCTCTTCTGCAAACTGTTTACATAGATCATAATTTTCTCCAAGTATAATTACATCGACATAAACAACAATAATCATTAGTTTGTTACCTTCAATTTTTAAATATAGATTGCTATCAACAATCATTTTTCTAGAATTTTGTTGTAACAAATATCTATCCAGTCTATCATATCAAGCTCTAGGTGCTTGTTTGTGTCCATATAATACTTTCTTCAACTTACAAACCATATATGGATTTTCTAACAATTTGAAACTATCCTACTTCTCAACATAAACTTTTTCTTCAAGTTCTTCATTTAGAAAGGTTGACTTAACATTCATTTTATATACCTTAAAGTCTTATAAGAAGATAATTCAATAAATATTCTTATAGCTTCCATCCTATCTATTGGAGCAAAAGTTTCCTGAAAATCTATATCTTCAACTTTTGAATAACCTTTACATGCCAACCTTGCCTTGTTCCTTGTAACCTATTGATTTTCATGTAGCTTGTTGCAGAACACCCACTTAGTTCCTATTACATTTTTGTCCATGGTTCTAGGTATGAGTTCCCATGTTTGAGTTATTTTGTATCTGATTTAGCTCTTCTTCCATTTATTTTATCCAACTATCTTCTTTGCTTGCTTCTTCATAAGATTGTCGTTCAACCTATGAAGGAAAACATTAATTTGTTTTCTCATTTTCTTCTACAACTCTTCTTCTTATCTGAATATCTTTATTTTTATCTCTAATAATCATATCTTCTAAATGGTTATTTTTTACATATCTAGAAAGGGTCTTAGGAAATTGATTTGGTTCTTCCTCTTCTTCTTCTTCTTCATCTTCCTTTGTCTCCTTTTCATTGTTATCTTCCATATCAGTCTTCTCTTCAACAACAATTGAAATAATCTCAAACTCAATCTCCTTTTCAAGTTCAAAGGTAGATTGATCCCATTCTTCAAATACTTTTACATTTTTCCTTTCCACTATTTTTTTTAGTCTCTTGTTGAAACATCAATAGGTCAAGCTATTTGTAGCATATCCTAGAAATATTCATTCATCTACTCTAGTATCAAACTTTCCTAGCTCATTTTCATCTCTTCTAATATAGTATTTACTTCCAAAGATTCTAAAATACTTCATTGTAAGAGGTCTTCCATTCCAAATTTCATAAGGTGTCTTTGTATGATTCACTCTTATTTGTACCCTATTAAGAATATAGACACCAGTATGCACAACCTCTTTCCAATACTCATCAACCATGTTAGCATCTTTCAACATAACTCTATCCATCTCAAGAACAATCATATTCTTCCTTTCTACAACTCTATTCTTCTTAGGGGTTCTTGGACAGAAAAATGTCTTATAATTCCATGTTCCTCACAAAATTTATTAAACTCATTTGAAGTAGACTATCCGCCTTTATCAAAACTCAAACATTTAATTTTAGAATCTACGTGATTTTCAACCATTTACTTGAATACTTTGAATCTTTTAAAGGCTTCAACTTTTTCTTTTAAGAAAGTAACCCATGTCATTCTAGAGTATTCATCAATAAGAAACATAAAGTACCTTTTTTTGTTGATTCCTTTTGTTCTTTTAGGTCCACAAATATCTATGGAAATAGCTCCAAAGGTTTGGAAGTAGAATATTCCTTTTTTTTTAATCTCATATTTGTTTGTTTCCCTATTTGACATTCCCCGAGCTGAGGTAATTATCTCTCCTACTTATGCTACCTTTCCCATTCTAAAGTTCATAAAGTGTCTTTGTATGATTCACTCTTATCTATTGCATATTAAGAATATAGACATCAGTATGCATAACCTCTTTCCAATACACATTAGCCATGTTATCATCTTTCAGCATAGTTTTAGCCATCTCAAGAACAGTTGTATTCTTCTTTTCTACAACTTCAATCTTCTTAGGGGATCTTGGGGCAGAAAGATGTCTTCTAATTCCATGTTCCTCACAAAATTTATTAAACTCATTTGAAGTAAACTCTCATCCTCTATCATAATTCAAACATTTGATTTTAGCATCTACTTGATTTTCAACCATTGACTTGAATATGTTAAATCTTTCAAAGGCTTCAAGTTTTTCTTTTAAGAATGTAACCCATGTCATTCTAGAGTGATCATCAATAAGAAACATAAAGTACCTTTCTGTATTGATTCCTTTTACTCTTGTAGGTCCACAAAGATCTATGTGAATGAGATCCAAAGGTTTGGAAGTAGAATATTCTTTGTTCTTGAATCTCATCTTTGTTTTTTTTCCTATTTGACATTCCTTTCATACAACATCAATAGCTTTGATAATCCTTGGTAAATCTCTCACAACTTTAGTAGTACTTATCTTCACCAATTTATAAAAATTCAAATGTCCCATTATTTTATGCTATAACCAATATTCATTGCCCTATTATAGCAAACATCTAATTCCACTTTTGTGTTGAACCCAAGGAAAGACTGAGAGGGGGTGAATCAATTTGAATCTTCATATTAAATTAATAAGAAACAGTATTTAATCATTATATAACAATACTTAAAACACATCAACCATTAATACATAAACACTAGATTTATGTGGAAAACCAAAACAAAGAAAAACCACAAAGAGAATAAAACTCGCAATATGAATAAAAGTGATAATAATGTTTTTGGCTTATTGTCAAGGAGCAAAACTGAACTTGATAGACTTGCAAGACTAAGGCAGACTACCTTAGGGAAAGATACATAGACTTGCACAACTAAGCACATTGTTTCAAGGCAAGATACAAGTTGTTGTCATTTAGGAACCATTGTCAATAAAAAATAAAGGGAATAGTATAAATGAAGTGAGAAGGATCTCCTAATCATGAAATTATCCTTGAACATCTATATCAAGTAACAAACATTATGGCAAACATCTCTGACAACTACTGATGTCTTAGGACACTGTCTCACAAAATATTGTACCTTCAAAGCTCTTCACAAATTGACTTTCACACACATGTAGTCTCAAATTTACTTGCACATCATTCAAATTTTCTTCTCATCAATTCACACACAATCCACCACACAACTCATACAACCGCACTCCTTAAATATAAGATACATCATCAAAAACCTAATAGAGGGTTGACCACAACCAAAATAAACGTTATTGCACAAAATAGGCTACTAGGACCAAAAATACTCAAGGTGGTCCACTCCAAGAGAAAGAGGGAAACCAAATACATCATAACACATCCTTCCACATAAAATCCAATGAGCTACACATGCTAACACATCCTCCAAAGTCACCACCAAATGCAATGTGTAGATGGCAATAAAGTTTTTCAATCAATTGACCAAAAGGTATCTTCCAATGCAAGTTATTCCACGTGTATCTCCATACACCAAGGTGAGACCCATAACAACATTCTAATTCATCCTCCAATGCATATCCAAACCAAAAAGTATGTTCCAAACAAGATAATCCAACCAAATGCACCAAACCAAAACACAATTGAATATGCCAAAGACAAATCAACATAACTCACTTGTAGAATAGAAACAACACCAAAGAAACACACTAAAGAGTAAGTGTGCTAAGATGGTGAACAAAAAGGGGGGTATAAGTAGCCACCTTTTTTTCTAAATCAACTAAAAAGGAATTTGGAGGAGCTATTTGAGACTCATCCACTCAAAATTTCAAGATGCCAAAAGAACAAGAATTGTAGTACTTCAAATCTAGTTTCCAAAATACAAAAAAATTTCAAAAATGGAAAAGATTAAGGGGGTCAAATCTTTCCTGCACACAAAAGTGTTCCTATTTTTTTCAAAAAAACATAATATAGTGTCTGGTGTGTGTGTAAAAAAAAGTTATAGTTTCATTTAATATTTTGAAAAACCCTTTGGTAGAAAGATAGTTAAGAGTGAGTACTATAAATTTTGTATTTTTTTGTAATTTTTTTATTAGTTTTTTTTTTTTTATGATTTTTTGAAGTGGGCGCATCCTAAAAATTAGGTACCCATTTCTGTGCATCACATAACTTGCACCAAAATAATTTAGAATTCATTTTTTTTAAGTGTAAAGAATGAAGTGTAGAACAATAATATATAATTTGTTTCAAATTTGGACAAGTATTTAAAAATTTATTAAAAAAATGGTACACATGTCTCTAAGAACTCTAGAGACACTAGTAAAAGAAATTAAAAAATTAATATGTTAATTTTGTTCAAATCTAAAAAAACATATATGGTTAGAAAGCTCAGAAGACAGGTGAAATTATAGTGGCAATTTTACAATTACCCACTTGATAATGTGTAAACCTGGTGACGATGAAGTTGAGAAACTAGATTGGAAGAAGAAAACATGTAAAAAGAAGGGACATAAGGTTCCCAAGCCTTATCCTTTTCATCCGAGCCTAAGTACAAGGCAAAACATGTATGTCTTATTTTAATTAAAAATGTGTATGTGTTATTTTGAAAAAGACACGTACATGCTTTTAAGAAAGAAAGAAAAATGAACACGTTTTAACGTGTACATGTTATGTTTAGCAAGAAAAATGCATACATGTTTTGCTTGCATTAAGCTAGATAGGGAACATGGACTTAGATGGTAATTCCTTTAGTCTACCCTTATTTTTTTAATCGGGATATATACATAAAGTATAATATTTAAGTAAAATAATTTAAGTTATATTTTAGGTATATATTATTAGGATATTTGAGAGTGGTTTTGGATCTCTAGGAGTCATAATGTAGATTATAGATTTTAGGAGATCTTATAGTTTTTCAAACAATCAAATTTTAGTAATCAATCAACTTCTATCATCATTCTCTTGCTATCTCTCTACCTCATGGTCTTTGTCTCCCCCAAGTTCTAGAACAATCTATTTTACTATCTCTATCCTTCTCCCTCTCTACATCTCTCCTCTCTCTCAAAGCTCTAGATCTTATAATTTCTCACACTTAGTCAAATTTCAATAATCACTAAGCTACTATTATCATTTTGTCTATATCTCTATTTAACTCTCTTTGTCTCCCTCAATCTCTAGAACTATCTCTCTTCCTATCACTCTCCCTCTCTCTCTCTCACCCTCTCCCCCATATTTATATATTATTCTCTCATCTCTCCCTAATCTCTAAACCTATGTCTCTCACCCTTCTACTTTGTATCTCCACTCTATTCTTTGTTGGAAACCAATAACACTAAGAGAGGTGGGGGGGAGGGGGGTGGGGGGGGAGTGAATCAATGTTATTGTAGAATAAAAGATTTTAGCTTTAACAAAACATACATACACCAACCGGTATACCGGTATAGACAGAATTGAAATAAGTAATGAAACCAATAAGCCAAACAGATAAATGAGAACCATAACACGTAGATTTATACGTGGAAAACCTCAATGAGGAAAAACCACAGTGAGATTTGTGACCCACAATATCAGTTCACTGGCCATATGAAGAGATATTATAATATATGTTGGGGCCTTCACTTGTAGGAAGGCTTACAGCCTAGAGCATATTGCTCATCACTAAAGGACTCTCACTGACTACATAATAATCTAGACTATAATTCAGAGAATAGTGAACTGTTTAGTATAGCATCTCCTATGCCAGAATACAGTTCTGATTTAATCTATGTTTGTTATGGTTAAAACCTTAGTACCGGAATAACCCTTAAAATGAATTCCTCACATACATAGTCTCTCTGATATATTTCGCATTACATTACATCCATAACCTCATACATCCTCCTACTTCTATTTTTCTATCTATGCATATCTTATATATACCCTATACAAATTTATGCCTTATATCAGCTTACAAGGATATATATATAATTACATAATACATGTCGGCCTTATAACATAAATGAGTAAGCATTAAAAAAGTTCTCGATGTCAAATCCAATATGTGTCAACCTCCAATACCGATATCCTTTATCATACCATGTCAGCCTGCATTGTCAATGACCAAAGAAATCTTCTATCTTGTCGGTGCTGGTGTCGGTGTAGAGTCTGTGAAGTGCCTGTCGGTATACAATATGAAGCTTGAACCCAAAAACATGTTGCCATCAATGACAACATAATGAAACATAACCAGTAGAGTGTCAATTTCCAACAATCTCCTCCTTTGGCATTGATGGCAACACTCATGTGAAAAATGGTCATGGTTTCAACTATTGGTTTCATCTTGGGTTGCTCCCCCTGAGTTGAATATGCAAAATGCTCCAATAATCCAAAAATCTATAACTCCCTCTAATGTATGCAGCCCTTCATTATTTTTCATTATGGAGCCTTTCATTCTTTTTCACATGTATACTACTCCCCCTTTGGCATCAATGCCCAAAAATTGTAAAACAAATGTAAGGAATGATAACTATACACTGAATATCTCCAAAAAAAATGCCTTACCGGAGCTTGACCAATTTCAAGATTTTTGGATAAGTTTTCTCTAATAACTCCACATAAGTATACCAGTCGGTTTGATTTTACCAGAGATAGATACAAGTCCACTCAGTAAATATGCAAGTGATTCTTTCTCATTAACTTCTGCTGGTGTGGGCTTACCACGTATATCCATTCATTCCCTCTTATGAACACCAAGTGAATCCAATCTTGGAATCACCAAACCTCTGAGGCTTCTAGCTCTCCATATGATCTTATCTCTTTCTTTTTCAAGAGCAGAAATTTGATTCTCCAAAGTTAAAATTTGTCCATCTATAGATGTGGTCAGAGAAATTAGTACATCAAAAGAGTTAGAAATATTAGAAATTTTGTCTTGTACCTCTTTTATGTTTTTATCCACTTTTTTTGTAAGAATCTCTATATTGCAACATACCCTATGTATATTAGTACTTTGTTTCAAAGAATTTTCTATCAGAATTAACTTCTCCTCAATCTTTTTCTTTTCTCTATCAATGATCTGATCAAAAGAGGCTTTCTTAACCAAAGTGAATTTTTCAAGTGCTAGACGATTAGAGATCTATTGTAATAATTGAAAATCTTTAGAGATGAGTTCTGTTATTATCTTAAGCTTGCTGGAAGAGGTCGCTTCATTCTCAATCTTACAATCCAAGACCAATTTGTGTAAAATAGTTATGGATTGATCTATAATCCCTTTGTCTGTGGTTCCTTCCTTCATCAGTTTCTGAGTAGCCATCATCATCAGTTCTGTGGGACTCATCTCTGTGATGATATTTGTGATGCGGGTCAATTTGATTCCTCTATTGTAGACATGATAGAAGGACTTCCCCCACAACCCAAACCTGAAATTGAATGTATTTTGAATCAAAGGATCAGCAAACAAACCAAGAGGAACACTTACTTGGAGTACCTAGTCAAATCGAAGAATCAACCTTTAGAGGATGCTGCATGGATGACTTTTGAGGCCATTGAGCAGACCAAAACTCGCTTTACAGACATCCCAACTCAAGGGACTTGAGTTCTTTCTAGCCCAAGAGTATGGTGCAGAGCACATTTCATTACACACTTCATTTCACAGCTAATTTTCAAGCACATAGTGTTGTCTATAGGTTCATTTATGTTGTAATTTTGGGTTGGATCAATGATCAACCTTGATGTAACTGAATGCCTATTTTGTATGGTCAATAATCTCTTAGGTGAGCATATAAACCTAGAGGTCTATTAGGCCATGAAGGCTTGGAATTTGGATTTTGTCAAAGTTAGTATGTCTAGGATGTTGTCTTAGATGTTGGAGTAAATAATGACAGGTCTAGGTAGTTAATAACCGGTATTCAAAAATTGCAAAATGTTGCATTTGTTGACAAGCAACTTTTCAAAGTTCCCGGTAGAATGACAACTACTTCTCCAATGGTCTTAACTATTCAAAAGTTGGTTATGGATGTTGGAAGAGGTTTATATATACGTGGACAACCATAGGAAGATGGTTGAAGGTTTTGTAAAGTTTGGTGGAGAAAGAAAATAAGACAAATTTGATTTCACCACACATAGGTTTTTCCATACGAATCATACAAAGTGTGAGAATTTATGATGAAGTCTTGATTTGGTTAGGAGTGACTCAGAAACACCTTTCTAATGCACTAGGTCTGACCTCTCAAGGTAAAGTTTAGTAGAAGTTACAAACGTTTATTTTCTATGGATTGAAACCCTCCATTTTTCAAGGGTTATAATGCAAGTAAGACCCTAACTTGTAGTCTACTCATTGGGATCTAATGGCCATGGGTAGAATGCTAGTTAGGGATGTGTATTTTAAGATTCCAAAGGGGTGAGGTTAGAGGAGTTGGTTGGTACAGTGCCACCAAGCCCTAGTCTAAACCGGTTGAGGGTTTAGATTAGATTAGATGAGTTTCTTTGAATAGACAATGAACAATGATGAGAAGATGAGTTGAAGTGTTGAAACTGGGTATTTGAATATAGGAGAAATTTTCTGAAAGGTTGGAACCTTCATGTGATCCCATTCTCCATACCTCTTTTGTGAGACCAGTCTAACCTAATCAATTAGGCCTGTAACTAAGTAGGTGTTGAAGAGAGCAGGAATAGAGTGGAAATCTAATCTTTTCAAATCTGATAGTGGTCCCAAAAGGGTGTCTGAAACCTAAGTTTGTTTAAAGTTTTGTTTGGTGTTATTAAGAGAAAAGTCCCAAAAGATAGTGAAATAGGGCTACTAGCTAGAAAACCAATATCGGTAAGTCCATGAAACCGGCATCAGAAAAACTGTGAAACCGATATCGATAAAACTGTGAACCCTGTATCGATAGACCTATATCGGTGGGCTTGTCTAGTCCTCAAAAAACTAATACTCATCTTGTGTTTCAAATAAGCATTGTGGAAGACCTTGATAGGTCTTAGGAAGTGGGCAGGAGTGTGTCAAACCAGTTAGTGGTGAGAATTTGATCTCACCGTTGAGGTGTGAAACATAACCGAAAAGAGAAGACCAAAGGTGTGTGAGTGGGTTTATCACCCTATTGTTGTTGACTTCTACACCAAGTGATATCAGAGCTCTAGAAGAACTTGGAAAGAGTTTGAACCATGGGAGATAGAATAAAGGGACAAGGTGGAGAAGAGATACCCTCTAGAGTCACCAATGTGGAATTGGCTGGGATAGTGAGGGAGCAAGTAGCCAAGAACAAAAGGATGGAAGCAGAACTAGAAAAGTTGAAGAAGGATCAAGCTGGGAAGGAAGTTGGCTCAGACCTGGAAGAAGAAGAAGAAGAACAAGGAGAGGAACCAGCAGTACTGGCAAATCAAAGGCAATTCATTGAAGCCCTTAAGAAATTAGGTGGAAGAGACACTAAGGCAGAATTACCTATGTTTCAAGGCAAGATGAATCCAGAGGATTGCATGGGCTAGATTGAGTCCTTAGAAAACTATTTTGAATATGAGGAGGTGAAGGATAACCAAAAAGTAAATTTGGCTAAGTCAAAATTGAAAGGCTCGGCCCTCAGTTGGTGGAATGTCCTGCAAAGGGAAAGAACGGTGTTAGATAAGAACCCCATCACTTCATGGAAAAGGATGGTGTCAGAAGTTAAGAAGCAGGTTCTCCCTGAGGATTATGTGATAATCCTACATAAGAAGCTACAAAATTTGAGGTAAAAAGATATGGATGTTAGTGCCTACACCAAGGAGTTCTACAAAATGACAGTTAAAGCAAAGATACTGGAGATTGAGACACAAAAGCTAGCAAGGTACATGAATGGCCTTAAGTTTAATATTCAAGATGAACTCAGTTTGTTTAATCCCGAATCAGTGCATAAGTGTTATCAAATGGCACTTAGGATTGAGGAGAAGAAAAAAAGGCGAGGAGAACACCATAATAGAGGAAGGGGTATAAATTTCAGAGGTAAAGGCAGATTCAATGGTAGAGAATCATACCCTAAGACCCAAGGAGAAACCAATAGTAAGGAACCTGAGGGAGAATCAGGGAATAGAGGTAGTTTTAGAGGGAGAAGAGCAAATGGAAGAGGAAGGTTTGGTGGAAGAGGACCTAGTCTTTTCACCAATAGGTGTTTCTCTTGTAACCAAGTGGGACATCAATCCTTTAGGTGCCCAGAGAAGCAAGGAAATGGTGGTCAAGGGGGTGAAAGGAGAGCACATTTGATTCAAGAGGAAGATAGTTAGAGCATGACCTCCTACCACACATCAACTTCAAATTCTATAGACCCGAAGCAAGGAGATCTCTTGATGATGAAAAGGTCTATCTTGAATGAACCAATCAGAAAAGAACCACCTAAGAGGAAGTCTCTTTTCAGAACCACCTACAAGGTACAAGGTAAAGTCTATAAGGTCATTGTCGATTTTGGATCCACAAATAACATAGCTTTTATTGAAATGGTTACTAAGCTTAACTTGCAAATAATACCTCATCCCTATCCCTATATGGTATCTTGGTTGGATAAAGGACAACAAGTGTTGATTAGTGAACAAGTTTGGGTAGATTTTTCAATTTGGGAATATAAGGATAGAGTGTTGTGTGATGTGGTAGAAATAGACACTTGTCATTTGTTACTTGGTAGGCCTTGGAAATAAGATGTAGATGCTAGGCATGAGGGTAGAAAGAATTTCTACACCATCACCAAAAATGTAGAGAATTTTACCATGACCCCTCTCCAGATGACAGTAAAGACAATCACATTGTAACTAGTGTCATGTTAGTAGATGAGAAAGAATTCATGAGGGATTTGAAGGAGAAGGATACTCCTTGTTTCGCCATAATTGTCAAGCTTAGGAATGAACCTAAAAACCACTCTAAGAGCCATGAGGAAAAAGGAAAATTAGAGCCTAAGGAGGTTGAAGACCTACTAGATAAGTACAAGGGGATTGTTGCAGACAGTACCACAAATACTCTACCACCTCAAAGAGAAATCAGTCATTGCATAGACCTTATACCAGGTGATACCCTACCTAACAAGGCAGCCTACAAACTAACCCCTAAACAAAATGCAGAAGTTGCAAGACAGATCCAAGTGTTACTTGAGAAAGGGTTAATTAGAAAGAGTATAAGTCCATGTGCAGTCCCGACAGTGTTAGCTCCTAAGAAAGAAGGGACTTGGAGGTTATGTATCGACTCCAAGCCTATCAATAGAATAACAATAAAATATAGGTTCCCAATACCAAGAATAGAGGATTTGATGGATTGTCTAGGAGGGGCCAAGTACTACTCCAAAATAGACTTGAAAAGTGGCTATCGCCAAATTAGGATCAGAGATGGAGACCAATGGAAGATAGAATTTAAAACTAATGAAGGCTTGTTTGAATGGATGGTAATGCCATTTGGGCTTTCCAATTCCCTTAGTACCTTTATGAGGTTAATGAATGAGGTTCTTAAATGCTTTATCAATCATTTTGTGGTAGTATACTTGGATGATATATTGATTTTCAGTAAGGATAAAAATGAACATCTGATGCACTTGGATTTGGTATTGAAAAGGTTGCATGAGGAGCAGTTGAAGGTCAACTTGGACAAGTGTGTCTTCATGAAGGAGGAATTGGTGTTTCTAGGATTTGTTGTTTCCCAAGGTGATCTAAGAATGGATCCATCAAAGGTAGAAGCAATCCTCAATTGGCCCACACCTAGATCTGCAAGTGAGGTAAAAAGTTTCCATGGCTTAGCAAATTTTTATAGGAATTTCATAAGAAATTTCAGTGAGGTTAGTGCTCCTATGATAGATACCATTAAGGGTGGAAGAAAGTGTCAATTTGCTTGGAATGATGAAGCCAATAAGTCTTTTGAGTATTTGAAAATGAAGATTGCAAAACAGCCCATCTTAGTCCTTGATTTTCATAAGGTATTCACTATTGAATGTGATGCATCTAAGAAAGCTATAGGAGGATTCTTGAGTCAGGAGAGTAGGCTTGTGGCCTTTTTTAGTGAGAAATTAAATGAAGCAAAACAAAAATATTCAACCTATGATATAGAGATGTATGTCTTGGTACAATCTCTTAGGAAATGGAAGCATTATCTATTACCGTTGGAATTTGTTGTTTACACTGACACCCTTGCTTTAAGTTTTTTGAATTGGCAGGAGAAACTCAATCACTGGCACATGAAATAGATGGAGTACCTTCAAGCTTTCACATTTACTATCAATAATAAGAAGGGAGTGGCCAACAAAGTTGCAGATGCCCTTAGCAGGAGGAATTTGGTAATCCAAGAGATTCAATCAGAAAGTATAGGAGTCACTACTATGAAGGACATGTATCAAGAAGATGCAGATTTCAAGGAGGCTTATTAGGTTTGTCAAGATATGAATGAAAGGTATCATACTGATTTTTCTAATTATATGCTTCAAGAAGGTTTACTTTTCAAGGGTAGTCATCTTTATATTCCTAATTGCTCTATGAGGGAGAATATTGTCAAAGAAAAACATTGTGGGAGCTTGTTAGGACATTTTGGACTTGATAAGACACTTGAGTTGGTTAGAAGGTTTTATTTTTGGCCTAGAATGCAAACGGATGTGAGGAAATTTGTTTTAGGATGTGTGGTGTGTCAAAAGGCAAAAGGTATAAGTTCAAATGCAGACCTTTATACTCCTTTACCAATCCCTGCCAAACCTTGGGATTCGGTTAGTATGGATTTTGTCTTAGGCCTTCTTAGGACTAAATCAAGTTATGACAGTGTCTATGTTGTGGTAGACCGGTTTTCAAAGATGGCACATTTTTTACCATGCAAGGTTACACATGATGCTTCTAATATTGTAGGTTTATTTTTCAAGGAGATTGTCAGACTTCATGGGTTACCCTTGAGCATTATCTTGGACAGGGATTCCAAGTTTTTAGGACACTTTTGGAGAACTTTGTGGCATAAGTTGGGGACTAACTTGTGTTTCTCTTCTTCTTATCACCCTCAATCTGATGGGCAGATTGAGGTAATAAATAGGTCCCTTAGAAACTTGTTACAATGCTTGACCAGGGAACATGGAACTACTTGGGATGCCATTCTTCCACAAGCAGAATTTTCCTATAATGACTCTGTGAATAGAAGTATAGGGTTAAGTCCTTTCCAAATTGTGTATGGTACACATCCCAAGGGTATTCTTTAACTTAGAGATGTGAATAATATTGATAGAAGAAGTGCTCAAGCAGATGACTTTGCTAACATAATGAAGGATATACACCAACAAGTCAGAGATAAACTGATTCATACTTCTGCAAAATACAAACAAGCAGCAGATCTCAAAAGGATAGATGTTCAATTTACAGTAGGAGATTTGGAAATGATCCATCTCAATAAATAAAGACTCCCTAAGGACAAGTACACCAAGTTTCACATGAACAAGATAGGTCCTTTTAAGATCCTCAAACAATGTGGGACCAATGCATACAAAATAGACCTACCCCTGGAAATGGGACGATCACCCATATTTAATTTTTCTGGTATATATGCATATAAGGGTGTTGTTGTTGATATTTGTGATGCAGGTAAATTTGATTCCTCTATTGCAGACATGATAGAAGGACTTCCCCCACAACCCAAACCTAAAATTGAATGTATTTTGGATCAAAGGATCAGCGTGCAAACCAGGAGGAAGACTTACTTGGAGTACCTAGTCAAATGGAAGAATCAACCTTTAGAGGATGCTACATGGATGACTTCTGAGGCCATTGAGAAGACCAAAACTTGCTTTATAGACATCCCAACTCAAGGGACTCGAGTTTCTTTTGGGCCTAGGAGTATGGTGCAAAGCACATTTCATTGCACACATTATTTCACAGTTAATTTTCAAGCATGTAGTGTTATCTATAGGTTCATTTATGTTGTAATTTTGGGTTGGATCAATGATCAACCTTGGTGTAACTAAATTCCTATTTTGTATGGTCAATAATCTCTTAGGTGAGCATATAAACCTAGAGGTATATTAGGCCATGAAGGATTGGAATTTGGATTTTGTCAAAGTTAGTATGTCTAGGATGTTGTCGTAGGTGTTGGAGTAAATAATGACCAGCCTAGGTAGTTAATAACCAGTGTTCAAAAATTGCAAAATGATGCATTTGTTGTCAAGCAACTTTTCAAAGTTGCTGGTAGAATGACAACTACTTCTCCAATGGTCCTAAATATTCAAAAGTTGGTTATGGATGTTGGAAGAGGTTTATATAAATATGTGGATGACCATAGGAAGATGGTTGAAGGTTTTGTAAAGTTTGGTGGAGAAAGAAAGTAAGACAAATTTGATTTTGCCACACAAAGGTTTTTCCGTACGATTTGTACAAAGTGTGAGAATTTCTGTTGAAGTCTTCATTTGGTTAGGAGTGACTCTGAAACACCTTTCTAATGCACCAGGTCTGACCTCTCAAGGTAAACTTTAGTAGAAGTTACAATCATTTATTTTCTATGGATTGAAACCCTCCATTTTTCAAGGGTTATAATGCAAGTAAGACCCTAACTTGTAGTCTACTCATTGGGATCCGATGGCCATGGGTAGAATGCTAGTTAGGGATGTGTATTTTGAGATTCCAAAGGGGCAAGGTTAGAGGAGTTAGTTGGTATAGTGCCACCAAGCCCTAGTCTAAACTGGTTGAGGGTTTAGATTAGATTAGATGAGTTTCTTTGAATAGACAATGAACAATGATGAGAAGATGAGTTGAAGTGTTGAAACTAGGTATTTGAATATAGGAGAAACTTCTTAAAAGGTTGGAACCTTCCTATGATCCCATTCTCCATACCTCTTTTGTGAGACCGGTCTAACCTAATCAATTAGGCCTGTAACTAAGTAGGTGTTGAAGAGAGCAGGAATAGGGTGGAAATCGAATCTTTTTTAATGTGATAGTGGTCCCAAAAGGGTGTCTGAAACCTAAGTTTGTTTAAAGTGTTGTTTGGTGTTATTAAGAGAAAAGTCCCAAAAGAAAGTGAAATAAGGCTACTAGCTGGCAAACCAGTACCGATAAGTCTATGAAACCAGCATCGGTAAAACTGTGAAACTGATATCGATAAAATTGTGAACCCTGTACCAGTAGATCTATATTGGTGGGCTTGTCTAGTCCTCAAAAAACCAATACTCATCTTGTGTTTCAAATAAGAATTGTGAAAGACCCTGATAGGTCTTAGGAAGTGGGCAAGAGTGTGTCAAACCAGTCAGTGGTGAGAATTTGATCTCACCGTTGAGGTGTGAAACATAACCGAAAAGAGAAGACCAAAGGTGTGTGAGTGGGTTTATCACCCTACTGCTGTCGACCTTTGCATCAACAAGTGTCCTCAATGTTAATATCTTGTACAATGTTTTGTACATTAACTGGTGTCTTTGTATTTGTCTGTGCATTAGGCTCAATTTCCACTATCTTGATATTCTTCAAAACTGAGCGTGGTGTACCCGTAATTCCTTTACCTTTCCCTTTAACCACAGTATCTACAGTATTAGTCTTTATCTTAGGTGAAGTGAAGAATCCTCTATGCTCTCCCAAAAATTTTATCCAATCCTTTTGTGTTTCCTTTATTATCTCATTCATCCTTCCTAACATAAGGCTAGTTATTCTATGTTTGTTGTTAAATACTTTCCTATCTGCAGCCTCAATTATCTTCTCCATCTCATCAAGAGTTATAGTAGCACATATAGCTAAGAGTTCTTGTATCTTAATGTGTTTGTCTTCTTGCATTGCAGATAACCTTCTAGCATCTAATATGTTGTATAGCTCTATCAGTATTTAATTTTCTATTTCAATTAATGCTTTCTTATAGATGTCTAAATATAGAAGAATTTCTTCCTCTACCTCTCTTTGTTCATTAACTATAAATGTATCATAATAAGACTTAACAATATTCAACATCCCATCCTTACTTATTTCATCTACAATTTCAGCACGTCTTAGGTAGAATAATTGTTACATTACCAGTCTCTAGTGCCAATTCAATGTCACTCTGCTTCCTCCTTCTAGTAGTACCAGATGCAGCTAATGGTGTAGCCTTGGGTTCCTACTTCTGTGTCAATACTTTTATGGTGACTTTCCTAATCAGTTGCCTCTTTGGTTTCACTTTAGATTCTTCTAGTTTCTTCCTTACAACCCTTTTGAAAGCTAAAGGTGTCTCATCATCAGTCTAAAAATTTGCAGCCTTGGGTTCAATGTGAACTACCGGATCCTTCCTCTTTCTCCCTTTCTTTAGGATAGCATCAATGAGTGCCTCAATGTCCTTAGAAACCTTTTTTACAAACTTGCTTGCCTTACCTTCTTGTTTTTCCCTCTTCTTCCATTTGAACTCAGATTCAATCTCAAAAGTCTTTTGTTGCGCTATTCCACAAGGTTTTTTTGCTTCATCTATTTCTGCATCTATCAGAATTTTTGCATAAGCATCAAGGATTAATTCATCCACCTCATATCCCATTTCCTCTATCCAAAGCTTCTGGGGCTTAACTACCTCCATGAGAGTCACATCCTTCTTAACCATGAAACAAATGTCGGTAGAGTATTTCTCTACTATTTTCTCAAGTAACATTAAGCACACTAATAGATTTCCAAACCAAAAGGTGCCCTTCTTCTCACATTTAATCTTCCCTAAATTGATTAATAACTCCTCAAGTATCCAATCACAGAGATCTAACTCAATATTTTCTCTCATCATTCTAGAAGCAACCAAAATACATGAACTAGAAACTGAATTTAGTTGATTAGACTAAGTTACCTTGTAACCTATGATCATGCTACCAAATTTTATGTCGGTGTCAGTGATAGTGTTCACCTTCATTGTTCTCTTGTATGATGTTGCCTCGATGATCTTCCTTACTAATTCATTTGATAGTTTCTTGTATGGATGTTGCCTTGTTGATGGTAAACTAGTAATTGCTCGAATGGCTTCCTTAGTGATTTTGTAGGGTCAGTCTAGCCATATGAATTCCCCATGTACTTTGCTTAGTACATATCTAAAAATCTCATCCTTGAATTCCAAAATATCCAGAATATCTATGAACCCTAGATCTTCGATGTGTTTATATGTCGATTTGATTTTACCAGATTCTCCCATGAGTTCATTCATATACATCCCCTTAATTTCTGAAGTATTTAAGTCCTCTATATGATAATGAATATAAGCCCTAACATCTTCTACATATACCACTCCTTCTGGGATGCGAGAAAATGCTCCAACTAAATCTTCCTTGGTAGCCATGTGTGGATACAGTTTGAAAATTGTCTTGGGATGGTCCTTAATTTCTACTACAATTCAATTTACAACAAAAATAGGAGCAGAAGATGATCTTGATTCCATGATTTCAAAAATACCTTTAGAACTCTGTCGGTGAAAACCTCTTATCAAATCCTTCCAAATGTCGGTGTGATCATTCAAGATAAAATCTGATCAACTCTAAATAGTTTCTAATTGCACTAAGTCGCTCTGAATTGTTTTGAAATCATTCTGAATGCTGGGTGATTAATAATGAAGTGTAATCGACCTTTTATCCATCGAGAAAACCCTAATTTTCTGTTGACATAAATAACTGTCGATGAATTATATCGGATCTCATTCTGAACATATTAATGTCGGATAATCCTTTCCAATATCTAGAACATCTTCTAGAATCTCCTCTAGGGGTATGTGCATTTGATGAATAATGATGAATAGCAGATACCCCAACCGGTACTGAGAGGGGGGGTGAATCAATACAAATAAAAACTCTCCCAACAACTTATCTAGCTAAAGCAAAACCAACTAGTTATCACCATTACTGAACTTAACCATGGCAATACTGGTTAAACACAATAAGACACAAGACACGATAAACTGATAGGTCTGAACACTTCAAATACGATCAATACTTGACATCAATGCATGTGGTATACTTAGAAATACCATAACCTATTAACTCTGCATGTATAATCTTTCAACCAAATACTTCATAAACATCACATGAAAAATGCATAACACATAACACAGAGATTTTTCACATGGAAACCCAAATGGGAAAAACCACAGTGGGGATGAATACCCACAAGCTTGTTTTGAACTCTTTTGAAGCTCGCCTTGTTAGGAGCCTAGTCCGGTTAAAGACTTTACAATAAGGTTTTGCTAGGAATCGATCTTGTTAGAGATCACCTGGTTAAGGGATGGCTATATACCCTGTTAAAGGTTGAAACCCTGTTAATGGTTACCTCACTAGAGGATTTGAAGAACTCAATGATCTTGAGTCACCTAGTTATAGGTTTTACAATAAGCCTGTTAAAGCTACCCAGTAAAGGGATTTTCCATCTGTTGAAATGATTAGAAGACAACAGGAAAAACTACTAATCTGATAACAGCACTACATGCCAAGGCAAATCCTTTTCATTTCCTCTACTCTGCAATCACACTTTTGCAGTTTTCCTCTTACTAGTTTGGCAAGTATCTCATCACTCGAATACACACAACATTTGCCAACTAATTTACAATAACAAACATCATCTACCTTATAGACAACAAATAGGTTGGTAGTGTAATACCCCAAAAATGGTCATCTAAACCATGAGCCCCTAATCTCGATTCCATCACCAAGGTCCTAACCAAAGGCAATTAAATAAATTTTGAGCACACAATTAATTTCTAAAATCATCAATGTCACATGGCAAAATTAATCACTCAATATTAATTAAATATCTAATTAATTGATCATTCCAAATAAATCATTTTAAGCAATTATCTTATTTATTTTAATCAAATTTATTTTGCATATTTAACTAAATAAATCAATTTTCCTTTAAATCATCAAAAAGAGGAATTAATTTGAAAATTAAATAAAAATTACCATAAATCTTGAAAAAAGGAAACAAATCAAGAAAGAGGAATTGGAAATTATGAGCACAAATCTTCAAAAAAGGAAACAAATCAAAAAATGATTTAATTGACAAAAAAAAAGAATTAAAATTTGAGAAAAGAAATCAATTGGATATAATCTTGAAAAACAAATTAAAAATTGATAGATAATCTCAAAGAAAGCAAATAAAACAATTAAATATTAAAATTGAATGAAATAGAGAATAAATCAGTTTTTTCCTGATTTTATCTTAATTTTAGTTCAATTTCCTTTAAAATTGAGAAAAGCATCCAATCACATCAATTCACCTGGATTGTGCTTCCTCTTGGAAAATCTTGACCGCTCATCATCATTTGATCTCAGTCGTTGGTTTCTTTCTGAATTTTCTATAAATTCAAGCTCTCGTCTCTCATTCAGAGATCCTGGAGAATATATTGTTATTATGTTGTTTTTGCTCTAGGTTCATTGAGAATTCGCATTGAGATATTGCATATTAGTTATTTCATATTGCTTAAATCATTTAGCTTAAATATTCATATATTACTTAAATCATGTTAGATTAATCTTGCATATCTAGCTTAAATCTTGCATCCATTTAGCTCATATTCATGCTCATATAGATTTAAAAATCCTTCATTTAGGTGTTGTCTAGTCACTGGATAACTTAGCAATCTGAGAGCAATCTAAACTCGCATCTACTAGAAGGCAATAGGTCGCTTTGTAATGGTTTATTATTCATTGATTATTGATTTACTAACCATGCATCTAATGACTTAACTGAAGTGTTGTGTATTCCAGATACATATACAGGTCCACTTTTCACACACACATTTTTGGCGCCCACCATGGGGCAAAAGACTACTTTTTCGGACTCAAAATCACTTTTTTTAATCATGCAGGTTTCGTTCATACAATCTCTATGAAATATCGTACGAGTGGTATTATTGCATCGTACGATATTCTATCGAAGCCTTTTATTTGTCATATGAATCAGAAAATGGTGTCGTACGAATTTCTACTCTAAATATTTGATTCTGTATTTTGTCGTTCGACTATGTGGGAATAGTCATACGAGTAAATGATTTGTCATTTTCTTTCATGTTTACTCATTCGGTTCTATGAGAATTCTCATATGGTCAGGTGAGAATACTTGTATGAGTTACTGTTCTGTCATATGAAAAACAGAGAGTTTTTTTTAGGAGTTTGCTTGAAATTAGGCTTGTGGAAGGTCAATATATATATGGAATATAACATTTAAGTATAAGAATTCTTATACTTTAAGTTATATTCCATATATATAGTCAGGATGTTTGAGAGGGGTTTCAAACCTCCAGAAGTTATAATGCAAAATCTAGTTTTTGGAGGATCTTCCAAATTTCAGACAGTCAAATTTCTGGGCATTTTAGCATTAGGAGTGAAAAATTTGTAACCACGATTTGAACTTAGGCTTGTGTAAGCCCACCAAGAGATTTGATATTTCACTAACTTTTTCTTCTTGCAGGTTTCTAACAATTTCTTGCAAGTTGGAGGAGTTAGATTAGGATTTTTTTTGAAAAACAAATTACTTTTTAGGGTTTTTCTTGAGTTAAATTTTGATGATATTGATGCTAACCCTGAATTGTCTTCTGTTTGCCTGAGATTTTCACAGCCTAACCAGTTTCTTGTAGAATGCTTGTCAAAGAATTTATCAATCACACATATGCCTGACAAAGAATAAAAACAACATGACTACTGATACATTATTTTTGCAAGTCACCTAAAGAAAATCAACCAAACATCATGTATTCTTTAAATTCATTTTTTAGGCACCTAACTTGCTATCTGGTTAAAGAACAAATCTCTATTTTGTGTTTTAAGTAAATTCTGAGAGGTAGGACAGTATGCTCTTGTCTTTTTAGACACAATCAGAAATCCAGACGCTTGAGGCATTTTCTTTGTTTGAGATTTGTACATCTTTAGCAGGCCTGCCCTCCCAAGGAGCTTAAAAACTCTTAAAGTCGTTATGGCCGGTGTGAAGGGAATGACCTAAGTGGGAATGGGTAAATGCCAAGTACTCCAATCCACTATAAAATAAATGTGATTTGATGAAAATCAAGTCAACGGGAGTGCTCAGGAATAGCTCTCCTCAGTACCTTCGAGTATATTGAACCTTGATTTTCAAGGTTGGGAGATCTCTTAATTGAGTTTATACCTCGACGCGCCAAACAGACCCCTTACTAGATATAATTAAAGTTAGAAGCTACCCGATTCACCTCCAAAAGGTTGATAATCTTTATGCAAGAGAGATAGTAACTCTCCCAAGACATTTTCCATATCGTACACCCATTAGCATTTGGAGTCGGCTAATTCGGTGTTGAGAATCCATTGCATGAGACTCAACAGTCATATTCTAATTAGCTATTGGGTGTGTACCTAAGTTAGCAAGCAAAGTTTTTCTTCTCTAAGCCAACTTCCATAGGGTTTGCATGTTGTGATTGGAGTTACTATTCATACTACATGTTTTCTGTGTTTTCATCCCTTAAACTAAAATTGGAATACGAAAATTGGTGAAAACAAAAAACAACTTAGTGATCAAAAACTTTGTCTATGTCAGAACTAGTCTACCTTAAGTCAAAATTATGTCCAAAACTAGTCTATCCTGGTCAAAAATCAGTCCATCTCAGAATTGATCATACTCAGTTGTCATACTCAGCTATTGAAAAACTCAGAATTTATGTCTTTGTCTTGTTAACAGTTGTACAAACTTGATTATTTATCGTCCTGCACCATATCATGTGTCGTACGAGTCTGATTATTTGTCATTTGAGCTCAATCCTCTGTCGTACGAAACCCAGAAGTCTATCATCTGAAGCTAAATCTTGTGTCATACAATATGTAATTGCACTAAATCTTTTCTCGTCCTAGACATACCCATCTATCATATGGTACTAGCAGCAACTCGTATGAAACAAAACTATTGTCATCTAGGAACTATTAAATTATCATCCGGCTTAGTAAATCCTGTCGTACGAATCTCTCATTTTGGCAGTACAGAATAGCCAAACCTACCCAGATCAGTCTACAGTGAGCATAAAACTGGTCATCATCCCCCTGAGCATAAACAACCTTGATAGTGTACCCCTGTCATTGCGTTGCATGATTTTGTCAATCATCTTTAAGCTAGTTCAAACAACATCTTATCAAAACCTAAGTTAACTTAGAAATCATCTTACATAGGATAGATCATTCTTTAAACTAGACCAGATCTTAGTAACTTCTCTCAATCACTACGTTAAATGAACAACTAGCTCCAATCTAATCTTGACTTCTGTAACACATCTAGTTATTGGTCCTGTCGATTGTAAATGCCTGTTCAAACCAGAAGCTCTTCTAGAAATTTTAACAAAAGTAAGAATCCCATGGTTACCTTAGCTCCAATTCCCATGGCTACCTTGGCCCAAATGCTTCAAGATATCAAGAAAGAAATATATGACATGAAAATCCAACAAAATAAATCAATGACTCCATTTGAAAAACAAATGCATGATATCAAGAGTGAGAAACTTCAAGGAATGCTAAAATGATTATGTGATTTGATGATCAAATACCATCAAATAATTGACAATCAAAGACCAAATCTCATACAAGATCACAAAACACCTTCACCAAGACAAAAAGACATATATTCCCTAGATAGACAGTTTACACCTTTGGGGCAATCTACTGAGTGAGCTTTGGAAGAGCTTCTTAAGAACAATCTCATCATATTGCCTAAAAAGACCACATGGGGATGTGAAGTTTTGAGTAATTACTATTCATATCATATGCATAACAAACATAATACTTCAATGTGTATGGAATTAAAACATAAGATTCAAGATCTCATTGATAATGGTGTCATTGAAATTGAAGATCCTAATGACTCACCTAAAGAAAAAGAAGGAACTACTTCTAAGCATGATCAAAATCATGAACCTATGTCTAGAAAGGCTCCATATGTGACCTCTATCCCTTCCATGATGCCTTCATCTCCAAAAAATTCTCAGCAACAATCCATACCATCTCCTTCAAACAATAAAACTTCTCATGTTTACCTTCAAGGGCTATCTCCTATAGAAATCCAAGTTAATCCCAATACTAATACAAGTTCCTCTAAATATTTAAAAATCCCAATTCCTATGCCACATACACTTCAATTCCAATCATACCCACTCCAGAAGGCCCTTTCCAAAATGCTTCCCCATCATGCCAAAATATGGAGGCCTTCCAAGAATCCCCTACGCCTTTCAAAAACACTACCCCTTCCTTCGAATTGACTCCATGTCAAGAGGATAATCTAAAAAATGAAGAAACAATTCCTATCATAAATCAAGATCAAGGCACCAAAACTCCTCAATCCCATCTAATGATTAAAAAAGATCCTATTTCACTAGAATCCCATGATGATCCCCTTATACCTTTCCATTTCTTCCAATATGACCCCCTTCCATCTCAAGAGCAAACTATCCTTCCAAATCCCATTCCTAATCCACTTCCTATGCAAGATCAAGAGAATAGCACCTTTAAAGAGGAATCCAGTGATCTTCCTCTTCCATGTCAAGATCAAAGTATCCCTTTATTCCCTTGTCATAATGCTCCATGTTCAACTCAAGGATCCATCATGCCCGCAAATCCCCTTTGTGATCCTATCATTCCTTACATTCCACCTCCATCTCATAATGGACTCATGCCTTCTTTCCAAAGCAAAGTGTATCCTACAAGTCAAAATATTTATAATGGCAAAGGGATAGATCTACACAAGCAAGAACCCTTCCATATTAAAGAAAATGTTAAAGGTCATGGCCTCAGTGAAATTTCTCAAGATGTTGGTATCTCTTATAAATCCTACATTTCTCTAGTTAAATCCAAATATATGCTTTCCCCATCATCGCTTCCATCCATTCTAGGTCCCTATATCCCTCCATCCCTTATGCGGGATCAACAAAGGCACATGTCTTCAAGTATCTTCCATCCATCTAAAATACCTCCATATCATTCCTATCCATTCATACATTATTTTCCTTCTCCAAGCAATTTATATGCCAAGAACAAAAGTCATAAGTCAAGTAATCCACATGTATTCAAGGATTGACATGTCCCATCTAATCGATATGTCAAAACAAAGAAAAATATGATCCAAAAAAAAAAAAATACAAAATGCCACAAAGGCCCACAAAGAAAGAAGAAAAGTCAAAATTTATATGGGTTCCTAAGGTACTTCTACAAGCAATGTGCTCTAAGGAACTACAAAAGCATGAAAAATCAAAAACCATGTGGATCACCAAGCGGCTTCTTGAAGCACAACAGTCTAAAAAAAAATCAAAATTGGCATCCAAAATTGTTGTTCCTCCATCCAAACCTTCCAAGTCTATTCCTTCATCCATTTTGGGTTCTTATGCCCCAAAATGTGTAACCTTTCCTCCATCCAAATCTCAAAATATGAGATTCACTTCTCTTCCATATGTCCACCATCCCTCAAGGTGTGTGACAATGTTGATCTTTCCAACATTTCCATCTAGCCATACACAATTCTTCCAACATCCCATCCATTATCCAACACCTCTTTTTCACCCTTCCATCCCTCTTATCCAATATTTTGCATAAATCCTCGCCCTAGTTTCATTTCATTATCCTGCCAACATCTTTGAGCATACCTTCATAGCCATGGTCTATTGCAACTCATATTCCAAGGGTACCATCCAAAGAAGCGAGACGTTGGGGTCCATCTTCCATCCCCTACAATGCCTCCATTATCTTCCAAAAGAAGAAGAAAAAAAGATGATGAAAAAGTATTAAAAAAAAAATCAAAAAAATAAATAAAGAGAAATAAATTTGTCCTTGTGTGAAAACCACTTCTTGTGGTGCCTTGGGAAAGTACCATGATGAAAACCTGGCAAACAGGCATCATGTGTAATCCATTATCCTTTTGCACTTTACACAGGGGGCAAGTTCCATCCATGTACATCCATCTATTATCCATCTTCCTCCATTATCCCTCATTCACTCTATCTACATTCATATCCCTTTTCCACCTTTGATCTTGACAAGGTTAAGGAGCTTTACAGGTTTTGTATGTCCTATATATTGCACTTGATCCACACCCTTTGGCTCCTATCCATTGCTCGCTTACATCCTTCATTACCACCTTTGATCTTGATTATCCTATTTGTCCCCTATCCAGATCTTGATCAACACTATGGACAAAATGCAAAAACATGTTTTCCACAAATCTCTTGACATGGTCACTTCTTTGGACCATGTGGCTTTGTTACGCTATATCCTTACTTCGCTGTGCTATATCCTTGCTTTGCATCGCTAAAATCCTTGGTTTACATTTCTATATCTGGACCTTGTGCTTGGATTAACATTGTGAGATAGTCCTTGAAAGCATCCACCATCATTCACTTATCCATTCATGTACTCAAAATCCCTTTTGCCTTGCTAGACACTAGGGGCAAACATCAAAAAACTCTAAAAATCATAAAATGTCCTAAAGAAATCCAAAAAAATCAGAAAAAAAATCCTAAAAAATCCTAAAAAATCCTAAAAATCAGAAAAAGTCCTAAAGAAAACATAAAAATCAAAAAAAGTCTTGAAGAAATCCTAAAAATCAAAAAAAGTCCTTAAAAAAAGGGATCTTTGCCAAGTAGGTGAAAACCTAGCAAACAGGTGCCTCTTGTACTCAAGCACTCCATCTATCAACACAACGTTGGCATTCCCGCTTTCATGCATCTTTGATTTTGTGTGTACATATCTTTTAGTCACTTTCGTGACATCCTGGTTCTTTTGGGACCCTCGTGGCTTGAAACCGATCACTGTCCTAGTCTTAGGGTAATCAACTGAGCAATTTACATGTCCTAAGCAATATCAACCAAGTCATCCTTCCATCAATGAAACCTGGTCGTCCACTCTGAGTCAATCACCTGTCTCCTGACTACTGAAGAGTTATCACTGAGTAAACAAGCAAAACAAGATAATGGAAAACAATCACTAAACAATTTGAGCTATGCATGAAAATTTTCTTTATGTGTTGTTTTTTATATTGGTTTTCAATTATTATCCCTCTGGGTAACTCGAGGAAGTCTATCTTGACTAAGAGGAGCCAGGATTGGGGGCGTAATATTTTCTTTGTTTTCTACCTGTAGGAATGATTTTGATGATCTGAAAGCATCTAATCAGGTGGGTGTCTATGATAAGTTCCTTCACATTAAGGTGAAATCACCACACATACCTCGACTTCGCTTATTTATATGCTACAGGGAGGTTCCCATCATTTCTTTGTCTGTTTTGAGGGAATTTCTTTATCGTGCAATCCAGGTCCCTGCAAAATCTGTCCAAGGATATGAACGAAAAAAGGGTCAGTGCGGACAAGATAATTAATATTGCACATGAAAAGAAAGGAACTCTAATCTGCCTACTATGGTTGTAAAATGCTCAATGATGAAAATTAAGCTTTTCAAAATCGAGTGACTAGGTTTAGGATTGCATCATATTTTGTATTTCCTTCTGTATCCTATGAATTTAGAGTGATTTCGGTATGGTAACAATGATCTCTTTAACTTTTGAATGAGGGTTTGAAGCTTCATCATTCATTCGCTAAGTGGTCTCTCTTTTTCATTGTTTCTCTGATCGAGTACTTGTGTATTGAGATGTTAGCTGCATACATGAGCATCTTCTATAGACCCATACATTTCATTTTATACTTATTTGCATTCATATTATTGCATGAAGAAAAATAAATATTTACATTACAAGTTACTCATTCTCCTGATTTATTTGCATCATCATTTATTTGCATAGAAAGAAAGAAAAATAGACATTCATACTCATTTGCATTACATACATTCATGCTAAATAAGAAATGCATACATATAGATTAAAGCATATAGAAAGCATCTCATAATCAATCAACACAAGTACAATGACATCAAATCAGATCTCGTATATATGTATCGTGTAAAGTATTAGAGTACAAAATGATGTCAGCTGACATATACAAACTCCCATCAGAGCAAGAATCATATAGGCTACAAAAAAATGGGTGTGTACAAAAAAATATCAGAGCTACAAAAAGAAGATCTAGCTCTTTGCCTCTCTCTCATCGCTTGGTAGAGGAGGTGGAGCCTGCTGACCGGGATCCTGACGAGGTGCCTGAGCTCCCTCTGATCGTGCCATATACTACGAGTATGGTACAGCCTACTACGCTACAGGAATAGCTACGTTGTAATCTACAATGTAATTAGTCGCCCGACTGGTCTGGTGCAAAACCTCCTGCCACAAAGCATCTATCTCTACCCTCCTCTCTGCTCTCATCTCTGTGACCTTATGATCACGCTCAGCCCTAAGCTTCACTAGCTGTCGGAGCCAGCGGAGTCTGTGCCACTGTCAACTGTGACTATAACCTCGTTAGGTGTGCTCTCATCGACTGCATTGTGTCAGCCCCCTCATCCCTCGCAGGCTCTCCACCTCCATCTCCACCCACATCTCGGCCTCTGGCTCCCCCTACTCCTCTCTCCTCTATTGGACCTATCTTTGTGCTTCTCTCTCCTCCTCTCCTCCACCCTCCGACACCCTCACTCTACCAAGCCTCACTCCAATAGTCCCTAGGGATCCACCCTCTCCTCTCTGCTGCCTACCACCAGCTAGTATCCTGCTACTGCTAGCACCAGAATTGCTACCTACCTACCTTAGAGCCTTGTCTTTATGTCCCTATCCCTATCCCTGTCCCTGTCCCTACCCCTATGCGGGGGCATTATCCTCAACCTCCTCAATATGAGGTACCTGCTCTGCCAGATCAAAAAATCTAGGGAATGGATGCTACTGGAACCAATCCCTATACTAGGGCAATACCCCCACATCTATAACATCAACCATGTAGTCCCACCGGAGTCACTGCAATCTAGTCAACTTCTGCATACTTAGGGTGTATGATAACCTCGGTGACCATCCCTACCTCTCCTCTTCAGCATATCTCGCGTATATTGTGTACTCTTGCGAGATCCCCTAAGGCCTACCATACTGCCTCATCACTCGAGATACCATAAATCACTCCACTACAGTCTACAATCTGCCAATGAGTGGGCATGTAACAAAAAGATCCCTACGTACAATCCTCTAGTCATCCCATGGCTCTAAGCCCCTGTAAGGTCTCCATACAAAAGGTATCAAGTCATCCAGTTGTCATCTCCAAAAATTGGTCTTGCCCAGATGGGGTTGTGTAACATAACCTGAATACATGTAAACAATCAACTGACCAGGCTCTTTTTTGTCATTTATAATCGGTCGACATACTAGGAGGTGCTCCCACGCCCATATCTATAAGATCAAGACACCTGCAGCCATGCTCTTCCCCTCCCTATACACAATCTCACGCATCTCATGATACATGTGTGCTAATATACATGAACCCCAACCTAGTCTCTAAGGGGTCTCGATCAACCTCTCCAGCATCCTGCCCCATCCACACTAGAATCCCTGATGTCCCCTATCTGGCATCAGAAAGCAGCTGATAAAACCTGCTAGAACACAAGCAAGAGGAAACTCCTCACTATACCTGCTCATCATAATATCCCAATTGATAGAAGGTGTCAAGATATCTGGATCCCTGAATACACGTTTGATAGCTTGTAATCTAGGAAGATGTGCTGCATCATAATCTACCATACCCCCAGCAAAAGGGATACGAAGAATCCTATTAACATCCTCGAGAGTGATGGTCATCTCCCCAACTAGCAAATGAAAGGTATTATGCTCTAAATGAAATCACTCAACTAATGTTGTGAGCATACCATGATTCACACGGATATCTTGTAATCTAAGTAGGTGTGTCAAACCGCACACATCAATATGTGCCTACTCAACCTCTAAAAGATGTCGAACTAAGGTCATCATAGGTGGATAAACACACCTAAAGAGAACATGAGGCAATCGAACCTGCAAATCCAACTACGTCAATTGCAAAATCAAAATTTCAAGTTTAGACCTTCAAAAATGCTCATTGTTTTCCAAACGAAAAAACACAAAAGGGCAGCAACTTGTACGAGTCAGGATTAGGCCTCGTACGACAAAAGACTCCCATACGACAAACTATTAGACCCTGGACAACAAAATGGTCTCTTATGAATGTTGTCGTACGATAGAATGGTGGGGTTAGAATGACAAAACTAATGACCCTAAACGATAAAATAAAATTAACAGTTTGTCATATGAGACAAGATCCTGTCTCACATGACAAAACGTAAAAACCTGACTTTAACATGCCAATAACTTGAAAAATCAACAAAAAAATTCAAAATTGAAATGATTAACAGGCTTAAGATCAATCACTTACCACTGGCTCGTAGTTTCGAGGTCGACTATGTCATCTTTGGTGCTCAAATCGATGCATATGAGTGGGAACCACCATTTTTCTTCACATAAGGCTTTTTGAATTTTTAAACTTGGAGGGTTAAAATGAATTGAAATTGACACTTTTTACCCATATATAGCCAAAACCCTAATTTTTTAACTTGCTCCGATGGATATGAAAATTGTACCCTTAGCTAATTTGCCCATCCTAATTCCATTTTTGGGATCAAAATCAAAATTCGAGATCATTTTGCCAGTCAATTCTATCAAATTTGAACCACTTAGCACTTTTTCATTAAAAACTCACTCTTTCTCCAATTTGCACTCAATCTCTCGTAAATCAACGTTGAATCTCGATTTATTCTCTAAATCAACTTTGTGCTCACTTTTCTCATCACGCTTAATCTTCAAAAAATTCCTCTAAATCATTTGTGCTCAATTCATTATCATCTCTCAAAATTGGCTATCATCATGTACCCTCACTATCTTTTGATTTCACTCCCGAGGGGGCATACTCGTGACCTTATGACCTCACATCTTAAAATGTCGAGAAATTTTTCAAATCTTCATCAAAAGTCGAGCAAAAATCCTTTTCAACTAGAGACAATCAAATCAGACCTCATCACTAGGGGCATCTCAACTTCATCGCTTTATATCAAATTGAGATCTCTCGATCATCTAAATCGAATCAATCGCTAGGGGCATATCAGTTTTATCGCTTCAAATCAAGCTGATATTGTCTTCATATGAATCAATCTCTTAACATTAATTAGTTTCATCACTTTTCATCAAGCTGATTATTCATTTAAACTCAATCAAGGGTTTAAAGAGTATCTTTGATCACACTCAATATAAACAAGTGTTCAGTTTCATCGCTTCAAATCAAGCTGGACAATTTATCTTCGCTCATCGTATCTTGATCAATCAAGTTCAAGTTCGGTATCTTCGCTCTCTATAGTTCCTAGTTCAATCAAGTTCGGATCGGTATCGCTTGAATCAACTCTGTTCAACTTCATCACTTCAAATCAATCTAAACACCTGCTCTTCATCTGGTTCATGATCAATCAAGTTCAGAACTGGTATCTCCTAGACATCAAATTTTCTTTGAACCAATGCACTGCTCACGCATTAATTCAAAGAGGGGCAACTGTAATACCCTAAAAATGGTCATCTAAACCATGAGCCCCTAATCTTGATTCCATCACCAAGGTCCTAACCAAAGGCAATTAAATAAATCTTGAGCACACAATTAATTTCTAAAATCATCAATGTCACATGGAAAAATTAATCACTCAACATTAATTAAATATTTATTTAACTAATTGATCATTCCAAATAAATCATTTTAAACAATTATCTTATTTATTTTAATTAAATATCTTTTGCATATTTAATTAAATTAATTAATTTTCCATTAAATCATCAAAAAGAAGAATTAATTTGAAAATTAAATAAAAATTGTCATAAATCTTGAAAAAAGGAAACAAATCAAGAAAGAGGAATTGGAAATTATGAGCACAAATCTTCAAAAAAGGAAACAAATCAAAAAATGAATTAATTGACAAAAAAAAAGAATTAAAATTTGAGAAAAGAAATCAATTGGAGATAATCTTGAAAAACAAATTAAAAAATGATAAATAATCTCAAAGAAAGCAAATAAAACAATTAAATATTAAAATTGAATGAAATAGAGAGTAAATCAGTTTTTTCCTGATTTTATCTTAATTTTAGTTCAATTTCCTTTAAAATTGAGAAAAGCATCCAATCACATCAATTCACCTAGATTGTGCTTCCTCTTGGAAAATCTTGACTGCTCATCATCATTTGATCTCAGCTGTTGGTTTCTTTCTGAATTTTCTATAAATTTAGGCTCTCATCTCTCATTCAGAGATCTTGGAGAATATATTGTTATTATGTTGTTTTTTCTCTAGGTTCATTGAGAATTTGCATTGAGATATTGCATATTAGTTATTTCATATTGCTTAAATCATTTAGCTTAAATATTCATATATTACTTAAATCATGTTAGATTAATCTTGCATATCTGGCTTATATCTTGCATCCATTTAGCTCATATTCATGCTCATATAGATTTAAAAATCCTTCATTTAGGTGTTGTCCAGTCACTAGATAGCTTAGCAATCTGAGAGCAATCTAAACTCGCATCTACTAGAAGGCAATAGGTCGCTTTGTAATGGTTTATTATTCATTGATTATTGATTTACTAACCATGCATCTAATGACTTAATTGAAGTGTTGTGTATTCCAGATACAGATACAGGTCCACTTTTCACACACACAGGTAGCATAAACCCTAAACCCTAAGCATCTCAGGTTTACAACACAGGCGGTCCAATCCTGATCGTCCAAACACATTGCATAGAGCATTACAAATTCAAACAGATCACAAGACAATCTGCATCGTTCATTCTTCACCGCACATGGGAATCAGTAACCCATCACACTTTCTTCTCATACCACTAAGAAGAATGATCATTCTCGAGGTAGACTTCAAATGTGGTCGATCTTCTCATACCTTAATCCTTCACGTGTACAAGGCTGACATTGCACCTTGATCTCATTCACATCTCTTAGCTAACTCATCATAGAGTATCATCGATTGCATCGCACAAGCTGGATCGCCAAACCAATAACCATAGAGCTAAGACTACCAATCGATAGTCACACTTAGTGAAACCCTGACACCGGTTCACTACATCTCTTCATACCTCTTCATATCAGTTCACCAACTTCTTTCAATCTGCATACCGGTTCACTTACACTTATTGATATCAATGACAACATACACTATCATCATATCAACATGTTAGTTCATCATATGCCAATGATATCCAACAGCATTATCTTTCATGAAATTTGCCTACCCCTAAGGTATCTGCCTTAGTTATCAAATGAGCTCACTGCAGGTGCAATAGCAACCTCTTCTGCTGGATAGGTAACCAGGACATTCCCATCTGATGATTGCTCTTCAGCCTTTCTGACCCATCTCTGAGTATGATCTTGCCAAATTTCATTAACCTTCTCTTTTCCTTTATCATTTATTCCTCCATTGCCAACTGGTGGATTTTTGCTTCTACAAAACTTAGGAATATGTATGATTTCATTGCATGCATAACATGTAACATTGTTCTTTTGAATCGCCTTGCTAAAACCAGTGAAATTACTTGACCTGCACTGATTAGCCATATGTCCAAATTTTCCACGAGCATAGTATTTTACATTCATTTTAAAATCTTCTATCTTATGACTAATTTTATTGCATTTAGAACATTTACCGGGAGCAGAATCAGGGTTCTAATTTCCTCTGTTTCTACATTGCCTATCCATGTGACCAAATCTATTGCAAACGAAACATCTACCATGATTTGCTATGTTTCTACATTGCCTAGCCATGTGACCAAATCTATTGCAAATGAAACATCTACCATTGAATTTATAAGCATTGAATTGCCTTACCAGTGTCTTATGGTTTTGATCTTTATTAGCAATACCAGAACTCTGTCCTTGCTCAAATCCAAGTCCACTGGAATTTCCAATCTGCCTCTATCTCTTCAGTAACTCATCAAGTTGTGTTGAGTTGATCTTGAATTTTTCTTTGTACTCACTTGCAATAGTTAAATTGTCTCTTAGTACTATCATTTGTCTCTCAAGCTCTTTCTCATTGCTCCAGGATTGTACCAAATTAGAACTTAATATCTCATTTTCATTAGTCAACCTACCACATTCTTCAAATGTGTTCTTTAGGGATACAACAACATTTTCTTCCTTTTTCTTTATGTCTTCAATATCCCTGGATAACCTCATACTCATAGTTTACATTTCATTTTTTATAACCATTTTCTCTTGACTTAATTTCTGACATTGTTCCTTAAGTACATCTTCATCATCTTGATTTTGCAAAAGTTCCTTCCTCCTATCTTGAACAGATGAAAAATTTTCCTGTAGGACAAGAATTAATTCTTTAGTAGAATTCAACTCATCTTGTAGCTTTAATTTCTTCAATCTTTCAGCATCATAATCTTCAAGTGTCATCTCAAGTTGTTTCTCCAAAGCCATATTCAATGATTTTGGTTTCAGGATCTTCCTTAAGTTGTTAAACTTCCTCTGAGGCATAAATCTCTAATACCAATTATTGGAAACCAATAACACTGAGAGGGGGGAGGTGAATCAGTGTTATTCTGAAATAAAAGATTTTAGCTTTAACAAAACATACATACACCAATTAGTATACTGATATAGACAAAATTGAAAGAAGTAATGCAACCAATAAGCCAAACAGATAAATGAGAACCATAACACGCAGATTTATATATGGAAAACCTCAATGAAAAACCGCGGTGGGATTTGTGACCCACAATATCAATCCATTGGTCATATGAAGAGATATTACAATATATGTTGGGGTCTGCACTTGCAGGAAGGCTTATAGCCTAGAGCACACTGATCATCGCAAAAGGAGTCTCGTTGACTACATAATAATCCAGACTACAATCCGAAGAATGGTGAACTGCTTAGTATAGCATCTCCTATGCAAGAATACAGTTTCGATTTAAGCTCTGTCTATTTCGGTTAAAACCTTAGTACTGGAATAGCCCTTACAATGAATTCCTCACATATATAGTCTCTCTGATATATTTTGAATTACATTGCATCCATAACCTTATACATCCTCGTACTTATATTTTTTTATCTATGCATATCCTGTATATACCCTATACAAATTTATGCCTTATGTCAACTTACAAGGATATATATAATTACATAATACATATCGGCCTTATAACATAAATGAATAAGCATTAAACAAGTTGTCGATTCCATATCCAAGATGTGTTGGCCTCCAATATCGATATCCTTTATCATACCCTATCGGCCTGCATTGTCGATGACCAAAGAAATATTCTATCCTGTCGGTGTTAGTGCCAATGTAGAGTCTATGAAGTACCTGTCGGTATACCATATGAAGCCTTAACCCAAAAACATGTTGCCATCAATTAATGAAACATAACCAGTAGAGTGTCAATTGCCAACATTCTTTACCTACCTCACACACACATTCTATCCTCTCTATTTCACCTCTCTCCCCCCCTCCCCACCTATCTATTTCCCTCTATTTATCTCTATCTCCTCTCTCCATCTTCCTAAATACCTCTCCTCAATCCCTTTATTTACTTCTCTACATACCTCTCTCTCTCTCTCTACTTATATCACTCTCAATATTTTCCTCTATACTAACCTCTATCTCTCCTCTCCCTCTCTCTATATACCTCCCTCCATACCTCTATTTGTATACATAAATATCCCTCTCTCTCTCACTCCCTCCCTTTTTTCTTCCCTCTCTATTTCTCTTTATCTCAGTCTCTTTGTCTCCCCCAAGATTTATACATTTCTCTCCTGATCACTTTCCCTCCCCCCCCCCTCTCTCTACCTCTCTATCTCACTATCCTCTCCACCCCAAGATCTAGACATATCTTTCTACCTCTCTCCCTCTCTCTCTCCCTCTCTCTTTGTATATATACCTCCCTCTCACTCCCTTTCTTTTTCTACATAGATCTACTTCCCTCTTCTCTCTCCACTCCTATATCTACTTATATCTATCTCCCCTTTCTCTCTCTTTATACATACATCTCCCTCCTTTACTACCTATCTCTATTTCTCTAAATAAATCTTTGTCTCACCCTCTCTCTCTATTCATACATCCCTTCCTCCTTTCCTCCACCTCTCTACTTATCCATCTATCTATACTCTCTATCTCCCCTCTACCTTTTTTTATTTATCACCTCTCTCTCTCTCTCTCTATCCATCTATCTTCCCTATTAATCTCTTTATCTCCTCTCTCCATCTCTCTACCTACCTCTCTTTCCAACTCTCTCAAATTTTATCTCTCCTAACTCTCTACCTCCTTCTCTCCATACTTCTATTTATCTCACCTCACTCTCTTTCTCCCTTTGTCTCCCTCCCTCCCTCCTTCCATCTCCATACTCTTTCTCTAACTACTTACTTTATCTACCCTACCTCTCTTTGAATACCTCTCCTTCCATCCCTCTCTTTGAATACCTCCCCTTCTCTCCCTTTATCCAACTCTACCCTCCACTTTTGTCTATCTCACCTTTATCTATCTATTTACCCCCTCTCAAATTATCATCATCTCCCCTCATCCTCTCTCTCTTTCTATGTAGATATCTCCCTCCATACAAGACCTGTATTTCCACCTTTTCTTCTATCTCCAAAAGCTTCCCTTGCCACTTCTATCAATATCACCTCTCTCCCCACTCTCTCTATTACCTCTTTATCAACCTACCTCTCTCTCTTTCCTTTTCTCTATACTTATCTATGTATACCTACCTCTCTTGCACTCCCCCCCCCCCCACACACTATTTATCTAAATACCTAGGTAGAGAGAGAGAGGTGCAGAGGGAAGGAGAGATATATAGAGAGGTAAGATATTTATAAGTGGAGGAGAGATTTGGAGTGAGGTAGGAAATATAGAGACAACTAGTTAGAGATATATTACAAAGATGAAAGGAGGGAGGTAGAGAAACAAATGGAGAGAGAGAGAGATAAATAATAGTATGAAGGGAAGGAGGAAGAGAGTTAGGGGAGTTAAAATTAGAGAGGGATGAAAAGAGAGGTAGGTAGATAGAAGGAGAGGGGAGATAACGAGTGTAAGATAAATAAAAATAAAGAGGGAAGGAGGAAGGCAAGGAGTGAGGGAGGGAGGGAGGGAAAAAAATATTTATGTAGATGAATAGAGGTAGGTAGGGATGGAGGTATAGGTATGTGAAAAGAGAGAGAGAGAGAGAGAGAGAGAGAGAGAGAGAGAGAGAGAGAGAGAGAGGAGATATAAAGAAGGGTGAGAGAGATACATTTAAATCTTGGGAACAGAGGAGAGATTAAGATAGAGAGATGTGAGAGAGAAGGGGAGAGGGGGGTGATATGAAGAGAGATAGGTCTAGAGATGTAGGGAGATAAAGTGAGAGAAATAGATATTGAGAGAAATGATAATAGGATCTTAGTGAAAACTAAAATTTGATTAAGTATGAGAAATTATAAGATCTAGAGCTTGGGGAGAGGAGAAAGTGAGATAGAGGCAAAGAGGGAGAATAAGGAGAGATACGATAATAGATAAGTCTAGAACTTAGGGGAGATAAAGAATGTGGGATAAAGAGATAGCAAGAGAATGATGATATAAGCCCACTCCTAAAATTTGACTATTTGAAAAATTATATGATCTCCTAAAATCTAGGATATGCATTATGACTTCTAAAGATGTGAAACCACTCTCAAACATCCTAACAGTATATACATAAAATATAGCTTAAAGTATAAGAAAGATAAAAGACAGAGAAAAATATAACTTAAATACTTAAAGTATAAGAAAGATAAAAGACAAAGAGAAAATATAATATTTAAATTTTCTATTTTATGTATATATATTGATAAAAAAACTAAGGGAAGGCTAAAAGAATTGTCATCTAAGTCCACATTCCTTATCTAGCTTAATGTAAGCAAAACGCATACACATTTTGCTTGCTAAACATAACACATACACATTTTTAATTTAAATAATTTGTATGTGTTTTGGCTCAAATTTTTTGAGCCTTAAAACATACATGATTTTTGAATTTATTAAAAACACATACACATTTCGTCCATTTTAGGCATTTTTTTGCTAGCAACAACCATTTTGCTCACCATCTTGGTGCACTTATCCTAAAATTACTATACGAGCCACATAATCATTCCCATCAATTCAACGTATCTAGAGGCCACCAAGCATTATACAAACCAATTTGAAAAATTCCCTTACTATCAGAGAATAGTAGAAACCAACTTTTGCAATCCACAAACCAGAAAACCAGTCGATGCAATATAATCTTTACCATCCAAAGGAATGCAAATCATTCTATCAATAAGACATTAAATATTGTTTCCTACGTATACTTTAAAAATCCTTTCTTGCATATTGAACTTGCCACAAGCAACACTAAAGCATCAAACTAAATTGCAACACCAAATACAAGTCAAAGGAACCTACAACAATACAAGATCATATCTAGACAAAACTCCATCCAAAAAACCAAGTTTGACATAAATGACAACCATACAAACTCAAATTTCCAGCATCTTGACTTTTATATAATACACATTCCCTTTAGTTCTAACACCTTCTGCTACTTTCCTGATTTTTCTTTTCTGATTACACATCTGAACTAACTAAATAAAACTTCATAGTCTTTATTGCACGTATGACTAACATTAAAAATTTATGTCTTAGACCTTCAACATAATAAACATCATCAACTTTATGCTTACCATCAATTATAATTCTTCTTATACCACACGTAGGTGTAGCTGCTTCTCCTACAAATTTCATTTATCCTCCATCATACTTCTAGAGTTTAATGAATTTATCCTTATTATCAGTCATATGATTTGAACATTTGAAGCCAATGATCCAAGATTTTGGCTCTACTTTAGCGTGCAATGTGGTATTTTCACTAACTTTCTTATGTTCTTCATTCTTTCCAATCTTCTAGATATCTCTTTTCTCTTTTTTTATATAGCCAGAAACAAGGATTTATCATTTGAGTCATCACCATCTTCATCCTTAGATGAATGTGTCTCCATATAACATAGGCTCCTTTTTATTGTCTCTTTATCATCATATCTTTTGTGTCTATTTTTCTTCGCATGTTCATTAGATCTCTTATAATCTTCCTTGTACATAAATTTAGAAGAATAATGACCAATTTTGTCACAATTAAAATATTTCAGAGGTAACTTACAAAAAAATTGTGCCATCGAACCTCAATGCTTTCAAATTAAGTTCATGTGCCATTCTAGATCTACCTCAAGTGGTTAAGCTCTTCAAGAGGAACTCAGCTCTTATACTAATTGTTAAGGCCATGACATGAATGAGAGGGGGAGTGAATCAGTTTGGAACACTTAAAATATAATCTAATACTAAATAATATTTAACATCAACATTGAAAACCTCAAACATCAACACATGAACACTAGATATACGTAGAAAGCCCAATCAGAAGAAGAAGAAAAAAAAACATGGCGAGAATCATACAATATATTTAATATTTACAATAATTTAGGCCATAGGCTAGGTAACTCACTACTCCATATTTGCATGATAAGACACACGGCCTTATATCAAGGTAGAAAAGAGAGACTTGCATAGCTGAAGAACACTTCTTTAGGGCAAGATACAAAAGAGTGCTACCAAGAGACATAATTCCATCTAGCAATAGAAAGAATATCAAAATTGATATGAGAGGAATGTCTTGATCATGAAATTGTCCTTGAAACTATGTCAAACAACCAACATCATGGAAAACATATTTGATAATCACCACTATCACAACACATTGTCTCACTCAATGTACCACCTTCAAAGCTCTACATAAATTGATTTTTCACTCATCCATAGTCTCAAAACCACTTGCATATTATTCGCATTCACTCCTCATCAATTTATACAACTTATACATGCACACTTCTCAAATATAAGATAGATCATCAAAAACCTAATTGAAGATCGACCAAAAACAAAATAAACAATATTACAGAAAATAAGTCACCCAAACCAAAAATACCCAAAACAATCCACTCTAGGAGAAAGAGGGGACCCAAAGACATCATAATACATCCTTCTAATTCAAATCCAATGAACCACACACACTAACACATCCTCCAAATTTTCCACCAAATGAAACATGTAGACAAACAATAAAACTTTGTACTCAGACGACCAAAAAGGAATCTTGCAATGTAAATTACATAACATGGATCTCCACACACCATGGTGAGACCCATAGCAATGTCCTGGTTCAGCCTTCAATGCATATTCAAACAAAAAAGGTATGATCCAAACAAGATAATCCAACCAGACACACCAAACCACAACATAACTAAATATACCAAGTGCATACTACCATAGCTTACATGCGGAGCAAAAACACCAATAGAGAACAAAATTGAAACACTGCATAAACCACATAAGCATGTCCATGAATTCGTAACATAAGATTCAACATATATGGAGACCACCAATGACTTAATAGAGCATTTTGCTAGACACTCTCATTGTCAAATAACAATAATAAACAAATTTTGCAATTCATGAACTAGAGAACCAATCGATGCAACATCTATAAGACATAATCCTTACTCTCCAAAGGAATGCAAAGCATTCTACCAATGGAGCATTAAATATTATTTCTTACATACATTAAAAATTCTTTCCTGCATATTGAACTTGCCACAACCAACAAAGAAACCTAGAATAATATAGGATCATATCCGAACCGAGCTCCATCTAGACAAACAAACTCGGATACATAAATTTGATTTCCAATAGAATTTTGCCCTACTTTTTTCACCAAACCTTCCAACACTTCCCCTTTCCTTTTTTGAAGCTTGGACTACAAGACATAAGTGCTAGTGACCAAATTATTAATTGTTTCTCTACTAAATGCCACTATTTCATCAAGATTCTTTCTTATTTCCTCCTAGTTTTTTCTTAACACTGTTGGCATTTTACTTGAAGATTGCATTAATGATATGTTATGTTGTCATTGATGTCAATAAACTAGTTATGATGTTGTTATGATATTGTAATGATGTTGTTAATATTGTATTGCAAATCGGTAGGAGGAGCTAGCAAAGGGTAATGCAACCGCTAGCAGAGTTTGTATTGGAAATTGGTTTTACTTATGTTGTGGAGAGTTGAACCGGTAACCCTACCTGTAGAAGATGTCCAAGCCCTAACCAATAAAGTTGAAGCAGATTATGATCAAATGGTGAACGATAAAGATTATAACATGTATGCATGTTGATTGATGAATGTTTTAAATGTTTCTTGGTGCGTAGAGACAATGGTTTTTGTCTTGGGAATGAGCAAGTTCATTGCATCTAATGCAAATCATGTGATGAGTTATAGAGTTTGATGAAGCGGTAATCAAGGAATGGTCAAGAATATCTTGAGTGATGTGCATTGATTTCTATGTTATTTGCTATATAATCCAACGGTCATACTTGAACCTATTTGTTTGTAATCTCTATGAGATGAATAGGTTTGTGATGTGCTACCGACCTGATAATTTTTTTATAAGGTTGATGAGTTGTTTTGTTTGAGTGTTGGCAAACTTGTAGTTGAGAGTGAGAGAGTGGTTGTCGAACCTAGTAATGTATATGCAGTATGTGTAGTGGAAGATAGGAGCATGAAAAGGATTTTAACAAGAAAGTGTAGTGCTATTCAAATAGATCAACAAACCCCTGTTGTTTTCTAACAATTACAGCAGTTAAATCCCCTAACCGGGTAAGCTCTAACAAGATTATTTATTCAAATCCTCTAACTAGGTGATCCATTAGCTTGGATTATAAATCCTCCATTGAGGTTACTCCTAACAGGGTATTGCTTTTAATAGGGCATTATAGTCAATCCCTTAATCGGGTGGTCCCTAACATGATCTGTTCTTAACAGGACTTTTTTGTAAAGCTTTAACAGGGTAGGCTCCTAACAGGCAAACTTAAAAAGAGTTCAGAATACTTGTGGGTATTCATCCCCACGGTGGTTTTTCCCATTTGGGTTTCCACATCAAAAATATTGTCAAGAGTTGAATGTTTTTGTGGTTTTGTTTATTGTTGAATTGCTTAACTGAGTTGTTTTATTGTTAATCTGTTATAACAGTCAACCAGTAAATCTTGTCAGTATTATTGCATTTGAAGTTCAATGTTGAAACCAATCAGTCTAGTGTTTGTCATGAGAGGTTGATTTTAAGTTTGGTGAAAGTGTATCAAGTTTTGTATCTACTGATTCACTCCCCCCCCCCCTCTCAGTAGTTGGCCGGATTCTTATTCTTTCATCATACCATCAATTGGTATCAAATCATTTCAGGTCCTCTGAGGTCTAAGCCTTACAGCTTGAGTTAAAGATCTTGCAGATCATGATGAATAAGGAAGGTCCAAAGTTTAACAGAGAGAACTACAAGATATGGAGTGATAGAATGAAAATATATATCAAGAGTCTTGGAAGTCAATACTGGGAACATGTTGTTACTCAATATGTTGCACCTAGTGGGACTATGATTGATGATCAAAAGAAAGAGCAACGAGAAAACAATCAAGCTCTAGAGACTATTATCAGTTCTTTGTCTGATGTAGAATATGTTGATGTCCATGGTCTAGAGACTGCTTATTAGGTATGGAAGAAACTTGAAGAAATCTACAGCGGTGATGAGCATGTGAAGATTGCAAAAGAAGAGAGTCTAAGAGGAAAATTCGAGGACATGTGGATGGCTAAAGGTGAAAATATCCAACGGTATGGTCAAAGGATAAAAGAGATGGTTGATGAGATCAAGAGTGTTGGTGGTAAAGTTGAATATGCCACAATGATTGGCAAGGTGTTGAGAACCCTACTACCGATCTACACTATCCGAGTTGCAGCCATTCAGGAGCTAAAGTCAATTGATATATCTAAGGTAACTCTAGATTCCTTCATTGGTAATCTTACTAATTTTGAATTAAATGGTTATGATGGTAGTGCACAGAAATTTGAGTCTGCATTTAGAGCTTCAATTTCTAACCCATCTATGAGGAAAAGTAGAGATGTCGGTCACAGTTATGAATCTAGATCCAGCAGAGATGTTGATGATGAATACAGTCTTGTTGAGATGGAAGCATTGTTGGCTAAGCGGTTTCCTAGAGCTACCGGTAATTACAGAGGTAAACTACCTTTGAAATGATTTTCTTGTAACAAGATTGGACACATTGCAGCTAACTGTCCTAATGGTGACAATGAGCATAAGCGTGACAATTTCAACAAGTACAAAGGTAAAGGCAAAAGAGATTGTCTTATTGTTGTTGATGGTGGTATCACTGATGAGGAATCTAAGGGTGACGCTAATGAATACATTGTCTTTGTTGCCATCAAAGAGGAGACATCTGATCAGAAGGCATTAGTGTCTCACATGGATAGTTTTGATGATTGGATCATTGATAGTGGTTGTTCACACCACATGATGAGTGACCGGAGCAAATTTATTTCTCTAAAAGAATTTGATGGAGGAGTTATGAGATTTGGTAATGACTCACCCTACATGGTAAAAGGTAAGGTAACTATTTCTCTTAATGGAAAGAGTAGTGCAAATGATGTCTACTGGGTTGAAGGATTAAAACACAGTCTTTTGAGTGTCGCACAATTCAATGACAGAGGTTATCCATTGGATTTTAAGAATGGTATGTGCAAAATAAATGGGAGCAAAGGTGAACTGATTGCAACCGGCAAGCAAACTAAAGGTAACTTGTTTCACCTGAATCCTAAAGAACAATTATTTAATTGCTAAGATAGATGATAGATGTCTTTGGCATAAGAGATTTTGTCATATAAATTTTGATAACATTGTCAAAGTGAGCAAGTCCAAGTCTGTGAGAGATTTTCTATAATTGGACAAACCAGTTAATGTTCTGTGTAAGGAATGTCAGTTGGGAAAGATGACAACCTCAACTTTCAAGAGCAAGTCCTTCTTAGTAGAACACTTGTTAGATCTGGTTCATACAGATCTCTGTGGACCCCTAAGGACTAAAAGCATTCAAGGTGATAGATATTTTATGATCTTCACTGATGATTGTTAAAGGATGATGTGGGTCACATTGTTGAAGGATAAGTCAGAGGCTTTTGGTAAGTTCAAGGCATTTAGGGCCTTAGCAGAGAAGGAAAGTTTCATGAAGATAAAGTGTCTGAGGATGGATCAAGGTGATGAATTTACTTCAAAGGAATTCACTAGGTATTGTGAAGAAAATGACATCAAAAGGCAGCTTTCTAAACCGAGGAAAACATAGCAGAATGGTATTGCAGAGAGGAACAGCCAATCAGTTGTTGAGGCTACTAGAATGATGTTTTGATTAAGTAAAAATATGTTTTTGAAAGGAACCAAAACCTTTTACATAGTAGGAAAAAGATAAAGCATTAGAGCTGAAAAGAACTGTGCCTGATCACTCCATCAAAAAAACTGATCCCACCCAAACCAAAAAGGGATCACAAAACACATAACACAAAGATCCGCATAAAGACAGCAAAAAGAAAGCAAAAGGACAGCACAAAGACAAAGAAAGAGACCGAGACAGCTAGATATTTTTCATAATATCTTCTCCATGAACCACCATATGCTTCATGTTGTTCGCAGAGGTCTTCAAATCATCCAGCTCTCATCCCTTGATGTCGCCGTGGTTCCTGGTGTTGACTCTAGTCCTCTTCTCATGAACTTTTCTATCCAACTAGTCCTTGTCACCCTCTTTATCTTTGATGTTATCAAATCTATTAATCATAATCTTCATATTGTCCACAAAGGCTTTAAGAATCTGGAAATTTTGTTCAGCTATCTTATTCACAGTTAGTTCCATCTTGTCGACTCTATTGCCCAGATTATTCATAGTAATTTCCAGCCCATTCGTCTCTTTATTTCCTTCCATTTTCTTAACCTTCTTTTCAGTTTCAAGAATTTTACTAACCATGTTTTCAATGGCTTCAGCATTGTTGATTGCCACCGTCAATTCTTTAACATTTTCAGAAAGAGGTTTGTCGCCTATCGTGGCTTTTTTGATAACATTCATATCATTCTTCAGGTTGCCGATGTCTTTCACCATTTTGTTGACTATATCACAAAATCCCTTAATACTCTCATTATCCCCAAGACAATCACTAGGTTTTCCCCTTTTATCCTCTTGGTCATCTTTCTGCAAACCTTGAGTATTCAAATCCTCATTACTACCCACAACTGAGATTTCATCCCCCTCCTTACCCTGCACATTGTCATTTTTTCCTCCTCTACCTCCTCATCAGAAGCTATCAAAATTTGATTTATATCTTTGTTAACTCCCCTACTAATGTTCTTCTTCCTCTGGGTTTTTTTTCCGGTCCCTTTACCTTTCTTGCTTTTGATGAATTTTCCATCGAAGGACTCTTCCTCAGAGTCAAAGATATCAGAATCAACCACTATCCTCTTTCTCTTCCCCTTATTCCTCCCCTTTTTTCTTAGCTCCTCCAACTCACCTTCAGTTTCCGAGTCGAAGTTGAAACCACTATCCTCACTTTTCGTTTCCTCATCCCTGGCATTTTTACCTCTAATTGGTTTATCAATGCATTTCCCTTTCAACAATTTATACACTAAAACCATAAGACCCTGATGAAGAGCATGGTCGCCCTTAGGATCTTTCTACATTTCTTTAATTGTGTGATCCATGGAACAAGCAAGATAATAGGGCAAGCTTACCTTTTCACCATGGCAAAAATGGTTGAGCAACACAAAATGGTGCTCGTAAGCTCTCGTAAATCTCCCATCCAATGTAATGTAGGTTATGGTAGAAAACAATACGAACCTCCATGGCCTACAGATGCGTTATGGGGAGTGATAGGAGTTTTTGACCTTCACCATTTTCTTCTTCTCATCATCCATGATAGGAAATCTGCCTGTTGCCTTATCAAAGACGCTATGATCTCTATAGAACTTAATGCCCTTAGTCGCCATCCCCGTGGCTTCTGCAATAATATCCTTATCCACTATCATCATCTGGGTGCCCACCAAAACTTTGCCACTCTTCCAATTCTTTATAAAGTGCTTAGTGATAGTTGGGTCTTTACCACTAAGCCTCTCCATAAACACACTTAAGCATCCCTCCTGTAGAATCTCCCAAACCTCTATGTTCTTCTTCCAATCAGAACATGAGGTTGGTTCAAACCTTTTTTTGTTCCCTCCCATATTTCATTCACAATCACTGAAATTCCTAATCTCTACTCTGATTTTTCTTCTTTGGTTTCTATTATTGCTCTGAAAAATAGCCCTGAATTCGTGCCCAGTTAATATGATAAGACACTTAAATAAATGCTCATCACCGCCAATGTAAGCCTTCATCAAAATAAGTGGGAGAAGCATTTAGGAATTATGATTGATGATGCCATGTTGCCTCATCTGGATACGGTCCAGATCGAACAAGGATTTCGCCTCACACACAAGTTTTCTCTCTCCATTAATAGTAATTATTTCCTCAGTTCGGCAGGCCAAGTTGGCTACCCAGTCAGCACACGAATTAGCTTCCATGTACACGTGTGTAAAAATACACATGTCAAAGGTGTCACTTATTTTCTTCGCTACTTTAATTGCATTGTTTATTGACCAAGAAGACGGGAACACCTTATTCAAACAGTTTATGATATTCAAAGAGTCACCTTCACACCAAACTCTGGTACAATTGGCTTCCTTTGCTAGCATCATCCCATGATAAGCCACCATAGCCTTAGCAACATGATTAGTTTGATTTCCAATAGGTATACATTTAATAATTTTGCATTTTCCCCATTCATCCCTTAAAACCACTCCACAACCTGCATTACCAGGGTTACCCTTTGAAGTGCCATCAAAGTTGATTTTCATCCAACCATGGGGAGGACATTCCCATTTCACACCTTCTCTAGGATTAGTCTGAAAGAAGTCTCTTCCCTTTAATCTCTAGGTTTTGAAGATTATATGGTCATCCTTATCTTGGGGATTAGCAATTCCAACTATGATAATAATATTTTCCACTATATTTCGTTTGATTTTCTCAAAAACAATTTGGGCCTTAGAAACCTTCTCTTTGAACACTCTTTCATTTCTCTCTTTCCATATTCCCCAGCAGATATGGGGTAAATCCATTTTCCATAAAAAATTATAAACTTATTCCTTGAGGGATGGTGCCAAGGAGTTGCTCGAATGATGTTGTTTCAAGGAGGTGTAGCAAAAAAATTCTATAGAGAAGTTGTCAGTACAGTTGTCTACACTATGAACTGGATACTAGTAAAAAGAGGTAAGGACAAGACTCCTTGTGAGTACTTGTATGGTATATCACCTAATGTTAGTTATTTTAAGATATTTGGTAGTAAATTTTTTATTAAGAGAGGTGACTATGTCAGCAAGTTTAAGGCTAAGAGTGATGAAGGCATATTTCTCGGTTACTCCACCAAGAGTAAGGCCTACAAATATTACAACAACCAAACTCAAAGAATCATTGAAAGTGTTGATGTTCGATTCGATGAGAATCCTGAAGTCTCAAGGGAAACCAGTGTGGAGAAAAAGGAAGAAGATCCTTGCATTCTATTTTTGGAGCCCGAACCGGTGAAACCTGAAACTGGTAAGGAGAATGTTGATGTGCAAGTCCAACCAGAACAGGTTGAATTAGAATCTGATGATGATAATGAAGAAGAACCTGAAGATAATGATCATTTTATTCTAAGGTATGTGAGACTCAATCATAATCCTGACCAAATTATTGGAGATAAAGATGTTGGAGTGCGAACCAGAAGAAGAATTAGAGAGAATTCTTGCATGATCTCCACTATTGAGCCTAGAACTTCTAAGGAAGCATTTGGCGATGATCATTGGATCAAAGCTATGGAGGAGCTAGATCAAATTGAGAAGAACAACACATGGCACCTAGTACCTAGACCAGTGAATAAGAATGTGATAGGTACTAAGTGGGTGTTCAGGAACAAACTAAATGAAGATGGAGTAGTAGTCCAAAACAAGGTTAGATTGGTTTGCAAAGGTTATGCACAGGAAGAAGGAGAAGACTATGGTGAGACTTTTGCACCAGTTTCTAGACTTCAAGGTGTCAGGACTTTACTTGCTTTTGCAGCACATAAGGGATTCAAAGTATATCAGATGGATGTGAAGTCAACATTTCTAAATGGAATATTGGAATAAGTGTACATTGAGCAGCCAAATTGTTATGATTTGACTAATGATAGAGATATGGTACGTAAACTGCACAAAGCACTATATGGTTTGAAGCAAGCACCGACAGCATGGTATGAGAGGCTACATTCACACCTGATGAAGATAGTTTTTTCAGAGAACCAGTGAAGACAACAATATATATCTCAAATCTGAAGGACATAAGATACTGGTGAGTGAAGTGTTTGTAGATGATATTATATTTTGAGTAAATGATGACATGAGAAATGACTTTGCAAATTAAATAAAAAATGAGTTTGAAATGTCTCTAGTCAGAGAGAGAAAAAATTTCATAGGCTTGCAAATTCAACAGATGAAGAGTGGTATTTTTATCACACAATCTAAGTATGTGAAAGAGGTGTTAAAGACATTTGGTATGAGTGACTGTAAACCAGTTGGGACACCAATGGTTACAGGTTGTAAACTGTCTAAGGAAGATGAAACCAAGTCTGTTGATCAAAAGGAGTACAGGTCAATGATAGGGAAGTTGCACTATGTTGTTCGTAGTAGATCGAATATAGCTCATGCAGTTGGTCTAGTTGCAAGATTTTAGAAAAATCCGAAAGAAACACATTTGATAGCAACCAAGAGAATATTCAGATATTTGAAAGGTACTATTGACTATGGTTTATGGTATCCATACGCAAGTAACTTTGATTTGAAGGTGTATTTAGATGCAGATTGGGCAGGTAATGTTGATGATAGAAAAAGAACAAGCGGTGGAGCTTTCTTTCTTGGAGGAAGGCTTGTATCTTGGAGTAGCAAGAAGTAGAGTTGCATATCTGAGTCTATAGCTGAAGCTGAGTATGTTGCAGCTTATCTGAATTGTACCCAGTCTATCTGGATGAAACACATTTTGGAGGGATTCAAGATGAAGTTTTTTGAGTCGGTAAAGATCTTATGCGACAACACCACTGCCATAAGGGTGATGCATGCTAGGACCAAGTATATTGAATTGAAGTATCATTTCTTGATAGAAAAAGTGCAGAGTAAAGATGTGATATTGGAGCATGTTTCTACCAAGGAGAAGCTTGCAAATATCTTTAATAAACCTCTTCCTAAGACTACTTTTGAGTATCTTAGAGGTCAACTAGGGGTTGTACCCCTTCATGAGGTCAATTAAGCATGAAGTAGGAATACATTAGTCTTGGAGCTACTTGCAGAATTTTGCAGTTGGATTGGTGTAGAGTGGAGTTATTCCACAGGGGGAGCATCAAATTGCAGGTTGATGATGTTGAACAGTGAAGTTTAACATTGCATGTTTTACTTTCACTTTGGCATTGATGTCAAAGGGGGAGAAGAACTATAAGACTATGAGGAGTATTGTATGATTGTGGTAAAATGTAAACCAAGATTCCTATACACATCATCACAATCAAGGGTATTGATATTTGTATTGCCATCAATGCCAAAGGAGGAGATTGTTGGCATTTTGCTTGAAGATTCCATTAATGATATGTTATGTTGTCATTGATGTCAATAAACTAGTTATGATGTTGTTATGATATTGTAATGATGTTGTTAATATTGTATTGCAAATCGGTAGGAGGAGCTAGCAAAGGGTAATGCAACTGGTAGGAGAGTTTGTATTGGAAACCAGTATTACTTATGTTGTGGAGAGTTGAACCGGTAACCCTACCTGTAGAAGATGTGCAAACCCTAACCAATGAAGTTGAAGCAGATTATGATCAAATGGTGAACGACAAAGATTATGACATGTATGCATTTTGATTGATGAATGTTTTAAATGTTTCTTGGTGCATAGAGACAACGGTTTTTGTCTTGGGAATGAGCAAGTTCATTTCATCTAATGCAAACCGTGTGATGAGTTACAGAGCTCAATGAAGCGGTAATCAAGGAGTGGTCAAGAATATCTTGAGCGATGTGCATTGATTTCTACGTTATTTGATATGTAATCCAATGGTCATACTTGAACCAATTTGTTTGTAATCTCTATGAGATGATTAGGTTTGTGATGTGTTACCGACCTGATGATTTGTTTATACGGTCGATGAGTTGTTTTGTTTGAGCGTTGGCAAACTTGTAGTTAAGAGTGAGAGAGTGGTTGTCGAACCTGATAATGTATCTGTAAGTATGTGTAATGGCAGATAGGAGCATGAAAAGGATATGAACAAGCAAGTGTAGTGCTATTCAAATAGATCACAAAACCCCTGTTGTTTTCTAACAATTACAGCAGTTAAATCCCCTAACCAGGTAAGCTCTAACAAGCTTCTTTATTCAAATCCTCTAACCAAGTGATCCATTAGATTGGATTATAAATCCTCCACTGAGGTTACTCCTAACAGGGTATTGCTTTTAATAGGGCATTATAGTCAATCCCTTAACCGGGTGGTCCCTAATAGGATTTGTTCTTAATAGGACTTTTTTGTAAATCTTTAATAGGCTAGGCTCCTAACAGGGCGAACTTCAGAAGAGTTCATAATACTTATGGGTATTCATCCCCACCGTGGTTTTTCCCATTTGGGTTTCCACATCAAAAATATTGTCAAGTGGTGAATGTTTTTGTAGTTATGTTTATTATTGAATTGCTTAACTGCTAAATCCACTTTGATATGTTCTGACAACCGGCAGCAAACTAAAACATGTTTTAACTATTGTCAGTAAAGTATTTGAAGGGTCAAGATAAAAGGTTTTGTGAAGTTTCAAGTTGTTTTACTATTAATCTGTTATAACAATCAACCGGTTAATCTTGTCAATATTATTGCATTTGAGGTTCAACCAGTCAGTCTAGTGTATGTCATGAGAGGTTGATTTTAAGTTTGGTGAAAGTGTATCAAATTTTTTATTTATTGGTTCAACCCCCCCCTCTCTCAGTAGTTGACCGGATCCTTATTCTTGCATCATACCATCAAACACATCCATACTGTATTGAGATTCTAAACTATTTGTTGAACTTTACAACAAACTTTTCCACCTCCGCCCGATTTCCATCACCCATCGTGTAACTTTTCTAATCTGTATTGTTTTTGTACACTTTCATTTTCATAAATATTGTATTTCTTCTTGGCTATTAGTTGTTGGGCAAGCACTTGTCTTTGAACATTATTCTACAACGAAAGGTTTTCTTATAGTTTTTCTCAATTTTCTCCTTCACGATAGAAATAATCCAAAAGTCAAAATTCGAAATGCACTTTTTTAGAAGTGTAAAAGACAAAACAATCCACTCAAACAATATTATCTAAATGATATAATAAATAATTCACATCTTTTATTGATATATAATATACTATTTTTGTGATAGAGAAATATATATCTAAAATATATATCATTAATTATGACTAGCTAATGAGTCATTAGATTGGATCATTACAATCCTCCCACTAAAACATATTTTTACTATTACACCCAATAAACATAACCTTATAACATATACGATGAAATAATTTCATTTGAATTTATCTTAAAAAGTCACACAATGCATCTACATCAGTTGGGACAGTCCACTTCCATTTATAATCGTTTTTTTTTACTATGAGATATGCACACTCCAAACGTTGTCCTAAAAATTAGGGTGAGGTTGCAAATCTCTATCACATCCATCAAAGTAGATTACCTTGGACAATGAGGTAAACAGTGCATTTACATGAAGTGGGACAGACCATTCTCATTCGTTGTCTACAAGAAATATGACTGAAAATGCACCTCCCATTCCCCTGCCCTGCAAAATCCCCATGGCCCCACTTGAAGGAAAAAAGAAAATACTGCTTCAGTTGACCAAATTCCTGGTGCCCGATTGGAAAAAGACAACACTAACTATTAGTGGGTGGCCATGGACCTTATAAATAAACGATGGTCTTTGTGTCGTACCATGTTCATCATGGTTCAGAGCACGCCTGCACAGTAATTTAATGATAAAGAGTTGTTTGATAACTCTCATATACCTATGCTTGCACAGTACTTCAGTTGAATTTCATTGGTATGTATTGGCATACTATATACAATGAACAGTGGTGTGTACAAATATATGTATACCTTCTTTTAGTTTAGTTAGTGTATGTTTCAGATAACATTCAATGATTCATCATCAAAATATTGAAATATCATTTAAACAAATTTGCAGTCGCAGATTTAAGTGAATATCCTCACAACTGTTTTGACGTAGAAAAATAGTAGCATACTGTCTATCCAGACGCCAGAATGCATCTTGATCATATTTATGAATTAGTTAAAAATCAGAATACTACATTATTTTTTGTATTTTCACTTAAATAATGAATACAATCAAATGGTATATCCTGATATTTGAATAGATATCACTCTAATTGAGATGCTTACGTAGATATAAAGTAATCGCTTACATGTGATACGTTTTGTCTATGGTTTTACGTCATAGTGAGCTAAGCATAGAATTATAGATACCCACTACAGAAAATGTCAAGAAACCCTAAAAGCAGATGCTGAGAATGCTTAAAATAAGTGACGTCTCAGATTGAAATAATGAAGAGAAGAAATCTTTTATAGGCATTTATTAGTCACACTGAAACAAAATCAGTGGGGGAAACAAGGTAAAGATTGGAATTCGCCTTGACGTGATGTTTATTATTCATTGGTTTAAGGAGGGCAATTTTAATCACTACTTTCTTGAAATTATTCAATAGAAAGGAACAATAATAGAGGGCACTGCATTTTCATTTAAGTTAAAAGTTCCAGGATAGAAAAGTAATTGCATCCAGTTATCCTGATATGGACTTGTGTATTGATTATATTTTGGATTCTTATTCACGTCATCATTGTGGTGCCCTGAAACAGTCAACGATGCTCTTGTTGTGGCTCACCATGAACAGTATCATTGTCATATATTTATAAAAGGAAAAACTGTGAGTCCACCATTATTGTCACCTTTGAAGGAGTGTTATTATTACATTGAATTTGCCAACAAGTTGAAATGACTTGGATTTGCTCCCATCTATACCTTTCAATACCTAAATGATTAGGCATAATTGAATCTAAAAAATCAGGGGTGCTCGTTTAAAGAGGAATATGGAATAGATTATAAAAGTATTCTTTAATAAAGGATTTTAGTGTAATTAGTGGAGTTCAATTGGTGATTATGATCATATGCTTTTCTATCATACATTAAATTCTAAATTTTTTTGATAGTGGGATTGAACCGAATTTAACTTTGAAAGTATGATTGGACTAAATTTGACTTTAAGGGTGACTTTCACGATTATTTCTATTTCTTCATTAACAAACAAAATTGTCTATTAATAAATTGTATGTATTAGACAGCTAGTTAGATATTTTAGAACTATAAAGATTACAAAAGAAATTTAACTAGCTAAAAACAAGTTATCAATCACTTAGGATTTGACAAATGTTCGAAGTACTTTCATCTGTCAAAGAAAAATTTACTACTCTTTGAACTCAAATAATAAGTACTATTACGAGATTTTTTAATATAAATTTCAAATCTTTTAACATGATATTTTCATTCACGCTAGGCATAAAGTGCATACCTTATTGTTTTAGACCTTCATTTTATAGCATTTTCCACACGTGCCATAAATGTATAATTGTAACATATAATTCAAGACCTATTTGGTGTAGAATCTAACTATCATTCAAAATTTATTAGTCATTTATTATTTCTTACCACCTATAGCCTTCCACCATACAATCCACAATACTTTACTACCTTAGATTGTATCATGTAGCATAATCTAGTTTATGAATTTGGTTGCATCCATCCCATCCAAATTCAAATTCGTCTTTTTTGTGCTCAAAAGTCAACCCTTTACAAGCTAGTCATTATCTCATCATCTTGCAATTTACATTATTCACATAGACAATTATGGACATTATAAACATTTATTAGTTCATTTATGATGCAAGAGAATCATAGGCCTATGAGTGATCATTCATCAATCAATTCTCTTATTAGTAGCTTTTTTCCAATTATTTTGGTATGTCATAGTTTGATTTGGTTGACATTGTCTTTAGTGGGAACTTGGACCAACAAATTAGAACCATCTATTTAGAATTTCATATTGATCAAAATACTTTGTGGTTTCACTCATAACAATACCATAACGTTACATTTTTGTTTAATTTTATATGGAAAGTTGACTATGGCATGCTAGCCAAGAGAGGTATTAAAGATATGAACCAAGATTTAGAATCTTTGTACCAATACTAATCATTTGAGAGGCCTTATTGGATCAATGAAATGCCATGTTTACCACCACATTAATTTTGGAATGGTATTTCTCACTCTAGGCTCATCTAGAAACATTTACATCAAGTATTCACAATATAAGGAGGTTTCAATCATTGTACACAAATAAAAAACAGAAAGGACTAATCAAAGGACTAAAAAGTATCCAAGTAATCTCAATGTAAAGAGAGGAAAGTGAGGTTGTATTAAGTGAGGAAGTTCTTGATTCACTATTGGCACATATTGAGTAATGGACAATCTATATATTGAATTATGTAAGATTTGGTTTTGAAAGTAGTCACCCAAGATCTAGAGGCCTAATGGAAAGCAGAAGAACAAGAGAGAGACAAAGTGACAAGAATAAACTATATTCTCATACATTATGCAATAGAATCAATGGAATATATGAAAGTACATAAGGGACCCCTTGGTTATATAGTCCAAGGTGAAACATAGGAGTGCATAAGATTATGACAAATATCATAATCTTATGGAAAATGTCATAAGCTTATGACATGATAAACAAAGTGAAAACTTATCACCACTAAAGTGGAATGGTGATAGTGTGATAACACCATTAAAGGTGGAAGCTCCACTTAAGGTGGATAAGTGATAGCATGACAAAATCTCTAATGGTGGACATATAAAGTGGAATGTAATAACATGATAATACCAACTAAAGTGGGAATGCTCCAGAAATCTCCTATGTGGTCGCTAAATAAGCTTAAGTGAAACATGTAATTAGAACCTAGATTAAGAACTCACAAGGTACAACACCTTAATTACACCAACAACCCCCTTAAATGCAACTTAGAGAGAATGTACACAAAAGAAAACAATGCAAGATGGGTCCCAACAACTAGGCCATGTTAGGTACCCATATACAAATATAATGCAATCTTTCATAAATGGATAAAAGGAGAAAACTCGATGGGAAAAACTCTTCCCCAAAAGAGATGAAGATACAAAATACTCTCAAAGAATAATGAGAAGGACAAAAAACCCATGTGAGGAAAAAGTCCCCCCATGTAAGAGAGAAGAAGAGAGACCATGTAGCCCTCCCTCAATGTAGAATCTCCTGCAAAGCTATGAAATTTGTTGATGAAGAAATGATGATGAATCTCTCATTGCAACATGAAAAAAGATCAAAATCAAGGAGAATCATGTGTGAGCATCAACTGGATACTCTCAAACTTTGTCTTGGTATAAACTAATCTCAACTTGAAACTATTGGCAATAATGTAGCAAACTGAGAGTGGGGGTGAATCAGTTTGCTCACAAACTTAACACAACTCAAACACAATTTTAGATCTGATAATTAACAATGAAAGCATAAATAAACACCACATCAATAACACACATAACGCCAAGATTTTTTGACATGGAAAACTTGGTTAAGGGAAAAAAAAAAACCCACGGTGGGAACCTACCCACAATGAGATGATACCTAGTTAGAAGTAAATGAAATATTACAATGGGGAATGTGCATGCATTTAGAAGCACTACCTAGAGCTCACTGCTCAAATCACAAAACAAGAAGGGCTATAACCCTGGGAAAGATTCATTGTCTTACAAAAACATTTGGATTACATCCAGAATATCGTGAATTGATAAGATAGAATCTCCTCATGTTTGGTTACAATTCTGGTTAAGCACAGTTTGATTTGCTCTGCCACACTTCTTCACACTTCCAAAGGATCCGAACACTTGCTCGCACACTTATCTGACCACACACATTCGGATGTATACTCGCAAATAGCACACAGATACATCTCTCACATGATTATTACATATATTTATACAAATCATCAACCTATATTTCAAGGTCAACTCAACACTCATCACAAATTACAAGAATATAACCACACATGCTACCATATTACATGCAGACCAAAACAATGTCAACTAAGACATAGTATGAACCAAAATCAACATTGCAAACATGAAACACCTCCAATAATTATGCCTCGATCATCCGCAACACACTACAATCATGAATGTCGCATAACATGAATATGAACAACACTCCATATCAAGAAAATGATCAATAACGTGCACAACGATCAAAGCAGACCATCAACACGAATAGGAAATGATCTAGAAACATCCACAAGCATCATGAATTTCCACGGCAACAACTACAACATCACCACTTACTAGAATCTTCATCAACATTATACTGAACCTCAAGAAAACTCACTGAAATGATTGTAAAACTGAAAGATTCACTTGCGGACCTCCAAATCACAAACCATGTTGGGTGAATATTTTGTCACTAGTGTACCAATGACAAAATATATATTTCACACACAGCTATGATAAGACAATGTTTTTCCTCTCATTAAGGGGAGGTTCCCTATTGGAATTTTTGGTATTACAACAACTTATGCAAAACAAAAATTCGGGTGTAATCTTAGGGCATGTAATTCTCTTTTTTCAGAATTAATGTATTCTCCCTTCACTTGGTGATATTTCTTACAACTAAATAAACTTAACCACTAAATTAAACTTCTTGACAAAGATACAAAGATATTCAATATTTAGACAACCTTGTAGGCCCAAAGTCTTACGTAAGTACAACTACTTAAATCACCACTATTTCAACTTAAATCTCAACTTTTAGCTCAAAGTCTCCAAGATGTGATCAAAGATTCCTAAAACTACAAGTAATTTGCAGCAATACAAAGCTTCCTACACAATTACTTAATTATCAGAAGATTTCCCAAATATGTAGATAGCACAAAGTCTATTTCCACAATTAGAAAGCTCTTTCATAAACTTTCACAATTTCACCAAAAGATACAAGGCATAAGGAATGATTAGGAGAACTAAACATAAGAATGATTCCAATCACAATCACAATCTTCTGTCCAACACAAAGTTTGGAAACTAACGAATTGCTATCTTTATTTCCTTGAATCAACTTTTACATCAAAAGCACAAAGTCTTAATTGAGATAAAAATTTGGCAGAGTTTTGCTAAGCATAAAAAAGATAAGTATTTACAAATGAGGGTCCTCCTTATATAGGAAAAGAGTGGAGAAAAATGTGGGCACGGTTGACTAATTCAACTGCACAGTCCCACTTGACTACAACTTATGCATAAAGAAAATGTGCAGCTGCAAGAAAAATTGCAGCGCCTAAAGATGCAACTACATGAAAAGATAGTGTCAATGAGATACTTTATTCTACTTTCTCCTCCTCATTGCATTTTTGAAATTCTTCAAACCAATCCAAAGCAGCTTGCATCTTAGCTTTGTCTGACATCGTATCAGCAATCTCATTAGTGCATCATATTTTCTTTGTCAATTTGTTGGGAGAGGGCTCGAGCATTTCAACATGGATCATTAGTGTTTTGAAAACGATCACCATCGAACGAGAAAACTTCATCGATCGGAACAAGAAACAGGAGTCAAAAATGACTTAGGGAAAAACTAGGAAAAACTTGCAAGTCGGACTTTAAAGTCTGATCTGCAAGTTCAAACAAACATCATACGCAGGTTAGACTTTAAAGTCTGACCTGCAAGGGAAAAACTTAACAAGCAGCTGCATGTCAGACTTTAAAGTCCGATATGTAGCCTGGGAAGGAAACTCAATATTCACACATCGGATCAATCATGATTGCATATCGGACTTTAAAGTCTGATATGCAAGAAGGGCATAACAACTTTGCAAGTCGGAGAAAAAACTCCAACCTACACTCTGCATCAAACAAAATACATGTCGAACTTTAAAGTCTGACTTGTTGTAAAGCAGAAAATCGAACCCTAGGTGTTCCCCCCACTCCAAGGAGAGAGAAAGGAGGTCACTAGGATTGACGGTTTTCACTTAGGAGAGACTTTACATTCAAAAGAGGGGTTGAAACTCACAAGATCCAATCCCACACAATGCAAGATTGAATTCTAAATGAGTTTCAAGGGTTGAGACAGCAAGGATACCCTCTTTTGTAAAGAATGTAGATAGAAGGATTGAACTAGGAGTGTATGTAAAAGTAGGAAAGATTCGCTTGTAGATGGAGATAGAGACACGGGATAAAACTACGGACCTGAAATTAGCAATAAAATGTCGAGACGATGTTGTCCTGCAAGTTTGAGCGAAAGTTGATGGGACGATGGCGCCCAGAGTGCACACGGTCCTCCGAAAAATCCGCAAAACGAAGGGGGATCTGTTCGTCTCTATACAAGGATTCCAGATCTTCAATTACAGCCGCGTACCTGCAACCTACACATAGAAAAGAGAGGACGATTGGGGGGTTAGGGATTAGGGGTTTGCCTTCAGGTCAAACCCCGGTTTTGGAATTAACCAAGAAATGAGAATGTTGTAAATGTAAATGTTTGTAATGTAATCAAGTACTGATACCTTGTTGTAAGAATGTTTGTATTCTTACATGCAAAGGTGTAATTTGTATGTTGTATGTTGTGGGTGATCTCCTCTTCAATGGTTGAATCCTTGTCTTGAATGCAACACCTAGCCTTGAATGGAGACCTAGAATGCTCAATTGCTTGCTTGAATGCTTGAATGTTTGAATGTTTGCCTATCGCTTCCGCCTCTTGCACACATATGTTTTTCCTCCTCTTTTCGTGAGGGGAAATGTAGTTTATATACTTGTTAATTAGGGTTAGGAGACTGATTTTTCTGACCTTAGGCCGACCTAAGAACATTATTTTCCAAATTGCAAAATTGAAGACCCGATGCCCAACAAGAGACCGGGCCCAAAATAGGGCTAGGGACCAGGGCACTGGGCACCATGGTCCCACCTCCTGGGACAGCAGGGTGCAAGGAGGATCAGGCCAAGGTGCAGAAAGATGCATTTTTTTGATGTCGTAAACAGGTTTCAAGGTCTCCATTCAGGTTCAACGTTGCGCTGCCATCGTGAAGACCCAAATGCAGTCGAAATTGCAAGTGTCGCAATTTTACGACGCTACACTTGCATCAAACAAAAACTGTAAGACTATGCACAGCGGACTTTAAAGTCCAACATGCAAAAACACAAACTAACTCCTTCCTACATGTCGGACTTTAAATTCTGACCTATAAGCTACAAAAGAAGCCTGATTGCAAGTCGGACTTTAAAGTCCGGCCTATCAATCACTTAACACAAGGGAAACTGGCACATCGAACTTTAAAGTTCGATATGCTGACATGACTCACTGAAGGTCCAACTTGTCAGTCAAAACATAGAAACTTTCTAACTTCTAAATGACCAAACATAAAGATAAAAAATGAAAAGCGACTAATCGATGAGGTTGATTAATCTTTCTTGAAGGACGTGAGGTACGAAACGGACCAGTTTCGTAGGGCTGCCTTACAATTTAGACCATGCTAAAATCGAAGACAACAACTGGCTCTAATTGGGGAACAAGCTTCACCACTTGAAGATTGTAGAATCCAGAACTCCAAGTGCCTATATCCATTGGGCTATAGAGTCAAGCGACAAAGACATAAATGACAAGAAGGATGATCTAACTAAAAATAAGACTCAAGCTTGCGCAACTACACTTATGGAAAAGAAAACTAACCTAAACTAAACTAACTGACAATTGAAACCTTCCTAAATGAAACCATTCACAGGATCTCCAAAATAGTTGCCTTTCTTCAGCAACTTGCAATGCCTTGCATGATCATAAGCAACTTTGTATAGATGGAGCATGAACAAGGGTACTAGAGTTCTTGATATGACACTCCTTGGAAAAGATGAACAAATCCACCTTCCTCTTGGGATGAATCATATGTGTTGCTACCCCAAAGTAGAGTTTTGAAACCAGACCACTCTTGTTTAGCTAAATATACTTTTTTGGCTTCTTTCTCAAGTATATCCTCATGATAACTCAATGATGAATGAATAGTACCAAACCGGTACTGAGAGGGGGGGGTGAATCAATATAGACAAAAACACAGTCTTAAACCGGTTTGACAAAAGATACTTAAAATGACTGATAAACAGTGATACCGGTTCAACACAGACTGCAACCGGTAAAGCCTAAAGTGTTAAATACAAACATTAATCGGTTGAACACTTAGCTTTTCACTAAATTTAAAGCAACACTATCATTTCACCCTTATGCATAAACAGGTAATCTAACATCAGATCTTCATAACCGTTAGTTCAATATGTTTTATAGACAGGCATAAAACACAGAACCAACATATGCTCAACAAGTAATAACAAAGCATCACAAGATAAAAACATTACACATGACACACATATTTTTCATGTGGAAACCCAACTAGGAAAAACCACGGTGGAGATGAATACCCACAAGTTGCTTTTGAACTCTTTTGAAGTCTGCTTTGTTAGGAGCCTTGTCCGGTTAAAGACATTACAATAGCTTCTGCTAGGAACCGATCCTGTTAGGGATCACCCGGTTAAGGGATGGCTATAACACCCGGTTAAGGGTTAAACCTGGTAGGGTTACCTTGTTAGAGGATTTCAAGAACTCAATAGCTAAAGGATCTCCAGAGCTCTATAGCTTCTCAGAACTCATTAACTTTGAGTTACCCTATTAAGGGATTTGAATCAAGCCGGTTAAAACTTACCCTGCTAGGGGATTTTGCATCAAGCCCAGTTAAGGCTACCCTGTTAACGGATTTCACAACTGTTGAAGTGGTTAGAGATCAATGGGAATTACAATGATCTGTTAACAGCACTCAATGCTAATGCAGATCCATTTTGGATCCTCTTCTCCTTCTGCACATTCACTTTGCAGGTACCTCTTCTCTCCTTTGGTCTGGCAAGAATCACATATCACTTCCCTTGGATACACATTTACAACTTTTGCCAACAACCTTAGAAAGAAACACAACATCGACCTTATAGGAAACAGACATGCCGATAGCAAAAACCCTAAACCCTAAACCTGTTAGGTTAAGCAATTCAAGCGGTTCAATCCTGACCGTTGAATCATACTGCATTAAATGCAACAATCTTGAATCAATCTCAAGACATTCTCCATCATCCATTTTCCACCGATTTCATGGTGGCTGATAACCCATCACGCGTTATCATCGTTTGACAGACTTCGCACATTCCCGAGGTAGATAGGAATAGTCTTCTGCATGCAAGATCCTTCACGCGCACAGAGCTTATGTGGCAACATGATCTGTTCTCCATTATACTGCTAACTCATCACACAAAGATCATCGATTGAGTCACACAGGCTTGAGGTACTCCAATCGGAAATCCTGAAGTGGAAACTACCTACCAACTGGTAGTAACACAATGCTTCCATGTGTCGGTTCCCATAACTGCATGCCAGTTCATCTTGAACAAATATGTCGCTTCACTTTGGCATATAAACTAGTTCATACATATGCCGGTTGCTCTCTCTTTTCACCTATCACATGTGCCGGTTCACACCATGTCACATATTGTCATCAATGACAACATGCAATATCACATAATGCCAACACCTCGAGCTCATGTACAAGTGGGACCTCTGACTTTCCATTAGCCTCCAACCAAGCAAGGTGTCTGATTGGACATCCTCTTGATCGTACAAAGACTAAATCCTTCTTACTAGCTACAACTTGAACAGCTAGTTTTTCAACCATAACAACCTCATGCTGAACGGAATGATCTTCTTCATGTGATTCAAATGAAAACATGCTTGCATTGTATTCCTTAGTAGGTTGTTCACAAAATTTTGATTGGAGAGAATTGTCAAAAAGACTTGAACAAAACTCTTCTATAGTGCTCATGAAAAGATCTTCATCAAGTTCTAGGGTAGGTCTCTTAAGCAAGATATGTCCAAGTTCATGACCTTGGAGCATGAAAGCCATAATCAGTTAGCATTCCTAATGGATGATGATATTGAAAAGAAAACTTTACAATATCTTGTACTCTAAAGGTGTTATAAAATCTTCCAAACTATTATAGATGGACCATTACCTAGTTCACAACCATGACCTCTTGTGGTGGGGTCCCTTCCATACAGGATTGTAGGAACTTAGTGGCATCAACAAGAGTTCTCATTTTTTGTTAAGTGTCATAATGGTCTTGAGAGCATATGGCATAATAATGATATCTAAAAATGCTTGTGTTGGAAGATTTTGTTACATGTAGAACTATTGAGGTGTTAGAGCTCTAAAATGCTTTAGGATAGCATTGACGATGTAATTAGAAGACATGTTAAAGCATTTGAAAACTCATTCATCCTCATATAACCTATAGTGTCCTAAATTATACTCACTTATATTTGTTTACTCACCTAGGCCTCACTTTGGCGTTTTGGCTTCTAATGCCTAATTGCAGTGTTGATTCTACTCACACCCATTCCAAACCTACATTTTCATCATTTGCCCAATTCCTCCCCCATTTTGGAGTCCTGATTTTCAGGACCAAGGTGGCCCACGCCATGGTCCTAAATCAAGACCAAGGTGTACCACACCCTAGTCCTCTTAATCAAGCTCTAAATTGGGCCTCACAACGATCATCACAAATGAGCGAGAAATTTGATCCCATGTCGACCTGTTCCGGAAATTCAATTTGATTTTTGGACAAACAACTACTAAAAACCTAACATTTTCAAGAGGTAAATTTATAATCCTAATTCAATTCAATTCAAGTGAGGAAGCAATTAGTCATTCATCGAGCATTGGAGCTGAAGTGAAGTCAAGTTCAAGTATTGAAGATGGCATCCATGATCAATATTTTATAAAGACATCCTATATGAAAACCTAAAAGCTTTGTGTGAAGGTCAAACAAAACTTCATCAAGCTATACATTGTTGTTTCAAGCATTTTCAACCTTTCCCTCAAAAGGAAAGTATGTCATTACAGTCTTTCATTACATTTATCAATTCAATTTTGCAGTTAATTCCAAAATCGACGTTTGACCTATGGCAAACCCCTATTCCCAACATCTTTTGCTCTCTTTATGTGTGCAAAAAACAAGTGCAGGAGTTGTACTTAGGAAATTTAGCAATATCGACAATGACAAACAAGTTCAACTTTCGATGGCGAAAAATTCAAAGGACCAAGGTGACTTAGTGTTACTTGGTCCCGAGAAATTAGATTGAACTTCCAAGAACAAGTTCTAATCATCTTCTTTTGCCCATACTTGGTTGAGACTCCATTGGACATTTGTAGCTTACTATTTTTATCAATTGACCTCAATATTTCATGGTTTTGTCCTAATTTCACAAATACATTACAAATTCAACTTAGAAAGAGGGCAATCAACTCGAACCAGTTGAATCCAATTAGAATCCCAATCTCTTTCCCATTAGGATTGAGCCTAGATTTATTGGGTTCAACCCTTTTTCAATGTAATTGGGTTAATTGGGTTATTTAGTGGATCTACTTGGTAAAACCCTAATTTTTTCCCCACATTACATAACCATTATAAAATGGTTGATTTGCTAATGTGCTATCACTTATTGCTACAAAATAAAATTGATTATAGGTTAACTTGTATAGGGTTAACATAACTTTATTCTCAACTATCAAATTTCTTTCATGGTGGGACATATGAGATTGTTTTCTTTAAGAAAAGTTGATTTCATTAAAATTGTGACGAAAAAGATCTTATATTGAGATAAATAGTTTGAATATTATCACATGCCTAAGGAACAAAATCTCTTTGACAAACCAAAATTACATTAACCGTTCATTTTACTTCCAATAAATTCCCCTTATATTTACAACTAAATTAATTTTCGTCTCACTTGATCATGAACACTTAATCATAACTATCTATCATGAACATGTTTGCAAAACATGTTTGTTAGAGCATTTACAACTACAACATTTGATAAAATTCTTCTATTTTGTATTCCTTGATGGACATCAATACCCTGTTCCAAAGTTCCCATTTTGGTTTGGGCTGGGAGGCCATCAATACCCTGTTCCAAAGTTCCCATTTTGGTTTGGGCTGGGAGGATGCTGGCAATGGTTATAGACTCAAGCTTCACACCTGCCAATTATTTTGGGTTGCGAGTTTCTAAAGCCTTTTCAACAAATCCAATTTGCTAAAGCCCTGCAATCAAAGTATTGAGAGCATATTTCTTTTAAGGCATTCTATTAAACAGTCCACGTGCATTGTCTATGCTTCCACATTTTACATTTCTGCCATCATGGTATTCTGTTAAAACAATTATTGGAAGTTTTCTGTCAAACAGTTCACGTTCCATCTGTCTGCCAGGACAATTGCAGCTACAACGTCTAGTCAGAGTAGTTTAGCGTGCGTTGTTTAAGGGGAGTAGACATTCTAATTAATTTCTAAGTGACTTCTTCTAAATCTTCAAGAGTTCCATTTATGTAGATTCACAAAACTAGCCTAGTAAACTTTTATACTCTGTGCGGCAATACTTTATTAAAACGTTTACTTCTTTGTCAAGCGTAACTCATCACTATAGGAAAGCAGGAAATTACTTAATGTTTCAACGAAGAAACAAAATTGCACTCATTCATTCTATATTAAAAATCTTTTGTCAATGGGTCTTTAGTCTATTGGTAAAGTTGAATGGTTCTAAGTGAGCCCACCAATGATCAAATTTTGTTGAGTTCAAGATTCCAAGGATGAGGTATAATATATTTGGTCTCATGGAACACACTTTAATTGCATTCAAAGAGTGTAGTTTTTAGGATCAAAACTAATTTGAGAGCTTTTATGTTTGCATAGTAGTTTATGTGTATTAAAAAAATAAAAAAAAATTTAGAAAATTAAGAATTATTATTTGTATAATTTTATTTTTTATATATTTTATTGTTGTTTCAAATTATTTTTTATTTTATTTTTTTTTGTTTTAAATTTTGAATATATGAAATAAAGTCAATTTATATAGCTTAGGTAACATTTATTACCAAACTACTACATTTCCAAATTTACAAGGCTAAGAAGAGTATTCCTAGATTTCTTTCAAAACAAATGATCACATAGCTTAACCAAGCACTTTAAATGATGCCCTAAACATTATTTGTCACTAAGGCAATGTTCCCATGTGGTTGCTCAATTTTTTTACTTATTTCTAAATCTTAAAATTGGTATTAATAACATTAGTAATAATTTATGCACAATAAAAAATAGAAATTAAAAAAAATTTAAAAAGAGGGAAACATATTTGTGAAGCCACATGGCATTTTTGGCAATATGTAGTTCCCATCCTTAGACAAGGGTCCCATGGAAGGGGCTTAAGTTCTACTTTTAAGAAAGAGGCAATCCCATGGAAAAAATATAGCCCCTACCTTTTAGCCTTGAAAATCTAACTTAAAAAAAATTATATAAATTATTTACTACCAATTTACATAAATTTAAGAATTTAAACTTAAGTCAATCTCACTACAAAGTTTATGATATCCTTAAATTTAAGAATTGAAATTTTTAAGCTAAAGCATAAAAAAGAATTCTATTTTTTAGAAAGCCCAAAAATTGAAGCTCCTACTTTTGCAATTTTCTTTTTAGAACAAGTGCAAATGGATGGAACTAGAATTAGCCCCTACAACTTAAGGATGATCACCATGAATTTATTAAACTAACCACCATGAATTAATATTTATAAAACTATATCACCATGAATTTTTTATTTTTTTTTACTAAAGAAATAAAAAATTGTGAAATCACATGATACTTTTGACAATATATACCACTATTTATTTTATCCCAACTTATTTATAATTCTTAAATAACTATGTACTGAAATAACAAAATATTCTAAATTATGTTTCATCATACTTTTAATTTTACATTGACATAAAACACTCAAATATATACCACTATTTATTTTATCCCAACTTATTTACAATTCTTAAATAATAACTATGCACTGAAATAACAAAATATTCTAAATTATGTTTCATCGTACTTTTAATTTTACATTTACATGAAACATTTACATGAAACACTCGAACTAGCCTACTTAAATTTAAGTAGAAAACACAATAATACAAATGCAGAAAATGCACTTTATACAACTAGATGGAAACATGGGGTTAGACATGCCGGCAAGTGACTTCCTCTAAAAGTTAAAACATTCTGGTAAGTGACTTCCACTAAAATACTTCCTCTAAAAATTCAACGGTTCAACTTTCCTAGATTTTAAAAATTCCCGCTTAACAAATTTGAGCTACCGGGACCCCTGCTCAGGCTTCAACTGCACTTTTTGCTACCATGACCCCTGCTCAAGTACCTGCATAAGTTAGCAGATTTTAGAAAAGTCTCCGGTGTAAATTTTCAAAGAAAATTTGTTTAGCCTTCGTCAATTTTGACTGGCATTTACAAGTCTATTCTTTAAATTAAGCAGAGCCAACCGAAAAACAACCTTAAGACAGCCTACAATGGAAGATGATTGACTAATTCTACCGTCAAGAGAACTAAGACATTAAAGCTGAGTGTGTCTGTGAATCTGTGTGAGTGAGTGAGTGAGAGAGAGAGAGTGTGTGTGTGTGTGAGAGAGAGAGAGAGAGAAAACTAAGGCGTTAAAGCTGATCACTTCACTTTAAAAAGCTGACGATGATAAATAAATATTCCCACCGCGCCCCCTTTCAACATAAATCCAAGCTTTTAAAGAGATAAAACGAGACGAAACAAAAAGAAAAGATTCACACTAGGCAGATCTCATGACTTACCCCAAGCAAAACTAAACTGAATGCCATGGAACTGATCCACTCTTGGAAGAGTAACATTAACAAATACAGGGAAAAATTTTACTAAACAAACGTTCCGATACTACTTCAATAGGGTTTCAAAATTTCCAAGAAACAGATGGTGGTGTCTAAAGACACCAGATTATTAGATCAGCGGACAATTAAAGCTTAGCCGCCGAAACCGTAAAGAGTTCTGCCTTGCCTCTTCAAGGCATAAACAACGTCCATGGCTGTGACGGTCTTCCTGCGAGCATGCTCTGTATAGGTCACGGCATCTCTAATAACATTCTCAAGGAAGATCTTCAGAACACCTCGCGTCTCTTCGTAGATGAGACCGCTGATACGCTTCACGCCTCCTCGCCTTGCAAGCCGCCGAATGGCTGGTTTGGTGATGCCCTGGATATTATCTCGCAGCACCTTCCTGTGCCTTTTCGCACCTCCCTTCCCTAACCCCTTTCCTCCTTTCCCTCGTCCCGACATTTCTACAGAAGAAGATTCCACAAACAACTTTAGGTAACACGGAATGATAGGAATTGATACTCACCTGGTATTTTATACCCCCTCTAAAATTTGAATTCATTTCCCGCTCGACCAGTCTCAATCTCAACCGTTAAATCCATCGCTTATCCGTGGCGCGCTGTGCATCCAAACTTACACCGTGCGATTGCCATCCCGATACACGTTACCTATTTGTAATCGGTTGGTCTAGTGGAAAGAAAGTGGTGGCAAAATTGCTAAAAGGGGAATTTGTGGTAGTCACATTTAATAATATAATATATATTTGTAATCCGCTAGTTTAGTAGTAAAATTATTAAAAGGGAAATTTGTCGTAGTGATTTTTAAATTTCTTTGCAAAGGATGATAATACGATATGTGTAATTTGCTTGTTTAGTGGAAGATGTCAATATAGCCTTACGTTAATGTTTAAGGAATATAGAAACAAGGATACATATCTTCAAGGATACATATCTTCATCATTAAGGAGATATTTTTTAGGTAATAATGTACACAATTTCATGCTAAATAGGAATAACTCTTATAAGCAAGGAAAAGATAGTTGGAAAAGAGATATCTTCCAACAAGTGTAAAGGGGAAGAATAGGTCCTAAACAAGGAACACACATGTACTCACATTAATTATAATTATATGCAAGAAAGGACAGCAAGCTATGAAAAATGCAACTCACAAAGGAAAAGGCAATGTTTGGAATAAAAGAGAGATGATCGAAATGAAACATTGTTCTTGTCCCCAAAGCATAGAGACAATAATAAATAGACTATTATGTTGCTCACTAAGTATCATTGCACCTGAAATTGTACCACCACGAATGATAATGAAACGCCAATATGTAAGCCAACAATATCACATAGTGAGGAGCAACATAATAGGAACTCGAATGTTATTTGAAATGATAATGAGAAATATGTCATTCATTGTCACGTGTTACTTTTATGACACCTAAATCAACTTATTGTTGTATTTTAATTTGCAAAGCTTGACATTTGTTGGTAGAATGGCCATAGATTTGATGATACTTGCAAAAAGCATAATTTTCAAGATGTTGTCTACGTTTCTTTCTTCGTTTAGGCCAAAGAAGAGAAATTAAGTTGGCATGAAGAAGGTCAAACAAAACATTATCTTGTTGTGATGCCATATTGGAATGAGAAGACATGGATTCACTAGACAACAAGGGAGGAGATGTCGACAAAGGAGGATTTTGGAAACCTAAACTTTCTTTGGAAAAAGTTTGATGTAGATTTCTCGTGACTGTCAAAACTTTGTTGTGCACATCCTAAACCACGTCCATTGTATCCATGTGTATAATCAAATATAGGTGTTGAAATGTCTAGAGGAGAGGGTTCACTTTTAGTTTCAAGGTCTAAGGAGCCCCCATCGTTGTCAAGACATGTGTTAGGGAAAGTGGTTCCTTCAACGCTTTGTACCTAGATTAAGGGATATTATATCCATTAAAGCAAGATATACCCCAATTCTTTGTTAATGAAGCGTCATTGATAGGAAATTGTGTTGAAGGAATCATAGTGTGAAAGGGAGATATACATCCCACTTCATCATGAACAAAATCATAAGGATTAGGATCGGCTTTGATTGTGTGAATTTGATTGTTATATATGAATTTGATCAAGTGTGATGAAGTGTAGAAAGGACTACTTTCATAGCATGAATCCACAGTCTACCTAGAAGAAGGTTATAACTAAGATTGTTGGGCGTGACATGAATAGGAGTGGGTAAAGTCACAGGTCCTACTTTGATAGGTAATATGACTATACCAAGTGACTAAGAGTTCTACGAACATTATCAAAGCTACAAACACAAAGAGGATTGGGTTGAATAGAAGAATTATCTTGATTTATCTTTTTCTAATAAGTCAACATGACAAATGTTAAGTGGAAACCTCTTTTGTTTTGTTCATAAATGCGAGAAAGTGACCTTAAGGGGATCATCTCTATTTGTAACCTCTATAGAAGGCAATTCATCTTGTGAGAATGTAATCTATCATTTGGTTTGGAAGAAGGATGAGGAACCACCTTTTGTAAGGCTTACTAGATCAACCCATGGTATAAAGGCGAAGTTTGAATTAGATCCCAAAGGGATATCTTACTTAAAGTGGCATGAAGTTAATTGACAAGATTGGTTCCCTACCACCATGTTTCTTAGGGTGAGAGGGAGAAGAAATAAAAGTAAAAAGAACATTGGAGTCTCGCTTTGTGATAATAGCATTTTATTTGTGATAAATTTTGGGACCATATTTTTTCTCCAAAAGTCTTTCCATATCACTTCTTTCACATACATGTATTTTACAACTTTTAAGATATTTCTAAGAGGTCTCTTTGTTTTGTTAGTATTAAGTGTGAGTTGGTTAAGAGATTGAGTAGGATGTCGAGAAGAAATCTAGGTTTCTCATAATTAGAAACATGAATAGTATTGATTTGATTAAGCTCTTTGTTCTCCAAGGATTCATCTTTATAAGGGAGAGCATCAAGGAAAGTGCTAATTATTTCATACTCTCGCTTCATGTTGTCTTTATGGGTAGGACAAACTTGGGGAGAATGATTAGCAATGCCTTCATCTCGAGGAGAAATACCATGTAAGGAAGGTAAGGTGACATTAAGGAAGGTGTTGATGATATCATCCTCTTCCTCTAGGATATCCTTATGGGGGAGGAACATTTTAGGGGAAATATCAACGTCGATCTTCAAAACTTCATCCTTAGGAGGGAGGGTTATAAAAGAAGTGTTAATGATCTTTCTTTCGACTAAAGTGTCCTCGTGGGTGGGAGAATCCTTAGGAGAGGGAAAGAGTGAAACAAGGGAGGCTAAGCCACTATCACACCTATGAAATAAGTACATCACAGAGCTAACTAAATAGAAACAAAATGACAACAATATGTCTTTCCAAATGATAGCATATGCAAAATGTGTGATAAAAGGAGATAGAGATAAAAATAGGGTTTCACAAGTTAAGGTATGAAAACTAGGAAATGACCTATTTTGCAAACAAAACTTTGAAAGGGAGAATGAACCCAAGAGATCCAAACTCAATTCTATTAGGAAGAGGGTTGAATGCTAATTGAATTGGGTTCCCTTTTGCTTGATTGGAAGATGTAATTGACAAGATGTAAATTGAAAGTCAAATCTAGGATAAGAAGATGCATGCATGAACTTAGAATGTTATGATTGACTGATAACCCAATAGAGACTCTATAATAGGTACATAAATTGGTAGCAAATCTGATCATGCACCCGTGACAATGATTTGAAGTTGAATCTATGGGATGGGGACACCTAGAACGCCCTAGTCTTCTACTCTATAGCTTGGACTACTAAGAGATCAATATTCACCTAGGCTTGGACTACTATAGTGCATGAAACTATTAATGAAAGACCGGTTTATAGATTGAATCAATTCCACGGGAATGAAAATCCTAGATAATGTAATTGTTACCTAAATTTTTCTACAGCCAAATTTGGTGGCCTGTTACAGGGCTTATACATTGCACATCAAACGAAAGAAAGGTACACATTATATATATATATATATATATATATATATATAGAGAGAGAGAGAGAGATATATATATATATATATATATATATATATATATATATATATATATATATATATACTTCATCATTTATCAAAATCGATTATACAAATGAAGAATTATTTTCAAATGCAATGTATTTCAACAATGTACATCTTAAAACTACATTTGAGAGAATCTCTTTCATTTAATAAAATGTGTAAGGACCCACACAAGCTGTGGGTATGACTGATAAAGTGCAGCAAGTAGAATGATATACACATGTATAAACAGAAAGAAAGAGGAAGAGAGATTTGTCATTGCCTTTGAATGACGAACCGTTGGTTTGTTGAAGTTGCATCTTTGTTTCTTCATTCTCCTAGTGCTCCTAGAGTACCTACAAGAGTTGAAGAACAGATGTGTTAGAGCTCAGATCATTGTTCTTCTAACAATCTACTCATACACATATATATTAGACTACAAACGGAAAAAAATCAAATCAAATCAAGAAAGAGAACCAGAGAGATCAAAGTGACAAATCATCAAAAGCTTCATGAGCTTCTTATTTTTTCTAACTTATTTGTTCACTATGCAGGTATATGACAAGATTTCATTTCATGAATATCAAGTATGTGGGAAAATATGGGCTCCCACAAGGGTTGAGATCAACATACAAGTTATCACTCATAGGATGACACTAATCAGTTGTTAAACAAAGAACATAACAGTATCCTATTGGCATTATGAATGAATTGATTATGTGTTGCATTGATGTTTTGTCATTGATGTCAACACTAGCTGTTATGATTGATTTCCGATAGACAGGTTTTGGTTACCAATAGACGATCTAGTGTTACCGACAGAAGAGACTATCTATTGGACAGTTTCGACATGTTTGGATCAGTGAAGCATGTTTGATTTCATGTGTTATATGCTCCATGAGCATTTTTTGGTCAGTTGATATTGGCTTGGTAATCGGATGCTATCATACACTCTGGTAAACCCTTACCGACATTGGTTTAAGGCTTTACCGACAAAGCTTTCATTGAGGAATCGTGACAGGATGCATAATTGGTGTTGGTGCAGTTTGTTCATGGATTTCAGGATGTTGAAGATGTTCTTTGATTGTGCTTCAACTGCTTGAAGACATTGCTTTGGCGTGGTGGACCCAGAATAGGTATGGTACCTATCTAGGTTATGGACCGGTATCATGCTAACGTGTACTCTACACGTTATCGGGATGTTTCAGGAGGATTTATGGATTTGTTATTAAGTCAACATGGCATATCATTGTAATATGGAATTATGTAATGATCTTATTATCTTTTAGGTGGCCAACCTAATTGGTTTAGGCCTTAGGGTTTGTATAAATAAGAGGTAGAAACTCTTTGTAATGTATCATGGTTATGAAAAGGTCATGGTCAAGGAATGTAATTTGTGAATATTGTAATATCTTCTAGGCAGAGGAGTTGGTCAATCATTGGTGATTGGATTGGATTCAAAAGAGGATTTAGTCCTCCGACACTGAGCTGAATCGAGACTGTAATCAGGCATGGTAGATGCTATTTTTGGCAGTTCACTATCGTGGATTATTGTCCATTTATCTTGAGATGGTTGTAGCCTCTCTGTAGTCAGTGAGACTCTTTTGTAATGAGCAGTACGCTCTAGGCTGTGTGGTTTCCTGCATGTGCAAGCCCCTCATTGTATCACATACTTTCTACAGAAGTATCATCTGGTTGTGGGTAGGCTTCCCACTATGGTTTTTCCCTTTCTAGGTCTTCCATGTACAAATCATGGTGTTATGTGGTATGGTTTCTTTGCATTGATTATTTGGTTAATTGTTAAGTTGTATTGTTTAACGGTATCTGTTCCTACCAGCATTTGTATGTGCTTTACCGGTACATCTTGATTTGTTTAAGGTTGTATTATGGATTAAAAGTTATAATCTATTAACAACTGATTCACACCCCCCCCTCTCAGTTGTTCACTGGTTATCCTAACAATTGGTATCAGAGCTTTGGTCCTCTTTTGCAGAAGCTTAATTGCTTGAGGTAGATCCTATGGCAACTAACACTTCTAATCCACTGACAACTATTTTCAGAAGAGAACTCCCTAAGCTTGATGGAACAAATTATGGGATATGGAAAATTTGAATGGAGACTAATCTTAGATGTCTTGGCAAGGATATTTGTGAGATCACTAAGAAACGATACACACCTTATGATCTGACATCTAGCAATCCTGCTCCTGCAAACTTGGATAAGAATATTGAAAATGATTGTAGAGCTAGAGAAGCCCTCTTGTGTGCACTTACTGATCAACAGATCATGGGATTGACTAATAAATCATCGGCTAAGGTTATGTGGTACAAATTGCAAACTTTGAATGAAGGTGACCCTATTGTCAATATTGCTAAACTTGATGGTTACTGGGTAAGATATGAAAACTTGAAAATGGAAGATAATGAAATAATTATTGTATTTATGGAAAGAGTAAATGAGATTGTTATGGGAATTTAATGTTGTGGAGGATTTCTAAGTGAAGATGAAATAGTTTCCAAAGTATTGAGAGCCCTTCCACCGGCTTACAAGATGAAGGCAACTGCAATTAATGAGTTAAGAACAATTGCAAACACTTCAATTAACAGAGACATTTTGATTGGGAAATTATATTCTTTTGAGCTTGAATAATTTGGATCTTCTGGAGCTATAAAGTCTGAACCTATTTTTCATGCATCATCATCAACATCTATCGACAAAAGTGATTGGAGAGCCCTATATGCAAAATAATTGGAAGACACGAGGAAAGAAGATGAAGAACTTGAGCAACTTGAAGCCTTATTTGCTAGAAGAGTACCTAAAGGACCAACTAGAAGTAAGTATGAAGGAAAAGCACCTTTTAAATTTTTTGCATGTAATAAGATTGGTCATTTTGCATCTAGATGTCCCAAAAGGAATGCAAGGTTTGAGGAAAGAGTTAAGAAATCTTTTAAGCCTAACCATAACATATATATATTCAAGAAAAGTAAACAATGCTACATAGCAGATGAGGAAGGAGTAACTGATGACTCTAGAGATGAACCAATAGAAGACTCTACTAGTGGATCTAGCAATGGAAAAGAATGGGTGTTCTATGCTTTGAAGGAAGATGAACCAGAACCGGCTATCAAAAATGAAGAGAAGGCCCTAGCAACAAAAGTTGAAGATAAGGATGTATGGGTAATTGATAGTGGATGCTCACATCATATGACTGGAGATAAAGGGAAATTTTTGTCCCTGCAAGAATACAATGGCGGTCAAGTCAGATTTGGAGATGACAAGACATGTATGATCAAAAAGTATAATCTTTTGATTGTTGGTCAATTAGTTGATAAGGGTTTTCAACTTTAGTTTAAAGATAGAAAGTGCAAAATCATTAACAAGATTGGTTTGGAGATTACAATTGGTATTTAGACAAGAAGTAATATCTTCCACTTGAACACTGGTAATAAGACATGCTTAATTGCTCATATTGATGAGAGTTGGCTATGGCATAAGACGTTGTGTCATGTTAATTTTGATTGTATTGTTAAAGGATCAGTTCAACTAAGGCAGCAAGAGATATACCTAAGATTATGAAGCCTCATAATCTGATATGTAAGGAATGTCAATTGGGTAAGCAAGTTAGAAGTTATTTTAAAAGCATACATGATAAATATAATGATGTAATTGATTTGATTCACACTGACTTATGTGGTCCAGCAAGGACTAGAAGCTTTCAAGGTGATAGGTATTTCATGTTGATTATTGATGACTATTCTAAAATGATGTGGGTGACTTTTCTAAGGGAGAAGTCTAAAGCTTTTGAGAAATTCAAGATCTTTAAAGCGAAGGTTGAAACTAAAACTGGATTGAGAATCAAATGTCTAAGATCAGATCATGGCGGTTAGTTCACTTCTCATGAATTTAATAGTTATTGTGAGACAAATGGAATCAGGAGACAACTATCTACACCTAAGACTCCTCGACAAAATGGAGTAGTGGAAAGAAAGAACAAAACCATTTTGGATGCAGCTAGATATATGATGATGGAAGCCAAATCGCCTCATATCTATTGGAGAGGAGCAGCGCGTACAACAGTCTACACATTCAACAAAGTTCACATCAAAGGTGAAACCAGTAAGACCCCTTATGAACTATGGTTTGGACATACACCTACTGTTAAATATTTCAGAATTTTTGGAAGTAAATGCTATATTAAAAGAGATGAATCAATTGGAAAGTTTTATTCTAGATGTGATGAAGGGATATTTATTGGTTATTCAATTCAGAGTAAAGCATATAGATGTTATAACAAAAGATTGCATAAAAATATGGAGAGTGCTAACGTGAAAGTGGATGAACAATACAGAAATCATTATATATCATATGACAGGGAATCGGTAGTAGAAATGATCATAACTAAACCGACAATGCCTCAACCAATACAGGAAGCTGAGACAGTTACACCGGCACAATCAGAAAATTCAACTGTGACTGATGATCAGGGCAGTGAACCTAAAGTTCAAAAGACACCAAGGTATGTAAGATTAAATCATTTTGAAGATTAAATTATTGGAGATAGGAACAAGGGAGTTATGACAAGAAGAAAACTAGCAAATGAAGAGGTATGTCTTATTTATCGAGTTGAACCAGCAACTGTTATTGAAGCTTGTAAAGATAAACATTGGTTAAAGGCTATGAAAGATGAATTAGATCAGATAGAGAAAAATGAGACTTGGTCTTTAGTTCCCTGGCCTAAAAATAAGAATGTTATTGGAACTAAATGGGTTTTTAGGAATAAACTGAATGAGGATGGTCAAGTTGTAATAAACAAGGCTAGATTGGTTTGTAAAGGATATTCTCAAATGGAAGGAATTGATTATGGTGATACATTTGCATTTGTAGCTAGAATTGAAGTTGTTAGACTATTTATTGCCTATGCAGCGTATAAGAACTATAAGGTTTATCAAATGGATGTTAAATGTGCATTTTTTAATGGTGAGCTTGAGGAAGAAGTTTACATTGAGAACCTTGATAGATTTTCAGTGACAAATGATAAAGATATGGTTTGCAGATGGAAGAAAGCTTTATATTGTTTGAAACAGGCTCCTAGAGCTTGGTATGAAAGGTTGGATAAATATCTTTTCAAGCTTGGTTTTACTAAAGGTAGTGTTGATAGTAATTTATATTATAAGATCACTGACAATGATGTTTTGATTATTGAAGTATTTGTTGATGATATCATTTTTGGAGGAGATAAATTGTGCATGGAATTTGCTAACAACATGAAGAATGAATTTGAAATGTCCATGATTGGTGAGATAAAAAATTTCTTAGGTTTGCAGATTACTCAAATTGACAAAGACATTTTTATCTGTCAAACTAAGTGTTTGAGGGAATTGTTGAAGAATTTTGGTATGGAAAATTCTAAACCGGTAAGTACTCCTATGGCGACAAGTGAGAAACTATCTATCAAGGATACTTCTACACCGGTAAATCCGACAAGGTATAAGTGTATGATTGATGGTCTATTATATCTAACTCAGACTAGACCTGATATTATGAATGCAGTAAGTATTGTTTCAAGATATCAAATTAATCCTAAAGAAAATCATGAATGTATAGTAAAGAGGATATTTCGGTATTTGCAAGGAATAACAAAATATGGTTTATGGTATTCTAAAAATGATGATTTCACTTTATGTGCATATACTGACTTAGATTGGGCAATAGATACTGATGTCAGGAAGAGCACTTCTAGTGGAGCTTTCTTTCTTGGAAATAAACTGGTTTCATGGATAAGCAAAAAATAGTCATGTATTTCTTTATCTACTACAGAAGTTGAGTATGTTGCAGAAGTTGAGTATGTTGCAGCAACAACTAACTGCACTCAAGTCTTGTGGATGAAGTAAATGTTGAAGCATATAAGGGTAAATTGTAGTGAACAGGTAGTTATTTAATGTGATAATTGTGTAGCTATTGACATGTCTAAGAATATGGTATTTCACTCTAAGACTAAGCATATTTCAATAAAGTATAACTTTCTGAAGGACAAGGTAGAAGCAAAGGAAGTCAATTTGGTTTATGTGTACACTAAAGAACAAATTGCAGATATATTCACTAAACCATTATCTAAGGAATCATTTGAGTATTTGAGAGATAGGTTAGGGGTTTCTGCCCCTCCGACAGAGACTTGATTGATGAAGTTTGTCATCAATCTGACATGCATTATCAGGGACATTATTCATTCTGACACTGATGAGTGGTGCTACTACTCAGGGGGAGTAGTTAGCTTTAAGATTTAGAGGTTTACATTATTGCTTTGACATTTTTGTCAGACTTCTGGCATTAATGTCAAAGGGGGACTGATATTAATGTGAAAAATCATTCAGAACCTTACAGAGATATCATTCACAGGGGGAGAGCTATTGATACTCAGGAAATTGTTGGTTGTCTTCCACAGGGGGAGACTTGTTTGGCTCTTCTTGGTATTTAGATGTTTTTCACATCTAGTGTTGCCATCAATGCCAAAGGGGGAGATTGTTGGCATTATGGATTAATTGATTATGTGTTGCATTGATGTTTTGTCATTGATGTCAACACTAGCTGTTATGGTTGATTATCGGCAGACATGTTTTGGTTACTGATAGACGATCTAGTGTTACCGGCAAAAGAGACTATTTGTTGGACACTTCTGGCATGTTTGGATCAGTGAAGCATGTTTGATTTCATGTGTTATATGCTCCATGAGCATGTTTTGGTTAGTTGATATTGGCTTGGTAATCAGATGCTATCATATACTCTGGTAAACCCTTACCGACACTGGTTTAAGGCTTTATCGACAAAGCTTTCATTGAGGAATCATGATGGGATGCATAATTGGTGTCGGTGCAATTTCTTCATGGATTTCAGGATGCTGAAGATGTTCTTTGATCATGCTTCAATTGCTTGAAGACATTTCTTTAGCGTGGTGGACCCATAATAGGTTTGGTACCTATCTAGGTTATGGATCGATATTATGCTAACATGTACTCTACATATTACCGAGATGTTTCAGGAGGATTTATGGATTTATATTAAGACGACATGGCATATCATTGTAATATGGAATTATGTAATGATCTTATTATCTTTTAGGTGGTCGACCTAATTGGTTTAGGCCTTAGCGTTTGTATAAATAAGAGGTAGAAACTCATTGTAATGTATCATGGTTATGAAAAGGTCATGGTCAAGGAGTGTAATGTGCGAATATTGTAATATCATTCAGGCAGAGGAGTTGGATGATAATTAGTGATCGGATTGAATTCAAAAGAGGATTTAGTCCTTCGGCACTAAGCTTAACCGAGACTGTAACCAGGCACTATAGATGCTATTTCTCGCAGTTCACTCTCTTGGATTGTTGTACATTTATCTTTAGATGGTTGTAGCCTCTCTATAGTCAGTGAGACTCTTTCGTAATGAGAAGTACGCTCTAGGCAGTGTGCCTTCCTACATGTGTAGGCCCCTCATTGTATCACATACTTTCTGCAGAAGTATCATCTGACTATGGGTAGGCTTCCCACCGTGGTTTTTCCCTTTCTGGGTTTTCCACGTACAAATCATGGTGTTATGTGATATGGTTCCTCTGCATTGATTATCTAGTTAATTGTTAAGTTGTATTGTTTATCGACATCTATATGTGCTTTACCGGTACTTGGTTTGTTTAAGGTTATATTGTGGATTAAAAGTTATAATATGTTAACAACTAATTCAACCCCCCTCTCAGTTGTTCACCGATTACCCTAACATATCCATGGTCTCATATACTGTCACTCAATGACTGGATAAATTGCCCATCTAATGATAGTATACACAACAATGAATAAAATTGCATTCAATATTCAACAAGTGACTAGAGCCATCACATAAGTGTGAAATAAAAGCAAAGTAGTCGTACTGTAATCATTATCAACAAAAATACCACTGTCAAAGATATGGTGTGTTACAAGTGTAGTTTCCATTGCACCAAAAGATCGACCTATTAATGCTTGATACAACCACTAGACTTATAGAATCCAAAGGAGGCAGTTAAGCCATGTCACAAACCCGAGTGTCATGTTGCATAGCACAAGGAGACCAAGGGCGCACACCTTGCAACAATCCCCCCCAACGCAAGCGAGGGATTTGAACTTGTGACCAAGCTCTCATACCACTTGTTACAAGTGCAGTTGTCGTTGCACCAAAAGATCGACCTGTTAATGCTCGATACAACCACTAGAATTATAGAATCCACAGGAGGCGGTTAAGCCATGTCACAAACCTGATTGTCTTGTTGCATAGCACAAGGAGACCAAGGGTGCACACCTTGCAACATGGTGAAATATAGATTACATAGAATGACAGTGAAGAGAGAAGCAGTGGCAAACATATTCACAATCCACATGATGGATATTGATAGCATTACATAAGCCAGTCATGGAAAGGTTTATATCTTAGAACAATAACAATAATTAATGAAAAGAAAAGGACTATCACTATTTTGAGAAAAAAAAAAAGGAGAATAGATGCCTTTAAGTGCTTTGATAGTTCAAAAAACCCAAAATTACTGTCAAAAGGATCTTAAAGGATAATGATTTAGTAGTCATCACCAATAAAAGCATTGAACAACCACTAGAAGTAGAGGATGATATTACAGTTATGCACACAGGCCAAGAGCACAGGTTGCAGCCTCAAAAGAATAATAGCAATCATTACCTGCACTTGAGGAGATATTTGACAAACAAACTTTAAGTTCTCCTAATTCTTGTAACCTCAGTCATCATACAGTCAACAAGAGTTTTATCCTAAATCAGAAAAGATATAGTCATAAGCCCTTAGCCACCAATTTAATGAAAAAACAAAGAGTTAATGGTGGGACAGTCTTTGAAGGTTGCAAGTGATAATGAGAAGGCCCAAACCATAGAAGCAACACTTTCAGAAATAAAAGACAGTCTTATCAGAGCAAAGACAACAAGATTTGATACCCAAAGCCAAAGGAATTATTGACAGTCCAAGCATGACAAATATATTAAAGGGTAAGAGCATCAAAATCCTTGAAGGAAGACCCCTTCACATGTGCATTAAATACAATGAGCATCCTTAACAATCCAACCAAAATGGTTATAGAGCATAATGCATGATCAGGGTTAAAGACTTCTCACAGTTTAATGACTATTGCAGACCCGAGAAACAATCATGTTTTGAAGACCATCATGAGTTTGGTTATGAATCGAGTAGTCACAAGGTAATCAAAGACCTGGAGGTACAACCCTTAGGGTTTGTAACAGAAAGTACGATCAATGAATCTTTTCAAAAAGCATACTTTTGAGGCATTGGTATATGACAACGAGCATCCAAGACAAAGATCATCAAATCCTTCAAAGAGACCACATGTGTACAATAGCAAGATTCACAACATCTTCTAAGTTTGTGATAGAGGATCAACTATAAGAGCAGTTTAAACTCTTCAAGGGTTATGAGTATAGTGAATAATAGTGTAGCAACTATGGATATAGTTCCAATACAAACTTGTAGCAATGCATGTATGAACACATAGTAAATAAAAATTCCAAAAGAAGATTAATCTATAGATAACAATGCATGCACAGATAGTGATAGACAAAGAAGAAGGCTAAATCAATAAAGAGAGTTCATCTACCAACATGCAATAAGAAATCTTTGTCAATGACAATATAGAATAATAAAGTATTTATTCAACAAGCAACACAAGAAAAGATTATCAATCAACTTATAAATCAGATGAATGTCAGTGTCAATGATATATGTCAAACTAGATCTAAGAGGCCATTCTTCATTATCAAAAGCCAACAAGGAGTTAATTAGATCCAGAGCAGTCAGTTTTGAAGGCATCAAAGATAAACTGCAATGGAGATAATGAAGAACAACAAATAGAAATAATATGCAACCCTACATGCATTCTGAGCTTATAAGGGCAATGATTGAATATCACAACAAACATATTTTAGTCACAGGTAAATCAAAGATTGAAGATAGCAACATGGTGAAGAGCTCTCATTGGCAATCTCCCACCTTTTCTTGTTCACTAACAAAGGATAGATCTTTGTTTTTAAATATAGGTTGCTATCCATAAACAAATTACTCACTGTCAACCATCAACCAAGGAGATTGTTAAAGGGACATTAATTTGCCAAAGACATAGCCATGGATCATGAATTGTATAGAACAGTGCAACATTCGAAGGACAAGATACAATCATTAAGAACTGTTAATGTAGCATACTACATAAAGATAATCAATAATGTATGAATCATCTTATTTTTGTATATGAAAATATTGCAGCCCATAACGAGTTGAAGTGATAGAGATTCAAGAAAGAAGAATTATAACCTTTTTAAGAGTAGTCCCACGATTAAAGGAAACAATGCAAATCCCAAAAGAGCAACAAACTCTATTATGTGTCATCTTACAAATACAACTACTACATTTGTAGTTGATGACAAAGACACAACAAACATGGTTATCTCATATTTTTCATGAAAAAACACATTGGGATTGCAACATGTGAGATACTAACTAAGTTAACTCAACAATTTAAATGCTTGAATCCTTGTGAAGTTGGATCATATGCTAGATCAGTTTTACAAGATCCCAAGTGTTCAGAAAGTTATTAACCTATCTTCCAAAAATATTTTAAGATTTTTGGTGTGCAGCAAAAGGATTTTTTGTACTGCAACTTCATAGTTTAAAAGAAAGAAAAGTTTTGAGAGAAATAACAATAAAATATATTAGAATATACAAAGCATATATCATACACAACCAACATTATTTCCTAAAGCCACCATTGAAAGCAACCCAGATAGTAGAAATATTAATGAGAAAGATACAATCATTATGGATAATAAACACAAATATAATGCATTTTTAGAGACAAAAGAGGCATGAATAAAAGATTCATGTAGAAGCCCTAGTGCGTGCATATTTCTAAGCTAGATATTTGCAGTTAATCTTTTCCATAAAATGGCAGCATGAAAAAAATAACCACATACCAAATAAGAAGTATGAGTTTAACCCTCAAGCTCCAGCCCCAGTTCAAGCTTCATTCACAGTAGGGTTTCCTCATGCATGGCGGCCGAACAATGTCTTCTTCAAGAAAACAAAATTGCAAAGGGAGAAATGCATTTTGTTTTAGGGTTCAAGCCCTCATTCATATATATGCCCTAAAGTAGGAGGGTTTTTCTTTTATTTATTTTTTAAAAACAAATTAATGCATGTAAATAGCCTTGAGGTCATGACTTATTAAGTCATGCAACCTAGGCAATGTAATACACCCTTGAAATTAAGGGGAGAAAGTTTTTCTAAGTTTTCTCTAATTTTCTTTGCTTATCATATATTTATAATTAATATATTTTAATTAAGATTTATTATTTAAAATCTTAATTAAAATATATTAAATTATAAAAAAGATATTTGATAAATATTTTATTTTATTATTTATTGAAATTAATATAAATAGATTATTTCAAAAAATATTAAAATAAAATTATTTTTAAGAAGGGAATAAATATTTTTATTTAATACTTATTTAAAATAAATTGTTTTAAATAAGTGATAAAATATAAATATTTTAAAGATTAAAAGCAAAAGTATTTTTTTCCTCTTCATGTGAAATTCAAAAGGAGGAGATTTCTTTTGGAGCTATATTTGGCTATGTACAACATGCAGATTTCAGAGGTGGAGTGCTTTTTTAGGGCTATTTTTGGCATTTATAGCAGGTCTATATTAGACAAAGGGATCTACTTCCATGCAACTTGAAATAGGGAGCTATTTTCATCATCAAAGAGTGATTTTGACAAACTTTTGCATGTGCTTTACAAGCTATTTTGGGCAAATTCGCCGAAGGGTTTCCTCATGCAAATTTTTCACATGGTCTTCTATTTATTCATCTCTATTATTCATTATTCTTTCTAGTTCTTTGTTTTTTCTTACACATACAACAAAAAGCATTGTAGCTCAGCGTTTTTTTCTTCTTAAGTTTTTCAGCATTGTAATAGAGTTATTTTTTTAGTTTTTCAATACAGAGTGTAGTTTCCTTGTCAATTATTCTTGTTTTCTTCATTGTCAGATGAATGCTTTGATAGAGTTATCATGATTTTTAGGATCCTTTGCTCCATATTGTTTATTCTTTGCAAAAATAGGAAGATTTCATTGCAAATTCAAATTGTGGGTTGTGTTCATCTGGTTCCCAATTAGTTGCATGTTGTGAAAAATCACTTTTTCCTTCACACAATGTTGGTGGATTTCGAACCTTCGCATGAAATATTGATGAATTTCATGATCATATTTGATTTGTGAAATATATTGGTTCTTTATTACAACTTGTTATAGTTTTAAGACAAGTAGAACTGCATCATTATTTGGTTTATCGCCTCCATTAGGATAGGTTTTCATTACATGCAAGCTTTCTATCCCTTTTCCCACAAAAAAGCAAATTGTAGGAGATTCATCATAAAGGAAGTTGGCCTATAATTTGGAGATTCACCTTCACTTTGAGCAACCCACAGACTTGAAGGTGTTTCCATGTTTCATGGGATTGTTGGGTTTCCTACTTAGCATCATAGGTGCAATCCTTCATGACAACAGTAACTTAAACAAATGTTTATATTCACTGATTGACTCGTGAGGTGTTATCAACAATACAAAACTAAAAAATTTAACTAATCAAAGCATGTAGAAAATATTGAAAAGGGAATGAGAGGAGTCAGTAGGCTTATCAACTCTCACAATATCTTTCTTATCATGTGTTTAAGAGACCAATCCTACTCTAATCAAATCATGGGTTGGGATCAAGTAGTTGAGCGCATGAACCAATGCATATATAATGGGGATTTTAAAATTGTGAATTTCCTAGTAATCGTGTATGCAAGGAGTGAAAATAAAAACAAGGCTTGCAACTGATGAACTCGAAGCCTTAAATATATTTGCATGTTATGAAGTTACAGGAATGTAGGATTTGTACGCATTGATTCATCTAAAATAATAAAAAGACCTTTAAATCTTATGAACACAACTCAAGCTCAATATGGATGGTTTTTAAGATCAAATGAATGTAGGAGATTAGATCGACACATGATATTAAGAGCATATTTAAATACTAGCACTTGCATCAAATGAAGGTGCAATGGTAATGCCCATAGTACTATATGTTAAAATTTTTGTAGCCTTAAATATAATATAAGATATTTTTACCATGTAAGATGTGAATCATAATATTCTTTGAATTGAGTACATTAAATATTTTTCCTTTTTGAAATGTTTTTGCTAGTCTCGATGTCGGTCTTGGTGTTGTTCAATTAAAGATAGCATTTCATGTCATATGCAATATGAATCACTATAATTTTGATGCTCCTATAGATGATTTTGACCCTACTTTCCTAGGTTGGAGACCAATTACCTCTCAAGACCCAAAGCAATAGCCCCTAAACAAAACTCTATGATTAATTTTTTTTTGACAACATAAATTATGTCAAAAATGTTACATTTTTTGCTAATCATATAAAAATTATAATGTACTTTGTTTTTGTTCTTTTTTAATAGATAATAAGTGTTTTAGTATTAATGAAAATAAAAAGTTTACATATTCTAAACAAGAAAAAAATAGTTACCACCATAAAACCACCCATAAAAAACAACCCAAACCACCGTACCCTACCAAAACCACTAGCCCAAACCCCCTATATGAACCACAAACCCAAAAAATTAAATAGTTTCTTCGAGCACAAAAAGCTCACTGCACTAGACCGATAATGGGAAAATTTGGTACGATAGATACATATGTCTTGAGCAAAAAGCACAAAATAAGGGATGAATCCATCAAAACAAGACAGAACTAGAATTGGAAACATTTCAATGAGAGCTACTTGGGGAGATTTCTAGGGTATGTTCGCCATCCACCTTTTTCTTCCTTAGCTACAAACATATGCCTACCATCACTCTCTCCTCCTCAATGGCCTGTTGCAGCATTGCCTCAACCTTCGACAGTTGCACAAGCACTTTCAAGGCTTCCCACCCCCTTCTTGCCTCTTCTTTGTACCATGCATTTGTGCCATCTTCTTTCCATCTCACAAATGGGATAAAATTCCCCTCAACCACATGCTTAAAGTTCTCAATTCTTTCACACGCGTCAAAACTTGTTCCAAGAACCACACATTCCAGTAACGACCCCACACCCAAACAGTATTCCTCAAGGACAAAGGCTTCCATCACCCTTGTAATTGGTTCCGTAGAATTTTCCAGGTCCAGACCCCACATCAAAATGAGAGAATATACATCCATATTGGTTTTGTACTTGTCGCTCACAACACCAATGTCCTCACCTAGAATAATTTGTACACTCTTCACCAATCATTCATCATGAACAAAAAGCATTCACCTCAAACACCTTTCAGATACATGACCAAGAAACAAGCAAAATTGTTTCTTTATTTTCAAGATGAAGTTTGCCTCCATTGTACCCAGACTCCATAGTATCACCACCTTCACACTCATTTACCAGAGATCAACTCTATACTAAATTTTCAAAAAATCGAGAGAACACTTTTCTGGAAGCCGCTTCCAAATTTAAGCACAAAGGTCAAAATCAAACATTCCTCATAAATGTAATGTCCCATCCCCATATGTTTCCCTTACAAGTTGGATCTGTAGAGATACACAAGCTTTCCAATGCAAATAATTAATGTAGGTACATTAATGACTCGTAACTGTCAGGGGAACTTAATTATCCACTTCCAATGATAACTGAAGTCCTCATACTAGACTGACTAAAAAACAACCTCATTGATACTACCCCACAATCGGGTTACAAAAGGGTCCAACTCGCATGCCACATTGTACACAAGGTCCACCACCCCATTCCCTGCCCTTTTAATGTGTGAAATATGAAAATCTTGAAAAGAACATAACTTTGAGCAGATGATTGAAATGAATTTACTTATACACCAACAAGGAGAGGAACCCTTTGAAATTGCATCAACCATAATTTTGGAATCTCCTTCTAATTGAACCTTCAGAATGTTAAGATTGCTAGCCAACTCCACCGCAAGCAAAGCTACTTGTGCCTCTACCTCATTATTAGTGTCATCATGCAACCTTTGAGCTCCTTTAATTAACACTTTGCCTTCTGCATCACAAGCCACACATCATACACCTGAGGTTCTTGGATTGCCTCTCGAAGCTCCATCAAAATTTACTTTAACCCACCCTTGTTTTGGCTTGACCCACACACTATTCGAGCCCCACCATCATTAAGATTAACCCTAGAAATCCCATGAGTGAGCCATGTACTTTGTTTTTGTTGAGTAATAAAATTAAAGATCCTTTTTCCATGTACATTTTCATAGCATAGTTGTTATTCTTTTTAGGTAGGAGATTAAGGTTTGAATCTCAGGATTAGTTAGGACTAAACAATTACCAATAATTCATAGGGAAAATTATGAAATAACACACCAGGAATCATTTAATTGGCCTAAATCTAACATCACAATTGCAAATAAATTACATCACAATTGCAAATAAATTACATCACAATTACAAATAAATTACATCACAATAGCAAATAAATAGCATCACAATTTTATCCATACTTTCAATTTACTTCACCAAAAGGGATCTCTAAAATTTGTCCATATCATGCATATGATTTCAAAATGGCAAGTGGATGCTAAAAATTAATATTACAAATTATGTGAATCTTATTGTTGAAACAATCATTCTCCTCTACATAGTATATAATGGCATTTTAAATTCATAAAATGTTATAATCTAATTGCCTGAACTATGTTATTTTGCACACTTTCGTCTGATTTAACATTGAAAATGCCAAAATGAATTATGAGCAATAAATAATTTAATAATTTAATATTGTAATAAAAATATTTAAATATACTATTATTTTACATTCTATAAAAATCTATAATTTTAATATTTATATCTATTTATTAAATATACGTTCATCCTAAAATACGACCATGAAAAAATTTAGACAAAATGTACATAAAATATGAATAGTTTTTAATTATAAATAGTATATATTTATTCGTTTGTTTACTTAAAAACAATAATAGTAAACATTTAAAAAATAACTGTTAATGGGCCCTTGGTCTACTCGTGAAGGTGAATGGCTCCAAATGAGTCCACGAGGGATCAATTTTTGCTAAGTGCAAAGGCTCCGATATCATAAGGAATAAGGCCCAGATCGTGCCCTGGGCAAATTTGGCAGAATGGATACCCCTCAGTCCTTGACTCTTAGCCAAAGAGGTTTCAACCTATAGGCTTGTGCCCCCGTATCAAGTCACAAAAACTACTTTGTGAAGGCCTTCATTGGGTTGGTGGCTCATGTGCTTTGTGCCCTTGTTGGCTACCATGCTTGCAAGTATAGACCTCCATAAAGAAAGCATAAAAAGACACCTATTATAAGCAAATAACTTTAATCAAATTTCCTTTTCCTTACAAATTGCAAATTGACTATTAAATTTTCCCCAGCCTAATTCCGCACAATGTTTTCTGGTTTATCACTATAATTTGGAGGCGATTAAATATTATTTATTTATTTCAGAGAATTTTGCAGAGCAAAAGTAATTGCTCTCTAATAAATCATGGAGTGTGTTGTTCCTGCGTGAGTTTTCTTGATATGATTTCCCAAGGTGAGGCATGTTTTAACTACTCTACAAATTTTGTGATAAATGTTTGCGTGTTACTGGCAAACACATCTTTTCTTGATAACTACAAAAAAAAGTCTCATGCGTGAATCTTTTTCAGCGGGGGTTCCCCTGGTAAAAAAACCTATCGTCTAATTAAAGGTCTTGATGACTGAAATGATTCTAAAATATTCTCAAAATGGTTTAACTAGAATCATCTCTTAGAACTTTCATGCAAAAGCAACAGAGACATCACTACGTCATAGTGAGATAGTGGTATAAATACACATAGAGAAGTCAGATTGATGGGAAAAATAGATTGTATATTAAAATCAAACTCACTTCTATTTAGGGTTTAAAGTAAAGTTTCCATTTATAAATTTCTAGCAAACATACCCATTAAAGTTCTTTTTGTATCTTCTCTATTTTTATCCCTTCTCACTCTCATATCCTTCCTCGAATCACAATCCCTTCTCCCTTTCTTGCATAGAAACAATTGGAAGTGCCTGATATAAAACTCCAAGATGATAATATGCATGCTAAAAGAATATACATTACATAAATAAAATGGAAATCACCTTTATGATAGGCATTATACTATAGATTGTTGATTAAAAATGCTATTTATCAATTTATATGACGTAGGAGCATCCCCGGTCAATGAGAAATCTTGCATCAACCAAAAATATATTTTGCTTTTTAGTTGTTCTTGTTTTGTGTTGCAGTTTATGTGTTTCTTCCATAATTCTCTGGTAGTTGTTTATTTTCTATTGTGGATCAGATTATTGGCTTCTAGATGTGTTCTTATTTCTTGTTCCAGATTTTTAGTTCATTTGGATTCTTTTCCGGTGAGTCATTGCTTATGAATTGGCTACTCTTGGTTCCCAGAGTAGTTTTTTTAGCTTAACAACTAGTTGGAGATTTCTTCTTGTGCAAAGTGATTTCTTGGCTTGTGGATTTATTTGGCACCTTGCTCGATGTTCTTGGGTCCTTGGCCGACCTTTCTTGGTGGTTTGCACTTCATTTGCATTCTTGGCGGAGGAGATCTTCGCGTTTTGGGGCCAACCTATTTTACACGTTTCATTTTCCTATTTTGGAGAATATGATCTTTTGTGGCCAACACGGATGTGTTCTAGATGGTATATATATTGTTGTATGTGATCCTTTGGGAGATATCGAAGTAGTATGATGATCTTGATTTATAATTTGTAGTTTGGATATCCCTTGGAGATCCAGATGAGTTGTATTTTGGAATATAGTTTGTAACTAGGCATGTGAGCCTGCATGTAACCAGATGTTACCGGGTGTTCTTTGATGAATACATGAGGATGCAGATGTCTCCGATTGTATTTTATAAGTTTTATGTTTGTGCTTCCATTATGTTACTCTTGCTACATGATTCAGACTATTCTCTATGAGGATCCTTCGGGTTATGGTTGTGCCAGATAGTATTAGAGCGGATTAAGAACCTTGAGGCATTCCTTTGGGTGAACAAATCGCCAATTTGAGGCAAGATACTTGTGTGTTCAATAGATCACCGATGAAGAGGCAATTGAAACCTTGTAGTCAAATCACTGAGTGGAGGCAGTTGCACTGGAGCAAAGGAGGAGATGACGCCAAGAAGGATGAACCCTCAAAGGGTAGAATAGATGATGGAGGATTATAAGAATGAGATTAGGATTGAGATCCAAAATGCGTTAGCTAGTTTGCATAGGAATCCAAAATCAAAGGATGAGTATGAAGAGGCAAGGGAAGAGCTTGAGGCCAAAGAGGCTGAAGGACCAACAAATGAGGGCAAAGAAAGATTTCTTAGAGAAGTGGCACAAGTAAGCAAAGTTTATAAAGTTGAGGTTTCTAACTTTTCGGGTTCATTGAAACCGAAAGATTTGATAGACTAGATCGGAGAGTGGGAGAACTACTTTGAGTTTGAAGATGTTAAGGACTCGTAGAGAGTCCAATTAAAACAAACTAAGTTGAAAGGGAATGTTGCTTTATGGTGGAAAGAGTTGCAAAGAGATAGAGTGGAGAATGGTGAGATGAAAATCACCCGGTGGAGGCAAATGGTTGCAAGATAATGAAGGCTAAATTCATTCCGGGAGACTATGAGTTGGAGTTGTTCAAAAAGTTGTAGACCTTTAAGCAGAAAGACATGAGTGTGAAGGAGTACACTAAAGAATTCTACAAGGTGATGATCAGATCCGGTCATTGAAAGATGGATAGGGAGAAGGTGGCTAGATACATAAATGGACTCTGATTCAACATCCATGATGAGATGAGTATGTTGAAGATTTATATAGTTGAGGAGGCTTATCAATATGCTTTGAAGGTTGAAGATAAAGTGAAAAGGATACAATAGAATAACCCTAGAGGAAAGGAGAGATATAAGGGATGGGTGAATGGTAGTATAAAGAAGCAAAATGTTGAAGAAGAACCAAAATCTAAATGGAGTAAAGAACTGGATCAGAAGACACAGAGAAAAGGTAGCGGTAATAGAATTAGAGAATTTTTAGGTAGATGTTTTAAGTGTGGAGAATCCAGACATAGATCTTTTCAGTGTAAGCAAGGAATGACAAGGAATTGCATAGCAAATGAGGATAAGGAAGCTAGAATTACTAGAGGGAATGTGTTAGAACCAGAGTAGGGAGAGTCCCTTTTGTTCAGAAGAGTCTTGATGGAGCACAACAGTGAGGATATCAGACCTACTTAAAGGAAGAATCTATAATACCCTAAAAATGGTCATCTAAACCATGAGCCCCTAATCTCGACAACATCACCAAGGTCCTAACCAAAGCCAATTAAATCAATCTTGAGCACACAATTAATTTCTTAAATAATCAATGTCACATGGCAAAATTAATCACTCAATATTAATTAAATATTTATTTAATTAATTAAATCATTCCAAGTAAATTATTTTAAATAATTATCTTATTTATTTTAATTAAATATCCTAGCATATTTAATTAAATAAATCAATTTGCCACTAAATCATCAAAAAGAGGAATTAATTTGAAAAATAAATAAAAATTGCCATAAATCTTCAAAAAAGGAAACAAATCAAAAAAGAGGAATTAGAAATTATGAGCACAAATCTTCAAAAAAGGAAACAAATCAAAAAAGGAATTAATTGACCAAAAAAGAATTAAAATTTGAGAAAAGAAATCAATTAGAGATAATCTTGAAAAAAAACAAATTAAAAATTGATAAATAATCTCAAAGAAAGCAATTAAAACAATTAAATTTTAAAATTGAATGAAATAGAGAATAAATCAATTTTTTTCCTGATTTTATCTTAATTTTAGTTCAATTTCCTTTAAAACTGAGAAAAGTATCCAATCACATCAATTCACCTTGATTGTGCTTCCTCTTGGAAAATCCTGACCTCACATCATCATTTGATCTTAGCCTTTGGTTTCTTTCTGAATTTTCTATAAATTCAGGGTCTCATCTCTCATTCAAAAAATCCTAAAGAATATATTGTTATTATGTTGTTTTTGCTCTAGGCTCATTGATAATTTGTATTGATATATTGCATATTAGTTATTTCATATTTCATTGAATCATTTAGATCATTTATCTCATTTATTGCTTAGATCATGTTAGATTAATCTTGCATCCATCTAGCTTAATATCATGCTTATATAGATTAAAATCCTTTGTCTTGGTGTAGTCTAGTCACTGGATTGCTTATACAAATCTGAGAGCAATCTTATACTTGCATCTTTTAGAAGGCGATGGGTCGATTTGTTATGGTTTTCATATTCATGCTTATATCTGTCTACCTATGCATCTAATGACTTAATTGAAGTGTTGTGTATTCCAGATATAGATACAGGTCCACTTTTCACACACGCATAATCTTTTTCGGACTATTTGCAAATTAGGAGGTAAGTGTTGTAAGGTTATTGTGGTAGTACTAAAAATTTGGTATCGGAGGAGATGGTGGTGAAGCTTGGTTTGAAGAGGCTTGGGTACCCTTGTCCTTACAAGGTGAGTTGGTTGCAAGATGATCATGTGGTAGAGGTGAGAGAGCAGTGCTTAGTTAATTTTAATATTGGGCCTTACAAAGATGAAGCCTTGTGTGATGTTGTGCCTATGCGTGATTGTCGTGTTTTATTGGGTAGACCTTGGCAGTATGATAGAGGAGCTATCTATAATTATAGAAGAAACCTGGTCACTATTGAGAAGGATGGGCATAAATTCACTTTGGCTTCTTTGAAGGAGAAAGAGAAGGAAGTGAAAAATTTGAGTCTTGAGAAGAGTTACAATACTGAGAAATAGGTTGCAAAGGTTGTACCAGATGATGGTATAGATCTGAAGATTGATCTTGCGAATGGATTTGTTAATAAGGTGGTACCAGATGGCAGTAAGGCTAGAGTTATGGTGGTAGACAAGAAGAATTCTAGTGGAAGAAATAGATCAAATTTATAAAAGAAAGAGAGTGGTAAAAATAAATAATGTGCGGATATGAAGCAAGGAGGAAGAGAAGAAGTGGCAAATAAGTTGGAGAATTCAGTTGAGTTATCGAAAGGGTAAAGAGGGAAGAAGTTTAAAGACAAAGAGGACTTTTGGATCAGAAATGAGCATGATATATATATCCCAAATCCTCTGCGATGTTCACAAGTTGCCTCTCATGGAACATATTTTTCTACTGGGGGTGTCTGATGCAAGAGCATCCCCAGTCGATGAGCAATCTTGCATGAACCAAAAATATATTTTGCTTTTAAGTTGTTCTTGTTTTGTGTTGCAGTTTTTGTGTTTCTTCCAGCATTATCCGATACTTGTTTATTTTCTGTTGCAGATCAGATTCTTGGCTTCCAAACATGTTCTTATTTCCTATTCCAAATTTGTAGTTCATTTGGATTCTTTTCTAGTGAGTTATTGCTTCTGGATTGGCTACTCTTGGTTCTCAGAGTAGTTTACGGCTAGTTGGAGATTTCTTCTTGTGTAGAGAGATTTATTGGCTTGTGGATCTATTTGGCGCCTTGCTCAATCTTCTTGGGCCTTTGGCGAACCTTTCTTGGTGGTCCGCACTTCAATTTGTGTTCTTAGCGGAGGAGATCTTCATGTTTTGGGGCCAACCTATTTTACACGTTTCATTTTCCTATTTTGGAGAATGTGATCTTTTGTGGTTGACCCATATGTGTTCTGGATTATATATATTGTTGTATGCGATCCTTTGCGAGATAACAAAGTAGTATGATGATCTAGATTCATAATTTGTAGTTTGGATATCCCTTGGAGATCCAGATGACTTGTATTCAGGAATGTAGTTTGTAACTGGGCATGTGAGTATGCATGTAACCGGATGTTATGTGATTTTTTTGATGAATATATGAGGATGCAGATGTCTCTAGTTGCATTTTCTTTGTTTTATGTTTGTTCTTTCATTGTGTTACTCTTGCTCCATGATCTGGACTATTCTTTATGAGGATCCTTCGGGTTATGGTTGCGCCATCCTGATTGATCCTTAAGAAAGTCTAAATAAGAATTCAAACTTATTAGCTAATAGGTTTCAAGTGTCAGCTTCTAAGCCTGAAAAGTTCATTTTTTCAGTTGAAAAACTTCATCTTCCTATGTTGCTTGCTTTTTCTCGTCATCCAGTTGTCAAATAATGTTGTGCCCACCACTCCTATGTAGATTGTGCTATGCCCAGTGGCCATCCATTTTTCTAGTCTTCAATCTCTAACTACGTGGAAAGAAATGTTAAGTGCATGGTTAATAGGGGAAGACAAAAAAAAAAAGGAACAAGATTGAAGAGAATTAGTAGCAGAAATGAACCTTGAATTAGGAGCAGCCTATAATCTTGTAGAAAATCCAAATATGAACCCTAAATTCTTTACATAGAATTCAAGACAGTCCATGACTTTCTTTGGCAAACAAACATGTGCCTAGTTTGTGATTCCATATTTAGAACTTGAAGACCTTAGTCCTGAATAACGTTGTGAGTCTTCCTTCCAATGTGGCAACAAACATGAGCTACAAGATCTACTCCAACTACCTTGAATTATTACAACTCTCCAATGGCAATCTTGCTTGAAATGGTGTCAGTCTCAAAGCTCTAGCAGTCGCAGATTTTGTATTGAATGACTTTTCTGGAGATATTATTTGCGGTTCTTGGTTTGAGTGAATGATTCTATTCCCTACAACTTCCATTGCAAACACTCCATCTCTATATCGACTTTGTTGGCATTTTTGTTGTTTATGTTGTGATTGTCATTGATGGACACACACTTGCTATGAGATCACTTTTTGTATGTATGAGTTATGCTCAACCGGTATTTGTTCCAAACCGGTATTGCATTATAGTCTATAGGCTATCGGTGTTTTGCAGAAAGTGTTTACTGATCTCAAGCTGTATGGAGACCTCAAGCGGTTTGAGGATCTCAAGTGAAGCGGAGCAAAGAAAGTTAAGCTACAGTTAACATTTTCCTAGTCTTCATTTTTTTTGCCAACTGGTAATCGGTAAAGTTGTATAAACCAGTATTACTCTGTGATGAGTTACCAATCGGTAATTGGTAAAGTTGTATAAACCAGTATTTTTGTGATGAGTTACCATCCACCGACACTTTGACGGTGATTTGTGTCGTGTTATCAAATGTGTCTAGATGCAATAAACCTAGGAACTTGCAATGTAATCCTATTGGACCAACATGAAATCAGATTCCTTTTTAAGGACATCATGTCTAGGGTTTTAGCAAATGTAGCTGTTAGGGGTTTTTAGTGATTGATGAGTTTTTTTTTTGTATGTGCGATCTTAGGAGAGAAGATCAAGTCTGTGTGCTGTAACAGAGTGTGGATTTATTGAAGACTGAAGTAATGCTTAAATGCATTAGCAATGAACTATCATGGATCTAACCAAGCAGACTGTGCTATTTGCTAGATCATTCACTTGTTGATTACTCACATCTTTGACAAGTCAGAAACCCTTAACCAGGTAGGCCCAGAAAAGCCTTTGTAAATCCTCTAACAAGGTGGTTCACATATGTGGATCTGAAATCCTCTCACAAGGTAGTCTTTAATCGGACTTATCTCCTAATAGAGATTGAGATTCCTAACAAGATCTGTTCTAGTGAAGAACACTGTATGACCTTAACCGGTCTGGTTACTATTCTGCAGATAGTTACTTGTGAGTTTCATCTCACCATGGTTTTTCCCATTTGGGTTTCCATGTCAAAATCTCTTGTGTTATGGTGATTGTGCTTCTGTGGGTGAATGTCTTATTTATTGTTTGGTTTGCGTTTGTGTTAATTGGTTTGTTAGTAAAACTGTTATACCGGTTTTCTGCTAAACTATGTAAGTGTTTAAGTGCAGTATTCTCTGGTATACTAATTCACCCCCCCCCCCTTAGTATTCATCAGACTCCCTATCTGAAACATAGTGGTTGTGATATTTCATCTAGGCGTTCGTCATTCCCTATATGATTCTGACTAACATTGTTGCGAGGAGAATAAGGTGGAATCCATTCTCTGTTTGGCAAAATTCATTGAGTGGTATCAATCTTCAGACTACCCTATTGCACCAAACATTTCCAAACCCAAGGAGCTGGAAAGGGTACAAGTAGCTATTTTTTGTGATGGCAAAAGAATACTGAAATGGACAGCTTCTTTTTGCGTGGTCCAATGGGGCTCTTTCTGGTAGCAAATGAACATTATCTTGTGACAATAGCAGATGATCAATGTTAAGAGTCCTTTGTTATTCAAGTTATCAAAAGACTTTACAAAAATATTTTTCGTGGATTTTTTTTTGCCTCCGGTCCCTATTACAGTGATAAATATTAAGCGGGAAAATTTGTTTATAGAAAACTATGTAAGTCAAAGCAACTATTGAATACCTTTTTTAATACCAACCATGCTCGGTAGCGTATCTAAGATCTTTGTATACTAAAATTGTATATATACTGAAATTATATGTCTTTTATTTTGTATGTATTGTAACTTGAAAATACTATCAATATTAGATATAGAACAAATTTGGCACTCACTTCAAACAATTAACTATGGAGTTTGTAAACATTGAATCCATGTTAGATAAAAGATGAAACTGTGATAAGTATCAAGGGGAAAATTGTAGAGTTTGGTGAACTGCACTCTGTTTATGAGTTTCAATTTTCTACATTATGTATTGCATGTAATTGTATTTTGAGTGTTAAAAGAGTTATGTAGAATCATATCCCAAAGACCATAATGATTGTCAAAAACATTGTATGTAAGACTTTCACAAGCATTCGAGGGTAATTTTCATTCCTTTCATATATTGTGTTATCTTGTTGTCATTTTTTTAACCAGGCAATCACTATCAGATTATCACAAAACAAGGCTAATTCCCAACTCATGAGTGTCTACCTGGGGAATTTGATTGCATCCCCTATTCCAAATCAAAGCAATTTGAATATGTATCCACATCCAACAACATCAAGTATGGGATTATAACCTGTATCACTACAATAATTTGGAGGATGTATCCCTTATTTATATTATATGCCCTTTGACCAGATGTGATCTATTACCAATTGCTAACTGGTTCAAAAGTTTCCTGATGGCCTTGGGAATTTTGAGCTCTTAGAGAATGTTAAGTTCATTAGCATCACTAGGCACATAAGAGCTTCCACCATAAATTAGAAAACTTGAGTTGTTGGAATGTCTGGACATGTCATTATGTGAGGGACTGAATGAACTTCCAAAGGAAATAGAGCAACCAAAGAAGTTGATTGTGTATACACTGAAAAATGGTTTGGAGATAATTAATTAAATTCGCAAGTGATTTAATTAATGAACCCTTCCTAATTAATTAAATATGAAACTACTTAATTAATTCCTCTTTTATTCTTCTACTTATACATAAATCTAAGGATTTGTTTATATAGTTCATTTCATCTTCCCTCGATTAATTAATCTCAATCAATTAATTATCCCTCTCATAATTTAATTCTTCTAATTCCTGTAATTAAATGAACAAATTAAATCACTTTGTTTAATTTAATTATCCATTGGAATTTAATTTGAATTTTAAATTCAAATGAGCACATGGCTCCTACCTTTAACCCCCTAGCCTAACTACCCTCTAACCTAACCCATTCCATTTTAACCTTGGTCTAACAAACCCTATCCTTCCTAACTTGCACATTCTAACCTATTTCTAACCTCTTTGGAGTGTACACCCCCTTTTGAGAACACATGGCACTTTGGCCACATGTATTCTCCCCTTTAACACTTGCCCTCTCATGAGCAATTTGTTGAAGATCCTTGCCACTTGTCACCACATATATGAAACATGCCCTTCCTTCTAACCTCTTCTCCAACTTCCTCAATCTTAGCCTTTGATATCTCCAGATCAAATTGTGACCATCGATTCTTGCCACCTCACCTCTGCTCATAGAAATTTTATATATACCCTCTCTCTTGGCTATGAGAGGACCCCTTGACATCTTAGCATTTTTAGTATTCTCTTGGCATTTTCCAGCATTTAGCAATCATAGCATAAATAACATTGCATCATAGAATAACATAGCATCATTTTCAATTAATGGATTTCATGATAGCTCCAATCATAATGTAGATTTGCATAGAATTGCATTTGTTCTTTCATCATAACTTGCACAATCCTATTCCCATTTCTTGAGTTGTCACTTTGCTAACATCATGCATCTGAGAGCCATCATTTGAACCAACAAAGTCCTCAAGACTAGGGAGTGATGAGACGACATTGGGGAGTTTGTAGTTCAATTGCTTATTTTGTTTGATTTTCCTAATAAAATGTTTCATTGAGTATGTGTGATTAGGTACTTATTAATCGATTAAAACACAATATTTTGCACACATAAATTTTGGCACCCATCTTGGGGCCTTTTCCCAAAAGTTTTTAACAAGATTGCTTGTAGGAATTATTTTTTGACAGGTTCTTGTAGATTCGCAGGGTAGCATTTTTGTAACACAGAATAGTGTTTTCATATTCCATTACAACATTTTAAGTACTTGTTTTAGTGTTCACGTCACTAGAAATAGTGTATTCATAAACTAATGTAGTGCAACATAAAGGATCTAATTTACTCTATCTATCTTTCTTTGTTTTGGCGCTTTGTTTTCTGATTTTAACATTTTTATTCCATGTTTTAGCGTTCTGATATGATAAAATAACATTTATGGTGAATGAAATAGCATTTTGATTTCTTGCTTTGGTACTCTGATTAAATAGTTCCATGTTTTAGCTACTCAAAATAGCATTTTCAATCAATAGCGTAGTGTTCTCATTTGATAGATTAGCATTTTCAATCAACGGTGTAGTGTTCTCGTTTGATACATTAGCGTTTTTAGTTTTTATTTTGGCATTTTTTAGTTCTGTCTGTAGAATTACAATTTCCAAAATCTAATTCACAACTTTCTGTTTTGTAGACACTATTTTCGTTATCAAAGATCGGAGCCATGAAACATTTTATAGTCAAAGACTGAAATATAAACTACTAACATTGTGTGCATCCATGAGATGTTGTATTATTTGTTTGGATAAAATAGGCACATAGACTAATTAGGAAGAAAAAGAAAAAACATGTCTTGCATGTCTTTGATGATAGATGAGTATGTTCTCACCTTCATGAGGTGATCATAAAGCCAAACTCATCACTTTTCTTTTAGTAGTGCAATAATCTTTAGTGGGCCTGCCCTTCGGAGTAGCCCATAAGGTCGGGTGAGAGGGGAATGACCCAAGTGGCAATGTGCTAAAGCCAAGCCTCTCTGAGCCACTATAAAAAAATGTGTTTGTGATGAAAGTTGCAAGCGACGAGTGTTACATGTTGTCATATCTTCCTTAGTGTCTGCATGACACATAAAAACCTATAGAGTGTAACCTTTGTGGGCTAGGAGGACTCCTTAAATGGAGTGGAAAACACTGTTGATTATGACCACTCGAACGATGCACTTACTATTTCCATTAAGTTAGAAGATAGCCTTTTTAGCCTTGGTGTGATAATTTCAGTGCAAGGGGATAACTGGTTTCCCCCCCAAGACACTCACCATTTGGCTCCTTGGAGGAGAGGTAGGAATCCTCAACTTTGCATACACTACTTGTAGCCTTTTGGGGAGAGGGTGATTGGGTCATTCTTCCAACCCTGGAGGCCCCTATCTGTCACCTCTCGATAAAAGAAAAAGTGGACATCCCCTCTTAGGGTGTTTACAATTGCGCTACAGAGATTCCAAGCTATGGGCTGAGTTATTGTATTGTATCTGAATCCTTAGGATAGATCTTTCTAAAGTGTTTTTCTTGTGCGAAACCCATGGAAATTTGGGCTTTGTTTGAATCCCCAAACATACACTTGATGTTTAGATCTTAGGGACAAAAGGACAACTATTTGAAATTATGTCTTTTGTGTTTTTAGACCATATATCAAACATATCATCCATTGCAAACACAAAAATTTCAATCCCAAACATCAAATTGTTAGGATTACACACTTCACAACATACTAGCTCTTCAAGTCTAAACTTTAGCATTTTCAGGCTTCAACTTCAGCATTCACAATCTTAGAAACAATGTTTTCAGTCCTAGAATCAACGTTCTAAGTTTGAAAAACAACGTTCCTGGTTTATATAATAGCATTTTTCAGTCAAAACATTATCACTCTGAGGGGGTAGCATAGTGTTTTGTGGGTTAATTTTAGCATTCTGGAGTTGAATTGTATCATTTTGAGGTCTTTTTTTAGTGTTATGGGAAAATTCAACAAAACAAACAGTAAACACAGACTTCCCAAAAAACCAAATATAGTTCTCAACAACTTTTGTCTGAGAATTTCTCAGGTTGCCTCTGTCAGAACAAAGTCAAAGATAAGCATAATAGGTTTTAAAAGTATTCATCTCAAACAAGTTTAAGATCCAAATTATCTCAAGTGCATGATTGAACATCTTTGGTAAACTGATCTTTCAGAGCTAGTTTCTTATCAAGATCTACCATCCTTCATCACAAAACTACAACGCGGGATTAGATTAACCTGGTTCTTTAATAGGATACATCTTTCCTATTAGACTTGGTCAAATCATAGCAAAACTTTGCACCCCAAACAAGGGTAAAAAACTTGTAAATCCTCGAATACTTGAATGACCATCTCTTGTCGATTGAAAAAAGAGGAAGCTTAGTCAAAAGACAATCTTGAAAAGGAGAATATTTCTTTACATAAACCGAAAAAGTTTATTGAAACATCACATATTCCTACACCACTATTATAATTATATGTGCCTAGTCATAGAAATGAGTTTAACGAAGAACCTTTGATAACATGTGCTATGCAGCAAAGATCAACATTATCACAACATCTAAATCAAGGTGTTCGAATTTACTTGTCTTATTTACCTCAACAAATCATCACCTATTGAGTCGCATTTTCAAAAATCAAACCTTTCAAAACAATTAGATCACTTGTATGCCTGTTCTGACAAGGAATCAAAAAAGGAAATTGAAACAACAAAAACAAAAGAAAAAGTTCACAATGGCAGAAGAGAAGCCTTTCTTTCACCAATATGGATCCAGTAGTCAAAATAATGATGTTGAAGAAATAATTGAGGAAACAATCAAAGAGGCTCAACAAGATCCTAAGTTTAGTAAATTCATTGAAAAGGTCCTTGAAATGGATAAAGAAAAATATTTCCTCATGTTAGCACGTCAAGGTGCCAAGCTACCTAATGATTTTGATGTCACACGATTAAGACAAGGTGAAAGAACTAGTGAAACTCGAAATGATACCAATGAAACCCATAATGAAAGGAGCTGGAACAATCAAGACAATGAACAAAGGAATGATGATAATCCTCTTTTTGGCTCTTACTCAACAAATTCAAGAACTTCAAACACAACTTCAAGACATGCAAAGGGGAACCACCAAGCGATATTCACTACAAGACATCTGTCCTTATCTGTTTGATAGAAGTCTTAACATGATACCATTCCCTCCAATTTGTGAAATCCCTAAACATGACAAATATAATGGGAGAACCGATCCACAAGATCATGTCAGGGGATTTTGCACAATGATTATGGAGTTTGCACATGAAGACACATATCTAATGAGACTATTTCCTAAGAGTTTAAGTGGGCAAGCCATGGAGTGGTTCTCTAAAATCTCACCCGACATAAAAACCTTTGAGGAATTGGTGAGTAAGTTTGTATCTCAATATTTGTATAACATTCAATATGAGATCACCATGTTAGACCTGTGTAACAGAAAACAAAAGAACAGAGAACCCTTCATGACATTTTTACAAAGATGGAGAAGGCTATTTGCAAGATACCCACATGTAATGCCTGATAATGAAAAGATGGACATTTTCATTGACAACTTAAATGATGAAATGAGTTATGCACTTAAACTACAATGTCCCCCAAGTTTTGAGAAGATGGTTGAAAATGGGATAAAAATTGAAGAAGCCCTAGTCAAGAAAGGATTATTGAAGCTTCAAAAAGAAGGGAATAATTCTTCCAACAATACTAATAATAATGCTGATAAATTGAAATTTTGGAATAGAAATAGAAACATTGTTAATGATAGAATAGTGGATGCTAACACCATAAAACCCAAGCAGCCCATATTAAACCTATCAAGTCATACCTCAATAACCAATTGGGATAATAACAAACCAAGGTTCCATCCACCAACTTTCATAGAAAATTCACACCTAGTGGTGAACCACTTGAATTAGCATTAAATACACTCATTGCAAACAAATTGATTACCTTGCCAGAAGTGAGAGAATTTGAACCAAAGGTAAAACCTGCTTGGTGGAATGAGAATCGTTACTATAATTATCATTGAAGTAAAGGACACCAAACAAATGATTGCCAAAAATTAAATAATTTCATTCAATATTTGATAGATAACGAGGTCATAATGGTAGACGGGCACACAACAAATGAATCAAACAAAATTTAAAACTCTGTTACCAAACTATGAGATGGGTGAGATGTCAATAACTAGAGATGGCAAAGGTATAGAAAAGGTAAATTATTCTCACACATATGATAATGTAGTCAACATCATCGCAGTCAAAGAGAAATCCCAACTAGAACATGCACACCATATCACATGCAGTAAAGCTAAGGTCACTTTACCAAGACCCACAACCAATACACCCTCCACTTCTAAACAATACAACATGTGGACCAATTACAGAAGACCCCAACGCAAATCTCAATATCACCCACACATAAAGAGATCCTAAAAAAGGCTCTGGTAGATACTACGATCCCCAAAGGCCTAGGCGTCGATCAGTTTCAAACCATGGTGGGATATCTCATATCACCTCATTGCTTATCCTTCACAAAAGATTATGACATGTCTTTGCAACATTCATATAATTCTCTTTTGCATATCGAAGTTCTCATTCATAAAATATGCATAAAAAGTGTCTTAATAGATGGAGCTAGCCTAAATATTTGTTCATTAAGTCTTGTCGGTGCCTTAGGTTATTTTGAAGATGCAATTGATCCTCACAAAAAGATAACAATAAAAACCTATGATGAAGAAGAGATTTCCTCCAAAGTGATTGTAGTGTTTCCAATCAGAGTTGGACCTACAGAAAAGGATATAGTATGTCAATGTTGGAGATTAACTTTTATTACAATATACTCTTAGGCAGACCCTGGATCCATGACATGCAAGCTATTCCTTCAACTTACCACCAGTACCTCAAGTTTCCCTATAATAGACAAGAGATCTCTATTCTAGCAGATTCAAATCCATTTCAATATTGTAGTAACCTAAAACCAGTTCAAGAGGTCATTGTTCTGCATAATAGATAAGCATCCTCTTCTACTACACTGTCTAAGAAAAAGACGTTTGCTTCATTATTATCAAGCTTTGAGAAAAAAAGGTACAATTGAAAGACAAAGGTCCAAGGGAACATTCACTACTAGACCTACCACTCTCTCCAAGATTATATGACAAACCATCAAATTCAAAACAACCTGTCTCAAAACCAACTAAAATTCTTGATGGATAATTTGTCAAAGTGGGTACCTTAGTTGAGGAGATCGACAAAAATGATGTTTTGCAATAGTTATACAAAGATGAGGAAGAATCCCAACCAGAAGTCAATAATGTCAGTATCTCAGTAGAGCGATATGGAAAAGGATATGACATCATGAGAAAGATGGGATACGATGACAATGGTCCCATGGGCAAAAGAAAATAAGGTATCTCAAAACCAATACAACCTCCTTCTCAACTTCCTAAGGATAAATTTAGATGAGGTTTTGGACAGATTAATATAGATCCATTGCAAGAAGGAACATCTCACACTCAATGAGAAGAATAATATGAATGACAACAAGAAGAACTTGTCATTTAGAGAGAATAAGTCGCACGTATGCAACAAGAGGAAGCTATCCACAAACAACAAGATGAAGCAGGCCATAATTAGCAAGAAGAAGAAGTGGCTCACAGGAAGTGGGCAGAAGTTGAGGAAAGAATACTAGAGGAACTTGCTAAAAAGTGGGAAGAAGCTATTCATAACCTTTATGAGAAAAAAATTAGATTACAAGCTTCTAGTGAAATAAATTCCAATGAGTGGGAATGGGATTGTTTCTAATCTAAACATTCCTCTCAAGAATCATGCTATATAAAAGATGTAGATGTCGATGTAGTTCATTTGTATGAAGGACAAACATCATAGTATAGATCACTCTAATGGGAACTACAATATATCAACGTTGACTCGATTGAGGATGATCAGGAACTACTCGCTGGAGGTCATTATGAGAAAAGTAACATCTTCAACCTAGAAATAATCATTGAAGACTTAGATATCTTTATCATGACCCTTAGTGCTCTTGATACACAACAATATGATGATCCTTTACCATTAGTGTACCCCGAGATTATTGATTGAGAAAATGAGGGACCCATTGAGATAGAAACCTTCCCTTAGGATCATGCCATTTCCTTATACCTCAACATAGTTGAGCCTAAAACAACTTCCACCAATGAATCTAGTAACATGTCTTCTACTCAAGGGGGTTCCAAATCTCTCAATCACAAAAGTGAAAAATAAATAAATAAATATCAGGTCTAATGTTGAAAACTGGTTAATGGCAACATTAGATCAAGGACAAGTTAAAAGAAAGGACGCATCCGATGGTGAAAATCTCCTTGCGGCCAGAGGATGGAAGATTTGACACCTTACCTGAGTATTACCAGGAGAGACCTTCTATATTGATTGAGCCAACCGAAGCAGTCAATATCAGAACACCTGATCAACTAAAGATTTTACATCCAACAACATCATTATCAGAACAAGAGAAACAAAACTATATTGCATTTTTCAAAGAAAGACAAATTAATTTTGCATGTTCATACACAAATATGCCAGGATTGGATCTGGACCTCATTATGCATCACTTAAATGTTTCTCCCAGAGAAAAATTAGTAAAGTAAAAGATAAGAAAGATGCATCCTCATATAACCTTATTGGTCAAAGAAGAATTGAAGAAATTGCTAGATGCAGGGTTTATTAGACCTGTCAACATCAAGGTCAAGATACATAGGAAGATATCCTCAAGAGGACTTCATAGGAAAACACAAGAAGGTGATTACACAAGAAACATTCACTTATGTTAGAACCTGATACCCACATTCAAGGATGTAGATGAAAGATTCAAGGAATCCTCACTACAACATCACAAAGGAGGAGTTTCAAAGGAGTGAAGTAGCAACTACGACATCAAGGGTTCATTCCATGGCAGTATCAAGATCATCGTTATTCTTAGTCTTGCTAGAAAGTACCATGAAATGAGTGTATATCATCCAGTTGCTTTTTCAAAGGTGAGTTGGCGGTTCCAAAGAATATGACCTTCACTCTCTCAATTAGTTGATCAACATCATTCAATCCAGCAATGCAATATGTAGCTTAATTCATGGTTCTGCTGGAAGTAAGTATGAAGGAAAACCACCTTTAAAATTTTTTGCATGTAATAAGATAGGTAATTTTGCATCTAGATGTCCTAAGAGGAATTCAAGATTTGAAGAGAAAGCTAGAAGATCTTTTAAGCCTAACCATGATTTTAGAGATCTCAATGAGGCATGTCTTAATGATGATTTTACTTTACCCAATATAGATATCATTGTGGATTTGATAGCTAGGCACACAATGTTCTCTCTTATTGATGGTTTCTCAAGCTATAACCAAATAAAATTTAGCACTAGAAGATCAAGAGAAGATGACCTTCACATGTCTTTGGGGTACTTTCTGTTGGAATGCAATGCTTTTTGGACTCAAGAACATAGGTGCTACCTACCAAAGGGAAATGATAATGATTTTTCATGATATGGTGCATACCTTCATGGAAGATTATGCTGATTATCTATTAGCTAAGTCACATACTAGAGAGACACATCTGGAAATCCTAGGAAAGATCTTCAATCGCCTAGAGAAATACAACCTAAGGTTGAATCCAAATAACTGTGCATTTGGTGTCATCGGGCCGACTCCTGGGATATATTGTTTAAGCACGAGGAATTAAAGTAGATCTAGATAAAGTTAAAGAAATCATGGAAATGGAATCACCCAAAAACATCAGTCATCGTAGATCGCTTTAAGGAAGACTCCAGTCCATTAGAAGGTTCATATCCCAATTAGCTGATAGATGTCACCCTTTCACTCACCCTTTGCATAAAAATATTCCACTCAGATGGGATGACACATGTGAAGAATCCTTTAATGCAATAAAGGAATATCTGATGAATCCAAAATTGATCCATTGAAATATCTTCTCAGCAAAGCAGCCTTGATAGGTAGATTGGAAAAATGGGTAATGATCCTGAGCGAATTCGACATTGAGTATATTGACAGAAAAACTATAAAAGGATAAGTGATCATTGACCAATTAGCGGATGCATCGCTACAAGATGATCAACCAATACATGTTGAATTTGCAAATGCTAACATTCTCACGATCACCAAGCAAACTTGGCAGTTGTATTTTGATGGATCTTACACAAAGAATGGATCGGGGGCAGGCTTTCTATTTGTCACACCTCAAGGTCATACCATCCCAAAAGAATACAAATTGAATTTTCCTAGCACCAATAATATGGAAGAATATGAGGGATTAGTCATAGGAATCAAGATGGATATACAATGGAATATTACAAGTTTACAAGTTTTTGGAGATTCTCAGCTAGTCATCAATCAAGTCAATGACAAGTACCAAGCTAAAGATGACAAATTAATGCCTTACAAGAATATGGTAGATGAATTTAAAAATTACTTTGTGGACATTACTTTTGAGAAAATCCTGAGGAATGACAACAAAGCAGCTGACGTAATGGCCATAATTGCCCCTTTACTTCAAACATAGGAAAAATAAGATCGTTATGAATTACTGGTGGAAGAACTATTTTATCTCGCTTATGATTGTCCTAATACCCAACTCATATGTCACCTATTCGGACCCGATTCTTCACATTATGGCCAAATTTACACCTACCTGAAAGACAATACCCTCTCTCTCAATTTATCAAAGAATAAAAAATGAAACTTCATTTGACAATCGACTTGTTATACCCTTGTCATGGATACACTCTATAGATGAGGTTTGAATGGCACTTCCCTCAGATGTCTTGAGCAAGAAGAATATGAGAAGGCTTTAAATAAAGTCCATAACAGTATCTATGGTACTCATTTGAGTGGTCTTACTCTTTCGAAGAAACTCATATGATTGGGCTATTATTGGCCTACTATGGAGAGAGATTATTTTCAATTCATCAAAAAGTGTAACCAGTGTCGGATCCACGACAATCTCATACATGCACCTACATAGGAGCTCCATGCCTTAGTAACATCGTAGTTGTTTTGTCAATGGGGTCTAGATCTAGTAGGAAAAAATCATCCACCTTCTTCAAATGGTCACAACTTTATACTTACAGCTACAAAGTATTTTACCAAATGAGGATTGAAGCAGTGCCACTTACAAATATCATGGGGAAACATATTGTTGGCAATTGACACTCATTCAATGATTTCAGGCAACTTTCGGTGGTTAATTGTTTGTTCAGGGTTGTCATTGATGGCAACTCTTCTTGGTGGTTCAATCCAACAGTCGTGATCCATCTTAACTGGAATTTGGTGGTAACTGGTACGCGGTTAACCAGTAAAACAAGGTATTTCAGTAACGTTTTGATCCAGAATGATCTCCGGTGATTGTGGTGTTTTTTGTGACCTCGATGATTGGAAAGACCTTTAGGAAGCATGTGATTATAATATTTTGGTCCGGTGCTATGTTTTGTTTGAGATTGAAGCCGACTTGGAGCTACACGTTACACTTATTAAAGATGACTTGAAGGAGATTGTTTTTTGTGGTAAGATCAAATATATAAGATCGATTTGGCTATTGATTTTCGATATGTTAAAAAACATGGTGATCTATTTTGGTATGATTGAGCACAGTTTCACGTGCACATTTTTCCTTCAAAACAACTAGTAGCTGACTGAGACAAAACAAAGTATTCAGCAGAGCAGAGACAGTCAAAGATTCAGAGCCCAACCATAACTCATTTTTGCATAGTCAAATGTTGATTAGGAGTTCATTTCATTGTATTTACTCATTATAAACAAATTTTAAGTTAGTGAGACTTCCCTGAAGGTTGTAGCCTTCTGGGCAATATTTACTCATTGTAAACAAACTGTAAGTCAGTGAGACTTCCCTGAAGGTTGTAGCCTTCTGGGCAATTGTAATTGAGCAATGAGCTCTAGCCTTTTGGGCAATTGTAATTGAGCAATGAGCTCTAGGCAATGAACCTAAATGCAATTGCATTCCCCATCTATGTAATATTTATGTACTCCTGGCCATAGTATATGAATATTGTGGGTTCCATCCCCACTGTGGGTTTTCCCTTTCTGGGTTTCCATGTAAAATTTTTGATGTTGTGGATTTGTGTATTCCTTATTGCATGTTTATGATCTTTTCTGCTATACATTGCTCACTGGTGGATAAATAATAAGTTTGTGGTTTTAACTTTCGATAGATCACTAATTCACCCCCCCTCTCAGTTATCTTTGATTCTAACAATTGGTATCAGAGCCTAGTTCCTTTGAGGAAGCTTAACCGCTTGAGAAAGATCTGGGAGATTTCTTCAATGGATTCCAGTTTTTCAGAGACAACTCAATGTGGCACTCGAGGATCTTGATGCAACTAGAAGTGAGGTTTATACCTTGAAGAAGAATATGAATGTTGTTAAAGAATTCAATAGTGAGCTGAAGGATCAATCAAGTATCTATAGATAAAAGAGGAAGGAATTAATGGACAAATTAAAGGAGAAAGAAGATCAAATCATGGAATACCAGGACAAAGCTAATGAGGTTAACAAGCTTGAGAGAAATAATATTGCTTTGAAGAATGAGATGCTATGCTTATGAAATATTTGGACATATCTCTAATCAGTGCAGGACAAGACAAAACCAGATGAACTTCAGACCTATAAAGAATAATATTGTCTGTAGAGCATGCAACAAAACTGGTCATAATGCAAAATTCTGTAGAAGCAAAAATAGTGCTCTGGTTGACAAGAACAAGTTAGATGAAAAGAGAGAGGCAAAACTAGATTAGCATAAGAAGATGTGGGTAAAGAAGGATGAATCTAAGGCAAATAATGGATCGGTACTTGAATCCGGTGTATAATCTTCATCTGGTAACTAGGGCTTTTGGCATTAGGGGGAGGCAAACTAATACAAATATTGTAGTACCCCTTGATGATATCTGTAGTTGATGGATTATAGATGGTAGAAACTGAGCTTCAATTGATATCCAGAACTCAGATGGCTAATTTTGGCCTCCAGTATTGGAATAGAGAATCCGTTGAATATTTGAGGTGCATTTATTTTAAAGTAAAATTAGGGTTTGTAAAGTTAAAAGGGAAAATACAAGAATCATTCTTTACTTTGCAAATAGTGTTTTCGAGTTAAAGAAAAAGGTGATCAAAGTTTCTAGGTGATGAGAGAGCTAAAAGCAATCCGGTGAAGCGATCTAGGGCATCCGTTAGTCAGTTAAGGTATTTCTTGAAGGACATTATTCTAAGTTTGATTTTTTGAGATTTTAAAATGGCATCTGCATCTTCTATTGCTACTCCTTTGGTGGTTGAGGTTAAGGTGACAAGATCCTCTCCTGCTCTAATGAAGACATCTCCAGCTGAAGTTGAACCCTCTGATGCATCTGCAAAGGGAAAAGGTGTTTTGAGGAAAAAGTAGAAGACTCAAAGAGAGTATGTGGCAGTCTCTCTAGTGTAATCAAAGACTGAATCTAATTCATATATTCACAAGGCACCAAAGAAAGGTGAATTTTCTAGAGTGATCCAAAAACCTCAATCTAGTGGTGAGAAGGAATATCCAAAGATGAAGAAGGCAAGATCTGATCCTGTATTGGCAGGCAAGCCCAAAAAAGGAAAGAAGACAAAGTCATCTGGATGAGGCTATAGAATCCAGTAAGATGAAATCTTATAAAGTAGAGTATCATATTGTTCTTCCATTATCTAGTCAGGAATTAATTGATGAAATTATTAAAGATGGAAATTTGAAGAACATCCCTGTATATTATGTAAATATGGATGATAAGGATCAAAGGAAAATTGAGGAAGCTGTAATTTTGTACATGGATGTATTTAGTAAAGCATTTATTGAATTAGAAAAATATCTTCTCAAAGATTTGTACATCCTAATCGATGCCAGGAGAAAATCTGCTAGCCAAATGGATAGAGAAATAAAGGAGAGTGAATTGGTTAATCAATGCACTGGTATCACTATAGAAGAAATTGACAGATTAATTTTGTTGGCGAATAAAAAGAAATTCAAAAGAAAGCACAAGGTCAACAATCTGATGGTTGGCTGAGTTGAAGAAATAAGGAGAGAAACCAGTGAAATTTGTAAAAAGTTTCTTACTGAGAACCAGCTTGTAGAAACTGTCTCTCAAAATGATGCCACTCAGCCAGAAAATACTCCAACAAATAATATAAATAAAGAAGAGGATACTCAAGATGTTGGAGATCAACAAATTTTGGATTCTATTGAGGCTGAGCCTGCAAAAGAAAATGATAAATCAACAGAGGTAGAGGATGGTGCACCAAGTGGTAACACTAGTGCACAAGAGGCACCTAAAGAAGTCAAATCCAGACCTGTTGAGGCTGAGAAGAAAGAAGAGGTGAAACGGGATGAACCAGATAGAGATAAGGGTAAGGGAATGGATACTCGAGTACTTGTGGCAATTGACACTACAAAAATCTAAAGCCTAGGGAGTTTTCCATAGTTAAATATCAGTTTTGATAAACCTTTCAATCAAATGTCTCAGGCAGAAAGAATGATAGTCATTGCTTTTCTTCAAGCACAAGCCAGTCAAGAGTTAGCATAGTCAAAATCTGAAGAGAAGAGACTTATTGAAAAATTGAATAAAGTTTTGGAACACATGGTACTAGAATTGCAACTTGATGAAAGGACCAATTCATCTGATAAGCTTCAAAACTTAATTGATCATATATCCATCCAATTTGTTTTGTTAACAAAAGCATCAACCCAACAAGCTATGGAGAATTTTAAAGACGCTAAAGTTCAAACATTTTTGCAAATGATCAGTAATGATAAGGCCCAACTAGATAAAGAGTTAAAACTAATTGATGAGGTCTCAGTGGAAGGCGGTAAAATTTACAAGTCTTGTCTAATTTTGACCAATTTTACTACTAAGATAGACAAGCAAATAGAGAATTGTAGAGGATAGTTAGCTCAAATTTCTTAGGCCTAGGATTCCACAGCTAACTTAACTGGCAGTATTGAAGGACAAATTTTGAATATCACAGAGAAGATTAGGAATTTTGAGAAGGAGAAGGAGAGGATGATCAGGTGAATAGGTAAACTCTAAAACTTAATTGGTCCCCAGTTGGACACCATAGTGTATCATAAGATGGACTGCATTCAGAACATGTCTTAGGAGACTCCTATTGGGATTCCAGCTATAGAATTTCATGCTTACGTTTTCAATGGTTTTGTTTCAATTTTGGAGAAGTTGCGAGTAGGTTGGAACACATATCTTAGGTTCCTTAAGATGGAATATGCAGATATACTAAAACATGTATATATTTAATCCTTCGGTGAATGTGTATACATGTATAGGCAATTTTGATGTACACCCTATCTTTGGCATTGCTATCAAAAGGGGAGAGATGAGGTGAAAAATGTACAGACTGATTGTATGTATGGAGTGTATAGTCTGGTGTAATGCAAATTCTTGGATTGTTGATCTAAGGGGGAGCCTTGGAATTCTTTTATTCTTTCATCTGGTGTACAGGTTTCAACACTTAGCCATTTTTCACAGGTGTCACCATCAATGCCAAAGGGGGAGATTGTTGGCAATTAACACTCATCTGGTGATTTCAGACAACTTCCGATGGTTGATTGATTGTTCAGGGTTGTCATTGATGGCAAATCTTCCATCTGGCAGTCGTGATCCATCTTATTTGGAATTTGGTGGTAACCGATAAGCAGTTAACTAGTAAAACAAAGTATTTCAATAACATTTTGATCCAGAATCATCTCTGGTGATTGCGGTGTTTTTGGTGATTATTTTGTGATCTTGGTGATTGGAAAGACCTTTAGAAAGAATGTGATTATAATATTTTTCTTTGGTGCTATGTTTTGTTCAAGATTGAAGCCGACTTGGAGCTACACGTTACACTTATTAAAGATGACTTGAAGGAGATTATTTTTGTGGTAAGATCGGATATATAAGATCGATTTGGTGATTGATTTTTGGTATGTTAAAAATGTGGTGATCTATTTTGGTGCAATTGAGCGCAATTTCACGTGCACATTTTACCTTCAGAATAACCGGTAGTTGACTAAGACAGAAATAAAGTATTCAACAAAGCAGAGACAGTCAGAGATTTAGAGCCTAATCAAAACTCATTTTTGTATAGTCAGATGGTGATTAAGAGTTCATTTAATTGTATTTACTCATTGTAAACAAACTGTAAGTCAGTGAGACTTCCCTGAAGGTTGTAGCCTTCTCGACAATTATAATTGAGCAATGAGCTCTAGGCAGTGAGCCTGAATGCAAGTGCATTCCCTATCTATGTAATCTTTATGTACTCCTGGCCATAGTATATGAATATTGTGGGTTCTAGCCCCATTGTGGTTTTTCCCTTTCCAAGTTTCCATGTAAAAATTCTAGTGTTGTGGATTTGTGTCTTCCTTATTGCATGTTTATGTTCTTTTCTGCTATACATTGCTAACCAAAGCATAAAGAATAAGTTTGTGGTTTTAATTTCTGGTAGATCACTGATTCACCCCCCTCTTAGTGATCTCTGATTCTAACACATATTTCCACATTCATATTGAATTACATCATATGTCGCTATGGCATCCCTATGACTATCATCACTGACAATGGGCGGCCTTTAAAAAACCAAGATGTAAGAGAGCTTTGGAAGAAATTCTAGATCCAACACAAATTCTCCATGCCTTATTATCCCCAAGAGAATGGTCAGACAAAAGCTTCTAACAAGACCATTTTAAATTTTTTTAAAAGATAGTTAATGATGTCGGAAGAGATTGGCATGTTCATTTAAACCCTGCTCTATGGGCATATCACACTAGTATCCACACACCTACAGGTGCCACACCCTACTCCCTTGTATATGGGTCTGAAGCAATACTACTAGTTGAAGTGGAAATACCTTCTCTTCATGTATCACTCAAAGGTCTCATCCCAGATGAAGAAAAATGGGTGGCTAGACTGCAAGAGCTGGAATTGTTGCAAGAACACCGACAAAATGTTGTCGACCATTTATAAGTTTACCAACAAATAATGTCACACAACTATAATCATAAGGTCAAGCCTATAATGTTTCAAGTTGGTGATCTTGTGCTTAAGGAGAATCCACGTAACCAACAAGATCACAAAAAGAAGGGGAAGTTTGAGCCAAACTGGTTAGGTCCCTTTGTCCTCATAGCTGCATACGGGTCTGGTGCTTATCAGTTGTCAAAATCAAAGGGAGATCAGCTTGAGGAACCCATCAACATCCCACATCTAAAAAAAGTTCCATACCTAAAAAAAATACAAAAAAAAGAAAGTGAAAAATACAAAAAAAAATTTAAAAAGTGAAAAATACAAAAAAAATCAAATATGAGGAAAAAGTGCAATAAAAAGCAAATTGTGAAAACCTGGAAACAAGCACTATTTGTTAGCTAGCTTCTCCATCTATTTAGTCACACTGTTTTCTATTTGCATCCATCACCATTGTACATATCCAAAATAAAGCCTCTTCTACCTAATCAGGCATCGTGCATACATTCTCACCATGGTTTTGGATCATTGTACATATCCACAGATCATTGTACATATCCACAATAAATGGATTGGAAGAAAAATCTTGAACCTAGTCGACAACAATCTACTTTGAGATTAAACACATTAGATGAATATAGTTAGGCAACAGTTGAGAAAGATAAATATCGTTAAATCCAACAAGGAACATTAAGCACAAGTATCAAAATCAAACTCAACATCAAACAATCGAACACTCAATGAATGATATCCTCTGAATCATGTCTAAAACATCTTAGACTGAATGTTCAACTGCTGTGTTTTGATTTTTGTTATCATGCTTCTTGAGTGACTCAAGGATGTCTTGTACTAGAGGAACAAGGAAGGAGCATGAATTTTTCTTTGTCTGTTGTCTGTCAGTTAATCATTATGGTTGTGCAAATTTGTCACGGGATATGATCAATCAAATATCATTTATAACATTTCAGGTTTGCATAGGAAGATGATTAACTTCTATTGTTTACACGCAGGCAACACTCAAGTTATATTGGTCACTATACCTCGATGCTTGTGTTAACTTGCAATATCAAAATCTAGGTAAACAATGCTGAATTCATCATGGTTAAATTATACCATTAATGTTTACACTCGCTTACCACATTTTAAAGGCTCAATGATGATAAAAAGCATGATCAAGTGAACCGTTCGATGATACAAGGGCATTTCTTGCATATTTGCATAATTAGATTAGATTGAATATAGTATTCATGGTGCATAAGGGGTCAAATTTTATTTTTAGAGGCTGAGGTCAATTGGTGTTATCTCTCTTATTAAGTGATTGAGTACATTGGGCAACACCAAAAATAAGAAATTCATTCATCCTGTATTTTAGATCATAACATTTCATCATTTTGCAATAAATCATTCATTCATTTAATTAATTCATACATATCATATCACATTGCATTTTCATTACATTCATTTCATTTCACATAATGATTCATTACAAGATGAAAATCATAAAAACAATAAAAAAAGAGTCATGTCATATAGACAACATCTCATTTCATCACATATGCATAACATAATAAATAAAACCATAAGCATACATCAACCATCACATATGGAATCACTGCATACACATAACCATTTGCATCCATCATCACCACCATCATAATACGTATGTATTCATTCCATCATCCATTCAAAAGCATAAACATCTTAAATAGATTCATTAGTCATTACATATCATCATCATATGCATCATATACAACGAAAAAGCATAATCATAAACATAACTGCATATAATATGCATCATATCAAACATGTACATAAATGCATACATCCATCATATAGATAATAAAGAAAATAAATGCATATAGTATAAGACTACATCCATCCACCAGGACACACATAAAGCAATAAGCAGGTAGGTTGCATCTCATATATAAATAAAAAAAAGAATCGAGATCCAATGTACAATGATGTCACAAAAATATCCAAGATACATCACAAAAAGACATCACAGAAATCATCAATATCTCATCAATCAGTGTATACAATATAATCAAAATACATAATAGCATAATGGATCAAGGATGACATTGAGCAGAACTCTCTCCAGACATAGTAAGTCTATCCCCACCACTTGAGGTACATGTGCCTGGGTCTCCAACTGGGGGATCTCTCTGAAGTGGCCCTGACACTCCTTAATTCTCAGACTAACTTGGGCCCGATCTCATGTCGCTCACCTCTGCAAAACTGGGAGCCTTTCGATTAACAAGGATAGCTGAAAAATACAAAGTCATGTAATACTTGGCCTCTCGAGCTGAACGCTGAACCATCCTGAGAGCCCTCCCATAACTAGTCCTTGTCAACGTTGTCACCTGCATCTCTGCCCGTTGGCACCTATCTAGAGCTGAATCTTTCTCAACTGTCAATGTGGCAATTTGTGCCTGCATCTAAGCTTGTGTTTGTGTCAGCTAACCCTATAGCTATGTAATTTGAACTCGTAGTTGTTGCACCTGGCTTTGTAGATCGCTAATATGAACCTGTTGTTGCTAGGATGACACTTTGATAAGTATTTGTTGTAAAGGTGACTACTGGGGTGCTTGTACCTCCTATCCCTATGTTCCTTGTTGTTATGATGCTTGTTGTACTACCTATCTTGATCTCCTTCGTCTTACCACTCGGGTCTTCCAATCTACAGGTAACTCTCTAGAAGGCCTAGAGTTGTCATTGCACCTGCTGCTGGACTGCCAGGCTCATCAACTCCCCCACCATCACCCTCACCATCACCACCATTCCCTCCACCTCCATCATTTCCATCTCCACCTTCTCCCCTACCACCTTCTCCCAACTCATATTTGCCTCTCTTTTGTCTAGCATCCTTATGAGGCAGTCTATCCTCCTCGTCATCAAAGCCTGGTACTGACTCATCAATAGTAGATAACCGTGGGAACAAATGTGTTAGAAGATACTGGTCATACTCAACTTTGGTACCTTGATCAATAATGTTGGCCAAGTAGTTCTAATCCTATCCCCCAAGGCCCTCATACTCAGCATATGCAACATCATAAGAGATAGTTGGCCCCCAAGCAACCACATCCTGTTGCTGTCGTGCGTAGATCGTTATACCTTGTGGTGGCCCCTAAACTCTCCCATACTGTCATAGAACTTGTGTAATGATGAATCACCCAATAATATATGGTGTGGAACTAAGGAGGTAGCAGGAAGTGAAAATAAAACTCATCTCGAGTGCATCCTCGGCCCATGGCTCACAATCCTTGTATGGCCACCAGATAACTGTATCAAGATCGTCAAGCACTCGTCTCCAGTACTCCAGTTTGTCTAGCTTCTGCTGGACAACTGCACCTGCATATCTATAAACATAAGGTCTCTTGACTAGATGATATCTATCTTCTAGTGGATGTGTGATGGCCAAGTACTCCCAGGTCCATATCTATAGTAAGGTCACACCTACTAAAAAGACAGTTGATCACTAGTAAACCACTATGTGGAAATCATGATACAAGTGATGCAACATACATGATCCCCAAGATAATCTCATACCCTGTGTAATCAACCACTCAAGCAAGTGACTCCATCTGAGTGATAACCCTTTGACATGTGATCAAGACAAAGGAAGCCTCTAATGAAACCTGCTAGAACTGAGGGAAGAGGGGCATAACCTAGATCAAGCATCTCCTACCATGGGATATCATATCCACAGATCTTATCATCATGGAAGACTCTCCTTAGTGTGGTTGTACCTCCCTTCTCATACAAAATATAGTAGACAATGTGCCCAACCATAGGTATCCACAATATTTGGTAGAAATCCTTTCGCATCACTGTCATCTCACCAGTTGGTAGATGGAAGGTGTTATGCTTATTGTGCCACCTCTCAACCAACGTAGTCAACAAACATTGGTTAATAGTATACCAAGACATGTCAATCAAAAAAGATAGTCCACATCAATGAATCAAGTCTATCTCTTCTTGAGTCAAATGTGGTATCAGAATCCATGTCTTCAAGAAGCGCTCTGGGACTACAGGACACCTAGAGGCTCCTATTATTATATCAAATCAATGTATCGGTTTTTGATCTATCTATCTATCTATCTATCTATCTATCAAATCTATCAATCTATCTTTCTCATGTGATATTCCTATCAAATCTCAGTGAGCACTTTTGGAGGAATCTCATCTATCATGAGGTCATTATCTCATCTATCCTATCATATTAGGCACTCAAATTGAGGTAATCAAATAGGAAAATCAAATCAAAAATTTATCAATCTGATAGCACACTCTAATATGGAACATCCAAACTCTAATATTTGGCATCAAAACAACTTAAAACACTACTATAACCTTTTAACTAGCAAAAATTTGGCTTCAAAATGCCAAATAGACCAAAGCGCTAAACTGTGCCTCTATAGAACTTATCAATTTACCTAGGGCACTAAAACACCCAAAGTGTCGAGATGCAAAATGTAAAGCACTTTGTTTTTAACCAAGGGTACTAAATCAGGTTAGAGCACTAAAACAGTCACTTAGAGCGCTACATTACTGACCAATACCGCTAAAATGAGCAAACCAAACCCTAAGTGCTAATATATGTACAAAAAATGGGCATGAAGACATAATGATATTGTATGTTGTCATTGATGTCAATATGTGACATGGTGTGAACCGACACATGTGATAGGTGAAAAGAGAGAGGAATCGGCATATGTATGAACCGGTTTATATGCCAAAGTCAAGCGGCATATTTGTTCAAGATGAACCGGCATGCAATTATGGGAACTGACACATGGAAGCATTATGTTACTACTGGTTGGTAGGTAGTTTCCACTTCAGGATTTCCGGTTGGAGTACCTCAAGCCTGTGTGACTCAATCAGTGATCTTTGTGTGATGAGTTAGCAGTATAATGGAGAACAGATCGTGTTGCCACGTAAGCTTTGTGCACGTGAAGGATCTTGCATGAAGAAGACTATTCCTATCTACCTCGGGAATGTGCGAAGTCTGTCAAATGGTGATAACGCGTGATGGGTTATCAGCCGCCATGAAATTGGTGGAAAATGGATGATGGAGAATGTCTTGAGATTGATTCAAGATTGTTGCATTTAATGCAGTATGATTCAACAGTCAGGATTGAACTGCTTGAATTGTTTAACCTAACAGGTTTAGGGTTTAGGGTTTTTGCTATTGACCTATCTGTTTCCTATAAGGTTGATGTTGTGTTTCTTTCGAAGGTTGTTGGCAAAAGTTGTGAGTGTGTATCCAAGGGAAGTGATACGCGATTCTTGCCAGACCAAAGGAGAGAAGAGATACCTGCAAAGTGAATGTGTAGAAGGAGAAGAGGAGCCAAAATGAATCTGCATTAGCATTGAGTGTTGTTATCAGATCATTGTAATTCCTATTGATTTCTAACCACTTCAACAGTTGTGAAATCCCTTAATAGGGTAGCCTTAACTGGGCTTGATGCAAAATCCCCTAACAAGGTAGTCTTAACCGACTTGATTCAAATCCCTTAATAGGGTAACTCGAGGTTAATGAGTTCTCAGAAGCTATAGAGCTCTGGAGATCCTTTAGCTATTGAGTTCTTGAAATCCTCTAACAAGGTAACCCTATCGGGTTTAACCCTTAACTGGGTATTATAGCCATCCCTTAACCGGGTGATCCCTAACAGGATCGGTTCCTAGCAGAACCTATTGTAATGTCTTTAACTAGACAAGGCTCCTAACAAAGCGGACTTCTAAAGAGTTCAAAAGTAACTTGTGGGTATTCATACCCATCGTGGTTTTTCCTAGTTGGGTTTCCACGTGAAAAATATGTGTCATGTGTAATGCTTCTATCTTGTGATGCTTTGTTATTACCTGTTGAGCATATGTTGGTTCTGTGTTTTATGCTTGTTTATAAAACATATTGAACTAACTGTTATGAAGATCTCATGTTAGATTACCTGTTTATGCATAAGGGTGAAATGGTAGTGTTGCTTTGAGTTAAGTGAAAAGCTAAGTGTTCAACCGGTTAATGCTTGTATTTGACACTTTTGGCTTTACCGGTTGCAGTCTGTGTTGAACCGGTATCACTGTTTATCAGTCATTTGAAGTATCTGTTGTCAAACCGGTTTAAGACTATGTTTTTGTCTGTACTGATTCACCCCCCCCTCTCAATACCGGTTTGGTACTATCCGTTCATCATTGAGTTATCAGTACAAAAAATGGTAGACTTTTAACTAAAAATGACAGTCTTCAAAACAATAAAATATGAAATATTGAAGATAATATTACAAAACCAATTGCTGTGAGATTTTGCCAAGATCAAGAGCTCAATGAAAAGTACAAAAGAGAGACAAGATATAGTACAAGAATAAACTGTATTCTCATCAATAGATAAATGATCAATAGATGTTCAAGCAATGAAGATGAGCCTACATATATAGGCAAAGCAATATGGATATGTGAGCACACAAACATGACATGTGGCTCAATAAGAAACAAGGGTAGGTAGGAAATAAGAGTGGTAGGTAGGAGAAACAATAAAGTATTCCACATGAGGTGGATCACCCACCGAAGGTGGAATTATCACTCCACAATAAGTGGATATGATAGAGTAATAACAAGATCAACACCATAATTGGTGGAAATTCTCCTACACACACTATCCCAAAGTGGCACAAACACCCAAGTGTCTCATACCCAAACTACTATGAAATACATTTCCTAAGTAAACTTAAGTAAGGTGTAATAATATCCATGATGAATAATTATTTACACCAACACCCCTCCTTAAGTGCAACTTAGGGGAATGCACTTAAGTCTACAATGAAACTAAGCAATGCAAGATGGGTCTCGGCTACAAGGCCATGTTAGGTACCTATGTACAAATGCAAATGCATGAAAACCAATGCAATGAAATCTCTCACAAAGTGGGGAAAGAGAGAAAAAACCAATGGGAAAAACCCTCCCCCAAAAGAGAGATGAAATCTATACAAGATAACTCTCATAGAAGTATGTGAGGAACAAGACCCCATGTGAGTAAAAATTCCCCTCCATATGAGAGAAGAAGAGAAGATAGGTAGCCCCCCCTCAATTTAGAATCTGCACCAATTATAGAAGCTTGACGATGTATGAAGAAATTGCTCCATGAACATCGAACAACATTCCTCCCCTTAGGAAGAAACAAAACCAAAGTTGTATCCATGAAGTCTCCCCAATCATGAAGGGAGGATGTATGAAAAAAACTCATGATGAATGAAGTCTCTGAAAATTGCTCAAGTGTCCCCATGTTGATGCTGAAAGATACCCCCTCCAAAGGTGGTGAACTGCTCCACACTGCTAAAAAAGGCACTCCAAGATCTAGTGAAGATGAATGCAGAACAATATCCAAAGACTCACATGTCTCCTCTAAATATAAAGAGACCTCCTCCAACTGTTGTAAATAAGTATCCACAATCATGTCAACCTCGAAAGAATGATCATGTAGAGAATGAACAAGAGGGTCAGAGTGTTCCCTCGTAACAATTGAAGAAGGATCATCTTCATCAAAGAGAAGATGAATATCATCAATGATGTCTCCCAAATCTGCAATGTAGGATTCCACAAACAAACATGCAATGTTTGCCAAGTACTCATCCCATGAAACTGAAGCTGGAAGACATGAAATATCTTGCTGTACTGAATCACATGAAGGTAAAATTGTCATACTATTCACATCATTAGGTGCAATAGGTGATGTGATATCAATAGGAGGAGATGAAACACAAGGCTCAAGAACAGGGTCACATGTGAGAATCCCCAAGTTCAAGTACCCAAAGTTCTCCTCAAAATATGAACCTGTGTATGGTGAAAATGGATAACAATAATAACAATATTGAAGGCTAAATGAATCCAACCACTAAACCCTAGCCTAACAACCAACAAAGATCCACCATAACATATGAAGATTACCTAAGACAATGCAAATAACTCAAAATCACAAAGATTATACCATCACATGTCCAATAGGGTTTTGATCTCCATTCTTCCTATCTCCATTGATCTTGCTTGATATATTTGCTCTCAGATTTTTATATGCACAAGAGCTCAACAAAGAACGGAATGTGGTTGCAAGTAGGATCGCAGTGTAGCCAAGTCTTCAAGATTAGTCATTAGGATGAGTGATTAGCCATTAGGGTTTGACAATGAAGGAAGCATCTCCTTAAATAGAAGACACAATATGAAATGGAGGGATAAGATTGAGAGGTGTAAAAAGGAGGTCAACTAGGATTAGAGGGTAGGTAGAAGAAATAGTAAAATAATGAAAGGGGTAGGTAGTGTAGGAATTAAGAGATGAATGACATGTGTCATGTGTAGAAAAAGATAATGAATTAATTAAATAAATAAAGATTTATTTAATTAATAGAGGAAATAGGATAATTAAATAAATAAAAATATTTATTTAATTTACGAAAAGGATAATTTAAATAAATAAATGTATTTATTTAAATGAGAAATAAGGCTAGAAGAGGATAAATGAATTAATTAAATAAATAAAGATTTATTTAATTAATAGAAGAATTAGGCTTAGATAATTAAATAAATAAAATATTTATTTAATTAGACATGACAATTTTGGGTGTCTACATTTTGCCCCTCTTTGAGACAATGCGGCTTGTCGCGTTGTTTCAAAGAAGATAAGATGAACTGATACAGAGTTGCCCCAGAATGGGAATAATATGCCCCCTCAAGAGATTGGATGAAAATGTCTGAAAAGATTGCAGACAATCTCTCAATAAGAAAGAAAGGCTAGAATGAATCGACCGGATAAAGTGACAGAGTCACAGGATGAAGAATACTGACTCGGGAAATGAAGGCCAAGGCTAGGGTAGGCTATAAGATAAACCACGGGCAAAAGACATCCTCATTGTCACCTACACCTTCACAAGACCACAGTGTAGAGCGAGAAAAGAGTAGCAGCAGTCAGCAGCGATGGCTTTCGTACATAGATTCGATCACGTTCGCCGATTTTAGAGACCAGCAGATGCAGGAGAGCCGGTAAGTACCACGAAAACTCCTCGTACTTTGATGCATTCAATTTTGTCATTAATGCATTCTAGGTAGCAATAAATGCACTTAGGAATAGGGCACAAAAAAGTGCAAAAATGTGCAATCGCGTCTGTGTCGGTGCCAAGCGCGTCTGTGTCTAACAATCGCGTCTGTGTCGGTGCCAGGCGCGTATGTGTCTGGAACCGCGTTTATGTCGAATGCGGCCACGTCTACGTTGTTGAGGCGCGTTTATGTTGCAAAGTCGTGTCTGTGTTAAATTTAGGCACTTTTATGTAAAAAAGGCGCGTCTGTGTTGTGTAGGCGCGCTTGTGCAGTCTATAGGCGCGTTTGTGAGGTATAAACGCGTTTATGTGTGAAAATGCAAGGTTTTGGTCTTCTAGGTCAAATCGGCAGTTCTGTGATGAACATACGCTGTCGATTGGATAAGCTGCTGAGAGGATACACTCAAGCAGGTCCTCTAGGAAGACTAGGATAGATCAAGGCACTTTGTGATGAACAGGGAGCACCAAGATAGAGTACTTTGTGATGAACAGGGAGTACCCAAAGTATGAGCTGCACTTTGTGATGAACAAGGAGTGCAAAATGTGAGTAACGCTTTGTGATGAACAGGGAATGTCACACATGTAGTACTTTGTGATGAACAGGGAGCACTACTAGGATAGATAGCAACACTTTGTGATGAACAGTGAGTGTCACTAGGGTAGATAACCATATGCATTTAGATAGCAAGTAGCATTTTGTGATGAACAATGAATGCCACGATGACTGACATGATCGATTGGTTGACTGCAGGAGTATTTGCCTATGCTAGAGTCATGGGAGAGATTCCCGTCCACATAGAGATTGCGACCGGAGTTGTCATTTCAGGATAGAGCTGCCATCGAGGAGATGGGCCTTAGACATGTATTATATGTACTTGAGTTTCGGGCAAACATGGGTTTGCTGATTGCGCTGGCCGAGAGATGGCATTCTAAGACATGCACCTTTCATTTGCCGATGGGGGAGATGACAGTGACGCTTGAGGATGTCTACAGGATATTGAGGATACTGATCGATGGAGAGCTGATTCCACACGATCGAGATGGAGACAGGGAGGCTTTGAGATGGGTGTTCCAGGATCCCGGGCTAGAGATGAGAGCAGGACACGTGGCATGGGACACCATGACTGCGACAGGGTTAGCTTTACCAGTTGTGATCGGAGGAGCCATCAGTGGGTTCCTATGTCCGGACAGGGTGACACGGGGGTTGGAAGTGGGCTAGGGAGGAGCACTGGAGATATTGGTGACTCAGCACGCTAGATATGCATGGGGTCCATGTGTTTTGGCACACCTGTATTATGAGCTTCACCAGTTCATCTACCATGGATCAGTGGGATTGGGCTGTGGAGTGACACTTCTGTAGGTTTGGGCATATGAGCATCTGCCTATCACACGACCAATACATTTCAGAGGCAGGGGTCATGGATGAAGTTTTGTGCATTTATATGACATGATCACTTCACAGCCTCGGATTGGCAGGTTAGAGCACTGGAGGCGAGTGATAGATGACATTGACGTCATCATCTGGAGGCCATATCTGGGGTGTGAGGAGTGGGAGGATGATGCAGTGGAGCTGCCTTATACCTTTAGGAGCAGATATCTGATTGGGCGGACGCCCTACATATTGGAGAGACAGCTGGTGGATAGGGTATGCAGACAGTATGGTAGGATCCAGAGGATGCCACGAGGCTCGGGTATGTATGCCCACACAGTGAGGGATCAGGCGTAGTTCAGGCCATTATTGTCATATGATCAGGCCATCACACAGCTGGCAGAGATGATGCCCCTACCCTGAGATATGTGGCCAAAGATTGAGGATGCAGGTATGGATGCAGAGTATACAGCTTACTAGGTAGAGCATCCATTCCCTCGACTTACAGATCCAGGGGAGCTACTGGAGGGAGATGCAGGAGGAGATGATGATGATGACGGTGGGGGTGATGAAGGCAGAGGCCGACGGAGGTGGAGGGGAGTAGTTGGGGAGAGGAGGGTGGCACCTCGGAGGGAGGGTGGACAGGAGAGACAGGCCCAGGTGGTGAGGGGTCGCAGTGGATTGCCCCTACAGGTACCAGCAGCATAGGGACAGAGACAGGGACAGGTGCAGGGATAAGTGCCAGTACAGGCACAGGGACAGAGACAGGTACAGGTACCCAGGCATGCACAAAGACAGGTACCTGTTCAGGCACCGATATAGGTACAGGGGTAGGTACAGAGGCAGGCACCCGCAGAGGGAGAGCCACAGGTAGAGGTAGAGGGTGGGGATCCAAAGGAGGATGAGCTGCTAGAGCTGAGGGAGATCTGCCAGGGCCAGGCAGACGAGATCCAGGAGTTGGAGAGGGAGAGGGATCGGCTCAGGATGAGGCTCAGAGATACTGAGTGGGAGAGAGATCAGGCTATCCAGCACTATATAGAGGCTGAGATAGCGCTGAGGGCAGGGAGGCAGACGACAGAGGACGCAGGAGCAAGCTACGCATATGTCTTGCGAGCCGGAGAGGAGATCGCCTACTGGAGGGACCTGTATTATGGTGTCGTGCCAGCAAATCAGCAGGCGAGAAGCTTCCATAGACCATCGCGGACAGCGACGGCTACGGGAGGGAGCCGAAGGAGATAGGCATCGAGTGGTGGGGTCATGGGTCCACCACCACCACCAGACAGGCAGGGTGATCCTAGAGCAGGTCCTTCTAGAGCTTAGACTCCGTCGAGGCCAGGCGGCTCCGAGGGAGGGAGTTCATCATAGCCATAGAGGGCTCCCCTTGTATCAGTATTTGTACCATTTTTGTATTGTAGACACCTACGGGTGATTTTGTAGCCATAAGATTTTTTTGACATCATTGTATCATGACACATTTGATTATATATGAGAGATGATTCATTTTTGCGGCAACTATATGCATGTGTACCTATGTGATGAGATGTTCTTATGTGATGCTTATGATATGGATGCTTATATGATGCAATGCAGTATATATTTTTGTTCTTTTATATTGTATATGTAATGTATGATGCAAATGTGAATGTATGTAATACAGATGAATATGATAATGCAAATGATTATTTACATGATGAAAATGCAAGATGTGCTAACATGTGTTGTATGCAGGATGTGATGCAGTTGTGATATCTATATGTATGTATGAAATGTTTATATGTGGTAATGCAGGTGTAACTACATGAAATGCAAATGTTTTTGGTGTGTCATTATACTCAGTCATGTGATAGCAGGCTACATGGGCTCGAGAAGGATGATGGAAGTCAATCAAGAAAGGGGGATGAAAGACAGAAGATATGAACATGAAAGAGCTTCTTGTGCATTATCATCATTGAGCTTTATTATGGCAAAATAGGTTATGACAATCGAGGTATATGTTCGACCCAGAAAGTCATTGTACCTGTTTGCATGGAGATAAGACAGTCACAAACAAGGAATGCCCCAGTTCATACTAGACTCACAGTGTCCTCATATCCTTGGACAAGTCATAGCATTACTAAAAGACAATCCACAGACAGCAAACAAAATAGGTGATGATACCCCATCCTCGCCTTTCTAGTCAAAGACATCCTGGAAAAGCTAAAAGACATGTCACCAAAAAGATGAAATCAAAAGAAAACCAAGACTCGACACCAACATCCATGTTTGATTATGGTCACAATGTTTACTTTCACAAAAAGGATAGATAGCACTGAACCATATGTTGTCTGAGTCTATTGAAAGATTTGATTTGTTGAAGCTCATTATTGCTGCTGTCTCATCTAAAACTGACTGAATCCATGAAACTGATACTTTATTGCGGAGAAGACAAACTTTATTGCGAATCTGTGATGCAAATGTTGCTTTATTACGGATTGTGCGTGAATAGGCTGAAGGAAGCTGAAAGAAACTATACTCCTCGAAACATGTGATGTTCTTAGTTCCACACCCATCACTAGACGTAGGATTTGCCTTGGCCACAGATAGGATCTGATTTATTATGGATGGAAAGGGAGTGAAAAAGGGGGGTTTATTATGAATGGCTAACCAATAGTGGGTAGATCAATAACAAGCCATGATGGGAATGAGTAAGTTTTATTGTGAATGAATAGGTTGTGAGTGTGTGCAAAGTGAAGGATGAAAGTGAATCCTGAAGGAGGGAGGAGCAATGTCTCTATGCATGGCACTGGTGATCCAGTTTTCACCATGGTACTTCCCCAGGGCACCACCGAAATGGTTTTCACCGTTGGACGAAATTATTTCTCTTTACTTTTTTTGATTTTTCAAATTTTTTTGTGTCACAAGGCGCCTGTTTGCCAGGTTTTCACCAAGTAACGATTTTTTTGTTTTTATAATTTTTTTGTATTTTTGAATTTTTTTGATTTTTTTTTGTATTTTTGAATTAGGACATTCCAGAGAACTATGTGTAAAAACTGCGAAGGTGCATGTTGTTGATAGGATCCTCCAAAGGTTCACCTTCTATAGTTGAGAGCTGATATGCACCAGATCCATAGGCTGCTATAATGATGTAAGGACCAAGCTAGTTTGGTTCGAACTTGCCCTTCTTCTCTCTGTCTTGCTGATTTTTGGGATTTTCTCTGAGGACTAAGTCACCTACCTCAAATGTGCGAGGTTTGACTTTGTGATTGTAGCTGCGACTCATTCGTTGTTGCTAAGCCTTGAGATGATTAAAAGCAGTTTGTCTCTATTCATCCAACAGTTCTAGTTCTTGTAAGCGAGAGACCCTGTAATCTTCATCATTGATGATGTTTTGTAAAGAGACCTGTAAAGAAGGTAGCTCGACCTCAATAGGCAAGATGGCTTCAGCGCCGTAGACAAGTGAGTAGGGTGTAGCTCCTGTAGGTGTACGGACACTTGTACGGTAGGCCCAAAGTGCAGGATTGAGTTGGATATGCCAGTTACGGCCAGCGTCGTCGATTTTCTTTTTGAGTATTTTAAGAATTGTTTTATTAGACGCCTCAGCTTGGCCATTACCTTGGGGGTAATATGGTGTGGAGAAATGATGGGAAATATGGAAGCGATCACAGAGTTCACAAACATCCTGATTTTTGAAGGGACGCCCGTTATCAGTGATAATGGAATTGGGAATACCATATCGGCAAATGATGTAGTTCAGGATGAAGGTAGCAATTTGTTTCCCAGTGACTTGTGTGAGAGGCACGACTTCAATCCACTTTGTGAAATACTCTGTGGCTATGATAATGAATTTATGACCATTGGAGGAAGGAGGGTGAATCTTGCCTATGAGATCGAGTCCCCACTGACAAAAGGGCCAAGGAGATGCAAGTGGTTGTAGTTCTTGTGCTGGTGCATGTATGAGGTCTCCATGAATTTGACATTGCTTGCATTTCTTGACAAACTGATATGAGTCTTTTTCCATATTGAGCCAGTAATATCCAGTCCTGATGAGTTTCTTGGCCAAGGTAGGACCACTAGCATGTGGACCACATATCCCTTCATGCACTTCACATAACGCAATCTGAGCTTCGTCGCTTTCTAAACATTTAAGAAGAGTGCCATCTAGACCTCGTCGGTATAGGATATCAGCTAGAATGACATATCGAGAGGATTGACGTATAAAAGTGCGGCGTTGGTTGTTTGATAGATCAGGAGGTAAGATATTGTCGCGAAGATATGTGAATATGGAACCATATAACTGGGATTCAGGACCAACAACGCATATCATTTCAGTAGGAGTGATCTCATATGAAGGAACCAATAGGTTGTCTACCAGGAACTCATAGCAGGTTTCATTTTGAGGCAGGTTAATTAGTGAAGCAATTGTAGCCATGGCATCTGCAGCGCGATTCTGCTCTCTTGGTATCTGCTCAAAATCTATCTTTGTGAAGTGCTGTTTTAAATCCTCTACCAGTTGCTTGTAAGGCATTAATTTTTCATCTTTTGTTTGGTAATCATCAGTTGCTTGACGGATGACAAGTTGAGAATCCCCAAAAACACGAAGTTCTTGGATCTTCCATTGAACTGCAATTCGTAATCCAGTTGTTAATGCCTCGTATTCCGCTATATTATTAGTGCAAGGAAATGATAAGCGGTATGATTTTGGTATAGAATCGCCTTGAGGAGTTATAAAGAGAATACCAGCTCCTGCCCCATGCTGTGTGTATGAGCCGTCAAAGTACAGTTGCCATGGCTTTGTATGTGATATTGTTAAAATGGATTCATCTGGAAATTCTGAATTTAGAGGAACATCATCGATCATGGGAGCATCTGCTAATTGATCTGCGATCGCTTGTCCTTTTATTGCTTTTCTGTCCACATACTCGATGTCGAATTCACTCAGGATCATTACCCACTTGGCCAGTCGCCCAGTAAGTGTAGCTTTGTTAAGAAGATATTTTAATGGATCAATTCTTGCAATCAACTTAGTCTTGTGAGTGAGCATATAATGTCGTAATTTCTGTGAAGCAAAGACCACAGTGAGACATGCACACTCGATTGGTGTGTAGTTTAGCTCATATCCCACCAATGTGCGACTGATATAGTATACTGCTTTTTCCTTGCCGTCAGCAACTTGTTGTGCTAGGAGTGCCCCCAGTGCTGTTGGAGTAGCTGATATGTATAGTACAAAGGCTGATCTGGAATTGGTGGCATCAAAACTGGCGGATTCAAAAGATAGTCTTTGAGCGTCTAAAAAGCTTGTTGACAGTTCTCATCCCATTTGAACTTGATGTTTTTATGTAGTAGGTGCTGGAAAGGATTACACTTATCTGCAAGTTGTGCTATGAATCTTCGTATAGACTGGAGTCTCCCTTGTAAGGATCGAAGTTGACTGATATTTCTGGGTGGTGGCATGTCCAAGATAGCCTTGACCTTTGCTGGATCAGCTTCAATTCCTCTTTTAGACACAATGAATCCTAGGAGCTTCCCGGAGGTTACTCCAAAGACACATTTCTTGGGGTTTAATCTTACCTTGTATTTTTCCAACCGATCAAAGACGACTGAAAGGATGTCCAAATGTGTATCTCTGTCTATTGATTTTCCCAAGAGATCATCAACATAATCTTCCACGGTTATGTGCATGAGATCATGAAAGATAGTGGTCATTGCTCTTTGATATGTAGCACCTGCATTTTTCAGCCCAAAGGGCATGACGTTCCAACAAAAAGTTCCCCACGGACAAGTGAATGATGTTTTGTGTTGATCCTCGGGTGCAATCCTGATTTGATTATAACCAGAAAATCCATCCATTAAAGATAACATTTCATGACCTACTGTGAGATCAACGATCAAGTCGATATTTGGTAATGGGAAGTCATCTTTCGGACAAGCTTTGTTGATGTCTCTGAAATCTGTACATATTCTGATGCTGCGATCTGGCTTACTGACTGGTACTAAATTGGAGATCCATTCGGGATAATCAATTGGGCGTATGAATCCGACATCCAATAATTTCTCCAACTCTGCTTTGACTAGTAATGCCACTTGTGGATGCATTTTCCTTAATTTCTGTTTCACTGGCTTTGCCCCCGGTTTGACTGTCAAATGATGCATTACCAAATCCGGATCTAGTCCAGGCATATCAGCATATGACCATGCAAAGTTGATTTGTCGTTCTTTGAAGAAGCTTATGAATTTTCCCCTTTCGGACTCTGTTAATGATTGAGCCAGGAATATGTTGTGTGGAACCTCTTCTGTACCAATGTTTGTCTTGATAGTCTCCTCTACCAACATGGATGATTTTTCCTCATATGATGCTGGGAGAATGTCGAGCCTTCCATCTTTGGGTGCCTTAGAGAGGTTTTCGCCCTCAGATACGTCCTTTCTTTTTACTTTTTTGGAGTCAGATAGCGCCACAGCGTGGTTTTCGCCATAAGACCCTTGATTTGTTCTTATTTTCACATTTTTGTGACTGGAAGGTCCGACACCCTCACCAAAATATGCCATGTTGTTGAGTTCTATGGTGTATCCTGCTTTGTGGTCCCTAGGGGGAAGATCATCTCGTATGCCAAGATAGTCAATAATAGCTTTGTCATTTTGAAATGTATCAAATTGTGCTGGTCCTTCATAATCCCAGTCAATGAGTTGGTGGTGAACAAGGGGAAGGCCTTTAATGTTTTCAGAGTTTGCGGGGCTAAGAGTGAAGATGTGGTTATATTTGGGTATACCGAGGCAATCGTCGAGGTCATCGATGGCACTCTCCTCATCAGTTTCGATCGCAAGCGAATCCAAATTGTCATCACTAGTAGCGCCTTCCGGGACAGGTGTCCTCATCCTATGTGATTTCGACCTAAGACCTTGAAATTAAGACTGTGCGGAATCCTTATGGGTTGGTTCTTGACCAACTCTGAACTTTTTATAAAATTCTTCTTCTTCTGTGGGTTCATCTGGCTCTCTAAATGTCTCGGTGAGCTCAGTCGCTGGAGGATTTGTCTGAACCCCATTCCCATTCGTTGGAATCTGTGGAATAGTAATCTTCTTGTTGAATTTTGGCAATTTTGATTTGTGATGCCTCTTCTGTCCTTTTAGTGTGGATCTTGGAAGTCAGAAAACCAAGTCCCTTTGAGCGTTCCCTTTTTATAGTTAATTCAGGTTGTAAGGGCTCCATGACGCCTTCTTTGCGTAACCCAAGAGGGTGTTTTCCATCATACCCAAATCTTTGTAGAATCTTGAAGCCTTTGCCATAGTTCTCACAGGGTATATTGATCTGATCTTGTGTGTCCTCTTCAATGTCTTTGTAAAGCATTTTGTATAAATTTTCCTCTTCTAGTTCGCCCCATCTTTGAAAGGTAGTAGGATCCCATTTGACTATCATGATGGAGATTTGCTTGTTAGGATGTGGCCTTCCATATTCTTTCGGAGAGCTCATGACTTGTCGTAAATACATGGTCTGATTTAAAGCGTATTCTCCCATGCCTTTGTCTTGAAATTTGCCTTTAAGTTCACCTTGTTTTGATGTCGAAGGTTTCAATGACTCGGGATCAATGTATGCCGAAGAAGGAGCAGCCTCACGATTATTGGGAATGATGGTCTCAGTATGTGATCTTAGGTTATTGCAATATATGAACGGATTAGGATCACCGTTGATTGTTACCTCGACTCCATTATGAGGAAACTTAATGCATTGATGATATGTTGATGGGACTGCCAATTTCATGAATCCAAGGACGTCCTAGCAATATGTTGTATGTGAGATCTAGATCTAGGACCTGACAAACCACATCCTTTGTGACTGGCCCAATTCTTAGAGGTAAGGCGACTGTGCCCTTGGATGAATGCTCTTCATCATCATATGCCTTGATGGTGATTTGATTTGTAGAATTCACAGCTTTGTCAGAATATCCCAATTGTTTAATGGTGCTCAATGTACAAATGTTTAGACCTGCTCCTCCATCTATCAGGACTCGCTTTACTCGATGTTTGTGTATAAAGGCTTCAACGTGTAAAGGTGCATTATGTGGCTGACTTACGGAGGCGTCATCGACTTCTGTGAATATAAGGGAATGTGGAATGGAAAGGTATCCCACCATGGCTTGAAACTGGTCCACGTTCAGATCAGTAGGAACAACAGTGTCTCTCAAGATTTTGTCAAGAATAGCTTTATGAGCAGGGGATATGCGTAAGAGCTCAAGAATGGAGATGAGCGCGGGTGTCTTCCCTAGCTGTTCTACAAGGTCATACTCAGGTTTAGTAGATGAAGAAGCAGTGTTTTTAGTGGAGGCACCTGGCAACATAATTTTACCTTGACGAGTTGTAACATGACATTCAGAGGTAGGTTTGAAAGAAGATCCAACACCTTTTAGGACAATCTTGGGTCGCTGAGGAGGATTCTCAGGATTTTTGTTCTTGATGGTAATAGTAGAGATATGATTGTCCATTGAGATGTGATTGATAGTTGAGTCATAGTTGTAAGGTGCTCTAGTATAGTTGGCTTGATCATCTGTGACTTTGGCTTTTCCCTTGTCATGCTTTGGGAATGGTTCCTTAAACATCTCATGTTCTTGATTGGATGAGTGTCCCTCAATCTCAATGTCACCTCTATCAATGAGATCTTGCACAATATTCTTCAGTCGATGACAATTTCCTATCTTATGACCCTTACTCTTATGAAATTCACAATACTCATCATCATTCCACCAATTTGGTTTGACCTTTGGTTCATATGGGGGAAAATCTGGAACCGTGATCACTTTGTTTGCCACTAGCTTTTTGAAGACTGATTCAAGTGGTTCTCCCAATGGGGTGTACTTCCTTCGTGGTTTAGAAGTTGTTTGAGTATTCACTTGATTGTTTGTAGAACTTGATCCCGAAAAGATGAACTCGGGTCTCATCATATTGGCATCAACAACACCATCATTGACTGTATTCTTGTTCTTATTCCAAAATCTTGGCTTGTCTTTTCCTTTAAAGTCCTCTTTGTTTTCCTTGAATATCTTAATGACTCCTTGTTCAATTAAGACCTTTTCTGTTGCTAAGCCCTTTTCAATAGCATCCTTGAAAGTGGACAAACAAGCTTTCCTTAGATCATAGCCAATATCCTTGTTAACATTTTGAGTGAACATTTCTACCATTTGTTTCTGTGGGATTTCACAAGAGCATCTGCTAGCTAAATTTCTCCATCTTTGTAAAAATGACGCAAAAGATTCTCCTTCCTTTTGTTTAGTATTGCATAAAGTAGTGACTGAGATATCCGTCTCAATATTGTAGGAGAAATGCTGAATAAATGCCTCTGCTAAGTCGCCCCATGAATTAATACCATGAGGTAATTGAGAGAACCATTCCATAGCTTGATCGCCTAAGCTCTGTGGGAACAACCTCATCAAGTATGTTTCTTCTGCCGCTACCTCAATGCAGGCTGTGAAAAATTGTCGTATGTGTGCCTTGGGGTCTCCCTTTCCTCTATACTTGTCAAATTTTGGCGTCACAAAGTGTGCAGGAAATGGAGGCATTGGAATGCTCTTATCAAAGGGATAAGGACATATGTCTCTCATAGTGTATGTTGGTTTTGGCGTACTCATGTCCTCCATTTTCTTTTGTAAATCTCTAATTTGTTGCTCCAAATTGCTCTTGGGAGGAGATCTATTTCCTGTAGCATATCCCATGTTTGAGACACCAATTTGAGGAGGAGCTTGTTGCATGTATGGATGATACTGATCATAGACATGTCCATATGGAGGTCTATATTGATGCGGCATTTAGGGAGTACTTGGCATGGCTTCATGTTGAGGAACCCCATATCTATTTTGTGCATATATACCATATTCTATAGGCATTTCATTTTCCATTGTGTTGCCCCCAAATTTGACATGAGGTTTCCTTATGTCCAAATTTTGAGGATGCCTTTGAGTATCTACTTGTTTTGATTGATCCATACCTTGAGCATGTGATTGAGCATATCTATCTGCATAAGGCTTCCATAATGGTCTTCGAAGGTAAGTATCATATGTTTGAGCTTGTGTATGTGGAATTTCTGGTTTTTGAAGCAAAGCTGAAGGTGATTCAGGTACCATATTCGGTCCTCTGTTTCCTCCACTATTTGGTCTCCTTTGATCCATGTTAGAGTGAGTTTGTTGCGAGGGTCGGTTTTCCATAAGTTGAGACATGTCAAAGTCATGGGGTATTTTAGCTCCACTTTGTGCCATCATGTGTAGAAAGTACTGTCTATCCCTTCTCATTATCTCTTCAACCAATCTATTGAAATGAGGATTCATTATGGATTCTTCTATATCTACTGATAGTATTGAAAAGTTGTCCACATTGTCATTGTGTGTGGCATTGTTGTTTGTCATGTCTGCGTTTTCCACATTTGGATTGTTTCTATAAACATCCATGTCTGGTAATGTAGTGTGCTCAGGATTGAAAAATAAATCATTATCATACTCATAAGAACTCATGTTTGCGGATTCTTGAGCTTCTTTAGCTATTCTCCTAGATTTTTGAAGGCGGGTTTCAACCATGAACTAGGTGTTTGAGCTAGATGTGAGAGACTAGATGAAAAATGAAAAGAGTATGGAAGACCAAGAGTTGTATGGAGTGTAAATGAATCTTGAGGTGTACTTGCAATGTCCAAAGTGTAAGACCAAGTATGTAAGTAGTAGAGTAGGTGTGACTTCCAAAGAGATGATTGTTTCTCTTGATGAGGTAAGCTGACTTTGACTCTAAGTAAGACCAAATGAGACCCAAAGGTAAGAAACCTTGATGAGGGACCACTTAGCAAAGTGTAGTTGTATGTAGTGTGTTGAAAGAGTATAGTGAGGACAAGCAAGTGACCTTTTTGACTCAAGTTTAGACAAGTATGAATGTAAAATGAGATGTGAAGCAATGATGGACTGTATGAGACCTAAGGACAGGTTGAATGCCAGGTGAAACCTGAAGAGACAACTTAGGAAGCTCAAGTATGTCGAAACCGATTTCTCTTGTTTGCTGGACTGTAAAAATTTTCAATCCTGGACACAGACGCTTCTGTATACTTCACAGATGCGATTCCCAGACACAGATGCTTCTCTGTTAGACACAGACGCTGATAAAAACACAGACGCTATTCTGCCCTTCACAGACGCGCTTAGATGACCCAGACACGGTTAAAATAGACACAGACGCGTTTCTGTAAACTTCGTGCAATTTTTCCTATCTGTGAAGTTGTTTTGTTGTGACCAAATATGACTGTTTGACTGTTTTTCGTGACAAGAGGACACAATGTTGATGAGGACTCAATGTTTGCAAGTGTTTAGACTCCAAAAGTGTGTTGTTTGATGTAAAATGTTTTGCATACACTTGAAGACACAAAAGACACAATGTTTTGTTGTTTGGTCTTGAATGTTTGAGTGTTTAACATAAGACAAGCACAATTCTTATGGTTGGCCAAGACAATAGTTGTTGATCCCACATAGGGTTTTACCCTCGAGGCTACGCTATTCAGAGCGGATGCTTAGATGCTTGACCTTACTGGCTCCACCCTCGGCACTCACTTCTCGAGTCAGCCAAGCATCAGTTCCCATGAAAACTCCCCATGGCGAACTTTGTATCTCTACTAAGAACCGTATGTGTGTGGGCCGCTACCAGAGGTCCGACCTCTTGCCTCAACAACTAGAAGGATTTGGGCTTCTAAAACAAAAAGGTGCTAGTAAGGGCATCCGCTCGTGTGGCCATACATGTGGCACTTTTAGCTCTGTAAATACAGAAGGCTCCCAGCCGGTAGGGGTTACGCCCTACAAATGATCAAATAAATTTGATCAAATGGGTTTATGGGGAGACATAGTGTCGGTATGAACTAATCAGCACACATTATTCATAGTTTTCACCATGAATACATTTGATTATAGTGGTTCGGATGAGGTGGGTTTTCCTCGCTACCACTTGGGTCGTTCTCTTCTCACTAGCAGTCCTAATGACCACACGGGAAGACAGGCCCTCTAAAGATTAAACAAAAAGAGCCTATTGCTCAAGCCACAAAAGACAATGATTCAATTTTAGTGCACCAATGGAAGTGTTTGCTAATCTATGAAAACAAGGCACACAACAAAATTACAAAACCCTAGCTAAGGCCCTGCAACAAAATTTGTTAGTAGTTTGGGTTGTTTCAAATGATCACCCCTTCCTGCAAGCACACAAGTTAGGTAAATTTTAGAAAACCCAAAAGACTTTGTGAAAAAGGGGCCTTCAACAAAAACATTTTTGCTTCCAAGACAAGCTGCACCAACTTAGTTAGCTAGATCTGAAAGGGTTAGTCCGAAAATAAACCAGATATGAAACCCTAAGTACGAAATCCGAAAATAAACCAGATATGAAACCCTAAGTACGAAATCCAAAAATTGAACCAAAGAAAATTTTAAAATTTCGAAACAGTAAAACACAGACGCTGTTATACCAGACACAGACGCGTCTGTATGACACAAACACGGTTCTGTGATGCACAGATGCGGCCAAAATACACAGACGCCTCTCTCAGACACAGACACGGGTAGAAACAGCTCAGACGCGGTTCGGAAACACAGACGCCCCTTTCAGAAACCTGCAAAATAAAATTTGGCAAAAACACAGGCACGATTCCAGATTCCACAGATGCTCTTGAAACTCAGAGACACGATCCGAAAGTTCGCAGACGCGTAAAAACCTAAAATGTCGTCGAAAAATGTCCGATTTGCAACTTCAAAAATGCAAAATCTGCAACAAAAAGGTTAAATGCAAAGGGACAAGAGTCCCGCCGGGCGTGCCAAAATGTGTATGGTGAAAATGGATAACAAAAATAACAATATTGAAGGCTAAATGAATCCAACCACTAAACCCTAGCCTAACAACCAAAAAAGATCCACCATAACATATGAAGATTACCTAAGACAATGCAAATAACTCAAAATCACAAAGATTATACCATCACATGTCCAATAGGGTTTTGATCTCCATTCTTCCTATCTCCATTGATCTTGCTTGATATATTTGCTCTCAGATTTTTATATGCACAAGAGCTCAACAAAGAACGGAATGTGGTTGCAAGTAGGATCGCAGTGTAACCAAGTCTTCAAGATTAGTCATTAGGATGAGTGATTAGCCATTAGGGTTTGATAATGAAGGAAGCATCTCCTTAAATAGAAGACACAATATGAAATGGAGGGATAAGATTGAGAGGTGTAAAAAGGAGGTCGGCTAGGATTAGAGGGTAGGTAGAAGAAATAGTAAAATAATGAAAGGGGTAGGTAGTGTAGGAATTAAGAGATGAATGACATGTGTCATGTGTAGAAGAAGATAATGAATTAATTAAATAAATAAAGATTTATTTAATTAATAGAGGAAATAGGATAATTAAATAAATAAAAATATTTATTTAATTTACGAAAAGGATAATTTAAATAAATAAATGTATTTATTTAAATGAGAAATAAGGCTAGAAGAGGATAAATGAATTAATTAAATAAATAAAGATTTATTTAATTAATAGAAGAATTAGGCTTAGATAATTAAATAAATAAAATATTTATTTAATTAGACATGACAATTTTGGGTGTCTACAGAACCATCACAAGAAGTGTGATCATCATGTGTAGAATCATCATATGTGAAATCATTATCATCAACAAAATCTGAAAATGAGTATAAGCGAGATGCATGATCAACCACCCTAGTCGCAATGATAGCTTGAGTCTCCAAGTCTCTAATGAAAACTAACTCAGGTGTGAACTCGACAATTCTCTTAGTTGCACCATGTGTGATTTGATAGATGGAAAGGAGATTGTTTGTCAAGTGGGGTACACGCAACACATCATTTAAGGAGTTATCCCCAATGGCAATAGTTCCTTTCCCAATCACATCCATGTGTGTATGATTGCCCATCAAAATCTGTGGCATGGTGAAAGGCTCAAATGTAGAGAACATAGACTGTGAAGATGCCATATGGTGAGAAGCCCCTGAATCTAGAAGCCATCTCCCTGAATCATGACTTGTAGTAGTACAAAGAGCTTTTCCTTTTCTTGTCCCAAAAGAGTGAGTCTTCCCACTTGTAGAAGCCATGAATGCTTGCCCTTTCCCTTTTGAATGTGTGGAAGTGGAAGTTGATGAATCATCCTTCGTGTAGGCATTAGGCAAATAAATGTTATGCTTTTTGAGGATGTGTGTGAGCTCATCAATCTTCTTAGAATGGGAATGACACTCCTCATGACCAAACTTTTTACAATAGGCACGAGTAGGTCTCTCCCTCTTTGGTGAATTGTCCCTCTTGGAAGAGGATGAATCTCTTTGTTGTGGAGAAGATGGTGCTTTGTCCTTAGGCTTTGATTGACATTTCTTCATGTTTGAGTTGTCCTTTCATTGATTTCCTTTGTTCCCTTGATTTGCCACTAATGCTTGAGACTTAGAAGTCTTAAGAATGCCCATGCTTATCAAATTAGTTTGTTCCATGATCAACATTTAGATGAAAGCATCAAATGTAGGCATTGTGTAGCTTGAACCCATTGTCATCCTATGGGTTTGGAAACTAGAAACAAATATTGCATATTCTTGTGGAAGCTTTCCCATCAAATTGAAGATCAATTGAGTATCCTTCTTATCAATGCCACAATCCTTGAGTTGTCCCTCAACTCTTTTGCCTTAGTGACATAATCTTGTATAGTATAAAAGTTCTTGGGATCTAACATGGTGAGATCACTATCAATTTGATATCCCCTAATCTCATCAACTTGACCATACAAGTCTTGAAACTTTTGCCAAGCATCCTTGATTAGAGTACATTTCTCAATATGAAAAATGAGATCCTTTGATACATAATTTCTTAAGGTTCCAATTGCCATGATATTTTTAGTGAGACAATCCAAGTGACCAACAGGATCAGCCTTAGGATCAGTGCGAGCAACAATAGTTCCATCAATATAATGAGTTAGTCCTTTTTCCATAAGTTTACTCCATGCAACAATTTTCCAAGTAGCATAATTATGAGGAGTTAAGAGAGGAAACTTAGAAGAATCCATAGCAGCAAAAAGGAAGGAACACAAGAGCACAAAAGCACAAGAGACACCCCCCAAATTCAATCAATCAAAGTATCCCCCCAAAATGATGATTTTGGCACTTTATATGTAGTGCATGTACAATAGGTCACTTGAAAACAATGGTAAGGTGGACTTCTGATTTTGTTTTACAACTGCCCAAATAGGCTAAGAACTACAAAGCAAAAGACCAGTAAGATAGATCTATGCAATACAAGTGCCAAATTGGCCAAAAAAGACCATATGCTGAAAGTACAATTTCTACCAAAAATATTTACAAACTGATAGCATATTATGAGAGTAGACAAAAAATCATGCACTTTAAAAAAAAATGACACTTGAAAAGGAGTTTGTATGGGCCCAAACGGAGTCCCGGAAGTTACAGAAACGGGGATTGGACAAGTACAGTCACCAAAAACTAATATTTTTGAAAAATTTGTCTATCAAAATCATAAAATAATTCCACCATGAGAAAGTACACAAAAAATTATCCCATTTCAAAAAAATTTGCACCATAAAAGGAAAAAAAATGAGCAAGATATGGCCATTTGAAGTTGAACTGCAAAATCAAAAAGCTCAACGAAGGGGGCCTGCCAAATTTTCAAAAAATGATGACATCAGTAAAACACAAGGTTAATTTTGATGGTTGTCTAGTCGTCACAAAAATGTCACCTCCCTATTGATTGGGCGTTCATACTGTATGGACTGACACGTGGTGCAATCAAAAAATGCCAAGTGGTGTACAACAGATGACGTGTCTATACGGTCAGGTTGAGGTGGCACTGATGTGTGCTGGTGATTTGGTAGGATGAGGTGTCACTGAATGGTAGAGGGGCTTGGTGGGAGAACACGATCGAGAGGTTGCTGGGAAGTAGGCAAAGGCCGACGGGAAGCACGAGCCAATGTCAAAGATGGAGGTCACGACAAACGGTGACAAGGCCACGACAGACGGTGACAAGGCCACGACAAATGGTGACAAGGCCGACTGGCGGGCGGGGCCAGTGCTAGGAGGAGGGGCTTCGGTGGAGCAGTCAGTGCCGATAGAGCAGCCGTGTGTAGGAAAAATGGGAGGCAGAGGACTGCGGGGGTCGACCGAGGTGGCGACAGTACAGTCCCTACCAAAAACAATTCTGCAGTACGACGGTCGACGGGGGGGGAAACCCCATTAAAAAAAGATTTTTTTGAATTTTTTTTCTTCTACGAATAATAAAATGAATTTTTTTGCAGATTTTTTTTTTAATTTCCGAAAATCCATACCGTACCGCTCAAATTGGGCAAAAATTTTCCTCCAAGCCCAAAATTTGACTTGCACCAAAACAAGCCAAATTTATACTCAAAATTCATGGAAATAGCCACTCGGACGCAATGGCAAGGTCGAATATGGTCTAGGATGCCTCCAAAAGATGCTGCTTCTCAGATATGCCTTTTGACATTGCAATAATGCCTCTTAAAGATGAATCAATGACACTCTAATGACTCTGATACCATGTGAGATTTTACCAAGATCAAGAGATCAATGAAAAGTACAAAAGAGAGACAAGACATAGGACAAGAATAAACTATATTCTCACCAATAGATAAATGATCAATAGATGTTCAAACAATGAAGATGAGCCTGCATATATAGGCAAAGCAATATGGATATGTGAGCACACAAACATGACATGTGGCTCAATAAGAAACAAGGGTAGGTAGGAGAAACAATAAAATATTCCACTTGATGTGGATCCCCCACTGAAGGTGGAATTATCACTCCACAATAAGTGGATATGATAGAGTAGTAACAAGATCAACACCATAAAAGGTGGAAATTCTCCTACACACACTATCCCAATGTGGCACAAACACCCAAGTGTCTCATACCCAAACTACTATGAAATGCATTTTCTAAGTAAAATTAAGTAAGGTGTAATAATATCCATGATAAATAATTATTTACACCAACAATTGCAAACACTAGATATGGATGTTACAAAACTAAATTCGAAAGAATTGCGTTCATATCTATTATAGAAAAAAAAAAATGCTTGACCAAGTGAGTATCACTCTTTAAATTTTTTATTTTTTTTGTTGTTAAAAACTAGTTTTCGAAGGAGATAGAAAAATGAAAGCAAATTGATTCCCAAAATTATCAAAAAAATGTTTTTAGAATGTACACACAAAATGACACAAAGCACTAGTTCACATCATCTACAAATTCCTTACGGTTTAACAGTATAGGTGTCTGAATCTGAAGATTTTTCTGAAAAATGAATATTGCAGCATCAAAGTTGGCAAAAAAGTGTAACCCACTATTTTTGGTTCACCCTTCTAAAGGATGAAACTGCGATAAGTATTAAGGGGGGAAGATTGTAGAGTTTGGTGAACTGCTCTTTGTTTAAGAGTTTCAGTTTTCTACATTATTTATTGCATATAATTGTATTTTTAGTGTCTAAAAGAGTTATGTAGAATCATAACCCAGGAACCATAACGACCATCAAAAAGACTGTATGTAAGAGTTTCACTAGCATTCAAGGGTAATTTTCATTCCTTCCACATATCATGTTATCTTGTTCTCATTTTTTAACTAGACAATCACTATCAGATTATCACAAAACAAGGCTAATTACCAACTCATGAGTGTCTACCTGGGGAATTTGATTGCATCCCCTATTCAAAATGAAAGCAATTTGAATTATGTATCCACATCCAACAACATCAAGTATGGGATTATAACATGTATTACTACAATAATTTGGAGGATGTACCCCTTATTTTCTATTATATGCCCTTTGCACAGATGTGATCTATTACCAATTGCCAACTGGTTCAGAAGTTTCCTTACGGCCTTGGAAATTTTGAGCTCTCAAAGAATGTAAAGTTCATTAGCATCACTAGGCATAGAAGAGCTTCCACCATAAATTAGCAAACTTGAGCGGTTGGAAAGTCTGAACATGTCATTATGTGAGGGACTGAATGAACTTCCGAAGGAAATAGAGCAACTAAAGAAGTTGATTGTGTATACACTAAAAAATGGTCTAGAGATAATTAATTAAATTCATAAGTGATTTAATTAATGAACCCTTCCTAATTAATTAAATACAAAATTATTTAATTAATTCCTCTTCTATTCTTCTACTTATAAATAAATCTAAGGATTCATTTATATAATTTATCCCCTTGATTAATTAATCTCAATCAATTAATTGTCCCTCACAATTCAATTCTTCTAATTCCTATAATTAAATGAACAAATCAAATCAATTTGTTGAATTTAATTATCCATTGGCATTTAATTTGAATTTTAAATTTAAATGAGCACATGGATCCTACCTTTAACCACCCTCTAACCTAACCCATTCCATTTGACCCTGGGTCTAACAAACCCTATCCTTCCTAACTTGCACATTCTAAGCTCTTTCTAACCTCTTTGGAGTGTACACCCATTTTTTAGGATACATAGCACTTTGGCCACATGTCTTCTCCCCTTTGACACTTTCCCTCTCATGAGAAATTTGTTGAAGATCCTTTCCACTTGTTACCACAGAAATGACATGTGTCCTTCCTTCTAACCTCTTCTCCGACTTCCTCAATCTTATCCCTTGATATCTCCAGATCAAATCATGACCATCGATTCTTGCCACCTCACCTCTAGTCATGGAAATTTTATAAATACCCTTTCTCTTGGCTATGAGAGCACCCCTTGGAATCTTAGCATTTTTAACATTCTCTTAGCATTTTCCAACATTTAGAAATCATAGCATAATTAGTATAGCATCATTTTCAATTATTGGCTTTCATGATAGCTTCAATCATAATGTAGATTTGCATAGAATCACATTTGTTTTTTGACCATAACTTGCATAATCCTATTCCCATTTCTTGAGTAGTCACTTTGATAACATCATGCATCTGAGAGCCATCCTTTGAACCAACAAAGTCCTCAAGACTAGGGAGCGATGAGATGACACTGGGGAGTTTGTAGTTCAAGTGATTATTTTCTTTGATTTCCCTAATAAAATGTTTCATTGAGTATGTGTGATTAGGTACTTATTAATGGATTAAAACATAATATTTTGCAAATAGATTGAATTTGATATGATGGAACGTTCCATTTGGGGAGGTTACCAAGAGCAATTTGTATGTCCATGTCTACTATACATTGTGACTTGCAAACACACTGCAACATCATATATAGAACATCATTGATAAAATGTGTAACTTCCAAATTTAAATATCACAATATTTGATTGTTGATCACATTGTTGTTTGGAAGAATCCTATTGGCTCATTGTTGCATGGAAAAACCGTGCAACTGCTAGTTATAATTCATTGGGAATTGCATTGTGATTAGCTACTTTAGTAGTTATAATGTTGTGGCTTCACTTGACAACCCAATTTAGTAGTTCAATGTAAATAATTTACACAATGAATGTAATGTGGTTTGGAACTATATCATTAAGTCAATGGTAAGGATAGCTTATAATATATGAGACTTGGTTTAAATTAATTCAGTCTCCCAAGAATATACAAGGTTTGGTAAAATACATAATTAAATAAAATATATAATGCCACATAGATATGCCCATATTGTTAATACATATTCATGTATGTGTCTTTATACATATACATATACATATATGTATGTATATATGTATACATTTATAGACAAATATATTATGTATATATACACACATAATACACACACACACACACACACACACACATATATATATACACACATATATATATATATACACACATATGTATATACACACATATGTATATACACACATACATATATGTGTAACATCCTAAAATTGCACCCCTTCTAATTTTCAATTGCATTTGGATCTTCACCTTAGTGTTTGCACCCCTCGACCTAATTAAAGACTTGATTATGCTCACACATGTCAAAAACCTCATTCAGCTCAGTAATGCACCCTACCTGTGCCTTGACCCTACCCTAAATTAGGGAAGCACTAGGGCATGGTGCCCTGGTCCCCCTTAATGGGGACCTATCTTGGACCCCTCCCCCTGACCTATCTCAAATTTGAATCAGGAAAATCCCCTCTATGTTGGCTCAAGTCAAAAAATTAATCTGTTAATCCTATGGTAAAGTATATAATAAGGATTTCCCCTCATTTGATATATACAAGATCAAGAAATTCTATCAAGCATCCAAGCATTCAAGAGCAATTGAGCATTTTTAGTCTTCCTTCAAGCTTTGGAGCAACAATATAGTCAAGATTTCAAGCATTGAAGACAAAATAATCAATCTACTTCATGAAATCATAATTTCATGTGGAGGCAAGAAAAACTTCATAAGGAGGTATAAACATTTCCGTTTAAATCAATTCAACATCCCCTCAAAGAGGAGGATTTCTACTTTCAGTCATTTCAATTATTTCAACTACTTGGTTAGCTCCAAAACCGGGGTTTGACCTAAAGGCAAGCCCCCATTCCCAACACATTTCCCTTTTCTTCTATGTGTAGGAAGCATGCGCACAACTTTACTTTTGGAATTAAGCTTTATTTGTAGAGACGGAGAAACCCTTTTCAACACGCAGGAAGTTCAGAGGACTGATAGGAGGGCGACCTAGTCCGTGTTGGAATCCAAGAACATTGGGGGGGTGAATTAGTGTTATGCCGGTAATGTTAGTTTTGAACTTATTCCTTATTAACCGGTTAAAAATAAATAAATAAAAGTGCATACACCAAATAACACATTGAAAAGCAACACCATAACACCAAGATTTATACGTGGAAAACCCTGCAAAGGGAAAAACCACGTGGGGCTGATACCCACAATATCTATATACTTGATCAAGGTATACAAATATTACATGAGGGGGTCTGCACATGCAGAAAGGCCAACTGCCTAGAGCTCACTGCTCAAACACAAAATAGGAAGTCTCACTGACTTACAGAATATTAAAAAGTGTTTACAAATGAAAATGACTTATAAATTGCATCTGACCATGCTGGATAAGTTTCGGTGAATGCTCTGATATCGTTCTCTGTATACCAATTCATTGATGCTCTATTTTGCTATCAGTTAAGGTGTGCACATGAAAATGCACATAGATGCTTCTAACCACTGACCAAAATGTATACTGATACTCGCTAAAACATTCGCAACCAAAAATTCACATTCCATTCCATATTTCATTTATCACTGAAATGATCTTCTTAAATATCCTTCCAACTTTACCAAGTCGGCTACAATGGGAAATATAAACATGTTGGCTACTAGTACATAATGAGTTGCCTCAAAATCCATGAAAGAAATAACTGGGACCAAAATATTTCCTATCTAGGTCCTATCCATTACTGGGTTCCATATACACGTTACCAGGATCAGGACTTAGCTAGGTATGAAGTGAATGTCGGTGCCGGTGTAAAGCAATGTGAATACCGGTTAAGTGCAATGAATGTCGGTTAACCAAATAATGAAACCATTTACCCTGAGATGATGAGTTGCCATCAATGACAACCCAAAATTCCATTGACTCTTACCAGATGAGTGTCAATTGCCAACAGTTCAGACATACGGTCCTTACAACTTTTGGTAGATTTCACACAGGAAATTCTCAAATCCAGGTGCATGACTGAATTCTGAATTTGTAGCTCATTGTTTTCTCATACTTGTCTTCATTTCCAACACTTAGTCTTAATTCAACTAGTCAACTTACAAAAGAGGGTCAATTACATTCCAAACACAATCAATCTACTTAGTATTCAATCATTTGCATCATTTAGGATTGGATCTAGTAGATTCTATTGGCCATTTGGTGGAATTGATTATGTGTTGCATTAATTTTTTGTCATTGATGTCAACACTCATTGTTTGGATGCTTTACCCGCACCCTTTTGGTTCCGGTAGGTTGAGTTGTTTTTGGTTAACTTGGATCTGGCATGATTTGGTTGACTCCAGTACAATTTGGTGATGGAACTAGCTTGTTCATGATGCTTATGCTCATATTTTGTCAGTTGGTTTTGTTCTGGTGTTTGGATGTTATCCTGCTTGCTATGAAGATTGGTTTCTGGTTTCGGCGAGGGTTTCACCGGCAGACCTTTTTGCGGAGATCTTTGATGCATTGCATAATTGGTGTTGGTGCAGCTTCTAATGGAGTTTCAGGATGTTGTTGGTGATCATGTTCAATACTTGGTGTTTGGAGATTATTGTTGAAGCATGTGGACCTATACTCGGTCCCGATTGATCTAGGTTATGGATCGACATTGATGTAACGTGTGGATAGGACCTATTGTTGTATTCTCGGGATGTCTTGGACATTATTTGTTTCGGTATAAGGCCGACATGGTTTGTAATTATGTAATTGGTTTATTGTTTAGTGGTCGACCTTATTGTTTATGGTCGAGGGTTTGTATAAATAACATGTAAGATCTCATTGTAGATCATCATGGTTATTGTAAGAGGTCATGGTCAAGGAATGTAATGTGCGAATAATGTAATATCATTCAGGCAGAGGAGTTGGTCGATCATTGGAGATCGAATTGGGTCTAGAAGAGGATTTAGTCCTCCGGTATTGAGCTTAACTGGAGTTGTACTCAGGCATAGGAGATGCTATCTTTTGCAGTTCAACACTTCTTTGGATTGTAGTATGGATTTGTATATAGTCAATGAGACTCCTTTTGTGATGAGCAATGTGCTCTGGGTTGTTGGCCTTCCTGCAAGTGCAGGCCCCTTCATTATAAAATCACATAATTACTGCAGAAGTATTATCTGACTGTGGGTAGGCTTCCCACCGTGGTTTTTCCCTTTACTGATTTTTCCACGTACAAATCTTGGTGTTGTGTGGATGGCTTTTATTCTGTGATTATTGATTATATTTAATTGGATTAACTGCTATTTTGGTATTGCTATTTTAAATTGCTAAAGCTTACGGTAATTTGTGACAATTGATTCACCCCCCCTCTCAGTTGTCTTTTGGTTATCTGAATTGTCTAATAGATTCATCCCCTCTTTTAAATGTAAAGTCCTCAAAGTGAAAATCAACTTAGTGAATTCTCCTTTCCAAGTTGTGAATTTGCTAAGCCTCGAATTTTCCACTCTACACTTTGGTGAACCCGACTCCTTACACCCTTAATTCTGATTTTTGTTTTTAGATTTGAGTATATGCAATTTAAAATCTAAATTTTCAATTACAATTTTAAATTTCTTGCAATTTTAAAAATTTAGAGGTTAAATTCACAAAAACCCTAATTTTTATATTCAAAATTGAGCTTGTTATTTGTCTAAATTGGGTTGATTATTTCAGATATGAGAACTCTTTACTTTTACAATTCAAGTTTTCATTTACATGTTCAATTTTCAATTTTTTTTTTAAAATTAAGTGGTTAAATAAAAATCCCCTAATTTTTAACTTTAAAATTGAACTTGTGGATTGTGCAGATATTGAATTCATTTTCATATTTGAGTCCTTGCTTCAATTTCAAAATTCACTTTCCCACCTTACAACATTCAAATGTTCAAATTTAAATTTTTAAAATTAAGCGGTTTATGCAACAAACCCTAATTTTTAATATTAAATTAATCGTGTGCACTTTTCAATTATCCTTTAAGCATTTAATTGACTCAATTAAATCTAAAGCCTCTTGGTGTACTCCTAAATATCATAAAAGTCGGTCCTTAAGTGTACCCTTTTTGTTAGTCTTTCAATTTATCATCCTCTCAAACATCATAAGTGTGTCCCATTTTGACTTTCAACAGTTGTTTTCGCATATCTAGACATCTCCAATTCTCATATCCTTCTAGATTTCGCATTAAAATCACAATATCTTGCTTCCCTGAATTTTTTTAAAAAGTTGGCCAAACCAAGTCGCTACCGACTTGGTCTTCACTTTTCTCTCCAAATTTCGGGAGTCTATTTTGACTGTATTTTATTGCTTAATTTCGGAGATTTGTGAAATTTTAATGATTTATGTCACCCTAAGGTTGAAAACAAATCTGAATTTGAATTTTTCATTTAAATTTTAAAATTAAGTGGTTAATTACATACATCCTAATTTTTAAAATTAAATTGATTTCTTCAATATTTCAAAATTTCAAAATTTTAAAATTAAGAGGTTAGATTTGGACAACCCTAATTTTAATTTTGATCTTCCCTCCTTTCAAATATTTAAAATTAAGAGGTCATTTTCAACCCTAATTTTAAATTTAAAATTTTTATCTTCTAAGTCCGATAATTTCAAATTTAAATTAAGAGGTTGTTTTAACAAAGCCCTAATTTTAAATTCCAAATTCCTAAGAGATTACAATTATTTTTCATTTCAAAATCCAAATTTCCAATTTTCCTCCCTTAGTGCATGAGTTTTACTACTATTAGTCCTACCTATAGTATCCCCATAAGGAGAAGTTGTAGGATTAAGACCCTCCAAGGTTTAAATACAGAGGAAATGGAGCCTAATTTCGCTAGCTTTTTCAATAAGGGTATTGGTGGTTCTTCCAATCCTACATATATTCCCATTTATCCTCTTGGTAATTCTCATGATGAGGAGGAGTCACTAACTAGGATATTTGTTGATCAATTGGTGAAGTTAGATAATCAATTTGAAAATCTTCAACAATGGATGAGTAGAAAATATCTGGAAAGTAAAGCTCTCCCATTGATTGAAGGATTAAAAAGAATGATTCAAAGTGATAAACATGGTGTTGATATCTTGCGTGGTATTGATCATATTGTTGATTCTAATATCATGCCTATGAAGAGTTGTGCTGAGAACCTAGGTTATACACAATCTCCTAGTCATGTTAACCATTCCATTCCTTTAACAACTCTTATGGCTAGTGTGCCTACCTTCACATGAAACATCATGGCTACCTCTACAAAAAATGTCATACCTACAAATGTTAGTCATAGGGGCAATACCTCTTCTTTCATTTCTCCTAGTATGAGTACTCCCCTTGTTACCCAATCACACTCACCACCTATAAATGCCAGTCAAGGGGGCAACTCCCTCAATCATAATTCCTTCATTCCTCATATGAGTATTCTATGTGTTACCCAACCTTCTCGATTACCTACTTACCATAGTGTCCCACCTCCTTATTATCAATCTCTTCCTTCATTCAGCAATGTTACTCCTCCCTCTCAATCCAAAATTTTAAATTTCAACTCTTCTACCGAAGCTACAATCAATAGTCTAGCCCAAACAATGTCTTCCTTACAACAACAAATAGCTTTTATGAATCAATCCAAGTATAATGTGCCCACATTTGATTTAGCAAGCCCATTATCCAATGACATTGTTATAGATATCCCTCCTAAACATATTGAAGTCCCTCAATAGGAACTTTATAATGGAAAATTTGATCCCTTAACTCATGTTAAAATATTCCAAACTTTGTGTAGTGACTTTGCTCATGATCAAAGATAATTGTTTACTAGAACATTAAGGGATAGAGATTTGCAATGGTATTTTTCTTTACCTCCTTATTCTATTACTTCTTTTCAACAAATGGCTAATGCTTTTATTAAAAAATGTCACAATAACATTGGCCCTAAAGTTACTTTGACTGATTTGATGCATTGTAAACAAGGTTTTAAAGAAAAAGTGATTGATTTTATTGGTAGATATAAGCATTTGTATTCTCAAATTTCTTTTCATGTGCCTTAACAAGATATTCAAAAGATTTTTATTGCTAATTTACAAAAATATATTAGGGATAAACTTATTTTAATTGAGTTTACTTCCTTTCCACAATTGTGCGCAATACTTTACAATTATCAACTGACTGTGAGTCAATTGGAACAATCATCTCCTTCCATGGCTCTAAGTGATAAGGGTGATAGTGCTTAAAAACTGTTTGTGAAGTTCAAAGCAAACAAAGGATTAATTAAATTCAATGACAACAACATCAACAATCATCTGGTAGCCACTACAGGTGTGTCTCCTTTGTCTAAATACTTTGAAAGTGAAAAAGAATGTACTCCTTTGAATGAATCTTTGCATAGAATTATATCTTAGTTAATACAAAGGAATATGTTAAAACTTTCCCAAATCAAACCAATTGATCCATCTAAGAAAACTTCACCTTACTTTGATGCTAAATCCTTTTGTCAATACCATCATCAGTTTGGTCATGATACTAAAAAATGTTTTTCATTGAGAATTAAGATTCAAGAATTGATTGATAACAATACCATATCTATGGCAGGTGTGAATGATAAAGGAAACAAATCCACAGCTCCCAATCAAAACATTTATAGTTTCACTGATCCTTTACCATCCCATTCCATTGATGTGATTAAGACTGATCATCTTTCTTTCTCTCCCAATGATGTTGGCCTTGAATCTAATAATGTGGTGAACCTTGTAGACAAACAAGAACCTCCTAAGGACTTGTGCATCACATTAGATCCTAGTGAGACTATTAAAGCACCTGATGGCCCATTATACATGTGCAAAAATCAAAGGTATACCTACTAGAGGAGTGCTTATTGATCCCACTTGCATGGTTAATGTGATAACTGAAGAATTTGTTTATACTTTGCAATTGCATCAATTGATATATAATGATACTGATGTGGTAGTTAATTTTTTTAATGTCTTCTCTTGTCCTACTATTGGTTCTATAGCACTTTGTATTGATGTTGGCACTAAATGCTTAGATGTTCAATTTGCTATCATTCCTACATTTGATCAATTTCGTGTGAAGTTGGGACATCCTTGGCTCTCTTCCATGAAATCAATCGCTTCCACGATTCATAAGTGTTTGAAATTTTCTCACAATGGTGAAATCATAACTATTAATCATAGCATGTATCGACCTACAATGAGGCATGGAGATGTTTGTCTTGATTGCTTTTGGTCTGAACCATTCTAGCCTCTTTAACCTAGAAGTGATGCTCTCTTTAGATCATATCAAAATTGGAAAGATGAGATGATTTTTCATTGAGTAAACTAGAAGTCCCACACTTAGCATTCCCCTTGATGTTCATATACCCCTTCTCGAGGATAAGATTATTCTTCGTCCTAAGGAAAGAAATGATCTTCTTCCTAAAGGGGCACCTATTCCTTCTCCTAAAGGGAAGAGTATCCTTTCTCCTAAAAAAATAAATATTCTTCTCCCATAATCTATTCCTTCTCCTATGGATGAGTCTACTCTTCCTCCCAAAGGTATAAAAACTATTCCTCCTAAACATCAATCTATTCCTCCTAAGGTTAGACCTATCCCTCCTCCTCGTGATGGACTCGGTCTCCTTCCTACACCTCTCATTCCTCCTTTATATGGTGTGGTTCCTCCTCCTTCATCTTATGGAGAGAAATGACTAACCTCTCCTATTGTCCAACCTAAAAGACCTCAACCCATTCATCCTTCCCTAAAAGAAGAGAGGAATCCTATACCTAATGAACCTAAACCTCCTCAACCTTCAGCCAAAACTAGAAGAAACCATTGTGCGAGAGAACATCGATGGAGATGTTGTGCTAGAGCCCATGAAGTTGTTTTTGAAACCATTTATTCTCTTAAAACACCAATTGTTGACATGATTCCATTTTCTCCTAAACAAGATGTTTAACCTAATTTTCCAAGACACAAAATGATTAAAACAAATGATGGTTAAAATTCTATTCCTATTAGAGCTCCTATTTTTATAAATCTTGATGAAGAAACAAGTGAAAATGTTGATCCTAATATTTCTGATGATGAATATGAATATATTGATGTTGACAATGATTTATCTACAAAATTTTCAAAAGCATTAATCCTAGCTCCTATTAATGAACAAAGTTACTCATCATTAGAGCATGGTCCTTGTTTGGAACTTGTGATAGCTCCATCTACTATTCTTGATGTGGATCCTCTTGTACGCTATCCACCTTCCCAAAATAATGATCAGAAAGATCGGGGGATGATGACATGCTTGATTAGCTTCATTAGCATTGTAGATTCTCTCTCTCTCCTCTCTTGCTTATTTGTGACATACTTCTATTTGTTTCCCTATTATTCTATTTGTTGTCCCTAGTGTTGTCTACTTGAGGACGATGCAAAGCATTGAGATCTCTTTTGGTCTCTTCCATATTGACTCAAAAGACACATGTGTCCCCTTCTTCCATGGTGGTTTCCTTTCTTTGGGGGATAAGGACAATTCTATGCACATGTATATACATGAAATACATGAGTTATTTGACTCCAAATTTAGGTGAAACCACCTCGTGTTTCGTGTTCATTATCCTTTGATTTATCCTCTCTTGGGGGCTAAATTATTGCGATAACGTGCTTGTCTTTCTTGGGTGTATCCTACATTAAAGCAATTGCTCTTGGAAAAGGGTTTGCAATCTCTTTAATGTGGGGGCATACACTCTGCTCATGATTCTCTATCTTGATAATCAAAGTTACTTAGTGAACTTTTTATTTGCTTTATGATTTTTACTAGCTTCTTTTCATGACTCATAGTAAGAGAACCTTACTAGTTGTAGTCATGGTTCTCTCTTTCTCTCTCATGATCTTCCCTTTTACCTTATCATCGAATTTGTAAGATCCTAAAGTCCACTGGGGGCTTGGTGTATCTTGCCTCTTTGATGTGGTGAAAGTCTTTCAATCTGATTTCCTTTTACTTTACCACGAGTAGTAGTGTAAGCTCATACTCCCACTAAAGGGGAGGCTAAATGTAACGTCCTAAACTTGTACCCTTTCCATTTTTTGACTTCATTTGGGTCTTTGCCTTAGTGTTTGTGCCCCTTGGTCTGATCAGAGACATGATTATGCTCACACATGTCAAAAACCTCATTCAGCTCAGTAATGCACCCTAACTGCACCTTGATCCTGCCCTAATTAGGGTAGGACCAAGGCATGGTGCCTTGGTCCCCCTTAATGGTGACCTATCTTGGACCCCTCCCCCTGACCTATCTCAAATTTGAAGTAGGAAAATCCCCTCTATGTGGGCTCAAGTCAAAAAATTAATCAGTTAATCCTACAAGAAAGTATATAAGAGGGATTTCCCCTCTCATTTGACATATACAATATCAAGAAATTCTATCAAGCATCCAAGCATTCAAGAGATCAAGCATTCAAGAGAAATTTAGCATTTCCAGTCTTCCTTCAAGCTTTGGAGTAGCAATAGAGTCAAGATTTCAAGCATTGAAGAGGAGATCATCATTCTACTTCATGAAATCATAATTCCATGTGGAGGCAAGCAAAACTTCACAAGGAGGTATATGTTGGCAAAAGACACTATTTTGATGATGTTTCGGTGAGGATTGATGATGTTAGATGCATGGGGATTACTTAGGGGTTGTCCTTGATGGAAACTCAACCTAGTAATCCCATCCAGTATATGGAGATTGGGATTACCAAAAGTCTTGAGTAAATTTGGTTATTCATGAGCATAAGTCTAGTCGGTGAAACACAATGTATGAATCCGGTAAACATTATTCATTTTTGATGATGCAGTTTTGGTTGCAGTGATTGGAATAGTTGATTGGATGTGTGAGGTAGCTTATCAGGCAATCCCAACCTCCGGTGCTAATTCTAGTACAACTTTCTTGGTCCAGTATCCCGTATTGCAGGAAGAGCAGAGTTAACCTCATGTCTGATGGTGTAGCGTGTGATCCGGATTATTGAGGTGATTCTGGTGGATGTTGATGAGTTTGAGGTGATTGGGATGACCTATTGGAAGCTTGTGATCACATGTTTTAGGTCTATTATAAGGATTTATAAAAGGATTGAGCCGACATGAGCCTACACGTTTCATATTTTGCAGTGTTGGGAAGCCGACTAGTTGGAGATCTATTTTTGTGGTGCGAATATATAAGACTGACTTGGATGATCATTTTTGGTGATGGTATGTATACGCGAGAGTGTTGGGAAGCAATTGAGCATAGTTTCATGAGCGCATATTATGTTTTCATGATCCGGTACATGGTAGTAGAGCAAAACATAGCAACTTCTCAGAGTAGTGACAATGGATCAATCTGAGCCTAATCAAAATTGTATTTTGGCATAGTTAGATGCTATGCTTCAGTTCATCTATCATTTTAATAATTTTGTAATAATCTATAAGGCAGTGAGCCTTGCTCTGGGGTTGTAACCCTATTTGGTAATTGAGCAATGAGCTCTAGGCAATGTGCCTTAATGCAAGTGCATTCCAACTTTTGTAATATTGTTTTACTACTAGCCATAGTATAATAATATTGTGGGTACTCAATCCCACTGTGGTTTTTTCCTTTCCGATTTTCCATGTAAAAATTCTAGTGTTATGATTGCGTGGTTATTTTCTTTGCATCCGGTGGTTAAAGAATCAATTTTATGAAATTAGTAAATAGAAGAACACTGATTCACCCCCCCCCCCCCCTCCTCTTAGTGTTCATTGACTCCAAAAATTGGTATCAGATCCTTGTGCCTCGAAAGAAGCCTAACAACTTGAGGAAGATCCAGGAGATTGAATCAATGGACTCTAGATTGCAGAGACAACTTAGTGTAGCACTTGAAGATCTTGATGCAACAATGAAGGAAACAAGCAGCCTAAAAAGAAATTTGAAAGCAACTGAAGACTTCATTAAGACATTGAAAGATCAATTGAACATTTCAAGAGAAAAGAGAAAAGAGTTGATGGATAAGTTGAGGGAGAAAGAAGAATAAAGTATTGATAATAAAATCTTACAAGAAAAGACAGATGAATGTGATAAGTTGGCCAGGGAAATGTAGTTTTGAAGAATGAGATGTAATCTATTGTCATGAAGCTGACAAAGAAGATTGAAGACCGAAAGAAGAATGAAGAAACCCTGACTCAATCATTGAAGGATAGATCTGATGAATGTTGTAGATTGACATATGAGAATGATCAGTTGAAGCTTGAATTGGTGTAAACAAATAATGATGGGCAAGAACTTGAAAGGTAGAACATAATTCCGAGAGATGAGCTGACTACTGCTAATGAATACAAATAAAATTTCAAAGCAAGTTCAACCCAAGTTGGATGAGATGTTGGAAAGTTAGAGACATGGAAAAGACATGCGAGGACTTGGATTTGAAAAAGGAGAATCCTTTGATTCTAGTCAAAGAAATCATCAACAAAAGAATAAGAAACCTTCGGTAGGACAACCTAATGCTTATAATTTCAATGGTAAATGTTTTGCTTGTGGTAAATTTGGTCATATGGTAAATCAATGTAGAAGTAAGATGAATAATGGGATGATGAATAATATGAACAACGGTCCTACCTTTACTAGTCAATGTCTCATATGCAACAACTTGGGTCATAAGTCAAACATGTGCAGAAGAAGAGATGCTATGATTGTGGGATCTTTGGACATATATATAGCCAATGCAGGATGAGACAAAATCAAATGAAATTTAGGCCCATGTAGAGAAATATTGTCTACCATGCATGCAACAAAATAGGTCATATTGCAAAATATTGCAGAAGCGGGAACAATGGTCCGGTGAGCAAGATCAATCAAGATGAGAAAGGAAAAGCAAAGGTAGATGAAAAAAGAGATCATCATAAAAAGATGTGGGTGAAAAAGGAAGATTCAAGTGTGCAAAATGGCTCCACACATGAATCCGGTGATGGAATCTCATCCGATAACTAGGGCATCTTTGCCTTAGGGGGAAGATTATCATGCAGATCTTTGGAACCCCCTTGTGGAGATCTGTCACTGGTCAAGGATGGTTGCAGATGATGGAGAATAATTATGCAATTGATAACTGAAAGATTTATGGCGGTTTAGTAATCTAGTAAATGAATTGATGAAAAAAAGTGTAACCGAAAGAACATTTAATACAATTCAAAGTTAAGTTAAAAAAGGAATTTCCGTCATTTATTTTTCACACTGCAAATGAAGAGCATGAGCTGAAGATGAAGACGATCAAGTTTGAGCTATGATAATTGAGCTAGAGGCAATCATTCAGAGATTTCTTATGTTTGATTGAGATCGAAAGAGGCATTTATCTATTTGTGAGCAATCTTTTCATACCCTAAATTCATCATGGCATCTGCATCTGATGTTACAACTCCTTTGGTGGTTGAAATTTATGAGAGAGCTCGACCTAGATTCAAGAGGCATCCATTTAAATCCATTGAAGATGATCTGGAAGGTGCATATTCTTCAGTCGCGTACGGTGTGCTTCATAATGAGGATATTAGGGCCTATATCCATTGCAGCATTGAAGAATTGGGTAATGTCGATATGCTATCACTCTACACTAATCATCTGTTAGACAGTTTGGGAAATCTAAAGATGAAATTCAAGGCACTTCAGGACAAGGTTTTTGTGCAATTTATTCACTTTCCGATACTCAATGAGGCAGAATGGGTCCGGTATATTTTGAGCCAAGTTCATGTAGCTGGATTGACCTTACAAGATAACCAAGCAAGCCATTTAAGCAATTACATGTTTAAAAGCAACTGCTGAAGTCCCTAGATTAAGGAAAATACAGAATAAAATGCTGACAAAGATCACAAGCTCTTAGTTTGACAGTTGGTCTATGACTATCAATGATATTATTGAGCACGATGTTAGATTTGCCTCGATGATGTTTGGATACAAAGTATATCAATCGATTAGGTTGAATTATGTCTCTGATACGACCATATTTGCAACCTATGAAATGTTAAAGGAAGAGAAAATGTATGATCTTTGTACAATACTTCTAAATGAGTTAATGAGCAACTTGAAAAAGATAAAGCAAGATAAGAAACACGTCTTCAAGTTTGGATCCTTAGTTGTTTGTTTAGCAGTCTATTTCATGAATGAGATCCTCGGAATTGGAAAAGTCCAATGGGCTTATGATAAATCGGTGGCTATGCAAATCAAGGAAGGATTGTTGGGTTTGGGTGACAATGTCATGCAAAAATTAGCTTTAAGGGCTATTTCAAAACATTTCAAGCCACTATAAAAAGCAGAGGAAGAATTCCTAAAGAGATAGTCGAAAAGTATGAGAAAACTACTTGTTTTATGGTAGACAAGGATCAATGTCATATGGAGGCAATTGAGCCAAAAACTATCTGGATCATGCCCATGGGGTATGAGGTAGATGCAATCATGCTTGAAGTATATGCACAACACTTGTTAAGTCAACTAGTGGACCAAAAAGAAGAAAGATTTGGCACTTTTCAGGAGAAGGACCTAGACCTGCACAAGAAATTCACTGGACCCGGAAAGAAAATAAAAGTAAGATAGGAAGTTGATGAACTAGCTGAGCAAATGGGCATAACCTGAGAAGCAGTGTAGAGAGCTAGACAGAAAAACATATTGAAGGAGGAAGATGCGGTGAAGCCACAAGCTAAACTGGTTCCTACTCCTCCCAAGCAATCCAAGGCCAAGCCAAGCAAGTTTACACCTACCTCCGATGTGCAGAAGTCGGTCCCTCCACCTAGGCCACAATCAACATCAATCGATGGAGTTGAAAAGATGAAGAAAGAAAAATTTGTGAGGAAGTATGTTGTAGCTAAGGAGGAAATTGGAATAAGATGAAGAGGTTAGGGAGGTGAAGAAAACTGTTACATTTGCCAGGGTAGTCAGAAAACCTGTATTTGGTGTTGCTCCATTTGCAAAGAAGCCAAAAACACAAGGTGAGCCATCCAGCAAAACAAGAGTAGGCAAAAAGAAATCTGAGATAGATGAAGCCCTCAAGTTAGGTAAGATAGAAGGTTCTTACACTATTGTACCTTCATTACAATATATTATAGATACAATAGTTAATGAAGGTAATTTGACAAATCTTTTTGTATATTATGAGCATTCTAGTGTGACAGTTCAGAGAGATATTGAAGAGGCAATTGTACATTATATGGATTATTTTAGTAAAGCATTGATTGAATTGTTATCCCTGATTCTGAAAGAGTTGTATGATATCTTTGATGCTCGGAGACACACAACTAGTATAGAAGATGAAATATTAAAATAACTTACCTTAGTTAAGTTGTGTCCTAAAATAACAATAGAGGATATACCAAGAATTTTGGGACTTGCAAAGGAAATCTTCCATGGCAAGCACAGAGTAAACAAAATAATGTTTGGAAGGGTAGATGAAGTAGTAAAAGATACAAAGGGTATTTTGAGGAGAATTTTGAAAGAAAACAACTATCAGGTTATTCTGGAAAAGGATGACTCCCAAACAAAAGGACAATCAAGAAAAGATACTTCTCCTCTGGTGGTTCATGTACAAACATAAGTTTCTCAAGATCATCCACCTGTACAGATTGATCTTGTTGAACAGGAAGCTGCAGATGTTACTACAAATAATCAAGCAGTTGACAACTTCAGTGAAGCTATGCAGGATATTCCTAAAATAGAAATAATTGCTGAGATGATAGCTGAGGAGTTAGGTGAAGAAGGAAAGGGTGATGGAGATGGTGAGAAAGGAGAAGAGGATGAAAATACATAAGAATTTGTGAAGGAGAAGGGTGAAGAGTAGACTAATGAATCTCTGGTAACCATGATAAAAGCCATTGTTCTTGACAAAGGAAAACAAATTGCACTTGAGGATGATTTTTCTCATGGTCTTCAAGCACTGAAATTAGACACCCTCACTCAAATAAAGGCAAGCGAGGACTTACTTAAGTTTGCATCTGAGGAGAAAGAAGTTATATATTTGGCAACTGTAGTTTTAGAGAAAATTTTGCCTAACCTTATGCAGATTTCTAGTGACACACCCTCCGGTAAGCTTAAGGATATGTTAAATAAAGTTGAATCAGATTTTGTATCATTAGAGAAAGTAGCTGACATAAAGGTTTTGAATAATTTTAATGAAATGAGGCTCCAAATCTATTTAAAAACAATTGAGGCTGATAGGGAAGTTTTGAAATCTGCGATGAAAAGTGTTGAAGATGCTTTGGATGAAGGTGGTAAAATCTTCAAGTCATGCCTCTTTCTGCTTAAGTTTTCTTCAAACATTGACAAGAAGATAAGAGATCTTGAAGGGAAATTAGCCAGTATAACACAATCATTTGCCCCACATTTAGTATTTTTTAGTAGCCTTGAAGCCCAAATAATGGATCTCACTGATAAAATAAAGGGTTTGAATAAGGAAAAGGAATGCATGATAAGCAAAGTGGGAGAATTGAGAAGTTTAATCACTCCCCAGATGGACACTTGGTGCTCAATAGGATGCAATGATTGCCTTGGGAAAATATGTTCTGGTAGATCTTAAGGGTGTAGAGGTTCATGCATACATGTTTACTACCTTAATTAACGTTTTAGATTTTTTCTTGAGAGGATGGAATGAGTATTTGAATTCCTTGAAGGTGACTTATGTGAATATTTTAAAATTCTTATAAATTATTTCACACATTCTTTTGTACATAAGTTTTGACTGATCCCTACCTTTGCCATTGATGTCAAAGGGGGAGAGAGAGCAGTGAAAAATGGTGCACATTCTTAGGTGGAGTCAGTTTATATTTTTTAGTTGAGTGTACAGACTTTCAGATTTTAGGATTGATTGCAGTTTTGGTTTCCTGGAACACTTGTCATTTTTCACATTGTTGCCATCAATGCTAAAGGGGGAGATTGTTGGAAAAAGAGACTGTTCTAGTGATGTTTCGATGAGGATTGATGATGTTAGATGCATGGAGGTTACTTAGGGGTTGTCATTAATGGAAACTCAGCCTAGTAATCCTATACGGTATATGGAGATTGGGATTACCGGAAGTCTTGAGTAAGTTTGGTTATTCATGAGTATAAGTCTGGTTGGTGAAACACAATGTATGAATCTGGGAAACATTATTCATTTTTCGTGATGCAGTTTTGGATGCGGTGATTAGAATAGTTGATTGGATGTATGAGGTATCTTATCAGGAAATTCCAACCTCTGGTGTTGATTCTAGTACAAGTTTCTTGCTCCAATATCTGGTATTGCAGAAAGAGCAGAGTTAACCTCATGTCTGATGGTGTAGCATGTAATCTAGATTATTGAGGTGATTCTGGTGGATGTTGTTGAGTTTGAGGTGATCAGGCCGACCTATTGGAAGCTTGTGATCACATTTTTTAGGTCCGATATAAGGATTTATAAAAGGATTGAGCCGACATGAGACTACATGTTTCATATTTTGCAGTTTCAAGAAGCCGACTACTTGGAGATCTATTTTGGTGGTGCGGATATATAAGACCAACTTGGATGATCATTTTTTGTGATGGTATGTATGTGAGAGAGTGTTGGGAAGCAATTGAGCGCAGTTTCATGAGAACATCTCATGTTTTCATGATCTGGTACATGGTAGCAGAGCGGAACAGAGGAGTTTCTCAAAGCAGTGACAACAGATCAATCAGAACCTAACCAGAACTATATTTTGGTATAGTTAGATGCTATTATTTAGTTCATATATCATTGTAATCTTTTGGTAATAGTTTGTAAGGTAGTGAGCCTTTCTCTGGGGTTGCAACCCTGTTTTGCAATTGAGCAGTGAGCTCTAGGCAGTGTTCCTAAGTGCAAGTGCATTCCAATTTTTGTAATCTTGTTTTACAACTAGCCATAGTATAATAATATTGTGGGCCCTTAATCCCACCATGGTTTTTCCCTTTTTGGGTTTCCACGTAAAAATTCTAGTGTTATGGTTGTGTGGTTATTTGCTTTGTGTTTCTGCATTATAGTTTTTGTTCTTTGCATCCGATGGTTAAAGAATCAGTTTTATAAATTAGTAAATAACACACTAATTCACCCCCCCTCTTAGTGTTCGTTGACTCCAATAGTATAATCATTTCATTTCAGTCAATTCAACATCCCTTCAAAGAGGAGGATTTCTACTTTCAATCATTTCAATTACATTATTTCAACCACTTGGTTAGTTCTAGAACTGGGGTTTGAACTAAATGCAAGCCCCTATTCCCAACACATTTCCATTTTCTTCTATGTGTAGGAAGCAGGTGTGCAGTTGTACTTCTAGAATTAAGCTTTATTTGCAGAGACAGAGAAACCCATTTTTGATGCACAGAAAGTTTCGAGGACTAATAGGAGGGCAACCTAGTCTAGACACACGATCCCTGCAACTTTTGGCATATTTCACAGAGAAGCTCCAAATCATCTCAAACTTCTCAGATCTAGGTGCATGACTGAATTCTGAATCTGTAGTTTGTTGTTTTCTCACACGTGTCTTCATTTCCAACACTTAGTCTTATTCAACTAGTCAACTTACAAAAGAGGGTCAATTACATTCCAAACACAATCAATCTACTTAGTATTTAGTTCTTTGCATAATTTAGGATTGGATATAGTAGATTCATCCCCTCTTTTTAATATAGAGTCCTCAAAGTGAAAATAAGTGGCAGGCCCCACCTTTAGATGCAAATTAATTATTTATGTTTTGATACTACTTTGAGTTGGGTTAGTTAATTCAAATGATTCAAATAGTTATTTTATGATAAGACCTTCATTATGATTATGTTGCATGAGTAAAATGGTTTGATTATACTCATAGAATCTTTTATACTTCAAGATAAAGTTAGAAATGCAAAATGACTTCGTTGATAAATTGTATTAATGTAGATTGGGAAAATATTTGAAAGGATAATATATGATGATTATAAGTTCATTTTACTTTTACTTTTATACTATTTTGTATTGGCAATTGTGACTAAGGGTGATTCGACCTTAGACTTAAAAGAAGCAAATTGAGCGAAAGAAAGTTCACGAAGTTAAGGTAACTACTTTTATTACTTTTCCTAGTTTTGTTATTTTAAATGAAGATTAAGAGTAAGGATCAACTATTAATTATATCGGATAACTATAATTGGAGGAAAACTTTCATAGTGAAACCAAACTATATGTGAAAAGCAAATCTTGAATAGAAGTTAAATAAATTTATGATATGAAAACTATTCCCTCTATGAATTATGGGATAGATGATCTAGCTATTTTATGATATGTTGAACATGGGTGTGGTTATATTTCTTTGACTATGTTTACTATATTCTACTAATTATTGTGACTGAGTTTGGTTTGAGTTAGACTTGAAAGAGTTTGAGGGTGGAAAGCAAATCTTCATTTCATAGATGTATATTTAAAAGGTTTTCACCAATAGAGGTATGCCATAGAGAAGGTACGAGTGCTTAACCTGTTTTAAATAATTATAGAGATAAAGTTACTCTAAATGTTTTTGTACAATAGTAACAAATTGTTGATATGTTTTGCATGCATTCCATGGAGGATTCTTATTAATATATATGATTGGGATGTCCATTGTTTTATGAAATAACAATAACAATACCAATAACATTTGTGGAAAACAATATATTAATTAAAAGAGGATGAAGTGAATTATCTAAGGGATAATAAATTGGGGAGGAGCGTGGAAATTTGGGGACAAGCCTGCCAAATGTAATTGCTCAAAATTTTCCGAGTCTTTTCCATAAAATCTATGGTCTGCAAATCTGCCAAGCATAATATGGGGAGGAGATGAATTTCCTTGGAGGCGATCTGTCCAATAGTACTCGTACTTGGTGCGGTTACGTTTTGCAATCTTTTCTTTACCAGGCTTCATTACACTTTGATGGCTACCCTCACCATGTTTAAAATCTTTCATTTTAGCATAGGCAGAGAAGACGCAACTCCAGTCTATGGAATCTGGCTTTACGACAACCACTTACATTTGCGTTAAAGTATCTAAAGTAGTTTTGTTTTTAGCAAACACTGCCATCATTATTCTTTGATGGATACTCGTACCCTATCCCTAGCTCCCATTTTGGCGCAGGCAGTGAGGATACTGGCAAAGGTTGTAGAAGAAGCTCTACACCTGCTAATCGAATCTGCTGGGGAGGCATTCTGCCCTACAAATCATGTGCCTCATTTATGATTTCATATTATTTTTGCTTACGTACAGCCTAAAAATGCTAACCATGATATGTCGACGGATTCCCCTACCTTGATTCAAATCTCTCAATTTTGAGAAGGCTAGAAGGACATTAGAAACTGTTAAGAAGCTTGACGTTAAGGCACCCAAAGGCAGTGGCTTGGAAACCCTTAAAGCCTTTCCACACAATTCTATCTTGAGTGTATCCTACAATCTTGGCATTTTATGAGATCACGTTTCTTTTACCATTTTGGCATAAACAAGGGGGGGTGTAGGCGTTTGTTGTGGGACTGGCATCATACCTGCTAGACGCATTTGGTTCAAGTTTCTTTTTGAAGCCTTCTGAATAAATCCATCTTGTGTGTTGCCAGTCATCAATGAAATATGTGAGCCCTCAAGTTGGGGGCTACTGAATAAAAGTAATGAGGGTGTGAGTAAGAGAGACGTAGTTGTAGAAATTGTTCTATAACAACCAGACTCGTTGAATGCAGGTATTTTTATTCATTGCATAAATGAATAACTAACATGTTTGTTGGTTTCTTCCTATTGAAGTTATTAAATAGCAGTTGCAGGTGAAGTGCCTGCAACAGGTCGCCGATAGGCGAGGCTCAATGTGGGGGAAGAATTTTGTAGAGTGGAATGGCTGAAAGAGAAAAGAACATTTAAAATGTTGCAACATCATGCACAAGTAGATAAAACATCGAATATTAAAGCCAATCAAAGTGAAGAAAGAACATAATTTAGAAACATTAATATAGGTGATGGTTTGAATCATATTGCATAAATCTTTATAAAAAATATTGAAGTATATCTTGAAACTCTTATAAGAGTGAAGCATCTGATGCATAATCCTTAATAAGAAACTGTATAATAAACCTTAAAACCCTTATAGATAGGCAAAGAGATGGAAAGAATGAATCTTGCAGTTGGAGGAAACTAAATGAAGCGAGCAAAAGTGTCAAATAAATTGTATATAAAAATTGCAGATGATAGATAGAAACAGAATGAATATTTTTACTTGTAGAGAACAGTTTTAGTTGAATCTTCGTTACCTTGCCTAAAATGACTTTAGTTTGCAAACGAAATGATTCTGGAAGTAGAGAACAAAACTGATGTAGAAGTCATTTGTAAAACTCTAGAAATTGAAGGAAGAACATAATTTAGAAACAATAATATAGAAGATGGTATGAATCATATTGCATAAATCTTCATAAAAAATCTTCAAATATATCTTCAAATATTGCATAATCTTTCATAAGAATTTTTATAATATATCTTAAAAGCCTTATAGATTGTCAAAGAGATCATCCGATATCAGAAATAATTAGTTACAGATGAACAAAACACATCTAATAGAAAAATAAACCAGATTTCAAAAATATAATATTATGAATCTTGTGACATAATATTTTTATTAAAAAGCTTAATATATAAGGTAAACCCCTTAAAAAATATTAAACATCTTATCGCACATAAAAAAATCTTAGACTTATACTTTAATATGATGGTTATTTGTGTTTAAATAAAACATTGATGCAGAGACAGGGTAAATTGAAGCAAGAACAAAAATCCTATACGTATACTATAACATAATGGTTATTTGTGTTTAAATTAAAAATTGATGCAAAAACAGAGAAATTAAAGGTAGAAGAATTTTTCGAAGCATCAAGATAAACAATAAATGGGCTAAATTTATGAAACTTGAACTGTAAAGAGAGAGGAAAAGTTGTAGTTAGCTTTGATTTAAATGTGATGACAAATGGTCATTGCAAGTGTGGATTTTCTTGGTCCACCGATGGTTGTAATTGCAATCAATTTGCCAGAACAAACTTATTAATGTCTAGCTCATGGGTCAATTCAGTTAACAACCATATACATTGTGTCAATAGCCAATAAAAAATATACATATACAGCCATATACAGTCACCAACAATTCAGTCAAGTTATATGTATATGTATATTAATTGGAATTTTCTATGGCGTTCATTAAAGTCGCTCAAATTTCTTGATACATATGGTATATATGTGAGAGTTGGTCCATTTTTTTGATACATATATGACATATATTAAAGGAGCTCAAATTAAATTTCTTGATGCATAAGACAATGTAAAGATTGATAGTAAGGGTTGTAAACATAAGATAGTGTATAGATAGATCCAACATATACATCTAATCAGTATATGTATTGGTTGTACATATTTTCTATGGTTGTACATATATAGTGAGGGTTGGTGACATATATAATTTATGGGATAGTTACATCTATTGCACAATGCAAATTGATGGAAAAGTAGAGATGATGGGAGACTGGCGATGCCTAGGTTTACAAAGGTATTTTAATTTAAATTGCCTAAATTTAAGAATGCCCACCAAGTAGAAAAACTATTATTCTGCTGGGTATTAATGTGCTCTGACTTATTTTGAAATTGAAAGTAAAAAAGAACGCAATATTCAGACATTAATGTGCTATAGCATATTTTGAAATCAAAAGTATAAACAGAATGCATTCCTCTTAGTCATGAGATGTATTGAGAATAGATGTAATGGTACACACAACATGAATGATGAACGGAATAGAAAATGAATTTGTTAAGACACTGACAAGCTTCATAACTTACATAAGGATTTATAAAAATCCTTACCTGTCACTCGTATGCTGAACCAGTCATGCTTTAGTAGACTTTTTGTTGTTTACAGAAATACCATAGCTCTGTCATAGTCATTATATTTCAAAAATAAAATCACAAAAAAGTGGGCCTCTTAGAAAATACATTGGAAGGCGACATAACTGCAAAAAGGATTTGTAAAAATGCTTACCTGCTACTGATATATGTTGAATGAGTCATGCTATATCAGACTTTCTCCTCTTTCCAGAAACAACATTGCTCTGGGATAGGCATTATATATTATACTTGAAAAAAAAACTTACAAAAAAAAATAGGTAAAACAAAATGGGCCTAAGAAAATAAAATATATTGACTTAGACTCACCTATGATACTCTTCTTTTTTGTTGCAGCCTTATTGATATTTTTTACCTTCAGTGTGTTGTCTACATCCATTCATATGATGGATGTAACATTCATGCAATGTCACCAAGGAGAATGTGTATAAACTATAAATCTAGGTCCATTGGAGTTAAATGAGTTCATATTTGGCATCAAAACCATGAAATGACTTGAAATAAGTGAAAATTAGCACCATGTAGTGAAAGTTGCATCTCCTAATCACTTTTCTAGAATCCGAATTAAAATCAAAGCAAAGAGATGAATATAAACCCATTAACTCAAAGTAAATGAAATGTAACCATTAAATTTACTATCCCGGTATATATCTATACAACACACAAAATGGTGTGGATTAATCATATTTCTTGAAATATATCATAATCAAGGGTCCATGCTAGTGTTGCTTTCATTGCTGGCATACTTGATAATGGGAGGTAAAGCTTGAATGTTGTTGTGTGTAGAAATGGCAAGCAGAGAAAGAAAAGCCTTTAAAGTTGGTGTATGTATAAATAGCAAGCAGTGGAACAATAGTTAAATGGACACTGGAAGAAAAGAATTGACATTATTAAGCACATGCATAGTAAAAAAAAAGAGAGTGCAGACATTTAAAAGGAAAAGGGAGGAGTGGCATACCTAATGTTGTTGCTGATTAGAGTGGATGATTGGAAGGCGATGCAGAAATTTGATTGGAGAGAGCCAATAATCTTCCTGATACTTCTATAATAATTGCTTTGTAATTTTGAGTACCTTTTGAAAGTGAAAGGCGGCTCTATTCTCAGACCTTGAAGTGATTTCACTCTTGAGATTGCAGTGAAGGTGAGCCCTTGTTTTTCAGTCTTTCCAATATCTATTGTTGCTCTGTCTAAAGCAAGACCTTGGGATTTGTGAATAGTAAGAGCCCAAGCCATTGCAAGGGGGAGCTGAGTGCGGCCACCTCGAGTAATAGGAGGTATAGGTACACATTTAGGATTTGTACTGTCCCAATGAGGTCCACAATAATTTTTGAAGTGAACAACGACGTACTTTGGCAAGTCGAGAGGTTTAGAATTTGTATCATAGACAATGGATCTGATTTGTCCTAATGAGCCTTTGACTAGGCCAGCTTGTATCCATAGATTAGCAATTAACATTACTTGTTCATTAAGGGAGAGGAGTATTTTAGAAGGGAGTTGTTCATCATTATCATATCCAATGTTAGTTTGCCTTGGGACTTGTGCAACACATTGTGCAATAGGCAAGTGCAATTGTTTTAACATTTTAGTATTGTGGTGTTGGGATGATGCATTTGTTGCAAATAAATGAATTGAACTATCAAAGTGTTTGTTATCTTCAACAGCCAGTTTAGTGGATGATCGAGACATAATAGCTTCCCAATCTATTTGGAGCGCATTGGCATTTCTAATGTTCTACAAGATTGCACGAAATTGTTGTTGGATTTCTGATGTACCATGTTGTCGAAAAGTCGTATCCAAGGTAATGACAGTTTTGAAAGAGCACCATAATGCAAGAGCTATAGAATGTGATGCATACAAAGGTTTGTCCATTACAGGAGGCAGTTGACCAAGGTCCCCTACAAGGATTATTGAGATACCTCCAAATGGTTCATGTTGTTTCTAAGGAAATGCTTCATGTAATCTACTATCAATTTTCAAAAGTAATTTAGGACCCAAAAAGCTCATTTCATCAATTAGAATATATCGTATTTTTTTGTATTGTTCTTGGAAGAACATTAAAGATTGGCCTGTCAAAGGTTGCATATCTCTAAGAGAGATGTGCAAGGCAACATGGATTATTGTTGCTTGAATATTATATGCAGAAACGCCTGTTGGGGCAAGGACAAGCAAAGGATTGCGCTCTAGATTAGTGGAAAGGTTAAGTTTCTTTCTAATGCATTCTATCAAATAAGATTTGTCAGTACCTGCAGTCCCTTGTATAATCATACGGAGAGGTGGTATGGTTTGATGAGATGCATAATGGGTAAGAATAAGCTCAAGTGCAAGTTTTTGTTTTGCTGCCAAAGGGAAAGTATCACTGCTAGAAGAAGCTGGTTGGTGAATGACAGGGTGGAAATTTATTTTACTTGTGGAAATGAAATTAACAACAGTATGATGAAGTGCATCAATGGGATGGGGTGCATTCCAAACAAAGCTAATATCGTAATCACGTCTTCCCAGCATCTAGAGATCATTGATGTTGATTTTGTTAGAAGCACCCATTTGTAAAAGGTGCTCCCATTCATACTGGTCTTTATTGTGTGAATGTAAGAAATCATTACCATCAGAGTTTGCATCATTCTTTGTTGTGCATTATTCTTCTATTCCATAAATATGCCAATGTGAGTAACCATCCATGAAGAATACCTTCCAATTTGCAATGATTTGGTCTGTTGATGTACCTATATCTGTAGGAATATGATGAAAGGGTTTGTACAAGAGCAACTCACTCCAACAATAGGCTTCGAAGTTGTCATCATCCTCATTTGGTGAGGATTTAAATTGTGGGTAAACATTGACAATTGCTTGTTTTTGCAGTTTTTGCCATTTATGCTTCTTACGTTGGTTATTGTATGAAAATTGTTGTGTTGATTGTATTAGTGAGACTTTTTCCAATTCAACAGGCCTTTCCATATAAGCAGAAATATAAGATTTGCAAAGTTTGGCATTGTCATTTTGATCAGTAACACGGTGGAGGACCTTTTTGCTAACATTAAGGGAGACAAAGTGATGGCTACAACTGATCAATAGTAGCTTTTACAACATATGGCAAGTTTCCTGTGCGTTGATGTCTCGATCAACAACTATCCCCATCATGGTTTTTTGGTATGCTAGCAAGATGGCATCTTCAATATTAGTTGCAACAACTATTCTTTTTAGCATGTCAGCATAGCTTTCTGATCTTTGTTATGTTTTAGAACCATATTTGGAGATATATTGCAGAACAACCATTTTGGAACAAACAGGCTAGCAATCAACATTTGCACGCCATACTGCTAGCATAATTGGGCTGTGAATATTTAAACGACTGTCATTTCTTGCTGGTTTATAACATGGCTTGTAGTCAATATCAATAACCAGCGTTGAAAAAACCTGCTTAGGCCAAGGAGCTCTATATCGACAATGGAGTGTGGGGCCCTTTTTTTTAAAGCAAGTATGTGTAGAACATTTTGTATGTCGTTGCACGACATTGACCAGTTCTTCATAATCAGAGAAAGGGTCAGTAGATAGAATTTGGTTTGTATTAGCCATGCATGGATCAAACAATGAACTAGTGTGCAGTCTATTGTCTCGGTCAAGTTGGTTGTGAGGATTCCACACTGTCACATACCTATCAAAAAAGCAGTTAGTTGATTATACTTCATCATAGTTAGACCAGTCTATACTGTCCATATCAGACGCATTAGGCAACCATAAAAAGCCATGTATATGTGCAAAGCCACGATGTTGCCATTCATACTTGTACCAGTGGTCTTTTGATTTCAAAACTTTGTCAATAATCTCCTCACAGAATATTGTGAATCTAAAATGCAAGAACAATGTTGTAACGTGTGGATTGTGGACAATGTTTTCTATAAATTGTTTCTTTGTGGAGTGTAAATCTGAAGAGGAGTTGGCTGGAAACAATTTATGCAGTTCTGGCCATTTTGTATCAACTGCACTCAATGTGAAGAACAACGTAGACGCTCCCAATTGGTGTACCATTGTAGTGAGGTCTTTGCGTGATCTATTCCAATAAGCTTTAGTGCCTCACAATGAAGCTGCAAAACACATTAACTGGTTTGGTAATTGATCGGAAGGTGTAGCTTGCAACTGTTCACGCAAAACTTGCAACGTAGCTAGGAAGGAGTCTTCTAAATTGGTTCTTATGAAAACTGAAGTTGATTATTGGGAATACTGTCTCATTATTAGATTATAAATATAATATCTAAATCTAACATGTTGTCCACATCTCTGGTCATGATATCTTATCAAGTGCAAAGCATATCCATGCATATCAACATGTTTTGTCCTTGGTTGGAGTGGTAGTGCAGATCCGTTTGGGAACAATGTTGGGAAAGCCATAGCGAACAACCCTTAAGTGTCGTATTCATTAATGGGTGAGCAACTTATTTCAAGCCAAGCTCTAACATTTTGATCATCCTTATCTAGGTGCAATATCTTTTTAATGGCATCCAGTTCATGGGTTGAACATGGCAGTTTTGGAATAAACGATGATGTGGTCTCTAATTCAACTCCATCATCATTAAAGAGTGCATCTTTAGTTGTTGAAGAAGGTTGTAGATCAATGCAATCTGGAAGGGTATGCAACAAATTAGATACATCGGTAGATGTTTCTGGCAATAAATTAGCAGCTGTAAAGTCAATGATAACATCATTATAGTATTGGTCATGTTAAATTTTGTAATTCAATGCATCCATAACATGGAACCTGTTTACATAACAGTCATATTTTTTTCCTTCGAGGTTTGTCCTTCAAACAATAACAATCTCCAAATGTTGGAATTTGTGTGGCAAAGTAGTTGCTATTTCTGAAATGTCTTGCGGGAAATTAATGGTGTGCCCTATATATTTGTATTGACCGCCCCTGGCATGGTTAACTTACAAAACAGGAGCAATCCTTTCTATAATAATTTCTTCTACTTGTGAAAGCAGTTTTAAAAGCATGGGTTGTTCACCAGGATCCATACTATTTGCAACAAAGAAGCGGTGAACACCCTTTTCATTATAACATCTTTAGCAAATGACCTCAAGTTGATTCAATTTGATATGCATACCAACATACTTTTCTTTGTAGATTGCACATATGTGTAGGTGTGCCAAGCTATCTATTATTGTTCAGAAAGAAGCCAATGCATGTGTAAATTCAATAGATCTGAAATGATCTGAGATTGGTGGTGTTGTAGAAATGGAAGTTGCATTTGTCTGTTGATCGATTGGCAAAGGTTTCTTGTAGGATCGCTCATATTGTGCAAATGGTTGGGGCAACATAGTTGTATGTGGTTGGAGTGCATTTAAAGGATGGGTTGTAGATGAGCTGCACAACATTTGAGGTGTGGCAACACCTTTAGATTGGGTTGCAACCAGATTTTCCAATGGCTGTAGACTATTGGAAGGCATGTTTTGATTAAGGCGTTTATATCGCCATTTTATAGAAATTTATTCTCTATGTTTTTCATAGTAAAGCCTATTTTGTTCTTTCTTTCTATCTTTTTTCAAATCAGATTTTTTGCACAATAGGCTCTTTGGAGATCTGAGAGATATTCAAGAACGTCGATGTGTTAGAACGAGAATCAATAAAGGGAAAAGGAAATGGATGGAGGGGTATTGAGTGTGCGGCACATTTCTTTGGAAGGGTATTTGCGATGGAGCAATCTGAAATGCAGTGAAGAGTCTTCAATCGGTAGAACCCCAATTCCCTTCCAATGGTTCTCCACCCTCCTCCGCCGATTGAAGATGAAAGGAATTCTATTGCATGCATGGCCTATCGAGAAGGGGCGCACCTCGGCCAAGTGCGTTTGTGCAAGGGTATATATGGATGTGGTTGTATACTTATATGTATTGCATGGCTTTTTGAGAAGGGGTGCACCTCGGTCAAGTGCATTGGTGCAAGGGTATATATTAATGTGGTTGTTTATATAGATGTAGAAACATAAAGATGTAGATATATATGTATATACATATATATGCAGTACAAAATAGTATACAGTAAGATATGTGCAAATACAAATACATATACAAAGGAGGTTAAATATCTATTTGCATACACACACACACACACACAGATATATATATATATATATATATATATATATATATATATATATATATATATATATATATATATATATATATATATATATATATATATATATATATATGTACATGGTCTATGAAATAAGTCAAATAAGTCAAATAAATGAAATAAGTGAAAATTAGCATCATGTACTGAAAGTTGCTCCTGCCAACCACTTTTCTAGAATCCAGATCAAAATCAAAGCAAAGAGATCAATATAAACCTCTTAACTTAGAGTAAATGAAATTTAATCATTAAATTTACTACCTTGGTATATATCTATACAGCACACAGAATGGTGTAGATTGATCATATTGTTTGAAATATATCATAATCAAGGGTCCATGCTAGTATTCCTTTCATAATTAATTTTAATATGAAAATTGATCCTTAGCTTGGAACTTTGTAATAATTCAGAAAAGAGTTGATTCTACTAGTTTTTTCAGAAAGCCAAGTCAAACTCATACTTAGCCACTTGGAAAAATATTGCAAGATCAAGCTTGCTCACAAAAAAAGGGAAAAAATCAATGAGGTGAGTATTGATACTTTAATGCAATCCGCATGAACCACTGGTTTGCTTTTTTTTCAAATTGGTTATTTACAATTGGAGGAAGGGATTTTGTCGAATAGAAGTCAACATCTATAGAAGAATAAGGAGCTAAGAAAAGATTAAATATCAAATGGAAATAAATTTTCTTTAAAAAAATTCAATTGTCAAAATAAATTTTCATAAATATTCAAATTGGTATACACGCAAACTCCAATTGTCTAACAAAGATAAAACATTTCCTCCACCCAGCCTTTTTTTGGTCAAACATATTGTATGGGATGCTATATATATATATATATACATGTACACACACACACACACATATATAAAGGTTCGACTATATTAATATGACACAATTAGAACAATTAGAACAATAATTAATATGTTGACTATTGAATAGATATTTATTTTGAATTGGATTATGGATCAATTAATTATTATGTTTATTTAGAAATGCATAGATTTGATGGTGAATATTGATTTTTGTATGATGATATGACAGGTCTGAAGGCGAGAATATAGTTTAGGCAGAGGTTACCTAGCCATCTGGAAGGAGATGATGTGATGGAATAGCACACACACACATAGTTTAATATGGATGCATGTTGATTTCAAATGATGGTTAACTTGATTAATGAGTTAATTAGAACAAGAAAAATCAATGATTATTAAACTGATTTGGAAATAATTTCCTAGCCTAAAACTACATGAATTGATGTTTTCCCTTAGTAGATTTAATAAATTAGAAAGTATTATTTTGATAAAGAAAAAGAATTTGATCTATATGAAAATCACTTGTTACATTATCATTTTAATTAGATAGAAAAACAAATATTACATTTTATTGTGACGATTTTTTCATGTTTTATTTTAATAAAAATTAGTGTTGTATTTACACTCAATGCACAACAAACTGATAGTTCTGATACTAATTGTAAGTATAGATCCAATAGCCAACAAGATGAGAGAGAGGGGGGGGGGGTGAATCATACAAACTTAATCTTCTATAAAAACATCAGATTCAACCTCGGTAACATATACTTTAATAATATAACCAAAATTGTTAAACATGCAAACTCAAAAGCATATAAACATCATAAACCACATAACACCAGATTTAACGTGGAAACCCAAATAGGGAAAAACCACTGTGGGATTTCGGACCCACTAAGAAATAGACTCTTCTAGAGTATGCTCGGTTAAAAGCAAATCCTGTTAAAAATTACAAACACATTGCTAGATGTGACCCGTTTAAGGGATTTCCCTCAGATCTGTTAGGATCTTCACCTTGTTAGAAGTGACCTTGTTAAAGGATTTCAAACACTCACTCATAATGTCACCTTGCTAGAGGGTTTTACAAATAAGACTGTTAAGTCCACTCAGTTAAGAGATTTTCTGTCACTTTCACAAAATAACAGTAATAAAAATCTATCTGCAACTTCACATCTAAAATGCTAAAGTAGATTCTTATTTGTTCAATACAATCTAGACATAGAACTAATCTTGTCCATCTGTTGGGCTTCTATACTATGTTATTCAAACAGGTCTTCAAGCTTCTGTGCTTGGTAATCACTATGTAGCATCCCTGTGCATACACTTGCCCGCATACATTGTTTATCAACAGTTCCGTATTTATAAACAATTAGCTATCCGCTTAATCTCCTTGATCACATTTCCCATGATCAATCATAGCCATCAGATCGTCAATCTTGTCCAAGTTCAATGCATCTTTTGATCTGAAAATGTTTTACCCTGCCTAAGAACTTGCATATATTTCTTGGAACTTGTGCTAGGGTATTGCAGTTCAATCTGCACTGTAGATCTTCATGTCAACTTTCCTTTGCCATAGATTCATTAACAAACTATATTTATGGCATACCAATCATTTAATCAGTTCCAACTCATCAGCTTCCTTCATTGAATAACGCATGTAACCTTTTAATGCATTATATTATAGCTCGGTTACAACTCAGTAAATACTAAAATTCACTCGGTAGACATTCCGCCTTCATTAACCGATAGCGATAACCTTAGGATTTACCGACTAGGTTCCTTAGGGTTTACCCACTAGGTTCTTTGCTTGGTAACATAGTATAGTATTAACCTTACAATTTACAACATATGTATGATGTTAAAACAATATAAACATCATGATCTCATCATTGTCTGACTCGGTAATAGTTGCCCATTGAATACCTTATTCATCCTCTCATTCATCATAATCTTTCCTGTGTCTTTTACCAACATCTTTATACTCTTTAAATCATACTTCTCAAGATATGGCAACATCATACTGAATTAGAAAATCAATTTCTTGACATCAATGACAAAATAATAATATCAAGAAAGTAAACATCCTTAATCAGTTATATCCATAATCAACAACAACCTTCTCAATATCCTTATTAAAATCTCAACAATCCTTCATTGTCTGTTATAATGCTATATTGCCAACAATCTCCCCCCTTGGCATTGATGGCAAAACCAATTGATTTGACCTTAAAAGATTCGATTGTTGTGATTCTGAAATGCTGAAATGCTTCTCCTGCTATCAACAGATTTTCTCCCCCATACATTAGACTTCTCCTATTTTCTTCAATTTTCTTTCCAATCTCAGTCTTCTCCCCTTTCTCAGTTTTCTCCCCCTTTGACAACAATGCCAAAAAGTAAAGAATTAAAACATAATTTCTTCCTGTATGAAGTGATTTCCTGCTATAATATGTCAATTTAGTCTCGATCAAAGCATTTTGTCTTCAATTCCTATTCCCTGTATTGTTTCCTATAATATTTCTTGTACACCTTTAGAAAACATCCTAAAGTGTGTAAATTAGCATCAACTCCTAAAAGATATTCAATAGAGTCATCGGATTTATGCTTTCACCAAACTCGATCAATGAGTAGAAGATAGGGGTAGGACCCCTCACTTACTTCTGAGATATTCAAAAGTGTCCCTTGGTAGTGGCTTGGTGAAGATGTCTGCTATTTGTTCCTTTGTGCTAACATACTCCAACACCACTTTCTTCTCTTGAGCTTCTTCTCTAAGATAATGATATTTGATAGAGATGTGCTTTGTCTTAGAGTGCATAACAGGATTCTTTGAAATATTAATAGCACTAGTATTGTCACAAAATATAGTTACTGGCTCGGTAACTTTCTCATTTATACCTTCCAACAGTTGTTTGATCCATGCAATGTTGGTACAATTCAATGCTGCAACAACATATTCAGCTTCTACTATTGACTGTGAAACACATCCTTGTTTCTTGCTAAGCCAACTCACTAGTCTTTCTCCTAAAAAGAAAGCTCCTCCACTTGTGCTTTTTCTATCATCAATGTTGCCTGCCCAATCAGCATCAGTATAAACTTTTAAATCAAAATCATTTTCTTTTTGATATACTAAGCCATAATCCTCTGTGCCTTTCAAGTATCTAAAAATTCTTTTGATTGCTGTCATATGTGTTTCCTTAGGATCTGTAGAGAATCTTGCAACTATACCTACTACATGTGCTATGTCTGGTCTGCTGTGAACAACATATTGTAGTTTTCCAATCATGGATGGGTAAAGTGTCTCATCAACAAATGCAGATTCGTCATTCTTTGATAATTTACAGTTGGTAGTCATATGAGTACTTACTAGTTTTGAATCCTCCATTCCAAATTTCTTCAAGATTTCCTTTATGTACTTGGATTGAGTAATAAATATATCATTTTTCATTTGCAGTATCTGTAAATCTATAAAATATTTTATCTCATTGATTAATGACATCTTAAATTCTTTCCTCATTTCATTCCCAAAGTTCTTGCATAAAGAGTCATTTCCACAAAATATAATATCATCAACAAATATGGCTGAGATCAGTATTCCATTTTCATCATTCTTCATGTACATATTGTTGTTCTCACTTGTCCTTATAAAACCAATCTTAATCAAATAAGAGTGCAATCTTTCATACTATGCTCTAGGTGCTTGTTTCAAACCATATAAAGCTTTGTTCAATTTACATACCTGATCTTTATTATTGTCTTCAACAAATCCTTCAGGCTGTTCAATAAAAACTTCTTCTTCTAATATTCCATTCAAAAATGCAGATTTGACATCCATTTGATATACCTTGAAGTTTTTGAAAGTAGCATATGCCAACAATGTTCTTACTCCTTCAAGTCTAGCAACAGGTGCAAAAGTTTCACCATAATCAATTCCTTCTTCTTGAGCATAACATTTGCAAACTAGTCTTGCTTTGTTTCGAATGACCTCTCCTTTTTCATTTAGCTTGTTTTTGAAAATCCACTTTGTACCGATTACATTTTTGTCCTTTGGTCTTGGGATTAGTGTCCATGTGTCATTCTTCTTGATTTGACCAATCTCTTCTGTCATAGCATTTATCCAATCTTCACTGTTAAATGCCTCTTTCACTATTCTCGGTTCAAATTCAGATATCAGACGTGTTTTGTCTCAGTTTGTTCCTTGTCATCACTGGATCATTCTTATCTCCTATAATCTGACTTGGTGCATGATGTCTTCTAACATACTTGGCTAATACAGGCTCGGTAGGCTCTGTATGATCTTCTTCATCACTCGGTAACTGGATATTCTCTTCATTTTCTTCAACAGTCTTCTCAGTAAAACTTCTCGGTTGAACATAGACAAATTCATCATAGTCTTCTGGTTCCTTGGAATTTCCTTCATCATTTCTTTCTGCAAATTCATCAATTTTCACATTTGCACTTTCTACTATTTTGTTAGATGATTTGATCAGACATTTAAATGCTTTGCTTCTAGAAGAATAACCTAGAAATGTTCCTTCTTCACTTTGCTGATCAAACTTGCCATTTCTATCATCTTTGTGAACATAGCATCTAGTTCCAAAGATTTTAAAATAACTTACATTGGGTTTCTTATCATACCAGATTTCATATGATGTCTTCAAAGTACCTTTCTTCAGTTGTACTCGGTTCAGGGTGTAAACTGCTGTGCTTATTGCTTCTCTGAAAAATGTTTGTGGCACTTTCTTTTCAATCATCAATGTTCTGGCACAATCCACAATAGATTTGTTTCTTCTCTTAGCTATTCCATTATGTTGTGGAGTTCTTGGTGTAGAGACTTGTCTTCTAATACCATGATCATTGCAGAATAAGTTGAATTCATCAGATGTGAACTCTCCTCCTCTATCTGATCTAAGACATTTCAGTTGTCTTCCTGTTTCATTTTCAACTCTTGCCTTGTACCATTTAAACATTTGAAACGCTTCTGATTTTTCTTTTAAAAACATTACTGACATCATCCTTGAATAGTCATCCATAAATAATATGAAATATTTATCACCATAGTAACTTTGAACTTTCATAGGACCACAAAGATCAGTGTGCACAAGATCTAAAATTCCCTTAGAAGTGTAAGACTTACTTGTAAAGCTTGATCTTGTCATCTTACCCATCTGGCATCCTTGGCACATAGCATTCTCAGGTTTTTCAAGACTCGGTCGACCTCTTACACAGTGCTTCTTACTGTGTAGGGGAAAAAGCGAGACTAGGTTAACATGCCCTAATCCTACCTTTTGACACACATTACGGAATACGAAAGAGCCTAGAGGTATCACACAATTGGCTACTTCTTCTTGTGAAAGAGAGAGCCATGGGCTACCTATTAGGATTTCTATTCCTTTGTTGAAATTGGAAGATCAAATGATGCAAGTTCAAACCCTAATCCCAAAATGCAAGTATGAACTAATAACAAGATTGCAGAATTGAGATTAAAAAATGAACAGCTGTAAACACAAGGACAAAACAAGAATGCAGATGCGTACCCGGAGTTAAAATCTGATTGAAAATGTTCGGGACGGGGGCGCAAGCGCCACTGTCCTGATTCTGTCCTGAAAACTGCACCTGAAACTGTTGTTTTACACTCTGGAAAACTGCCGGAAATGTCGAAAAACATTGTCTGTCTGGAGGACCAGGGTGCCCAGTGCCTCTGTCCCAGGGACCAGGGCGCCCAACGCCCTTGTCCTGGCAGGACCAGGGCGTCCAGCACCCCTGTCCAGGTCTTTTTCTCTGCAGTTTGATGTGGAGTGCTGTCTCGACCTGCTCTTCCCGGATCTGTCACCTGCGGCGTCGTCCGAGTCCCGAAACCTGCACTTATATCTGAAAATGGTATGGGCGGCTATATAGGGTTTTGCCTTAGTCAAACCCCCGCTTCGGTGATTTCCACCTCCACGAATAGCCAAGTTGTTTTGTAAAATGTATTGTGTGTGCAGACCTAGTGTGTGTGCAAGGTCCTAAAACGCAAGAAAGCAAATTAGAGCAACCTAGAAAGTAAACCCTAATTGCTTGTAAATGATAATGTAAATACTCTAAATCAAGATGCAAAGTGATCTAAAGCATGAATAAAGGATATATTGAAGCTTATGCAAAGACATGAAAACAACATGAAATCATACCCAACCCCCAAGGGAGGGGTACAAGCCAATCTTCAGTCGGTAATCTCCTATTGTTCTTCAATGTCTTCCAAGCCCTAAATGGATGAATGAAATTGATAAATGCTTGATAGAGGGATGTTGAATGTTGTTGAAGTCTTCAAAGATTTGCTCTTTCGCTGCATATGAGGTTCCTGAAAACAAAAATCGGATCCCTTCAAATGAAGAAAGAGAGCTCTTATGTAGGAAACCCTAGATCATAATTTTGTCTTTTGGCCAACCTAGAGATTGAATTTCCCACCAATTTCTTGGGGTTAAGCTTTATTTTATGATTGGATTGTGCTCCTAAAATTTTAGGAAAAATGCCCAGGACCATGTGCACTCCGGGTGCCACGGTCCCGACAACTTTTCACCAAATTTTTAGGGTCGTCGGATATGATGATTTTAGAGAGAATCCCAAAGTTACAGGTGATTTCGAGATGTTTTGACCCCCGAAACCAAGCCCCCAAGTTCAAAATAGGACTTAATTAGGGTTTTTGATTGAGTGATGTATTGGAGGAATAAAATGAAAAGGGCACGCTTTAACGAAAGGGCCCAACTTTATGATGCAAAGGACGATGAAATAGGACCTTAGACCTAATTAATTTGATTAATTAAGTGCTAAAGGAGAAATGCAATGCAAAATGTGAAATGCACCAAGGCAGGTGCTAAACTAGGTGTGAAATTGTACCACCCTAGCAAGTGCGTACAATTTACGATGCTACATTTAGCCCCCACTTTAGCGGTCATATGAGTACTACGTGCACATGCAAGCTAAAGTACAGAAAAGTAAACATCATTTGAAAAAGGATATATCCATAAGTTGTCAGACGAAGCCCCCAGCGGTATCTGCAGTACACAGTTAGGAACCGCACCCTACAAAACACATGTTAGATCACAAAATCACCTAATGCTTACTAAGGAAAGTGATGAAATTTGTGAGTAGCTATATGCCCCCCCCTGTTTCGACTTGCTTATTAGGGAGGTGAAACAGGGTAGCATGTTTACTTACGACAAATTATGTAAGAGAGTATTGATGAGGGATGTTCACTGAATAGGCTTCATCAGAGCACTTTTTGGAACATCCCAAGAGTAGGGGAATGAAAATACGATTCCTACGCAACAAACGGCTTGAAAATTGCATCTCCCAAACTCAAGTTATGATGAAATGAGTGATAGAGGAAAATTAGGGTTTCGAGAGTAAAGATAAAGAAATGAAAGTATATACTTTGAAAGTGACATTCGCATTTGTCACTTTGTTGATTTTGGAATACTGTTCATTGCAGTGGAGCCCACATAGCCATCATCATGCCTTCACGACGACCAGAGCGTCCCACGAGGATTGAGATCCTGCGTCAGGCCGTGATCGACGACGAGCCACTAGACGAGGTGAGTTGACTGAACGTTGACTTTTGATTTTCTGCATTTTGACTTTCTGTGATCGTTTGCGAGCCCTGAAGTCTGACTCGGGCCCCACCCAGGGCGCCATGGTTCCTATGGGGCGCCCTGGTCCCCTCAGGGCACCATGGTCCCTGACAGGGCGCCCTGGTCCCTTCAGGGCGCCATGGTCCCAATCAGGGCGCCATGGTCCCTGACAGGGCACCATGGTCCCAATCAGGGCTTGGCGAGGGGTTTCAGGGTTAGCATACGATGTTCGACAGTTTGTATGAGTGATTTTGATGATTGAGTACTAATTACAGTTATGTTTTTGTGTTGCAGGGTCTCCCATACATGAGAGAGCATACGGCGAGACATATTCTTCGCAGTTTGCGAGATCAGATTCTGCGGCTGACTCAGGCAGAGAGAGACACATTGTCGATCGTGGGATTATGGTATGCGATCCTCATGCCAGCCATTCGGTTCCATCCTACGATGCTGATGGCATTGATGGAGCGATGGGATCCTGACACATGCACATTTCATCTTCCAGTAGGGGAGCTTACGGTTACACTTGAGGATGTGTATCGTATACTTCGTCTTCCTATCAGAGGAGCTACTGTTACATACGCGACCGATCGGTCAGCGGAGGACCATCAGAGAGAGCAGGTATATTGCATAGGGAGAGTCATGCCGAGCAAGACGAGAGGTCGCATCATGGTCAGTTGGCTCTTACATCCTACAGGAGAGGTGCCCCTTGTGAGACGCCTTATGATCGCCATCATAGCACTAGCCGTCTACCCTAATGGGTGAGGTACGCATATGCATGGGGGTCTCACATGGTGCATCAGAGCTATGGAGAGGCACAGGAGAGTGTATGCTTGGGGTCGGAGTATGCTTTCACATCTCTATCACGACCTTGAGGAGTATGTGTTTGGACAGGGTTGCAGCTTGATGACATGCACACTTTTGCAGGTGTGGGTATTTGAGCACTTTACATGCACTAGGCCTGTCGGCTTTCCGATGAGTACGGCTAGCGAGCGACCTAGGGTGTTTGCTTATCCACTTACCAGCAAGTGGATATTTGGAGATCTGTTATATTGGAGAGTGATTTTTGATAGACTGACAGCCGAGGTGACCATATGGAGACCCTATCTGCGGATGCACAGATGGGATGGGATGGAGAGACAATTAGCATGCTTACAGAGGAACCGCCTACTGTGGGGACAATATTCACATATCATAGTCCCATTCTACTTCGATCGAGTACGGAGGCAGTTTGGGCTAGAGCAATGTGTTCCAGTCGATGTGCCCATCTATACCCGACACTCACGAGTCCTTCCCAGACCTAGAGCAGTAGCGAGACCGACGATAGATGACATCGAGACTACGGATATAGAGGGATCCGATCAGGATGTAGTCACTGATTATTCTGCAGAACCTGGAGCACAGCGCAGGTATGTCTCATGGTTTATGAGATCATACCCAGGGCCTATCTTTCCACCAGATCACCCGACAGGCCAGCCAGGCCCATGGAGACATGGAGACCGAGATGAGGATTAGGGATCCAGGTCAGAGGAGCTAGAGGAGGGAGAGGGTCATGAGGAGGCAGGAGATCCTGATCCACCCACAGGAGATCAGCCTAGTGTCGAGGAGGAGGAGGAGGACACAGATAGAGATGAGGATGAGGAGGATGCAGGTGAAGATGCGGACGAGGATGAGGATGAGGATGATGAGGAGGACGAGGAGGAGGAGGAGGATAGAGATGATGAGGAGGGGTCAGATGCAGCTCCCCACCATTCAGGAGATGATACCATAGCTCTAGATCCTCCTCTTATTCCCCAAAAGGGGGAACACGAGGCGATACGGAGACCTATTCCTAGTACCACCCTGCCTACACCCATTGTGCACAGATTAGTCGAGCGAGGGGAGCCTAGTAGATCCCAGTCACAGATGCTACCGTATCATGATCCCTACTGGCGTGAGGGAGATCCAGGTATAGTAGGTTTATATTGATTGATTAATGTTTTTGATGATATAGAATGGTACTAACAAAAATCTGTTCTACTGCTACAGCTAATGTGCAGGAGTGGCGTTCCCTGATTCAGCAAGCAGTGACAGACATTTCCACGATGGCACAGATCCCGAGTTCCTCACAGATTGCTTATAGGCCTCAGGGGAATGCGGGTCGGCATGAGGACTTGTTCTCCCCATTCCGAGTACAGGTAGACATATGGAGGGAGAGAGAGAGAGTCCTATCAGAGGACCTTCAGCAGGCATGGCGAGATCTAGCAACTGCTCAGACCAAGGCTTCCTCCTATTGCGCGATCCTTATGGATAGGGATCGTAGGAGTTCCTCTCCGAGTCACTCGCGGTCTATATCGCGCTACACACCCATGGGTCCACCTACACGGCCGGATCAGGAGGGAGCATCTAGTCGACACTCTCCAGCCACCAGCCCTAGGGATAGGAGATGATTTTATGATGTAGGATAGGTCACATTTTGGATGTACAGTGACCTATATTTGTATACGATCCACATATATATATATATATGTATATATATATGTATATATATATATATATATGCTTCTCTTTTGTCTCAAATGTGTTATCTTTAATGCTTAAAACAATGTATATTTTGTTTTGATTAAATCTAATACATTTGGTAGATGTACATGTATGTTCAGGATTTAATTTCCATGTGATTGATTTCTCAATGCTCCATGATTAAATTGATACATGTGTGACTTAATTAAAATATTTAATCAAGTACTACATTGATGGTCATTAAGTCTAAGAATCATATAACTAGTGTGATTTAATTAAATACAACATGATACGATTCTACTTAACACATAAGACATTGTATAATATGCTAGCATAATGGAAACGTAAATCTTTTACAATTTACATAAATGAATTCAAGACAAACTATAAAGTAAGGAGACACGCTTGTCAAGAACGAAGCAATATAGATTAAACACCATAACATTTAATTCTATTTTGCTCTAATTAGGAGGTACTAACATATTACCCAATGTTGAAGAATTGAAAAGAAGATAGATGAAATGAAAAATAAGGAATGAAGAATTAAGCATAATATCTACGCAAGTGCATAGCATTTATAGGTTCTTTAAGAGGCGTACAGTCTACATCCGCTATTTTGTAAGCACCTAATCCATAATCTTCAATAACGATGTATGGTCCAAGCCAATTAGGACTAAATTTTCCCTTTTCTGCAGGTAAGGCATTCACATTGCACTGATTCTCATAGAGGACTAAGTCACCTACTGAGAAGGAACGTTGAATAACCTTATCATTATAGCTTTGTTGTAGAGTTTTGTGATACGCTTGAATATGCTCAAGAGCGTTTATACATTGTTCATCAAGCATCTCAAGCTGTTGAAGTCGTTGTTCTCTATAAGAATCATCATCTACTATACCCTTGAGAGAAACCCTAAGTGATGGAATCTCTAACTCTAAAGGCATAATAGCGTCAGCACCATAAACAAGATTATAAGGAGTAGTTCCTGTAGCAATTCGTACACTCGTTCGGTAGGCCCAAAGAGCATAGATTAGTTGATTACTCCAATCCTTACCATGCTTATTCACGTTTTTGCAAAGAATTTGTTCAATTATCTTATTGGATGATTCGGCTTGACCATTTGATTAAGGATAGTATGGTGTAGAAAATCGATGTTTGATATGATACTTCTCAAGGAATTTCTTCACGTCCTTGTTCTTAAATGATGTCCCATTATCTGAGATTATAGTGGAAGGTATCCCGAATCGAGAAATGATGTTTTCTAAAAGAAATTGACAAATCCCTTCAGCAGTAGTAGAGCAAAGGGGAATAGCTTCCACCCACTTCATAAAGTAATTTGTTGCGATTATAATGAAGGTGTGTCATTGAGATGAAGGAGGAGAGATTTTACCAATGAGATCCAAACCCCATGCGGAGAAGGGCCAAGAAGCTACTTGAGAACGAAGTTCTTGGGCAGGAGCATGAATCAGATTATTGTGTTGTTGACATTGATGACATTTCTTAACAAATGAAAAAGAATCCTTCTGCATAGTTTGCCAATAGTATCCCATACAAAGCAATCTTTGAACCAAGGATTTCCCTCCAAAATGCCCCCCACAGGCACTTGAATGTGCCTCTTCAAGAGCAACGGGGATTTCTAATTTGTTAAGACAGTGAAGGAGAAGACCATCATAACCCCTTCGGTAAAGGACATTAGAAAGAATAATATACCTAGCAGACAGCTTGCGGATTCTAGCCCTAGTGTTCCTATTGGCGGAATCAGGAAAGGTACCATCGATCAGATATCTTACGATATGTGAATACCATTCATCTGAATCTACAAAGTCACAACATGTTACCAAGATAGAATCGTCCACAATAGCTGGAGAAATAAGGTTGTGAATAACAAATTTAAGATCAACCACAGGGTCCTCTAAAGATACAAGAGAAGCCACACATGCCATTGCGTCCGCATGTCGATTATCTTTTCGAGGAACAGGTTCCATGGTATAAGAATCGAATTTTTGTAATAAAGAGATAGCAAGATCTTTATATTGTGATAATTTGTCTTGTTTTTCTTGATACAATCATGTTACTTGTCTTATAATCAATTGAGAATCTCCATAAATATGTATGTGCTTTATGTTCAGAGCTAAGGCTGCTTTTATTCCTGCTATAAGAGCCTCATTCTCAGCAATGTTATTGGTACACAGGAAATTTAGACGATAGGATAAGGGAATAGATTTCCTTGCAGGAGAAATCAAGACAACACCTGCCCCCAATCCCGTACGACACTTAGAACCATCAAAGTATAATTCCCAAGTTTCATCTTTCTCTATAGAAAGAATGAAGTCATCAGGAAAAGACTCAGAATTAGGGAAGGAGAAAGGTGAAGGGGCCTCAACTAAGTGATCGGTCAATGCTTGTCCTTTAATTGCTCTTTGTGAAACAAATTTAAGGTCAAATTCAGTTAACATCATAACCCACTTAGCTAGGCGTCCTGATAAATCAGTTTTAGAGAAAAGATGCTTCAAAGGATCAAACTTTACCATGACGTGGACTTCTGAATTTAAAAGATAATGTCTCAATTTCTGAGTCCCAAACACCAACGCCAAGCATTGTCTTTCTATCATAGAATAACGGGTCTCATAATCGAGTAAGGTACAACTTATGTAATAAACCGGACATTCCTTACCATCTTTATCATGTTGTACCAACAATGCTGCGAGAGCATGAGAGGAAGCAGCTGTATACAAAAGGAAAGGTTTAGAAGGTTCGGCAGGTTGAAGAATAGGAGGACTAGCCAAATACACTTTTAAATCTTCAAATGCTTGCTGACAACCTTCGTTCCATTGAAAAGTGATATCCTTTTTAAGAAGTTGAGTAAAAGGAAAGGTACGATCCGCAAGTTGAGATACAAACCTACGAATGGCTTGAATCTTTCCTTGTAAGCTTTTAAGTTGAGACACATTTCGAGGAGGTGGCATGTTGACAATAGCATCTATTTTCTTAGTGTCCACCTCAATCCCATGATGCGAAACTATGAATCCTAATAGTTTTCCACTATCCACACCAAAAACACATTTTCGGGGATTCAAGCGCATGTGATATTTACGAACTCTTTCAAATATTTGACGAAGGATTTTAATATGATCTATGCAAAGAATAGATTTGGCTAAAATATCATCAACATAATCCTCTAAAATATTATGCATATAATCATGAAAGATAAGGGTCATCGCTTGTTGATAAGTTGCGCCGGCATTTTTAAGTCCAAAAGGCATCATTATCCAACAAAACGTACCCCAAGGAGTGGTGAAAGCAGTTTTAAATTGATCTTGAGGGTTAATGAAAATTTGATTGTATCCTGAAAAACCATCCATGAAGGATAACAAGGCATGTCCTGCCGTAGAATCAACTATCATGTCAATGTTGGGAAGAGGAAAATCATCTTTCAAGGAAGCTTTATTCAAATCTCGAAAATTGGTACACATTCTTATTTTGTTGTCTGGTTTAGCCACAGCGACGATATTTGAAATCCATGGAGAATAGTCAATAGGGTGGATAAATCCAGCCTCCAATAACTTTTCACTCTCGACCTTAACAAGCAGAGCCACCTTAGGATTCATTTTTTGAATCTTTTGTTTCACGGGCTTAGCATCAGGAACTAAGACAATGTTATGAGTAACAATCTTAGGATCTAGACCAGGCATGTCAGAGTATGTCCAAGCGAAGATATCGAGGAATTCATGCAATAAATCTTCATATTGTTTTTGTTCCTCTTCATCCAAACATTTTCCAATTTTAATAACTTTCTCTTTATTGCAAGGATCCATCTTAACATCAGTGGTGTCACTTATGAGAAGATTACTTTGTTGAGGAGTATCCTTTAACTGAGGGAATTCTTTCACAATCTCATCATTATCAATCTCCTTTCCAAAATAGGCTTCAGTGTTCAAACAATAAGGGAGTCCCCTATTGTGATGATAATGAGGAAGAGTGTCATAGGCTCCCAAAAATTCAGCTAAAGCATCATCGGTAGGAAAGAAATCCAAAGCACAGGCACACGAAGGATCCCCATCAATATACTCGGGGTATTGTATTGATAGAGATGTAGAAATAGCATTAACATTAATGCATGGTCTTTTAGAAGCTTTAGTGCATTTGCAGGGATTATAGCCAAGTCCAAAGGCATAATTGTGAAAATTAGTCTCTAGAGGAACTTTTATCCCTTGTTCATGAGCACCACAACCTTTTCCATGATACCCATGCTTAGCAAAAATGCGAAAACCACGACCATAACAATCAACCATTTCAGAAAGAGGAGGTGGTTTTTTGTAAGACAAAGAATCAAACTCTTCATAATTAAAGGTGTGAGGAGAAGAAGTTTGAGAAGTGGCCACAAAATTATTACTCATAGGTTCAGGTAAGATTGACTGATTTTTAGCTTCTTCCTTCTTTTCAACTTTAAGCTCTCTAGAAGGAACCTTATATTCACCTACAAAGGTGGGATTGAAATCAAGAGATCCCCAATCGTCTTTTGCGAGAACCTTCTCAGGATCAAAATCCTTCTTATGTGTAGATTCAAGTCGAGAAGAATCTTCTTCAGGAGCTCCAGACTCATCCAAAGAATTTTGATCATCAGAGAGCGAAGATTCATCGATAGGTATCTTGTTTAAAGAGTCATCACCAGACGAGGATGGCTTAGAAGAACCCCCTTTAGAATTAGATGTTTGTAGACAAGCTTGGAAATTAGTATCACCTATCAAGGTATATGTCTTATTGTTATAGATGAATTTAACTTGTCTATGCAATGTAGAGGGGACAGCTTGCATACTGTGAATCCAAGGCCTCCCTAATAACAAGTTGTATGTTAAATTTCCTGACATAACATGGATAGGAGTAGGCAAAGTAACAGGTCCTACTGTGAGAGGTAGGGTGATAATACCTAATGAAGTCTTAGCCACATTGTCAAAGCCTCGAATGGGACGAGAGTCAGGCTCAATGAGAGATGTATCCACATTCATTTTATGCAATAGATTAATGCTACACACATTAAGGCCAGAGCCATTATCTACTAGTGTTCGTTTTATAGCAGTGTCTTTCATGATAACCACAATCATCAAGGGATCATATTGTTGTTGAATTTCACTAGTAGGCAACTCATCTTGGGTAGACACAATTTGAGCTTTAGGATTCATCACAGAGTTAACTAAAGATGCTATATTACTAGATGTATTCGGTGGAGGAACATTCAAATCTTTCAAGGCATCTTGTAACATTCCATGATGAGCGGAAGAAGTTTGAATCAAATCCCAGAGGGATATCTTAGCAGGGGTAGCTTTAAGTTGTTCTATGAGATCATATTCCTTACCCATAACTTGTGAAATACGGGGAGCTTGTGGAAGAATTGGTTGAGGATTAGGAAGAGAAACTGGAATAACAGGAGGAGGATTGGGCTACCTATTATTTCTGGTGTGATAAGTATGGGCAACCGCATGATAACTCTCTCTAGTTATTTGCTTGGCATAACTATAAGGACTTATAGGTTTTCTTCCTTGCACGGTGATGATTGGTTTATTCGAGGTACGAAAGGAATCATGATCATACCCTCCTTGGATAGTAAGGAGAGGTGATTTAGGAACTTGAAAGGTGGGAGAAGGATAAGCACCTTGGACTTCAAAGAGAGGCTCATTATGCTCATTCAAGTTTATCATGTTAACCAATTTAGAAGTCTTGTTCTTGTTTAAAGATTTCGATAAAGCCACAAAGTCATCAAGGGCATCATCCAACAAAGCATGATCATATCGATTAAAAGGTTTATCTTTTGATTCAAAAGGAGACATCTCCTCATAGAGGGGATTATTGAACACAACCATGTTACTAGATTTAGTGGAAGAGTTGATAGGAATGTACCCTTGAGAGGAACCATTCGACTTATCTTTCTCATCACATCTAAATGGCATAGTAACAAGGTTTATGAGTTTTTGGTAAAATGAAGGTTTGGCATCTTTAGGGTTTAAAAACTCATCTAAAGCTTCATCTAATTTGTCTTGGCTATACTCATAATAATCATCAAAAGCATGAACATTTTGCAAATAAAAATCTGACATTTTGAAATAAAGGTTGCATAAAATTTAAACACACAATGCAAAGAAACACACTTTCTTTTTTTTTCTTTTTAATGAAAATGAAATGAAAACACACTAAATCTAAAACTAGATCTAACAAATGCAATGCAAGAGGAAGCAATGATAGTTTCACGCCGGGTTCACCAAAATGTGTAGGGGAAAAAGCGAGACTAGGTTAACATACCCTAATCCTACCTTTTGACACACATTACAGAATACGAAAGAGCCTAGAGGTATCACACAATTGGCTACTTCTTCTTGTGAAAGAGAGAGCCACGGGCTACCTATTAGGATTTCTATTCCTTTGTTGAAATTGGAAGATCAAATGATGCAAGTTCAAACCCTAATCCCAAAATGCAAGTATGAACTAATAACAAGATTGCAAAATTGAGATTAAACAATGAACAGCTGTAAAGACAAGGACAAAACAAGAATGCAGATGCATACCCAGAGTCAAAATCTGATTGAAAATGTTCGGGACGGGGGCGCAGGCGCCACTGTCCTGATTCTGTCCCGAAAACTCCACCTGAAACTGCTGTTTTACACTCTGGAAAACTGCCGAAAATGTCGAAAAACATTGTCTGTCCGGAGGACCAGGGTGCCCAGCGCCTCTGTCCTAGGGACCAGGGCGCCCAGTGCCCCTGTCCTGGTAGGACTAGGGCACCCAGCACCCCTGTCCAGGTCTTTTGCTCTGCAGTTTGATGTGGAGTGCTGTCTCGACCTGCTCTTCCCGGATCTGTCACCTGTGGCGTCGTCCGAGTCCCGAAACCTGCACTTATATCTGAAAATGGTATGGGCAACTATATAGGGTTTTGCCTTAGTCAAACCCCTGCTTCGGTGATTTCCACCTCCACGAATAGCCAAGTTGTTTTGTAAAATGTATTGTGTGTGCAGACCTAGTGTGTGTGCAAGGTCCTAAAACGCAAGAAAGCAAACTAGAGCAACCTAGAAAGTAAACCCTAATTGCTTGTAAATGATAATTTAAATACTCTAAATCAAGATACAAAGTGATCTAAAGCATGAATAAAGGATATATTGAAGCTTATGCAAAGACATGAAAACAACATGAAATCATACCCAACCCCCAAGGGAGGGGTACAAGCCAATCTTCAGTCGGTAATCTCCTATTGCTCTTCAATGTCTTCCAAGCCCTAAATGGATGAATGAAATTGATAAATGCTTGATAGAGGGATGTTGAATGTTGTTGAAGTCTTCAAAGATTTGCTCTTTCGCTGCATATGAGGTTCCTAAAAACAAAAATCGGATCCCTTCAAATGAAGAAAGAGAGCTCTTATGTAGGAAACCCTAGATCGTAATTTTGTGTTTTGGCCGACCTAGAGATTGAATTTCCTGCCAATTTCTTGGGGTTAAGCTTTATTTTATGATTGAAATGTGCTCCTAAAATTTCAGGAAAAATGCCCGGGACCATGTGCACTCCGGGTGCCACGGTCCCGACAACTTTTCACCAAATTTTTAGGGCCGTCGGATATGATGATTTTAGAGAGAATCCTGAAGTTACAGGTGATTTCGAGATGTTTTGACCCCCGAAACCAAGCCCCCAAGTTCAAAATAGGACTTAATTAGGGTTTTTGATTGAGTGATGTATTGGAGGAATAAAATGAAAAGGGCACGCTTTAACGAAAGGGCCCAACTTTATGATGCAAAGGACGATGAAATAGGACCTTAGACCTAATTAATTTGATTAATTAAGTGCTAAAGGAGAAATGCAATGCAAAATGTGAAATGCACCAAGGCGGGTGCTAAACTAGGTGTGAAATTGTACCACCCTAGCAAGTCCGTACAATTTAAGACGCTACACTTACTTATTTTGATCAGATTATCAAAGTTTACATGACAAAACCTTTTATGCCATAACCAGGTATCATCTATCTTTGCATACAAACACTTGTTACGAGTTGAGTCAAGGTGAAATGTGTTACCTTCTGTTTGTGTCTCGGTAGTAGCTAACTTTCCATTCTTGTCATGAACTTTGACAATTCCTTTCTGAAATTATATTCGGTAACCTGTGTTGTTTAGTTGTGCTACACTCAACAAATTGTATTTCAAACCTTCAACCCAATAAACATCATTGCATCTTGCATTGTCAAGAAGTGTTATAGATCCTTTACCTTTCACCGGACATGGTGCATCATTACCAAATCTAACATAGCCTCCATCATAATCTTCTAATATAACAAACTTGTGTTTATCTCCTGTCATATGATGTGAGCATCCACTATCTATGATCCAAGAATCATTAGTGTTTATGTGAGATATTAGGGATTTTTCATATTAGGGATTTTTCTTCATACCTTTCTTCATCTAATCCATCTTTGATAGCCACATAAACTACTTCCTCTGTATCAATTTCATCTGATTTATCATCATTGGATTCCTCATCGGCTATTAAGCATGTCTTTCTATCTCTTCTTCTGAAGTCTCGATGTCCTCTGTAATGATTATTTTTTTGTCTGTCATCTCGGTAATCTCTCTTTTCAGTAGAATCTTTGTCAGGACAGTTAGAAGCAATATGTCCTATTTTATCACAATTGAAACATTTCAAAGGTAGTTTTCCTTTGTACTTACCTTTGCCTCTCGGTAACCTTTTGGCTAATAGTGCTTCAAACTATTCTTGCTTTCTGATTTCCTCATACAGTTTGTGTACTTCTTCCATGTTCTTATGAAATCTTTCACTTGCTCCACTGTGATCTCCTTCAAAGTACTTATACTTTCTTTCATTGAAATCATTAGATTCATCAAGATGAAAAGAACTAAATGCATATTCAACTTTATTTACCGAAGATCCACTGTTATCAAAGTTACTTAACTCAAATGCATGTAGCTTGCCAATAGTAGCATCTAAAGAAACTGGCATATTAGGTACAGACCTCAATTCATTGATTGCAGAGACTTGGATTTCATAAGCTGGTAGAAGGGTTCTTAACAACTTACTTGTTATATCCTTTTCTTCAATAGTTCCACTTGCTCCTTTGATTTGATTGACAATCTCCTTTAGTCTTGTACTGTAGTGAGTTATGTTCTCACCTTCATTCATCCTCATAGATTCAAGTTGTCCTCTTAGACTATCTACTTTTGCTCTTTGAACATGTTCATCTCCTCCATATACTGATATGAGCTTATCCCACATTGCCTTTGCATCATTGTAGCCTTCTAGACCATTAAACTCTGAATCGGTCAATGCAGATGTTATTTCAATCATTGCTTGGATATGTTCTTGCTTTGCCTTTATCTCTTCCATAGTCAATGGATAGGTGCTCAGTGTAACAAAATCATTCTCTAGATAGTATACAGCATATTCTCCAACTCCTGATAGATGCAGCTTCATCCTTTTCTGCCATGTAGAGAAACTTGACTTATTCAGCTTCGGTGCATCCCTCTTATACATCTTTGGATCTTTAACTCAAGTGCCTTTAAACTTTTCTTCTAGAGTCCAAAGCTCTGATACCAATTGATAGTTTTGATACTAAATGTAAGTACAGATCCAATAGCCAACAAGATGAGAGGGGGGGTGAATCATACAAACTTAATCTTCTATAAAAACATCAGATTCAACCTCGATAACATATACTTCAGTAATATAACAAAAACTGTTAAACATGCAAAATCAAAAGCATATAAACATCATAAACCTCATAACACCAGATTTAACGTGGAAACCCAAATAGGGAAAAACCACTGTGAGATTTTGGACCCACTAAGAAATATACTTTTCTAGAGTATGCTCAGTTAAAAGAAAATCCTGTTAAAGATTACAAACACATTGCTAGATGTGACTCGGTTAAGGGATTTCCCTCAGATCTGTTTGGATCTTCACCTTGTTAGAAGTGACCTTGTTAAAGGATTTCAAACACTCACTCAGAATGTCATCTTGCTAGAGGGTTTTACAAATAAGACTGTTAAGTCCACTCAGTTAAGAGATTTTATGTCACTTTCACAAAATAACAGTAATAAAAATCTATTTGCAACTTCACATCTAAAATACTAAAGCAGATTCTTATTTGTTCAATACAATCTAGACATAGAACTAATCTTGTCCATCTGCTAGGCTTCTATACTCTGTTATTCAAACAGGTCTTCAAGCTTCTGTGCTTGGTAATCACTATGTAGCATCCCTGTGCATACACTTGCCCGCATACACTGTTTATCAACAGTTCCCTATTTATAAACAATTAGCTAACCGCTTAATCTCCTTGATCACATTTCCCATGATCAATCATAGCCATCAGATCTTCAATCTTGTCCAGGTTCAATGTATCTTTCGATCTGAAAATGTTTTACCCCACCTAGGAACTTGCATATATTTCTTGGAACTTGTGCTAGGGTATTGCGGTTCAATCTGCGTTGTATATCTTCATGCCGACTTTCCTTTGCCATAGATTCATTAACAAACTATATTTACGGCATACCAATCATTTAATCAGTTCCAGCTCATCAACTTCCTTCATTGAATAATGCATGTAACCTTTTAATGCATTCTATTATAGCTAGGTTACAACTCAGTAAATACTAAAATTCACTCGGTAGACATTCCGCCTTCATTAACCGATAGCGATAACCTTAGGGTTTACCGACTAGGTTCTTTGCTTGGTAACATAGTATAGTATTAACCTTACAATTTACAACATATGTATGATGTTAAAACAATCTAAACATCATGATCTCATCATTGTCTGACTCAATAATAGTTGCCCATTGAATACCTTATTCATCCTCTTATTCATCATAATCTTTCCTGTGTCTTTTACCGATATCTTTATACTTTTTAAATCATACTTCTCAAGATATGGCAACATCATACTGAATTAGAAAATCAATTTCTTGACATCAATGACAAAATATCAAGAAAGTAAACATCCTTAATTAGTTATATCCATAATCAACAACAACCTTCTCAATATCCTTATTAAAATCTCAACAATCCTTCATTGTCTATTATAATGCTATATTGCCAACACAAACCAATATGAATTAAATAAATTAATGTGATAAGTATAGGTATGTGTGCCACCCTTAATTCTCCCGTGAAGAAATGCGATAAGTGTAGGTATGTGTGCCACCCTTAATTCTCTAGTGCAATCTTCGGGAAGGCCATGCTCTTGCGATGGTGCCTACACATGCCTACATTAATCTTATTTCAGACAAATAATGCATCTCCATCTACAAAATGAGGGTCTAAGACTTTATATATGGGGGGGACTCCATATTTCTGGGGTACTTTTTTGTTGGATCTTTTTCATAGCAACAATTTCAAAAAAAGAAAAAGAAGAAGAAACAGAAAATGAGGTTGGCCTGGTTCGATCGTGGGATTTGGAAAGACTTGTGCAGTAGAAGGGTTGGATCCTTAATTTGTGTTGTACGAAGAAAGAGGTGTGCAATAGAAGGGTTGGATCCATAATTTGTGTTGTACCAGGAAAGAGTTAGGTTCCTCTATCAAAGAAATAAGTTCCTTATAATGTTTTCTTAATTGATAGATGTAATTTCTAGAGATTATTTGACCAAAAAAAGAGAAACTATATTTAGTAGGCTTTGGATGGTTGTCCATACTCTATTCCATTACTCCCAAGATGCTGGAAAAAGATTGATACCCATAGTTATCATCACCAATGGAGTTTTACCATACCTCTATTACAATATTATTGTGAACCCATGCCTTGCACAGTATCAACCAAGGCTTCTATTATTACCAATACTCAATGTTCCTCGACCCGCTCCATATTCATATTAGAGAAAGTTAAATAGTTTAAATAAAATAAAATTCATGCAAATATAGTCTTCAAAGTTGTAAGAATAAGTTAAAATAAAAATCTGTAGGTAAGAGCATTGTAAGAAGCTATGGGTTTTTAATGTTGAAAAACATATATTGTTAAAGTTGAAAAACTTTAAACATAAGATTGAAAAACTTAAATAAAAGAAATATTGAAAAATTCTTGTTCAAAATTGTAAGACAGTTAAAAAATAAATAAATTTTAAGAGCATTACAAATATGTTTGATTCTAAGTTACTGGTCCAGGTTTTATATTCTAGCACACAAATCTACCGGTTATCCATCCATATTTAGATTAGAGCAAGTTAAATAGTTTATAAACTTCAAAGTTGTAAGAATAAGTTAAAATAAAAATCTGTAGGTAAGAGTGTTGTAAAAAGCTAAGTGGATTTTTTATGTGGAAAAATATATATTGTTAAAGTTGAAAAACTTTAAACATAAGATTGAAAAATTTAAATAAAAGAAATATTGAAAAACTTCTTGTTCAAAGAACAGTTAAAGATAAATAAAATTCTAAGAACATGTAAAATATGTTTGATTCTAAGTTACTGGTCCAGGTTTTATATTCTAGCACGCAAATCTGGTTTGTGGGTCCAGACAATATTTTCTTTTCCCTTTAGATTTGTGAATTGGATTCGTCTGTGTATATATATACACACACAAAGATAAATTTAAAGAAATATACAAAATTATAAAACTAAATACATTTGATACTATAATACTTCATCATTGAACAATACCAAATGTGAATTGATATTTCAGAATTAAATTGGAATATAAAACAATGCTAAATGGCAGAAGAAAAACAACAAAGGACAATTGTAATGACTAGAGAAAACCTTGGGTGAACCCTAGGACGAACCCAAACCCAGTTTAGGTGCAGGGACCAAAACCAATAAACTCGGTAACTGAGGTTTGATTAGAAAGAAAACTATACGAACATTTCTGGGTAAGAATGTCCTAATCATCTAAACAGACTTCAATGTAAAAACAATCAAAACTAATAGAACATGTGAAATGCACTTGATTAAAATATATATATATATATATTATATCAGTAGAATGTTGGAACAAATTTAAAAAACTAAAAATTTCTACAGAGCTAAATTTTCCCCACAAACTTATTGTCCCCATAACAAATACAAATGTTATGTTGATCCTTTCAAACAAACCACTTCTTTTGTGGAGGACTTGAAGGTGGAAATGTTGGAGTACCTTCATCAACGGGTCGATTCTTATGCAACTGGCAGTGGGAATTTGAGTACAAGTAGTAGGTTCTAGACCCTAGTTAAACTTATTGGGGATGTGCTGCAAGGCTTCGTGAAGTCTAAAAGAAGCCTGTTTAGGCGTGTTTCAAGAAAACTTCTTTATGGGTATGCAAATGACAAGAAAATTGAAGAATTTGTGCAAGAGCTTGAAAGAACAAGGTCATGGCTTGCAGGGAAGAGGGAAAACGGAAAGATTTCGACAGGCAACCATAGGAAATGGACATCAAAATTATGGTGAAATGGACATCAAAATTATGGTTCATAGAAAAGAATTAAAGTAAATATTCGAAAAATGTTGATTTACAGAGTGTATCCAAAATCGATAAAAACCCCACAACACATTTTCCACAAAATGAGAGTTCTTTTGAAAGTAGCACTTACCTGCACATCTAATGCACATTCCATTTGATTAGCAGCAATAGGGTAAGTAACCTAAAACTGGTTCAAGCAAACACGAAAAACAAATTTGACCCAAATCTCTGGAGCTTCCTTCGTTACCTCTTTTGATTAAGCAAATGAAAACAAACAAATGAATATTACAGCTCACTGCCACAAACCCAAAAGAAGGGTGAAACGCAGCCATTACTGTGAATAAACAACATTCAATGTTATCACGTGTTAAACAACTCCTCACATGTTGTATTGCACGACCTTTTATAGTGCATTTTTTGCCATAAAAATGTGGAATGCAAATAAGCGAGGGAAAACCTATTAGAGTAGGGGCGCAATTTTTTTAAAAAGCAAATAAAATATCAAACAGACGTGAAACCACCTCGCAAATCGCATACCGTCACCGAAAAATGCTCACTGTAAAATCAATTTTCCGTTCCCGCAAAAAAAAAAGCTCTGGGACACTGACAATTTTCTGGGCATAAATGCCCCCACTGAAAGCCTATCGGCTTAATTAATTTCTATTTTTCACTAGGTGCTTCTTATGCTCATTATAGACATTGTCTAGGATGCTAGTTGCATATGTCTTTCCATGAAAAGACAAAGTAAGTTTACGTGTAGGGTGATTGACGAAGTGAAACACACATGGGAAACATACTCTGCCTTTCTAATTTTGATTATTCCCAATTTCAATAACACAAATAGGTAGATTAATGGGTACATATGGTTAAAACTAAGTAGTAATATGTCATTAGATCCTAAGGAGAAGGGGTCTATACCTCCTATATTAGTTATGTCAACATTATAATTCTTGAAATTTATATCCATTCTCAAATGAAGTTGATATGAGAGTTTTGTATTAAGTAACTATCGATATTACTAAGAAATAATGTAGAACAAGTGATGATCATTTGTTTTATATTGTCATAAAATAGTTTATCATTTTATAGTAATTAGTTATAAGAATTATAGAATTACATTCTAAATTTTCTTGTTGTTAATTATCTCAAGATTACATGGTTTTGTTTTAAAATATGTCCTTATTGGAATCTGATTTGGTTAAGGAAAGGTTTAAGGTTTGAGCTTCCTAACATACACCATAGTTGGCGTAGTCATAATAGCAAGATAGTAGTTCCCTCCTCACCAAACCTTGCTGCAACTATCAAAAGATATAAAAGAATAAAACCTCTGAAGAGATATTCCCTTTAGTTTACTAGGAAACATAATTATTCTAGACAATGACATTACATTTTGAGTAAATAATGTAATTGTTTTCAAAATAATTAAATTATGTCATCCATAAATGTATGGACTTTGTAATTCTACTTTATATCTACATATCTATTTTGGACGTGCTAAATTGGGTAGGGAAGTCTAGTGATTGGAGTGTATTACCTTTGTAACCAATGGTAGTTGGTGATAAATAATGGAGGTATATATATATATATATATATATGTATATTTCATTACTAATTCTATCATATTTATCCATAATCAAATAATCATGAGACAATTAACTTAATAACTTAATCCAATTTATTACATTATTAAAGTAAACTAGTATATCTATATTTAAAAAATATAGGTAAATTATGTCAAGAGATATCTTATAATAGAAGGTAACAATTGCAAAAATATTAGTAGTATACAAGAGTTTCAAAAACATGGATAATAATAGAGTTTCTTAAGTATGTACCAACATTATCTAAGATGACAACATGAACCTCGAATTTGGAATCATCAAATACTCACAATGCCAAGCCCACTCCTCCACTAACCTCTCAACGCTACTTGACTTTATTGATTCTTTCCTTTTAAATATTATGGCACTCTTCCACTATCATTTGAATGTAACGGTTTCATACAGTTGGAGACAATTGGAGAGGGTTCTATTTTATTTGGAGTAATAAAATAACACCTCCACAAAAACCAAAAGATGACATATTTCATGCATTTACCCATCATTTTCATGTCAAATTGTTTCAAAATTGATATTTTGTTTATGGATATTTTCATGTCATTGTAGATGCCTCTCGGCACAATAAATATATGGGACATGACATCCTTGTAGATGTGATAAGGTTAAATGTGTGGAAGTGTGTGTAAATGAATATGGATAAAGGATTATGAAATGGGTCCAACTTTGCACAAGAATGTGCTATTTGTTGTTGAATGATCATATTAAGGCATTCTCTTATAATAGATCTAATCTAAATGGTAATTAGCATTGGTATGGAAATTTCACCATTGTAATTTCCATACCTATACTGATTCCCATTTAGTTTTGAGGCCATTTTGATGGAATGCCTTAGAACAATTATATATTGAAAAATGCTACAATCTTGTGTCAAGTTGCACACATTAATTGATCTAATCCCCATTTACATGCACATTCTTTCTTATTTCATCTTAACTTATCTTTATTCATATGTGTTCCTATACATTCCATTTTTGCGTTGTTATTTACACTATTGGTATTATGGATGACTTTGTCACATGTTGCATTGGTTTTGTCATTGATGCCAACACTTGTCTTCTTGGAGGTCTACATTGTTGATTTGGCACTCTGGTTATATTGGTTTATTGTTGAACCAGCATATTGTGTTCACCGGCATGGTTAGTGGCTTATGCATAGTCACCGGTATATGTTCACCAGCAGGTTATATTGTTCATCGGCAGTGATGATAACTTAGTATCATCTGGAGATCATTTGGTTATGTTGAAGACATGGATTGGATGTTTGGATTTGGTGTTTTGCTTATTGGTCTAATCGGGTTGACAAATTTGCCTTTACCGACAGATAAGTCTAGGTTATGGACCGGTACATGATATCTATTCTAGATCAGCATGACACATCTTGAAAATGGTTTATTGATTTGATAATGTGATAAATACATTGAGCCAACATATTGTATTGCATCAAGACTTATCTGTAATTGATTTTATTGTAATATCTTTAGTGAGCCGACCTCATGTATAGGTCTTAGGTTTTGTATAAATGATTGTAAGATCTTATTAAGGATCGATCATGATGAGTGTGTGTGAATATTAAAGAGAGAAAATAAGCAGATCCTTATGTGAATCACGCAGACATTATCTGGAGGTTGAAGGAAGGTTATGAAGGTGTTTGACACTCATGGTCAGAGCTTAAACTGGTACTGAATCCAACATTGCAGATATTATTCTAAAGCGGTACATTGTTATTAAATTTAACCATCCAATTGTAGTCAGTGTGACTCCTATTTTGTGATTGAGTAGTGAGCTCTAGGCGGCTGACCTTTCTGCATGTGTAGACCCCATTTGTATACACTTACTATCTGTAGTAGTATCATCTGATTGTGGGTAAAGTTTCCCACCGTGGTTTTTCCCCTTACAAGGTTTCCACGTCAAAATCATTTTGTCATGTGTTGTGGATGTTGTTTCTCTTTCTGTTTCATGCATTAAGTTATATCGGTACTGCTATAATTGTTAAACTGTTTTACTGACATTAAAGTTTATTTTACCGACACTAAGTTTCAAGTTGGATTAATTGGTTTTGATTTGAAATTTATTGACAACTGGTTGACAACTGATTCACCCCCGCCCTCTCAGTTGTCCTTCCCAGTTCCTAACAATTGGTATCAGAGCTAAGTCCTCTTTTTGCAGAAGCCTAATAGCTTGAGGAGATCCTATGGCAACAAATATTTTCAGGAAGGACAGTCTGAAACTTGATAGGACTAACTATGGTGTATGGAAGATTAAAATGGAAACACATTTGAACTGCATTGGAATAGATATATGGGATGTTACTAAGAATGGCTATGTTGGTCCTACTCTGAATCTACGTTATCCATCGACATTGGCTAAGGACTTGGAGGATGATTGCAAAGCAACAGAAGCACTTCTAAGCGCATTATCAGATCGGCGAATCATGGGATTATCAGACCGATCTACTGCTAAAGCTATTTGGGATAAACTGGAAACATTGAATGAAAGAGATACCACTGTCAAAATTGCAAAACTGGAATGTTACCGGGTCAGGTATGAAAATTTAAAAATGGAAGAAAATGAAAGAATTTCTGCATTTATGGAAACAGTTAATGAAATTGTTTTAGGAATACAATGTTGTGGAGGATCTTTAAGTGAAGATGAAATTGCTTCTAAAGTTTTAAGAGCATTTCCATCAGCTTACAAAATGAAAGTGACTGCTATTAATGAGTTGAGATCAATGCCTAATACATCAATTTCTAGAGATACTTTGGTTCGAAAAATTTCTGCATTTGAGCTTGAAGAGTTTGGTCCTGTTGCTACAGTCAAAACTGATTTAGCTTTCAAAGAATCATCATCATCAACATCGTCATCATCATCTGACAAAACTGATTGGAAAGCACTATATGCAAAATAACTTGAAGAACTTGAAGCACTATTTGCAAGGAAGATGCCTAAAGGTCCAGTAGGAAGTAAGTATGAAGGTAAAGCACCTTTCAAATATTTTAATTACAATAAAGTTGGTCATATGGCTTCTAGGTGTCCTGATAAACATGCAAGACTAAGGGAGGAAGCAGAAAGAACATATAAGCCTAACCCTGAATATTAGAGATATATATTTAAGAAAAACAAAGATAAGTCATGTTACTATGTAGATGAAGGTGTTACAGATGACTCATATGAAGATCCAGCAGATAATGGATGGACATTTCTTGCAATAAAAGAAGATCAACCGACACCTATTGTCAAACTGGTAGAGCAAGCACTGGCAACAACAATTGAAGAAAAGGATGAATGGATTATAGATAGTGGATGCTCGCATCATATGACTGGTGATAAAAGCAAATTCTTATCATTTCAGGAAATTCATGAAGGTCTAGTAATATTTGGAGATGATAAAGCTTGTTTAATCAAAGGAAGGGGCACTATATCTTTAGATGGTAAGCATAATACTGACAATGTTTATTATGTAGAGGGTTTAAAGCATAATCTTTTGAGTGTTGGCCAGTTAGTGGAAAAAGGATTTCAATTACAATTCAAGAATGGAAAATGCAAAATCATAAATAGAACTGGATTGGAGATTGCAACCGATAATCAAACTAAAGGTAATATCTTTCATTTGAATACTAGTGATAAGACATGTTTGATTTCTCACATTGATGAAAGTTGGTTATGGCATAAGAGACTTTGTCATGTAAATTTTGATTGCATTGTAAAGATCAGTTCAACTAAGGTAGTAAGGGATTTACCTAAGATTGTGAAACCTCATAATTCGGTATGTAAGGAATGTCAAATGGGAAAGCAAGTTAGAACAATATTTAAGCCTGTACGGGTAGGTGAGTTGGCTTGGGCGGTGGGTTTTCTCCCCATCAGTCTCAGGTTTGACTCCCTCTCGGATTTAAGAGGGAGGACTGGTTGCGGGCTATGGATTCTCTCTCTAGGGGACTAGTCTCGCCTCAGTTCATCCCTTCCTGGCCCCAACTTGGCAATAAAAGTAAGCCCAAGGTAAGGCAGGTTGGGTTGCTGGACTGGGTCGTGAGGATACCCCTGGCGTACTAGAAAAAAGAAGAAGTTAGAACAATATTTAAGACCATTGCTGAGAAATCCAATAATATTCTTGATTTAATTCATACTGATTTATGTGGTCCAGCAAGAACAAGAAGTCTTCAAGGTGATAGATACTTTATGCTAATAATTGATGATTATTATAGAATGTGTTGGGTTACCTTTCTTAGGGAGAAATCAAAAGCTTTTGGAAGATTCAAGATATACAAGGCAATGGTAGAGAATGAAACTAGCAAGAAAATCAAATGTTTAAGATTAGATCAAGGAGGAGAATTTACATCTAGAAAATTTAATGCATTTTGTGAAGTGAATGGAATCAAAAGACAACTATCAGTACCCTGGACACCCCAATAGAATGGAGTTGTGGAAAGGAAGAACATAACTATTCTGGATGCAGCTAGAACCATGTTGATGGAAAAAAATCTACCTCGTGTGTACTGGAGAGAAGCAGCAAATACAACGGTTTACACTTTCAACAAAGTTCACATCAAAAGTGAAACTAGTAAGACCCCTTATGAACTATGGTTTGTTCATACTCCTACTCTTAAGTACTTCAGAATATTTGGAAGCAAATGTTATATTAGGAGAGATGAGTATATTGGCAAATTTGATCCTAGAAGTGATGAAGGGGTATTTCTTGGTTATTCTTCTAGAAGCAAGGCATATAGATGCTATAATAAAAGGTTACATAAAATCATTGAGAGTACTAATGTAAAGATAGATGAACATTTTAGAGGAGATTCAAGATCTGTAGAACCGATAGTTGAAATGATTATAAATGAACTGGTACAAAGTGAAGATCCAGTCACACCGGCATCATCAGAAAACTCAATTATGACTGAAGAACAACAGCATGTGAATATAAATCAGAATAAACCTAGATATGTAAGATTGAATCATTCAGAGAATTAAATAATTGGAAACAAAAATCAAGGTGTTATGATAAGAGGAAGATTGGAAAATGAAGAGGTATGTTTAATTTCTCAGGTTGAACCAGCGTCAATTGTTGAAGCATGTCAGGATAAACATTGGATAAAAGAAATGGAAGATGAATTAGAATAAATTGAAAAGAATAATTCTTGGACATTAGTTCCTCGACCTAAAGAAAAAAATGTAATTGGAACTAAATGGGTATATAGAAATAAACTTAATGAGGATGGTAAAGTAATCAGAAACAAAGCAAGATTAGTTTGTAAAGGTTATTCACAGAAAGAAGGAATTGACTATAATGAAACCTTTGCACCAGTAGCCAGAATTGAGGTAGTTAGACTATTTCTTACATTTGCAGCTCATAAGAACTATAAAGTTTATCAGATGGATGTAAAATGTGCATTTTTGAATGGAGAACTTGAAGGGGAAGTTTACATTGAACAACCTAATGGATTTTCATTGACAAATGATAAGGATATGGTTTTCAGGTTAAAGAAAGCTTTATATGGACTAAAGTAAGCTCCTAGAGCTTGGTATGCTAGATTGGATAAATATCTTTTAAATCTTGGTTACACAAAAGATAATGCTAAGAACAATTTGTATTATAAAGTTACCAATGATGACATTTTGGTTATTGAAGTATTTGTGGATGATATCATTTTTGAAGGTGAAGAAGAGTTATGTAAAGACTTTGCTAACAAGATGTAGGAAGAATTTGAAATGTCTATGATTGGAGAGATAAAAAATTTCTAGGTTTGCAGATTTCACAAATAGATAAAGGTATTTAATATGTCAAAGAAAGTACTTCAAGGAACTCTTGAAGAAATTTGGTATGGAAAACTCCAAACCGGTAAGTACTCCTATGACTACAACTAATAAATTGACATTAAAGAATGATTCAACTCCTATTAATCCAACAAGGTACAAATCTATGATTGGAGGATTACTGTATTTCACACAAACCAGACCTGATATAATGAATCCAGTATGTATTGTTTCAAGATTTCAAAGCAATCCTAAAGAAAATCATGAATCTACAGTAAAAAGGATTTTACTGTACCTACAAGGCACAACAAATCTTGGTTTATGGTATCCTAAGGATGAAAAGTTTGATTTATGTGCATATACAAATGCTAATTGGGCAGGAGATGTAGATGACAGAAAGAGTACCACTGGTGGTGCATTCTTTCTTGACAGAAGAGTGATTTCATGGATAAGCAAGAAGCAGACTTGTATATCGTTATCTACAATAGAATCGGAATATGTTGTAGCAACAACTAATTGTACTCAAGTATTATGGATCAAGCAAATGTTGAAGGATATAAAGGTAAAATGCAAAGAACCAATAATTATTTATTGTGATAATTCAACAGCAATTGATATATCAAAGAATCTAGTATTTCACTCTAAGACAAAGCATGTTTCTATTAAGTACAATTTTCTGAAAGAGAATGTTGAAACAAATGAAGTGAGACTGGTTTATGTGAATAATAAAGAGCAAATTGCAGATATCTTTACAAAACCTTTGCCTAAGGAAACATTTGAACATCTCAGAGAGCAGCTTGGGGTAATTTCCCCACCAGCAGAAACTTGAATGATGAAGATTGGCATCAAACTGACAGGGACTAACAGAAAAATCTTTTTCCAGCTTTGATGAAGGAGAGCTACTTCTCAGGGGGAGTAGTTGGTTGTATGCTAAGATCTTTGACTCTTAACTACTTTGGCATTTGAGGGGAGAGATATCTATGGAAAAACTTTGTACTTTGGGGAGAGATGTATTTTTGGTTTTGGTTTATGTTTTGGCACAAAACTTTGTATTGATCTATTTTGGGAGATTGTTGGTTTATTGGTTTTTGGCATTCTGTTTTTGGCACTTAGATATTTTTCTATCTAGTGTTGCCATCAATGCCAAAGGAGGATATTGTTGGTATTATGGATGACTTCATCATGTGTTGCATTGGTTTTGTCATGGATGTCAACACTTGTCTTCTTGGAGGTCTACATTTTTGATTTGGCACTCTGGTTATATTGGTTTATTGTTGAAATGACATATTGTGTTCACCGACATGGTTAGTAGCATATGCATAGTCACTGGTATATGTTCACCAGCAGGTTATATTGTTCACTGGCAGTGATGATAACTTAGTATCATTTGGAGATCATTTGGTTATGTCGAAGACATGGATTGGATGTTTGGATTTGGTGTTTTTCTTATTGGTCTAATTGGGTTGACAGATTTGCCTTTACCGGTAGATAAGTCTAGGTTATGGACCAGTACATGATATCTATTCCAGATCAGCACGACACGTCTTAGAAATGGTTTATTGATTGGATAATGTGGTAAATGCATTGAGCCGACATATTGTATCGCATCAAGACTTATTTGTAATTGATTTTATTGTAATATCTTTAGTGAGCCAACCTCATGTATAGGTCTTAGGTTTTGTATAAATGATTGTAAGATCTTATTGAAGATCGATCATGATGAGTGTGTGGGACTATTGAAGAGAGAAAATAAGCAGATCCTTATGTGAATCACCCAGACATTATCTAAAGGTTGAAGGAAGGTTATGAAGGTGTTTGGCACTCATGGTCAGAGCTTAAACCAGTATTGAATCCAGCATTGCAGATGCTATTCTAAAGCAGTACATTGTTATTGGATTTAACCATCCAATTGTAGTCAGTGTGACTCCTATTTTGTGATTAAGCAGTGAGCTCTAGGTGGTTGGCCTCTTTGCATGTGTAGACCCCATTTGTATACACTTACTATCTACAGTACTATCATCTGATTATGGGTAAGGTTTCCCACCATGGTTTTTCCCCTTACAGAGTTTCCACATTAAAATCTTCATGTCATGTGTTGTGGATGTTGTTTCTCTTTATGTTTCATGCATTAAGTTATATCGGTACTGCTATAACTGTTTTACCGACATTAAAGTTAGTTTTACCGACACTAAGTTTCAAGTTGGATTAATTGGTTTGGATTTGAAATTTATTGACAAATGGTTGACAACTGATTCACCCCCCTCTCAGTTGTCCTTTCTGGTTCCTAATATACACTCTCTTGTCATAGGTTAATACCATTGGTATGATATTGATATTGCACCTACATAATTAACTCCCAAAATTTAAATATTCAAATTTAAAGTGTAATGATAGGCCCCTTTTCACTAGTCATTAAGGGATGGCGAAACACACAATTGCATGATTTATTGCTTCTTCATTGTATTTAAAGACATCTAATTACATTCATGTTTCATTTAAATATCATTCATATTTAAGGAAGAAGTGTGCTATGAACACCTCAATTGATTAACAAAAATGAATTGGAAATTGTATTATCATTCAAAAGCATTTGCATGGCTAAAGATTGTTGTCATGTATTATTCATGTGAATACAAAGCTAGTACTTCGTAGGGTTGACCTAGGAGAACTTTTCCCTTATTGATTTGGTACTCAAGTTCTAAAGATATTCATGGATGCTACTACTAACAGTGAATGGGATAGTGCATTAAGTAAATTTGAAAGTAGGAGTGCGCACTCTACAAGATCAAGTTTACTACTCAAAGTTTGTTTTACATTTGATGAATATACCTCTTCATATAAATGATAAATTATTTAGAACCCAAATATGCTACAATAAGAAAAACACCATTTTGTTGCAAAGACACCCACAATTCAACACTATATTTCAATTATTTATTTTCACCAAACTTAGTACTATAACATTTATTTTTGTTTTATCTTAAACATTGTTAGTACTTGTCAAAGGCAATATGATGTAGAGGCATCGCCTTCCTCACATTTTTGGCTTGGTTAAGTTTTGTTTCTATTTTTTTTTCTAAGAAAATTAATTGTTTTTAGCTTGTGGTTGATTCCTTATCTCCAACTTATTAACACGTGTGCACATTCTAGTGGAGATGATTGGTGGGGAATTTTTACATCTACTATTGCTAGTGGACAGGAAAGACGAACGGTAAACAATTAAGATGGTTGGTTTTGGGGATGTTGGTGTGGTGCAGGAGCACCCAAGGCAAACATGGCCATCATAAGGCCACATTGAAGGGCAATGAAGATTATAAATATTTTGATGTTGTAAGGTCAATCTTGACCATTTTAATATGTAATCATGGTTAATAAGACCATTGGAAGTCATGAAACTCATAAAATGAGTTATTTTGTAATGAGTTGTAAAAATGGTCAAAATGGGCAAAATTGGGCAAATTGAGCATGTAATGGGGTTCAAGGGTAAAGTAGGAGTTTTGTTTAATGTTTTGCGCTCATAAGGTCTCAAAAGACCATATTAATGTAATAGAAATTCTTATTAGTTTCATAGCACAAGGGAGGTCAAAAGTTGTTATGTAAACCAAGTGAGTGATTATGTGTAAAACAACCAAAGTTGGTTAAAATGGTAGTTAGGGAGGTTGATTTCGGTTTTGGGAGTCTAAATACATTTAAAAACCTCATTCTCACATGGGGAGAGGTTGGTTGTTATTGGAGTATGGTCGAAATTGATTGAAATGTAAGAGTTTTGAAGTTGGAGCAATGAATACCCAGTTTTCCCTGCAATTTTGATCAAAAATCTGAACTTGCAACCATTGTAATTTCATTTTTACAAGACCTTTTGATCTGATTCTTTTTGGAGGTGATAGGGAAATGTTTTAACTTTCATTTTGCATTGGTTTGAAGGTTTAATCAATCATTTTGTACGTTTTATATTGACTGTCCTAAAATCTGTTGTAGGTGACAGTTTAAGAGGGGTTTGAGAGTCATTTTGTGAATCTGACCCATTCTACTTTATGTGGTTAATGTGGCTTGTGGAATGGGTCAAGAATAATGTAAAATATGTGCTTTAATCATTCATGTGCAGGGAAGAACCTGGAGTTGAGTTTTTGATGCCCAAGAGTATGGAGTTGAGTGAGAAAGAGTGCATTTGGGGTGCCACATTCAAGGTCTGAGCAAAATGTATTAACAAGTGCTTGGTTTTATGTTAGATTATGTTTGTGCAGGTTAAATATGAGGTGTTTGATCCATTAATAGGATCTGAAAGTTTTTGGAGAGTCGGATTTGAGAAGGCCCTAGTTTTGGAGGCCTAAAAGTGAGGGTTTGGGATTTCACGGGATAGATGAGATTGGCAGCCCCTAAAACCTTGAAAAACCTTTGTTTGGGAACATTTCCTAAGATTGTTTTTTGGTTTGGAGTCATTTGGAGTTGATTCATTAGGGGTTGCTTTGAAAAAGTGACCTAATAGGCCTAAATTCATGCATAACAGCAAGCTGATCCGTACAAGTGGTCCAAAGGAGTAATATCTAGTTTTGGGATATGTTTTAGGGTCTGCTAAAGGTTATCTAAATATGTAATTTGTTTGTCAAGTGTTTTGGGATGATTTGGAGAAAGTTGAAAATACCCGATTTGGAGGCTACAAGGAATAGAGCCTAGAAGAGCAAGTTTGGTTTATGAGTTTGAGTCTGAGTTTGGGGGTGTGTAGAACCTTGTCTTATGGTGTTTGGGATGTGTTAAGACCAATAGAGGTGTTGTAACAAACCATTTTGATGTTATCCTTGGTTGGGTGTGTTGAGTTGAGTTTGGTTTTGAATCACCTAGCATGTAGAGGATCCTTTGATGTGTCTCCTTGAGTTGATTTAATCCTTAGGGAGAGTTCCAGAGTTGATCTCTCTGCATCATGGTGTGTGGCAATTGGGGGAGCCCTAATTAGTTTTAGAAGACATCAAATAGTTTGTGGGAGCCTTTGATTTTGGAGGGAAGATTTGGAAGAAACGAAATGGACAGAAGGGAGAGGTTAGATGAGTTTGATAGGGGAGTAGCCCAATCCTTGAAGGAACCACAAAATTTGTAATCTGATCATTGACATAAATAAATGAACATCTCATCTCCATTTCTTTGATTTGAAAATCGATTCTTTGGAATTGTTGATATGATATGAGATATTCCTTGTTTGATGTTTTCTCTATTTTCACTAATTTGATTGTTATGTCATATTAGCATTGTGTAATTCTAAACTTCCTGCCATTTTGAACTTCCTATCATTATACTATCTTGGCATTAAGAATTAGTTTTTGTTGAATGTTTGTTCAACAGGCTAGCATCACACTACTATTTCATTCAATGAAGCCCAATTAAGCAATTGTCATTGATAAAAAGTGATTATTATTTTTGTTTTGAAAAATAAATTTGATTTTTATAAAGTTGAGATTTATATTTTTAAACTTAATACATTATAGAAATTATTTATGTACACCATGGTCGGTTTAAGAGATTTGGTGTTATGTGGACTTCTAGGAATTTTTTTTTTTCTTTTTTTTTGAATTTCTTTATATTTGAAAATGAAATATCTATTTTTATTTTTAATTTTTATTCATAATATTGCAAATAAAGAGATTTTTCTATATAGACATAAATTTTAATATTTTTTATTTAAAATCAATTGGCTAGGGATTTGATTCACAATATTTAAATTAAATTGAATAAAATTTTAAATAAAAGGTTAATTGATTTTATTATGTAAACATTACACAACAAATATTTCTATTAAAAAAAACCTTATCATTGTATATATTCTTTATAATTATAATTTTGTATATTTTTAATACTTTTTTAAAATCATAATTTTTTAAATTATTTTAATATATACACAATAATTTATTAGCTTTTAATCATAAATTTTAATATTTTTTATTTAGTCATTAAAAAAGTGCCTATATTCACTCTAATGTCTATATTGTAATTATAAATAGTTATCTTATCAAGATCAGTTATAATTAATAATACATAAAAATAATTAAAATAATATAATCTTGAACCAATAATTAATAATTAAGTTTTATATTCAAAGAATTATTATTTATGCAATTGTTGAGAATGGCGTTTTCGAGAGCTTTCTCAGTTGTGCATGCTACGGCTTTCTTATCCTAGTTGTGTATTCAAGTTGATGAATCCTGCTATGAGGGGCGTTCTAGGGTGGATATTTTGTGTGCAAGGGGACATGAGACTATTTCAAGCCTATGTGTTGACTTTCCCTCATATTCCTATAGATCTAGTTGGATTTTTTAGTGTGTAGGTTTTGTCATATGTTGAGTAAAAGGTTTGGAGGGAGTTTTTGGTGAAAATTATAGTGGGGTTGTTGTTGGGTTCATTTTTTTCATTTTTCCTTTGAGATCAAATTTGTGGTGACGTTGGTTTTGGTGTCTCAAGGGGTAGGCTTGGCATTAGGTTAAGCATGGCATTTGTCGAGGCCTTGGTAGGGTAGTCCCATCATATTCAACATATGTAAAGGAAATGGAGCACATGAGTAGAAATGGTTAGGGGTCCTCTTTGAATGGAGGATTTTGACTTCTAAAAGTGAGCATATGTTTAAAAAAGTCATGATCTCTCGATTCCAGCAATCCAACTAAAATTGATTGTGGAAGATATCAATTATCTGAGTAATTATGCCTTAATTTGTAAGTTTATGTTGGTTCAGGTCTCTCTTCCATTTTTGGAAGCTTCAACTCAACGAACCTGGAACCCCAAGGGGAATTTTGATATTATGATGGTGGCTAACAATTATTTTATAGTGATATTTTCATGCATAGTGGACATATTTAAGGTTTTTGAGGAGGGCCATACTTTTACAATTAGGTGGGCCTTTTTGTCAAACCATGACATGTAGGCTTCAATTCGATGGAAGATATCCCTTTAAGAGTGCCTATCTGAGTTCGTCTCCCAAGAATTTTTCTTAAGTTTTGGAGGAATGCAATTGTGCATATGATTTCTTTGTTGCTAGAGAAATTAGTTGGTGTATTGTAACAAAAGTTGGACAAGAAGGTAATATCTTATTCTCGGGTTTGAATTGAAATTGATTTAAATAACCCGTTGCTAGATTCTATGAAAATTTTCCTTGGATCCTCTTCTTGGAATAAATAGTTGGATTACGAAGTTCTTCCTTTTTATATTGGCTATGTCATGAATACAACAACCTTTAGAGGAGATACCCTAGAGTCAACCATGCAATTGAATTGATTAAAGCTCTACCTTGTCATGTTTCTAAGAGTGATAAAGGGAAAGCTCATATGACTTGGGGTGTAGCTAATAAGGAAGGTTTAATTTTTATAAAGTGTTGTAACATTGACAAGGGGGTAAAAGAGGTCCCTCGGGGATAGGAAGAAAGATGGGATCTATATTGTTTTTATGCCTAAGATTATTTGGATTAGGAAGAAGGGATTCCATTGGACCTACATGTTGATGCTAGCTTCGCAAGTGAGATTAAATTAGATGGTCAAGAGACTATCAAATTTAATGTATCACATTATGGAGGCCTAGATGCTCAAATGGAAATAAATTTACCCCTATTTACTTCCAATGACGTTGGGACAAGTCAGTGATAAGAGGTGAAATATTGTCTTGGGCTAATCACTTCAATAACTACAGTAGAGAAAGATGTTCAAGACTTTGGTAAAAGTAAGGAAACTCCACTTGCATTGGGATTACAACAAAGGGATCTTAAAAAGGATCTCGTAAAAGACCTCCTAAGGTGGGACAAAAGAAAAACCAATAAAAAATGAAATTAATTGGTGATACATTGGTTGAGTTTGGTTTGTTGAAAACCATTGATTCCCATTTCTCTCCTAAAAATGATTATTTTATCATGGAATGTAAGGTATATAAAGAGCATACCTAAACAAAAAGGTTATTTGTGAGTTGATTCACTTTCATTAATCTAATAGAATCTTCATCCAAGATACTAAGCTTTATTTGAAAGGTGCATTGAATATGAATTTAAAGATTTGGGCTATAGGCCAAGGTCAGTGTATTGGGGCTCAAGACAATAAATGTGGCATTGCTTTCCCTTGTGACCCTCATAAAGTCATTCCAGTCTGGTGGATTTCTAGTAGATCTTTTATTTCTATGGTTACCTCCAGTTTGGAATTGAACAAAGTTATTCTCCTTGTGAATGTTTATGCTTTTCTCGATCTTTCACAAAAGTCCTTATCGTAGTCTCATATCAGAGCGATCATGTCCTTTACATCTTATCTCCCTTGGATCCTCAAAAATGAGTTTAATGTTGTTTATGACTTAGAGGAGGAGAGAGGAGATTCTATCAAGATTGAGCATTATTTTAGGCTCTCAAGGGATAATATAAATCTATTGAATTTAGTGGACATAAAGCTATACAATGACATGTTTACTTGGAATAATAGGAGGTGGCAAGTTGATTTTGTTTCATAGAGTTTAAACAAGTTCCTTGTGTGTAACTTTTGGGTTGGAGATAGTTGGACCACTTGTTTTGAAATTCTTGATTGGAAAGGTTCTGACCATTGGTCAATCAAATTATCAATTACCTATTTCAAACTCTCAAAAAATCCCTCATTCACATTCCAACTTATGTGGCTTAGAGATTATTCTCTACAAGAGTTTATTTTAGATTGCTAATGCAAAGGGAAGCCTACATTTGACACAAAAATGTACTCATTTTCTAAGAGGCTTCAATTTTTTCAAGTATATGTTAAAAAGATGGAATAGTTTGTGGTATAGTAATGTTTTTATGGATAAATCTACTGCCCAATCCTACCTTGATGATATTACTTGTCAAATTCAACACCATGATTTAATTGAGGAAACCTTCAGATTAGAAGCTCCAATAGTGAAAGAGTTGGAGGAATGGGAAGTGTGTGAAGAAATATTCTAGAAGAAAAAGTCATGTATTGATTGGTTACATGAAGGTGATAGAACCGATTCTTTTTTCCATAAATCGATTAAGGATAGGTGGCAAGGAAATATAATTACTGCTCTTAGGTCCTCTGGAAGGAATAATATTTCACCTTCCAAGGAGATTTCAAGAGAGATCATTCATTATTATTCCACTTTGTTTATTGAGGATGCTACTATTAGAAGGGAGGAAGGGAATATTACTATAGAGAGTATCCCTTTGTTGGTCTTTAATGAAATGAATGATTCATTGATTAAACCTATCACTTTGAATGATATATAGGTGATTGTGTTCCAAATGAAGAAAGGGAAAGTCCCTATCCCTAATGGTTTTCCAATAGAGTTTTACTAGGAGTTGTAGGAAATTATCAAGTTGGACCTTCTGGAGGTGGTTCTAGAATCTCAAAGAAATAAATAGATGCTAAGAGCAATGACTGTTAAATTCCTTTATCTTATTCAAAAAATGCGAGTTGGTTCATTGGGCATCTTTAGACCTATAGCCCTATGTAATTCAGTCTATAAATTTATTACTAAGTTGATTACAGAGAGACTTCAGTCGTGGCTTCTTTAATTTCAGAGGAGCAAGGGGGCTTTGTTGCTAGTAGACAAATATTGGATGGGATTTTTGTTACAACTAAAGCTATTCATTCCATAACACCTTTTAAATAGAAGGCTATGTTTATCAAGCTTGACATGGCCAAAGCCCATGATTGTGCCAAATGGACTTTTTTGCATAAGATTTTGCAGGATTCTTGGTTTAGCAATGATTGGATTAAGTGGATTTTAATTGTGTAACTCTTCCTCTTTCTTTGTTCTCATTAATAGTGGGCCTTCTGAGGTTTTTGGAGCTTCTTGGGGTCTTTTCCAAGGTGATCCTCTTTCACCTTATTAATTTATTTTAATGGTTTAAGGTTTGGGGAGATTTATCAAGTCTTGTGTGATGAAAGGGTTGATTCAAGAATGGAATTAGGGTGATAAATTATCTCCCCACTCTCAATTATAGTTTGTGAATGATATAGCTCTGATGTGCTTATCTAGAGTTATCGAAGCAAACGGTCCAAGAAGGTATCTCAATTTTTACTTGGTAGCCTCGAGGCAAAGGATCAATGAAGAAAAGTCCTCCATATTCTTCTTTGATATGACTAAGCTTATTCAAACCATGATTTCCCAAATTATTAGATTTTAGATTGGTGACATTCCTTTTGTTTATCACAGTATTCCCATTATTGATCTCTACCTAGAAGGTTTTTGTATTAAGTTCTAGATAAGCTCTACAAAATAATTACTCATTGGACCTGCAAGTGGCTTTCTACTATTGAGAGAGCAACACTTTTAAAGTTGTTGATTCAATATTTCTATATATAAGTGTTTTATGTGGGTGGCTTTTTCAAGCTTCATTCATGAGTTTTATGCCCTCTCTTGACAATTCTCATGGTCTGATATTTTTTGGTTTGGAAGAAGTGGAGTTTGGTTAAGTGGGAATCTCTTTTGACGGGGAGGTATACTTAAAGAGAGTCAATCCTTTGTAAAAGATAGTCAAGTGTTGTCCTAGTGGGCTCCCTTCATTTCTCATCTGTTCTACTATTCAATTTAGACATCTCAACTCTCTAGGAGTGCTCCCAATCAAGATGTGCTCACTGGTTGCTCATGCATGGTTGGGATTCACAAGAGTAAATCCAACCACACACTCTCAAACTCCTAACAAATGCTTGTAGAGGTTGTAATATGTGTTTATGATGTTTTCCAAGGGTAATCAACTGGTTTTGAGTATGGTTTTGATTCATTTACCCATCGCTCCTTCTTTTCCCTATTTTCTAGGCCTAGTAGCCCTAGAGCCCCAATTAGCCCTACCTAATCGGTTTTTGTGGATTTTCTCACAATTTTACCAAAGACCCACACAAACTCTTTTCTGATCAGGATACCCTTTTGGGAGTACTTTCCAATTTATGACATGATAAATCTCAGGATGACCGTACATGTACGAAACCCAATAAATGCTTACTTTAGGTGGTTTTAGGCTTGTTTTGGTCTTTTTCTGAAGGATTTGGTGTCTTCCTTGATCTTCCACACCTCCAAAATAACACAGATGCTCTACCACACCCCACTTTCTCATGCCAAATATTTTGTACTTCCAACCCTACTCATCCCTACAAGCACTTGCATAATTTCATTCATTTCCTAACCAGGCTATGACTAATCTTGCCTAGGAAATGATGCTCATTGGCCTTTCAACGACCTCCAAAGGATAATAAATAATATGTACATTATAAAAAGGCTCCATGGCTCAATTTCCAAGGGTTATTGAGAAGAACTCAAAGGACTTCAAGCTGGAACCATGTTTGGGCCTCTTAAACCCCTACTTAGGCCGAGAGCTTACAAAATTAACAACTCAATTCAAACCTGCACAAAAACTAATCAAAATGCTTCCTAAGAACTACAAGAGCATGTAAAAAACAATAAGAAAATAACAACAATGCAATCAATCCATTAAGTACGGACTGCTGCTCTAATTCTTTGAAAAACACAAGGTAAAACTCAAAAATGGACTCCAACTTGTATTCCAATCTACTCCATGCATTCAACAACCTCATTACATTCATTCTCATGGAATTTATATGCCATTTTTTTCCTAACTAACTCTCCATTGGTTTCCTAACCAACCCTTTGCTCAAAAATGCAAAAAGTTGCTCAACGTTGCAAAAAGTTGTCAAGCAACTTTGACAACTTTTGCCAAAAAGTGCATTTTTGCCTTACATGCTTTGTTTTCTCCTCCAAAAAATATAGGATGACTAAAGACCATTAAATTAACATTTACCAATGCCAAACAAGGCTATTCAAGTCATTAACATCAAAATGCAAGATAATGCCATTTTAGGCTTACAAAGGCTTACAAGCCAAAATTGAGCAAATGCATTGTCCTAAGGACATTCAACCTACCAAAAAATTTCAAAAACATATGAGGACCTAATAGAAGAGTCTTATTCACCATCTCAAACCAAACTATGAGCAAACACACCAAAATGAAGAAGTTGTACTCAAGACTAGGTGCTCCTGCACCATACTCCCCCAATAAAAAGAAGTCAAGTGACTCCTTGAGGAAACAAAGAATGTGGAAATCCATGCTTAGAGAATTTTTCCTTAGGTATCCAAGTATCCTTTGATATTGGAAGGTTCTGCCACTTGACTAAGTGCTCCATGTAGGCAGCATGCCTTGTTTTCTTCAAAACTCTAGAATCTAACACCTTCTCGGCTTGGGGAATGGGTGCAGATGGTAAGGGAAGGTCTGAAAGTGCTTGAGAGACCTCTGAAACTTTTCTATCTTCTTTTGGAAGTGTGCACTTATACTGCACCAAATCTGCCACATTGAAAATGGGTGACAAAGCCATATCACCAGGTAAGTCTACCTTGTATGTATTATTGCCATACTTGGCCAAAACTTTGCAAGGACCTATCCTCCTCATCTGAAGATTGCTAGGGACACCTTTCTGAAGTATTTCCTTGTTCAAGTGTACCATAACCATGTCACCAACAACAAATTGGATATCTTCTCTTTTCTCATCCACTTTGTCCTTGATCCTTTGAGTAGTGTCCAATAGGGTTGTCCTAACCTGCTCATGAACCTCTTACATTGATTGAGCCATGTCTAAGGAATGTCCACTTTGTTGTCCCATCTTTCCCACATCTCTAAGCTCCAAAACTCCTCTAGGATGAATTCCATACACCACCTCAAAAGAACTTTTATCGGTGGACCTATTCACACTATCATTGTAGGCAAACTCAGCTTGATCGATGATCTGATCCCAAGCTTGATGATACTCTTTTGTTAAGAATCTAAGTAGATTTCCAAGTGTTCTATTGACCACCTTAGTCTGACCATATGTTTGGGGATGATAAGCTGAATTGAAAGACAAATTAGTACCTAATCTTTGCCACAAAGTCTTCCAAAAATGACCAATAAACTTCGTATCCCTATCTGACATAATGTTGATAGGTAAACCATGACTTCTAATAACCTCTTTGAAAAACAAGTGAGTAATGCGACTAGCATCATGAGTGACCTTGCATGGAATAAAATGAGCCATCTTACTAAACCTATCTACCACAACATAGATGTTATCAAAACCTAATTTGGTTTTAGGCAAACCAACAATAAAGTTCATACTTACACACTCCCATGGTCGATTGGGTATAGGTAAAGGATGATAAAGACCAACATTGGAAGATGTAGCCTTAGCTCTTTGGAAAACCACACATTTCACCACAAATCTTCTGATATCTCTTTGCATTTTAGGCCAAAAGTAGAACCTTTGGACAAGTTCCAAAGTCTTGTTAAAACCAAAATGTCCACTCAAGCATCCATTATGCTTCTCTTGCATCAAGTTTTCTCTCATAGACCCTTTAGGTACACATAGTTGTCCTCCTTTGAACAAAAGGCCATCTTGTAAGGTCTAATCTTCATATTCACTGTGAAAATGGTTTCCAAACCCTTGGCAAACCTTGTAGGCAGTAGCAAAGTCTTCATCTTCTTCATACAATTCTTTAAAACTATCCACTCCAATGCTTTTAAGTTGCACTTCCTGCACTGTTAGTAACCTCCTACTCAATGCATCAGCTACCTTATTACATTGTTCTTTCTTGTGTTTAATGGTAAAGGTATATGAATGCAGATACTCTACCCATTTAATATGTCTATGGTTTAACTTTTCTTGAGAATTAAGAAAGCTAAGAGCTTGATTATCAGTGTAAACCACAAATTCCTTAGGCAGAAAATATTGCCTCCATTTCCTAAGAGATTGGACAAGTGCATATAATTCCAAATCATAGGAGGAATACCTTTTCTTTGCATCATTGAGTTTCTCACTGAAGAAGGCAACTGATCTATTGTCTGGACTCAAAATTGCTCCAACCGCTATGTTGCTTGCATCACATTCAATGGTGAAGAGCTTGTCAAAGCTTGGTAGGATAAGTACCGGTTGAATAGCCACCTTTGTCTTTAAGAGATAAAAACCTCTTTGTGCTTCCTTTGTCCATACAAACTTGTTTCTCATACCTTCCTTGACTATCTCAAGCATGGGTGGACATATTTCACTGAACCCTCTTATGAACTTCCTATAAAACTGAGCCAAGCCATGGAATCTTCTCACTTCACTTGATGTCCTAGGTGTGGACCAACTGATTATGGCTTCCACCTTAGAGGTATCCATCTTCAAATCACCTCTTGAGACTACAAACCCAAGATACACCAACTTTTGTTTCATAAACTCACATTTCTCCAAATTGATGGTTAATTGCTCATCACAAAGTTTACTCAAGATAATTTCTATATGCTTAAGATGCTCATCTTTAAACTTGCTAAAAATTAATATGTCATCTAAGTAAACAACAAAAAATTTACCAATGTAGTCCTTGAGTACTTCATTCATGAGTCTCATGAATGTTCTAGGGGCATTTGTGAGTCCAAATGGCATAACAAGCCATTCATAGAGTCCTTTTGTGGTCTTGAAGGCTATCTTCCATTCATCACCCTCCTTTATTCTGATTTGGTGGTACCCACTCCTGAGATCTATCTTGGTGAAGTATTCAGCACCTCCCAAACAATCCATCAAATCTTCAATTCTTGAGATGGGAAATCTATATCTAATAGTAATCTGGTTTATGGCTCTAGAGTTAGTGCAAAGTCTCCAAGTACCTCCCTTCTTTGGAGCCAAAATGGTGGGTACTGCACATTGGTTGATGCTCTTCCTAATTAGTCCATTGTCTAGAAGTTCTTGTATTTTCTTGGCTATCTCCTTGTTCTAATCCAATGTCATTTTATAAGCTGCCTTACTGGGCAAAGAAGCTCTAGGTATAAAGTCAATTTGATGACTTATGGCATGTTGAGGAGGCAATGTAGCTAGTGTTCCATCACTAATGATGTCCTCAAACTAATTTAGGACCTGTTGCACTTCTTTAGGAATGCTCATGTTCTCCTTGTTGTCCTCTTTTGGCTTTACAACAATGGCAAACCCCACTCCTTCTCCCTCCTTGAGTGTGTTAATGAACTCTTTCTCACCAACCAACAACACATTAGGACCTTTGGTTCTGCCCTCTACTTGGTCTCCTATGGACTGGATTTTGTAGGTGATTCCATCCTTTTGGAAGGTATAAGAATTCTTCTCTCCATGGTGTATTGCCTTTATGTCAAACTATCGTGGCCCACCTAGGAGTAGGTGGCAAGCATCCATGGGCAAGATATCACACAATATTTTGTCTTTGTATCCTCCTATAGTGAACTCCACCCAAGTTTGTTCATTTACAAGAACATGTTGCCCCTTGTTGAGCTATGTAACTCTATAAGGATCACTATGTGGTATTCTTGGCAAGTTGAGCTTACTCACTGCTTCCTCTGACACTATGTTGTCTGTGGATCCAGAATCCACCACCACTCTACATACCTTTCCCATGATCTTACATTTTGTGCCGAAAAATGTCTCGAGTCTTTCTTCTTAAATCTTCATCCTCAACAACTGAATTTGAGAAAAGGGAAGAGAAATGACCAAGGATCTCCTTTGGCTAGGTTCCTCCTTAACCGGTTCTTTAATCAAGACTCTTCTTATCATGAGGTTCTCTCCAACCTCTGAATCCAAACTTACTTCTGATGCTTTCAAGTTTGTTGCATCCTCTTGAGCATAATTTTCTCTCCTCTCACCTTCTTGGGATGAAGAAGACTTCGCATGGCATCTATAGGCCGGGTGTCCAAGTTGATGGCAATTGTAGCACTTCATGGTGGCAAAATAAGACCCTCTTCCTGATCCACTAGACCTTCCTCTACTAGAGGTGCTAGATCCACTTCCTCTATAGTTGCTCTTGCTATTGGAATCCCCACTTTTCTCAACCAACTTGAATTCCCATTGGGATCTTTGGTCTACACTTCTTCCACCAAAACTTCCTCTCTGGCCCCTGCCATCTCTTCCCCTAACTCTGCCTCTATTGTTTTGTTCTTGTTTCTTCTTGCTCTTTTCCTCCACTTTTAGTGCCAATTGATAGCACTTGTGCACGGTGTTGGGGCATAACAATCTTAATTCCTCTTGAATATTCCATCTCAAGTCATTCAAGTATCTGGCTACCTTGATGCTCTCATCCTCCACCACCTTGGATCTTAGGCACAAATTCTAAAATTCTTCAATGTAGCTACTCACATCCAAGTCCCTTTGTCTCAAATTTTGTCTCCTTTTATGCAACTGGATCTTATAATCTTCAAGGATGTATGCCTCTTTCACCTTGGCTAACATGCCCTTCCAAGTAGCTATGGGGTTCTTGCCCTCTTTTTGCCTCTCTTCTTGAATAAATTTCCACCAATTCAATGCTGCCCCTCTCAATCCAGACTTGGCCACCTTCACCTTTTGTGCCTCGCTGATTCCATAACATTCAAAGTGATTCTCCAATCCCTCTATCCATTCCAAGACTACCTCAGGCTCCATTTTTCCACAATAAAGTGGCACTCCTTCTAGGTTTTTTTCTCCTAAGGCTTTGATTGCTTTAAGGAAAGGTTCTTCAGGTAGAATAGGGTCCAGTTCATGTGTCCTATCCTCTTCTACAACTTCTTTACCCTTCCCCTCATTGACCTTGATTGTCACTTTCTCAGTTTTATCTTCAAGTGCGTCTAGTTTGCTCTCCATTTGTAGTAATCTTTCTCTGAGGAGCCTATTTTCTTCCTCTAGGTCTTATACCTTCTTTGCTAGCTCTACATTGGTCACCATCCTCAGACTATTCTCTCCTACTAATTCAATGTCTATCATGTACTAGATTCTTCCCAAATCTTGGTTGCTCTGATACCACTATGATAAGGAGGTACACTCAAAGAGAGTCAATCCTTTGTAAAAGGCAGTCAAGTGTTGTCCTAGTGGGCTCCCTTCATTTTTCATCTAGTCTACTAGTCAATTTAGACATCTCAACTCTCTAGGAGTGCTCTCGATCAAGATGTGCTCACTGGTTGCTCAGGCATGGTTGGGATTAATTTAATTTACTCTTGTAATAGATAATTTGAGGCTTTATTAATCCCAACCTATTATAATTTAGAGCACTCTCAAAAGAGAGACTAAATTAATCAAGCAAGGGCTATTTAGGATCTGTAATAGATCATTTGAGGCTTTATTCTAGTTTTATTCCTAATATGAGCTCCCTCCTATAAAATCAATGTTCCCGCATCTACAATCTTTATGTAAATATTTTCTTGAGGCAGGTTGGAGTAAGATGGAAGACTACAAAACTTCTTAGGTTTTGGGTCAAGGGGAACTATTTAGATGGAAATAACCTCATGAATTACATCTAGGGGGCTTTGAGGAGGATTTTCAAGATATTAGAAATATTTTGGTGGGCAAATCTTTTAATTCCATAGAGGTGAAAGATATCTTTGCTTGGGGTCCTGATCAGAAAGGAAAATTATCATTTGCTTCAAGTTACCAAGAATTAGACAAGAAAATTCATGAGAGAACAAGGGTATCTTGGTGGAAACATGTGGGAATAAGTTTAATTGGCATAAATGGAACTTTTTCATATGGATGGTTATGCAAAACAAGTGCCTCACTTAGGAAAATTTGAGAAAAAGAAGATTTCACAGTCCTTCTATGTGTGTTATGAGCAATAACTGTATGCTCAAAAAGTGTGGAATACTACAAATTGGAAACAAACAACTCAAGCACAACAATGAAACATTATGTTAGAGGATTGAAATCATAAAATAAGATAGTGACAAAAAAACTCTCAGCACGTCCCATTGTCCTCTATCTCCAAGGATCCTTCAGATTCAAGGTGGCTTTCAGCTTGGAAGAGCACTTGATCTCTAGGATGACAACCTAAAGAATGAGAGATATATGATTCTAAGATCTAAATGTATACAACTATGATCTTAGTGAGATGCTATTGACATGAAACTATGATATGTTACCAAATTGATGAAATTAGTGTGATATTAAGCTGGCATGAGAGTGATATGAAGATGATATGAAACTAGCATGGAAATGAAACTAACATGATATGTTAAAATGAAAAAATATATGCTATGATGCTATTAAAATGATCTAAATACTTAAAGAAGCCAATTGAACTCCTTGATAACCTACACAAGAAAATCAACTATAGCTTAGATGCAATAACTTGGTATATCTTTGATATGAATAAATGAGCTCCATTTATAGAAGAATTGGTGAAATGGATGGCCAAGATTGAATTGGCTTGAGAAGGGTCAAGATTTAAAGTTATCACTCCCTATGAGATTTTCAACCCAATCTCATGTTGACAAGTGTCACCATGAGATTGCTTGAGAGGAGAGGAAGGAAACATTAAATGCTTGAGAAGTTTTGATGGTTAATCCCATGTGGGTGAGATTATTGGGTAAAGCTATTATCCAAGGATGTAGGCTATTATCCATTGGTTAAACTCTTGTGCAAAGTTGAAAGATGGTCAAAGGGACAAGCCATGATGGGTTGCTGTGTTGAAGGGATGATGTCTTGTAAGAGCCTTAAAAGCTCTTTGAAGACTTTGGAGGTTTAGCTTGTGTGAAGGGAGAAACCTTCAAGGCTTTTGTAATAGCCTTTAATGGTTTGGAAGACTTTGGAGTTTAATTTGTAAGAGCCTTGCAAATTTGGGGAACTTGTTGAAAAGGATAAAGTCTTAAATGAATTTAGAAGTCTTTCCTCCAAATTTGGAGAAGTGACTTCCCCAAATTTAGGGATGTGACATGATTAGAAGAATTAAGCTCATTAAGTGGAATTTGAGGACTTCTAGAAGAATGATTAGGAGGTTAATGGAAAATATAGGAGAATGCAAGTGGGAGAAATAGGGATTTTAATTAAAATAATTTTTTTTATTTCAACTAAAAAAATGAATGCAACTTGCATTTGTAGGAAAATGCAAGGGGGGGGTTATAAATAAATTTGATTTATTTATATGCAAGAAATGATTTTAATTAAATATAATTTAATTAAATGGTGGAGAGGGAATTTAATCAAATAAATAGAATTTATTCAATTAATGGAAGAAAGAAGAATTAATCAAATATTAAATTTAATTAATGGTTAGATAGAAGAAAAAGGGATATTAATTCAAACCTTAGTTTAATTAATAGGTGGATAAATGATAATTAAATAAATAAAATTTATTTTATTTAATTAAGTGTGCAGATTTAGGTGTCTACAATAACAATGATGAATGTCCTCACATTTTTTCTTTTGGTGCCTCTTCTCTAGAGAAAATGGCACTACTAGTGGAGGATATGTAATAAGGCTCGTGTTCATGCATCCTCTTTGGTTGAGCTCTAGGGTTTTTAAGGGAATTTCCCAACTAGGATTTCTTTCCAGCACATTGCTTGGAGCATATGCCCTTCTTTTATTCTTTGACAAATATAGTTAGAAATAAAGCAAATGATTTTTCAAGATAAAAAAGTATAAACCATAAATTATGAATGATAATTATTAGTGCTCTTTAGGAGACCTCAGCGATAAAATGTGATTTATCTACCCCGATGGATCTAGGTGATTTGGCTATTATTCAGAGGTTGGGTTTGGCTGGCTATAGCATGATGTTCCCCTTTTCTAGGGTTGGTTGATAGGCCAAGAGTAAGGTCTATCAGGATGGTTACTAGTTGTCCCCTCCTCATTATGTATTGAAGATATATATATTCACCATTCTTCTCGAGGTAATCCCAAAAATGTTGGGATTGGTGGAGTTGCTAGAGAGAATGGAGGGTTAACCATTTCTTCTTTTTCTTTTGTAAAGTACAACATAATAACAACTTTATGGAAGATATTTTTATCCTTTGTGCTCTAGAAAGAATTTGTGCCCTTGGTTGGAGAAAGATCATTTGTGAATCTAATTCACAAGTAGTGGTTGATATACCAAAAAAGTAATAGGCAAAGTGAATGAATTGGTAATTGGCCTTGGTGGTCAATCAAATTATTAGACTTTGTAGATCTTTGATTTCTATTACCTTTTGTCACATTCCTCGGGAATGGAACAAAGTAGTAGATTGCTCAATGAAATGGATTTCTAAGCAAATGGAAATGTGGCATTTTGGGGATTAGGGACATTTGTCCACGTAGTATTCTCATATGTTAGAAGAGTTAGTTATAGAGGACATGAGATATTATTTGGGGGTTGTGAGAGAACCTTGATTGAAGGGTTCTGTTCTTTCTAGTTGTGTGGGCTATTGTTGGGCTTGCTAACTCTTGTTGCTTTGTATTGATCTTTGCCAATGAATAAATTTTTGCCCCTCTTTTAAAAAAAAGAGTTTAAGATTAATATTATTATTATTATAATTACAATTATATAGATTTTTAATTAAAATAAGATTATGTTTTAAGAAAGAAGTATATTTTCATTATAATATTTATATTATGTTATCATGATTATTAATGTTATTTTATTGAAGAGATATAATTATATTACATGAATTTAATAAAATAAATATAATTTTAAAATAACAATAATTTAAAATTATAACAATTACTATTTTTTAATCAGTAAATAATAGTTTTTTAATTGTGCCATCGAGTCTTCAGCGAGATATTGCCAGGATTTTGGGTCTAAGAGTGGCAATTTTTCTAGGGAGATTCTTGGTATTGCCTTTATTTGGGGGAGTCAATAAAAGGTGTTATTGGGATAGGCTATTGGAGAATTGCAAGAATAAAATGGAGCTCTAGAAAGAGAAGTGGCTCACTTCAACAAGAAGATTGTTGATGATCAAAGTCATCCTTTTTACAATTCCTATCTATTCAATGGCTTGTTTGAAGTTGTCGGCCTCAATAGAAGACAATCTCAACCAAATTATGTGTAATTTTTTTTGGAGTGGACCACATGAGACCCAAAAACATTCACCATTAGCTTTGAAAAAGGTGTGTAAGCCGCAAGAGGCTGGAGGTGCAGGGATTAGGCAAATCAAAATCATGAACATGGCTTTAGGAGAAAAACTCACATGGATGATGACTAAGACCAATCAAAATGGGTTAGGATGCTCATAAGGAATTACTTAGACTCGGAGGATACCATTAGCATTCTGAAGATTAGAGATCCTCATAGAGGGTCTATCATATAGAATTTTATCTATAACAATAAGGAGATTATAACCAAAACACTACTTGGGAAATTTGTAATGGTCGCTTGGCCTCTTTCTAGGAAGATTCCTAGGATGGAAAGCCAAAATTAAGCACCAATCCAAATCTGTAGGAGATTGGGAAGAAACAACCAGAGTATGGGGAATGAGGTTTGCAACTATAGAGAAATATTAATGATTGATGGGATTGAGAAATGGATATGGAACTCATTAGAGGACATTAATGCTCTGCAAGCCCAAAAAGAAATACTTGCAAAGATTCTAGAAGATAGACCTATTATGGTCTCGCATGAGAAAGACAAAATTAGGTGGTGTGCTTCTAGGGATGGGAAGTATAAAGTAAATCTAGGATATAGAATCAAATAAGCAATAGACAACATCAACCAATGGCCAGTAAAGCTCCTTTGGGGGAAAGATCTGCTACCCAAAGTTGGAGTCTTCTCTTGGCTGGCCATCCAAGTCAAAATTTTGACTCAGAATAGACTAACAAAAAATGGAATTTGTGGGCCCAATAGATGCATTCTCTACAAGAATAATGAGGAAACAACATATCACTTATTATGGTCTTGCCCATATGCAAAATTTTGTTGGAAAAGATTCCTCAGCAAACTAAATTTCAAGCATGTGGAACCCTTGACCCTGAAAGAGTGATTTATTTCTTGGTCTGGGAGCATGTTCAAGGGAATGTTCAATTGCATATGGCAGGTTCTTTTGTCAACAATAATTTGGTAACTCTTGAAGGAGAGGAATCGAAGGATTTTTAAGGATCAGGCTATGCCAATGGAGGTGTTAGTGTCAAGAATAGAAGACTCAATTGTTGAGCTTGTAAATGATGCGTCCAAGAGGAAGTAAAAAAAGAGCAATGTCTTCACAAACAAGGATAGTGTGTGTGTGCAAAATATTATGTTTTAATCAATTAATAAGTACCTAATCACACATACTCAATGAAACATTTTATTAGGGAAATCAAAGAAAATAAGCAATTGAACTACAAACTCCCCAATATCATATCATCACTCCCTAGCCTTGAGGACTTTGCTGGTTCAAAGGATGGCTCTTAGAAGCATGATGTTAGCAAAGTGATAACTCAAGAAATGAGAATAGGATTATGCAAGTTATGATGAAAGAACAAATGCAATTCTATGCAAATCTACATTATGATTGAAGCTATCATGAAAGCCATTAATTGAAAATGATGCTATGTTATTCTATGATGCAATGCTAATTATGATATGATTGCTAAATGCTGGACAATGTTAAGAGAATGCTAAAAATGATAAGATGCCAAGGGGTTCTCTCATAGCCAAGAGAGGGTATTTATAATTTTTTTATGACCAGAGGTAAGGTGGCAAGAATCGATGGTCACGATTTGATCTGGAGATATCAAGGGCTAAGATTAAGGAAGTTAGAGAAGAGTTTAGAAGGAAGGACACATGTCATCTCTGTGGTGACAAGTGGCAAGGATCTTCAACAAATTGCTCATAAGAGGCAAAGTTTCAAAGGGGAGAAGACATGTGGCCAAAGTGCCATGTGTCCTCAAAAGGGGGTGTACACTCCGAACAAGTTAGAAACAGGTTAGAATGTGCAAGTTAGGAAGGATAGGGTTTGTTAGACCCAAGGTCAAATGGGATGGGTTAGGTTAGTGGGTGGTTAGGATAGGTGGTTAAAGATAGGAGCCATGTTCTCATTTGAATTTAAAATTTAAATTAAATACCAATGAATAATTAAATTCAACAAATTGATTTAATTTGTTTATTTAATTACAGGAATTAGAAGAATTGAATTATGAGAGGGATAATTAATTGATTGAGATTAATTAATCAAGGGAAGATGAAATGAACTATACAAACAAATCCTTATATTTATCTATGAGCAGAAGAATAAAATAGGAATTAATTAAATAATTTCATATTTAATTAGGAAGGGTTCGTTAATTAAATCACTTGTGAATTTAATTAATTATCTCCATACCATTTTCAGTGTATACAGCGAGCAAATGAAAATTTTTCCAAGGCTGGCTATTCCAAAGGGTCGTGAACTTGCCCAAAAAGAAAATAATGTTGAACTATAGAAGGCCACAATCTATTAGGCTTCTTATAAAGGATGGCCCAAGATAAACTTTGATAAGGCCTTGCTAGGAAACCCAGGGCATGCAGGAATAACTTGTATAGCCCAAAAAGATCAAGAAGTAATTATAGGGAAATCGTCTGAATATATTAGAGAGACTGAAGTAATGTAGTTGAATTTAGGGTTTCTTTAAAAATGATTGAATTGGGAATGAAACTGGGGGTAGAAAGAATTCACTTGGAAGGAGATTCACTCCTTGCAATGAATGCCATAAGAAATAAATGGTCAGTAAGCTAGCACCTTGAGAGGTGGCTTATGCCCATTATAGCAGCGTTGAATGGATTTGTCGAATTCAAACTAAGCCACATCTTTCAAGAGGGAAATGGAGTGGTGGATGAGCTGGCGAAGTGAAAAGGGAATTATTTCATATTGGTGCTTAAGTATGGGCCTAGATATTAGCGTACTTGGACAGATCGTCATGATGATTATAGAGTAGTAGGTACAATCTTCCCAACCGGCTCAATAGGTCTTGATGTGATAAGTAATGTCACTTCAACGGTGATTTCACACATGGAATTTAAGTTGGTTGACAGTAGAACTACGCAGCCAAAATCATAAGAAAAGCAGGTTGGGAGCTGAATGTTATGTTTGCAAGGTGGCAGAATGTCGGACTTCCAAGTCATTAGATGATGATTATAAAAAATATTGGCAAAAACTAGGCCTTATATGAAGTATGATTTGGGAATAGCAGCCATTATGGAATGATCTTGTTTCAGCTCACAACCTTTTTGGCTAGTGGTTATTTACTCGCGGTAGGATAGATGAAGGATCAATTCTATCTTGTTTAGATTCAAGAGAGCTAAGAGCGATAGCAATGGACACCCCAATTTTGTTGGAGGCGAGCTAGCAATAGATGGTGTTCTTGAGAGAAATCTCAAAGAGAAGACTGCTCAAGGTTCTAGAGATGAGCCATCCTCTAGTTCTTCATGATGTGAAGAAGGTGTTGGGGGTGAATTTTTAAAAGCAACCCACAAATATAGGGTGAACTCGAATATCCTGACAATGTTCATGGTGCTCTACATACAAATGGGAATCTACAAACCAATAACGAAGAAAGTTTTTTAGATGGTCTTATGTCACTCCTTTCTAGGTGAGATAGACATGGTGTTGGACAATATCGATGAGTAGAAACACATTCCATTGGCACATCATTACTACATGTCTTAGGACGGAAGTAGGGAGGTTTAAAAATTTCCTATGGTGCAGACTATGGAGCTAGACAATTTCAACCACAGCCGGGCAATTAGGAATCGAAACCTATCTTTCTTTCTATTTGTGACCAACAGCTTGGTAAGGCCTTAAACATATGACCTGGGAAGATTTGTGAGGGAGGAGGGTCTCCAGGGTCGCATGGACATTGGCGTTGATGAAAATGGGGAAGAAGAGGATGGGAATGAGTGGGGACTAGGAATAAGAGAGTTATGGTTTTTGAATGATGGGAGGCTCATCGAAGAGATTGTTGTTGGAGAGGCACATGATGGATGCAGCTAGGATTTCCCAGTTATTGTGAAGGCAATTGCAACACAATGAATGCATGAGCAAGAGGAAATCTCGTTCGAGGGTGACTAATAAAGTTTCTTCTCGGTGATATCACAAATTTCCTTTTTTATTTTTTTGTCTCATATTTTATGGAATTAGTGTGGGGTATAGCGGTTAGTAGAAGCGAGAATGGTATACTATGGTTTGTACAAGAGCGCAGCTACTCTCTGATTCCAACTTTGTTAGTTTTTGGTCAAATATTGTATGGTATGATGTATCCTTTTGGGTAGCCCTTGGTTTTTTGGCATATACTAGGTAGTATATGGACATGTGGCATAGATAGATACTCCCTTGGTTGGGATGTCAATAGTGTACAAACACCTCCCCTGGTATGTAAATATTTTTGCAATTAATACATAGGTGCTAGCCTATCCAGCTATTTATCGATAAAAAACAAATAAATTAGTTTTTTTAATTTTATTAATAGAAATTAGAGTTTACAATGATTCCATGAATTATCCAAAAAGAGACTGGTCACTGCATCAAAAACCAGTACCAATATCCCAACTACAAAAAACAACTCAAAAAGCCATAATACCCCAAAATACCGCATGAAGGAAATATGTGCCATTATAAAAAGTAACCCTACCACCTGCAAAGGCCCAACCTCCAACCCTGTACAGCCATTACATACATTGGCGAGCAGAAGAAAATAAAAATCCCATATATTCGTCATACGAAATTTCAAGCACCATGAACAAAACTATACCAAACAAAATATACAACCTAGAGACAAGGAAGAATAACTGCAATCAATTACTTTGTGGTTGAAATTCCCATGCCAGACACCTGTTGTTTCACCTTCGCTACCCTTCCACGCCTTGACCCTCATTTTCCTTTGCCTCAAACATTTCCATCTATAGCCACCATTACTCCACCAACCATGGCCTCTCACTGCCTAAGGTATGATTTCAAAGAGTCCCACCTAATGAGGACCTCTGCTCATCTTTCATCATGGCCACACTTTGTGGGCCAGTGAATAAATAGAATCAACTCATATACCTTCATTGACATGGGGTCTTCAATCCATTCACTCACATCAAAACCTACCCCTAGAACCACCCACTCCAAAAAGGAGTCCAACCCAATCAACCACTCATAATCTAGAATTGAGCAAACAACCCATTTGACATTCTTCATTGTGTCACCCAGTTCCAAACCCCATGCAACCACCATTGTGACAATGTCCATATTGGACCAATACTAATTCTTTTCTTGCAAAATTCCTCACCCAACAATGTTTCCATCAATTGCACAAACTCCTAATCACCAAATTTGAAGAGCCCCTTCAGACGCTTCATTGAAGCCAAGCCAAAAAATGTTACCTAAGGCCGAGAAGTAATTAGAAGGAAGTTGGCCTCCATATTCTCTGCCTTGGGGAAACAAATCAACAGTTAGTGAAAAAACACACAATATATCCCCTTTTAACTCCACCTTGGGTCTACTCGTCCCATCAACCTTTCACCCTTGCCATCTAATAAATGCAACAATCATACCACAACAAACCAAGAATTTTAGTCATCAAGGATGGGGGTATGAAAATCCATGATTCTCACCTCACCAACATCATTAAACTTTAATGCCCATTTGGATAGAGAATCAACTTCCTGATTTCCCGTACGACATATGTGGCTAATTTGGAAGTTTTGGATAGATGTCAATTCCTTCTAAATTGCACAAATATACTTCTTCAGATGCCAATCCTGCACCTCACCCAAAATGAATGCATCAATAATTATTAATGAATCACCCTCCAAGTGTAGTTTTGAAAAATCAAGATGTTTTTTGAATTTAATCGCTTGGAGGGCCACCAATGCTTCAACCACATTGTTCATACCATCTTCTATTCTCTGTAGGTAAGGATACTTCCCGTCCAATCCCTTACAACATAACCAATGCTAGAAGGACCCAAATTGCCCCTTGGAAGCACCATAAAAATTAATTTTAAACCATCCCTCTTTTGACTTCAACCAAGATACCTTTGAAGGCCAAATCAAACTCGGATTAACCTAATTGAGCCCATGCACAAGCCAAAAGGTTTTGTGGTAATCCTAGTGAGATTGAAACTGAAGTTGATGCGTAGCACTAGGATCATTAGCCTAACACTATTCCTCACGAATCGCCTTCACACCAACTTAGCTACACACACACCCTTTATAACAGTTAATTTTATTAGAATAACCCCAACTCTCTTTTTTGATCAGTAATCACTTTTGATTGGAGCTTTGAACCAGTGGGGTCACGCTGGGGGACCCATCCCCATGGTGAATTTTTTTTCTTACTGAGGCATTAGCATCTCTTCATTGATTTTTGTGCTCTTATCTCTCCATTCACCTTATCACTCCATTCTCCTTATCTCTCCATTCCATGCCTTATCTCTCTGCTCCTCACCTTATCTCTCTACCTCCTTATCTATTCATCCCTCACCTTGCTCCTTGTCTCTCCTTTTACGTATTTATTCATACTTCAAATCCCCATCCATATTGCATGTCTACCCACCTTAGATTGCTTGGTTCAAAAACTGTGCGAAGGGAAACACCAACAAAGTACCATGACAATCTTCAACGCAAGTCCATATTTTACTATGAACATCCAACGTGGCATGAATACCACGATCTACTATGCTAGACTATATCTCCACTAGGAACAAATATGGCATGAGGGACACATGTATTCATATAAATTCAAGGACCACACCTTGTCGCTCAAACTACTCCCTGGGCACATAGACCTTCACCACAAACAATGCGACTTGCACATGATTCGAACTAGGAATTTTGTATCAACATGGATTGCAACATTGTCATTGCACTATAGGGTCAACCCCAGAATAACCCCAACTCTTAATGTAGGTTAACTCATACAAATAAAATTAATTTATGCTTTACTCATATGCATTAACCTTAACACAAAAGTAGCAAAGGGAATTGACTTAAGTGAATGAAAATTTAAAATTAGAAAAAGGTGAATGAAATTTTGGACATTGATCTCTAGAGAAACAAATTATATTTAAAAAAAAGTTTTTTTTTATTAGTCGATAGACTATATATTGTGGGAATTGTGCACTAGAAGTCAGTTTTCTCACACTAAAAACAACTTCTGAGTGCTATGCCCAGAACTTCATGCTTGAAAATATTGAAAAGATGCCAAACTAAGTGTAATTTTTCCCACTAGTTATTGCAATTGACATAATCCATAGCAACAACCAACATACTCCATGACAACTTAGATCTAATCCTTATCTAGAATGCAAATATCTAATATACTCTACAAAGTTTTGTATTTGTTAAATGTGTGGTATGCATTGTGACACACATTGCATATTCCAAACCTTCTCTTTTGTGGTAACGCTCTCTTCTTATCAATTGTGATATGTGATATTATCTAGCATTTTGGGTGGGATTAACATGACATTCACATGCTCTTTCCTTGTACTTTACATTTCCTTAATGCTACGAGACTCTTTCCTCTATAAACCATTTCTTTTTTTCCTTTTGTATCAGAGTGTTGCTTGATTTGAGCTAGGTTTTAAACTTATTACTTTTCAATTTAAGGATCAAATTTGATAACATCTCAGTTTTCCTTTGGGGTAAAAGTCACCAATTCCTAAGGGAATATGCAACCTAAAAGTCGATTTTGATCATTTTAATAAAAAATCTTATCATCTTCCCTTTTTGTTAGAGCTGATGTAGCTGATAATGATGGTGACGTGTTTGTGTTTTTTTGTGGCTTCTTTTTTTGCTGATTATTTTTAGGATCTCTCTCTCTCTCTCACACACACACACACATACAAATACACACACATACATACATACATACATACATACATGCATACATACATATATATATATACATATGTATATATACATATGTATATATGTATATATATGTATGTATGTGTGTGTGTGTGTGTGTGTATATATATGTATGTATGTATATGTATGTATATGTATCTGTATATGTATATGTATGTATATGTACATATACATATGCATACATATATACATATATATGCATACGTATATGTATATATATGTATGCATATATATGTATATATGTATATGTACACACACACACACACACATATATATACACATATGTGTACATGTGTGTGTGTGTACATATATATGTATATAAATATATGTACATATATTTACATATATACATACATATAGATATACATATACATACATACGCATATACATATACACATACATATACATACACATACACATACATATACATATGCACATATACATATATACATACACATACATATACATATATACACACACGCATGTATATACATATACATATACATATACATACATATATATATACATACATACATACATACACATACATATACATATATACATACACATACACATACATATATACATATGTTATATGTATATGTATGTATATGTATGTGCAGTCACATAAATCTGTCCATTTTAATTAAATGAATATTTTCTATTTATTTGATTAAAAATCCACTAGCCATCAATTAATTAAATTAATATTTAATTAATGCATCTTCAAACATTCTCCTATTAATTAAATAAATTATTCAATTTATTTTAATTAATTCATTAAACCAAATTCACAATCAATTAAATGAATAAATCATATTTATTTCATTTAATCCCCTTTCCTCTTTTAAATAAATTAAATAAAACATTTATTTAAAAATCATTTATCCCACCCCACTTACATTTTCCTACAAATGCAACTTGCACACATTTATTGAAATAAATTAATTTATTTTAAATAAAAATCCTATTTTCCCTCACCCACCAAATCCACTTGCATTCCTAAACCCCCTTTTAGATTCTTCTAACCCCTTCCTAATTAGCCTAATCCATCCCCTAATTATTGTCACAATCCTAAGCAGCTTGAAGTCACTTCTCAAAGACTTCAAAGTCTTTGAAAAGCATTAAATGTTTTATGTGTTCAATAATTTAACCTCTAAAGTCTTCCAAAACCACTAATGGCTCTTACATGACCATTTATGGCTCTTACATAACCATTTATAGTTATTTCAACTTGCACTCATGTGTCCCCTCAAGCATTTATTGCTTTGACCATAGTTATCCCTTTTGCCTTTGCACAAGAGTTTATCCATTGGATAAAAGCTTTATTCTTTGAATAAAGAATTTATTCATTCAACCTAACCTTGACTTTAACCCCCAAGTTAACCTTCAAAGTCATGTCAAGCATTAAATATTTATTCCCTCTCCTCTCAACCTATCTCATATTGACACTTGTCATCCTAGGATTGGGTTGAAAGCCCTCACATGGATTGAATATCATTCAATCCTAACCCTTGTTGAGATTACTCAATCTCAACCATCCATTGCTCCATTTTTCCTATAAATAGAGCTCACATTCCTCATTTTCAAATCCTCAAGCATTTAGCATTCATAGTCATAATCCTGAAAACTTATATGCATTTAATCTATAGAGAATTTTAGAGAGCATTTAGCATAAATCAACTAATATATATTGTTATTTTGGCCTAAAATAAATCATTTTAGCACTATAGCATCTAATATTAGTTTGTTCACACTTGCATAGCATTTAGAGTAATCATCTACAATCTTGAACCTCCATAAGCATCCATAGTGCAAAAAGCCGCTAAGAGCTACACTAATTTGGAACTTGGAGAGGAGAGGAACAAAGGAGAAGGAGCTAAGAGCATGTTAGGAGGCATTTGGAGATGTCTCATTATATTTACTTTCCTAGTTAAATATTCTTTCATGTTCTTGGTGTCTCTTTTGATATGCCTGCTTAGGTTAATCTTTGGTTGAATAACACTAGCTTTAACACTTGTTTCTTGTTGTTTGTGTGTGTTATACTACCACAGGTTTTCATCTAACTTGTTAGTTTTGTAGTGCATCATTTGGTGAACCTGACGTGAATCCACGCACCCAAAAATAATTTTTTTTAAAAACCAACTAACATGTTTGAATGTTGAGCTTGACACACAAGTCACGCTTTAGCGCTTTTGATCGTGTTGTAGCGCTATTGCAACTTGATATTCTAGCGCTATTGTTTTTACAATAGCACTATTGTCTCAAGTTTGGCACTATTGACCTTTATTTAGTGCTTTTGTAGCTTAAATAGCACTTTTGTGCTTGTTTTGACACTTTTGCATGTGTTGTCAAAAATTTTCGTTTAGCACTTTTTGTCTCTTTATTAACTCGTTTTTGTTAAATAGTGCTTATGTTTTCACACAAACTAGCACTATTGTAATAGAACGTTGTAAAAAAGACCTTGTAACCGAAAAAGTGATTTTTCTTAGGCTTGTGGAAGCCCCCCCTAGGTTTGGATTTTACTAACTATTTGTTTCTTATGCAGGTCTAAACTAACTTCTTTAAAAAAGAAAAAAATTGTTTTTGGTTCTCTAAAATTGAACAAAAGCAATTTTTCATTTCTTGCAAGCTAGGGTCACTTCTTTTTGGTACTATAAAATTCACAAAAAACAAACTTTGTTTCTTGCAAGTGAGGCTTAATTTTTCTTTTGGTGCTTAAAATCAACAAGGCAAATTTATTTCTTGCATCAAACTAAAAATTCACAATCAACACTTCTATTTTGGTGCAAATAAATTCACAATCAATTTGTCTTACCTTGCAAAATGATTTTTACTTCATGCAAACGTGTTTCAAATTAAGTTGACCAAGATTTCAAAGTTCTAATTTACTCAAACATTTTGCATTTGAAGTTAAAAAGAACACCATGATTGTGGGAGCAACATCTCCAATTAGATAAAAAAATCATTGCAATGACAAATTAAAATGAACAAGTGAATTTCGTGTTTGGCACACTTGTGCAAAAGAGTTGGTCGAGTGGTCCTACTTCTAACACACACTATCCTCTCCCTTGGCTTTTGTGGTCCTAGGTGCAAGAGAAAAGTGTTAGTAACACTCAAATTTTTATCTTTTTAAGAGAGGCCTGCCAAGAGACACATCACTCTTGGGAATGACCTCGCGTGGTAAATCCTTCAAGTCGCTATAGAAATTAGGTGAGAGTGAAAGTTGTAGCATTGGGTATAGTTGTTCCTACAGTGTAACTTGCTGAATGGACAAATGGGCCCCACCACAAGTTACAAGGCTCTTAAGTGAGTCACTACAGAATAAACTTATGTCCAAAGACATCAAAAATTACTAAACACCTTTAAGTAGTAGCCCACCCATTCTATTGATTGAGGATATCTGTGATATAATTTAGTGCAAGAGCATAGATGGTTTTGCTCCCGAGATACTCACCATACATATTTCTTTGAGTAGAAACATAGCTTTTTGAAAAGTCACTTGTGGCTTGATGAAAGTGGTGACTCCCCCATCGTAGAGATCATCTATTTGTTATGCTCGTTCAAGGCTTAGTATATCACATCCTTACCTGCCATGGCGAGATTCATAAGGTATGTAGTACCAAAGTCGAAGAAATATCAAGATGTGGGCTGAATTTATCGCAACTGGCCATTTGACTTTAGGGATAAAAAGTGTTTGAAGTGTTTTCGTTTTAGTCAAGACCACGTACAAATTGAGCCGACTTCAGGCTTTGGAAAGAAAAACACCTAAAATACACTTAAAAGGAAAGGGTCAGAAAAAGTCCAAGGATTGGGTTGATCTAGACCCATACTCATTTGTGCCTTTAAGGCAACATTCTTGTGTTTGTGCGCTTGCTTTGTTTTCTTGTCAAAGAAACATCATAAAATCCAAAAAATCAGAACAAGTATTCATCCAACCAAACATTTTTTTCAAAAACAAAGAGAAGAGTATCAAACTATATGACCAATCTTCACATCTTGAGAAAGAAGAATCTTCATCAACACATCAACTTGAAAAGAAGACCATTGAGCTCAAAGGCTTTGATCAAAAGGAGGAAATTCTTCTATCTAAATAGACAAATCTTTGTCTCTCATAGAGCTTTTCTACGTCACATGCGTCTATACCTTTAAGGGAAATCAAACGAATTTGATCCAGAGTCATTAAACTATAGAGCTTTTATGCAATATAGAGCTTTGAGTTGTCACAAAAACCAAGGAGGCAAGATCAATCCCAACTTCTTTCCAGACATTTGTATCACATACAACGTAGCTCGAGAAATGCCACCAACGCCTGAAAGAGACAAGGTAGAATTTGTCCCATACGTGACACAAAGCTTTTATTGAAGTTAAACATTTTATCCATTATCTCATTCACACATCATCTCATTCATTTTCAAGTCTCAAAACATTGAGAGGTTCTTTTCATAAGTTCTCTTTTAGATATTGCTTGAATCAAACACAACAAATCACTTTTAGATTGTTTCTACATCTAGGATAAGCTCATTCTAAGAAACATATCTATGCAGGTTAAAACTAGTCTATGAGTGAATCCTCTCATTACTAGGTAGTTAAGTCTATAACACATCTCAGATTTCTCTAAACCTTATCACATCAAACCTTATAAAAAACAACAAGCAAGTCAGGAAGAAAACTTTGGTAACATCCACCTTTAAGTGCTAGAGATCCATATGCAGCACACCACACCAACCATAAATCTTTCATTTCATCAACAACTCATCATCATTTTCACCCAACTTCAACAAAAACTTATAATCAAAATGGCTCATACCCAATCACGGTCAAGGCAACCAGAAATAGAAATTGAAGAAGAAGAGGAGGAAAATATCAATGAATTTCAAGAAGCACTTGGAGGGAATGCGAATGACGAAAACCCCAGTGCTCCTACTCCTACAACAATAGAAAGGGCTCAACACAATCCTCTCTTTAATAGACTTTTTGACGAAATACTTAGGAGTAATGCGGATGCTCACTTTTTAAAGCTTACTCAAGAAGGAGCCAAACTCCCCTCTGACTTTGATCTTGCACAACTAAGACAAGCATCAAAACGACAAAGTCGCAATGAGGAAGAAAGAGGTAGAGATCAAATCAGATATAACATTCCTCAAGGTAACCCACCACCTCCTCCTCCAAATGACATAGAAATGTTGCAGCAACAAGTTGAAAATCTCACCCAACAACTTCGTAGTGGTGTGAAGACTAATCAATTTTCACTCAATGACATTTGTCCCTATCCCTTTGATAGGAATTTTTATATGCCACCTTTTCCATGAGGGTTCGAAACACCCAAGTTTGAAAAGTATAGAGGAAAAGGAGATCCTCACGATCATGTCAGAGAATTCCATTCAGCTTGCCTCGAAGTGGCATACGAAGATACGTACCTCATGTGCCTTTTTCCCCAAAGCTTGGGAGGAACAACCACATCATGGTTTTCCCGATTACCAAGTGGCATTAGGACATTTGGAGAGTTAGTCTAGAAATTCTTGGCACATTACTCACACAACATTGAACGTGATATCACCATGGCTGATCTGTGTAACACTAGACAAAAACCAGGTGAACTATTCTCAGTCTTCCTGCAACGATGGCGTCAAATGTCTAGCAGACGTTCTCTTCAGTTACTTGAACAAAAACTAGTGGAAATATTTATTTCCAACTTAAACGAAGAAATGAAATTTCACTTGGACATCAAAGACACAGACTCTTTCAATGACATGATCACCAAAGGCTTAAAATGTGAGCAGACTCTCATCAAGAAAGGACTTATCAAAATCTATAATGAGCCAAAGGATGGTCCTCACCCATGCTTCAATAGTGACAAACCAAGCTTCTGGAACAAAAACAAAAATGTTGTCAACGACGGGGTTGTGGATGCCAGAACTATCAAAAGTGCACAACCTATGGTTTGATTTGTAGGATAGAATCCCCCACCTCAGACTAACACAGTCGCTCCTCCAAATCAAGGTTGCATCACATCTCATGATGAACCCAGACCGCATCAACAAAAACCAAAGCGAACGTACACTCCCTTAGGGGTGTTAGGCCTAATATGGAAAGCTAATGTATTGAGAGGGGAGGGGTGAATCAGTACTCCAAAACTTTTCTTGAATAATAACTTTACTGCTATGCATAAATAGAATAGTGTAGTAATATAAAATAAAGTTAAAACAAATAGATAAAAATCATACATGATTCACTCCATAACACATATATTTTGGTTACGCAGAAACTCTTGGTTAGAGAGAAAAACTGCGGTGGGGATGGCACCCACAACTTCACTACTGCAATAATAAAGAGTGCTCGGTTAGAGCTACATATTAGCTATTTCTGATAGCTTACCTGTTAGGAGTAACAAGATCTATTAGATCTACCTTGCTAAAGGATTTTACAACATTTAATCTAAATGTTGCACCTGGTTAGAGGCTTTACAATTTATAGACTTGATTAGAGTCTTTTTCCCTGTTAAAGGTTTCTCTTACAACTTCACAATATTACAATAAAATCATTAAATCATTACAAATATCTGCAACTTTACATCTGAAATGTTATAGCAGATTCTATGTGCTCATAATAGATTACCTTGCTTATAGCATACCTCGGTAACCCATATAGTAACTCGGTAAACCCTTCTGTTTACTCTGTTCTTCGACTGTTCTCTGAAAACCTTCTCGGTGACCTCTATGTCTCTATAACAGTCTTCTTACACTCTTGCACACACCTTTAACTCTTAACTCATGTTGTATAAATAGATCTCTTAAGACAGTGAACCAATTCATTGCTTTGATCTTACAAACATGATTCCTCGAATGAATAACTAGACAAAATATTTCATTAGTTAGATTGATCTCAAAATCATACACAATCTTCTAGTGCAATTTCCAATGTGATAACGGTTAGATGTGCCTCGATCTTGTAACACATTTTCATATGCATGTCCAGGTTCAATGAATCTAGTAACACGTTTCACTCGGTGTATATCAACTCGGTGTGTCATCTTTGTTGCTCAATAGACATAAAAAGATACTCGGTAGATAGCTCGGTGTGTACTACATTCTGTGACTGCTTTCTTCTATAACCGACTAGACTATGCATACCAACTTCTCTGTGTATACCGACTGCATGATTCGATAGTGTTAACCGACTAGAGTATATAGTATGACTTTGAATATAAAAACTAATGGCAACTTGATAAGTAGTAACAATCTCCCGTTTTGACATTAGTTGAGATGTTTGACAAAAACTACTTTCAAAGTCATAACTCAAAAATCTATATACTTTGCAAAATGACTATACTTGACAGTATATACAATAGTCAATGAAATAGTATATTCAGATATACCCCCCTTATCATTATACTGTACATAACTTTGATTTTGCATGCTCAGTTATGTGCTTGTGTGCTCTGCTTACTGTCCTTAGATACTCTGCATACTCTGCTCGGTATACTCCCCCTATATACAATACTCCGAATACTATATCATTCTCAATACTTGTATCAAAACTGTATCACTCCCCAAATATATTATATCACTCCCTCAAGACTATCATATTACTCCCCCTTTTTGACAAACATCAAAAACTTTAATTTCCATCCGGGGGTGGTAACTGGTCAAAAATGAATTTGTACTTTTTTCGGGCGTCGGTGAGAGCGACAGAGAGTGCATCCTTTACACTTTCCATTAAAGAATTTTGTGCTTGAATATCAGCCAATAGTGATATTAAGCCATCAAGAGTGCTTCCCTCTTGTGTAGTAGATAGGCATGTGGCTCGATTAATCTGTTCTTGGACAGATGAAAGATGAGGAAGGAATAATGTCTGGAGTGTCATTATATCCATCCTGATCTTGTGTTCTTCATTTCTTAGTTCCAATTGTTGAGCCATGAGTTTTTGAAGCTTGGTATAAAAATTCTGAACTGAATTGGGCTCTGGGGTCAACTTATTTGAGAGATCAGTGATCTCTTTCTCAATTGTATCAGTTTTATTCTTAATGTCTTTAATGAACATAGAAAATGTACAGAGTTTCTGAAATAAATAAAGAATATGCTTGAGTTGAGGGGACAACTCAGCAATGAATTTGACAAGTTTGACTTTGCCAATAGCTAAAGCTTTATGTACCTCTTCTATCATTTTTGCAGTAAGCTCCTTGTCTTTTAGCTTGCTCAAATACTCAGATGCATCAACTCCAAATGTTTCTATTTGATTAAGGAGTTCATCCAGTTGAATGTGGATGGTTGCATCAGTTGACACTATAGCTGTAGGTAGCATATCTAATAGCAGTGTCTTCACCTTTTGAAGTACTTTATTCTTCTTTTGTATGGCCATCTATTTTTCTTGTTTAGCCTTTGCTTTGCATAGTTCACCAAAATCAATGAGTGCTTGCCCCTTTAATTTTGATATATCCACATTGGACAACACTATCGGTTTAGATAAATCAACTTTGAAACTATGCTTTTTCACCTTCTTCTCTTTACCTTTTGTTCGATTGGATCAAGACAATAGCTTGAGAGGCTTGCTGACCCTCGGTAGGTTGCTCGATAGAGACAACAATTTGGTCGGTTCTTGTAGCCGTTGTGGTATCTTTTGGTGTCTCGGTACTGGGTGTCTTAGCTGCAACATTTTCAGTGCTCGAAGGTGCTTGAGAGGTCTATTCTAGAGTAGTATCTTCTCCTGTTGAAGACTTGTGACCTTTGGTGCCTTGTGTTGTATCCTGAAGAGCTTCGGTGGATAAGGTTGAACTTGTTCTAAAACGGATTTACTAGATACAATTTTTGCATATGTAGTGCCTTCTATCATTTCCTGCTCCAGTTCCTCTATATCCATGACATCTTCATCTATTTGAATAGTGTCAGCAGGGTATTCTTCAGTAGCATCAAGACCTTGCTCGGTGACATCAGGATCATACTCGGTGACATCAACGATTTCAACTGTAGATTGTTCACCAACATCTTTGATTTTGAAGATTTCCTGCCATTTTGCTTTTGTCTCATTTTCTACGTCATTATATAGCCCATTCATTAGTTTTAAGGCTCTCTGTTTGACAAGAAATTTTGAATTGTAGGTTGTTAGATGTTCCTTTATTTTGGCTACTGACATATCAGGAAATAGATGGACTAGACTTCTTTCTCTGATTTGTTTCTCTGAGTCCATTGCATACTTCCACCTATTATCAATATGCAAGGAAAGTTCATTTGGAAGTAACTTTACTAGTTCCAATGGAGCTAACCGGAACTTTAGAAGTGTGCAGATGACAGCTTCTTCAATTTGTCTCTTCTCATCATTATTTCTAGTTTCATACTTGACATATCTAAATGAACCAAATCCACCATATTCTTTCAGATTGGCATAGAAGTTTTCAACACTATGTATATTTACCTTCTTGCTCTTGACAATCTGGAATTTGTTTGCATCTTCAGATTCTGTATCACTATACTCTTTTGCCAAAATGAATCTCCGAGTAGATTTCTTGTATGTCTTTGTTACCTTGGGAGTAATAACACTCTTTTGTTTCTTACTCAATGATGCTACAGATGCTCTTGTATTAGGTCTCTTTGTTGGAGGAGTCGATAGGGCCTTTGAAGTGTCCTGTTTCTTTCTTTTTAACACTTTACCCTTAGGCAATTCAATGCTCAGTGTTATAGCTACCTCTTGAGCTTCTGATTCCTCTTCGGTGATGGCAAGAGTGCCTTTGACAGGTGTGGAGGAAGAATCTTCTCCGAATTTCTCCGTTAAAACCTTTATCATCTTTGTTGCTTTTCTTGTAGCTTTGGGTACTACAATGCTCATTTTTACTTTTCCCTTCACTTCTTCATAGGTTCCATACCTCAGCTCAGTAGCATGCCTTGGTAATGTAAGAAATGAATCAATTTATTGTTGTGTGATGTCAAAGTCAATCTCGTAACCCATAGGTGGCAAAGATTGAGTTCTTGGTTCCACAACATTCACATAACAGTAATCAGTGTCTACCTCAAAGCATATGTCATCTTTATATTTCTCCACTAGCTGGGGTGGAATCTGGTACCCATTGTGCATTTTTTTTGAAATTTGCTGAAGTAATCATCCATTATATCATTGAAATTATCACCTAGCTTCTTGATGAAGTCATTAATCTGATGGGTGATTGGTCGATGTAGCTCCCAAACTACTTTACCGACTGATGGAAATAATTTTTCAAAGTAGAAAAACATGCATACAAGAAGTGAACCAAACTTTAGTGTATTTGTCGAGTTGTTCTTCTTTGGCTTCCTTATTGTGTTCAAATTCTCAAACAAGTTCTTCAATAACACTTCACATAAGTCAACTTTCATTCCCTTTTTCACAATTTTATAAGCTAAGTCAACTGCTGCATAGGGTACATTGTTTTCCCTTGTTGATTGGAAGAAACAGTAACCAATTACTCTAATGGAAAACTTAAGTTCTGCATCGGTGACATTGTTCAATTTCAGTCCTCTGTAATCAAATTCTACTCCGGTTAAAATGAACAATTCCTTCTATGATATCATCTTTTGAGCTCATGCATGATCATAGATAGGATAACCGGTGATCACATGAATGATTTCCTTGGTGATTTTAAATGGTTGCTCTTCTAGCCACATGAAATCATCATGAACTCTGCTCAGAACAAACTTGACCCACTGGGGTTTGAACACACGAGGATAGGTTAGGGCTTCAGTCAATCCTTTGATTTTGATGTGTTCATACTTGTTGTTTAATACACCATTGGTACATAGTTCATCATAGGTGTCTCTTATTTCAACATGATCGAATTCTTCAACACGGCATTTGGTGAAGAATCTCACATCTTCGATTAACAATACTTTGTCCGGGATGAGTGAAAAGGCGGTTTTGTCATCCGGTTCGGAGGTGACTTTAGGAGTCAAAGAGTATTTCAATGAGGGCTTCTCTACATTCTTGACAACTATGGGATCTTGGATCTTGGGCGCCATTTAGGATTTCAGGTAAAAAACTAGTAAAGAGTCCTTAGGGTTTCAGAATTCCAAACAACAGACGCTTTATACTTAGAAAATAATGGCAACAAGATTGGTAAACTAGCTTAGCAATATGTTGAGATTTGATGTAAATACCTTGGATTTGCTTTGAATGAGGTTTTGATCGCCTTGTAATCGCTCTGCTCTGCTCTTTCAAAAACTTGGTGAATGAAAATGACCGCAAAAATGCTTTTAAGTACACAAAATACCTTATCAAGCTCCGTGCGGGTTAGGTCAAAAAACATTAAATGCACTTGGTTCCTTTTTAACCAATTTACTCTCTTTTTGTTTTAACCGAGTAACTAAGCTTCCTTCATTTACCAACTTGACAGGCTTCCTGTATTCACCGACTTGACAGGTTTCTTGTAAAGTGCTTCAAAGACTTTGATAGAATTTCAAACTTACTAATGCATCTTAACTATGCAGATTTTTAATTTAGTACATAATAGAATAGGAACTGTTATGATTTTAACCTTCAGAAAATGCAATCCCTTAATACCTTTACTGATTAATTTGGACTAGGTGCACCTAACTCGATAGGTAAGGTGCCTTCTTCATTTGGCACAATTTCCTTCTTTTTCCAAATCATTTGTAATTTGCCTTTTATTTCTTTAGTGTCTCCTGTAGGTTGATCTCTGCAATCTCCAACCAAGTGTCCAACTTTGTGACAATGAAAATATGCCATACCAGGATTTCTCCATGATCTTCGATTTTTCATTCCAAACCTTATAAAACAGTTAGCACTAATATGTCCATATCTTCCACAACATTCACACCATATCCTTGTATTGTAATCCCATGGTACTACTGCATATTGTCGGTAAGGATTTGTGTGAGTTCGGTAACTTCTAGTGTTTGCTCGGTGTGCAGACCACATGTAGTTCTTTTGCTTAAGCCAGCACTTCTCATTACTATGTCCATATCTATTGTAGTTTCTACAAAACCCTTTGTATTTTGCCTTCTGATAGTTGTTAACAGACTTTTTCCTACATTGGTTAAATGTGTGACCATATTTATTGCAATTGTAACAATAACCATTGGACTTAGTGACATTCGGTTGCTTACCTTTTCTGATTTGGCACATGTTGGCAGTATGACCTTGATTTCCATAGTAGTAGCAAATAGGCTTCTTTCTTTTGATGTTATTCCTGTTTCCAGCTTGCTTTGATGATTCCTCTCTCTTGGTAGTATGAATTCCTTTCTCGGTAGAGTCTTTTCCTTTGTAACTGAGTCCTGCATCTTTGTTGGGTCTTCTTGTATTCAATTGCTCATCCAACATCTTTGATGCTTCATAACTCTTCTTCAGTGTTTCTTTGGATTTCTTCTCTGTTTCAAGTTCAACGATCAACCTTGATACTTCAAGTTTCAATGCTTGATTTTCATCATTCTTCAGAATTGTTTCATGATGTGCATAACCTAGTTGATTTGTCATATTTTGTTGAATCCCAGTCAACTTATGATTTCATCATTTTTATCAGATACTAAGACTTCAAGTTGTTGTTTCTCTCTTTGTAGATCTCTTGTTTTATCCTCAGCTGTTCTTAATGCATCTAGATTTTTAGTCATTTGTGTGCTGAAATGTTTATGTTCTCTTTTCATTGCTTTTAGTTGATCAGCTAGTGCTTTGTTCTTTTCTTTCAATACTCCAATCATTTCTTCAGTCTCTTCAGATATACTGTTCTCAGATGATGTTTCAATTTGTTCCACTAACTCTTGAGAATCCTACAAGTCATTAGATAACCTTCTTCTTACTTTTAGAGATTTTTGCATTTGCCTTTACATATCTGCAATCACTTGATTAGCATGATCCAGCTCTTCTTGCAGATACACAACCCTCTGAGATTGTTTGTAGCCTTCCATTAATAAGATCTTTCTCTTTAGGTAGTTAAACCCTTTTCCAAGATTCAAGCTCTGATACCAATTGTTAGGCCCAATATGGAAAGCTAATGTACTGAGAGGGGAGTGGTGAATCAGTACTCCAAAACTTTTCTTGAATAATAACTTTACTATTATGCATAAACAGAATAGTGTAGTAACATAAAATAAAGTTAAAACAAATAGATAACAATTATACATGATTCACTCCATAACACATATATTTTGATATGCAGAAACTCTTGGTTAGAGAGAAAAACTACGGTGGGGATGGCACCCACAACTTCACCATTGCAATAATAAAGAGTGCTTAGTTAGAGCTACATATTAGCTATTTCTGATAGCTTACCCTGTTAGGAGTAACAAGATCTGTTAGATCTACCTTGCTAAAGGATTTTACAATATTTAATCTAAATGCTGCACCTGGTTAGAGGCTTTACAATTTATAGACTTGATTAGAGTCTTTTTCTCTTAAAACTTCACAATATTACAATAAAATCATTACAAATATCTACAACTTTACATCTGAAATGTTATAGCAGATTCTATGTGCTTAGAATAGATTACCTTTCTTATAGCATACCTCGGTAACCCATATAGTAACTCGGTAAACCCTTCTATTTACTAAGTTCTTTGACTGTTCTCTGAAAACCTTCTCGATGACCTATGTGTCTTTGTAACAGTCTTCTTACACTCATGCACACACCTTTAACTCTTAACTCATGTTGTATAAATAGATCTCTTAAGATGGTGAACCAATTCATTGCTTTGATCTTACAAACACGATTCCTCGAATGAATAACTATACAAAATATTTCATTGGTTAGATTGATCTCAAAATCATACACAATCTTCTAGTGCAATTTCCAATGTGATAATGGTTAGATGTGCCTCGATCTTGTAACACATTTTCATATGCATGTCCAGGTTCAATGAATCTGGTAACACGTTTCACTCAGTGTATATCAACTCGGTGTGTCATCTTTGCTGCTCGGTAGACATAAAAAGATACTCGGTGTGTACTGTGTTCTATGACTGCTTTCTTCTGTAACCGACTAGACTGTGCATACCAACTTCTCTATGTATACCGATTGCATGATTCAATAGTGTTAACCGACTAGAGTATATAGTACGACTTTGAATATAAAAACTAATGGCAACTTGATAAGTAGTAACAAGGGGAACCCATCGAAACAGTGTTATGACAGTTGGTTTCTCAAAACCTGATAACCCTACCCAAAACATCAAACTATGAACCTCGAGTCAAACCTGCATGGTGGAGAGATACTAAACACTATGATTTTCATCAAGGAAAAGGACACAAGACAAGCAATTGTCATAGATTAAAAGATCTTATTGACCGAGGTGATATTGAAATCGAAGGACATGACCCAAAGACAACAAACAATGATCATCTCATGTTTAAAAATCCACTTCCAAGAGAAACACTGATACCAATGATTATACACAAGCCGCGTATAATTACACTGTAAATCACTTATACGATGTCGATGAACAAATTGCAACTATTACCATAAAAAATCCACCCAGTTCTGATTGCAATGTTGTTACATGTCGTGACAAGATTACCATAAAAGCAAGTCCATAAGGCACCACCTCCATACCAAAGCAGTACAATCTTATGGAACAGTTAGACAAAATGCCTGCATTGATATCTATCTTAGAGCTATTACGTCTATCCCAAACTCATAAAACCATCTTGGATCAAGCTCTCCAAGAGGCGCCAGTCCCTGCAAACCTAAATACGGATCAGTTCCAAGCCATGTTTGGAAATCTAAGGTCATCACCTTGTCTCACTTTCTCTGAAAGTGACAACACATCCTTCCAGCAACCTCATAACGCCTCACTCCACATTGAAGGGTTTATCAACTAGCATAGGATCAAGCGAGTCTTGATCGACAATGGAGCAGGCCTGAATATCTATACTCTACAATTAGTCATAGCCTTGTGATATGCAATAGAATCAGTGGACCCTAGTAAGAAGATCACAATCAAAGCTTATGATGATACAGAGCATTCATCCAAAGGAGTTGTTGTACTACCAATCTGAGTGGGCCCTGTGGTGAAACACATCATCTGTCAAGTTTTGGACCTTCCCTTGCCATACAATTTGTTGTTAGGAAGACCTTGGATACATGCCATGCAAGTTGTTCCATCTACCTACCATCAGTATATCAAGTTCCCACATAATGGTGTAGAGATCACAATCTTGGGCGATGCAAATCCCTTTGCATATTGTCATAATATAAGTCATCAACCAGAGATTACCGTTCCTAACAATAGAGAAGCTATCTCCTCCCCCTCATACGTAAGTCCAACCTCTCTTGCCAATTCAAACACCACTATACCTAAGAAAGAAAAGCTCAAAATGAAAATAGCAGAGGAAGGTCCTGGGGAATACAATTTGAGTCAACTCTTTTGTGTGGGACAAATGTCCACTTCTCCTAAAACACATGGTAAACCTCAGCGGTTACTTCAATAACCACTGATCAAGCCAGCATGTCCTTTGATGCCTTTCACCCTGGGAAAGAGTCAAGAAGAAGAAACCAGAGATGAGGACTTATCAGAATGGATCTATAAAGATCCCATCACCACCGATATTCCACAAGCTAAGCTTCCCACAAATCAATATGGAAAAGGCCTTCTCATTATGCAAAGAATGGGTTATGATGGTCAAAGTGCTTTGGGATGTTGCAAACAAGGAAGACATGAACCGTTGCAGCCAGAATTAAAGCCCAAGGATAATACAGGACTAGGCTTTCAAAAGGAGATCCTGCCTAAACTCATATTCAAAGGAAAACCTAGCCAACTTCTATATCAGCCTATTACAAAGAGGTCACCTCTGATTATAAAAGCAGAATCAAATGCCATAGCAACTCCCCCATTGAGGCTAAAAATCCCAGCAAAACTATCTACAACACCCTTCATCCCACCAATCAAACCAGCAACACTATCAGCAACAACAATAACATCAACAGTACCATTAGCAGTAGCAACTATATCAGAACCCACAATAGTATCTACAACACTAGCAGTTCCAGAAAAAGCAACAGATTCAACACTACCGATACTCCCCGTATTGGATTCGTTGATCCCCATCATCCTTCCTACAACGTCGCTTATTTCATCTACACAGGTACATCAACTGATCACACCTGCAATGTTTAACTCAAAGGACATCCTAGTATGGTATAGTAATTGGATACTGGAAAGTGACTCAGAGACTGATAGATGAATGGGAATTTGATTCCATCTAGCTTAATACTTCAGATGAGGAAGACACATCACTACCTCCACCCCACGAAGACATCCTTATTTACGGAGAAGCACAGATAAAGACTTCTTGGGTTCCTGAGCTGGAAACTTCTTCCACGGACCCTACGTCGCATCCTATGCTTGATTCTGACAAGGAGAGTACCATCAACGACCTTCACCACAATGTCTTAACCCTCACTAACACATCTAACAAACTTAACCTTATCAATGAGGTAATGCCCATTAACTATCTAGAACTCATCGAATGCAACCAACCTAATCCCCCATGTCTTGACCATTTCCAAAATGAAGAGGCGATCATTGACTTTTTGGAACTAAAGGGTAACATACCAAGCGGGGATCACAAAGCTGGGTTCGCCATTGAACTTAATAGCGCAACATACTTCGGGGCAGATGCCAAACCTTTCAACTGCAAAAATATGACAATAAAACATGGACCTTCCAATGAAAACCACACTATGGCACTGTTTGATCCAACAAAAGTAAAAAGAAAGAGCGTATCTAACGGTGAAAACCTCTCTGAGGTGCCAAAGGATGAAAGGTTTGACATTCTCCCTGATAGTACACAACAAGAATGATCAACAATTCTCATCGAAGAAACAAAAGAATACAATGTGGGGACTCCTGTAACGCCTCCCCACATACATCTGGCATCTCTTCTAACTCCAGAGGAATAACCTAAGTTTGTAGAGTTCTTCCAGAAGCATTAAATCAACTTTGCATGGTCATATGCAGACATGCCTGGGCTTGATATGGATTTAGTCATGCATCACCTCACCGTATCAGAAGGAGCCAAACCTGTCAAGCAAAAACTTCGCAAGATGCATCCTCAGATTGTAGTATCAGTCAAAGAAGAATTCAAGAAACTCCTAGATGTTGGTTTCATTAGACCAATTGATTATGTAGATTGGATATCCAATATTGTGCTTGTTGGCAAGCCAAATGGGGGCATCTGTATTTGTACTGACTTCATATATCTAAATAAGGCATGTCCTAAGGATGACTTCCCCCTACCAAACATCGACATCATAGTGGACCTAACAGCAGGACATGTCATGCTTTCACTCATGGATGGCTTTTCAGGATACAATCAGATAAAAATCACACCAGAGGATCAACATAAGACAACCTTCACATGTCCATGGGGCACGTACTGCTGGAAAGTAATGCCTTTCGGTCTCAAGAATGCAGGAGCAACCTATCAACGAGCAATGACCACCATCTTCCATGACATGATGCATACTATAATGCAAGATTATGTTGATGACTTACTAGCAAAATCACTCACAAGAGAAGGTCATCTAGACATATTAGATAAGATCTTTGACAGACTGGAACAATACCATGTTCCGCTCAACCCAAAGAAATGTGTCTTTGGAGTAACCTCGGGGAAGCTTCTAGGATACATTGTCTCAAGCAAAGGCATTGAGGTCAATCCAGCAAAGGTCAAAGCAATCATGGACATGCCACCTCCAAAGAACATTAGTCAACTAAGGACATTACAAGGACGGCTACAATCCATCCGAAGATTCATTGCACAACTGGCAGATAAGTGTCACCCCTTTACACATCTGCTACACAAAAACATCCACTTTCAATGGGATGTCAGATGCCAGCAAGCATTTCAGATACTTAAAGATTATCTCATGAATACACCATTGTTGATCCCACCAGATCCAAGTAGACCGTTATTACTCTATATATCGGCAACAAGTACAGCATTGGGGGTACTAATGGCACAACATAATGCATAAGGGAAAGAGTGTGTTGTTTACTACATCTCTCACACACTGATTGGCTATGAACTCAATTACACACCTATTGAGAGAGCTTGCCTAGCAGTAATCTTGGCAACCACTAAACTGAGGCACTATCTGTTGACACATAAAGTACAGCTCATTGCAAAGATTGATCCACTAAAATACTTACTTAGTAAAGCAGCATTGATAGGCCGCTTGGCCAAATGGGTGATGATTCTAAGTGAATTTGGCATTGAGTATGTGGACCGTAAAGCTATCAAAGGTCAAGTTATTGTAGATCAGTTGGTTGATGCTCCACTCATAGGTGATCGTCCTCTCATTTCCAATTTCTTAGATGAGGAGATATTCATGATCACAATAGCACAACCATGGAAATTGTACTTTTATGGTTCATACACTAAGCATGGCTCGGGGGCAAGCATTATGTTTATCACACCTCAAGGTGACAGCATCCCAAAATCTTACAGACTCACATTTCCATGCACCAACAACATAGCAGAGTATGAGGCCTTGATCACAGGACTCAAGTTAGCCATACAATGGAAGTTACAAGAACTACAAGTATATGGAGACTCCCAACTGGTCATTCGACAAGCAATTGATGAATATCAAACTAAAGATGACAAACTCATGTCGTACAAACAAATAGTGGATAGTCTAAAGACATCATTTACTACTATCACCTTTGAGCAGATATCAAGAGATCAGAATCGAGCTGTTGACGCTATGGCTACCATTGCATCTCTCCTAGATCTTCCACAGAATTCAACACGCTATGAGTTCTTGGTAGAACAGCTTTGGATCCTCGCTTATGATATTCCCAAATCCAAGATGATATGTCACCTTATTGGTTCTGAATCCCCATGGTATGGTGAGTTCTACACCTACCTCCACGATCACACCCTTCCTCCTAACCAATCGAATAACCAACGTAAAACCTTCATTCGCCAAACTGCTCGATATACCATTATTGCTAAAACCCTATACCGACGCAGTCTTGATGGTACTCTCCTTTGATGTCTAAAACAGGATGAGATAACAAAGGCCTTGGAAGAGGTAAATGAAGGAATTTGTGGAACTCACGCAAGCGGTCCGTCACTAGCCAAGAACCTCCTGTGCATTGGATACTATTGGCCATCCATGGAAAAAGACTCCTACTACTTTGTCATAAAGTGCAAGAAATGCCAAGTTCATGGAGACCTGATACATGCACCAGCACATGAATTACAACCCATCACAACACCATGGCCTTTTTGTCAATGGGGTCTTGACCTTGTGGGTAAAATCCATCCATCTTCATCCAACGGCCACAAATTCATTATTACTGCCACCGAATACTTCACAAAGTGGATCGAAGCTGTTCCACTTACCCAAGTCACCGGTAAGCAGATCGCCTCATTCATCCTCAATTACATCATCTACCGATATGGTGTACCCATGTCCATCATCACAGATAACGATCTTCCTTTCAAAAATCAGGATGTCTGTGACCTCTGTGAGAAATTTCACATCCAACACCGCTTTTCCACTCCCTATTACCCACAAGGCAATGGTCAAGCCAAAGCATCCAACAAGAACGTATTAAGAATCCTCAAGAAGATAGTCAATGATGTCGATCGTGATTGACATGTTCAATTGAATCTAGCACCATGGGCATATCGAACAAGCATTCACACCCCTACAGGCGCAACTCCCTACTCACTAGTATATGGCGCATAAGCTATCCTTCCTATTGAGGTCGAGATACCATCACTACGGGTTTCCTTACTAAATCTCATAGATGATGAATCATACAGAGTATCTCGTCTCCAAGACTTAGAGCTACTTGATGAGAAATGACAAGCTGCATACAACCACCTCAAGGCCTATCAACAGCGCATGAGCAAATGCTATAATCATCAAGTTAGACCTCGTACATTCGAGGTAGGTGATCTTGTTCTTCGAGAAAATCCTCGTAACCAACCCAACTGCAAACATCAAGGAAAGTTTGAATCAAACTGGTTGGGTCCATATGTTATCACTGCTGTATTTGGGTCCGGGGCATATCAATTGGCTACTTTAGAAGGAGAACCGCTAGCAGATCCAATCAACAGCATGCACCTCAAACGGTTTTATACATGAGTTGCATAGCACATCAGGCTTCCCTACATACCGACAAAAACATCAAAAACATTCAGATAAATGTCCTGAAGAAAGTATCAAAAACATTAAAAAAAAAAGTTTAAAAAAATCATACATCCAAACGGTGAACAACCACTCTGATGGCACCTTGGGTAAGTGCGATGGTGAAAACCTGGCAAACAGGTGCCACTCGTCAAGGTTATGGCTCCATTGTCTTCCAGACTTGATGCAATCACATTCATTTCATCCACTCATCCATCCGTCCAAAACCATGGCTTGTTATTAATCTGCAATAAAAAATAGTACCTCATGCATCTTGCATCTCGCTTTTTCATAGTCATGTCCTGAAAAACTGGGGGCAATGCCCTTAATCTAGTTGATGGAAGTGAATTATACATTATCTTATGATTCATGGGGGTAAAACATTTCAAAACTATCTCGCAAAAATATCAAAACATTCGAAAATGTCTCACCAAAAAACCAAAAAACATTCAAAAATATCAAAAATCAATCAAAAACATGGCAACACATTGTACATACATTTTTCAAAGTAGATACCAATCAAACATTGTGAAAAAATCCAATGATGACCACTTATCCGATCAACCAAACAATCAACAATCAAATGCAGCAACTGTCTTACATGAGGATGCATCCTTCCTTACCAAAACAAAGACAAAATGATGTTTTCTTTGACAAGAAAATTCTGTTTAAGTTATCAAATACTTGGTTGATTTGTGGGTTATCATGTTCCTATAGCATTGTTTGTGTATCTTCGGCGCATTATTCCGATGAAGTTTTGGGGCATGTACTAATGGTGTCTACGTGGGAAGTTCACTAAGCTACATGATCTTATGCAAAATGCAGTCATAGATCACTATGGCTTGCTGACTACAGCATATACCTCGACCATATGAGCATGAAACATTACCAAGGATCCATATTCTTTATTCTTTATGTATGTTATTTACTTACCGAACAATGCTCCTTCTTTGGTTCCTCCTACCTCATCCAATTTGGATAAAGGTTTTTGTCTCTTATTAAGGTATGAACTTGTCTTAGGATATGATCAGCCCAAGATCAAGGAGGATGATCCAAGTCATGCATGAACGAAGATGATCCTTGTCTGTTCTGCAAGCAATACTCAGGTCAACTTGACCCATTATATCAAGTTGTTTGTATTAACTTGCTATATCAAATCCATGTAAGAAATACTCTGGTCATCTTGAATCATTCTGTCAAGTTGCTTGTATTTTCTTACAACATTTTAAAGCTCAATGATGAAAATAGAGCACTATGGATCGTCATTTCATCTCATCTGTTTATATGTTGCATTCTGTTGCATATCGCCCATCCATTTACTCATTCATATATGTGATTTTTGTATGCAAATGTGAACAAAGTTAATGTAAGTAGTCATGTGAAAATTAAGCTAGTCTTGGATACAATCGCGACTGAGTACTCTGGTACATCATCAGTGCATCATGCAAAGTATAAACAGCCTTGCATTCATCTATCATGATCATATCATCATCATTACATTTAGTTGCATTTACATCGAGTACATTTCATATCATTTTAGTTGTTTAAAAAGCATATAGTTCATTATCATTTATTAACATTAGTCTTCTTATATCATTTCATCATTGCATAATCATGATGTTTAGATTCATTCATATAATCCAATTGTCCTTGATTGTATTAGCCATTTACTATACATTCATTTAGTGTCAGTTATCAATTCTCATTTTATCATCCTTTATTATCCTTTATCATTTATCATTGCATACATTCATTTATCTATTCATTAGTTAAAAAGTGCATTCATTCATCAATTATTAAGTGTCTTATTATACTCATTTTAGGATTCATTTAAATTGCATTCATTATCCCTTTTTAATTGCATTAAGGTGCAGTTATTAACCATAAGTTGCATTATCATCACATTATCATTTTACTTAATCATATTTGGGCATTTGGAATCATAAAAACCATTTGTTTCCAACATTGGTTTGTACATTATAAACATATGCATTCATTTAGAAATCATCATTTAAAACATTTGTACTTTACATTTGTTTATCCATATTACATTCATTTTTCACCATATAGATGCATATCCATAAAAAGAATCATCCATTCAAAGCATTGCATTAACATCATTGCATATCATTATCCCATCATTGTGCTAATATAAAGTACAAACTACTATCTATACCATCATAAATCATCATTTTGTTATGCATACATAAGCATCATGACATTGCATACATCTGATATTTTTATCCCAAAGCCATCAAAAGCACACATATATAAACCTGCATTCATATGTTAGTATCCAACATCATAAATCATCATGAAGCATGCATATAAACAACATATAGGAATCATCTCATAAATGATACATATACACGTATCCATCTAAGCATAAACTCATAAGCTCATCATCCTGCATAACATCCATACATATCAACATGCATATCATCACAAAAATATAGGATCTCCTCATATATATATCATCTCATGTATCAAAGTACAATGAAGTCCAAAAAATCGGCTACCAAGAGCCATCCAAGACATAGTCCAAAATGAAAATATCAAAATATGCAAAATGCTCTCTCAGATGCTACTCTGACCAGATGCTGCACCACCATCACCACCTGCTCCCCCACTAGTCCCTGCACCATCTGATCTATCTCTCCGTGGAGGACCCATCAAACCCCCACTAGCTCCTGCACCCCCTGACCTATCTCTTTGTAGAGGACCCATCACACCCCCACTGCTCTGCACCCTCTGAGACTACTCTGATCTAGCCTGCCGCATCTGTGAATAGCTCAATGCTCGCTGACTAGCTGGCACCACCTGCTCATATAATCCCCGCCAATACTCTATCTCAGCCTGTGCTCGTTGGATCTCTCTCATCACCTCCCCAGTAGGACCTAATGCTCCTACTCTAACCCGGACTCTCTCCTGCAGCTCCGCTAATCTCTCCATCGCACTATCCCTCTACTGTAGCTCCGCTAATCTCTCTACCGCACTATCCCTCTCCCGCAGCACTACAATCAGCTTTGACTCTCGTGCAAATAGCTGCACATCTCTCGCTGCAACCTTCGCCTCCCAATCCTCCACCTATGTCTTGGCTGCTGTCAGTCGAGTCTGCAAATATGCTAGCATATGATCCCGTAGATCACCACCTCCTGTCGCTCCCTCCTTTGTATCCATAGGTGCCTCGCCTGTAGCTCCCTCTCCAGTGGCTCCCTCCCCTCTATCCATCGGTATCTCCCTCTCCATACCTTGGCTACCTAATCTGACTCCTCCCGACATCACGGTCTCTATGATATCCGCAGTGGCAAACTGCCTCTCCCTTTCCGTTGGACTCGACCACCTAAGCCACCTCCTCTGCCACCTCCACCACCTCTGCCATCCCCCCCTCTTCCTCCTCCACTGCCACCTCCTCCATCACCACCATCCCCTCTACCTCCTATAGCTACCATCGATCCTCGACCTCCTCTCCTCTTCCGTCTCTGTCCCCTTTCCTCCTCAAAATCGAGAATCAGCTCTGTCGGATCTGATATCCGAGGAATCGAATGAGCCACCATATACTGCGTATACTCCTCCGATACTCCTGCATCTACCACCCTCGGCCATATATCCCATGGCCTCGCCTGAAGCATCAGGAACTCTACCAATGCCTAATCATAAGGAAGTACTGGACCCCACGCATATCTCTCTCGTACCACTCTGGCGTACTCTCTTGATCCCCCCGACAATCTCTGCCAATGTCCAAACTGTCTCACAACTCTGCCTAACACCTGTCTCTCTACATCGTAGCATGTCCTCCCAATGAGGAATCGGGTCATGAATACATACGGTAACGCCTCCGCATCATCCTCCCAAGGCTCGCACTCAATGTAGGGTCTCCAAATCACTGCATCCAGATCATCCAGCGCTCGCCGCCACCACTCTAACTTCCCAGGTGGGGTTGACTCATCATACCGCTATACATAAACATATAGGGTTGGTCAACTGCCTAGAATCTAAGACTCACTGTTCGCGTAACTGGTAAGTGCTCCCATGCCCATATATGCAGCAACGTCACTTCCACTGCCAAGGAGCCTCTCTCGTGATACACTACCTCATGCAACTCCTGATACATGTGCGCTAACACGCACAGTCCCCAGGCAAATCAGGTCCCCTCTGTCATCATCTGCTCTATCACCTGCCCCCAACCAATGGCCAGACCATGTGATCGTCTATCCGGACACAGTAGCCCTCCCACGATCCCAAACGAAACTATTGGTAATGGCTCATACAAAGTAGCGATATCCTCCTAGGCTATCGAACCGTCATCAATATACATGTCCTCCTCGAAGAGTCTCTGCACCGCTAGAGTCCCCCATGATTTTATCATATGTGACTAGCTCACCCCAAATGGGAATATGCAGGATGCGCCGCACATCCTCTAGTGTCACAGTCATCCCCCTGCGCTAAGTGAAACATGCATGTCTCATTGTGCCAGCGCTCTACCAAGGCTATAATCAAACCGTGGTTCATCCGAATCATGGGCATATGCATCACATCATACAGCCCAGTCGCTGCAATGTAATCAATCTCGGCCTCTATTAGCCGATCACATAGCCCCTGTGTAGTTGGATGTCTCTCGTGCAACTGTAAGACGCGTAGATCCTCCTGCACATGTGCATCAATCAATCATCATCAATTGTTTTGTTTCAATTTTCTAAAAGTTTAAACCTAGACTATCAACAGATACTTTGATTAAGTATCTTCGGGTCTCAACAGGTAAGCAATCATGGCACACCTAGACTTCAAAAGGGATTTATCCTAATGACCTAAGTCTCATCAGGGCTGCTACGGTTCAAAACAACTCTCACTTCACATCCCTATCCATCCATCATTGGCATCAGGAGATTTTTGTTCACACAAACTAGGGCATCTATTTTCCTAAACAAAAGCATTATCTTGCAAACAATAGCGCTACTTTCTACACAATAGCGCTAATACCCTAACAAAAGCGCTTAATCAATCATACAAAAGCGCTCAAATTACAAACGTGCTACAACGTGTATGCGATAGCGCTACTTCACATCAAAAGTGCTCAATTGACCCCTCAAAAGCGCTAAACATACAATAGCACTCAAACATGCATACAATAATGTTCATTCTTTCACAAGCGCTCAAACAATAGCACAATAGAGCCATTACGGCACAACAATGCTAATTCATTGGACAACAAAGCAAAAACATAGTTTCAACATTATTGTCCTGACTCAACTTGGATTCAGCAAAAAACATATCAAAAATGCATAAAATTCAAAATTTCAAATTTGCATACCGTTGGTCTGTAGTTCTCTGGCCGTTGGAATCGACAGACTCGCTCAAATCGGTGCTCTGCTACTGGTATCAACATCTTGACTGCTGCTTGCTCCTCCAAAATGTCACTATTAGAGCTTTGAATTCACTATGGTTGCAGATTCAAATGACCCTGTTTTCACCCCTTTCTCCCCATATAAACCCTTCGCCGTACCCCTAACTTTCCCCCGCTCATTGTTGTGGTCCCCGTGAACTTCCCGAGCCTCCCATTTCTCCATTTTATCTCCGATTTCTTCTATTTTTCACTAGCATTGCTAACTTCTTCTCTTTTATCACCTTGCCAATTTTCATTCTTTTTCGAGAGATCGCTCGATTTTTCAAAATTTTCGGCCCATCTCTCGAGGGGGCATACCACCCATTAAATCTATATTTTATGGGGCATTTCTTCACACCTATTTTTCTTTTTTTGAAACGACGCGATAAACCGCACTGTCTCAAAGAGGGGCAAATGTAGTCACATAAATTTGTCCATTTTAATTAAATGAATATTTGCTATTTATTTGATTAAAAATCCACTAGCCATCAGTTAATTAAATTAATATTTAATTAATGCATCTTCAAACATTTTCCTATTAATTAAATAAATTATTCAATTTATTTTAATTAATTCATTGAACCAAATTCACAATCAAGTAAATGAATAAATCATATTTATTTCATTTAATCCCCTTTCCTCTTTTAAATAAATTAAATAAAATGTTTATTTAAAAATCATTTATCCCCCCCACTTGCATTTTCCTACAAATGCAACTTGCACACATTTATTGAAATAAATTAATTTATTTTAAATAAAAATCCTATTTTCCCTCACCCACCAAATCCACTTGCATTCTTAAACCCCCTTCTAGATTCTTCTAACCTCTTCCTAATTAGCCTAATCCATCCCCTAATTATTGTCACAATCTTAAGCAGCTTGAAGTCACTTCTCAAAGACTTCAAAGTCTTTGAAAAGCATTAATGTTTTGTGTTCAATAATTTAACCTCCAAAGTCTTCCAAAACCACATGGCTCTTACATGACCATTTATGGCTCTTACATAACCATTTATGGTTATTTCACTTGCACTCATGTGTCTCCTCAAGCATTTATTGTTTTGACCATGGTTATCCCTTTTGCCTTTGCACAAGAGTTTATCCATTAGATAAAAGTTTTATTCTTTGAATAAAGAATTTATTCATTCAACCTAACCTTGACTTTAACCCCCAAGTTAACCTTCAAAGTCATGTCAGACATTAAATGCTTATTCCTTCTTCTCTTCTCTCAACCTATCTCATATTGACACTTGTCATCTTGGGATTGGGTTGAAAGCCCTCACATGGATTGAATATCATTCAATCCTGACCCTTTTTGAGATTACTCAATCTCAACCATCCATTGTTCCATTTTTCATATAAATAGAGCTCACATTCCTCATTTTCAAATCCTCAAGCATTTAGCATTCATAGTCATAATCTTGAAAACTTATATGCATTTAATCTATAGAGAATTTTAGAGAGCATTTAGCATAAATCAACTAATATATATTGTTGTTTTGGCCTAAAATAAATCATTTTAGCACTATAGCATCTAATATTAATTTGTTCACATTTGCATAGCATTTAAAGTAATCATCTACAATCTTGAACCTCCATAAGCATCCATAGTGCAAAAAGCTGCCGAGAGCTACACTAATTTGGAACTTGGAGAGGAGAGGAACAAAGGAGAAGGAGCTAAGAGCATGTTAGGAGGCATTTGGAGATGCCTTGTTATATTTACTTTCCTAATTAAATATTCTTTCATGTTCTTGGTGTCTCTTTTGATATGCCTGCTTAGATTAATCTTTGGTTGAATAACACTAACTTTAACACTTGTTTCTTGTTGTTTGTGTGTTATACTACCACAGGTTTTCATCTAACTTGTCAGTTTTGCAGTGCATCAGTATGTATATGTATACATGTATATATGTACGTATATATATATATATGTGTGTGTGTGTGTATATATATATATATTATGTACATATATATGTGTATATATATATATATATGTATATATCTATACACATATACACACACATACATATAACATATGTGTGTGTGTGTATATATATATATATATATATATATATATATATATATATATATATATATATATATATATATGTACATATATATATGTGTGTGTGTATGTGTATAGATATGTACAAATATATAGATATATAGATATGTATGTATGAATGTATGTATAAACACACATAGTGTGTGTGTGTGTGTGTGTGTGTGTACACACATATATATGTATATGTATGCATATATACATACATATGCATACACATACATATATACATACATACACACACACACACATATATATGTGCACACACACACACACACACACACACACACACACACACACATATATATATATATACACACACACACACACACACATGTATATATTTGTGCATGTATGTATGTATACACACACACATGTTTGTGTGTGTGTGTGTGTGTACATACATAAATTGAGCTCTCATTGCTCATTTTCAACAAACCACACTTCTAGTATCCTTATGTTGTCGATTTCGCTATCATCTTGTCAACCAATTTGCTTTCAATTGTATTTGTACTTGTAGATAAGATCCACAAATATCAAAATGAAGGAGAAATAAGAACAATGGACGAACAATGGAGGAGACACGTTGTGTTTTGATTTGCATTTTGTTTTAGGGTCTTGTCTTTCATACCTTTATTGAATGTGTTAGGGGTTCATTTCATAACATTTTAGTTTTCTGGTTGACTAATTTGATGTTATGGTGAATTTGTCTAATTCCTACCTCACAATCAACATGTGTGTGTGTGTGTGTGTGTGTGTGTGTGTGTGTGTACATACATATATATGCATACATACATATGTACACATATTTATGTATGTATGTATACATATATATACACATATATACACATATATACATGTACATACATACATATGTATGTATGCGTGTATGTATGCATGTATGTACACACATATATATACATATACATACATACATACATATGTATATGCATATATACATATACATATATACACATACATACATGCACACATTCATATGTATGTATGTATGCATACATATGTACGTACGTACATACATATGTGTGTATGTATATGTATATGTAGACATATACACATATACATATGTGTCTGTGTGTGTGTGTGCACTTGCTTTTAAGAAACGCTAAAATTATAAACTAATATAAAGAAAGAAAAAAATAGAAAAATTATAAACTTGTTGGTTGAAAATTTTGTAAACTCAGGGAGGTTTACAAAATGAAGAATTCAAACATGGTGTGCAAGAAAATATCTCTCAGAAGGCAAGATACAGTCTCTCCTATTTATAAGGGAAGACTCCCCCTTTCTACTACAATTTATATCTAATATTATTTACTTGTTATTTTACACTAATCCAAGATGATACAATTATTTTACTCTTCTTTTCCAAAGTAAGTATTTTCCCAATCCCCTCTAGAATGGTTTTCCTTTCTTAATATTGAAAACAATTTTAACTTGTAGTAATTCAAAAATCTACACAAATTAGAAACAAAGTGTCTATGAAAGTAAAAAATCTCCTGTTGCTTCCTTTTTTGAAAATAACTTATGGGACGAGAAAATAGCAACAAGCTCAAAGTCTTCTCTTGACCACTAGCTTATCAACCTTTTTACAAATAACTCTTTTTGAACCAGTATTTTTGAAATAACAAATAAAGAACAAAATCTTTATGTTTCTTCTTACACACAATTTATAACTTTCTCTAAGAATAAGAAAGCAAAGCACAGAGTCTTTGAAAGATTATCCATACAAAATCTTATTTTCAAATTCTCAAAGTAACACAAAGTTTACCTCGCAAATCCGAACAACTCTTCTACATCACACAATTCACACTACTCAACTCAATGTCATCAAGAATATATGACATAAGAACATCTGTATTCTAAACAAAAACGATTCCAACTTAAAGTTTGAAAGCCAAAATTTGTCTTCTTCTTAATTGATCGAGCTTGCAAAATCACAATTTGAACACAAAGTCTCACTTTGCTTTTCACTTTAGTAGAGTTTTGTTGCATAAAATAAAAGATACTAATTACAAAAAGCACCCTCATATATATAGGTGAGGTGAAATGAGAAAAAACAGGAAAGTTGCAACTAATTATAGACTAAGTCAAAGAAAGAGTTTGATTTGACTTAGGACTTATGCTCTCCTAAATGCAAAACTATATATGCAAAATGAAAGTAGAAGTGTTGATTGAAATTACAAAATGACACTAGCCTAGGAATGCATTAAAATTCTAGTTGTTGGTGCTTCATCTTGTCTATCATCATCTGCATCTTTCTTTAGAATTTCATCATACTTTTGAAGAGAAGCTTGGATATCTGCATCATCAGGTTCATCTTCATATTTGAAGATAACTTGTATCCTGGTCACTGAATTTTCTACTAAAATACATTCTTTCTTGGACTTTTTCAAGATGGAATCCAGATGATCTAAAATGGACTGAATTCCTATCAACTTATCAAGCGAAGAAAGTGAGAAATCTCCTTGCTCTAGTTCAACCTAGATGAACAAACTAAATACCTGAATAACCAAATCCAGGCACAAAATATTATGTTCTTCATCGAACATTTTGCAAGGAAATTCAGTGATCTTGGCCAAATTTTCTTTGATAGTATTCTCACTTGTCTTTTTGGCCTTTTTAATGTCTTCAGCTAATTCCTCCAAAAGTTCCATTCTTTGTTTTAGAAGTTCCTTATGTTCCACATATAATTTTATCGAAAGAACAACACCATTGTCAACCAAAACCTCCAAGGGGAAATCCCTTAACCCGAGCCAGGCTTTAAAGTTTTTTTCATGTGTTTCAATCCCTTGTGTTAGAACATCAAGTGTTGTATCAAATTGAGATTCAACACCTTGAATACTATCGACCAACTTATTCGTTGAACTCAAAAGATGTGTCCCTTAACTTTGCATTCGGTACATCCACTCACCCACTGCTTTGCCTTTTGAGGTGAGCCTCTTAGCTTGCTCAATGGCTCCTTCATCAATAGATGAAGTCACTGGCTCAACTATCTTAGTAGACTTAGTTATTTTGATCAAAATATTAGCAAGTAATTATACTTGAGTTTTGAGCTTATCCTTCTTTACTATATCATTATCATATTTGAAAATGAGGGATTGGAGGGCCTCTCAAGCATCTTGTTTGGTGTCATCTTTTGTATCCATAGGAGGCTCTGCCACTTGAACATACTTATTTCTAGCCTAATAAATTTTTATCCTTGAGAAAATTTTGGCTTTCTTGGTAGTCTTTGATTTGACAGAAACTAAGTGACCAAAATCAAAATCATTGAGAGAAATTACCTGTTTCTTACTTTTGGAAGTATTTGAAACTAACCATGGTGGAAGTGTAGAAATATTTTTAGAACTAGAAACCAGTGTTTGGGAAGTAATCTCTTGGCTTTGAACAACAACAACCACTGCAGGTGAAGTAGAAGTTGTAATAACAATAGTAGGAGGATTTCCAATGGATTACTCATTGGGCTTAGAACTAGTTTCTACCAAAAATTTGTCAAAATTATCCAACATGATGGAAGTTATTGAAGTGGTAGAGAAAAAACACATGAACAACATTGTCCCAAGGGGTTTCTAATGTAGACTCGTTAGCTCTAATTGGTAGTGATTGAATAGTAGAAGTGGTTGGTACATATGAGATTGTAGATCCAAATGGCACAAAAGTAGGAATAGAAACCTGCGAAGATGAAATGACTAATACAAGATCAAGTGCTTGAGAAACTTACTCTTGAATCTCCATCCTTAGAAGTTTCTAGTAATCTTTCCTTATCAAAATCTTCCTCTTACTCTCCATCATGCTCTCCCTCGGTAAGTTGATCCTCATATTGACCTTCGTCATCTACTAGCTCATTATCTAAATTAGGAGGCTCATAATCCAACTGTTCACCTAGTAGCTCTAACTCCTTTTCCCCCTGAGCACTTGGTGTAGAAGATCCAACTTGCTCCTTTCCTTTACCTTTTCCCACTATAAATTTTAATCCAGGAGCGGTAACTAAAGCAATAGGATCTTGTCTGTTCTTTGTTCTCAACTCTAATTTCTTCCTAATAGATCGTGCAATCTCTTCTTATGAACCCGTGGTGAATTATTTAAGTTGAATGCCTTTTGAAGCAAGCCACACATTAGTGTTTGCAATAATCCTTTGGAACTAGGTTTTTATATAAACAACTTCCCTTTGTGGCCATTGAATCAAAGGAAGGGGAGCACTATTAATTTTCTTAACCTCGTACACAAGTTTAAGAATATTACCATCACCATGAAGGTCTTTAGGTACATCTATCAAGTTGATATTAATTATCTATTTTTTGGTGAGACAACAATAATCAAGTTTCCCTATATCCTTCTCTATTCTATAGTCTATACAAATATCTTCAATCCTATGAACATGAATATAAGATCTTTTCAATTTGTTCTTCATACCTCTATAATCAAAATCCTTTTGAGCTTTGAAAAATTTCATTGTTACTCTTCTCATTTCTTCATCCATGGATCTAGCTTTGAAATTGAATTAATTCGATATCTCCAAATGAACAAAGATAACTTGAACCTTGGTCTATGTGAACTTGACTATTTCTCGTGAACATATACCATTTGTCATGCACTTTCCATCAAGATAATCTTGTAATATGGATACCTGGGAAGCATGAATGGTTGGTCATCAAATCAAGTGAAGGAGAGAAATTGGAGGAACATGCATCCATACTTATTAACCATTTCCCAAGATTTATTTGAAACTCTTTTGTTTTTCATACTCTTGGAAAAAAACTCAAAAAGTGGCCAAAGAAAGCATCATTGATTCTTCTAAAATGTTATTGACTCTTCTTCAAAGTCAGCCAAGGATAGTACTTTCAAAAAAGAACAAATATTATGTCACCTTTTGTAGATAGACTTGGGAAAATTCCTCAAGTTGTTGCAGCATAGTATGAAGTCATATAGAACTTCAGGGTGGTAGGAACCTTGGTAAGTTGACCACAAAGTGCATCATTTATTTGCCTTCCCCAAAATATTCTCTTGCTATTTTGTCTTATGACACAAATGTACTGATACATTCATTCATAATATGTATTTAAGGTTGACAAACCCTTTACCCTGCTAAGAAAAGTGATTAGATCATTCACTTCCTCCTTGACGTCACCCCGGGAAAAAGTCTTGGGCCACCTGGCAATGGCTGGCCTAGGAGTTTTCAACTAATTATCATTAATGTTCCTCCTATGCTTGTTAGAATACTTCTCATAGTAAACCTCAGTTGACTCTATATTTATGTTGGCAAAAGAATCTATATCTAGACATTTGAACAATGTATCAAATAAATCTTTATCCAAAACCAACACCTTATTCCCATCAACATCTTTGATACTTCTACTCACTAGATCAAAATGATTGATTACTGCAAGCACAAAGTCAAGATTTTGAATTGATATGGGGGAAAGATGCGATGAAATGTATATTACTATTGATAGTGGATTACATCAAGTACTAGTTAGGAGGATTTTCAACCCTTTTGACAAACTCATCCAGGTCTACATGATCAATCTGTGTATCCTTGATGTGATCTATGTTGGATGCAACTGAGGATGATGGAAAGGTATGATGGGGATCTTGCTTTTTGAACTTCATCTTTTTCTGACTTGGAGACTTGGTGAAGTCATCTGGTAGAAAACTGTGACTACAAAATATTGAGAAAAACCTCCTGAGTTAACTGTAACATCTTAAAAAAAAAAACATCTTCATTGGAACAAGAAGACCGAAAAGGCCTTGTACATGATATCTTCAAAAGTCCCCCAAGAATAAAAATTTCCTCTTCATACTCAAAAGAATTCTAAGTAAACTAGTGTATCACTTATATTTTATACACTTATTAAAATTTCTAAGTGTAGGTGCCAATTGGGTCCATAAACTCGATTTTCACCTAAGGTAGTGCTTATCAAATGTGAGATGCAAATCAGGTCTATGAACCCGATTTACACCTTGAAAGGGTAAATCAAAATTTTAGTGTGTGATGGGTTTAAAGACCCAATATACACCAAGGGAAGGGGAAGAACCTATGTAAGTTGGGTTCATAGGCCCGACTCACACCACATGATATAACAATGAGATGGTGTAGTTTGGGTCTATGAACCCAACTTACACAATGGGAGAGAATTAAAAAGGTGATGCTCAAGTTTGTAGACTGAATGACACCCTTGTTTGGTGTAGTTTGGATCTACGGATCCTAACAACACTAACCCATGCGAAAAATCACGTTACATGACATATCATATCAAGTCCACGGTGTCATTTAGATCGTTAGATCCAAACAAAACTGATAAGAGATAAAAAAGTGGTGGGATTTGAGTCTAAATACACGAAGGACACCCTGTGCTTCATGCAGGTTTCAAAACAATAGAAAACACATCTCAAAAACCTAAAATGTAAACTTAAAGAGAAAAGTTGAAAATAAATAATGAACAAATATGCAAAACATACCTAGAAAAATTGGATGATGAAGGTAATGCTCTGCCTCAAAGATCACAAGGAAGATTAGGGCACAAATAAAGACAATAAAACCAAAAGGGAAGATGGTTAAAAAGCATAAAAAGTTTGATTTTAAATTGAACTCAAACTCATTAAAAGCAATGAGTGGGAAGTAAATGATGTAGATCGGGTCCATAGACCCGATATGCATCATGAGGTGCATTTAAGGTCGTTGAATCTGATTTACACCTAAACTAACCAAGCAAGTGCATAATTGCGTTTAGGATCCAATTTGACACCAAATATAACAAAAGCAAAATAAAACTAACTTAAACAAGGAAACTAAAAACTTTCAAAAAAAATACTTAAACAAAAATGACTTAAGGACCAGGTGAAGAGAGGGGATTTAGATGAAAATCACCTCTATTGACATACTTAGAGTATATAGGCCACAATTCGGCCAAAAATTGTGGGGGTTATCCTATTTTTTAGATTTAAAAACCAAAGCTGAAACTAGGATAACAAAACCAACATAGAGAAAGAAAATTTAATGTCTGCATAACTTACTATTCTAGAGTGCATCCCAAATCATTCGCTTCCTATTTCAATATGCTACAAATTTTCCTTTTAAATATAAACACACGAACACAATATGATTCATCATTTTCTTTTTAACATTGGGATCTCACCATAGTTAACACAACAAACCATATAGGTGCAAGGCTTGAAGGGTTCTTGTTGTAAATAGCAATTTGAAAGCAAAAAGAGGTGATTAGAACGATTGCAAGGGCGATAGTCATTTTGCTTCATCTAATCACCTCCAACAATGCATGTAAAACCCTTGTTATATCCTGTTGCACTGAGCACACAAGGGAAATTAAAAAAAGAGAGCAAAACAAAATATTTGCATGCTAGGTTATGTGCCAACCCCCACCTCAATCCTTGCTTCCTAGCACACTGCCTCCAACCAAATTGCTTTGGAATGACTTAGAAATCCCTAACCAAACAATATAATAAACTACGTTCCTGTATCCTATTTGAATAGTCGTAGAATCAACTCAAATAGTGTTTTTCATTATACAAATTCTTTATTTGAAATGTATATCATGGCATTGGAAAGCATATGTATATGAAGTTTTAACTAATTCAAAATGAATATTTCTAGTGGTCCTTTTAAATTAAAACTTGCAATCAAACAAGATGTAGATGACCCAGTTTCTTCCTCATTCCTAAATCTTCAATATAAACTTTAAAGTCATTCTTACACAATTGAGATCAAAATGGTTTGATATAGCCGAATGATTTAGAATAAATTTTAAGATGAATCCTATTTCAAGACTAATTAAAGGAAGTCATCAAGACTTCTTTAAAAAAATAAATATTGTAATTTAGTTTAAGGAAACATTTATGCTAGTTAATACCCAATACAAACAATTCAGAATGCACAAGCTGAAACCTGAGTAAGGATTGTTGAAGGAAACATTCACGCTAGTTAATACCCAATGCAAAAAAAGAAAAATGCACATGTTAAAATCTTAATAAGAAGGATTGTTAAGTTATAATAAAATCTTTTATACTCAATGATTTACACTATTGATTTTAGTGAAATGGTCTATTATGGCAAACTAGAACAAAATATTAAACTCTATGGAGGGCTTTTTAATTTTTTAAATTAATAAATCACATCTCCTATAGCCATTTTTTCAAACAATTTGTATGCATTGTCTATGCTAATACTTGTTGAGTCCATGTTTTTGGGTGGCAATGTTTATGATTAGGGCTATTCATGTGGTGTCTACCCCTAACACAAAGAATTAACACATTGACCACTATTTAAGTATCATTGTTATGTTTACAATACATTTTAAATTTTTGTATAGCTCAAGGAAATTTAGGACACAATTCGTATGGTATACATGAAAAATTTAGTGATATTTTTAAATTGAATATAAATTTGATTGTAGAAGATAGAATTCTTCTCAATGTCTGATCAATTATGTTATACAACCTTTTCTTAATATAGTAAAATTATTTTTATTTCATATGAGATCTACTCCTACATTTTATGCATTAATTAATATTCATGTCTTCAAAACACACCTTAAAGAAGTCCAAAGGAAAAATAATTTATTAAGGTTGCTATCATGTATGTTGAGAATATTAGTGATGAATGAAAAGTGTGTCGTTTATTTTTTTGGTCAATAAAGATATATTTTAGTATTAATATTAAAAGTTTGAGTACATGGACATAGATTCTTCATAACTAAAAACTGGGATTAACCCTAGAAAATTATGAGAAGTATAAAAACTAAATTATTAATAAAATGGCCTATTCAAAGACAGACACACCCAACTAGAAACAAAAAACTGCTAACCAAAGGAGCCACTACTACCATATACTAACCCTAAAAACAAAAAACCCGACTTGGATTTTATCTTCAGCCCGGGACCATTTACCGAGTAGTCATCTTCTTCGAACTTGATCTTCTTTTTCTCACCCTGCTACTTCATTTTAGCCTCTCAAGCCATTCTCCTCTCCATTTTTGTAGTGCGGATGTAGACCTTTAAATCTTCTCACACCTCATGGGCTTCCTTAGACCTTGTAACCTTGTCTGCCCCATCCCTCCAAAGCAAAAATAGATAGTACTCCATGTTAATTCGATCTAGCATCACACCTTCACCAAAAGGTTGTTGCAACCCTTGCCCAAGAACCACTCTTCCCAATAGAGAAACCAAGCCACACAGAGAATGTAACACACACTTTGGCCACCCATTCTACTTCTGACTTCATTTTAGAGGTAAGTCCACAAGCCACCAACATTGAAATAATATCCATGTTAGTCATGTACTTGAATTCAAACACCAGAAACTCATCACCCAATAATTTCTTATTTCTAGAAACTCCTTGTCAAAGAGGAAAATACCACCTAATATTTTACCTGTAATTCATCCTAAAAAGGTCAATTGTTGTTTGATGGAATGCAAAGTGAAATTCACTTACATCTCTACACATGTGCTTTGGATACAAAATCCTTACATCTAGCTCAAACACACCTTGACTCACATGCCACCCTCCATCCTACCAATAAATAAAAGCTTGCAATAATGACGAGAAAGGTGGCGATGTACTTAAACCTGGTGAGGAAGTTAAACTCAGTTAGATGAGTTTAAAATTACTGACAACTCTAAATAGCAAGGCAGCTTATCAAATAACAAGTGGCAATCATTACTCCACCCAAGCCACATCACAACCCTTGTCATCCCACCATCTAACTAAATGTTGGTTCAACTCACACCCTAAGTTGGACAAAGTGTCTACCTCCATGTTTCCCTCTCTTCAAATATGGGAAACTTTAAAATCTTCAAAAAGATTTAATCTTTTGCAAATAATATTAATAAATTTATTATTTCATCAACACTGTGAGGATCTCTTAGAAATTGCATTGGTCGCACATTTTGAATCCCCTTCTAAATTTAATTTTGAAACTTTGAGATTACCTGCCAACTCAATTACCAAAATCATAACCCTCACCTCAACTTCATTACTTGTGTCATCGAGTAACCTTTGAGCTCCTTTTGCAACAATCAAACCCTTGTCATTTTTAGCAATACTTGACTCGCACCCAAGATACCTAGATTACCTCGTGAAGCACTTCATCCATCCTTTCTCTGGTTTCTCCCACCAGCACATGTTCTCAACCATAGTCATAGGATTTACCCCACTAGGCCCATTAACAGGCCGAAATTTGAGAAAGGGCTACCATGATTGTAAGATCTTACCTGTCATTTAAAAGGGATGTTTTTGAAAATAATGATTCACTGTGGATAGAATCAATACCTCGAGATAGCTCTTTCTATTCCATCCCAGATTCTTTCTCCCGATTCCTCCTTATTTTGGAAAATCAGCCTATTCCCCTCCTTCCATAATTCCTAGATAACGATCGAGGGCACCAATCTATAGATATTAGAATATACCAACTTCTTAGTTTCCACATACCAACTTTGAAAAAGCTCAAGTAAACTACCAAGAAGTGGTGTAATCCAATTCAATTTTTATTTCAGTAAATTCCAACAAGATTGTGCCAAATCACAATTTAAAAGTAAGTGATTTAGACCTTCACTTTCACATTTGCACATAGCACATTTAAATAGGCCATTAAAACCCAACTTACTCAATCTTTCCCTAGTGAGAATGCATTGTTTTAGTGCTATGTAATGCCCTGCCAGGAAACCCCGAAGGGATAAAGCTAAAACACAAGAATAGAGTGAAAATTTTGTTTTTTAAAGTTAAAACAAAATAATGATATATTGAGTTAACATTAAGTTCAGATTACACAACAAAAGGATTAACTAACACCTAAAGGGTTTCCCAACGTGATTACTTGATTCAACACTTAACTCAACTCACGTTAATTAAACCAATTAAGTTGATTAACTTAATGACATTATTATACTAAAACAATGGTTAAATTTATCTGATAGGTTAAAAATATAGATAACATAATTAAGTTCATCCATTACAATTTAACCATACATTACATCCAATCTTACATTAAAACATATGCCAAGCATCTAATTTTCATACATACTTTAATTGCATTAAAAGATAATGAATACTTTGCACTTCACTAAACCTACAACTTCATGATCCATAATACTGCATTTAATAACTTCATGCATGCATTTAAGATTAATATAATTTAATCCACATAATACATTTAAACCATAATGCCATCCATACATGCCAAATGAAAAGGAAACAAATGAACACAAACACCACGTAACACCAAATTGATATCGGAGTTCACCCCTAATGGGCTACATCTCTGGGTTTGCTCAATTGTAAGACCCCTCTGATAAATAATAGGGTGAAGAATACATAAGGTTCACATCCATTACAACCTGCCAATAAGGTGTACATAAACAAATAATACATATGACCACACTGGTCAAAAGATACATGAATGATCCCAGAAGAAGGAAAAGGATCCATCTGAAACATGATAAGAAACAAATACAAAAGAACAAATGGAGCACCCGCGAAACTAAGTCCTAGCAACCCATCATAAGAAACCCATGGTCTAACATGAATATCACGTTCTCACAAGGATATAAACGACCATATATGACTCCACAATAACACTCCTAGCAAAGACAACACAAACTGCACACTAGTGAACATAAGGGATGAGTGTCATCACATAACTTGGTATGGTTACCCTAGCAGGCCTCCATAGGTCTCGACCCCATCTACTGGGTTACCCTGGCAACCTTTCCTAAACCTCCGACCCATCCAAGTGTAGTAGCCCTACCCTAATCAGATTCTAATCTCAGTTTGACCTTGGTTAGTTTACCATATTATAATGTTATAGTCAGATGTTATGATTATTGTGCATACCTGTTAATGTGGTTTTCGCATCAAATCTTATGTAAGCTTATTTTTTCTCCTAATTCGTGTTATTAATATCGGGTTAACACTTTCATTATATATATATGTATGCATGTATGACTCTTGGTTGCAGGAGATTGCAAGTACTGTATCACATAGGTACGAGGTTCGTCTCCACCTGGATTCATAGGTTTGAGTGTACCTCTTTGGTCCTTAGAGAATTGGATTAGGTGGTCATAAGACCCTTGTTTGACCCTAGTCATGATCTAGTGAGTGTCATCAGTCGTCCGTCACTATCCCCTTTGGTTGGGTATGCAGGTCGTCTGTTTGTTTGACTTTCTTAGGTTGCGTGTTTTGTGTGTGGTTAAATTGAGTATTTAATCCTTAGTATTTAATTTGATTTAATGTGTGTCTATGCATTAGTATTTTAGGGACTAAATTAAATAGGTTCCCTTTATGCGATTAATTGTTAATTAGAATTGCTCAATTATTGTTTATAGAAAGTCCAATTTAAATGGTTAATTTTAATGATGAATATTTTCAGTTATGCTTTTTGAAAGGAAAGATTAAATTTATTCGAAATAGAAATAAATTAACCTCTTTGGCATTTTGGCAATAGACAGGTTAAAATCAATTATTTAAGAAAATCAATTTTAATTAGAAAAGTAAGTTTAGTATAGTTGATTTGTTGAAAAGAATGATTTTTGGATTTTATTTTAAAAGAAAATATTTTAAATCAAAAAAAGGAATTTTGGTCAACAATCTTCCATTTAACCTAGGTTTTGAAAAATATTTGAGGGGATTATTTTTGGAGAGTATTTTCAGAAGAAAAAAAAATTTGGATGGAGAAAATTGGGCATTTTTGGGGAAGGAAGAATTTCTTGAGCTTGCAGGTTGAGAAGGTTAAAAATCTCATTTATTTGGGGAAAATGAAAGAGTTATAGTTTAAGCTCCAACTCAAACCCTCCTTGTTTTTTGTCCAAACCTCCAGATTTAATTGGAGTCGCTCAGATTTTTTATTTTTTTTTAAATCATATAAAAATTGGATTTGCTGTTTACAATAAGATTTTGTTGAAATCCCAATGATATGGTATTCATATTCAGTTTTAAATTAGATCTTTGTTGTGCTTGGTAGATTGGAGGTCGAAGAATGATTGAAATTCTACCAGTCTCAATATTTGGGGTTTTCTGATGTTTTCATTATATGTGTGTGTGTGTGTGTGTTAATCTTTTGTTTAATTCTGGAAAATACTTCCAAACTGAGTTTGTTCTTAGAAAAAATTTCTGAGTGTTGTCTTATGTTAAAAAAAAAGAGATATAAATTTCTGGGTCTAAGAATGCCCAAAGACTGGGTACTATTTTTATTAATTTTGATAAATTAAACAAAAAAAATATTAAAATAAATGATATTTTTTGGGGCTTTGGGGGGAAACCATGGCCTCGACCCATGGTTGGGGAGAGTCGTGGCTTCCCCAAGCCATGGGGAGAGCCATGGCGTGGAGACCATGGCATGGCCTCCACACAGCCGTGGTTGTGGGGAGACCATGACATGGTCCCCACAACCCTTCCCAAAGGGAAAGGGAACCACGTGGTGGGGCCCGTGGGTTTCACAAGAGTTATATATATATATATATATATAAGTTTCATTTTTTATTGTTAAAAGTTTGTTTTATGGTTAATAAGTTTTATTTTATTAAAAAGTTTTAACAATAGTTTTTTATTATTATTAATTATTATTTAATATATATTTTATTAATTGAGGTTTATATATATATATATAATTAATAAAATTATATACATTTTATTAATATTTAATTTTGTATTTTTCTTTATGTATGCAAGGGAATTGTATTTCATTGAGAATGTTTATCTATATGTATATTTCTATTTTTGGAAAGTGTATATTTGTGTTGCAAGAGATGAGATTAGATTATTGCGTTTGACCAAGGATGAAAATGATGTTTTATTTTTGAAAATGAATATCATATTTTTATGCGATTAATGAATAATTGATTTTATATCATTGTGTATACTGCATACATTATAATTATTATCATGTGATTTTGGTTTGAAAACTCATGATGAAGTACTTAAATTATTGTATGATGCAATTGAACTTTAGTGAGTTAGTAAACCATGAACGACCTGTACCTAGACAAGGTAGACATACTGCAATCAAACTTAGATCCATTAGAAAACTCGACCAAATTTAAGGTTTAAACAATATGGAAGGAGATTGTCTTTTCCGATCTATGCCTATGCATGTTTAAGTTTTGGGATTCGCATTTGCTTAAGGAATGGCAAGTCCATGATTTTGGTTTGTTGAATATGGTCGTATGTTGATTTGGGAACCTGCTTATGTCCTTGATCTCAAGTTTTGACTGTTTTCTTGTGATGGTGTTGTATCCGGTCATGTCCTTTATGCAGGTGTCGAATGTTGATTTGTGGTTGACCATAGCTGGTCAGGTCTCTAGTTAGAGTATCGTCAGTCAGTGCACCTCGTATGCAGTCTTGTTTGACCAAGTGGGTATTCCTAGCGTATTGAACTACGTTTGCTTGACCTTGTGTATTCCTTGGTTTAGGAGTTCGTTTGAGTATAGTCTAGTGTCAATTGGGAAAGTGGCTTTCGATTGGGGGTCGCGCCCAAAGTGGTTGTTGGGCAACCCATCAAAAGTGTGTCTAAATAAGTGATAACCTAATAGCATATTAGAGAGTTTAGTTATTGAAAACCCTAAGTAAGATAATTGTGCCTCACACATGGGATGAGGGCTAATACAAACTCGACATGTAGTGAGAAGGCCTGAAATGGCAAACCAACAGCCTTGTCTTCATGAAAGGATGTGTGGGTCCACATGAGGCTTGGATGGGTTGGAGGTTCGGAATAGGTTGCTAGGATAACCTAGTTGATGGAGCCGGAACCTACGAAGACTTGCCATGGTAACCATACCAGGTTATGTGATGACACTTGTCCCTTATGTTCGCTAGTGTGTTGTTGTGTTGTCTTTGATAGGAGCATTGTTGTGGAGTCGTCCTGTTGTTTATGCCCTTGTGAGAACCTGATATTCATGTTAGACCATGGGTTGCAAAGACTTAGTTTCGCGGATGCTCCAGTTGATCTTTGTATTTGCTTCTTATTATGTTCAGATGGATCCTTTTCCTATTCAGGGATCATTCTTGTATTTGTTTGACCGATGTGGTCGTATGTATAACTGGTATATGTACGCCTTGATGGCAGGGTGTAAATGATGGGAACTCCGATATCATTTCGGTGTTATGTGATGTTTATGTCCTTATGTTTCCTTTTTAATTTAGCATGTATGGATGACATTATGTTAGAATGTATAATGTGGATTAGAAGAAGTTAATCTTAAATGCATATATGTAGTCTTCTTATTTAAATGCAGTAATTTGGATCATGAAAGAATGTGGATTTGTATAATGGAATGTAATAAGTTGTTGATAATGCAATTAAGTATGCATGAAATAGTATTCATTAGTTTATGATGAAATTAAAGTATGTAATGAAATTAGATGCATGACTAATGTTTTAATGAAAGTTTGAATGTAATGTATGGTTAAATTTCATTGGATGAACTTAATCATGTTATCTATACTTTTAACCTCAATGGATGAACCTATTCATGTTATCTATATTTTTATTTTACCGAAAGAATTTACCCTTGATCAAAGTATCATCTTGTCATTAAGTCAATCAACTCAATTGAATTAATTAACATGAGTTGAGTTAAATTTTGAATTAAGTAATCACGTTGGGAAACTCTTTAGGTGTTATTGAAGTCTTCCGCTGTGTTTTCTGATCTTATGGTATCTCATTGTATCATTGTGTTGTGTTTAATTTAAAAAAAATAAATATTTGCACTCTTTTCTTGTGTTTTAGCTTAATCCCTTCGGGGTTTCCTGGCGGGGCATTACACCAAGTCTCACATGGACCCAACACATCCTTTCATGAAGACAAGGTTGTTGGTTTGCCATTTCAGGCCTTCTCACTACATCCTGAGTCTGTATTAGCACTCATCCCATGCGTGAGACACAATTATCTTACTTAGTGTTTTTATCTACTAAACTTCCCAATATACTATTAAGTTATCGCTTATTTAGATACAGTTCCGATGGGTTACCCTGCTACCACTTTGGGCGCGACCCCCACTCGAAAGCCGCTCTCCCGTATGACACTAAACTACAATCAAATGAAGCTAAAAAAACCAAGGTATGCACAAGGACTAGTTTATGAAGTTCAATACAGTAGGAATACCCACTTGGCCAAACAAGTCCTCAGATGAGGTGCATTGACTGACGATTCTCTGACTAGAGACATGACCAACTACAGTCAACCTCATAACAACATTCCACACTTGCAATTAAGGACATGACTAGATGCAAAATAATCACATGAAAACAATCAATACTCAAGATCAAGATCTTGCCATTTTTAAATCAAATATGAATACAAAAATTAAACACGCATTGACGTAAATCTAAAAAGACAAACATTTTTCCATAATGCTTAAAAATACAAATCGATTCAGTTTCCTAATAGATCTAAATTGATTGCAATTTGTCTACCTCGTTAAGGTACATTTTGCCCATGGTTTACTAATTCAACTGTAATTCAATTTACATCGTAAAATAATATAAATACTTCACAATGAATTTTCAAACCAAAATCACTTTAATATAATTATATTTATATGCTACACATACAAAGATATAATTAAATATATATATGAATTAACTAAAATTTGATATTTATTTTTCAAAATAAAATCATCATTTCCATACTTGTTCGAAATAAATAATCTAATCTCATCTTTTGCAAAACAAATATATACTTTCCAAAATATGAAAATATACATTTAAAAAGAGACTAAAATAGATGATCATTTTCCCAATAAATTAAATTTCCTTGCATAAAAATAAAACAAACTTAAATATTAATTAACATATATTTATTTATATACATTAATTAATAACTAAATAATAAACAAATACTATTTAATAAACTTTTGAATTAAATAATATTAAAACTTTGTTTTTAAAAAAAATATAATTTTTTTCTTGTTAAACAACAAAATAGCAAATATATTAGGGTAGACCCACGTGGACACCCACGTGGGCCTCCCTATCCCCAAGGGAAGGTTTGGCGGCAGTTGCTACCATTGGTAGCACTACTACCAAGTGGTAGTTGCCCGCTACCTTGGTAGCGCTGCTACCCTTTGGTAGTGGCCGCTACCATATATGGTAGCAGCCACTACCAAACGGTAGCGCTGCTACCCTATGGTGGCAGAAGCTACCATCCCACGTGGTGGGGTTTACCCTGCCACGTGGGGGGTAAAGTTTTTTTTTTAATTTATTTATTTATTTTAAATAAGATGAAAACACTCCCAAATATTTCTGGGTAGTCTCAAACTCAGAGAGAAAATTTTGAGAATTTTCTAGAATACATGATGATTTGAATATATTTTTCTTTTAAACAATGAATTCCGCAAAACATATAACTCAGAATATGACCGAGAAGATGAAAGATAATGCAATATTTTTGAAAATAAGTAATCACAACAAACTAAAATTGGGAAAAATTTACCAACATACCCAAAATGCTCAAATTTGAATGCATTCAAATGAAATTTTAACAAAATCTTATTGTGAACATCCAACCCCAAATTTTGATTTTGAAATCAATTTGAACAACCAAAATTTGATCTGGAGGTTGGGAATGAAAGCAAGGAGGGTTTAAATTTGAGATTTAACTACAATACTTCCTTATTCCACAAATTGAAAGATTTTTCCACAAATAAACACAAATTTCTTAAAAAGAAACAAATCAGTAATTTCTTTACAACAAAGGAGATTAGCAATAATCCTACCTCCATGTACAATCCTGGAAGTGATTTGATGAAGAGCCCAACCTGCAAGCTTAAGAATTTCTTCTCCCACAAATGCCCAAAATTCTCCATTCCAAAAACAACTCTCCTAAAATATTTTTGAAAACCTAGGTTAAAAGGAAAATGTTTGACCAAAAATCCATTTGACCAAAAATCCATTTTTTTTGGTTGAAATTATTTTTCCCCAAATAAAATCATTTCCAAACAATTTAATATCAAAAAATTGCTTTTCTTCCCAAAATTGATTTTCTCAATTAAATTAAAACTAACATTTCTATTTCAAAATGCCAAAGAGGGTAAGATATTTCTATTTTCAAATACTATTCAACCTTTCATTTCAAAATGCATATAGTTAAGTAATTCATCATTTAAAAATAACCATTTAACCAAACTTGCTACAATCATGAATTTAGCAATTTGATTATTGATTAATCACACAAAGGGGTCCTATTTAATTTAGTCCCTTAATTTACAAATGCGTAAAAACACATTCAATCTAATTAAATACTTAGAATTTAATAATCAATTTTTACCAAACGCACAACACACAACTCGAGAAGGCCAAACAAATACACGACCCACATACCCAACCAAAGGGGAAACTTGATGGACGACTGACGACGCTCACTTGAGCATGACTAGGGTACAATGTAGGGTCTTACGACTACCTAATCCAATTCCTTGGACCAATGAGGTACACTCAAACCTGCGAAGCCAGGTGGAGACGAACCTTGTACCTATGTGGTACTGTACCTGCAGTCTCCTACAACAATGAACCACACATGCATACATATATATTGAATGAAAGTGTTAGCCCAAGATTAATAACATGAATCAGAAGAACAATTAATCTTACATAAGAATTGATGCGAAATCAACATTTTATGATACACACATTAAGCATAATACCTGACTATAACATCACAACATGGTAAATCAACCATCCAAGAAGGCCACTTAAAAAAGTCAACCAAGGTCAAACCGGTTTAAAGAATCTAATTAGGGCAGGGGTACTACATGCTAACCATACAAAAGCACCTACCTTAGACAAACAATGATTATTCCAACACAATCTATACGATCAGTCTTCAATAACACTCTCCTCCTCAAGCAACTTGTAACCAATTTTAACTGAGTAACGACTAGATTTTGAACCACACCATTTTAACTCATCGACATCATTAGTCAAATTTGGGCTATATCCCTGCAAAATATTGTCAAGAGTTTTCCTCTGGTGATGAGTCGATGACAATCCCTGAGTGTCTTTCCATTTCCAAACATCCAACCCATTCACTCTCCTTTTCTCCATGTAATCTTTAACTTTTTTACCCCAACATCTCTCTACAATTTGCTTGATTTCAAGCACTCCTTCCCTATCTTTTAAATTTGTCTACCCTTCTTAGGATTCTTTCCAAAATTCCATCTTCTCTCCATTCCCCAACTGCCATGTGATGTGATCTTTGATGACTTTCTGACAAGATAGTAGGAAGTTCCAAATTACCGAGCCATTTGCTGGATCTTAGATGGAGAGAATTTGTTCCCTATCTTGAGAGTCTAAATACTTGTGAGATAAAATCTTGACCCATTTTTGGCTTGGGTTATTGTACATTTGCCAAATCAATTTAGCCCCTATCACCTCATTTAGGAGATTCTAATTTCTCAGCTCGACACCACCTACAACTTTGAGCTTACAAATTTTGTCCCAAGCTACAAGTGGGATTTTATCTTGCTCATTCTTCCCAATCTAGAAAAATTTCCACATACATTGATTAATAACTCGCACCACTTTCTTAGGGATTTTTAGACACATCATTGAATAGATTGGTATGGCTAAGATCACAGTCTCGAGCACGAGTAATCTACCTACAAAAGTAAGCCACCTGCTCTATCATTCTTCCAGCCTATTAACATGACTATCCACCAATCTATGTTATAGATTAACTCTACATGCACCGCCAAATAGTGGAGTGCCTAGAAACCTACCAGGTAGATTACTAGCTTTGACTTCCAAAATTCTTGCAATCTCTCTTTGCTTATATAGAGGAGTATTAAAGATTTTTTTATTTTTTTTTGGCTTTCGACCAATTTATTTGCTGACCTAAAGCCTCACAAAAATAGTTTAAAGCCTTTTTTGTAGCCCTGACCTCTCTTACTATTGCTTCCCCAAACAAAATAGTATCATCTGCAAACTGTTGACGAGTAGTTGGGTCAAGGCCAACTACAATATTAACCCCTTTCCACTTGCCATCCTTGCAATTTTTGAATATGCTCGCCTAAAGATTTTTGCAAGAATGATAAAGAGAAAAGGGGATAAAAGATCCCCTTGTCTTAGTCCTCTTGAGGATTTAAAGAAACCTAGTGGGCTACCATTTACCAAAATTGAGAGCCACAGTCCATATATACAAGCTTTCACCCATTTCAACCATTGCTCACCAAACCCAACACATTCCATAAATTAAATTAAGAAAGATCTGTTCACCATGTCATCGCCTTTCTAATATCTAATTTTATCAACATTCGATCCACTTTTGACTTCTTAACAATATGAATGGCTTCATGAGCAATAATAATTCCTTCTACGATTAATCTTCCACGGACAAAGCCACTTTGCTCCTCTGAGATAATATGCTTTAGGACCGTCTTCATTCTGTACATCATCACTTTGGAAATCACTTTATAAATAGTGTTACACAAAGAAATTGGATAGAAGTCACTAAAGGCCTCCACCCTTTCTAACTTCGCAATAAGAGAAAACAGAGTGCAATTTAACTCTTTTGCCACATAAGCATCAACTCTAGCCTCCTCCACAACTTGCCAAACTTCAACCCCCCCAAGTCCAAAATACCTGATAAAAAAAGACAGGATATCCATCTAGCCCCGATGCTTTATCTCCCTCCATTGAGAAAATCACTTCTTTACTTCCTCCAAGGTTATGGGTTTGCACAAATCCTAATTTTTTTGATTTGAGATTAAATTTGGTATTGTTTACAAGCAAAAAATTATTGTGTTGTACATGGATTAAACCATCACTAGAAAGTAAATTACATAAATGATCAACCGCTTCTTTATTGATGGCATCCATCACATTTTACTTGTTATTTCGAGAATCTTTAATCTCTGTGATTTTGTTCCATGATCTCCTCGCCTTTACAAAATTGTGGAAGAATTTTGTATTCTGATCTCTCGCTTTGAGCTAGCATTTTGTTGACTTTTGTCTCCAATGGACTTGCTCTCGGGCCAAAATTTCATTATATTTAGCTTTTAGTTTTTTCTCCTTCCAATAAATATCTTCTGTCATCCCATTACTTATGATAGTCTCTTGAAGAAAATTTAACTCTTCTTCTAAGATCACTTTCCTTGCAAAAATGTCCCTAAATTTTGTCTTGTTCCACTCAAACTTTTCTTTAATGAATTGCAGTTTCTTAAAGAATCTGAAAGAATGTTTACCATCCACCTTTGGTACTTCTGTCCACCATTGTCTAATAAAATCATGAATATAATTATCTATAAACCACATTTTTTCAAATTTAAAAGGGCAGTGCAAAGGAGCACTATCCAACTGAATTATCATTTCAATAGGGAATTGATCTAACACAACAAGAGGCTTGATCGAGGCCTCAAATATTAAGGGTTTATCAGCCCACCAAGAAAAATATATTAAGTTTCTCAAAGATGTGCCCCAACCCCCATCTTCTATTAGTCCATGTGAGGGCACCACTGTTTGTTTTGATTTCCTAGAGACCATTAGTAGTTACAAAATTTTGAAACTCAACTTTTAAGCTCTTAAAATCCATTCTCTTGCCTTTTTTGTCCACAAGCTCTAGCATGGCATCAAAATCTCCTCCTATAATCACCATATCATTCATTATTCCATTTAATACTATAGAAATTTGTTGCCAAACTTCAAGTTGTTGTCTCACCTGAGCGGGGCCATAGATGTTCAAAACATAAAAATCATCATTTAATCTGAAAGAGTGGACTTTACTCAACTGCCATGAGTTGCAATTTAACACCTCCTCCACTAACACTGTTATAGGATTCTAGAGAAGGCCCAGACCTCTAGCAATACCATTAGCCTCCACAAAATTTTTTGACCATGACCTCCAACTTTTCATCAATACATCAGACTCCTTTTTCCCCAGCTTTGTTTCTTGTAACAAGATTAAATCAAGTTTTGTTTGATCAAGACCCCACTTGATTAAACTTTTCTTGTTAGGGGCATTGTAGCCCTGATATTTCAACTTAACAGTTTCATTGTCCTTTAGGAAGAGACACACCCTACCCTATTACCAATTTGCTCTACCATTTTGCACTTCTTGCCATTTCCAGTCCGAATTTGTTAGTTTTTCGTCCTCTAGACTTCTTCTCCCCTAATTTGAACTTGTTCAAATTTGACTTTGATTGTTCAATTGTTCTTACTTCCACAATGCCCTCTTCATCCAACAACCCCCATTCTTCATCATCCTCTTCAAAGGACCAACCTTCTAAATCCTTATTTGAAACATTATCCTCATTTGAAATCTTGCTCGACTCTCACACTTCGTGTTCTACAATCGAAGATCTAGTAATTCTATTAGCCGCACCATTCTATTCTAAAAGCCTTGCCCTCATCACTTCCACGACTTTTTCCACCTTTTCTATAGCTTCTCCTACTAGAGAGACCACATCCTCCATACCATTATTGTTTGGATCAATTGAGGCTGTGACAACCACATCCATCCCTTCCAAATTCTAAATTAACTGCACTCTCCATCCTTATCATGAGTAAGAGTTCTCATCACCTGATCTTGACACAAAGTCTTCTCACATTGCCCCGTAAATTGAATATGTGACCCAACCCTAGAGGAGTCAGTGGTTTCTTTACTCCCTGGCTCTAGTGACTTTCCCAGAAAATGTAGATCCACTTTACCTAATTTTGATGCATCTTGACTTGAAACTCCTTCAGCTAAATTTGTTTCACAGTCAAATTGTTTATCCTTCTTCTGCATATTCATCAACTATTCAATCGTGTAATTTACATCCAACAATTTGCCTTTACCCCCAACTAAACACATATCCTCAGAATGCCCATACCTTTTACATTTTTTGCATCGCTCTACATTCTCTTCAACTTCAATATGTTGGTGCCAACAACCTTTGTTTGTATTAATTTCTAAAGTTTTTGGAAGGGGAAAATGTGGTTTCCACCCAATGCAAATGCGAGCATACATACTAAAATATTTTTCCTCTATTGCTTCGTCATATTTGATGTAAAAACCCAACTTATTTCCAACAGTCATTAGGGTTTCTTCATTCCTATATTCCCGTGGCAAGTAATACAATCGCAACCGAATGGGTACTCCTTCCAATCATGCTTTCAAAAGATTAAAATTTGGTTCCTAGTCTTTCAGGAACAACCCTTTGCCCCCCATAAAAAAAGGCCATTCTTAAAGACCTAGTTTTTGTCCTCTCCTTTCTCCATAAGCACCAAAAAGAAACCATTTGACATTGTTTTAATTTCATGCTTGAAAACCCAATTTTCTTCACACCACTTTTTAACTCTACCAAAAGCAGGCCAATCCCCCACCCATTTAATAAAAAAGGTCCTCTCCCTCAAACTTGACACAGACTCATTCTAGCTTGGATTATCAAGAAAAAAAGACAAAACCTGTGCCTCTGAATGAGAAGTTCTCACCTTTCCACCATCGTTGGCTTTTTGTAGTTTTTTTAACTTACATTCTTTCTTTTGAATCTTCCTCTAGTCTGTTTTCGGGTCCGCATAGAGGCCACTATATCCTTTGAAAACCCGAGTTGTGTCATTTCTTCTCCAGACTTGAGCACGACCCCAACTGTCATGTCTGCCTCAAGAGAAATCGAAACTCAACCTCTTGTTTTGATCCTCCCATACCCATTTGGGTTTGTTCCAAGTTCTAGTGGAAGGTGAATTGTGATTCCAACTCTGATCCTCATATCAATATGCTCTAAAATCTCTTGGTTGTAGTCCTAGTCTCCTCCCTGACACCATTTTTCTTCCAATCACTTATAAAGTGTGTCATTTGTTGCTCAAATTGGTAGCTATAAAATATTATTTAACCAAATCCTTCTAATTTGGTACAACTTTATATGTTTAAGATAAATTGGCATAGTTGTTGTTTTTGGGATAAATCTATTAGAAAAAATGTCATTTTGTGTTTTTTTGTTTTTTTCCTATTTGATAAGCCAATGTATGTTTACAATTAATTACAAAAAGGTTTGGGACTTTAAATAGTCATTTGTAAATGACTCTTCTATAGCTTATGGTTAATTTGTGATAATTATTGCATTTGGGTGTAATATTACAATATAGATGATAGGGATTGTTATGAATGATCATTTGAATGACATCTTACTTTTATTTGAAGCTTCATTACGTTGGATAAAAGAAGATGTCACATTTTCTAACATTTTGGAGAGGTTATTTGTAAAGTTCAATTAAGGTTAAAGTTAATTTAGGGTTATGCTTACGTAGAGAGCTTGAGTCAGGGTTCACTTATGTTTCAATTTGGGTCAAATAAAACAACTAAAACAAAATAAAATAGACACCTATATCAAACACAAACACAATTTTGTCAAACATTGTAAATCATACGAAATGCAAAACCAACACAAAAAAATAGCTTTAATGACACCACAAATTGACATTGTTAATGACACCACAAACTGACAGCTTACACCACAATAGAAAAATGTTAAAATTGCAAAACCGTCGAATTGCAATAGCTTCACATTTATTTATAATAGATTTTTATATTTTAAAATCCATTCATTTATATTACAAATAATTATCACTAATAAATGTAATTTTTATAATTTTACACTTTGTAATATATTATTCAAATTTCATATTATATTTTATTATGGCATTACCATTGCACCTCAGTGGTGCGAGTGCGACTTTGTAAACACGGCGTTCTTAGCAAGTGCTCGAAGAAATTTGGGTTGGCGAAATAATGGAAGAGGAAACAGCGTGCATTGCAAATGGAAGCGAATACTACTTGCCTGCATTGGACTTCCACGTTCCTCCTCAAAGGCTCTACCATTTTCATCACCAATTTAAGCTTCCCTCCACACGGAATGCCAATTTTTTGAAGGCCGTTAAATGGTAAGCTGCATTTTAAGCCACCTATGATTTAACATTAGTTAGATGAACATATTTTCAATGATCCCTTGTCAGCCATTCGTAACCCATTTCAATGGCACAGGTCAATTGCACTTAATTTGAAGGTTTTATGTTCTGCAGGTCTCCTGACGGGTCTTGCTTTTTAACAAGTAGCGATGACAATACCCTTCGTCTGTTTGACCTGTGAGATAGCTTTAGCCTTAGCATATTTTATCCTTTCTTCTTTTCTTTGTCATATAGATTTTGTTACTGATTACTTGAGCTTGTCTTGCTTCGTTTGATTTTGAATTCAAGTGTTGAGTATAGGAAGCAGAAGAAACTGTCTTTGTTATTAAAACTCTATTTAAAAGAAAAATTGCAGACTTTTCCCTTAAAAGAGATATAAATATAGGCCCACGATAGATAGACACAGCTCTCACAACTGGGTATAATCTGATTTTTAAGGGTCAAGTCAAAAACTTGGCTGTGGGGGACATTTTTCCGTTGGGCACACAGGTTACCAGAGATCAATCTATTCTCATGACCCTGAATTACACCTAATTGCATGAGAAATCATTGGAGACTTGCAAACAGTAAAAAATCAATAGTCTTAGCTTTGTATTTCTTGCAGTAGGGTTTGCCTAACCAATTGGGCATTGGCTTATAGGGCCTTAAATGGAAGGATTTTTTAATCTGCCTTTGGCATAGGGTTGTTGTATGCCCTGCCGATATGAAGTAACATGGATTGATCTTCTGTCTACTGGCTAGTTAACAAGCCTCTAAGCAGTACGCATTATATTAACAATAATTTCAATGGACCTCAGTGTTACTGTTTGAATCTGTCTAGACACACTATCTTTTTTGTTTTAAAGTTCATATGAGCAGATAAGTTGTGGATCGCACAAGTGCTCGAAGATGGAAGGGCTCAGGCTTATTTATTTCTAGTTCTTACCGTGGCTCGTGGATGTTCAAATATCATATGAAGAGTGATAAAACATGCTTTTTTTCTATTCATTAGTAGGTCCATGTCACATTGTTGGAGGATTCTGTATCAGCCCTAAAAATGTATTCCACTGTCATTCTTTTTAGGTCAGAAGAATTTGGTTTGTTCAACTTATGAAAAATACATGGAATGATAGAGCATCTTAATTCGATATCCAACCAAAGCAGATATTATGTGGCTGTGAGGTGGAACAAAGGCGACATTATGAAAATTTTGAAGTTCATTTTGTACACAAAAGATTCCTTTGAACGAAGGTGAAAGAGAGAGGACATTATGTTTAAGGAATGCTTATTAGTAGTAGCCTTTGTGGTGGCCACATAATAAAACCATCCAATTCATTGTATTTACCAAAGCTAAAATGTAACTAACTCTAACTGCAACATGGAATTATTTCGAGAGAATGTAAGATATCAAATCCTCCTTAGATAGCCTCAGCATAAGAAGTTGACTGGAGATTTGAGATTTCAAAGGGAGACGCTGAGTAAATTAGGTATGTCCTTGTATTTTAATTCTGTTCTACACCTTTGAATGAGTGTTTGTACTCAACAGAAAAGCACCTCAATGGTTACCTGTTAGAATATCAACATACAAGATGCAAACAAAGTCTGCATAAAAGATTTATAAGTACGGTTTCTATTTATGTAAAGGGCTTTCTACATATAAAATCATGCTGTGGGTTGTGATATCCTGCACTTCCGTTTTTGCTAGTCATCGTGGGCTTTTGTACATCATATCTTATGGAACAAGTTGAGTAAATAGCCTGGCTAGAATATTCATATATTATCAATGATAGACTTTGTTAAATAGTACCAGCTTTTGTATATGTCGGTGTATCTATTGAATTTGGCCATCGCAGGTTATACCATGATTGGAGCCACTAATGAAAATGATATGTCGATTTCTTCAGGATTATTACATTGTTCATATGTATTGGCTTATTAAGCCATTTGAGTTTTCCCGTGCACCAATCACTCAACAACTATATTGAACTGCTTATGGGAAATGACACTCAACTTAAATATTTGCTAACATTTAACTCTTATTTCTTATCTATCAATTTTTTACTAAGTAATACTAACTGTTAATTAATTATTACTAACCTATAAATTTTTTTATTATAAAGAAAAAGTTTTATTGATCAATTAGAGATTCAAAGAACATAAATTAATCCAAGAGGGGATAAATACAATACATCCTCCACCTCATGGTGAAGAGAAGTCAAGCTGTAGTGGTCCAGTAAAGGCTAAAGGCTAACATTATATTCACCAGGAAGATTTTTCAATATTTTTGTTCTTGAACTTTTTAACCGGCGCAAAACTGCGAAGAAAAGAATACCTTTTTTATCTTTTATTATCAGCAAGAGAGTTCAAAGATCTGGGGATGTAATGCCAATGCAGTTGATCAATTTTTTTCAGAATATACCTAATTTTAACCAATAGAAGCTTGAGTTGGATGGATCGGTTATTCTTGACATTTTGGGTGCTGGAGAAGAACTGTATGATTAGCTTGGAGTCCCCGTAGGCCTGGATATTCTTGATATTTAGGATGGATAATCATACTGCTTCTTCATAGTTATTTACTGATACTTAAATAACTGAGATCGAATGAGCTGTTCATTAGTTTAGACAAACTTGCTACTTTAAGAACATAAAAGAACATGATCTTTTGCACACCTCAAATATGGAGAAAGTTATCATTGGTACATACATCATCTTTACCTTGATGATATTGAACAAAATGATTTGGAATAATGTGCATGTTAACGCAATGAGAACTTCTGATAAATTTAGGATTTAGTTTTCTTCCTGATTCAGTGTTAAATTTTGTGTGATCTTTTGTGGTTGTGATTTGTGAGAAAACCATGCCTTGAGTTTGACTGTCTGATGTTTTCATTTAATTCATATGCATGATGTTTAATTGTCATGTATTTTCTTTTAGTTAGTTTGCTGGGTGTATTCTATTGTTTATCAGTGCTTGTGGTCAACGGTTTTACATGCTGATATTCAGACACTATCTACTATATTGAGGTCATAATTAATATCATCTATTTTTTCATAACTTGTGACAAGGTTCTAGTTTTTGTTGTTTGATTGTTTTGGCAGGCCTGATTATGGCAGTGGAGGTGCATTGGGAAGTGGTTTATCTTTTCCTGAAGATGGTACTGTATTAGAAACCAGGTCCTGTTTTTGACCCAAGGGTGTGCAAGGGAGTGTAGGTTTTGTCTGGTTTTATGAAGTGTTCCCTAGATGCAAATTTTGTCAGCATAGTTCTGTAGTGCTTGCATATATCAAGAATTTGCATGATTTCTACTTTAAGATTTCAAAATTTAGATGTTTGTTGCTTTCAAACAGTACCATTCTCTCACCATAATACGGGAAACCCTTGTTGGAATATGTATAGTTATTCATTTAAATGATGTCATATTACTAATGAATTGGATTATGGTTTCTTTTTTTTAAGAATTTTGCTTTAATTTTATGATTGCTGCAAATCAGTGGGCGGATGTCTAGGAACTTTTATTCCGTATTGTTCACTTTTCAAAAGTAAATGCATTTGCAAAAGCAAACAAATAATTGCAAACAGAAAAAATGTGTTAAATATTACAAGCTTTCTTAGGGTGAGAGCAATATCTATCTGAAATATGTATAAACATATTCTTAGCATGAAACATTTACTACATGATAAACCAAAATTTGCTGTGTAATATAACCTTAAAAATAACTTTGTTACAGGAACTTTGAGCTTAGGAACACCTGTTATCTGTGGGTCATAAACAAGTGCATAAGTTCATATCTAACTCAGACCGCCAAGGAGAAGGAAAGCTACAAAAAATATCAACATGTTAGACACTGAATGTGTCAATGTGCCTAGCAGATGAGATGCTCGAATTAATGAATTCATTACTAGGCCATGGTTAAGTTCATATTGTCTAGATTGCATTCTTGGGATCGTACAGATCAATACACTGCAAAAAATATACATCTTTCACAAAGTGAACAAAAGAAAAATCGGAAAGCACCATCCTGTGATCATTAAGCACATACAAAGAAATATTTATGAATGAAATTCAGCATATATTAAGGTACACTGACATTATGTAATGGCTCATTATGGTCAAAAGAATGTAATGTTAAGATACAGAGACATTACCTAATGGAAGTTACAAGTCAGAATAATTTAATGTTTGTATGTCATGGTAAGAAACATTGAAATTTTGAGTGATTACCCAATAAGGAAACACCAAATTTAAGTTCTGAAGCAAGTGTACAGTATGCACTGGTACACTGCAGTATATATATTGTTTGCAATGTGTACATGAATCGAGACAAGCCAATTTACATTGTTTGCTTCTAGCAGGATGCTCATGAAAAACACAGATTTGATAAATAAGAATTTTAGAGGTGGTTTATTTTCAGACTTGTGTCATCTATCTATATCAACTCAACTATGATCCATGCATGGATTGCTCCCACAGAATTACTTTATGCAGTAATACTAGTCGATAGATGGCATTAAATTTATGATTATTAAGGAGTCTAAGTTTAAGGATGTTTTTTCTGCTATAAACAATAAAATATTGTAATTTTGTAGTGTATATTTGATACCTATAGAAATTGTTTCCTGTAAAAATGCTTGCCTACTCTTCAAAACTATCAGTTTTTTACCCACTTGATTAGAACCACGGTGATGAAGGAATTCTTCTTTCACTAACTTCCGTTTACAGTTATGTATCCTCTTGATTTTGCCTTTTTTCAGATGACAATCATTAGTACAAAGGTGAGCCTATCGGCTTATGCCAAGAGATGCATCCCTTGTGCCTGATGGTATTTGAGATTTTGTGAGTGTGAAGTGGAAGCACCAATGGTTACAATAACTTCTAAGATAAATTTCATAAAATAAACAAGAGATGCAAAAGCGAGAAAATGGAGATATGCTATATGATTAATACAATGGACAAAATAAAAGGATAAGAATATTAAAACAACAGGGACCATGTTGGCTTACAGATTCAAGTAAACATTAACCCTAACATTCTTTAAATACTACCACATATTTGCTTTCAAGAATTGTTCCCTGGAAGACAAGTCGAGCCAAATGAAAAACTTCAATTTCCAAGATGAGATGTGCAGTGGCTACCTTTGCAACATAGTATGGCTTCTCTGAGGGAAGCAATAATTTATGAACTTACATGGGGATTCTCACATTTTTGTATAGCAAGTTCAATGAGAAGATGATAACCTGCTAGTAGGCTAACAATTTCTCAAAGATAGAGAAATTGTAATTATGTCTAAGTTACAATATTGCAGAATAGTCCAAGTAGTTTGTAATGTCCTCTAATTAGTTATACTTTAAATTAACCTAAATTTGCTTAAATCTAAAATAGGTAATTAAGTTTATGGGAGTACCTTTGTATACTGTTTTCCTGCAACACAAAATTAGAGAACACATATGAAGTAATACTTATAAACTGAAACATATACTAAGGAATTAGATTGAGTGATAATTTTTTTTTCACGTATTAATTACCATTAGTATTATATTTGTTAGATTATAGGTTAGTTGCCATTATTTATCATCCATTTCTTAGTGCACTAGGGTAGGCTAGTTGGATAGGGTGTCCAAGAGACCCTCCAGCCTAGGCCCACGAGCAGATACTACATCCCTCTTGGCTCCATGTGGCAATTGTTAAGCATGCATCATGGAGTGGCGTACCCAGTGAGGTGTCCTATTGCCGTCCCCCCTCATCACAACCACCTCTCTTAAGCCCAAGAGCAGATGCTACACCCCTCTTGGCTTCATGTGGCAGGGTTTAGGTATCCAATATGGAGTGGTGTACTTAAGAGAGAGTCCCTCATATGCAATGAACCATTGGTGATATTCTAATGTAGTTATATTTGTTATTCAATTCAGCTCATTATGATAATCAATTATACTTAACATAGCTATTACAATTCCATTATATTACATTAGTGCCTTATATTAGATTGTCATCAATGCTTTCTGTTATTACTACTTTATATCAGTATTGATCACTATTTGTCATTATTCCATTACAATCACTACACTGTTTCTTGTATTATTAACACTATATGAATTATAACAATCTGTGCAAACTGAATTTGATTATCTTATTCATTCTTGGATTCATTATATATATATATAAAACAGTAATGTTATTTGTAATCATTTTAATGCTGTTTGAATTATTATATATTATTTGCTTATTCAGCTTGATATCGTATTAATGCTGCTAATTTAATTAAGATCATACACAACAGTTTATATTTAATGATATACATATAGGATTTTAATATACAGAATACTGGCTGTTATATTCCAATATTAAATCAGGAACCCCTTATATATGCACCTGTCACTGAGCTCTTCCTCTTTCCTGTCCTTGCTGACAGTCTTAATAATTTCCTCTATGTGTTATGAATATATATGAAATTAAGTACGACTCTCATACATATTGTAGTCTATATTAATATTACTACTAAATTCTGCATAACAACATTATCAGGCTTCATATATTAAGTATACATATTCAGCACATCCCCATGCATACCACCAAGAATAAAGATGCTACTGCCTGTAACTTAATAACAGTTCTGATCTGATCCAATCCATGGTGATGTTGCTGGGTGCTTTGATTCCTTTCCTTTATATCTCTCAATGTGAGGGAGAGGTCCCACCTCTTCATCATGCATGTCCTTTGGCAAGAGACACACCCTATCACCATTAGCACCTTTTGAAAGAGTGCAACTCTTTCATTATTTCTGCCCTTTGAAAGGGACATAACACTTCATAATCAGGTTTGCAATTCTTATTTAAATCAGATGTGCACTTCTCATTTCCAAATTATCCCCCTCTCAAATGAGGTTCTCTTCTCCCTTTTATATCTCATTGTTGAGGGAGTCACAACTTTTCCTTCCATGTCTTTTGACCATTCATTAACTCAATTAAATTTTAATTAATTATATTTAATTATATTCTTTTATATTTTAATTTTATTATTAATATTTTAATTTTATTATTATTATTATTTTTTGATCAGTAAAAGGCTGAAGCCAAATAGTTTTATTAATTCTCAAAACCTATTACAACTTGACTCACTGGGGGCATCGGTAGGAAAGAGTCGGGTAGAGAAAACCTCCGGTCTTGCCCCATAAAAGAAAATGTAATACAGTAATACATATACAAGTTTGAAGGATTTCCCAACTACAACTTAATTTGTCTACTTGCTCCAATATATCAGATTCGATAGAGCTCAATCTACTGAAATCCTTGGAAATATGTCTCGCTCCCATTGTCCTCTTGGGAGGGCACAAAAATTTCCCCTGCTACATCCTTCCCTGAAATCCGACTCTCATTACCGAGGTCAATAAGTGTGACTCCTGCACAACAGAGGCCAAAAACAACTTCCAAACAACCAAACCATTTGTTAAATCGTATCAGCCATAAAAGACAGCATATCCATAGAAGCAAAAACTGAATTAATAAAATTGAACCATCCTTAGTATAAAGACTATCACCAAAATAGCTGACCAGCAGATCTATAAACAGAAGCTTCTAATTATGAAATAAAGATCATATGTCTAGTGCCATCACTACTAGATTGCCGAAAATCCATATTGAAAAGCCATATTGAAGTGCATCCCAAGAAGCCAAATCTGGCAGTATCCAAGATCTCAGGAGTTTCCAATATATACTATCATAAGGACAAGAGCATATTAAATGAACCAAGACCCTCATAGCACAGTATGCCCAGGAACATGTAAAGAAGGGGTCAAAGCCAACCATAGCGCGGACCAAACTGAGAATTCTAACCAATACTAATCCCATCTGTAAGTCTATACTACCTTACAGAAGGCATCAATAGAAGTCAGAACTTAGTAGGGTCCCCATAACATGTTTCATTTAGATGTCCAACCAAAATTTGGTAAACCATCTCCAGATATGTAAGCTGTTAGTAGAACCATAGACCAAATTCCCATATTTATCATCCTAGTTAATGCTTCTGTATCTCAAGGACAAACATATTCTATGAATGAAAGGAATTCATCCTACCCCGATATTGAAGAGATCCCATTGCTACTGATATTAACCCCAAAGAAGAACGAGGCAGCAAGAACTTCGCAAAAAAGCTAATAATAATTCTGACTGAACATCTCACTCACTAATAACTAAGTATTCAGATAGGGATCCAATCTCACATATCTTAAATAACACAATTACAATGGAACCATACCAATGCTAACCCAATTTTTCCTTAACCAGAGGTTACAGAAAAAAATCTAACCATATGCTACAAAGCCAAACATTAGTGACTGTTAGCTATAGGAAAAGCATGTTGCTAATGTCTATTCCTACCATAGAAAAGACTGAGCCAACTTAATCACATAAAATTGAGAGCTATTTAAGTTCTGATCAAATTTCTAAGTTCGCTAGTAGAGAAAGCATGCAAACATACAAAACTTAAATCACCATATGGAAAACGATACATATGTTACAAATCTAACCCAAAATCAGAATAATATATATAAAATATTTATCTTTTAAAGTATGTCTTCAAAAACAAGCAAACACTATCCAATCCTGATAAGCAGAAAGCCCATGTCCTTAAGCGAAGCCTTACCAAAAAGGAGAATAGTAAAATTCTAATATGGCGACATATTTAGTCAAAATATTGGATAAGCCAGATAAAGTTAAGCCCTAAAGATACAAAATGGCTTCTTCGTATCCCTATCAGTAAATAAAGCAAGGTTCCTATAAACTTCGCATACAGGAGAAAGCCTTAATCCTTCTCCAACAGGCTACGGTTGACATACTTGTAATTCGGTGTAGAAGACGAAGCCCCCATCTCCCCATCTCTATCCTTTCCACATCTATTGCCCCCATGTCCTTCAGGGGTTCATATCCTTCTTCGACCAGGTAGTCCACCCACCATTTGTTACCAGCCGCCTCCTTTAGATGAAGCCATTTCATCAAGAAATCTACGTTCCTAACAATACCAGCCTTCCGCTTCTCAAAGGCATTCCGGTCCCTGATAACCAGAAGCGGTTGCCTACACACTCTAGCCCTATTACCACCACTTTGCGCCTTCTCATAGTCTTCAAGAAATGGAATGGTAAGATTTTGATCCACACAATCCACTGCTAAATCTAAATTACCCAGAAACTCCTCCCTTAAAACGCTTTTTGATAGCAATTTAGCCTCATTCTTAGGGGTACCTACATAAAGCAGAATGGCTACAAAAGTAGCCGAAACAACACAATTTACCTGATAAACATGGTCGTAATTGAAGGCGTCCTCCCCCATAATCTCTTGAACCGCTCGGACTAATAAGTCATCCATCTCCTGAAGAACTCTGTTCCACCTCTTCGCCTTGACAAAACCCCTAAATGCCATAAGCCTGTGATCGCTTGCAGACACTAATTTTAGATTCGACTCCATCTTTCCTTTTCTAATTTTCCAGAAGCAATCTCTTGGATACTACTTATAAAATTAATCGAATTCTAGAAGCTACTTATAGATATCATCACGAGAGCATCTGACTTGAAGCTCGACAGTTCTCATGTGCGAACTAATTGTAAAGGATAGCTTTACCATTCTTGGGATATCAACTCAAAGAAGTCATCTCGAAAATATCACACGGATACCACGTTACTTAATAATCCAAAATCTATACAATCTAAAATTAATGACCTTTTAAATTACGCCATTTAGGCCTATATAGGACTAAGCAATAATAAAACTAAGGTATGGCCCTTCCATGTAAATCAAGCTAATATTTATAAGACAAGATGCCTAAAATCATGCTTCTATAGTTTTGATTGAGTGTCCATCTGTTCCTAGGTTAGCAAGTTTATCAGCTTCTCCATTTCCTTCTCTATAAATACAATTAATTATTACTTCCTCAAATAAATCGAGAAGCTTTGGAGCTCTTCCAAGTTTGGAATTCAACCTCCAATTCGGTGCTTGTCTAACTCTTAAGGCATTAGTGACAATTTGTGAGTCTCCTTCTACCACCACCTTTTTAACATTTATTTCCATGAAAAGCAAAAGTCCTTCAATGACCGCTTCTAACTCTGCCATACTATTGGTGGTCTCTCCAATCGGTTTAGCCATTTTAGCTTTAATTGATCCATCCAATGGTGAATAATACAACCTATGCCAGCTTTCCACGGGTTGCCTCTGGAGGCCCCATCAAAATTTAATTTATACCAACCAACTTTTGTTCTTGTCCACACACACTGTTCTCTTAATTTCCTGCTAATCTCACCTCCCTTCCCATACCGAGGTGGAATAAGCAGGCCAAACCATTCTATCCTCATCTTGCTGTCCCAACTAGTAAATTTTTGATCTTGGAGGTTATCATTCTTAATTCTGTTGTTGGTTGTTTCAATAATGACTGCTTCAATCTTATTTTTGAGGCTAGTAGCATTCATCTTCCTATCTTGAAATATCCTTCTGTTACGCTCATTCCATATCTCCCAAACCAATATAGAGGGAGCAACTTTCCATAAGACTCTATACAAATAACCTTTACCAATGTCAGGCCAGCTCTTCATTACATCTAATAGGTTGTTGGAAAGAGCAGAATTCCAGGAAAGCTTAGAGCACAACCAGCTCCAACACTCCGAAGCATATAGACAGGAAAGCAGTAGATGATCAACTGATTCCTCACTATTCTCACATAGAGGACATCTAGATGGTCCTTCAAAGCCTAACTTCTTAAATCGATCTGCTGTTAAAAATCTTATTTTGCAAAGCTGCCCAAAGAAACATACCTGCTTTGGCCAGACATTCTTTATCCTAGCATTAGTGTATCGGTATTTCTGTCTTTTCCCATTGCAGACCACTAATTAATTTCAAGTACTATCCTTGACTCTGTATTCCCTAGAGCTAGCTCCTACCCAGATTAGCCTATCCCTCCCATTCTTAAATGCAACTGCCCTAGAAGCTAGAATGTTCCTAAATTCCAGCTTTTCATCTTCTAGAAGTGGAATGTTGTCCAAATTCTTCCACTTCCAACCAAGCACCGGGTTTTCTTTAGGGAATTCCACATAATCTCTCAGATACACTCCCTAGGTTGCTTTTAGTACCTCTTTTATTCTAGGGGAAATATTCAAGTTGTCCAAGGTTACATAACCTCCCCATGAGTCTTCCCTAAATAGGGCTTTGGTCCCATCAGCTATGTCCCAGGACAAGCTGTCCAATATCAAGCCTCTACAACTCAAGATAAAGTTCCATACTCGGGAACCTTTTGGTGGATTAGCTGTTCTAAAGATATAGTCCGTGCTTGGACCGCTTAGGTATATTTTTTGAAGAATTCTCACCCATTTCCTGTTAGGGTCTTTATACATAGTCCAAACTACTTTGGCACCTAAAGCTTTGCTTTGCCAACTCAGATTTTGAATTCTTGTGCCTCCAAAACTAGTAGGTCTGCAAATCTTATCCCAGCTTATTAATGCCACTTTCTTATCCTCTAATACACCTTGCCAGTAGAAGGTTCTCATTTTTCTATCCATTTTAGCTTTGGCTCCTGCATTCAAGGGGAGACATGACATTTGGAATGCTGGGACTCCAGTTAATCTGACTTCAAAAGGGTAGCTCGCACAGCATTGGAGAGCCATTTACCTTTCCAAGTTTCCATTTTCTTATCCATTTTGTTAACTATTGGATCCCAAAGCTTGTTAACCCTGTTCCTTTGTCTAGAGGCAATCCTAGGTATTTGTTGGGGAGCTTACCTTTATTAAACCCTAAAAGCTGGCAAATTGCAATTTCATGTTGCTAATTAGCATTGAAGAAGAATATCTCTGATTTGTTTGCATTTATTTCCTGCCCAGAGGTAGTAGGATATAAATCCATCAAATCTTTGAATGCCCTTGCCTCCCGAACTTTGCTTACTCTGAAGAGCATTGTGTCATCAACAAATTGCTGATGAGTTATATTAGCCACTCCTTCTGTGACTTTTATACCCTGAATCCTACCAAGTGCATTAATCTGGCTAATACCCCTTCCAAAGGCTTCTGCCATAATAATAAATAGGAAAGGGGAGATGGGATCCCCTCGCCTAAGCCCTCTGGAAGCTTCAAAATACCCCTTCGGAGATCCATTTACTAAGCTAGAAAATCTTGGGGTAGAGATACAGTTGAAGATTAAGTTTATGTATTGTTTGTTAACACCAAATGCCTCCAAACATTTACAAAGAAACCTCTAGTCAACTCGATCATATGCCTTTTTAATTTCTAGTTTGATAAGCATGCTAGGATTTTTATTGTGCTGAATAGTGTGAATAGCTTCCTGAGCTATAATCACTCCATCTAGGATTGACCTCCCTGGAACAAACCCTGTTTGCTCATCCGAAATGATGGATGCCAGGATAGGTTTTAGTTTGTTTGCAAGTGCTTTGGAAAAGATTTTGTATATTGTATTACACAAGGAAATTGGTCTGAAATCATCTAGGGTCTTAGCACTATCTTTCTTGGGGATTAGTGCAATAAAAGTGTTGTTGATCTCTTTGAAAAATCCTCTTGATTTCCTCATGCCTTCTATTGCCTCCCAAAGTTTTGATCCCAAAATATGCCAACATTTTTGGAAGAAACATGAATTAAATCCATCCGGCCCTAGTGCCTTGTCCGGGTGTAACAGTTTGACTGCTGCTTCTATTTCTGCTAGTAAAAAGCTGCTATTCAGTCTTCTATTGTCTTCCTTTGATATTATCTTAGGGATACCTTTCAGTAGTTCTTGCTGAGCATTAAGATCTGAGCTTCCCCAATTGTTTAAGGCTGTTTTGAAATGATTGACTATTTCCCTTGTGATCTCTTCTGGGTCTTCTATAAGACCCCCCTAACTCCTAATCTTGCTAATCCTATTCAAGTTTCTTCTATGGTTGACATTGTTATGAAAGAATCTAGTATTCCTATCTCCTGCCCCTAGCCAATTTTCCCTAGATTTTTGCCTCCAGTGTATCTCCTCTTTTGTTAGAATGTCTTCATATTTATGTAAAATCTATTTTTCCTTAAAGTATTTGTATTGGTCCATTCCTTCTTTTATGATACTTCCATTAATATAATCCATTTCCTTCTCAATCTCTTTCTTTTCCGCAAAGATATTCTTAAAGTGTTCCCGATTCCATTTAAGAATTTTTATTTTGATATTTTTAAGCTTGGATACAAAACAAAAGATTTTGGAGCCCTGAAATTGTTCCTCCGTCCACCGATGCTCTATAAGTTCAATAAAAGCTTTGTCTTGGAACCACATATTTTCAAATTTAAAGGGACATTTCTTAGGCTTCCTTTCAGCACCCAAGTCAAGTTAAACTGGAAAGTGGTCAGACCCTGAAAAGGTAAGAATGTTGGATTGCAGAGAAAACTAAAAGGTAGTCAAATCTCCTTTAAACATGAACCTATCTAGTTTTTCTGTTATGTTACTTGGGCCTAATCTCTTATTATTCCATGTGAATAAACCATTATTCATTCTTATGTCCATCAAATTATTCTTATGCATCCAATCTGAAAACTCAATTTGTGCTCTTGTAATTGTCTGCACACCTCCTATTTTCTCTGTTGGGCTTGAGATGGTGTTGAAATCCCCCCCCAAGGACGTAATTCTACTCTAAATCTTGCGACATGAAAGTATCCAATTCTCCCCATACATACCGTTTGCTGTTGGTTCTTATAGGCCCATATACATTGATAAGAATGAAGCTCATATTACTATTAAAGCAACTGATTCTACCACTCTGCCAGTGGGTGTGGTTGGCCAATGGTTCATACTTAACCCTTTTAGGGTCCCACAGAACAGCCAAACCACCAGCAGCCCCATGATCCACACTCCAAATACCTAATTTTCTTTTAAGGCAGTCCCATTCATTAGCCCTGAGTTTGGTCTCTTGAATTATCACTACTTATGCTCTCATGATCAGTAGACCGCGCTTAAACAAGCGCTGCTTGTTAGGGGCATTTAATCCCCTAACATTCCAAGTTATGATCTTCATTGATCATTGGGAAGGCCCTTCCCCTTCCCATTGTGAAAAAGATCAGTGATTTTAGTTTGATCTTTAGCCCCCCCCGCTAGAATCCTTAATTCTGTGAGGGACTTTCTCCCCCTCTTTTAGGGGCTCTCCCAAAATCCGGACTCACCAAATCAGGGCAATTTTGACCAATGCCTAGCTTAGCATTAGGAAAACTATTTCCTTCCACCATAAGATTCTCTTGAGTATCCCCATGCAAATTCTTGCTAGAATCTAATTCCAGAAGTTTCTTAATCAGTTCTGTTTTTTTCCATTTTTAATACTTCGTTATTTTCATCCTCTGTAATATATTCTGATTCTGGGTCAGAATTCAGACCCATGATCTCATAAACCATTTCCAATTTTCCTGGAATACGTTCTTGCCTTTCCCCTTCCGTGCACTTTTGAATGCCCTCCAATTTTCCCATTGACCCTTGCTTATTATCAATTGCCTGATTTGTCAACTTTTGATCAGATAACAGGTGGGATACTTCTTTGCTGATGGGGTTGGCCAAATTACCTTCATCGATATCCTGATTTAGGCTATCCGCTTCTACTAAAAAACCCCCCTTATCTTGGTTAAATTTAATGTTGACTCTAGGGTTATTGCCTGGGAGGGGCACACAACGGGTTAAATTTCATCAGATCTTCTTTAGTCGTGATGACGTTGCCACTAATGCCCCCATTGTAGAATTTTGCTTTAATGCCATAAGCCGATCCTCCGGCAATTAATTCCAGAGGTTCAAGGGAGGAAATGCTAGAATCCATACCTAGGAGCATTCTAACCCTAGTTGAATTGCGGAAATTCTCCTCCAAACCTAGGAAGGTGCCAAATTCATTTCCAATTTCCACCAGGGCTTCGAAATTTAATAGTTCTACAGGAAGATATGAGATTTCTACCCATTTAGGAAACATTTTAGATTTATATACCTCTGGTTGAAAATTTTGATGCTAGTCAATGAAATGAAAGCTAAACCCTTTGAATATAACTGGTTTTCCATTTAATAATTCCTCTTTTAATTCTTTAGTTACACATTCAATGTAGATAAAATCATTAGGAAGGACAAAAATACTTAGCTGGCGGTGGTAAGCCCAATACCACCAGTTCACAATCTTAGATATTGCCTGCCCATTACCGCTCCATTTTGCAAAAAAACCAGTCTCCTTGGAGTGATTACGGTGTGACCCAAAAATGCGGTCACCAATCACAAAGTATTTGCCTTCATATCTCTGCTCTGCTGTCTGTATAGGAGCTTCCTCAGTTTTGTTTGCAATTGGAGCCTACCTCAGGATGTTCCGATTGTGGTTCTTCTTATCGATGGCCACATTATTTGAAATGGATTTTGTAGTGCCAACCTTTTGCTTGATGCTGCCCGCAACAGGTTGCTTGGTGGGCCTTTCAGACTGCCCTAATCTAAAGGTGGGTTTTGCAAATCCTCCAAATCTTCTCCTGGAAGTAATGCCCTTGGGGAAACCCTCCCGTAGAGGGTGACGCTGAGCCAGGTTTTCCACCCGAATAGTTTTCCTGGATTCAACCACTTGCCATCCATTGCTAGGACTTTGAGCTTGTGGTTTCCAGGCTTTGTCCACCCATTTGCCGTTGGTAAACACCTATTGTGGTCTATAAACCTCCCTGGGCTGCAATTCACACCTCTGCCCTCCTTCAAACCTTCGTGGGCATGGAAAGTTCCTGATTTTTGATGGCATGTCTTTATCATTCCCAAAAACTCCATTTCTTTGCGTGCTATTTCCCTGTGAGCGATCAGATTGCCAAAAAAGAGTTTTGCCGAGTCGAGGGGGAGATACAGGATTACAGAACCCCTTTGGTTCATAAGGGTATTTAATATTTCGCATCTTCGCTATTTCAGAGCAGAGCTTTCCAAATTTCCCTGTCATTATTTTAATCTTATTATTATTATTTATTATTTAATTCTTTTTCAAAGTGGGAACATTACATAGTTACCGATATTTTATCAACAAAACTAAAGCCTTGTGTCAAACCAAAATTTATCTTGTCTCAAACAAATTGCCTAGCTTTTCCACATGCTACTGATAGACATTTTCATAGCTCCTGACTTTTGTGTGTGATGTGTGCATGCAAGTGCATTGGGCAGGTGTGTGTGTGTGTGTGCACAGGTCGATGGGCAGGCAGGGGTATATGTGGGTGCACATGTTAGTCAGTGTGTGCGTGCATGTGCCTGTGCATTTGCATCTGGGAGGTCTCTGTGAGTGTGTACCATCCTCTTAACAGTATTGGGTTTATGTACAAATATATGATTCTATGAGAATGAAAAGAGTGGTTATGTGAAATGCAAATATAAATTATATTTGCTACTTCGATAGAGACTTAGGATCTGTAATTCCACAAAAATGTCGATTTATAAAAATCAATTTAGTATTGATATAGTTGAAAGGAATGAGTAAGGTCTGTTATTTTCTCTCAAACTGTATGTCCATAATTAGTTTTATATGAATTTTAATTAAAACCGGATGAGTACTTAGAATTGTTTTCAAATTTTACAGACAAACCATCTATTATTTTGTGTATCCTTGACTATAAAGCCAGGCTCACAATTATGTACATAACTATGCCTGTAACTGATTTGTAGAAATTTGAAGAGTCTTCATAATTCTGCTAAGTCGTTGTCCAGACATTCCCCTTGTTGTGTTTGGTTGCTGCATAAGGGCAAAGGTGAATCTTTATAAGCACATGATAAGGAATGTAATATTGTAACCTTGGGCTTGACACTATTTGACATTTAACTACACATTTTAATATGAAATGAAAGCTCAAAGAATTACAACGATTTGCACAATAAATTTCATAAAATAAACAAGAGATGTGAAAGTGAGCAAATGGAGATCTGCTATATGAGGATCAAAGTAATAAAACTGTGCACCAACTTGGCTTACACAAGCAAGTAAACCTATGACATGGGGATGTGTCACCTGCCCTTTTGGAGGTGTACCTGTACCAAGGACAGGGGGATGCCTTGGAAACATTCCTTTATTGTTCCTTGTCTATTTGTTCTTGTAACACAGCAATTTTTTGGGGACAGCCAGAGACATCTATGATGTCCCCCAACTGTTTTGGGGGTGGTCTGTTGTCTTTAAAAACTCTCAGAAAGATTAAAAAATAAAAGCACTGTCTCAGTAAGGGCTTCCCAATTAATTTCTAACATATGCTTTCTTGCTACCATCTACCATGATGGAGTCTTTTTTAATTGGTCTTGGTAATTTGTATTATGATAAACCACAAGATGAACTCTAAATTCAACAAGTAAACATGGTCTATTCTCAAAAAAAAAATGATGTATTGCATTTGAAGGCTTGGCAACAGCCATGGAAAGATTGTCTTACTCTTATAAACCTATATTGTTGCTTCCATAAAAAAATTCTAATTCTAAGATGGATGATATGATGAGGGAGCAGACAATACTTTCTAATTGAGAGAGAGAGCAAATTAAAATTTCCAAAATGTTATTGTCTAAGGTTCTTAAATGTTTTCCCCAGATTCAAATCCTATCAGCTGGACCCAACTCGTGAATATGTGTCAATTGATTTATAGGATGTCGTGCCCCTGCCAATTACAAGAGATCACAGCTTTAATACAATTCATGATCGCAATCCTTAAAGCATTTAAATGAATATGGCAGCAGTTCTTTAAAGGGAGTAGACCAAATAGCAGGGGCAGCGATTTCCTAAACATAAAGGAGATTTAATCAAAATTAAATTAAGAGTTCAAAACAATGATTAAGAATGAAGGTTTGTACTCTTTCATATTAGAATAATATCTTTATTATTTATTATTAATGGTCAATAATGTAACATATTGTGCATATTAGATAGTTTCTAATTTTCTTCAGTTTATGATTGTTTTGTAAATAGAAACATCGTCTTTGTAATTTTTTAAATGATCATTTGATCATTTCATTTTAATTCATTCAGTTACAAAAACATTTCAAAGGGTGGTAATTGTGAAAGGTTTTGACTCCCTCAATAACAAAATATAAAGGGGAGATCATTTCTTTGGAAGGGACTAGCAATCAGCCATGGATAATCATTTGGGAATAATGGAAATAACTCAAGCAATCGACTTGGAAATAAATTAATTTTCTCAAAAGGGCAGCAATGATAGGTGGTGTCTCTTTCAAGAAATGGATGTAAAGGGTAAATCAGTTCATTGACAAGCAATCAAGGAATGAATCAATCTATCAAAATCAATAAAGTCAGAAATATATTCAGCAATAAATATAATTTAGAAAATCAATTCAAGCAGCAACTATTTTATTATTCAAAGGTACACTTGTCAATCCATCAAGAAATATTAGTCAGCAAAGGCAAATCAGCAGTAGTCTAGCAAATACATCAAGTTATCAGTTTTGAATTCTAGGTGGTGTTTGCAAATCAGAAGGACAAAATTCCTTCCAGGCTCATGAGAATTGGAAGGACTAAAGTCCTTTCACGCTCTTACCAAGTTTGGATAAAAACCAAAATCTTGGTCGAGGAGGATGACAACTCTCTAAAGTGCGCTAAGAGTTGGAAGGACAGCAATCCTTTCATGCTCTTTGGCAAGCTAAGGACAAAACCCTTGGTATTGTCACTGTTGAGTTTGGGATGAAACCGTCTAATTCAGCAGATTGGCAAAGTATTTCTGGAGAATTCACAATTTGATCAACTTTGGATATTGTGCTATGATTTATGGATCTGAATATTATCATAAATACTTCATCTTTGATAAAACTATTATCATTTTTTAATAAATAGTATTGTTTTAAGGCAAAAATCAGGAAAATCATAAAAAGGGACATTACATAAGAGGCTGTTTCTTGCGATGTCTCACAAGTTATAATTAATTGGAAAGCCCTTATTGATTATCATTTTATGTGCCATGAAGGTCTATGTGGTCTCAAAGGTGCTGCCTCTTGGTCCTGCTGGTGGCTGCCGTGTCTAGATCCCTGGTCTAGTTCTAAAAAGCAAAATCTAAAGATCATTTTGAGCCATGCTGGATGGAAAAGCAACATTTTTTATGCATATATATAGATGACCACATTCTTTGGATAATTTTTGTATTTTTTATATAATATATGAACAGTGACAATAAAAGCAATGAAATTTTAACATTTGTTAATCTGTGCATTGACTCTCATGTGAAGTCTCAGTTCAGCTCTAATGTTATCTAATAAGGTTCTATTATTTATATGATGAATGACTTATTAGTGTTATCATATGAATATTAGAAATTTACTATATTTAAATTTCCCCATTTCTCTCTGCTGTTGCTTAAAAAAGGCCTTCCCAAAATTCTGTCCTAGAAATGTGTCCCCCTGTCATGGGAGCTTGGTGTAACATAGAAGTAAACATTAATCCTAACATACTTAATATGCTGCCACATTCTTACATTCAAGCTTTGTTTCCTGGAAAGCAAGTCTAGACAGAGGATAAAGGCTTGCCTTGAATCAAATTTTATCAAGTCTCAAAGCGAAAGGTAGGAATTCCTATAAGCTTCTGATAGACATGTTCAAAATGCTGAAAAAATTCATGATTATATGAGGAATGATAAAGTGATTACAAATTATGATGAATGCAAATAAAAATCATCTTTGCTCCTGAGGCAAAGACTTAGTGGCCCTAATTTTATGAAAAATGTCTATTTATAAAAATCATTTTATCATTGCGATAGTTGAAGGGAAGGAAAGAAGTGAATAATTATTCTGTCAAACTGTATGTTCTTGTTTAGTTTTAGTCTGATTATTTATGGCTATTTGCCAATTAATGCAGATGAACCATCTAATAGTTGATTCGCATATTCTTGTTCATAAAGCTCGGATTACTATTACATGGATTTTAGAAATTTGAAGAGGATTTAAAATTCTGTCAGGTCATTGTCCAGACATTCCTTGTGCTGAATTTCATGGGAGAACAGCTGCAATATTATTCTTTTAAGCATTCCAATTCAAGCTTCTACTTTTGCAGATTCCTTTACTTCAAGACTGTCAATTGATGAAGGAGAATCTATCTATGACTACTGCTGGTATCCTCATATGCTTGCTTCAGGTGCATCTGAAATCCTTTAACTTCCATGTTTCCATGACTTCTTGGTTTATTTATTGTCAAATTCATTTTAAAGGTAACTTCCGAAGCTTGATTTTGTAACGGATTTGTGTATTTTTTAGATCAAGCTAGCTGTGTCTTTGCATCCACTTCACGTGATCATCCTGTCCATCTTTTGGATTCTGTTTCTGGACAAGTAATGCTCTGCAACTGTTATGTTTTTCTCTGCATACTTTTTGAAATGCCATGTCAAACTATTGGAAGTATTTAAAAGAATATGATATGTAAATTTTGCTAAGCAGTTGCGATCAGGCATTTTCTGGATAGACCTTATTGACTTGTTGTCTTTAAATAATAACTCTTGGCAGATTCGGTGTACATACCGGGCATATGATTCCATGGATGAAATAACAACAGCCTTTTCTGTTGCCTTCAATCCTTCTGGAACAAAGTATGCTTTTCTTCACTAATCGATTTTCTTTTGATATAGACATCAGTCTGTCTTGATTTTCATTCTGCTATTAGTTTTTTTTACTTATGCATTTGAATGCGCTATAGTTTCTAGTCTCTATTTGGTTGCTTTTGCTACTTCATCTTGATTCCACTTCTCCAGCTCTAGCTATTTTATTACGTAGTCATGTCAATGTGTACATATTTTCAGCACACATTTGGTATTTTTGCCACTTCTCAATTTTTTTTCTATTTCTTGTTTCATTCAACATTTGGGGAATCCACCTAATTATTTAATAATTATTTGTGTTTTTGGAGTGGATTATATATATTTCTATCATTTAATTTTGTTTTAAACTGTTGGATATCCTTTACAAATATTCTTCATACCAGCATCAACTTACAAGGCATAATATGTGCCCAACAATGAACCCAACAAGTTCAGTACATAATATCTGCCCATTAACATTACAAAGCAGCCCAGCTAAAAAGAGTCCATATAAAACAAAGCATCCACAAAAAGTCCATTTATAACCATGCTGTCACAAAACCAATCATTCATCATTTGCCCCCCAATTTTCTTATCAACGTTACTTGTAAGGTCTTCACTATTTTTTCAAATGTCGAATTCTGTAGTCAACACAATCCTGCAACCAAGCATCTGGATACATCTGAATGGGAATTGCAGGGTAAGGAGTTATTAGCATAATATATCTTCGTATATTTCTTTCTATTTTGTTTAATGGTCAATGTTGTATATTCTGTACATATTAGATTCTTTCCAATTCCGACTATCGTTTCTTAATAGAAACATCGTTTCTTGTAATTTATAAATGATCCATTGATCATTCATTTAATTCAATCAGTTTTTTACCAAATACTTGTGTATTATGGTATCGGAGCTGGATCATTAATAAAAAATTGTCAAAATTTTGAAAGATTTTTTTTTGAAATTTTTCAGAAGGTCAAATTTTTTTAGGTTATTTTTCTGGCTCCTGTGTTTGTAATCGTGTGTCTGCCATTGGGAAAATATTTTTCTCCTACCCGCTACATTTTTTGTGGCGTTTTCCTCCCGTGACCGGGTTTATTTTTGCGATTTTTTGCGTTCGGTTTTCGTCGCCTACGTGTTCATCTTTGCTTGTGATTTTTCGTCGCGAGGACTCGAATCTGCAGACCATGAAATTCTTTTTCGTGCATTTTGGGTGCTCACAGCTTGCTTGCGTCCAAGTTTGGATGGCTATCTGTGTCTGCATGTCCGTGTTTGCCTTTCACGCGCCTGTTTTCTGCGATGACCCTGTTATCTTTCCCGCGATCTCCGTCTTTCTGCAACCCGTGATTCTCTGCGAAAAAGGGTTTTAATTCTGCGCGATTTTCTGCACGATCTCTTCCTGCAATTGAGTCTTCCTAAGGTTTCTGATCAATCTAAGATTTTCACGTTTTTCTTCTGGGTTTGCAGATTTCGTATCCTGTTCAAGCCACCTAGGGTTTTTTACGAACCCTCTGTACTTTTTTTGCGGCCAAGGTTTTTCAGACAATAATACTCAAAAATCTGTTATCTGGGTTTTTCAGGGTTTTTTGAAAACTCATCTGGGTCACTGTCAAAATTTTCTGTGTGCACAAAAATCCGTACATTGGGATCCATGTTGGAAATTTCTCTTATTTCACCTCGAAATTAGTGCCAGTCTTCTGCCTCCGTTTTCTTGCATGCATCATGTTTACGCGATTTCATGCATCTTCTACCTCAATATTCGTGCCATCATTCGGTCAACCATCTTTGACCTCAGTTTTCAGCAATAGCATCTTTGATGAATACTCTGCTCGAGGGAAGTCAGAAATTCAATGGCAGAAATTATAACACCTGGAAATAGCAAATGCTCACAATTTTTGAGTATCGTGTTATTGATCAGTTGGTTCTTGGAAAGGCCACTTGTCCCATTGCAGTTGGTCCTGAACAAAATCGTGAAGCAGTAATGCTCATCAAGCTCTCAGTGATTGACGATGCTCATCAAGCTCTCAGTGATTGACGATTAGCTTCCTCAAATACCTTCCGGCAAAATAGCTGCCGAGATATGGGAGCATCTCAAGATGCTACATGAGACATCTAATAAGAGTAGAGCCTTCTTTTTGAAAAATATTCTCTTCTCTATTGTCATGGATGAGCGCACATTTCTTCAGGCTCATCTAAATCGGATCAAGGATATTCGTGATCAGTTAGAAGCCATCGACTGACAAATGGAGGAGGACATGGTCGTGATCACTCTGAAGAGCTTACCAAAGTCCTACAAGCATTTTGTTGAAACACTCAACATCACTTCTACCGGTGTTGATTTGAAGTTCGCTGATCTCTGCACTAAACTTCTGCAGCAGGATTGATGGAAACAACAGTTTGGCAGCAGTACAAGCTCATCCTCTTCAGAACAAGCATTTGCAGCTAAATCCTTTCAGAAGGATAAAGGCAAATCACATTCTTCTCAGTCTTCTCAGCAAAAATCCTTTGCTGCGTCATCAGAAGGCTCGAAGAAGAAAAATGTTCAGTGCAATTATTGCCATAAGTTTGGTCACATGAAGCTCGAGTGCCTTAAATGCTTGGCTGTACAGGCTAAAGCTAAGTGGTTCGTAGCCAAAAGAAAATGTAGCAGAGCACACTAAGCAGAGTGAGTCTGCCTTTTACGCCTTCATGGCTAAAAGACCTGCAGACCATGTCAAATCCTCTGCCTAGTATATAGATTCAGGTGCCTCACGCCACTTCACACATCGACGGGATTGGTTTACTGATTTTCAGCTCTACTCAGATTCGGTTATCTTTGGAGGAGGGGAAGAGTACACCGTTGTCAGAAAGGGCAATGTACAAATTTAGTCTGGCGGGAGGAAATTAATTTTCCTTGATGTGTATTATGTTTCAGGAATGGAACTGAACCTTCTCTCAGTCAGTCAAATTTTGAGACATTCTCCTCGGCTCGACGTGACCTTCAGTTCACATGAGTGCAGTATCATTGATCGGGAAACTTAGACAACTGTTGCTGTGGGTCTTGAGGATCATGGTCTTTTCAGACTAGTTGACTCAGGTGATTCTCAAGAGCTTGCCATTGTAGCCAAGCACTCCTCTGTTAGTACACTCTGGCATTAGCGGTATGGGCACTTAAATGTGCACTATCTTTCTCAACTTGTTCGGGAAGATCTTGTCATCGGATTGCCAGACGTCCAAACCCAGAACCTCGGAGTTTGCTGAGCATGTCAGGCTGGGAAACAATATCGGACTCCCTTTTCAAGTGGCAACTCCTGGAGAGCTTCTAAGGTACTTCAACTGGTCCATGCTGAGATTTGTGGACCTATGGCTACTCCTTCTGTTACTAGGTCTAGATATTTTCTTCTTTTTGTTGATGATTATTGTAGAAAAATGTGGTTGTATTTTCTTCATCAGAAATCAAAAGTGTTTGCTGTGTTTCAAAAGTTCAAAGCATTAGTTGAAAGAGTCTGGTAATCATATTATTACTCTTCGGTCTGATAATGGGGGAGAATTCTGTTTTTCTGCTTTCTTCCATTTCTATGAACAACATGGCATCAAGCACCAACTCACTACACCTTGCACCCCTCAACAAACAATGTCGTTTAGCGGAGAAACCACACGATTATTGAAAGGGCCTGGTCTATGCTTGAACACAAGAGTGTTCCGAAGAAGTTTTGGGTTGAAGCAGTTAACACTGCAGTCTATCTTTTGAATCAGTCTCCTACTGTGGCTGTGAAGAAGAAGACTTCAGAAGAGGCTTGGTCAGGCCGCAAGCCCAGAATCAGTCACCTAAAAGTTTTTGGTTCCACTGCCTTTGTTTGGATCCTTGGTGCTAAGCACACCAAGTTGGATGCCAAGAGCTAGAAACTCACACTCACTGGCTACAATGATAATCACAAGGTCCACCGACTAATTGACATCGAGACAGATCGTCTCATCTTCAGTTGTGATGTGGTTTTTGATGAGGGATGAGGGCCATTTCAACTCTCTCCTCCAGTTGTGGATTCCGAGGATCAACCTTTGAAGGCTTCGGACTTGGGTGTCCGTCCTCCATTAGGTCCACCTGATGGGAGGGCTCTAGCTGTTCCAACTCCTGCACCTATCCTAGTTCCTTCTTCTGCAGGATCACCTAGACACGCAACTACACCACCCGACTTTCCTTAGGATTCATCCGATCTTCTGTTAGATGAATCTGATCCTGTTCCACCTCCTGCATCTGATGTTGGCACTTCTACTCTCCGGCCTAAATGGTGGGCTAAGACACTTGCTGATCTTCATGATGATGAGCTCATCGAGGGTAGAACTACTCGAAAGAAGAGCAAGCAGCCTGATTATGTCAATTTTGCTCTCATGGCCAGCATTCACAGTGTGTATGAACCACAAACATACACAGGTGAAAGGAATACTTGAGTGGGAACAAGCTATGGCAATTGAGCACCAGAGCTTCCTGAAAAATAACACTTGGGTTTTGTCCAATCTTCCTCTAGGGAAGAAACCCATTGGATGCAAATGGGTCTATAAGTTCAAATATAAGGCTGATGGTACCTTGGATAAGTACAAGGCTCGTCTCGTTGCCAAAGGCTTCTCTTAGCGTGAAGGAATTGATTACGAGGAGACCTTTGCTCTGATAACAAAGATGAGCATCATTAGATTAGTCTTAGCCATGGCAACTTAGTGTGGCTGGAAGGTCCATCAGATGGACGTGAAGAGTGCCTTCCTGAATGGTGAGTTATAGGAAGAGGTTTATATGATGCAACCTCCTTGATTCAAGGTTGCCGGAAAAGAATACCAGGTTCTCAAATTGGTGAAAGCACTCTATGGCTTGAAACAGGTTCCTCGGGCATGGTACATGAAAATTGATAAGTACCTCACAGATCAGGGTTTTCAGAGGGGTTCTTCCGACTCAAATTTGTATGTCAAGACTATTGGCAGTGATGTCATCATTTTGGTTATTTATGTTGATGATCTGATCCTCATTGGCAACTCGACATCTTTGATTTAGGGAATCAAGTAGAATTTATGCTAGTCTTTTGACATGACCAACCTTGGGCTTCTGCACTACTGCCTAGGTGTTGAGGTTTGGCAACAGTCTCATGCCATCTTTATCTCTCAGTCCAAATATGCCAGGGCTTTGCTAGACAAGTTCCGAATGTAGGACTGCAAACCTGCATCTACACCTATGGAGAAAGGCCTGAAGTTGTCGGCGAAATCCAGTTCTCTAGTTGAGAATGAATTCGATTTAAGGTAACTAGTGGGCAGCTTAATATATTTCACCTCCACTAGACCTGAGCTGAGCTATGCAGTGAGCTACATTTCCCACTTCATGACAGCTCCTACATCAGAACATTGGGTTGCAGCGAGGCGGATCTTGCACTATGTCAAGGACACTTAAGACTTTGGTATCCTTTATGGACGGACCAAAGATCCCAGACTCATCGGTTACACAGATTCAGATTGGGCATGCTCTATTGATGACAGAAAGTCTACATCCGAATATGTCTTCAGTTTGGGCACAGGTGCTATCACTTGGACCAGTAAGAAGCAACAGGCCGTAGCTCTTTCCTCGACTGAAGTTGAATATTGAGGAACAGTCAAAGCACCTTGTGAGGCAATTTGGCTTCAAGGGATGCTTTTTGACATCCAATTGTCTCAATTAGGTCCTACACCCCTCTTCTCTGTCAATCAAGGGGTGTTGAAACTTGCAAAAAATCCAGTCTTCCATGAGCAAACCAAGCATGTTGAGCTTCATTGTCACTTCATGCGCAAGCTGGTTGAAGATGGATCCGTGGATTTGTAGTATGTTCCTATTGAGGACCAGATTGCAGATATACTCACCAAGTCCCTACATCTAGATAAGTTTGTTAAGTTCAGGTGGCTCCTTGGTGTAGTAGGCAGATTGACCATTAAGGGAGGGTATTAGCATGATATATCTTCGTATATTTCTTTCTATTTTGTTTAATGGTCAATATTATATATTTTGTACATATTAGATTCTTTCCAATTTCGACGATCGTTTCTTAATAGAAACATTGTTTCTTGTAATCTATAAATGATCCATTGATCATTCATTTAATTCAATCAGTTTTTACCAAATACTTGTGTATTAGGAGTGGGAAAATCGTCTTCATTCTTGTCTGAGGAGTCTTCATCAACAAAATTACCAGCATGCCAAAGAAGATCAACATTTGCAACAACTTTACTTTTATCAACATCTATATCAGGAACATCCATGATAGTAGAAACATGAGGAACAACAAATACCTTTGTCTTCATTGATGAGCCTAAATAATGGCTCTATTTTGATAGATTTTTGTTATAATATTCCTGCCTAGGTCTTGTGATTAGATGATATTTGGATCAGGATACTCTCTTAGTTGATACCTTTTAAGTGTTTCTAGAACTGATTTGTTTGATACTAAAGGTTGTCATATAATGGTTTTTAAATGGTTTATATATGCAAATATCTAAATCAATCTTAAGTATGGTTTAATTTATATCATGTTAGCATTAGTATATACACATGGTGCAGGGTCGCCAAAGGAGAAGGAAAGACTAAGTGGAAGTTTAAAGAAGCACCAAGCATGTAGCCACAATGCAGACCCAGTCAAAGAAAATCACCATTAAAGGAGATTGAAGCCACTTGACTAGTTCTTCACCAGAATGATTTATGAGACATTTATAACTGTTCTTAGTGGAGCTTAGATCTAGGAAGCAAGTCATGCTATATTTTCTCAGTTGCAGGACATATGTTGTTCTGTTTTCTTGCGCTGACTTCTTTAGTTTAATAAAACCTGTTCGCCTATTCCGTCGGAATGTGGTTGATCAGTTAGGAATCTGTTATAAGTTTCCATATAAATAAAGGGGTCTCTCTCTCCTCTTGGGGACAAAGGAGAACAGCCATAGTATTTGTAATACTCAGTCTTCCGATACTCAAGTATTTTCACAGTCGATTTGGAATTAAAGAGATCAATATGATTTTAAGTTTAACAATTGTAATCTGAAAGTTTTGGATATACTCACTCAAGGGGGGCCCACTTGGTGAGTAATCCTTTGTGTTTTCCGATTAGTTTCCATCTTGCAATAGTTGTTGTTTCGACAATTGTCTGTTCCTACAGCCACTAGAAACAGTTCCTGTGTCTGTTCCTGGAGCCATAGCGGCAAAGTAGTTTCTGTTCGCTTGCCAAAACATTATCGTTTAGTAGTAGTTGCTGAAGTTAGTTCCAGTTGTGAATTCTGATTAATTATTAGTTCATTGTGATTTTGCATGTTTACTTCAAAGAATTTCCTTTCCTGTAATAATATAGAATGGTTGTGATATGAACTTGGTGCACATACAGTGCTGGCCCATTTTAAGTTTACGTCCCTAGTCGATAAGTAAATGAGCCTTTGCTATAGGAAGGCTAGCTATTCAAGGATGTTCAATCTTTGAATTGTGTTTTATTACTTAGTTGCCATTCTAGTTGTGAGGACCACCATTTTTGGCATCATTGCCAGGTATGGTGCCAAACTAAGAACCTGTTGTAACCATTAGTTTTAAGTTTTTTTTTAGTTAGCTCTTTGAATTTCTTCATTAATCTGCATGCACAGGAGGAGAAGAGATGCATTAGGAAGATTTCTTCCCTCACATTCCACTCAAGATATAAGATCAGATCAAGCACCTGAAGTAAACCCTTTTGCAAAAACTTTTGTGCAAAGTAGAGGTGTTTTTAATTTGTCAAAAGGAGACCTAGACTTCTTAAAGGAACCCCTAGAGCAAAACATTTTACCTTTAGTTCTTTATCAGGGACCAATGGCAGCAAAGCCTCCACCTCTGCCTGTAAACCCAACATTTGAGTTTCCCATTCCTGACTAGCATGATAATGCAAACTTGAAGAATATACCAGCTTCTTCTCTTCCAAAAATTCATGGTTTGGTAACAAAAGATCCAGATACCTTTCTGTTTGAATTTGACATCCTCTGTAGAAGTTATGACTATACCACTGATGCCCATAAACTCAAGGTATTCCCTGCTACTCTGAAAGAAGCTGCTTTGAGATGGTTTATGAGTCTAGGTAGAGATGTAATCACTACCTGGGAGGAGATGAAGACAAACTTCTTGGATAAGTATAAAGATTATTGTAGGGGAATGGACTGACATGGTGATGATATCTTTAGGATGACACAAAAAGAAGATGATTGCCTGGAAGATTATTTGGAGAGGTTTCTATTTAGTGTCAGAAAATCCAAGCATAGCACTTTGAGTGAAGAATCCATGAAGTTGATCTTTCTAAGGGGAATTGATGAAGATTGTGTTGACTAGATATTACTCAAGTTCAATGGGATGACATCAGATAAATCTGTCAAAAATATTCTAGAGCCGCAGCCAAGAAGGGAAGATACTATAGGCTTGGTTCTTCAATTGCAAAGGCATCTACAACAGTTTCAAGAATGGAGACAACTCATTTGTTAAAGGACTTTAAGGAGGATATTATTAACAATATGGCTACTTAGTTGGATACACTTCAAGCAAGAAAGAAGCATGAGGAGGCAGAGGCCATGCTTGCTGAATTTTGTCCTCATTGTCGACAAAAGAAGAAGGACTGTAAATGTAAACTCCTAGCTACAATTGATAGCCAACAAACTTCCCCAGATTTCAAGCCAGTCTATGGAGATGATGAACAACTTTTTTATGTTGCACAACGAAGGCGTTGGTCTGCAACATAAGGTATGCCACAAGATCCATTGTCATTTTCTAATCCTTATATGAACTTCAATGCACAAAATAATCAGTGGCAACCTCCATACTCCCAAAATTTTGGAAATTATACTCCTCTGTCTTGGAATAACTCTCAAAACCCTTGGCCTAATAATAAGAGTCCTTCCTCTCAATGGCAGCAACCACAAGGGAATTGGTCACCACCTCAAGGTAACTAGCAACAATCACCACAATGGAGGGGAGGATAGTAATGGGCGAACCAATCAACAGGTTTCTTGTAGCCACAACAATAGTCCCAACAACCGCCTTTAATGCCACCAGCTCCTAATGCTACTCCACCCAAGCCAACCCAACTACCAACACAGCGTGTGCCAAATCCAAATAACAAACCCCAACAACAACAAGAAGTTTTTTCAATTAATCCTAATCAGTATCCTGCATATTCTCTCAATATAAGTGATATTCACATACGACCAGGGACAACTCTGCCTACTCCATCTCCTCCAGTCATAACAAAATTACCATCTGAGGAGATTGCTCAGGACACTACACCTGATCAACTTGGAAACCCTGAGCAGGTTCATCAGTCTGAGACTCCAGGCACACATGTAAGAACTCCCCCGTTTCTTCAAAGATTACAGATAGAAGTGTCTAGGCAGCAGGATGATATAGCTTTTGATCTTATTGATCAGTTAACACATGTGTAAAGATTCCACTGTTTCAAGCTATTAAGGATATTCCCATATATGGAAAAGCTATTAAGGAGGCATGTGTGAAGAAACCTGAGCGAAAGAAAAAAGACCCAAAAACAGTGCATGTAGTAGGACAATTGGCTGATATTATGTTAGGAAAAATTGCTGTCCCTAAATATTCTGACTCAGGTAGTCCTATTGTGAAGGTAGTTATTAATGAAACTCAAATTAAAAATGCCTTGATAGACTTAGGAGCAGCCATAAATGTGATGACTAAGGATGCCATGCAACAACTCAGCATTACTAGTCTTAGATCAACCCCAACGGTCCTGCAGCTTGCTGATAGCTCTACTGTTCGGCCTAAAGGGATGGTTGAAGATATTGTTGTCACATTAGATTCTTGGGAATACTCGGCTGATTTTATAATACTCTCTCCTAAGGCAACATTGGGGGGATATCCAATCATTTTGGGAAGACCTTGGCTTGCTACAGCTAATGCATACATAGGTTGTAGATCAAGGAACATGACCATTTCAGATGGTATTACTACTAAAACTCTTGCACTTTATTCTCCAGCACAACCACAACCTGATAAAGAGCAAGTAGTATGGCTAGGTATAGGAGAAGAAGCAGAGGAAATTAATTCTATTTAACAACTAATGATGTTAACCAGGGAACCATTCATAGAACTTCAAGAAGATGGTACGGTACTCTCTAACATCATAAGAAATCATTATGGAGCAGCTCAATAGTCATCGGGTATACCAGCAAGTCCTTTGCATACTCTTCTTCCGTCTGCAAGCTCTTTAGATTCTCCTGCAGCCACAAACATATTTAATACACTATTACGACAAGAGTTCCAAACCTCTTGTCTATCTGAAATATCTAATGTTGAGTCAGTCACTCAAATAGAGGTTGCCCTAGGAAGAAATCTGAATGTCAATAGTGAATTAGCAGCACATCAAAGATTGTCATTAATAGAATTACTCAAAGCCCCAAAACAAGCCTTCGCATGGGATTATCATGACATGAAGGGATTAAATCCTACATTGTGTACCCATGGGATCTATATCAGAGAAGATTGTAAACCAATTAGACAACCCCAGCGAAGGATTAATCTTGCCCTAAGGGAAATAGTTAAGGAGGAACTACAAAAGTTGTTTAATGCAGGATTCATTTACCCTATTTCAGACAGTCAATGTGTTTCTCCCCTGGTTATAGTTCCAAAGAAAGGAGGGAAATGGAGAGTTTGTGTGGACTATAGGGAGCTCAACACTGCTACAAAAAATGATCACTTTCCACTTCCATTCATAGATCAAGTGTTAGATTCTCTAGCAGGTAAGCAATACTTTTCATTCTTGGATGGGTTTAGTGGTTATAATCAGATCAGAATAGCTCCGGAAGACCAGGAAAAGACCACCTATACCTGCCCCTAGGGCACATATGCCTATTTAGTTCTCCCTTTTGGTTTATGTAATGCTCTTGCAACCTTTCAAAGGACTGTCCTCAGTATATTCTCAAATATATGCCATGATTGTATTGAAATTTACATGGATGATTTTACTGCTTATGGAGCCACCTTTAAGGAAGCATTACAAAATCTTGCCAAAGTGTTGCATCGGTGTGAGGATCATAATTTATCCCTAAACAGTGAAAAATGCTTCATGATGATGCAAGAAGGAATAGTGTTGGGGCATCGTAATTCTCAATTAGGTATTCAAGTAGATCCAACCAAAATTGAGATAATACTTGCTCTTCTTGCTCCTGCAAAACAAATGGATGTAAGAAGTTTTTTAGGCCATGTAGGGTACTATAGGAGATTTATCAAGGACTTTAGTAAAATGGCAGGACCTCTGTATTCTCTATTAACAAAAGATACCGAGTTTGAATGGACAACTACATGTGAAGTGGCTTTTTCTAAACTTAAAGGAGCCTTAACTCAGGCCCCTGTGCTTAAAAGACCTGATTGGTCTCTTCCTTTTCACATTCATACAGATGCATCTGATTTTGCAATAGGAGCAGTTTTGGGTAGAAGCAAGGAGTTTTGGAAAATGCAATTTATTATATCAGTAAAAATTTGCAAGGATCAGAGTTGAATTATACTGTCACTGAAAAGGAAATGTTAGCCTTAACCAAAATAACCTTGTTAACCTTGTTACACCATTTGACAAATGGGGCTTAGACTTTGTTGGGCCAATTGATCCATCATGAAATGGTCGGTCATACATTCTTGTTTGTACTGACTATGTCACAAAGTGGGTTGAGGTCAAAGCATTCAAGCATGCTAGGGATAATAAGGTAGCATAATTTTTATATGAAGAGGTCTTTACTCGGTATGGAGTTTGCAGAGAAATTGTAACAGATCAACGGGCACAATTCACTTACACTTTGATCACCGCCGTGGTTAATGAATACAATGTAAGGCATAGAAAATCCACTCCCTATCATCCTCAGGCGAATGGACAAGCAAAGATCACTAACAGGGACCTTGAATCTATATTGACCAAAACAGTAGCTCTTAACCGCAAGGATTGGTCTAGCATGTTATTTGAAGCAGTATGGGCTTATCGAACCACTTGGAAAACCACAATGGGGTTTAGACCCTTTGAAATGGTATATGGGACAAAAGCAATGATGCCTGTGGAATTTGAGCATAAAACCTTGAGAACAACCATTGTCTTGGATATGACTCTTTCTGTAGCACAAGAGGAAAGGCTTCTGCAGCTTAATGCCTTAGATGAGATAAGAAAGTCAGCCCTGCAGCACACAGAAACGATTCAAAATCAGCGCATGATCGCTATATCAAAGACAAATCATTCAAGCTAGGTGATTGGGTCCTTCTCTATGATTCAAGGTATAAAGATAACTTGGGAAAATTACAGACTGATGGTTAGGACATTATGAGATAGTTGAAACATTCTCTAATGGTGCCGTCCTATTATCCACAATTGATCCTGTTAAATTTAAATTGTTAGTCAATGGTCATCATCTGCGCCTGTACCACTAGCCTCTTAGCAAGGACGAATTCCTAGAGCAGTTCTCCACGCCAGAAAATGCCGAGATTCCTGCAGCAACTGGCGACGGCTTTGCCGTTACCTCTCCATCCTAAATCTTTGCTGCATGCTCATAATAAATACTTCCATATCTGGTGGAAGTACATTTGTGCGCAATAAATATTCCATTATGTATTCACTCATTTCTTTCCACTCTCTTCATTCATTTCCACCTTGTTTTCCGTGCATGACGGCTCAGTGTCTTTTATAATAAATTTCTTCAGCTGCAGTCATTATCACGTGATGTTAGGTACGCTCGTGTGCATTTATTTTTGTTACATGTATATAATTAAACCATATTAGCTATCATTATGATATTTTGCAGTGTCCTTTTTCAGTCCTCCTCTGCATGTGTGGACACCTGTTAAACCTTAGGTTTGGGGGGGGGGAGTATGCTAATAATTACTCTAGCAGATAATTCTTATGTCATCACAGATTGAGTTTTAATTTTTCAAATTTTTGGTTTGAGGTGATATTTTGTACTCTGTCCTTTTGTCTGCCTAGAGTTATTTTAGAATTGCAGCTGGGTTCTGACCAAATAAGAGCATATTGAGTATATTTCAGTTGCAGAATTAGGCAAATTCACGCCATTAGTGAGTAGAAAGTGTTATTGCTGCAATGGGTGGTCCACTTGTTCGTCATGAGCCGACAGTTCATGAAGTCCTTCTTCAGGACCAAGATTGTGAGCCAGTATTCTGCAACAATCGTTGGCTGGATTATTTTCTGAAGCTGACTGAGTTTAATGAAGAAATTGCAAGGGAATTTACCCGCACACTTTCAGAAGGAGAAACCCAAGTAAAAGGTTTGAGAGTTGTGGTGATAGAGGAACGGATTGCAGAAGTAACTCGGTTGCCAACAGACAGAGAAACGTACCCAGAATCTAAGGATGCACGTGGTGCAAGAGCAGAGTTTACACGGCAGGGAGACCCACCCTTAGTAATAGACAGACAGGGAGCTAGGTGAGAATCTCTTCTGCTCGAATGGAGAGCAGTAGCATTATATGTTTTCAAGCTTCTGAGTCATCTACACCACAGGAGAAGGATGAATGTTCCAAACATATTGCACAACCTTCTTTCCATAAGCGCAACAGAAACCCAAAAAGGTAGGCCTCACTTTGTTTCTCATCACTGCCTAATTAAGCCGTTGGTTGAAAGATCTTTAAGAGATGTCTCTCCAATGTCTTGGAATGAATTTGTTGAAATTAGAAGGTTTAGAGTAGAAAATGTGGTTTTAGTGGAACCACTTCCATCTCAAGAACAAGAAAATTTTGAAAATCTTGAAAAACTTGGTTCCCCTATTGAACCCTTATCCTCCAGAATATCATCAGAGCAAAATGTTCATGCAACAGAGGAACCCTTACAAGAAAAAGCTACAATAGGGGTTCCTTCTCAAAGCCTAATGAAAAATAGGGCTACTGCACAAAAGGAAAAAGGTAAAGTAAAATAGGTTGACATAGAAAAGGAGGAGAAAAGTAAAAGTGAGAATTTACCCTCTCCTGTTGCCAAGAAAAGCAAAGTTACAAAAACAATTTCTCCTATAACCACTAAAGTAGTTGAGGATTAGCTATAGGAAGCAGTCCTACAGCCGCTAAAGGAAAATCTTAGAGATGCAGTGGTAGGCTCTAGAAAAAGCTTAAAAATCAAGACCAATCAGTGGAGCCAAATGTCACCATTCTGGTTGATTCTCCAGAACAAGAGCCACACAGTCCACCCCACAATGATGTTCCTCCTTCTCCACCTAGGGAACTCCAAAGGGAACAAGAAAAAGATGAAGAAGAAGAACTCCAGGACATTGATGTGCAGCTGCATGAAGAAGAAGAACTGCAGAACATTGATGAGCAGCCGCAGGGAGAAGTAGGTTTTGATAGGTTGGATAGTTTAGCATCTGCTGTAGAACAGGTTATTGAAGCAGGGAGCAAAGTTGAAAATTTGAAACCTAGGGCACCTATTCATAGACCACCTACTTCCCTTACCAGTCATGCAGTGACACTTGCCCTTTTACCAGGAATGGGAATTGGAAAAGGTAGAAATGCAGAGGATAATTAACCAACAGAAGAAGATTATTGAACAAAAAGACGAGGAGATTGCTCAGCTTAAAACTAAGGTGGAAACGGTAGCCACTATGGTACCACAGCTAATGCAATGTCGAGCACCTCCTCGTGTTTACTCTCTGTATTTAAAAGAACAACATTTCTGTTTCCAAATGATGAGAATTGTCAGGGATTTAAGTCCCTCATTGCAGACACCTGAGGAATTCTATCATGTTTATCAGACATCTCCTCCAACCATTAAGAATCTGCTTTGTGAATTTTATTTACATAACTATGTTGTTCTTGATGATGTTGATTGGAATCCTCTCCTCTACATTGGAGATATCCAATTGAAAGCTCTCATGTCATGGATGCAAAATGAAATAGAAAGAGGAGAGCAGTTCCAGATGCATAGAAAGGAAGAATTTGACTTTTCACTGCCATTGAGGGCTGAATCAAGAGAGCCTATAAGACTTTATTTTGACTGGCAAAAGATTGTATATCAGCCAGATTATGCAAAAGATATTCTACCCTTAAGAGAAGAGGTGTATAAAGAATATGAACAAATGGCTACAAGGGAAGGACAAGTAGCAATAGGACATTTGGTCCAACGTTGGAATAGCCTACCAGATGAGTTGAAGCAATTTGAGCCACACTCCTAACAAAATACCATGCATCACTAAAGAGAGCACCCAAATATATGCACCTGGGAAGAACAAAGGGAAGACATTGGTTGCTTCTCAGTTTTCAACCTCCACTCCTCCTATGGCCACTGATGGGATGCAGGGATAATGATCCACCATATAGTGAAGCAACAAAACGTACCAGGTGGACGAGATTGGAGAAAATGAAAGGATTTTACTGGAGTTTGTCTGCAGGAGGTTCTAGGCAGGTTACTCCTGGCAATTTCAGAATCAATGCCAGAATTCAGAATTTTCCTGTTTTTGGAGGATCAACAAGAAGTTAGGTTAGGGGGAGATGATGAGCCTAATAATGGCTCCAGATCCCTTATCAATGCACTGTATGGAGGGTTGGCTTTGATAGACTTGACAATAGGGCAATTGGATTTTTCTCGACATTCAAAGGCTCTTTTATTATTATTATCATTCAAGTCAGTAATACGTGAATGGGAGTTCAATTGAATGGGACACTTAATGACATTATCCAGCTTAATAAAACTAACTTGAATAACAATACAATGTTGATTGTTCACAATATTTAGAGGGGATAACTCTTCAGATTTGTCACCGATTTTTAAACCACCATCCATATCCATATTATCACTAGTAATGTGAACATCATTATTGCCCACAATAATATTTTCTTTAGAATTCTTTTTTAGGTGAGAACAATCCATTTCAAATGGCCATACTTCTTACAGAAGAATCAAGTAGTTAGTGTTCCCAATCCATTAATTTACAAGTATAAATTGAACCATGCAAATGAACATATACAGAGTCAGGGAGACTAATATTAGGCTTTAAAGAAATCAATAACCTTGCATTCATATGTGGAAAAGATCTTGTATCTTCCATATAATAAATTTTCCTAAAGGCTTAAGGACCCAAGGAAGCAGGAACCATGAACTTGGAGGAATGTCTCAAATTTCAATCAATTTAGGTGACAATTTTAGAACATTTTCAGGATTTGTTGTGGAATCCCAAAGAAATAGAGATCTTCCAACATTATAGAAACTTTTAGAAGTTTTTCTCTTCTGTATACTCTACTCTTGGGGTAATCACAGAAGCCCTTTTTGAATCATACAACAAAATGTTATGTATAGACTCAATTTTTATCCTATATAGAAGCCAACCAATCATCAGTTGTTTTTTTGCAGGCAGAGCCTCAAGTGTGAGACAAACAAAAAAGTTCTCAAAGATAATACAGATGGTTGCTCACCATATATGCCATCTGCTTACTCTTGTGCTTGTGAGGCCACTTCATTAGCTTGAATGAAAAACTCGGTTTTTTCTCTCATGACAATTATTCTCCTGAGACCAAAACTTCTTTGAATTACAATGCATTATCTCCAATGCCCACTGTTGGCTCATCAGTACCTGCCTCCATCAAACCAAGGGCCTCTACGTGCGTCCACATCCAAAACAAACAGATTGAACCCCTTGCTAGAGTTTACAGTCTAGGAAACAGGTCCTAGTACACCCCAAAGCCAAAAAAAAATGAATAAACGTGGGTAAAAGCACAATTCAATCTAGAAATTAATACAACCAAACAAGGGGATGCTAATAATAACAAGCAAAATCCCCTCAATTAGCACAAAACTAAGACAGAATCACAAAGGTGACCAAGATAACGCAAGTAGAAGAAATCAAAAGGAGCAAGAAGAAGCAGAACAATGGAGGATGATTGTTCATCTTTCATCTTTCCTTACTTTTATTTGTATTTTTGTTTGACACACTTTAATGTCACAAGTTTTAGTTTGGAAGTCTTGCATTGCAACCTGTCAAGAATAGAAAAATACATGTTTTTGGAGTTATTCTTATTCACATCTTTGGGAGTGCAATTCACCAGTCTATCATTTGTAATGAAGCTTTCCTTCTGGTTATGCTATACAATGGGTGCTTCCTTAGTGAAAGGTGAGCTGCAACTTGAAGTTACATTTTTGGAAAATGCCATTCAAAATACACCTTTCTGATATTACTATCAAAGAAAGTCTTATGTGACTTTGATAAGTATGTAGTCTTGAACTAGTTGATTGGGCACACATTGAGTCTGATTTATTATAATGTAGTGTATGATCTGGTGTATGTACAGTGTTCCACATGGTATCATTGAGGCAGAATTCGATGTATAGACGGTTTGTCTAGAGAGTATTTTACAACACTTCCAACATTATTTCATAGGATTTATTCCTCTATTTGATTCAACTACTAGGTAATAAGATATCCTTTTTGAGATTTTTAAGACTTTTGAGCAGGTTGCTTTCCACATATCTTGAATTAATAGAAGGGAATACTAGTATGATGATGATCAACCTTTACAATTTCTGAAAATTTGTGGTGTCTCCCATCGTTGTCTAAGGAGAGATACACAAGAGTCTAAGAAAATAATGTAGATATTAATGGTTTGTAGTCAAGAAATTTAGACGGCCTAGATTTCTTCGTTCTAGCATTGAAGTTTTAAGCTAGCCTTAGAAGTGAACATTTTATATAGATTACTAAAGGCTGTGCAGCCCACCCAAACTATTTTAGGTACCAGAAGACAAAATGTCTTAGATTTGGTGTTGATTAGTTAAGAAAGTTGTTACATCAGCTTTCTATCTAGAAAGAAAGTAATATTAATATCTAAAAATGACCAAAAATAAATCAACAAGATTGGAATGTATAACGAGTATAATACCAAAAGATTAGGACGAAAAAATGGCCCTTAACATAAAACATACACAAATGGGGTCTCTAACCTAAAGAAGGTATACTTACAAGCACGTTCAATAGGGGAAGAACAAAGTGAGGGGGCATGGACCCTTCGAGGTAGGAAAAAAAGACGATATAGGTGAGCAACCAAAGTCATCAAGTGTTTGTGTTTTGAGATGCGTTGGAGGATCCAACAAAAACGTTATCAACCATAGTGGAGTACTAATGTAGACTTTGATAATATCCTCTAGGTAGAGTTCAGAGCTAGTGGGTGGCATGTTAGACAATCCTACAAGGAAGTCAATGCCATGTAGAACACTCCTTAACACTCAAGGTCAAAGAACTATTAGTAGTGGGCAAAAATCTGCTAATGTGATCGTATTGTAACGTCCCCTTCAACTTAGACTAACAGGTTGGATAGTGAACTCAAGCAGCTTAGTCTTCACAAAAATGTGTCAGGAGGTTTCCTTCTTGACTTGCCAGAGCATTAAGCTTAATCACTCCAGTTAAGTTGCAGTTGAATTTGAGAACTTCTCTTTGGGATCACTTAAAGGCATTTAGAGCTTTAAGTTATCATTTGTCTTAAGTGATTTATCTAGTGAGAGAGTGAATGGGGAAGAGAGAGATAAAAGGTGTGGACATAAAGCAAACCATATAACTCTAAGTTGGCCATACCATTGGTGAGGAAATATTAAATGGGAAATAATCTCAAGTTAAAAGTCATATTATAAAAGGACATTGAGATGTTAGGGTTTCAACCCTAATTATCGCGTCCCAAGGAGAGAAAAGAATAAGGTGGCTTGAAGAATCATTTTGGAAGGCATGTTATGAAGAAATATTTCTGTTTTGTAGAGGGTTCTTGGACCAGCCAAGAGAGCAGCTTGTGGGGACGATAACCTCCATGAGATTTAGCTACTTGCAGGGGTGAAACATCTCCCAAGGGTGGCAAGAGAGATTCCAGCTCAGGCTCTCCATTGTGCAACAAGTTTTGAAGAACTTTCTTAGCCAAATTTGAAGTGTGCTACTTGCTTATGTGGCTGTACCATTCCTAGGTCGGAGAAGCTTAGTAAATACTGATTTAGGATTATCATTTGCATAGTTTGTTATCAGCAACTAAAATCAGCTAGTAGAAGATTTTGCAGCAGTTTGGAGAGGCATTTGGGACCAGTTTATTGAGTTTCTTTAATGGTGGGTGAGTGAGGTGGTTGCTTGCCTAGCCGACCCCCTTTGCAGCTCATTTGAAGGTCATTCCAGCCTAAACTTCGTTCTAAGTAGCTGTCCATCAGCAGAATCACATATCCAACACAATATCTCAGTTTACAAGGGTTGCAGCAGTCAAAAGGGGTTTAATACACATAAATCAGATCCATATCATAAGAATTTAGTGTGAGTTCAGCTTATGAGTGAAAGAGAACTAAGATATTTCACCAGGGGGTCTAGGAGGTGTTTGGCAACCCCGACAAGTCCTAGAGGGAGATACCACATAAAAGGTATTCTTGGAATACTTCCCAGTACACCCTGTGACAATATAGATTCAGTTGAAGTCATGGCAGAAGAGGATAAGGGATGTGCTGGTTCACTTAGTTCCAATAGTAGAGCAGAGAAAAAAATTGACACCATGATGGATATGATGTCAAGATTGTTAGCCAAGATGGATGTAAACACACAACCAAGGGAACAGCCAGTTAACCAAGGTGAGACCAGTGGATCTAGTCCACAATGATAGGCATATTGATTAGAGTGAAGTGTACATTGCCAGAAAGTCATCAGGATCAGTTTTGAGACCCCTTCAACCCACCTTCACAAGAAGGGAAGATACCACACCTCCACCTACATAGGACACACATATGTCCTTAGCTGAAGAAATCAGGCAAAGTACATGACTCTTCCTCCTGATATTAGAGACATGTTAACTCTAGAATACTTTCTATACCAAAGGAGACATAGACCCGGTGGAGTAGGAAGAATGGAGTATAGGCCTCAATATGTGCAGAGGGATTTGCAATAGGTGGTGGGAAAGGTCACTATAGCACACCATGATGGTAGGGATAGGTGTATTGCATGAGCTTGGGTGCAAAAATTGGACAACTACCTATCTTTGAGACCGATGCTTGAGGAGGAAGCAATTGAATTCACTACCTTGCACTTGGATGGATTGGCACACGAGTGGTGGTATCATGGACTGGTTACATTGGGACATAATTTGATCACCACATACGATGAGTTCACAAATAAACTCATTGAACGTAATGATAAAAAGGACCTAGAGTTATATTTCCGTGAGCTTGCACAGCTGAGACAAGATGGCACCTTGGAAGTTTACATATATGAATTTCAAAGACCATCAGTTATGGTTCCCAGCATCACAAAAAGAAGACTGGCGGTGTTGTTCAGTGAGGGACTCATGAATCCCCTACGTGGATGGCTCAAAGCCTTTAATCCTCCCCCTTTATAGCAAGCTATGAGGAAAGCTAGGAGTATGGAACTTGCTGCCCCACGGAGTAAGTCACCATCTAAGTCCTTCCTTCACAAGAAGGATAAGAAAAATGATGATAGGGAAAAGGAACAGCCTAGGAAAATCAATGGAAGACTGGATGATGAGACTCTTAACAACTTAAGGAAGAAGAAACTATGTTTCAAATGTAAGGGCCCATGGGACCCAAATCATAGATGCCCTATGAAAGGAAAAGCTAATCAAATGGAATACCTTTCTGTTGATGAGTCAAGATCAGAAAAATCAGACCAGCAATTTGATTCTGATGAAAGTAAAATAGAACATGCTTCAGAAGAGTCCAGGACAAAACGTGAAGATAGTAGATCCACGACACAACTCTCTAGTATCTAGAAAGAGGGTGCTTTCAGAATTTGTGGAGCCTTAGGTGGACAACAAGTGATTACCTTGTTGGATACAGGTGCTACTCATAACTTCATTGATGAGGGTCTTGCAGCCAGAAGAGGACTCAGAGCAGAGGAGTTCGAAGGACTTAGAGTGAGAGTTGCAAATGGTTTCATCCATAATTGCACTAGAAGGATTCCCAACATAACCATTTAATTGATTAATTATGAGTTTCAGGCAGTTTAGTATGAGGTTAGTCTAGGAGAGATGGATGTGGTCCTGGGCATGAAATGGCTTCGTGCTATCGGTGAGTTTTATCTAAACTTACGAACCATGGAGATGAAGTTTGAGGTGAACAGGAGGAAGTATGTACTCAGAGGAATGTCAAATGGGGGATCGTGCATTACTTCATTTAGATGGATGAAGCATCTTCCTCAGCATGACCAAGAAGAATGGACAGCAGCACATATGATAATGCCCACGACAACCATTCAGTAGAAACAAGAGGTTGAATTCATAAATATTGTTGAACAATCAAGAAATACCAGTCCTAAAACATGAAGCTATAACTGATTCTGAGTTTCCTGATGATGACACTCAAGATTCAAGAATTATTCATGATACTTTGGGTTTAGATCTACTCCACAACAGGTCTGATTTTGCACATCATGCCATGGAAGTTGTTAAATGACCGGAGATATGTGTGACAGATGGATACAAAGAGCTAGAAAGGCAAAGTTGTTGGTTGCACAAGCAAAACAACACCTCCAAGGGATCAAGGAATGATGCAATTTGATGGATCAAACTAAACAGCAAAGAGAAACCAATCTTCGATCACTATTCCTTCCAAGGGAAGAAGGCGTAGGGAGGGAGCAGACAAGGGTTAAACCCCTTGAGATGTGGAAACAAGAAAAGGGGTATGGCTCAGAAAATTCTGATTGGATATTGTCTATGCTTAATGAATGAGTCCCCTAATGTCATTCCACAAAAAGTAGAAGATCTCTATAACTAGGAATTAGCTGGTTTGATCATTCACAAAAAGCTGGAGGGATTGTCTTATGGTATGATACAATCCATTTATGTTGATAACTATTTAGAAGGGTATAGGGCTGCCTTACTTTCAGGTTTTATGGCCTATGTCATTGGGGGCAATTGGTTTTGTTTGGCATGGACTCTGGGACTCTGGGTTTTGTTACGATACTTGGTCTTGAACTACACAGACTAATATTTCATCTGGGCTATGGTACATGGTGCAAATATAAGCAGATTGAGCATGATAAGTTTATGATATTGAATAGAGTGGTGCAACGTCAATGTGGTAGAGTATTCCTAATGATGGTTTGGCAACTTGGGATCATTTTTGGTCTCAGTTGGATTCAGGCAAATGACTATGGATTTGCACTAGCATTGCTTGGGGACAAGCAATCTTTGGGAGGGCGGACTGTAATGTCCCATTCCACTTAGACCCAAATTCAGTATAAGGTTAGTCTATTATAATGTCCTCGTAGACTAATGGGTTGGATAGAGGACTCAAGCAGGTTGGTCTTCACAAAAATGTGTCAGGAGGTTTCCTTCTTGACATGCTAGAGCATTAAGCTTAATCACCTCTAGTTAAGTTGCGTTGAATTTCATAACTTCTCTTTGGAATCACTTAAACACACTTAGAGCTTTAAGTTATCATTTGTCTTAAGTGATTGATCTAGTGAGAGAGTGAATGGGGAAGAGAGAGATAAAAGGTGTGGACATAAAGCAAACCATATAACTCTAAGTTGGCTGTGCCATTAGTGAGGAAATATTAAATGGGAAATAATCTTAAGTTAAAAGTCATATTATAAAAGGACATTGAGATGTTAGGGTTTCAAACCTAATTATGGCGGCCCAAGGAGAGAAAAGAATAAGAAGGCTTGAGGAGTCATTTCGGAAGGCATGTTATGAAGAAATATTTCTCTTTTGCAGAGGGTTCTTGGACCAGCCAAGAGAGCAGCATGTGGGGACAATAACCTCCATGAGATTTAACTACTTGCAGGGGTGAAACATCTCACAAGGGTGGCAAGAGAGATTCCAGCTCAAGGGTCTCCATTGTCCAACAAGTTTTGAAGAGCTTTCTCAGCCAAATCTGAAGTGTGCTACTTGCTTGTGTGGTTGTACCATTCCTAGGTGGGAGAAGCTTAGAAAATACCGATTTAGGATTATCATTCGCATAGTTTGTTATCAGAAACTAAAAATCAGTGAGTAGAAGATTTTGCAGCAGTTTGGAGAGGCATTTTGGACCAGTTTATTGAGTTTCTTTAATGGTGGCTGAGTGAGGTGGTTGCTTGCCTGACTGACTCCCTTTGCAAGTCATTTGAAGGTCATTCCAGCCCCAAACGTTGTTCTAAGTAGCTGTCCATCAGCAGAATCACATCTCCAACACAATAATTTAGTTTACAAGGGTTGCAGCAGTCAAAAGGGGTTTAATACACATAAATCAGACCCATATCACGCCGTACCAGCTATAGGATGTGGAGTCTCTAAACACTCCCAAACTTAAGGGTTAATGATAGCATATACCCTCCAATATAATCGCCTATGTCAGACCTCCATATGACAACAGTTTGGAAAAGGAAAGAGCAGATTTCTAAGTCACTGTGAATCATTTTCTGAGTGAGCAGCTTGGTTGTGTGCCTACCCACAAACTAACTTGTTAACTTCTCTTATACAAGGAGCTACGCGGGTATGTTGATGGTGATTTGACTGATGTACTTGTTTACAGTAGTAAACCTGATTGAAATAAATAAGCTTGGCTGTAATTTCTTAATAGTTTTAGTATACTTCATTTCTTGCAGAAGCAATACAATCATCTTCTCTCTGAAAACTACAAACATATATCAAAAAACATATCTTCTACAACTTCTGTCTAGTTCTGAAAGACCACCAAAACACAGGAAAAGATTGTTTATTAAACTAAAATTATTCAGCAAGGTGCTATAGAACAGTCTCAGTAGTTCCACTTGGGGTAGGACATTACATTTATCATTGAGATTTGTGCCTCAGAAGGAAAGCAAGAGAGGTTCTTTCACTTCAGGATGACATAGAGCCACAACTATTAGAGTGCGAGCTGGGATGTTGGGATGTGTTAGTTGTAGTAGAATGCAAAGACCCATGTCTCACCAATCGATACTTAAATGTATGTGAATCAAATTCCTAAAGGGTGCTTAATATCTTCAACAACAATGATGGATCAAAAGAAAGAAGTGATTGATTTTGTAGATTTTGGTTTACTACAAAGAAACCTATACCTGAACTAGGAGATCTCATGAAGAAAAAGGGTCAAGCACCTTTCATTAGAGTAGCTAAAGGAAATGGAAAGTGAGCCACTAAAATCAATGTATAACAAATAGTACCTCCCACTTCATTTTATAGTAAATTGGGAATTATAAAATAAAATGCATTTCAGATTCCACCTCCAAGAGAGAAATAAAGGTGACATAGTTGGCCAGCCTACAAAATAGGGTGATTTGCCTCAATACATAGCTGATGTGAACAGTCACAATTGGCTAAGGGGGATCCTCAAATTATGAAACTAATGATGTTTTAGATAGCTGGGCCAAACAATGACCCCATGGAAAAATTGTAAGAAATACTCAACATAAAGGATAGTTGGGATGAGAGAAGTTATGGGGCAGGTACATGTTGTCAATGATAGGGAGTGTTAGATACTGGAGTTGCCCCCAGTACCAATTCAATATAGAAATCAAATATCCTTTTTGGTGGCAAACTGGGCAGTTGTTTCGGAAACAGATACTGATAGTCTCGAAGATAGGGATACTTTTATTCAAAAGAATCTTCTGATTTCCTACTTTTATTAAATTCTTCTTCATGATGTTCATGGTTCTCATACATCATCATGTCATATTGATACTTAGCATCTTTGAAGTCACTGATTTGTTCCATTTTTATTGCGAAGACTTGGCAGCCTTTTCTTTCACACTGTCTTAATTGCATGGCAGAAAGTTGCCGCAATTTGACTTTTCGTTGGATTCCTTGCAGGAATACCTTATTACCCAAATCATCTAGACATTCAATTGACTTGTCAAAGAAATTGACCTTAGCCTTGTGTTGCCCTTACCACTTCATTCCTAGAATGACATCATAGATGCCTAAAGGTGCTACATATAGGTCAACTTCTATAGTGAAGTTTGGAAAATCTACCCTTGCCCCAAACAGACATTGCTCTACCCGAGCTCTTGACTGGTTTGCATATTCTACAAACTAGGAGTTAGCCATAAAGCCAACTCTCTTAGGAAATTTACTAAGCAACTTAGGTGAAATAAAGTTTTCAGTGGCTCTTGTATCTATGAGTATTGTAATAGGAATGCCATATAATGTACTTGGGGTTTCCACTAGAGTAAATTGATACTTTGCTTGTCGATTATCAACTGTCGCATGAATTCTCTATTGGAAAGCTGTCTGTTGAGGTGGCAAAGGATTCTTCTATTGTTGCCCTCCTTGTTGTTTAGTTGGGCACTGGTCAGTGTAGTGTTCACTACCGCAAGTATAACAACCCCCGACGATCCTTTCTTTTCTGTTTTAGTGCTGCTTCCCCCACTGTCTCTTCTGGGTTTATCAAATCCCTTCTGATCTCCTCGGTAATCTTGTCGACCTCCTTTGTAACCTTTACTGTTCTTATTGTTTGATCCATACTTCTCCCCTTTCTTCTTAAAGGTCTGTGAAGATTGTGTCTAGTTGCTCTTCTTTCTATTCTTGTCTCTTATTGAGTCATCCTTGCAGAGTTTTTGTTCCTACCTAACAACCTTTTCATATGCTTCATCCATAGTTGTAGGAGCTAGGACATCCGCTGAACCTCTTATTCGGTTATTCAGGCTCGTGATAAATTTCCTGATTTTGTATTTCTCGTCTACTTGGAAATGAGGTACATATTTCAATAAGCGGGTGAACTTTTCCCAATAAGCATGGACAGAGAGTTCCCCTTGTCTCAAGTCCCGAAAATCGATCAATTTTTGCTCAAAGAATAGCTGAGGCAGCTACCTTTGCCTAAAAATTTCCACAAACTTATTCCAAGTTATGCTGTTCGATCTTAGACCGAGTTCGGCCTTCTTGTTTTCCCACCAACCGACAACCTCTCTGGTTAGTTGGTAAGCTCCCCAAATAGCCCTCATGTTTTCTGTATAGTCCCTAATTTCAAAATATTTCTCCATGCTAGTAAGCCATGCTTTGGTGGCATCTCCTCCTTTGGACCCATCATATTGAGGAAACTTTACATTTCTCATGTCATCAGATATGGCTCCCATTATTTGTTTATCTTTTTTGTTCTGGTTGTGGGATTGAGTTTCTTGGAATCCACTCCGACGAGTGTGTTCCTGTATGGTATACTTGTCTCTAGACTGAGACTCATATTCATCACTGTGGGTTTCGGTGTGATCACCTCCCCTCTGCTCCAAAACTCGAAGCCTAGTTTGAGTGTTTTCTTCATACAAATAAGTTTGTCTAGCTTATCATTTGGAGTCTCCGGGGCTCTGGATTCTTCTCTGCCTTCTTGGTTTTGAGACAGTACTGTTTTTGATTAACTTGTTTCCATAAATATTTAGTTCTAGTTTCTATCTAATTTCATCAATTATAAGGATGAAATTGAAACATAAATTTTACACAACCCAAAATTGATATTTTTATTGATACTAAGCACTTCTGAAATTGTTTTTTTTTTCAATATATACAACGTAAAGTTCTATCTAAGAGCTACTAATAGAAGCAGTCATGGGCTCTTTTTACAATATATACAATGCAAAGTTTTATCTAAGAGCTACTATCAGAAGCAATCATGGGCTCTTCTTGCCCCTCAAAATCAGAAAAAGGCACTAGTCGGAAACCCGAAGTGGGTACCCGCGTTTCATTTGGTTCTACAGTCTCAGGTTTATTTACAACAGTGTTAGGTGTCTTATTATTAGTTGTTGTATTAGCAGGTTTGGGTGCCTTGCTAGCCAGAATTTTAGTTTGCACTGCTGCCCTCGTAGCAACAGTCCATGATTGTCTTTCTCTTATTAACCTCTTAATGGCATTTGCTAGGGTTTCTTTATCAGATGGCATTGAGCAGCATGAGTGGTCATGCTTGAGATTAGTTACTCTCCACAATTAAGAGTAGATAGCATCTCTAGCTCGTTTTCGCTTCATAGTGCGAATCCACATCTTGGTACAATACCAAAATGTTTCGTTTCAATTATCTATCCTAAGTTGTTGCTGTTGTGGTGAGCCCTAGGTTCAGTGTCGAACCTGATGCTCTAATACCATATGTAACATGCATTAATTTACAACTTTTACAACTTGAAGTAGGAAAAACTTGCAATTTTTTTAATATATAACTTCAATAATTAACTGAAAAGAAATTTGAACTTAAATTGAAACTTGAATTGAATAGAGTTCTATTCTATGAGCAAAAATCATAGTTTTAAAACTCGTGGACTCGCCATGGACTCGCCATGGACTCACGAGTCCATGGGAGCCACAAGTCGACTCGCCAAGGACTCGCGAGGCGTGTCCTGGCGAGTCCATTTGAAAGACTCGCGAGTCTTTTGCATGGACTCGCGCGAGCCAGAAAAAAAGTCATGCAAGCTTTAAAATTGAGTTTAACATGTGAAAAAATTTGGTCTCTCCGTCAGGATTCATATATGGAATATAACATTTAAGTATAAGTGATTCCATATATACTGTCAGGATGTTTGAGAGTGGTTTCGGACCTCCAGGAGTTATAATGCAAAATCTAGTTTTTGGAGGATTCTTCAATTTTCCAGACTTAGTCAAATTTCAGGATCCTTCGGCGATGCCTCTTGACCCCAACTTGGGGGTGCTGCCCCCAAACAACCGGCGAAAAATACAGGGGGAAATTGTGCCGATGGAAGTAGGGAAAATTTAACCTTTGAGTCTGATTAGGCTCCATATAAAAGCATAATTAGCATTGAAGAAATCTTGGTATTATACATTTTAGAGTTGAAAGTTTGAAACTATGAGTATGTGACATGTGTAATGTTTCAATTATGGCTCTTATGTTCTCTAAATGCATTAATTTCTTTAATTTTTTTGTAAAACTACGGTTTTTTTTTTTTGCCGAGTCCTTGCCGAGTCTTTCACGAGTCTTTCACGAGTCCGAGTCCGACTCCAAATTTTTGGTTTGTCGAGTCCGTGGCGAGTTCGAGTTTTTCAACTATGGCAAAAATAATTGATACAAATGAAAACTTCAACATTTCAAATTAAATGAATAGAGAGGTTTAGAAGATACATTTTCTAGATGCCATGATCTTTCATAACTTTACCAATAGACCATTGAGGAGGGAAAATATCATCAGGGACCACAGACTTACTAGTCCCTTGTGCCATATCCAACTGGATTGGTCTGACCCTTAGCAAGGAGGTAACGAAAAGTTGAACTCATGCCATTTAAGACTAGTGTATAATCCTGCACAGCTCCCTAGTCGGTCATACACTAAAGGATACCCCTAACTAGTATGACCTTCGACAGGGGTGTATATCTCGACTATTGAATTGACTGACGCTCTTGAATTGAGCACCACCTTGGCCAAAGGTTTTTGTAATAGTTGTAGTCACGCAATGCGTGAAGTCAAGTTGCACCCTACTTGGTTGCAACTTAAAGTTCCAAAACATAGGTTTTTGTTAAAGAGTTATAAGTTTTGTTGTCCATTATCACAATCACTTAGTGACCAAAAAGTGACAAAAACCACACAACAATAAAATAGGAATTTAAGCATACAGACATTGGTTCTTGAATGTAGATTTCTGTTTGGTTCCTCTCTTTGTTATTTGTATCAAGAGTTGAATTTAAACTAACACCTTAGTTGCGAAAGGTGAGATAGGCTAGAGAGTTGCTAGCTCTCATGTACACCTTAAGTTTTTATGTGCAGCTCATGCATGACATGACTCTGCTGACACAACATTCTCTAAGTGCATTTTTTTTTAATAATTGATATGCTAACTGTATTATTGAGTGCTGCTGTTTAACTCTTGTTTGTCTTTCCTTTCCCATACTAAAGATATGTTATCATTCACATCCAACCAGAGGTTTATCTCAAGTTATAAAAGCAGCTTCTCAACTAAATGGAATTTTCCACTTATGCATCTATTAGTGGCTGAGCTAATTAACACTCTTATTAACCCTTTATTGTTATTGTTGTTTCCAAAAAAAAACAAACAAAAACATTAAATAGTAAATACACCTCAGAATTCGAAAGGGTTTGGGTTGCAGCCCCAAACTGGGCTCTGTTGGGTACGGTTGCTATTGCACCAAAAGGTCAACTTGTCAATGCCCTCTACAACCACCAGACACATAGAATCCACGGGAGGCAGTTAAGCCATGTCGCAAACCCACCACTTGTGCTGCACAAAGACCAAGGGCACACACCTTGCAACAACTCAATGCAAGCGGGGTTTGAACCCGCAATCCAGCTCTGATACCATTTGTTGGGTACGGTTGCCATTGCACCAAAAGGTTGACTAGTCAATGCTCGCTATAACCATCAGACACGTAGAATCCATGGGAGGCGGTTAAGCCATGTCACAAACCCACCACTTGTGCTGCATAGAGACCAAGGGCACACACCTTGCAACTGGCTCCATATTCCTGTCTACGATGACTGGATAAGCATATCAGGCATATGTATTTTCCCTTTCAAGATGAGAATGAAATACAACCATATTGCAAATTATACAGTGTGAACATTTTCCTACTGTCCACGGAAATCATACACAACTATATTGCATAATGAACAGTGTAATATATTCTTCAACTAACAGAAGAATGTATATCTCCACTAGACATTAGCCAATATGTTGTGGTAAATTTCTTTATCAAAGTGCATGCATTCCCTTGCCATTAAAATTAAACTTACAGCTGTACTTAGTATAGCTTTAGTAATATACAACTATCATACTACCATTTGCTTAATGCACAATCTTATTGAATTTTAAATACTTTCTTGCAACCCTTTTGCTTCATAATTCAAAATTCAGAGAGAAAGATTAATTGCACAAAGCCGTTTAGGCTTGGAATGAGTAACATGACCTAAATATCAGAGTAAATGCGACTTGCTGTGCCTTCCTTTCCAACTATGCCCCTTTCCTCAAATCTTTTGCAAAATCCATGAAAAATGAACCAAGCTGTGTCGCCTTGCTAGGTTAACTCCAGCTGCTTTAAAAAAAAAAAAACTTCCAAATACATCTCGAAAAAGCTCCTAGAGAGAGAGAGCGAACTTATCTATCTATTTTTTGTAGATATGTTTGTCGTTGCGCCAAAAGCTCGAGCTATCAACGCCCACGACAAACGTCAAACTTACCCAAATCCACAGGAGGTGGTTAAGCCATGTTGTGAATTCCGAAGGAGGTGCTGACCACCATGTCAACAATCTCCCCCTTAGCACTGACTAAGGGTTCCGCACTGACGGAATGAAAGAGACCTCCTAGGATTCAAACTCGTGACCCAAGGCTCTAATACCACTTGTAGGTATGTTTGTTGTTGTGCCAAAATCTATCAACGCCTGCGACAAACACCAAACTTACCCAAATCCATGGGAGGTGGTTAATCCATGTCGTGAACTCTGAAGGAGGTGTTGACCACCAAGTCAAAATTTTCTTTTTAACTTTCTTCCCTAAAAACACCCTTTACGTGAAGGAGAAGATAACAGTCATGCCAAAATGACTTTCTCTTTTTAATCTTCTAGAAGAATTAGTTCTTTACATTTTGGCTTTATTTCACTCCAATTTGAGTGAATTCCAAATAAAAAAAAAGAAATGCATGCCGTGTTATCTAACTTGCCTTTAAAATCATTTATATACAAACAACCATTCAATATATGGCTTTTATACCCAAGCCAAATAAACATTATTTCGTGCTTGAAAATTACATTAGACTTGCTCAAGAATCATGGCACCTGATAATGAATTTATAAAATGCTATATCAAAAGATTGGTCAAAATATTTAATAACAACATTATACAATAAAAAGGGGTGTGAATTAATATATACATATATATTATATGCATACCTCTCTATACAAGCACTTATATGTATGTATTCGTTAATGTCCTGGATAGATACATATATGTACTTATATATGAGTGTGTATATATATATATTATAAAAATACTTAAGTGATAAAAACGGCTAAATTTCATAATTAAAATAATGATAATAAATCAGCTTGGACCACCAAATCACGACTAGAGTTGTGAAACCCTAAACACCTATACAAACCAAAAAATAGTGTTACCTGACACAACAGGTTGACGAAAACAAGGTCAACATGAGACAACTTGACTCAACTTACGGTTAGGGTTTTCAGATGGTATGAGTTCTCTTTCATTACCTCCCGACCTGATGATACTTCCCGTCCCTTCTCGGAGGACAACGACCTCTTGCACACACTTGGACAATTCAAACAGTTAGCCTGAATTCTTGTCATAATTTTGACATCTCAAAATTATCAATAAAAGTAAAACATCTTAAATGTCATCATGTTCAGTATCAAAACATCAATTTAAAAGTTGTGAGTCATCGTTTCATTGTAGTGAGCATAAATAACATCTCTCAATTATAGCATGAAACATCTATGGCACAAATAACATTGCTTAAATATAACATAAAACAACTAGGGCACAAATAGCATGGCATAAATGTAACATAAAAACAACTAGGGCACAAGTGGGATGTAACACCAATAAGTGGAAGACCATGGTGAGAAAGCTACTTGGATCGACTCTGCAAATCCAGCGTCACAATAATATGAATAGTTTTACAACTATGTTTTTGGGCTTCAACCCAAGGAAGCTACATGTTCCTGATGGTACAATATTGGAACAAAGGAATGACTCTGATTAATGGTTGTACTCCACTGATCAATCAACAATTATTTATGTTCTACACCATTAACTGCTTCCAGCTCACTGCCTTCGGCATCTGCACATTCTCACCACTTGCACACACTTCAATCAACAATTTGATCTATATATACATATCCTTCACAATCTTCAAAGCCTCAATCAGGTCGGCCCCAATGAGACATGAATTAATTCCATCAGTTGGCCACAAGAAATAGTATCCTCAAGTGTCCAAAACATCAAATAAGTCAGCAATAGATGAAATGTGTAGAGCATTACACAAGTTGGCCAGAAAACTCATAACCCATGAAAGATAACGTGCTGTAGTTCAAGAGAGGATTCATTTGGGCCCAAACAAACCTTGATGCAAATTTCCAAATTAGCACGGACACAAGGAGCCATGGCGCAAACATGGAAACAATGTCTAATCGGCCCATCACCCATTGAACTGTTTGCAGTACTGGAAGAAGATGGATATCACTATGTGGATCATGATACATACACTTTTACTCTTTCTAGGCAGCTCTGCATACATCTCTTTCAATGTTTGATTGATACATGTTGGTGCAAGTACATGATTACTTGTATAGGTGAAGATAAGGCATACCGGGCAAACTGTGTCACTTGGGCATTATGAAAACTCAACTTGTGGTACACCTCGCAATCTGGAACTCGAATGGAATCTACCTTGGACATCCATGAACATATCCTCAAAACTGCATAGCCGTGTTGATCCATACGGTGAAGTGCAGAGCATTCCAACATGGCTTTTGAGACCCGTTGCTCTGCCTTGGAACAAACCGGTACACAATGAACTCTAACTTTCTTTGTGGAAGAGACTGTAGCGTGAAACTTTAGATATTACATCTGTATAGCACAACAATCTTAATTTCTGAACCGCAAGAAGATATCTTGCTGTGCGGAGAAGTGCAGACCAGATTACAGTCTTTGCCTTAGTAGATAGTCTATTAGTGCCTTAGACATTTTCCTGTGCCTTACCACTATGTCCGGTGCACTAAATTGACAGGATATCACTGCAAATCATCTTGGACATGTGTACTTACTACTGCATCTTACTTAGTTGTTCAATTTGATTATCTTTGATATAGATCTCATAAAAGCAATGACTCATCAGGAATACACAGTATGGATGTGAATTTTAGAAGATATGGGAGAAATGTGTATAGTAATTACTTACTACTTGTCTTCCAGAATCCATATTACTGCAATGCTGAATCTTTGTCTTCCACATCTCTGCAAGGTTGAATTGTACTATAGTGATAACAGGCAGATGCCATACCTGCACTAGATTCCCCTTTAGCATGTCATAGGTTATCTGCAGATTCTGCACCAATCTCCCTTAGCCATTGTAGCTCCTAGGCATACATTCCTTTTTCTCATTTCCTATTTGCTATAAATATATGATGCACTTGTGTAGCTTGATAGTTTAGATCTTTATGAAATGTAATAGTTGAGAAAGGTTAAAGATTATGCATTTGAATTTCCATATTATATATGCCATTCCCAGCTGTCCCCCCAAAATGCCCCCTTGGACTGCTGTCCCAATCCCTAAATTGCCATGAAATATAGTTTATTTTAAATTTAATTGTATTTCAAAATTCAAATATTAATTTTAGATATTATTTTAATAACCATACCCCTTGCTGTCCACAAAATCTGGAAAATTTTGTCATTCCCGAAACCAATCCTCATTTTCCCTTTCATGAAACTTCGATAAGCAATTCTTGAAATGGTGTTGCAGACATTTTAAGTTTCTATGCAAAGATTAATCTATCATAGTTCAAAATTCATTTTGGTGTTTGGAAGTTTTACTGCCTTTTAGGATGCAGAACATGCTAATACCTCTGAATATTGATGTTTTTAAGGAGCCATCATAAGGTGCTAGAAATATTCCAATGATATGCACTTGGCCCCAAGGTAAATTTCAAACGTTGATTGCCCTGCAGATGTTTTGAGGGATTGCGTTCACTGTTGGCAGTGAAGAAGGTTTCATACACTGTTTTACTAGTTTTAGATGCCATAAAGGAGTAACAGATTCAACTATGTGAAGTATATAATTTATGGAAGTATTTTAAAGTTTATTGATTGTGTCTTTTTCAAAAAGTTGTTGCTGATAACATTGGAGATGAATGTGTTAATGGTTGATCTATTCAAATATTGAATTGACTGTTTAATCCATAATGCAGAGAAAGTGATAACTATTATAGATCTGTGAACTATAGTATTAAGTTTAATATGTTCTATACTTTATAATATCTATAGACAGTCGACAAACAGAGCTCTATTGCCATTCCTGTTTGGGCTTCTATCATATAAAAGGACTAATTAAAAAAAATCTAGTATTGGGTCTGTTGTGACGTTTTCACACATCACCCCATTGTAAATGGGGATCCCCACTTTTTTGCTTTCCAGGTTAGTTGTCTTAGTTTAGTCGTCTGACTTGGTAGTAGTTTTGGCTATTGACCTTGTACTTGAGGAGATACAGTGCTTTAGGTTGTAGGGAAGTAATCAAGTCATTTCTCTTTGTAGGTTGGAATGAGGTCAGTTTAGTTCTCAAGGTCTTAGGAAATGAACGATTTGTGATGATCATTCCATATAATCATCACTGTGTGCCTTCAAGGTCAGAGGTGAAATGTTGAGTGCAGTCAGTCCCAAGAATTGAAATGTTTGATGAATGCCAATCAGGATGAAGTCATAGGCAACTATGAAGAGGCTTTGTTGATGCTGAAAGGCCCTTAGATTGAGTGAGGTAAGTGCCACAACCCATCAAATTGAACAAGTGAGGTCACTTCCTGTGACCCCTCAAAACCCTGGCTAGCTGCTTGAGGTCACTTCTAGTGACCCCCCAAAAGTCTGACCACCTTGAGGGAGCATTTCCTATGACCCATTAGAAGCTCGATCAAGGTGGGAAGGTCTCTATACTTGGTAAACTGAACTTTGATTGAGGCAAATACTTAATGATTTGAAGGATAATGCTGTTTGAGGTCGACAAAGTTTGCTAGGTGGGAATGGAAATGCATTGAAGAGTTCATTGAGTGAGTTGTATTGATATCTTGAGACCACTGTCAATGAGGGTTCAACTCCACGACTTGCCATGGTGCAATATTAGTGTACCCTCAAAACCTCGACCACTATTAGTGCCCCCTCCAATTCCATGACCCGCCCTTGTCATTTCCACTTGGTGCTCAAAAACCGACCTAAAGACATGAAGATATGATTGTGCCATTAGAAATGAGAGTGATTTCAATGTTTAAGTAACCATGTGATTGAGAAAGATGAAGAGATGCCAATGTTTTAAGCGCGATGTCACTGTTAGTACTACCCCAAATCCACGACCAACTTGAGTCACTGTCAGTGACCCCTTAAATCTTCGACCTTCTAAAGGTCACTGTCAATGACCTCCCAAAACCCCGACCTGCTTGTCAACCCTACTAGTTGGAGTAACAAAAATTGAACATCTAGAGTCTATATTGAAATCAAGATATATCTTATGTAGTTGATCCAAGAATTCCTTTGTTTTTCAGGTCAAGAGCCAGCAGCTGGATGCATGGTGTGGGGAGGTGAACTTATCAATAGTAGAACCAAAGTTTACAAGCCAAGGCTTGAGAGGCTTGAAGTAGCATTTCTTTACATCCAGGCATCACTTCAAGGATTTAACCACTACATGGGGCTAACTCTACGAACAAAATGGAGGAGTTCAAGTCAAAGACAAGTGAGATAAGATGCAAGGGGTCAAGATTAACAAGCATGAAAGATAAGATGTACAAGATATAATATCATCTATCTTCCCGAACAACATGGAGAGAACTTCACAATGATGCAATGGAGGTACTACATCTAGATACAGTAATGAAGAGGAAATTTTGCAATTATACGGAAATTCAAGATTCAAGGCTAGTACACCATAGAGATATCATGATGAATGACAAGTGAAAGTGATCGAGTTAGATAAGATGATGCAATTTGGGAATATCTCCCACTATCATCTCATTCATCACAGGCTTGGAAATGTTGAGTATCCAACGATATTGCCCCAATCACAAGTTCTTCTTTGCAATGATCTACAAGGTGTAATTTGAGGTGGTGACAACTCACCTTCAATCATCAATCAAGGTCAACATATCCAAGTTCAACGTACCTAACTCATTGAAAGGTGGAGCAAGTGACACTTGTCACTTCAAATATTGTTTATCTCACCTAACCTCGATTCCTATTGGTCATCATTCAAAGAAGGACATGTGTCCTATTTATTGTAATTAAATTATTGGTGAAGCATTAAATGTTATGTAATGTGTGTAACAAACCCTAATTAGTGTTTCTATCTTTCAATCTTGGCCATTGATTTGGATTTTGATCCGGTCCATTCATTTGTAAAGGAAAGTCTATAAAAGGCTTGCTCTCCTCATTTGTAAAGGTTTTTAGTTAGCAGGTAGATCATTAGCAAATAGCTAGAGTAGAGTAGGAGAAAAGGAGATATTTGTCAAGATTTTGTTGCAAGAAGCATATTATTTTCATTGAAGATATGGTTAATTTCATGTGTTGATTCAACAATTTGCATGGTCTCTACATCTCATTTGTTTTAATGTTGATAGGATGGATGGAAGTTGTTGTGGATGATTAATGGTGAAATTCACATGTTCATATGGCTTGTATTTTGCTGATTGCTAAATAATTTGCGTGGTCAACCGAACTCTTTATATAAGCTCAATTTCGATTGCTACTCATCATATTGATGGTGTCTATGTTGTTGTTGGTGATTTGAACATCATGAGATTACCTTAGAAGATCACACTAGCTTTGTGGAGTTGTTTTTTGCATGGCAAAGCAAAGTCTAGTAGAGTTTCACTAAGTCATTCGCAGTCTCACATTCTTAGGATTAGATTAGCTTTCTAAACTGTCTCTTTTTGTCTTTTTTTCAAATCAAATGAATTTCCATGTTCCGGCAGCATTCAAGCATTCATGCAAAACGCAAGTCTCCCTTGTGACTCCAGCAATATCACATCGAATCATTGAACTTTTCCACATGTCAAAAACTGATGTTTAAAACCTTGGAGTCATCTCGTTTGATCACATAGTTTAGCATTCGAGAGGTCTTTGTTCAAGAGAGGATAAGATACTTAGTATTTTATTCTGTGTTTGAACGTGCCATAAAAAACAAATCAACACTACCTAATAACATTTGAACAAAAAACAATGCCTCGTCGTAAGAGTTATTAACATTTTAAATTCTTTTTTCTAATTTCATCCAATTCATTAATGATGGTTTTAAAAACTATAAATAGTTGGAGCTGCATATTGTACTTTTTGGGCAATGATTATTGCAATTTCTTGGGAACAACAGTTATTCAAATTTTTTTTGTGTTGGGAAACTAATTTTAAGAACTTTTTCTATTTTCAGATTGTTTTGTGGATATAACAAGGTTCTCAGAGTATTTGACATTCATCGTCCAGGTCGTGAATTTGAGCAGTACTCAACACTCACCAGTACAAAAGATGGGCAAACAGGTACTCCTTTTTTTGTTACTTGTCATCAGGTCAATGTCTCTTGAAGCTTGTTCTGCTTCATTAGAGGAATGTTACAGTATACTACATTCAGCTAGTGTCTCTGAAGTTACATTGTGTAAATTTTGTCTTTTTCTTATTGAAGATTATAAAAGGAGCTTTCAGTGCTACCCATTAGAGTGCAAGAAACTTAAAGAGCTGTCTTTAAATGCTATTTGAAATTACATTCAGTATCTTGAAAGATACATTGAAAAAAACACTTGTCATTTGTGTTAATGGTTATAGCTTCAGGAGACATCATTTTATATTTGCTTGGTTGTATTTCTGTTTTATTATTTATTCTTTTTTTGTTTTCTGTCAATTTTATTTACTCCATTTAGCTGTTATGTATCGGATTCTATGTATGTTGTCACTGTCCTTGTATTAGCTGGAAATGCGTTTCTTTTATCCATCAAGTTTTAGTTTCTCTTTGCCTTGGTGGCTTGGTTCATGTTTCGTATTTCTTGTAATTGCTTTCTTTAGCGATTTTTCGTGTGAAGTGTTGTAGTGTCATTTAACCTTCATGTTATTCATTATGGAGTTGGTTTCTGGTCATCTCGCATGAAGTTTAGATTGCTTTCAGGAGTCGGGTGTAGCTCAGAAGAAAGTATACATTTTTCATATGCAGGAGTGATTACATATACGCGTGGAGATTTATGATTCATATCTTCTTCGGCATTTCTATTTGACCTCAGATGTGTAAAAGCCTCCTGGTTTCTGTAATATTCTCGGCTTCTCCTCTTGTTTCTTAAGTGCTATCAATCATGATTAGATGATTGATTATTAAGCTTGAAAGCTTTGTATTTTAAATTTGTGCCTTCAATAAAACTTGATTTTTGGTGTGGTTGGGTTTTTCACCCTTAGGTGGAGGGTTTTCCCAGGATAAATAGTTGTTTATCTTGTGCTTCAAATTTTTCTAGTTGCAGTTATCTGAGTTCTTTAGCTTTTTGGTTCTAATTTTAACATGGTATCAGAGCGGGTCTAAAGTAAAGATCCAGAACCAGATTGTTTAGTTTTGAAATATTCTTTGCTTTATCTTAGCATTGTTTATTTCAAGTGTCATCAATGGTGAATGAAATCAAAGTTGAAGACAAATTGGATGGTGCACTTAATTATACTTCATGGAATTTCAAAGTTCTCATTGTGCTTGAAGAGAATAATCTTCTCAACTACGTGAAGTCTGTTGTAGATGAACCTTCTAATGATTTTGAGAAAGCACAATGGAGAAAGAATAATTTCATGGCAAGAAAAATTCTAATTGATTCCGTTAAGGATCATCTGGTACCTGTTATATCAAAGTTGGATTCAGCGAAAGAGATGTTTGAGTGTCTTCAAAGTTTGTAGGAATTCAACAATACTAGTAGAGCTCTAGTGTTGAGACGTCAACTCCTTCATATCAAAATGGCTTGAGGTGAATCTGTTGTTTCTTTCTTTATGAAGATTATAGAATTGAAGGATCAACTCAATGCTATTGGTGATTCTATTGAGGATAAAGACCTGGTTATGTTGGCCATGAACGGCCTTCCCGACTCTTGGGAATCTTTCATTCAAGGTAGTAGTGGAAGAAATGAATTACCCAAGTTTGATTGATTGAGGGCTAATTGCATTCAAGAGGAATGCAGATTGGAGGCAAGAGGAATTGGATGTAAATCTCATCATGAAGAAGATCACGTTCTTGCTGCCCATATGTGTAAAAAAAAAGGAAGGAAAGGAAACTTCAAAAGGAACAGAGATAGGAATTCTAATTCAGCTCTTGAATCGAAGAAAAGAAAGGATCTCTCTAGGGTACAATGCTTCAGATGTGACAAATTTGGTCATTTTGCTAGAGAATGTCTTTCGAGACCCAAGCCTCAAGCTGCTGCAACAAATGTTGAAAATGTTTTTCCTCATAGAGGGTCTAGTGCAAATTCAGAGGGGTTCTTATTTATTTCTGCTCTCTCTAGTAACATTCCTACTGATAGTGATACATGGTTTATTGATAGTGGAGCCTCCCGCCATATTACAGGTTATCGTGAGAACCTCTCTAATCTGAAAGGAAAAGACTCACTTACAAGTTATCATTGGTGATGATGCTTCCTATTTTATGAAGGGTGCTGGATCCACTTCATTTCGTTTAGATTCAGGTATTCCTCTTCACTTGAGTGATGTACTGTTTGTTCTTGGAATTAAGAGGAATCTAAATCCATTTCAGCATTGGAAGATAAAGGTTATAATGTTGCATTTGTTGATGGAAAAGTCCTTGCATGGAAGAACTCAAGCTTTATTTCCGCCCATGAGATTGGTGTTCGCCATGGCAACCTTTATAGACTTTCAGCTCATCCTATTTAAGTATTTGCTCATGATTCTATAAGTACAAGTGAACTATGGCACAAAAGATTTGCTCATCTAAATTTCTTAACCTTGTCTTCCATGGAGAAGGTGGCAGTCAGCCTTCCTAAGCTGAATCGAGATCATGAGGGCGTCTGCAAAGGATGTGCTCTAGGTAAGAACATTATACAATTATTTCATAGTAGTGAAAGTAGAGATAAAGATGTCGTAGGGCTGATTCATTTTGATTTGTGTGGACCTATGTCTGTTGCTTCATTAAGTGTTTTTTGGTATTATGTCACTTTCATTGATGATTTCTCTCGTAAGACATGGATTTATTTTCTTAAATCTAAAGAGTCTGATGAAGTGCTATCCAAATTTAAAGAATTTAAAGCCCTTGTTGAAAATCTGTCTGATAATGGATGAAAGTTTTAAGATCTGACAATGGGGGGGAATATACTTCTGGTTTGTTTCAAAATTTCTATCTTGAAGTTGGGATTAAGAGGGAGTTCTGTGTTCCATATAATCCTCAACAAAATGGAATTGCTGAAGGAAAGAATAGGTCTATTGTTGAGGCAGCAAAGTCCATGATCCACAATCAAGGTCTTCAAATATTTCTTTGGGCAGAAGCTTGTAGGACAACTGTTTGTGTTCAGAATGGTAGTTCTCATCAAATTCTAGATAATATGACACCTGAAGAAGCTTTCACAGGTTCTAAACCAGATATTAGTCATCTGAATATTTTTGGATGTCTAGTGTATATTCATATTCCAAAAGATAAGAGAACTAAGTTAGAACCTTCAGGGAAGAAAGGTATTTTTGTTGGTTATAGTGAATCATCTAAAGCATACAAAATTTACATTCCAGGTCAAAAGCAAATTGAAATCAGCAGAGATGTTTATTTTGAAGAAGATGTAGCTTGCAAAAGGTCTAAAGAATCTAATATGGAAATTGATAGAGAAGATTTTGTGCCTTCTCAAGATTTGGATATGGCTGTCCCGGATTCCCCTTCAGAGACTCAGAGGGAGACTACAGAGTTAGAAGATTTAGTAGATCCTATAGGTACTATTGCTGGTCCAAGTAATGCTTCAGCTGATAAGAAGAGACCTTTGTGGGCTAGACATACTATGCAAGAAGCTGAAAAATATGCAGCCCCATGTGGCACTTTCAGGGAAAGTAAACAACAAGTATGGAAGGATGCCATGGTGGAGGAGTACCAATCCATAATAAAAAATGATGTGTGGGACATAGTTCCTAGGCCCAAAGGTAAATTTGTTGTTTCTTCTTAGTGGCTGTTTAAAATTAAACATGCAACTGATGAAAGTGTTGAAAAATATAAAGCTAGATTTGTAGCTAGAGGTTTTTTTCAAAAGGAAGGTATAGACTATAAGGAGACCTTTGCTCTTGTTTGGCTTTGCAAATTGCTTACAGGATTGTTTGGACAGCCTTTGGAACCTACAGTGGTTCATTGTGATAACCAAAGTTGTGTGAAGCTTTCGGTTAATCCTGTTTTCCATGATAGAACCAAGCATGTGGAAATAAAATATCATTACTTGAGAGATATGGTTCAAAGGAAAGCAATGGAGCTCAAGTACATTTGCACAAAAGAGCAAACAACAAACATTCTTACCAAGCCACTTCCTAGAGTGAAGTTTTGTTATTTTCGAGACAAGCTTGGTATTGCAGAGAATGATGCTCTTGTTGAGAGAGAATCTCAGCTTCAATGAATCTTTTATATGTTGTTAATGAGTTCTTCTCTGTGAGAGAGAAGTTCGAGGTGCAATCCCTTGTAATGCATTTTTCTCTGTGACGGAGAAATTTGAGGTGAAAGCCCTTGAGGCTCTTTTCACTTATGGGAGTAGTGATAGTGAATGCCATGTTGAGAGACTCCATGACAACATCACGTTGAGTGACTCCGTGATGAGAGCTTGTGTCATTTCACTCATGGGAGTAGCCATGGTGAAGATCATGTTGAGTGAATCCATGATGCCTATCATGTTGAGAGAATCCGTGATTAAATTTTGTTGTTTTCATATTGTGTTTGTCATGTTGAGAGACTCCATGACTTGAATATCTGTAAATGATATCTCCTTTGTTAAGAGGGAGTGTTAATGGTTATAGCTGCAGGAGACATCATTTTATATTTGCTTGGTTGTATTTCTGTTTTATTATTTATTCTTTTTTTGTTTTCTGTCGATCCTTTATTTACTCCATTTAGCTGTTATGTATCGGATTCTATGTATGCTGTCACTGTCCTTGTATTAGCTGGAAATGCGTTTCTTTTATTTGTCGAGTTTCAGTTTCTCTTTGCCTTGGTGGCTCGGTTCATGTTTCGTATTTCTTGTAACTGCCATCTTTAGCGATTTTCGTGTGAAGTGTTGTAGTGTTATTTAACCTTCATGTTATTCATTTTGGAGTTGCTTTTTGGTCATCTCGCATGAAGTTCAGATTGCTTTCAGGAGTTGGGTGTAGCTCAGAAGAAAGTATACATTTTTCATATGCATGAGTGATTACATATATGTGTGGATATTTATGATTCATATCTTCTTCGGCATTTCTATTTGATCTCAGATGTGTAAAAGCCTTCTGGTTTCTTTAAAATTCTCGGCTTCTCCTCTTGTTTCTTAAGTGCTATCAATCATGATTAGATGATTGATTGTTAAGCTGGAAAGCTTTGTATTTTAAATTTGTGCCTTCAATAAAACTTGATTTTTGGTGTGGCTGGGTTTTTCACCCTCTGTTGGAGGGTTTTCCCAGGATAAATAGTTGTTTATCTTGTTCTTCAAATTTTTCTAGCTGCAGTTATCTGAGTTTTTTAGCTTTCTGGTTCTAATTTTAACAATTTGATAATCAAAATCACACCATTTATTAATCGAAAAAGGTCTGCTACTTAAAGGCATTCAGATGCCAACTGCAGTGAATTAAATAACCAGAAAATAAACAACCACCGTTAAAGCAGTATAATTGTTGAACATACATATTAGTTAAGTTGGTATCTAAGTGGAGAGAAAGAAAGTTATTATGAGAGGAATTGTTCTCCAATAAGATAGGGATTTTAATTTTTAACCCTTAAATGCAAATAGAAGGGGATTATTGGTGCAGGCCCTGAGCTGAATACACCGAATCATTTACAGATAAACTGAAAAAGCAGGTGGAATAGGTTCATTTTTAATAATTGTTTCGTTTATGTTTATGTACAATGAGCCACATCGAGCTTCTAGATAAGTGCACAATCCCTATATTTTGGACACTTGTCACATACACATGCAATAACTTGAGAAACTTTATCTGTTACTGGGTTTTACATAATGTTGTGACCTCTCGAACTATATGTACTTAAAATGATACATAGGTCAATTTTGCTGTGACTAGGTTTCGAATATTAAGTTACAAATTCATTAATTACAATACTTTATCAAGGATCACAGAGGCGATGGCTTGAGCAAGTCTCATTATGTTGGAATTTCATTAGCTATCCTCTATTTAATGATGCATTGGATCATCTGCTGTCAATATTGAATTTTTTTGTTCTTTTTTTCATCAATTATGTATCTGGTGAACAAGATGTTTTATTGACATATGTGTTGACGTGTATTTTGTACACCATCATACACAGAATAAAATACCAATAGGCATCTTATCCTCTCTTGAGAAAATAGTCTCTAACCGCTGAAGATTCGCATAAAGGATCAGTTAGGTAGACTCCAAGGTTCTTTGATGTAGGGTCTCTACGTGTGGACAAGCTCCAGTGGTATGATGTGATTTGCTGGGATCACAAGGGGACTTACATGTGATGATTGAACTTCCGATCTGCTTTGCTGGACACAGGCTCTGACTAACTTAGATTTGAAAAATGAAAAAAGGAAGGGCGAAGAGAGGATCTAATCCTAATACTAAGAATGTAGGAGCAATGACTTGATTTTTGATGAAACTCTAACTAGATCTTGTTTTGACATCAATGGAACATCTACACAAGGCTAGTGCGATCTTCTAGGGAAGCTTTATGATGTTCAAATCATCACCGCAGGCATAGATACCATCCAAGTTGATGCATATCAATGAAGAGGCGACAAATTGAAATTGAGCTTAGGCTGAACGATTCCAGTTGACTACGCAAGGCAAGTCTGCAATCAACAAACTGCTAGTAGTATGGATATACGAATTTCACCATCAATCAAGCACATTTCCTCCATTCATCTAATTATCTACCATCTAAGATTGAAGACTTCAACAAGAAACCATGCAAATTGCAAGAAAACGACATATTTCACCATTACTTCAATGAAAATGGAGTTTGTTTACAATCAATGGCAACAATTTCTTGCCTTGTCCTCCTATTCTACTCTAATTACTATTCTATCAACTATATTCTAACTTTTCCAACTATTTACAACTCTCTCTAATCATCTAAAATTAACCTTTACAAAATGAAATGCCTGGGCTTATATAGTGCCCACAATACAATTTGATGGCTTAGATCAATTCAAGATCAATGGCCAAGATTTTACAATGAAAACCCTAATTAGGGTTTGTTACAACCATTACATAACATTTAATGCTTGACCAATGATAAAATTGTATTGCTTGGACACATGTCCCTTCTAGAAAAATCGACCAATGGATAGCCGGGGTAGGTACATCGGAGTTTGTGCCACCTTCCATGAGTTAAGTACATTGAATCTGGACATGCTGAGGTGGACCACACTGACTGGAGGAGTGATGACTGGGATGCCACCTCATCTGACACTTGTAGCTTGCTAGATATTCAATTTGATGTCGTTGAGAGGCTATCTTTAATTAACTCTTGTCCTAACTCCTTTTGTCCTTGATGTGCAGGATGACGATGTACCTCGCCTTGGAACGCTGGATTGAAAGGGGTCGCCCATGTCCTGGCTTGATCGTTCTGGCGAAGACCGTCCTTGATCCGGCTTGATTTTCCTTGATGAGATCTCCATTTGAGGCCTACACAACATTTCAAAATTAGTAACATGATTTTGCAATATAAATTAGAGAGCAAATTTTTAGGAAACTTAATGATAAGTCCTTTATTAATCATTTCCTAAAAATGACTGAGCTAAGGCAAAACAAAATTCCAAAATTCAAAATTAAGGAAATGACGATCAACGTTCAAAATCAAAACAATAAATCCATATCGTCATACCTCTTTGAGAGCTTAACTCTAAAATGCAAAATAAAGGAATTCGCCTAGGCAAAATTTGAAATTCGATAGTCTTGATGTGATCTTCAAAAGAACGTTCCTCTTATCAACTTCGCCACCCTTCAAGTCTTGGACGTGATTTCCTCTTCAAGTTAGCAATTTCGCCATCTTTGATATGTCTTTGACGTCCTAGGCAACTTCGCTCAAATGGAAACTTCAAGTTCGCACCACCTTGCTTTGAAATAAAATTCGCTCCTTCAAACACACTCGCACTTCTCCCTTTGATCGCATTTGAATGATAAAATGGTGATGTGAAAATGAAGATTCTAACCCTCCCTTTATAGCGCTCACCTCATACTTACTTTAAGGCCGACTTTGTGAAAATAAAGCAAATTAAACGATTTTTTAATAAATAACAAGGCCGACTTGCCTAATTGGGCGTTTCAAATCGATTTTATATTAATTAAATAATTAATTATTAATGCCTTGATTAATAAAAGATAACGCCATATTAAATGCTAAATAAAAATGGATTTTCAATTTTTTAAATCGATTTAGCATTTGAGGAAAATTCGAATTGTTTAATTTGGCGCCAAAACTGGAAAACAAAGGAAGGGACGTACCTCATCGCCCTGGTCCCTTGGAGAGGGACAGGAGCGATTCACCATTTTTGTCTTGACTTTTGCATTTCTTACGTCCAACTCCTTCATCTCCACGTTGAAAATCAATCATCTTAATGGTCCTTCGAATTTGATCGCCTTGCATGTGCGCATAAGTGTCTTTAGATGTATCATCGCCCTTGTCCCTTGGAGAGGGACAGGAGCGATCCTAAGGTTTTTGCTTGAAATTCTCCATTTTGATACGATCCTTTCCTTGTATCATCTTCCAAATGCCATTTAAAACCTTGTGCGTCCTTGTCTTAACGTGATTTTCAAAGAATATCATGTGTTTTGCCTAACATCGCCCTTGTCCCTTGGAGAGGGACAGGAGCGATCTCCATGTCTTCACGTTCATCTTGTATCTTTGACCTTCGAACTTCCATTGTAAGGCGAATAATATCATTGCTTGTCCATTCCATGCACGTCCCACTTGCTTTTGCAAGGTACCTTTGATGTTATAAGGATCATCGCCCTTGTCCCTTGGAGAGGGACAGGAGCGATTCATGTTTTTTTCTCCATTTTGAGCTCAAGTTGGTAACGTTTAACCTTGGTTCATTGTTTATTGCCTTCGAAATAACGTCCTTTACCTCGTCCAACCCTCGCCTTGCCTTGACTTTGAAGGAGCTTGAGTGTTTTTAATAGCATCGCCTTGGTCCTTGTCCAAAGGACAGGAGCGATATGGACTCCTTAGCTTGATTGATAATGTTTGGACGTTCAAAACTCTTGCATGTCATCCTCAAAAGACGTCTTGAACCCTTTACAACCTTGTGAAGCCTTGACTCAACGTAATTCTTGCATGAATTGATCAATATACTCAACATCGCTCTGGTCCCTTCCTGAGGGACAGGAGCGAAATTCATCATTGTGAGCTTGTTCTTGTTTATTTCAACTTACAATTATCTTCAACGCGTGTAATGACGTCCTTTCGATCCTTGGGGTCGCTTGATATTTGCTTGTCGTTTGAAATCGATGCCTTAATGGAAATATCGCTCTGGTCCCTTCCCATGGGACAGGAGCGATCTGGGGTCTTAGAGTGCAAATCCTTTCAATGCGACGACCTTGATGCTTGTGTTCGATTGAAAATGCCTTGAAACGTCCCTCGCCACCTTGTCTTGACTTGTGTCGACCTTGAACTTTGGAGGAACGACCTTGAACTTGCGTAGGAAGTATCATCACCATTGTATCGCCTTGGTCCCTTGGAGAGGGACAGGAGCGATCCTCCCCTTGTGGCCTTCATCTCACTTTGCCAGGTTCCAACGGACTCGTCCTTCTTCACTCTATCCGTTCATGTCTTGACATTGTTTGTAACTTTGCAAAAAAAGGCAATTATATCAAAAATCGCTCTAGTCCCTTCCTGAGGGACAGGAGCGAACTAGGCATTTAACACTGTTATGGACGTCCCAAAAATCTTCAATTTATATTCAACGTATTTATCTCATGTTTTCCCTTGTTTTTGAACGTAAACTTGCCTTGACCTTTGTCTGGATTTTGCATAATGAAGGAAATCGCTCTAGTCCCTGGGAGAGGGACGAGAGCTACAAGGTACCTCGCCCTGGTCCCTTGGAGAGGGACAGGAGCGATTTGGTCAATATAGGTCATTCTCCTTCGTTTTTGCATATCAAATTATATTCATTTGGCAAAGCATCTTCCTTTGGACGTCCTCAAATCATTAAGTCTTCGAAATCTTGCAAGGACAAGGCGAAATTTGAATTGTAGCTCCGGTCCTTCACTGAGGGACAGGAGCGATTTTCCTCCTGGAGGCATTTCTGTGTTCATGAAAATCTTCAATTTATATTCAATGGAAAGATATTGCCGTTCTCCATCACTTCCAACTTGAAATCTGTCTGGACTCTGCAGGGATAGTAAGATATTTGAAAACGAGCTCCCGTCCTTCACTAAGGGACAGGAGCGATTTTGCTCCTACAGGCCAAAATAACATGATTTTTCACATTTTAACACTTCACGAGGCGAAAACAAAACATTTCCAATGCCCAGGATCAAATATCAAAAAAGTCAAAATTTGGTCAAAATTACTCAATTGGACAAAATTCATGTTGACGGTCAACACTTAGACAAATTTAGACTCTGCGTTCAAAATTCCAATTGAAAATAGACCATTCTGGCGAATTCATTTCATTCAAAATTACATCCTACAAAAGGAAATTCAAAAAGCTCCCAAAACCGACTGGATTCAAATCAAAACCCTAAAAAGCAAAGCGAAAACGAGCAAAAAACATGGGTCCCCATTTGCAATGGGGCGATGTGTGAAAACGTCACAACAATATGCCACAGCTGTTCTATCCTAGTTTATAGTCTTAGTATCTGTTGTTTCTCAATTTGTATGTTCGGCATCTCATCCATATGTTCTAATAGAACTGCTTCAGCAGCAACTGTGTTTGCTGATTTTGCACTTTTGTATAGTGCATTAATAATTTAGTATAAGTACTTATTCTGCTGACAAAAAAAAACATTAACTTGGTCAAGGATAATTTGAACTTTTTTGAATTAACAGAAATGGTTTTCTATCTTTCTCTAGTCATTCATTATGTAAAAGAATAATGTAAGTTGGTTCCAATGTGGGGTCATGTGAAAAGCATGTTCAGTGTACCACAGGTTGGAAAGCTTGAGAACGATTGCTTAAAAGGGTTACTATAGTATGAACGAATCTCTGAAACAAGTGACTTATAGGTGCTATTTTCAACATTGTTGTGAAATTCTCCTTCCTTTGATTGTTTCTGCATGCAGGAATTCTATCATGCCTCTCTTTTAGTCCTGCACATAATGGATTGCTTGCTGCTGGTTCCTATAACCGAACTACTGCATTATTTGCTGAAGACAACGCAGAGCTTTTATTTGTCTTGCATGGTCAGGAAGGTGGTGTTACCCAGGTATACACAATTCTCAATTCAATTATCATTATTTCATGTAGGTGAGCAAATTTTATTGTGATAATGGATTGTGACTGAACAGGTCCTTTTCTCAAGAGATGGAAACTATCTGTACACTGGGGGACGCAAGGTAATTGTTCAGCTGTAAACAATTAAGTGCATTTTCTCAAGGCATGATGTGACTCACGTGTCACTATATTGTTGAATTCTCAATTTGCCCCTCTTATCTGAAATAATAGAGGAAGTGGATAACATCGTGATCTTTTCTAGTTAAAATGAAATTTCAACACTTGGTGGATTTGAATGGTATTGTAATTATATTCAATTGCTCAAGTGTTTCTCTAATACTGCCCTTGGATTTTTGATTACATGCAATATGAAGTTAGACTTCTCTCAGAGCCTTGTATTTAGGGACATGATCTTCATAAAACCATCAGGTTTAAAATATTACACAGTTATAGTAAAGTGTACTCCTAAGGAGGTGAACGAACTTCACTTCTAGAGACAGTTCACCATCAGGTTTAAAATTCCTGTACATCATCCACAAAACACACCAAAAATCTCTGCTAAATATCAAGAATCAATCCCCAAAATCAACTATCAAAGTACCTTAAATATTTTCATTGCTCCCTTAAACTCCAAACTCCTTGAAAATCAGTGTGATTCTTGATGAGGGTATCCATGCTCAATCAACCTTGGGAGAATTTCTCTGTTCATTGTAGCAGCATCTTGGTATGTGTGCAACTAGTGAATATTGACGAGGGTATTTATGCTCAATCAACCTTGGGAGAATTTCTCTGTTCATTGTAGCAGCATCTTGGTATATGTGCAACTCTCAATCTCCCAAATGAGAGCCAAAATCCTCCTTTTATAGAGTTGGAGGGAAAAAGAGGTATTTAAAATTCATAACAAAATATTTCCCCCAAAAATCTTCTGCACCTTAAATTTTTATTAAAATTTTTTATGTGTAAGTCCTTTTTTTCCCCAGACGTCCACTTAAAGGGGACAAATCATAACTTTATTAAATTAAAACACTAAAGTAAATATTAAAATGTTAACTTTATAACTTTAGCGTAATAGTTTAAATAATCTGATCTGCTTTCTGGAAAGCACCATCAAGGCATCAAAAACTAAAGCTGAACACACCAAGAAGAAACTGACATTGAAGAATGATGTTGGGTGCCAAAATGGGCACTTAATAAAAATAGTAGTGTCTTCCAACAATTGTGGATAACAATGGATAAGACCCAAAATGGTACAAAGAGTGTCACTGCAAACCTTAAAGCCAAAGAAACTCCAAACCATCACCGGATGCCATGAAAACCCAAAATTGAGCTCTCGAAGAACATTGGAACTCTCTTAGCTCACATGAAAGTTATGGAAAACCCTGAAAATTGGCCAATGCTAACAAAACAATAAGGCATAAAAATGGGGACATTACAGTGGAGTAAATATAGTTTGGGAGCAGCAAAATGATCAAACATTGTGCATTTTGAGTCATCAACATATTATGATTTTCATTCGGTCTTTATTCTTATTTAATCTTTAACATTTTTTAGGCTATTCTAGTCATCAAACAAGGTATTAATTATTAAACTATTTTATGATTATTTTTAGTTTACCTACAAACTGTTTAATGAAATGCTCATATTCGTAATATTGAAAAATGTATTTTGATTCAAAATTTTAAATGAAAATCATTCATCATTGTAATGATATTATACAATATTTTGTTAGATTCTTTTAGTGTTAGTACTTTCATTGTAATATATCCTTGGATGGTAGTACCATGCTATCCTATTTTATTTTCTATCATTCTTTAGCTTGCATGGTGTGAACTAGAAATGAGTTTTCGATTAATTTAGCTTTGCCATTGTTCTATATGGTTTTATTTTTAACGGCATCAAACTTCCCAACCTAGAATCTGTGAGTCTTAAAGCGAGTCATTGTCGCCAAGTCTCCTTGAAGCGATTCACCCTTGTTGAGTTAGGGAGACTCGACTGTTGAGTACTTGCTAGACTTGTCGAGTTTGGGAGACACGCCAGACTCACCAAGTCTAGACGAGTTTAGCAGGGTAGATTGGCCATTTCAGTTAGTTTAAAAAAAACTTAAAACCTTTCAATGCTTGTTTGGTTTATGACATGCCCATCTAGGATTTGTAAAATAATGAAAATGGTGTGTGCCATGAAGGTGAAAAATAAATTGAATGAATGATTCAATAATCGGATAATATATTCAACAATATACAAGCTTTTATAAAGAGATTACAAGGACGACGTTCTAAATTAAGAACAAGTCATTTAAAGTGAACTACTACTAAAAAGCTAAACGCTAAATAAAGCTTAAAAGCTAATTAACTAAAAAGAAAAAGCTAAATGCTAAATAAAGCTTAAAAGCTAATTAACTAAAAAGCTAAATGACCATTAAACAAGGAACTAAATATAGGTGACTAAAATATAATTAAATATTCTAATACCCTCCCTTAATGGTCATTCTATCTACTAACTACCCTGTAGAAAACACTGCAGGTCTTTTGATCACAAATGAAAAGAACACTCTGCTGCGGTGGATACCCTCCCTGGATTTGAAAAGTGTTAATGACCAAGAATACCAAAATCCATCCAACCTGACGCTGGGTAACCAAACTAAAACCTGAAACGATGATTTTGAGGAAAAATCAGCAAACCCTCCAAAACTGAAGATACAAATCATCATTTTTGTGGAAAAAAATGGTAAAAACCCTTGAAACGATTTTTGTGGAAAAAATCGAACAAAACCTTGAAACTTCGCATGGCAAGACCCAAAACGCCACGTGGTAAGACACCAAACATCACGCGGTAAAACATCAAAAATCATGCGGGAAAACAACAGACAACATCATGTGGTAAAATACCAGACATCACGTGGTAAAACCCTGATTTTTGAGAAAAAAAATCAAGCAAAACCCTCCCATGATTTTTTATGCCGAAAAATCATAAAACCCACGCAAGCTTTGCAGATGACAGATAATAATTTTTAAGGAAAAAATTCTAAACCCTGCGAACAATTTTTGAGGAAAAAAAATGTGAAAACCCTGGGACCTGTAGGACGAGGTCTGGTCTAAATCAATCTAATCAAGGCAACAATATTCAGATATCGTGAACATGCACTGTTTCTAGGTGTTGTGGCAACTGTTGAACTTCTGTCTGTGTTCCAACATGATGCTGGTCAAAGATGCCATCATGGAAATAGAATAGAAGCAGCTGCTAAAAAAACTGAAACCTTTGGAGGAGAATTCTCTGATTTTTTTGTAAAAAAACCAAAAAAATATTGACGATTTTTTTTTTCGCAAAAAAAATAGGGGCAAAAACCCTAGGTTGGATGTACAACATAAACGGCGCCCAAAAGACACCAAAATTCTCGACGTCTCTAGAATTAGTAGAAATCGCTGACTATTTTTAAATTCCAAGGCAAATTCGCTAGCACAAAAATTCGAGGCACCCAGAAAAATTTGAGGCCAACCCAGAAAAGCTCTCAAAAATCCCACCAAGAATCTGAAATCAGAATGCAGATCCCGTTGGCTCAAAAATCGAGGCATGGAAAACGATGCACTCAAAAAAATTTGACGACGACCCAGTTGAGATCTCGAAAAACCCACCAAGAATTTGCAACCAGAATATAATTTCAACTTGAATTGAAGGGTCAAAAGCCTAGTCGAAAATTGCAAAAACCTTAGGAAAATTTTCAATCTGCAAAAAAAACCTCCAGGTTGCAATCCTGAAAATCTCCAAAACCCTAAAAAAAACATGAATTGCTGCCTAGCACAAAGAAATTCGCCTCCGAACCAGAAACCCTCGAAACCCTCAAAAAGCCTTAAAAAAAGCAAAATCATTTTTTATTAAAAAACAATTAAAAAAAATCTCGAAAATATTCCAGAAAGAAGGCCATGAATTTTATTAAAAAATTCACCAAACTTTAAAGAATCACATCGACCCGCTCTGATACCATGAAAAATAATTGAATGAATGATTCAATAATCGGATAATATATTCAACAATATACAAGCGTATATAAAGAGATTACAAGGATGACGTTCTAAATTAAGAACAAGTCATTTAAAGTAAACTACTAAAAAGCTAAACGCTAAATAAAAATTAAAAGCTAATTAACTAAAAAGAAAAAGCTAAATGCTAAATAACGCTTAAAAGCTAAGTAACTAAAAAGCTAAATGACCATTAAACAAGGAACTAAATATAGGTGACTAAAATATAATTAAATATTCTAATAGAAGGTTAGTGTTGTTTTTAAGGTATTCATTTGGGCTTGGTGGCAAGGGGTTTGCTCCTCATCCCAACACTCTATCATGATAGGGAATGTGCCAGGGGTGTTGCACCTGAACCCTATGAGGGGCATTGCCCCTTGATTCTATTGGGGCCATTGTCCCCAGACCTGTGTGAGGGTTGTTGCCCCTTGACCCTAGTGTGGATTTTGCCCCCATACCCTTGTGAGGGCGCTATCGCTCGACCCCATTGGGGTTGCTGCGCCTAGATCTCGAGGGGCAGCATTGGTTTGTTGCTCCCAAATCTCCATCAAACTATAAGCGAGTAATAGGCGAATGATGAATCATGATCATAAAATCTATATAATACATATTCCCTATTGCAAATCTCTACATCTTCACACTCATAGCCACAATAAAGAATTATTTTGTTTCATACATTAGACAACTTGGTTAGCTTACAAGGATTGCCATAAGAAAATTTGGCATGTTGAATACAAGGTGTTATTCCTATTTTGACACCACAAAATTTAAACTTTTATGTTGAAGTGTTAAGCATTGTTAGACATTACAAGCCTTTGTCAAATCCAATGTCTAGCACCAAATTTAAAACCATCTCGTGTATCTTTCCTTTTGTACTCACAAACGATCATATGCATTGACCTAAAATGCAAAAAGCAATTAGATTTGAAAATATAACAAAGATGGTTTGGAACCCTTTTAGGGCATGTTCCTTGTGGTTTTCTTAAGCAAATTTGGCCAATTATTGCCTTAACCCACTTCACTGAGAAAATCATTAAATTGTTTTTCCTTGAAATCTTGTCATGAACAAATTTTTTTGGGTTGTGGTCATCTCATCTTCTTTGACATCTAGTGAAAATTTCAGAGCAAAATACCTTGCCAATCAAAATTTATGCATGTTTTTGCATACTGAGCCTCAAGGTTATTATGAGAAATATCAAATGTTTTTCGTAATAATTTTAATATTTTTTAATAATATCATTTTATTATCTATTAAGCCTTTGTTTTGATAATTTGGAGGGAAAATCTGGTAAAATTCTTAAGTTATGTTTAAAAACCTTTTCTCAACCCTCAATATGCTCAAATGCTCGAAAACCCTAATTTTTGAACTTTCAAAATGCTCCAATACTTGCATGCTCACAACTTCACAACTCCACAACTCCTTTACATTGGTCACATGCTTGGTTGCTCAAAACTTCACAACTTCGAAAATAACTAACTTTTGCATGCTCTTTGTAATGCTCTGATGCACCAAATTCTAATGTTTGAACCATAACAGCAAAAATAGTTTGGGGAAAAAATTGGAAAACCAAGAGAGTGAGATTTTTTGAAAAAATTGGGAAAAAATCAACAAAAAATCGGATTTAAAAAAACATATAAAATTGTAGAAAAATATACAAAAAGTACTTTAAAAAAAATAAATTTAAGGGCATTTCCATAGCATATAGATATAGAGAGAATAAAATAGAGAAATTAATGGTTTAACCCATAAATTGTCAAAAATAGATTATTCTTGTTCTTATTCATATGGCTGATTATATTGCATTGCACAAAACATACTTTATAGTGCTTAAATAATAACACTAGATGGTGATAGTTGTACAAAGTCAACATATAAACAAAGTACAAAGTTCCAACAACTCAAATGTAGCCAATGACTCTTGCTGCTTCAAATAGAGTGCTCATGCTAGAGGGTAGTGTTGTGACGTTTTCACACATTGCCCCATTGCAAATGGGGACCCCCACTTTTTCACTTTCTAGGTTAGTTGCCTTAGTGTTGTCATGTCTTTGCTATTAGCCTCGTACATGTAGTTGCATCGGGGTCGATCAGGTCTTTCTCTTCAAGATGAAATGAGATACATCATACAACCCTATCTTCAAACGGTTTCCTTTCTTTTAGAGCAATTCCAATCGCCATGACAAAGGATGATACTCATAAGTTAAGAGCTATGTAACAAAGATGGAACTATCGAAATCTCTTGGCTTGGGTCAATGAGGGTTTGAAAAGAGCTTGAGGAACGTGAGTGAGGATTTGTCTCAATTACATCAAGATCTAGTGCGAAGGAACCTTAGATGGCCGATTTGATGAGCAAAGATTTTAACAAAGGATGAAGTTTGAATCACGATTTGCCTAAAAGGTGAAATATGACAAACTTAGCCTTAGAATCTTGATGAAGCTTTGGATGCAAATGGATTGCAAAGGTCACCTAATTGGCCGACTGAAGAAGTGAATTGCAAAGCTAGTTAAGTTGGTTGATCAAGCGTTAACTTGCAAATATGAGTGCAAAATCCGCCATCCTGATCAAGTTGCAATGGTATCCCAAAATTCTGCCAAGGTGAGGAATTGCAAAGGTAAGTCAAAAAGCTGCCTTAATAATGATGTTGCAATGCTCTCTCAAAAATCTGCCAAAGTCTTAACTTGCAATGCTCCTTCAAAAAGCCGATTCAAGCAATTACATGCAAAGGTCATCAAAATTTCCGCCTTGATCTTGAACTTGCAATGGTCTTTCAAAATACTGTCAAAGTAAGGAATTGCAAAGGTGAGTTAAGGTTCCGCCATCTTGATCAACTTGCAATGGGGTCCTAATACGCTGCCTAGGTATTGAGTTGCAATGCCTCTTCAAAATTCTGACTTGATGGCTAACTTGCAGTGACCCCCTAAAATGTCGATTTGATGCTAGTTGCAAAGGTGGTGTAAAAAGCCGATCTAAGGTTTGATTGCAATGGTATTCACAAATGCCGCCTCCATCATATCTTTCAAAGGTGTCAAAGAGAGGCCGCCTTAAACATGAAAATTTAAAGAAGTCAAGAGAATTCAACTTGGAGATTGAGATACAAAGCTACTTCAAATCTTCCACTTCAAGCAAAAGTTGCAATGGTCACTTAGATGTCCGACTTGATGATAAATTGCAATGATGCCTCCAAATGCCACCAAGGTGTCAACTTGTCAAATGTTGCAATGGTCATCCAAATTTCCGCCATGAAGGTTAAGTTGCAATGACCCCCCATAAAGCCGCCTTCAAAAAAAATTGCAATGGTGTTTTAAATTGCTGCCTAGGAGATGGAGTGCAAAGGTCCTTAAAATTACCAATTTAATCTTGACTTGAAGTGCTATCCCTAAAAGCTGTCAAGATATCAAGTTTCAAAGGTCTTCTTAAAAGCCGCCACTACATCAAGTTGCGAAGCCCCCCTGAAATGCCGTCTCAATGCTAAGTTGCAATGTTCCCTCAAATTTCCACCAAGAGGCTATGTTGCAAAGGTGGTGTAAAAAACCTGCCTAAGAGTAAAGTTGCAATGGTCTTCTAAATAGCCGCTAAGATCATAAGTTGCAATGACCCCGTAAAAAGCCGCCCTTATGAGGAATTGCAATGGTCACCAAAATGTTCAAATGCAATGGGGTCATAAAATGCCGACTTGGCATAGAGATGCAAAGGTCATCAAAATTTCCGCCTTGATCTCAAGCTGCAATGACCCCCAAAATGCTGCCTTGTTATGAAGTTACGATGATGCTTTGAGGATCCGATTTGATTAGTAATTGCAAAGGTCTTCTTAAAACCCACCCAAGGCATTAGCTTGCAAAGGTCTTCTCAAAATTGGAATTTGATCAAATGATGCAATGCTATCATCAAAAATCCGCCAAGGTCATGAAACTAAAAATAAAACAAAATAAGAAAGTCAGCTTTCAAAGCATAGAACGCCCATCATACAAAGGACAATTTAAAATAGTTTTTTTTAATGTGTAAGTCGGCTTGGGGAGATTTAAAATGAGGAGACACACCCATAAACCCCAATGCTTATATAAGAGGGTGGTGATATTCATTCTAAGACATCAATCTAAGTAATCAATACAAGCAGCTCTGCAATTCAAGGAGACAGCGAACTTCACAAGGCAACATACAGATTTATAATCAAGAAGGGTGAATTTGTCTTCATTAGCAAAGTGGATCTGATCATTGCACATTTGTAAGAAGGGCGAAATCAGTTCAACATTCAGATCCTCATTTCTGAATTCACGATTTTAAAGGCAAATTTATTTACAGCAGCGATTGTGATAAGGAAGGAGACATCAACTTGAAGATCAACGTTCAGATTTTTATCCCTGAAAGGTGAATTTCTCTACATCGACAAGGTGAATTTGATCTTTTCGTAACTGCAAGAAGGGCAATTTTTCTTTACAATCAGCGATTTTAATAGAACACTGATCAAACATTCATCTACAAAGAGGGGTGAATACACCTATAAGAGTGATTTTGGATAGCAGATTTTGATTATTTCATTAATCAAAATTCATTTTCAAGCAAAGGCAATATAGAATTAAAGAGTTTTATTCTGACTTATAAGCCTTTTTAGTTCAATTTGGAGGCAGATGAGAAGCAAAACTTGGTGAAATCTTGTCCATCATCAAGCTTCACAAGCGTAAAATCAGATCTAAGGCATAAAGTTAAACTTTAAAAGGTGGAATGAGATCTCCAAAGCATATGGCTCAGACCTCGGAGCACTTCAAAATCAGATATGGAAATGAAAGATAGAATCACCATCTCATCATCGTTTTGAGGATATACCACATTGTAGGTTTGTGAAATCTATCCATATGTGTTTAATACCATCCTTGTTTATTTTGCAGGTGACAACATCAAGAACAATCCAAAAGCATGGAAGAAGATTCAAGACATTGCAAAGATGAAAAGATGTCAAACATATCAATCAAGATCAACATGAGGAAGTCAAGACCTTGGAGCATGGAGGAGATAACTTATTTGATGAAGAAATGTTTTACAATCTTGAATTTCCTCCAGGAATCCAAGAATCAAAGATAGTATACTAGATGCACCATTAGTCAAGTGTATCATGAACAAGGGAGGATCAATCAATGTCATCACACAGCCTACATCAAACATGATCAAGGAAACAAAAAGTTTCAGAAGAGTTAATCACGAATCAAGTCTACAAACAAGTTGAAATGGCATCCTCGTCATCATCCCACCAATCAAAAGAGTTCCACATTAGCATGTCTGGATACAATGCACCTGACTCATCATATGGGCACACAAATTCCAATGTACCTACCCACACTATCTATTGGTCAAATATTCTAAAGAGGGCATGTGTCCAAATGTTGTAATTATTTCATTGGTCAATGGGAGTTTGTTGTAACAAACCCTAATTAGGGTTTTCATCTTGTAATCTCAACCATTGATCTCAAATCGATTTGAGCCTTTGAATTGTAATGAGCTCTCTATATAAGGCTCAAACTTCTCATTTGTAAAGGCTAATCAAGAGGGAATAAAATAGAGAATAGTTAATAGTTTAGTAGAAAATAGCAGCTAGAGTAGAATAGGAGAAGGTAGAAATTGTTGCCAAAGTTGTAAATAAACTTCCTTTTCATTGAAGTTATGGTGGAATGTGTTGTTTCTTTACAAGTACATGGTTTCTTGTTGGATCTTCATGTTAGATGATGAATAATTAGATGAATGAAAGGAATTGTGAATGATTAATGATGAAATTCATATATCCATACCACTAGCAATTCGCTGATTTTGAGTTTGCCTTGCGTGGTCAACTGGAATTCTCAATGAGCTTAACTTCAATTGCTATTCACACTTTGATATGCATTGCCTTGATGGTGTCTTTGTTGTTGATAGTGATTTGAACATCACATACCTACCTTAGGAGATCGCACTAAGCTTTGTAGAGTTGTTCGTTGATGGCGAAGCGAAGCTTAGTTGAATTTCATTCAATCGTTCATTGTCTCTTGCATTCTTAGGAGTAGCATAGTCTTCCTAAACCCTACATCTTTTGCTCTTTTTTATTCTCCGAGCAAATAGTTAGAATCTAAGTTCCAGCTATTCAAGCATTCAACAATTCAAGGTTCGTCCCTGTGTGATTCCAGCATAATCATGTCGACCATTGAGCTTATCCACACGTCGTGACCCAACAGAGAAGAACCTTGGAGTTATCTCAAGTGATCCTTGTGCGAATCTTCAGCATTTGAGAGACTTTGATCAAAAGAGTATAAGATACTTTTGGGTATTTTATTCTGTGTTAGATTGTGTCTAAAAAGCACATCAACAAAATTGTAGCCAATGACTCTTGCTGCTTCAAATAGAGTGCTCATGCTGCTCATGCTAGAGTTGCAAAGGTGGTGTAAAAAGCCGATCTAAGGTTTGATTGCAATGGTATTCACAAATGCCGCCTCCATCATATCTTTCAAAGGTGTCAAAGAGAGGTTGTCTTAAACACGAAATTGTAAAGAAGTCAAGAGAATTCAACTTGGAGATTGATATACAAAGCTACTTCAAATCTTCCACATCAAGCAAAAGTTGCAATGGTCACTTATCAGTCGGACTTGATGATAAATTGCAATGATGCCTTCAAATGCCACCAAGGTGTCAACTTGTCAAATGCTGCAATGGTCATCCAAATTTCCACCATGAAGGCTAAGTTGCAATGATCCCCTATAAAGCCGCCTTCATAAAAAATTGCAATGGTGTTTTAAATTGCCGCCTAGGAAATGGAGTACAAAGGTCCTCAAATTTTCCGATTTAATCTTGACTTGCAATGCTATCCCTAAAAGTCGCCAAGATATCAAGTTGCAAAGGTCTTCTTAAAAGCCACCACTACATCAAGTTGCAAAGCCCCCTTGAAATGCCACCTCAATGCTAAGTTGCAATGCTCCCTAAAATTTGAAAAAAATGGGAAAAAATCAGTGAAAAATCGGATTTTAAAAAACATATAAAATTGTAGAAAAAGATACAAAAACTACTTTTTAAAAAAAAATTTAAGGGCATTTCCATAGCATAGAGATATAGAGAGAAAATAATTTAGAGAATTTAATGGTTTAACCCATAAATTGTCAAAAATAGATTATTCTTGTTCTTATTCATATCACTGATTATATTGCATTGCACAAAACATACTTTACAGTGCTTAAATAATAACACTAGATGGTGATAGTTGTACAAAGTCAACATATAAACAAAGTACAAAGTTCCAACAACTCAAATGTAGCCAATGACTCATGCTGCTTCAAATAGAGTGCTCATGCTAGAGGGTAGGAGGTCTTGATGATGAAGCTCTTGGGTAAGAGCTTGCCCTAGCTCGTTCAGTAATATGAGGATCCAAGTTGGCCTTCACTAGGATTTTAAAATCATTGCTCAAGAAAATCTCTTGTTGTAGGTTTGAGGTTATTTAATTAGTGCTACTTAGTTCATCACTCACGACTATAACAAATTGGTGGAAAACTAGTAAGGGGTTTGAGATGAAGTGAAGTGGAAGAGTATAACTTGCACTCGAGGAAACTTGGCTAATATTTGATTTATAATGTAGAGAGTGGATTTAAAAAATACAATTACTTTGTGCAAGGTTTTCTTTATAAATGAAGGTTGGTGCTATACTTATTTGTAATCACTAGTAGTGGATCTTTCATGCATTTTGAGATTAAGAATCAAACAAATTCTATACATATTATTTATTGTTCAACATCGAATTGATTTTTTTGTGTGATTCTAAATGAATGAAGAGTGAATATTTGACTAGCTAGACATGAAATGATGGTCCTTCACTAGACCTTCCATCTATGACTTAATAAAAAATTCATAATTTTTATTTTGTTATAATTAATAGATATATATTTTATTGTTTTTTAAATAAGATTTAATATTTTAAATTAAAATTAAAATTATTATTAAAACTTCTAGTTTTTAAAAATTCATAACAATATAAATATATTCTTAATTATTATGCTCTAATTTTACAATCAAGCATGGTTTATCATGACAAGGCTTGAAATAAAGTGATTGTTTAGTCTGGGTTTTCAATCAAATAGAAATATGGCATCTTGACTACAGTGTAGGAGGCACATGGGAACGAATCGCATAATCGTGTTTCCTCTGAATCTTTGCTGTCACCTCCTCCCCTTATTGATCTGACCATAGACGCATTAGTTGGCAAAAAATCGCAACTGATCGCAATTAATTGTTAGTTGGCTTAGGGCACAATTTTTTCCCCAAAAAATCTTGGAAAAAATGGTCAATGATTTTCCACGAATTTTAACGGATTAAATCGTGTTTAAATCATTGGAATAATCAGCCAACAAATCGCTTAAAAACAGTAACCCTTGAAACAACAAAAAAACATTAAAAAGGCCAATGAAACAGTAAAAAATCCCCACAAATGTGCATTCACTGGTGTCGCGTGATGCCTTAACTGCATTCTTACTTTGAACCTCTAATGTGCTCATAACTAAATTTTGCATCCTCTTTGTAAATGCTTTGATGCTTCAAGATTCTAACTTTTGAACCTCCAATGTGGTCAAATGCTTGAAAATTCTAACTTCTTAACTTTATTATTTGGGCTTTTTTGAGATTATTTCAAGAACTCCATAAGCGTTTTTCAAGAACCTTTGAAGGGTTGGAAAGCTGGAATCTTCTGCAACGCTCACCATTATTCTAATGCTCATGTTGAAGGAAAAGCTTGGTAATTGTTTTCAGTTGCATGATATGCACAAAAAGGCTTGTTAAAAAAATCTTCAGAAACTACCAATCAAATGCATTTGAGAATCCAGTACTCTCTTCACTTGTGCCAAAATGAAAGACTTCGAACAGATATGGCATCCATCAAAGCATAATGAAGAGGGGTTTTTGTCAGATATTAGAGTTGGAAATGCTCTTATAGACATGCATGGATAATGCAAAAGGAAAGACAAGGCAAGTAAATTGTTTACCAACAATGCCTCAAGATATGTCATCTTCATGATATGCTGCAATTGCACGTTATGCACAAAACCAATTTGTCGAATCGGTTTTAGGAACTTTGAACCAAATGCAAATGGCAGCACATGAAGATTTGACAGGGTGCTTGAAAGGGATGCCATCTCATGGAGTGCAGTGATTGCTGGAAATGCACAAGATTGATTTGTTAAATTGGTTTTAGAAACTTACTTTGAAAGAGGGACTCTACTATTTATTTGCCCAAAATGTCTTAGAGAAATGTGGCTTTGTATAATACAATGGTGACAGATATGCACATAATGGATTTGCTGATAAGTCTTTCGAAACTATCAGGCAAATATACTACTCTTAAAAGGTAACACTGAAACAGCCAGTATGCAGTGATTGGAGTTTTGGAATAGGTTATGGACATCTACCAAAGCATATATTAACCTTTGTCAAATGTTGTAGTTGCAAATTGCAGTGTAGACATACATGCAAAATGTTGACGCATTGATAAGACACGCGATGTTTGACAGAGTCAATCAATAGCTCGAGCTGTGGCCTCTAGAAGATAAGCAAAGCAATTGAATTGTTTGACTGAATGCGTCAAAAAGATGTTATCTCAAGGAATGAAATGAAATGATTGCAGCTTATGCACAAAATAGATCTGTAGAAAAGGCTAAAGAAACTTTGAAGCAAATGCAATTGGTAGGCATAAAGCCAGATTCAACAACCTTAGCCATTGTCTTGCTGCATGTAAGAGGAGGAAACAAAATTATTTATCTGTCATTAGCGTGCGCGAAAAGTTAATTGCATTTCAAAATGACTAGCGATACTAAATGGAATGATCTGAAAAATAGACTTGCAGTATAATAAAACGTGCCCATTAGATATCTCATAATGATAAATTGATGTCCATCAAAATGTAAAGCACTTTGGTTAGATGTTGCTGTTGTAGTGCCTTTCTTGATATGCAAAACGAAGAACCATAGACAACACAATTGAATTGTCTTACGTAATGTCTTAAAGAGATGTCATTTTACGGAGTGCAATAATTGTAGAATTTGAATAATTTCAGAGGCGCAGGGATATAGAGCACAAGTTACAAGAAGTACAAGTTCAAAAAGAAGAAGTCGAAATTTTAAAGAACCCGGAACATAAAGAAATTGAATACATGTGACTACAAAGATAGAGTAGATGTCGATGACTTTGAGCAACTAGCTATAATTGGTGGAACAACATTTGGGGAAGTGTGGCTTTGTCATGCTAAGTCTAGCAGACAAAATAATGCAATGAAAAAGGTCAAGAAGTCATAAATGCTTAGTCATGGGTAGGTGGAACATGTGATGTCTGAGAGGAATTTGTGTTTAGTCCTAAATGTATAGTTGGTGAATAATCAGATAACACAGTACTTCTTGCACGTACCAAGTATTCATGGAACAAAACAATTGTACATCATAACATAAATGACAAATGATAATAATTAGACCCGAAAGTTATATCTTTATTCCAATGTCCAGAATTGTCCATATATATCTCCCCTTGCCAAGGTTCCAACCAAACAATATATAGACCCGACGGTTGGCCAAGTTGCCAACCGTCACCAACTCCCAATTACTCGACAGGAACCTTTCGGCAACAACAAAACATAACCACACATAACACACTTATAATTATTATTCATGCTAACATATGTTTTTACCCCTAACATTAGCCCCCCCCAAAACGTAGTTGTCTTCCAGACGACTCAGACAAGAGAAACTGAATTATATAAAACATAGCTAAGACCGAGAAGAGGGAGGAGGCATCCCTATAGTGGCCGCAGGAGGAGGTTGTTGTCCGGCCTGAAGTTTCAGGTTCTTTTCCACCAGCAGCTGCCGTTCCCGTGCTTTCTTTACCATGTGAGCAGCTTCCAGTAGCTTTTTATCTTTCTGTTCCAGCTGTAAGGTGAGCTCTGCCACTTGGGCTGCGAATGCCTCCGAGTCACCCGTACCATTTTTTGCTGGTACCGTACCGGTTTCTGCCTCCAAGTCACCCGTACTAGTTTCTGCTGGTATCGTACCGGTTTTTACTGTCGCCGTACCAGTTTCTGTTACCAGTTTATGCCGACACCGTACCAATTTTTGCTGACACCGTACCAGTTTTTGTCGTCGTTGAACTAGTTTCTGCTGTCGTCGTACCAGCTTCTACCGCCGTCGTACCAGTTTCTGTCGACACCGTACCAATTTTTGTTGTCGTCGTACCAGTTTTTGTTGCCGTCGTACCAGTTTTTGTTGCCGCCGTACCAGTTTTTGCTGCCAGCGTACTAGTTTTTGCTGCCAGTGTACCAGTTTCTGTTCCTGTTGCAAGTACAGCCAAATTGATCTGTGGCAACGATATCTGTCGTTGTGCCGACGGTTCCCCCTCTCCAATCTTCTGGAACATTGCACTCGTACTCTTCCATTGCTCTTGTAGCCCTCCATGCCAATCTTCTGGTTTGAATGAAACCTGCATTGTGTAACCTTGGAATTGGATGACCGAAGCTTGTTCGTGAAGGTTATAACCGGATAACATGGTCCGTAGGACTGGCTTGAACTCTTTAATGTTAAATATGGGCATCTGCACAGCGTGGTCGACCTGTGCTTTTTTAAGCGATTCCTTCGTCACATGGTCTGGAGGGTTTTCCTCCCACCAAGTACGACATTCACTGCCAGCCACACTCTCGAATGCTACGTTTGCTGCCGTGAGTTCCTTTGCATCCTTTGTTGCCTTCAGTCTGCTCCTGGTTTTCTTGCTGCTGGCAAGTTTCGTGGCAGTCATGGTTGTACTGCAATTGCCTTTCTTTGCTCTTCTGCCCATACCCCTTCCTGAGTCGTTATTATAATCGCCTGAAAGCTTATCTCGCCAGTTGGTACGGCCCATTGTGTCACTTTTCGTTTCCTTGTTGTACGGTTTCCTTGATTGTCCCGACAAGTGCCTATCGTACGGATGTCTCTGCTTGTCCACCTGGTACCTTATGCCGTACGGATCTCCCTGTCTGCTTGACTGATGTCGTACGTCGTACGGACTTTGCCTTGTGGGTGTGGTTGATGCTGATTGCCGTACGGATGTTGATGATGTTGGCCGTACGGATGCTCTTGGCTGTACGGATGTCTCTGTTTGTTTGGCAAATGTTAATGTTGGTTGTCGTACGGATATCTTTGCTCTGCATGTACTGGTGGAAGTGGGCCGTACATCGTACGGTGGGGGTATACCCTCGAGGGTTATGGTCGTATGGTAGCTCCGTACGCCGTACGGTACTACAAGTTGACAACCCCTTGTTTCTCCTAAGTCGTACTTGTACGGCGAATGGTCTGCTCTTCCTTGTGCCACAATTCTAGTCACTATGTGCCGTACACCATACGGAGCCTGTATGCTGTACACTTGCTCCCCTTCAGATGAGTTTTGTATACCGTACACGTACGACAGCCTAAGCCTTTCCCTTCCCGTATTCAGTACACCATACACCGAACAGTGGCTCCGGTCTCTCGTGCCCTGAATCCGTACGTTGTACGGTATGACTTCTGCGTTGTTCGATAGACTCTGGCAATCTTTTGCAAACCGTATGCCTTACGGTATAGCCCTCAGATTTTCGTGCTTTCTTGATCGTTCACTCCATACCCTATACGGAATTGTCCCCTCTTGGGCGTCCGTACACGTGCTCTGTACTGTTTCTTCTGTCCTTGCAGCATGCCACTGATCCGTACGGTGTACTACTTCCTTTCGTACGCCCAGTCTTGTCTGGTTGTCAGGTTCATCTTCTTGATATTTCAATTTTTTAGTACTTGCCGACTTTGACTTAGTTGCTTTTTCTCTTACAAGTATCACTTGTGGTTTTGCCTCATTGCCCAGATTAACCTTCTCCACACCCTATTCCTCGTACTTGATGGTTTTATCCTGTTCAAATTGGTGTGCTGGCGTGTCGTCCATCCATGCCATTCCCTCTTGGTATCTATCGTACTCCGAGGGAAAAGATTGTTCTTCCATCCCGCCGCTTGATTCTCCTATCTCACATATTTGAAGTATGTGACACTCCGGGTGGAAGAGCTCATAGTCCTCCATTTGCCAATGAAAAAGTCCTGCCAGTGAACTGGTTCCATCCTCGGAGCATCCATCTAGTTCCAACACTCCTTCCTTGTCGGGTTCTTTCCCTCCTCTGTCTCCTTTAGAACTCCACTCCCATTGATTGGAATCTTCTGAGTCGGAGTCCGATGACGCGAGCTCTTCGCTGACAGACTAGTTCCTGAGATCAATTACATACTTATGCCCGTCCTTCTCGATTGAGAGCGTATTCCTTTTCCAGTTGTGGTTAGCTTTGGCCATGATCAGCCACCCCCTTCCTAGAAGAGCATCGTACGCTTTCCTTTCCAGAGGAATGACTAAAAAGTCGAGAAGGAATTGCTGCATCCCAATTATCACCTTTTGTGCCATGAGGGTGCCAAGGGGTTTGATGTCGTGCTGATCCGCCCTGACCGGGTGGAAGGTTGGTCGCCATAGTGTCGGCTTGCCGAGGTTTCGCCAAGTTTCTTCCAGTAGTACGTTGACTCCAGACCCACCATCAACGATGGTGTTTGTAAGCTTTTGTCCCAATATATCCATCTCTACCTCTGCGGGTTTCCGTCCGACTCCCACCATTAGTAGCACATGGTTCATAGCATCCGTACCGGATCCCTAAATCGGGTCCGTACCAGACTTTGTTAGCGTTTGGTGTTCCTGACTGATGGTAGTGTCCCTGGTTACATTTGTTAGAGCCATCCATAGCTGTGGCATGGTCTGCAGAAGGTCAGACACCTGTACGGGTATTGTGGTTTGTAACATCTGCTTTAGGATATTTTTCTTTGGTTCTGACTGGACTGGTGTACCGGTAGCCAGGTGCGAAGCCCTCTGCTCTCCAGCCATTGCCCACTCGATATTCGCCCTTGCCTCTTGGAGCCTTTCTTTTTCTGTGCGAGGGTCAGGATACATGGCTTTCTTGTTTTGCAACCTTGTGATTGCCAGTACGTCTTCTCTTGATCCTTCCACATCCAACATGTTCACCCCTTTTTGCTTTGGACAATCTATGTCTTCATGATTTCCTGGACCGCACCATCTGCACAACAAACTTCCTGCATCACCTCCGTTTTGGCATTCTCGGGCAAAGTGACCCCATTCGTTGCACTTCCTACATTGAATCATGGGTCGCCCCTTCCTGTCGTATTGAATTCTGCTCCTTGGTGCGTTATTATTGGATCCATTGTTACCCCGCTGATTGTACCCTCTAGGGGAGGCGTCAGAGTTTGTTGTTGGCTTCGGAGGTGTCGCCGGCGGTGTGGCTTGGTCGGGTTGGGCGTAGAGCACTTGTGTGCTCCGTGCTTTCAAGTTGTATGGGCATTCCGTAGTGGAATGTCCCATTACTTGGCAGATGTCACAAAAAACGTTGCGGGGACAACTTCCTTTAGTGTGTCCTTTAGTCTTGCAGTCAGTACACCATAGATCTTTTCCTTCCTTACCACTTTCTTTGTCACCTTTTAACTCCATCCTCATCATATCCTTCCGGAGTGCTTGCACAGTTTTGGATCCCCCGTCGCTGTCTTCGTCCGTGCTGTCACCATCGCTGGTCCGTCGCTTCCCCCGGGATGTCTTGTTCTCACTTTCAATGTCCATGGCGCGGTTGTATGCTTCATTGTACGATGGCGGAGGGACCACTTTCATCGTCCTTCTCAGGGATGGTACCAATCCTTCCACAAACCACCGCTTCTTGCACGTACCAAGTATTCATGGAACAAAACAATTGTACATCATAACATAAATGACAAATTATATTAATTAGACCAGAAAGTTATATCTTTATTCCAATGTCCAGAATTGTCCATATATATCTCCCCCTGCCGATGTTCCAACCAAACAATATATAGACCCGACGGTTGGCCAAGTTGCCAACCGTCACCAACTCCCAACTACCCGACGGGAACCTTTCGGCAACAACAAAACATAACCACACATAACACACTTATAATTATTATTCATACTAACATACGTTTTTACCCCTAACAATTTGCTTATAGAAGTTGATAGCCGATACATTGTGAAGCTGTTTTATTTGTTTCAAGACACAAAATATTTGTACCTTATCGTGGAATATGTATTTGGAAGTGACATTACACTGCTTATTTGTGATGATGTTTTAGTGAGGATCTTTCATGCTTTTATATTGCACAGATCATCCTGGCTATTCACTCAATATATAACACAACTATGTTCATAGGGATATCAAGACAAATAACTTGTTAGATAAAGATGGCTAGATGAAATATGAGATTTTGAATTAAGCAAAGCACTAAATTATACCGCATTGTCAGCTTTGAATGAAAAGTCATTTATAAATGAACTATGTCAAGCTCTGGGAATAGGACATTCAAAGTTGAGATGGCGCAATGGGAAGCCTCTTATTAACTTAAAGGGAACATATTCAACATTGAAAAAGAAATTGACGATCAATGGCTTATTCCACTTTTGGCACCCTTGATTATATGGCAACTAAAGTTTTTGGTAAAGAAGCCATGACATGTAGTGCGATTGGTGGTTCTTAGGTGCAATCATGAATGAGATACTTGTTGTCTGCCCTCCGTTCTATTTTGATAACCCCAAAATTATCACAGGTTGGGTTCAAAATTATTCGATGAAATAAAGGCACACTCATAGTTTGGAGGTATTTAATGGGACACGTTGTATGAGATGGAAGCAGCATATAAACCTATTGTCACTAAGGAGTTGGACACACAATTTTGAGAGAGATGATGAAAATTAAACCTCCACAACCACCAAAATTAAGGTTAGGGCATTTGCATAAGATGTTAACACCTAAAGATGATCATTTTGTTGATATGCTTGTTATAACCATGACATGTTTAAAGCAATCAAAGAAGTGATTGAGATTATAGAAAAGAGCTAGCCAAAGAAGAAGCCTTCCCTAATCTCCTTGATCGAATAAATTGATTTGGAAGAAACTACGAGTATAAATGGTGATATCATGGGCTTGACAAGAGGATCTGTATGAGCGTTGACTTAGCAAGCTTGACAGACCACAATTCACTATTCAAAGATGCGAGTGAGAAACTTAGTTGTTTCCAAACTCCTTATGGTGGCCAAACACTATCCTTATGGATGAGTCATATCATGATGCAAAATCCAATGTATTAGCATTCCAACTTGTAACTCGTGGTCCTTTCAAGAAAAAATGAGATGTGCAAGCTTAAGCTTGCAAGAACCTAATGTAAGTGGAAGTTGTGATACTTGAGGAGCATATAGGAGATTGTGTTGGTGAGCTTGATTCAAAGCATTGTCAGATTTATAGCTTTGATTATAAACTAAGGTGGTTGAAGTTCGTTAATGTATTGGTTTCGAAGACATAAATGTTTTAGTATGTAGCTACAATTTGAAGTGTAGACAAATAGTTGGTGGTGAGATGGTTACAAGGACAAATGAAGCAGAGAAAGATGGATAATTACCTCAACACAATCCTAACTTGAAAGTTATAAGTTTCAAGTTGCTTTCCCATAAAGTGACTTGTGTCACTTATTGTAACTAAAAGTAAGGAAATGAGCCTTATTTATGCAAAATTTATGGAAATCCTAGCGTTCCACGATCGTTGGGGATGGGGGGACAAAGGGCCTAAGTTTGGGGACGACGGGGGGTGGCAGGGTGGTGGTGCTGATATAATTATACATATATTTATAGTACTTGAAAAACTAGTTGTGAAAAGAAGTATAACAGTATAAGAATTACATTTCAAATGAACTATAGGAAATTAGTAAAATTACAAAATAGAAAAATTTGAAATATTAAATCTAAATACAAAGATTTCTTGAATGCTAATTGCTAAATAAAATTTCAAATTTGACAAATGAAATTGTCAAATTGAAGATTTCTATTATTAAAATATCATATTAACATTTGATATCACAAAGTCTATAATGATGATTACATGATACATCATTACAGTGAGTAGCAAATAGCAATAGCAATAGCATTACAAAAGACAAAATGGCAAAATGCTCAAATCGCTCAAAATTAAAAACAAAAAGGATTTCAATTGCTTTTTGAGTTTGATGTGTTCTAACGGGAGACTCCTGCAAGTCTCCTTTGCCCTCAAGAGACGTCTGGGAGTCTCCCAAGGAGTCTTGGAGACGTTGGATGGGAGATTCCTGCAAGTCTCCTTGCCCCTCAAGAGACGCATGGGAGTTTCCCAAGGAGACTTGGAGATGCTTGGGAGTCTCTCAAGGAGACTTGGATATGCCTGGGAGTTTCCCAAGGAAACTTGGAGACGCCTGGGGGTCTCCCAAGGAGATGCCTGAGAGTCTCCCAAGGAGACTTAGAGATGTTGAGATGTCTCCCAAGGAAACTTGGAGATGCGGAGACGTTTCCCTGTCTCCGACGGAGCTCCGATGGTAGTGGCGGGAGACGTCGCGTCCCCGTCCCCTCGTCTCGGAAACGTCCCCGTCTCTGAGACGCGGCCCAAAAGGGGGGGAAGCGCATCCCCGTGGAACACTGGGAAATCCTAACCAAGTAAAGTTTGTTATTTTCAAAACCAATGTATTTTCATAAAGGTAGTTAGGTGGGGATGGTTATCGAATTAGTTACTAGGTCCTCTGAGGCCTATAAATACAAGGCAATTTGTAATGTAAAGGGGGACTCTTATAGAGGGGAAAACTCTAGAGAATTTTCGAGGGGAACATCTGGAGAAGTTTAATGTTCATACATTGTACTTAAGGGTTTTTGAACTTGTATATGTTCAAAATGATAATGCATCTAGTTCCTATGTCTAGAATGCGTTATTGAGTTATCAGTACTAATTTTTCGTATGTTAAGTTGTTAATCCCTTTGTGTATTTATGGAATCAATTAGATTTTGATTCAAATGCTATATGTAATTGATGAAATACAATCAACCCTAGTATCTTTGTTTGAATGCGACAAGGCAACTTATTTCTTCGTATGTTGAAATATGCTTTCCTTCTTTATCATTGCATATCAAAACATTAATTGTAAAACCCCCTTTGTAAATCTGTCATCAATCGTGAAGTCCTATTTGGTATTGATATGTCTACCATTAGGGTTTCTATTATCCACTTTCTTTAGTTTTGTCTTTCTTCTTTTTTGTACTTTCTATTTTTTTTGTACTTTCAGGTTAAAAGTACACAAAAATAAAAAAAAATACCTCCATCATATGAGGGAGCTGCCCCTCTCAAACACAAAGGAAGATTGCAGTTTCATAGCAATCTCTCCAACTGTTGGAATGGTTGTCGCTGCTCTTTGGGCAAACAGGGTTAGTTTTGGAGAAACAACTATAGTGAAAAATCTATTTACCAACACAAGGTAAGTCATTGTTTGAAAGAAATTTCATTTTTATAATGAAAAAATATATCAATCATGCCTTGCACATACAACTCATAGAACAATCCCATCTATTAATATTCTAGCTAAGGTCAAACTAGAACATAATCATTTATCTTTTACTTAATCCTTCCTCCTTGTTAATGAGCTTGACAACAAAACATGCAGTCTTGAAGGCTTCAAAAAAACTTTAATAATAAATTCCCTACTTGAATATATGCACGAGTCACTAAGACACAAGCAAATATCATGGCTACATCATTATCTAGGACCTATGTTAAACTCTAGTGCATGACTTGTTGTGATGTTGGGATGAGTAATGTAGGCTCCTCTGAGCCATAAACTTATATGTTTTGTTTTAATATTTGTTTTGATGCCATGGATTTGATTTTTCATTAGTTTTGTGTACATTTGACAATATTTATATATCTAAATTTGTTATCAACTTATTTCCTTAAGCTAAAATGTGCGTTTATACTTATGTATTTGATCACAATAGCTTCTATTTGACGAGGTTATTGTGTCTTTAAGTTTTATTTATTAAAGGATGCATGAAACACAAGTTTTAAATGCTTAAAAATCTCTGAATTTCTTGGGTTTTTCAATTTGTCAAGTCTATGCTAAGTTTGGGGTCGAGTTCGAGTCTGAGTCAAAAGTTAGCTTGCTGAGTCCAAGGTGAGTAACACTGGCTCTATTTTTGTGTGCTCTCACTTTTGCTCATTTAGGCATTTGGGTGATCAGAAAGAGTATAATTGAGTCAATTGAAAAAAAGTTATCTAGATTTAAGCTCACACCTTACAGGGTTATTTCATTGCATCAAAATCTTGATCAAATTGGGTTGAATAAAGAAATCAGAATGGGTTTTGACCTCAAGGATTTTTACAAAAGACATAAAAGGGCTTTAATTCTTTTGAAGTTTTTAGTTGTACATGGATCGATTCTAGAGGTTTAAAATGCAAATGGGTACCAACTCCATGGGAATATGTTAGGAACAAATACTAGAAATCAAAAGTTGGACACATCTTATATCTAAAGGATTTCTTATTTTCTTTAAGTTGGAGGACAAAGGTCCATCTCTTAATACCTTTTTCAATTGAAGGTTCTTATTGATTAGTTGTCTACTATTGAGAAATAAGTGAATGATGAAGATATGGTAGCTTTGGTTTGGTGAAGTTTTCCATAATCCAATGATTCTTTTGTTGAGTTCCTTTGTTTGATTGTAGAGACCCAAACATTTTACTTTGAGAAGTTATCAACAATTTTGCAAGAAGGCATGGAGGCATAATTAGATGGAAGCATCAACCTCAAATTGTGCAGAGTGGATTTAGTGAAGGGATTAAATGTCGAATGAGGCATAATAATAGCGCTCGTCAAGTGGCTTCTTAAAAGGTTAAAACCATAGTTACAAGACTCGGACTTGGCAAGCTGATTTTTGACTTGGACTCGACGCCCAGACTCGACAAAAACTTGGTCAAGTCTCAACAAATTAAAAAACCAAGAAATTCAAAGATTTTTAAGGATTTAAAACCTGTTTCATGCATCCTATAGTAAATAAGCCTTAAATACACAATAATTTCATCAAATAGAAGCTACTTTGAACACATACACAAGTTTACATTGATCAAATAAGTATAAATGAAAATTTTAGGCTTGAGCTGAAGGAAATAAACTACACTAAATAACACATTAGAAATATAAATAGTGTCAAATGTCTACAAGATTCATGGAATATGAAATCAATGGCATCAAAAGTTCAAAACATATATCAACATAAAAGCTAGAGCCTAGAAGTCTAAGGCTCAGAGGAGCCAATATTAGTGATCGCTCGACCTTGCAACCGTCCTACATGTGCGCCTAAGGTAGGTCCTAGAACATTCTGCAGCCATGATATCGGCCTGTGTCTCAGGTTCAGCCTCAGTGACATCAACATCCTTGGGCTCGAGGTCCTCCAATGGGTCTCCTCGTGCAAACTTCCTTCTACCTTCCTCTATGGTGCTGATAATTACATCTTTTGGCTGAGATAAATGTTTGAGTTTACCTTTGGCATTAAAATATTTATTGACCAACTCTTCTTCACTAAATGATGCCATGCTTACAACTTAAAAAGGCTGGCAGGATACTCGGCCCTGATATCACTGTAAAGAGCCTACCAAATTTTGACCCAACTTTTTGCTCCAACTCAGCTATATAATCGATTAGGCAATTTATCAAATGGTTTTCTAGTTCTTCTTACAATGTATTTTCTGATTGGAAATGGTTTGCTCATAAACCTAAATGATTTGAAATTTGTTTACATCATAATAACATTTCATTGCTTTCAAACACAAAGATACAACAATAATTTATTAAAACAAACAATTTTTTTTTTTTTTTTGCTGTATGGGTCTTGATGGGCGCAATGTCTCGCTTAGGATTCGGCAAGTCTGTCGAGTCTGACAGACTCTGCGAGTCTGAGCAGACCCAGCCAAACTTGACCGAGTCCGAGTCTAGATTCCTCTAGACTCTGCAGAGTCGACCCGCCTTTGGACTCGCAGAGTCCGGGCCAGACTTTCTGAGTCCTATAACTCTGGTTAAAACCATAGTTGCAAAACTCTGCAAGTACTCATAAAACTTGCGAGTATTGTGAGCTAGAATCAAGAGTAAGTAACTTGCTGAAAAACTACTTGTTAGGTTTTCAAAAGGTTTACAGCAATTTTTGCATGAAAATTGTCAAAAATTTGCAAAAACTAACAATTTTTGCATGAAATCTTGTCAAAAGCTTGCCAAAATTGGTAGGACAAATATTTTTTTGCCAAATGTTGAAATATTAATGTGACAACAAGCATTTTCAAGATGTGATTAAAGACAACTTTGACAACTTAGGCACATGATTGGAAGCGCGATAATAGATGTTTTTTTTTCCTTCTTTTTATTTGCTTGGCCTTTGCATGAATATGGTAAGACAACTTGCAAGCACTAACAATAGCTTTGTTAGTTCTTGTAGATCAGCTTACCGTTATATATTGATAAATAGTAATCATTATTATTCTTGTTACTAGATTCATGGCTATACTTTGCTTGTGGTACATTTATGGTTGATATTCTTTTGAAGGATTAATAGCAATTTTTCTCGTATGACATTTAAATTGATGCTCTGTAGTTGATGGTTGATATTCGTTGAAAGGATGAACACCAATATTTCTTAATGACATTTATTATGATACTTTGCTTTTGATGGTTGATATTTGTTAGAAGGATGAACATCAATATTTGTCATATGACAATTACTAGAATTCTAGGATGATTGTGGAGACTTTTCATATTGATTAAAAATTCCAAAATTTGGATAGGAGTTTTTAATGAAGAATGATATATCATTGACGAACTATCAAACTTTGTTGAATGTTGGGTTCTATCCTTTAGGTCTATATATTTGTTTTTTTTGAAGAATGTAAAAAAAAATGATTTCTATATGATGGAAGTCAGTAAAATGTTCTACTAATTTAGTATATATTTGTGTTTTCAAAGAATATTTAAAAAAACTTATTTTTTCAAATGTGCAATAAATTTGTCAAGTTATAGCTGAGTTTTTTGTGAGTCCCGAGCTTTAAAATGTTTTTGGCTTGCCGACTTATTGCCATGTCTGAGTTTTTCAACTATGGTTAAAACACGCATAACATTAGCATTCATAAGATGATTCCATCAAAGATAAAAGTAAGCATAACACTAGCATACATGTCAGAGATCAAAGTGAAGGTGCATTTATGTAATGAATTTGGTCATTGTAAGAGAAACTAATGAAAAAGAAAGAGTGACTTTGCACACGAATGGAAACCAAAGCAAGCAAATTACATGTAGTTTAATGGGCCACTAGAGACCACAAATGAGCTCATGGCACACAAAGTCCAAGTTCAGCATCCACACGCTGCCTGGAACTCCACGAAAACCTATTTCTCTAGCTTGCTGCTCCAAGTAAATCATATAGAAGGAAATAAACAAAATGCCACCGCTTGGACAATGTTCTTTCTATTTTTTTTTATATGTTTACAATCTTTGAATGGGCACAGTTCGCACAAACAATTGTACGGAAGAAGAAGAAGTACCCTTTCTAGCTGTTGCCTTGCTCCAACAAGACAATTATGAAACTATCACTTCCCATAATGGAAATCTATTTCTCCAGCTTGTTGCTCCAGGTTCTAAACAATATGGAAAAAAATCCTAAAAGTGCCAGCCTTCGACAATGTTCTTTCTATTTTTTATATGTTTACAGTCTTCGAATGGGCAGATTTTGCACAGACAATTGTGTGGAAGAAGAGGTACCACTTGTAATCATTGCCTGTATCCACAAGAGAATTATGAAACTATCATTTCTTATAGAGTTGTGGTTTACATAATCACCAGGACTACTGTGAAACTGCTGGGGCGGTTTTGAAATCACTCGTGTGAACCAATGTTTGTAGAAACTATCAAGCCAATTATGAAACCGTTCCTTGCTGCAATTAACAGTTTTATCACCAACCATAAAATATTCTGTTTCTTAATCTTTTCCTCTATTTTCTGACTTCCCTAGGATAATCAAGATCACCCAAAGGTCATCTTCATCACCAAGGACTGAATGTTTGTCTTCAAAACTACCATAGCAAGGGATTTCAAGTCTTCAACATCTTTTGATTGAAAATGAAAAACTTTTTGTTGCTTTGAACAACTACCTTGATCTGATTCATGGATATATAAGTATAGGTCTATAAAAAATATTTGAACAAAAATGCTTCTGTATACATGGGTTCAAAGGGATTTTAATGATAATTTTTTTTTAGATACTGAGTCACTTTTTTAGACTTCTTGAGGTTCTTCCATATAGCTGGCCTTTTGTATACGTATTGCTATTTTATGCTTTCTAAATGAAAGAGTTGAAATGTGTTTTAACTTGTATATCCCTAGTGCTATTAGTGATCAACCCCGAAGAATTTAGCTTCCTTTCCTTTTAGAATTACCATTTCAGTACACAAGTCACTTTTAAAGATTAGCTTGAGATTATCATCTTGTGTTATTTGCTTGGATGTTCTTTCCCTATGGGCATTGCTCTTTCCTTTGTAGGGATGAGCTTAGAGTTAAAATGATTACCTTTTTTTCCATTTAGTTGAATTTGATCTGTGTATTGATCTGGGTGTTTCATTAAATGCTTGTGAAGGATCCTTATGTTTTATGCTGGGATGTGCGGAATACAGCTGGCATTTTATACAAGTGAGTTTCTTTAACTGGAATTTGATGAGCAATTCCTTTATATCTAATCTTTATTTATCTTTAACAAGGGTTTCTGTTAGCACAAGTGTTTGCATGTGCATAGAATGTTTAATAAATTCTGAGAGTTAATAACTCTGTATGCGTATGTGGTTTCTCATGTAAAGTTAACAAGTTTCTATTTGTGTCAATATATTCATCTGAGACTTTCGCATTTTTTTTTTCTTTTTGATTTAATGATTATTCATATTGATAACTTTCCTTTAAATTTATAAGCTGCTGATAAGTTGATACTTATAATATTCTGAAAAGCACGGAAAATACAGAGAGAGGGGTGTTAAAATAATAATAATATCTTCTATAATGGGTCATCTTTTATTTTTAGCAGTCATCTTAGTTGTCGACTTATTTATCTATTTAGCTTTTTAGTGGACTTATTTAGGTTGTTAAGTTAGCTTTTTATTATTTAACCTTTTAAGCTATATTTAGCTTTTTAAGCTTTTTAGCTTATTTGATTTCACTTTAACGACTAGTTCTATTTATAGAACATCGTCTTGTAACCTCTATATATACGTTTATATCGTTCAATGTAATTATCCGATTATTGAATCATTCATTCAATTTTTTTTTCATGGTATCAGAGCATGGAAATTGAAAAATTCAGAAGTTTTTGTTATTAAAATTTTTCAAAGTTATTATTGAAGAGATTTTTTAAAATTGTTTTTTTCTTTTTAATAAAAAAAGAGCAGGTTCTTTTTCTCTTCCTGGGCAGATTTTTTTTTGCAGGTTGAAAATTTTCTTAGGGTTTCTGCAATATTCGACTAGGGTTTTGACCCTTCAGTTCAAGTCGAAATTTTATTCTTGTTGCAGATTCTTGGTGGGTTTTTCGAGACCTCAACTGGGTCGTTGTCAGATTTTTCTGGGTGCATCATTTTCCTTGCCTCAATTTTTGAGCCATTGGATCTGCATTTTGATTTCAGATTCTTGGTGGGTTTTGCAAGAGATTTTCTGGGTTGGTCTCAGATTTTTCTGGGTGCCTCGTTTTCTTTGCCTTGAATTTACCTTGGAATTTAAAAATAGTTCGCGATTTCTGCTAATTCTGTGGATGTCAGGAATTTTGGTGTGGGCACTGTTTATGCTGTACATCCAACCTAGGGTTTCTGCCCCTATTTTTTTTTCATTTTTTTTGAAAAAAAAATCGTCTATATTTTTCATTTTTTTTAACAAAAAAAATCAGAGAATGCTCTTCCAGGGTTTCAGTTTTTTCAGCAGATGCTTCTATGTTGATTTACAAAAAATTTAGATTCTTCTGTCTCTTGCTTTCACTCAGTTGACCTTGTTCAACCTCGATTTTCGTGATGGCATCTTTGACCAACATTATGTTGGAACACAGTCAGAAGTTCAGTGGCCTCAACTACAACACCTGGAAACAACGCATGTTATCGATATTTGAATATTGTTGCCTTGATCAGATTGTTCTTGGCAAGGTTCCTCGTCCTACAACATGTTGTGACCATTTCACACATCGCCCCATTAAAATGGGGACCCCCTCTTTTGCTCGGTTTTGCCTGTTCTTCTCTCTCCTTTTAGGGTTTTGAGTAAGTGAGTGAGTCGTCTGGACTAGGGTTAAGCCTTAGGGTTTCCTTTTTGATGTTTTCAAGCCGAAGTCCATTCCAATTTTGAACGATTATTTAGCTTCCTCCCGAAGGTTGCAATTTTGAAATAGGATGAGCCTACCAGAAAGTCAAGTGTGTCTCAGGATAGGTCCAGTCAAGATCTTAGGGTAAATTCAAGGTTTTGTCTAAGTTCTAGTATTTCAAGGACAAATTCCAGTTAGGTCGGAGTGTTAGCATTTTAATGATTAAATTGTGCAATTTTGTCTGAGTGATTTTGACCAAATTTTGGAAGCGAGGTAATCGATTCTTGGACTTGGAGATGACCTAACTCTGCATGATGAAGTGATCTGAAGACCTAAATTTTTGATATTTTGGCTTATGAAGGCAAAATCGCTCCTGTCCCTCTCCCAGGGACCAGGGCGAAAATGATATTTAATGCATCTTGGTTATTGACTCATTTTAATTGTCTTGTGCAGGGTCGCCAGGAGATGCAATCGAACATGAATTGAAGATTTTGAAGATTTTTTGAGACTCAAAGTGACAAGTTTTTTAAGGTTTAAGGTCAAATCGCTCCTGTCCCTCTCCTAGGGACCAGGGCGAAATGGCTTACTTAGACCATTTTCGGCCTCATTTTGATCGAACTGAAGCATCAGGGACGCAATAAGAGATGAAATCAACATGATGAAGCACCCAGACTTAGTCGTTTGCAATGAAAAGTTGAACATTTGACCTTAAGGACAAAAATCGCTTCTGTCCCTCGCTGAAGGACCGGAGCTTATTTCTCAAAGTTGCACTAGCCTTGCAGGACCAAGACAATTTTTGGATTGGAAGAGATCAAGGAGGGCATGTTTTGTCCATTGAATATAATTTGAAGTAATTTGCAAACAAGGAAATATGCTAAGATGACAAAATCGCTCCTGTCCCTCACTGAAGGACTGGAGCTTGAATTCCAAGTTTGCCTTATTCTTGCAAGATTTTAAATGATTTTGCGATTTGAGGAGATCGAGGAAGGTACGTTTTACTCGTTGAATATAATTTGAATGGACCACGAAGGAGAAAATCTACCCAAGAAGTCAAGTTCGCTCCTGTCCCTCTGTTAGGGACCAAGGCGAATTTCAAAGATAGCTCCTGTCCCTCTCCCAGGGACCAGAGCGATTTTCTCAAAGGACAAGTTTTGGACCAAGGAAAAGCGAATTTCAAGCTTGAGATGAAGGAAAGACGACCCAACCAATCCGTCAAAGATGATTTTGAAAGTTGGCAAAACACAAGTGAGCTTATAAATGCAAAATCGCTCCTGTCCCTCTCCCAGGGACGAGGGCGAAATATGCATTATCTAGCATTCCCTTCCGAATTTGGTTGAGTCCAGGCCAAGGCACATGATGGTAAAGATGTTTGGAATGCCTCAAAGAGGAACGAAGTTGTAAATAACCCAAGAACTTGATGGAATTGCCCAAGGTGCTCTTGTCCCTCTCCCAGGGACCAGAGCGAAATCCTCAAATTTGCCTTATTTCCTAGTATTTTGGAGTACTACTATCATTTGCGAGACTCAAGAAGGAATAAGAAACAACGTTTTTTGCTTTGAAGGCAATTGGAAGTTGATATGATCAAGGGTTCGCACAAAGAACAAAATGGCACTCCTGTCCTTCAGTCAAGGACCAAAGCGATTTCAATAGAGTCAACTGTTCCCTTCAAAAACTACGTCAAGGCAAGGTCATGCAAGATCCCAAATGTCTTTAGGAAGATGATGAACAAGGAGTTAACGTCAAAAGTCGACAATTTTGAGCTCAAATGCAAAATTCGCTCCTGTCCTTCAGTCAAGGACCAGGGCGAATATCCTTAGAAGGGCTCATTTGGTCTTGGGGAGACAAGTTTGGCATGCGTAGAGCAAACAAGGGTCATCAATTGCCCTCACAACTCGATTTGGCAATTTAGAAAGTGAAGACCAAAGGCAAGAAGTAAAGTTCGCTCCTGTCCCTCTCCTAGGGACCAGGGCGAAAATCTCCAGAATATCAAGTTTACTTTGCAAAGGACGAGTTTAGCATGCGTAAAACAAACAAAGATGATCATTGCCTACCTCGCAAGTTGATTTGACGATTTAAAAAACAAGGATCAAGGATAAAAGACAAGTTCGCTCCTGTCCCTCTCCCAGGGACCAGGGCGAAAATGGTTCTAAGAGGCATTCATTCAAAAAATTGAATAGATCAAACTCCAAGTTACGAATGAAGATCCCAGTTTGGACGTAAAGGAAGTGACTTTGAACGTGAAAATGAATCCAAATTGGCTAAGGCGCTCCTGTCCCTCTCTCAGGGACCAGAGTGATGTGGTTAGTATCCCTTATATCTCCCATGCTTAGGCACCAATACCTTTCGAATTGCATTAAATGCTAAAATTCGATAAAACTTGAAATATTTAATTAAATTGGCATTTAAAAAATAGTGCATAAGGCATTTAATAATTAATTTAGCCTTTTAAAAAATCGAAATTATTAATTACAAAGGCGTTTAAATTAATTAATTATTAAATTAAATGAGAAGGGAGAGCGCTTGGGGTTTTATTTTTAAATATTTTAAAGGTCGGCCTCCTTTTATTTAATTTTGTTTATTATTGGCCTTATTTCCAAAAGTCGGCCTATGGGGATTGCAATGCATGAGCGCCTATAAAGGGGAGGTATGATATGGCATTTTAATCATCATTTAATCTTTCATTCATATGCGATTTGGAGAAGAATAGAGGAGTGCGAAATCTCATCCAAGGAGAATTGCGAATTTTGTTGGAAGTGGAGCGAATTCTCCCTCAAAGCGTTGAAGACCCCAAGGGTGGTGAAGTTAATAAGGAAGACGCATTTTGCTAGAGGAAGCTCACATTGAAGACTTCGATCTTCATTTTGCCTAGCAAACTTGCTTAATTTTGCATCTTTTCTTAGAGTTAGCTCTAAAAGTAAGGTATGGCAAGATCTCCCTTGTCCAAATTTTGAATTTTAAATCGTCCTAGTCTCAATCTTGAATTTTGAATTTTGAAATTTTGAATTTCCAGTAGCTCAATCGTATTTAGGAAATGATAACTCAAAGACTTATCATGAAGTTTCCTAAATTTAAATTTTAATCTAATCTATACTTCTACATTGCAAAATCTATTACTTATTATGGAATGTGGTGTAGGTGTTACGATGGCGACCCCAAAGGCGGGAGCATCCACCAGTCGTCCAGCCCTCATGAAGGAAGATCAAAAGAATGAAGAATTGGAGACCAAGATCGTGTCGAAGTGGAGCAACATTGGAGATACCAACATGGGAAACTTCAGTACGAAGAAGTTTCAAGAGGTCCCTTACATTGGCAAGCCATCACCTGTCACAAGAAGAATAATTGAAAGTGGCATTATTAAGGCGGCCGGCTTCCCTCCAGCAATCTAGTGCCATGAGTTGATGATCGAGTGTGCCCGCCATTACGACCCATAGTCAAGATCGATCGTGTCCAAGGAGGGAAACACTTTGGCTTACCTTTCAGAGGAGGCTATAAGTGAGGCTTTCCATCTTCCGGAGCACAGAGATATGATCTACAAAAGCCTAGAAGGAGCCAGGTCCATGTACGAAGATGATCCAGACACTTTCCTAAGCATCATCAATAAGAACTGGTTACTCAAGAGTCGTCCTCGCCTGAGCAAGATTCCAAACACACCACATAGGATCGACTTCCAGGAGGAGTACAGAGATTTGATAACACCACTCAACCGAGTCACAGGGGCTCCTCAAGCCTTCTATTTTGAGAAGTGGATGTTCTACTTCATCCAAGTGATAGTTCAGGGAAAAGGAACAATTCATTGGGCTAGAATGATTAGCCATTGCTTGGACGTACAGTTAAGGAGACTGAAGGCTACCAAGTCCTTCCACATGAGTTCATACATCATATATGCCTTGATCAGGAGCTTTGAATATGCAGGACTACCTCACAGAGGAGTGATTGGAAGAGGGCCTGGGGAGGTCAGAGTTTGTGATTCCTATGTTCACTTGCATCATCCGCCATGAAGTGACTACAAGTTAGTCAATGATACCTTCACGATGAACATCACCAGGACATTACAAGGCGGGATTCACAATTGGCTATCTCAAGATGCGCAAGAGCTTGTAAAGAGGTACGGTGCTTGGTTCATCCAATTTCAGAAATTTACATATATTAGAGTTCATGGTTGTCCTTCACCTCCATACATGTTGCCGAGATATCCGACAGACAGAATAGTGTTACTTGAGGTAACTAGACAGTTGGCAGCTTATGCGAAGGCATTCAGACACAGGCATGGAAATGGAGTTCCTGTGCCTATCATATTAGGGAATTCAGTTAAGGTATGTCCTAATGCTCTAGCCATGGATGATGCAGAGAAGGAGTTAGCTTTATATTCATTTTCATTCTTTGCCTTGAGAGAGAGTTTTGATCCTTATGGGTATATAGAGGAGACAGTCGGAAGAAAATACAATCATGAGTTTCAGATAGAGGACTTTGTGATGAATCTCTCAGATGATCTTGAAGTAAAAAGAAAGATGCATTCCAGATTGCTTTTAGACTTCATCAGGAAATGCAAAATTTACACAGTGGCCGACCAAGCTCAGGATAGTGGCAGACATCTCCAATCATCTTATGACCGAGAAAGAAAAGCAGTGAGGCTAGATTGGAACGAACCCGAGATTTTGGATCTAGATGCTTTGATGGCTCCAGTTTTGTCTTGTACTCGCAGATGGGTTGATGTGCAACATCAAAAGTTGAGAGAGCAGGGCATATCTATGACTTTTACTTTGGAGGAAAGACCAGCAGAAGGAGGAGCAAGTGTAAGTGAAGGTAATCCTAATCCCAGAAGCACGAGCGAAGGCAACCTTCGAAGCGCAAGTGAAGGCAATCCTCATCCTAGAGGCTCGAAGAGGAAAGAGAGACCTGAGAAAAGAGAATCCTCCAAGAAGAAGCAAGAGGCCAATCGAGACCGTTCATTCGGCACATCTTCTCGACAAGAGAAGAGGACACTTGAAATGGAGGAGTCTATGGAATCAATGGTACGGAATGATAAGCATGAAGAAGGACAGGCACCTCAACGTTCATCAAGTCGATCTCTCCAAGTCAATGAGCTACATGAAGTCAAGAACGATGACGAAGTAACATCTCCTCTCAGAGAAGAAGAAGCATTGCCTAAGGAGATACAGGTTAGAGAAACAAGATCTGCCATTCCGGATTGGTTAAAGGAGAGACTGACAAGGGTGATTGTAATCGAGGACGAAGATAATGTGATTGATTTAGAAAGCCTTGTTGGAAATTCTCAGGAAGTGACAAAAAAGAGGAAGGCTACTAAGATGTCCAAGATGATCAGAGATGAGATAGGATCCAGGAAATTGCAGATAGCTACACCAGCAGTAGACAAGTATGAAGGTGAGATCCTCGCAGAGGAATATGATGTAGAGACATTTGAGCTTGGTCCACTCACAGCCGAACAAACACTGGATGAGGCAACCGATTCGTTTGAAGCGCTAAAAGACAAGCTTAGGGAAGAAATGGAGAAAAATAGAAAGCTTGAGAGAGAGGTCGGTGCATGGAGAGGCTACTTTAGCCATCTCAATCAGCCTTTGGGACGTCAAGATCCAACAGTATCTCCTGTGTAGGCGCTTCCCATTGAATTAGTTGGTGAGGCAGAAAGAGTCAGGAGTTTGGTCCAGCTTATGAGCTCTTGGATTGACAAATCCCATATAGTTGCTATTGAATTTGCAACAAGAATGATGCAGACCATTCACCGAGCTATCCAGGTTCTTGAGATCATCCACAACTTAATGATAACGGTAGCCGCCTTTTCTCATACTAAAGATGTTATCATTCCTGTCCTGCAAGTAATCAGACAAACATCAAGGAAGGTCCTAGCACAAGAAAAGATAATGGATGGAGGACCTCATAGTTTACTTCAGTGGTCAACCTTACTCCAGATGAAGGAAGTTCTCTTCGAGGACATCAGTACCAAATGCAATCATGTTGAGGAGGTCATCCACCCGATCCAGGACAGAGTGTTTGAGGTATTATGTACTATTCTTGGCAGGAGGATCGAAGTTGAGACAGATGTGGATTTACAAGAATTAGAAGAAAGAGTCAAGGTCATCTTTTGCAAAGATGAGAATGTTATCACAAATGAGCAACGAGACCAAATGTTTGCTACCATGCTCCTGATTGAGAAGATCAAAGAACTTGAACCTGAATGGGACACTGCTCTTCTCAAGGCTTTCGATCAGGTCATCCACTTGGAGGAGCGAATGAGGAATGTTCCCGAGATTCCAATTGTTGAGATCGAAGGAATCGTGTCCAGGTTCATTGCATATGCTAAAAAGGAGCATTGGAAAGGGAATAAGATTCTAGAAGAAAGGTTGTTATAGATGACGTGGCACCTTAATTGTCATTGGTCTATGTCTCCTAGATTTTTGTGCCAAATTTAATATTTGGCTATGCATTTACCATGTTCAATAAAAAGGGGACTATTTGTAATAAACCCTAATTAGGGTTTAGGTGTCATAATCTTGGCCATTGATCTTCTTTTGATCTGGACCGTTCATTGTAATTGAGGATGCTATATATATCCTCATTCCTTTTCATTTTGTCATTAGCGATTAGATATTAGAAATTAAAAAAAGAGAGAGCAAGTTACTTTGTAGCAAGATTGAGCTTTGAAGAAGGAATTTCAAACAATTGTTGTTTATGATGGCTTTGAGATCAATAAAATATTGAAGTTATGGTGTTTTATTGCAATTCTTGTGGTTATCTTCATGGTTGTTTACTTTCTTGAATCATTCTCAGTCAAAGTAGTATTTAAGTTTGAAGGACTAAGTGTTGGCTTGATCTTTGGTGAGATTCACTTTCCAAACCACTAGCTTCTTGCTGATTGTAGGAACGCCTTGCGTGGTCAACTGGAGAAACTTGAATCACCTAAACCTTCAATCGTCATTGAACTTTGGATATGTGCCTTTGTGGTAGTGTCTATGATCCTTGATGAATTGAAAGATCATTTGTTACCTTAGAAGATCGCATCAATTTCAGTTGAGTTGTTATTTTATGGCAATATTGAAGTTGGTAGAATCTTACCAAGTCCCGTCCACATTGAGTCATTCTTAGGATTAGATTAGAATTTACCTCTTGCAAACCTTACCCTTTTGATCTTTTTTGGAATTCATTAGTACTAAGAAATCTTGTTCCTGCAATTCGGATACGTAAGGCCCCTTGATGAAATAGCAATCACAACGACCACTGGTACTTATCCACACGTAGAGACCCTACATAAAAGAACATTGGAGTCACCTTGATTGATCCTTTTTTGTGACATCTTCAGCAATAAGAGACTTTATTCAAGAGAGGATAAGGTACCCTTGGGTATTTTATTCTGTGTATGATTGTGTACAAAATACACGTCAACACAACAGTAGGTGAAGATCAAGATAAACATGATACGAAGTATCGAGAAGCTGTCATGCTTATCAAACTCTCAGTCACAGATGATCAACTCCCTCAGGTGCCTTCAGGTTAAATAGCTAAAGAGATCTGGGATCTTTTGAAGGATCTTCATGAAACGTCCAACAAGAGCCGAGCTTTCTTTCTGAAAAATATGCTGTTTTCTACCATGATGGATGAGAAGTCTTCTATCCAAGCACATCTCACGAAGATCAAGGATATCCATGACCAGTTGGAAGCTATAGGCCGAACCATGGTGGAAGAGGATATGGTAGTGATCACGCTGAAAAGCTTTCCTAGATCGTATGAGCATTTCATTGATACTCTCAATATCTCATCTACTAGTGTTGATCTGAAGTTTCCTGATCTCTGCAACAAGCTTCTACAGCAGGATCGATGGAAGCAGCAATTTGGAAGCAACGCTAGTTCGTCCATTGAATAGGCCTTCACAGCTACGGTTTTGGATAAGAACAAGGGTAAAGGTCAGTCCTTCCAGCAGAAGGGGCAAGGTCAATGTTCACAGTCTTCAAAGAAGAAAAGTGTACAATGTAACTAATGTCACCAGTTTGGCCATATGAAGAAAGATTGCAGGAAATTGTTGGCATTTGTGCAATCTAGGCTGGGAGGGTCTTAGGAATAGGAGCAGGCTCATGTTGCAAAGCATTTTGGAGAGGAGTCAGCCTTCTATGCTTTGTGATAAGCAAATTTCCTATTTGGTTGGTTTTCACATTTTTTTTTCCTCAAAAATTGTTCGCAGGGTTTTGAATTTTTTCCTTAAAAATTATTATCTGTCATCCGCAAAGCTCGCGTCGGATTTCTAGGTTTTCATAATTTTTTCTTCAAAAATTGTTTGCTGGTTTTTACGATTTTTTCTTCAAAAATCATCTGTAATGCGCGAAGTTCGCGTGGGATTTGTGATTCGTGAAGTTCTATGGTTTTGATTGATTTTTCTCCTAAAAAATTGAGTTTTGTTGCAGTCAGTTTGGGTCACACCTGCCAGGGCAAACATTTGCAACCGTGGTATCTTGCAGTCAGTTTTGGAGTTGGTACTTTTCTGCAAAAGGGTTTGCTGATGTTTTCCTCAAAATCATGGTTTCAGGCTTCAGTAATTCGTGTGTGCCAGATCTCTAATTCGCGTGTGAAGGCTACATTAGCTTGGATGGCTTTTGGTACTCTTGGTCATTTACATTCTGCAAATCTTGGGAGGCTCTCCGTAGCAGCAGATGGTCTTTGCATTTGTGATAATAACACCTCTAGTGTCTTCTGTAGGGTATTATTGAGTACGATGACCATTAGGGAGGGTGCTAAAATAATATTAATATCTTCTATAATGGTCATCTTCTATTTTTAACAGTCATCTTAGTTGTCGACTTATTTAGCTATTTAGCTTTTTAGTGGACTTATTTAGCTTGTTAAGTTAGCTTTTTATTGTTTAGCCTTTTAAGCTATATTTAGCTTATTTGATTTCACTTTAATGACTAGTTCTATTTATAGAACATCGTCTTGTAACCTCTATATATATGTGTATATCGTTCAATGTAATTATCCGATTATTGAATCATTCATTCAATTTTTTTTTCAAGGGGAAAGGGGGGGGGGGGAAAGGAGTTGGTGGGGCTGAATCAATATTTTTAACTTTTAAAAACAAGAAACCACATAAAGCATAGAGAGAGCAAACATCAAGATGCAAACACCAAATTTCACGTGGAAAACCCTTTCAGGGAAAAAACTGCGGCATGCAATAGCTTTCATTAACAAAATGGGCACCAACCCAGATTATACAAGTGAGCACCAACTCATTGAGAGCACCAACCCTCCTAGAAGCACCAACTTCATCTAGCTGAAGCACCAACTTAAGTTTTAGCATCATATACAAAAATTAAAAAAAACTTTTTCAGAATTCTCTAAGCACATCAAACAGCATACACTCAACCACCTTATAAGCAGCATCACGTAGACCATCACACAGAATAAAATAGTCTTGTGTACCCACCAATTCTTTTTCTCACTGTTGTTACTAATCTTCTCCATAAAATTGCCTTCTTTTTATATAGAGAACCATGATATATCATATATCAAACTTTTGCAAATCATCCTTCACAAAAGAAAGAGAAGTATCTCTGATAAAGCTCACACCATACCCACTGTGTAGTAACTAGTAACTTGTAGTGTCCCATACCGGTACAAGGCCTTAAAATCTGCAATAAATAGCTCGATTGATGATAACCCTGCAATCACAAGGATGCACACAATACCTACAAGTATATATATATATATTACAGATGAGCCTAAACTATCAGCACTAACATGCAGACAGAAAAAGTATCATAGGCTAAAAAGGAGAGCAAGGGACTGTGTCTACCAAATCCAAGGGCTGGTTGCTTCTAACCCCCTTGCTAGATGGCTAGTCTCCCTATGCTTCCCTTCTGAACCTTAATACTTTCAGACACTCAAATAACTTCTCTATCTTGAGAAGACTGGCAGGGAGACTGTAACTGGCTCCTTGACTTCATGGGTCTCTGACCACATGACAGCCCCTCGTTGCCACTGGTTACCTTCTCCAGTGCTCTCCCCAAGATAGAGTTGAAAACACTATCCTAACATTCCTATATGGTATACAGAAATATGCTCAATGACTTAGCAGTATATGACACACTGTATGTTCTCAGACAGTAAGAAATTAGACATATTCATAGTATATATAAACTTCCAGAACATTATTATTTCAGTATAAAAATGCACTTTACATTACCAGCATTTATGATATTATTAAAACTGATAGAAATCTGATTAATATAAATGCTGAAGTGTGTGCTGTGAATTCTATTAAAGCATGGAAGTATTTTCCTTACTTTTTCGTGGTGAAGTAGAGTCAAACCTTTACGTATCTGCTGATTCTTCAGATGGCTGAAGGTATTTTCCAGCGATTCTTTTTTTGTTCTCCATTTTTTTTTTTTTTTCCTCTGATATTTCTCCTCCTTAATCTATATTTCCCTCTTCAATAAATATTCTAAGCTCCGAATGGTTGTATCATATGGAGAATAGTCATGCCTCCTTATGATAGTCCATAATAATCATTGGTTTGTAATTAATAATCATTGGCTTATAATTAACTGATTAATCACTGTTCTTAATATTTGTTTAATCATTGCCATTAGCAATCTGATTCGTACCTCTTTATAGCATAACATAATCTGTATTAACATAGTTGCTGTCTTCCTTCTATACTTAAATTATAACTGGTATTGATTCTTTGATTAGTCATCTTCACTTATCGCTGCCCTCAAGATAGTTGGCTGATGTCTCTATGTATGTACGTCTTATGTTGCGAATACCACCCTCCTTGGCTCTAATACCAGTGCCTATTTCTTAGCTATCCCGTTATATTCTCCAAAGCAAAAGGGTCACACGTTTTAATTATTTATGATATTATTCCTGGACCAAGTCAAATTTGATTAATTTTGATTATATTACTGAATATTTCTGTCTATTGTGAGGGGACAACCTCTGACACAGCAGTTTCTTATATTTAATTTAATAATTAACTTTATTTATTGTATAGGATGATTGATCCTAGTATATATTGTTTTTATTGGATAATTGTTTTTCTGAATTTATTTAATTGTTTTTCTGAATTTATTTATTATTATATTTGTTTTCTAATTACTTTGTTATTTTGTCAATAATATAATATTTTAAAATTTATATTATTATTTGATAAATATGAAATTAATATTAATATTTAATAAATATAAATTATATATTAAATCTGATTTATTATTATTTTATTCATTTATGTGGTTATATATAAGCATTATCATGTATCGAATGTTTTAGATGGGGACATCACAGTCTCCCCTCCTTGAATTTGCTTGCCCTCAAGCAATATTTTTAATCTTGATTATTGGATCTGCAATCACAATTGAATACATGGAAATATACATATATACATCTTATATCTTTCTAGCTATTCATATATCGAGTATGAATCAAACACAGAGCATACACATGAAAACACAAAGTATACACATGAATACACGGAGTATACATTCTTACTTAAAACATATGTATGAAATATGAATATAGGCAAGCACGAAGCATACAAACAAATACACTTGTTATCAAACCTTGTTTGAAATCCTGCAATACGTCAGGAAACCATTGGAACTAATAATATAAATCCCTAAAGAAAGATGATTAAGCATAAATTAACTGAACTAGGGTTTTGTTCAACTCCCTATAGGAGCTCAATCATAAGAAAATGGGAGTAAGAGGAATGATGAGGTGTCCAAAAGATCCTCTACCCTAGGTCCAAGGGCGGAGTGAAAGCCAGAGCCCCCTTGGTCTCATGGGACCACTGGTCAACTACCATGAGGTGGGCTACCTAGTGAGGTATCCTATCACCGTTCCCCTTCATCACTTCCATCCTTTATTTCCTTGTTAATAATCAATTATGATAGAATTTGGAAAGATACAATAGGGTGTCTTGAATGTCCTTCCCCTCTAAGTCTAAGAACGGTGGACTCCGTTTTACACCCCCTTGGCCTCACGAGACCACTGGTCCACTACCATGAGGTGGGCTACTTAGAGGAGGACCTCATCACTGTTCTCCCTCCTTGTACTTCCTTATATTACTATCATAGTAGTTTGCTCAATATATTCATCGTGGATTACTTATACATTTCATAGTTGTGTAATTTTAAGACATGGATTCATTAATTCGTGTTTACCCTGCAAGATGGCAGGATCAAAGCTCTGATACCACTGTAGTGTCCCCTACCAGTGCGGTGCCTTAAGCCTGCACTCAATTGCTTGATTATGGATAACCCTGTAATCACAAGGATAGACACACAATACCTACAAACATATACATATTACTGATTAGCCTAAACCATTCAGCACTAACATGCAAATAGCAAGAAAGTATCATAGGTTAAAGAGGAGAGCAAGGGACTGCTTGTCTACCAAATCCAAGGGCTGGTTGCTTCTAACCCCCTTGCTAGATGGGTAGACAAGCAGTCCCTTGCTCTCCTCTTTAACCTATGATACTTTCTTGCTATTTGCATGTTAGTGCTGAATGGTTTAGGCTAATCAGCAATATGCATATGTTTGTAGGTATTGTGTCTATCCTTGTGATTGCAGGGTTATCCATAATCAAGCAATCGAGTGCAGGCTTAAGGCACCGCACTGGTAGGGGACACTACATAACTCCTCCATCATGTTATGGTATATATGCATGTGGAGATCAACATACGTTCTCCCAGCTCAATTTTAAATGTGATAGATAAAAACCGTGTTATCACAGCAACAGTAGGAAAATCAACTCATATATATAAATCAGCCAGCAGTGTATTCTCCAATATTCATAAGAAACGTGACAGTCCAATGTTTTTCGTATTACCACCACTCAAACTTCAAAAAAATGATAGTCAAATAGCTTGACTTATAACAGCGAAAAAACAACGCACAAAATGCACCCACAAAGTCATGTATTCTTCAAAAGGAATCTGTGTCAGCAGAAAAAAAAAACGTTACAAAAGTCTAATGCCCATAAGAAACTTCTTCCAGGTGAACATGGAATCAACTAGGCATCCTCAAAAAAGAAATTTTATTTTAAACTTAAATGCAAAAAGGTGTTACTAAGGCTAGAAGCTACCCCATTCCCTCATGCCATCACAGTAAAGTAATCTTTTTTTAATAAAAATGCCAAAAATAAATTCTGATGCAAATGAAAGATAGCTGCCGCATTCAAAACAAATGCAGCCCATAATAAGATAAACATGCCTCTCTTTTTCTATTGGCTGTTTGAAGAGTCAACCTTCAAAAAGGTGACGTGGCAGATACAGTGACAAAGCACAAGGAAATAGATAGGCAGGGAGGTGAAGTGGACAGGCAACCAGCTTAAGTAGACACCCAAGCAGCTTAAGCAGACACCCAAGCAGCTCAAGCACACAACCAAGTAGTTCAACTAGGCATCCAAGTAGCTCAAGCACACAACCAAGTAGCTCAACAAGGTAGCCAAGTAGCTCAAGCACGCAACCAAGTAGCTCAACCAGGTATCTGAAATCTGATGAATAATCAGCAGCATGACTAATATAATAATATTTCATTCCAATTCTCTTTTCAACAAACCTTTGACATCAATTACAAAATATTCAACATATTCACGATTTGGTGTTGATTATGCTTTGGTAAATTGTGGCTAACTATTGCTTTTGCAAGGAAGTATTGAATTTTTCTGTGGGTTCAATATGATGTAAGTAGTGTCTATTTATCTTGATTCTTGATAGAGAATACATTTTTTTTGGATTTAAGTGGCTGCACATATGTAAATGGTTCCTTGTGTGAGTTGAGTAGGCACATGTATGCATACCGGTGTTCCATGGGGACGCGTTCCCCCCCCTTTTTGGTCGCGTCTCGGAGACGGGGACGCGATGTCCCCCGCCGTCCCGCCATCGCCACCCAAGCGCTGCTAGAGACGGGGAGACGTCTTGGCGTCTCCCCGTCCTTCGAGAGACGTGCAGACGTCTCTCGTGGGACGGGGAGACGCCTAGATGTCTCCCGTCGCCCCCACGTATATGCAATGTTTAAAATTAAATTTTTTTTAAAAAGTGACTTTTTTGGGGGTTAAGGAGTAACCCTAATTGGACGTGGGCCAATAGAAAAATAACACCCGTGCTGCCCCTTGACCCCAACTTGGGGGCGATGCCCCCAAACCCCCGTTGAAAAATATAGGGGGAAACAGCGTCGATAGAAGTAGGGAAAATTTAACCTCCGAGTCTGATTAGGCTCCGTATAACAACACAATTAGCATTGAAGAAATCTTGGTATTTAGATTTAGTATTTCAAATTTCCTATAGTCTCATTTGAAATGTAATACTTATACTGTAATACTGTCGTACATCTTTTCAAAACTAGTTTTTCAAGTACTATATGTATAGGTATAACTATATCAGCACCACCACCCCGCTGCCGTCCCCCCGTTGTCCCCAAACTTAGGCCCTTGGTCCCCCAGTCTCGGAAATGCGTCCCCCTGTCCCCAACGCCTGTGGAACATTGATGCATACATGCATGGAGCGGAAATAGTCACATTACTTTGTTTGGATTAGTAAGTCAGATGATTTCTAAACAACCACCCAAGGCATGAAATTTTGCCCTGACTTGAGTTGATTTATGTGAAATAGTCATTTGCCTGTCACATGAAAGGCCCTTGTTTTTTAAGTTGGACTAAGACCATGGAATCTTGTACCTGTAACTTTAGAAGTCTACTGTGGAATCTTATATGTTTATTTTATCGTATTAATAAAACAACTACAATGCTATATCTTAAATATGTTTAACTTTTGGTTCCTTGTATTTTTTAGCTGTCTGTTGCAAAAGTGCATGTTGGCGGCAATATTGTACACGGAAATAAAACTAGTTAATTAAGTTGTAATTGTGTTGGTTAGTTGGCAGCCGAGGGGTGGTAGTTGCGGTGCGACGGTTGGCGCTCGCACCCCCTCGGCATCTTTATATACTTCGGAATGTAACTTGTAAAGGGATAGTGATGAATGAAATAACATCTGATACTTGTCTGGTATCTATGGCATTATTTGTGCATTACGTACTTTATGCTTTAAGTAGTCACCTGAGAGGGCAAACAGTGCATGCATTTTTTGCCTCAATGTCTATGTCTTTGCTCTTTCAACATGAATTTTTTGGGAATGTTCATTAAACAGATTTAAATGTTGGATTTATATATATCTAAGTTACCGGTTCTTCCCCTTTTGGCTTGGGTTCGGGTTCTGGTTCTTCCCCGGTCCTGGTTCTCCCCGGGTTCTCCTTGGGTTCCTCCCGGGTCCTTCCCAGGTGGCCGGGTTCCTTGTGGGTTCCTGGTTCTCCTCGGGTTATCCTTGGGTTCCTCCCGGGTCCCTCCTAGGTGGCCGGGTTCCCTGTGGGTCCTGTGTCGTTCCCAGGTGGCTGGGTTCCTTGTGGGTTCCTGGTTCTCCTCAGGTTCCTCTCGGGTCCTTCCTAGGTGGCCGGGTTCCCTGTGGGTCCTGTGTCGTTCCCAGGTGGCTGGGTTCCTTGTGGGTTCCTGGTTCTCCTCGGGTTCCTCTCGGGTCCTTCCTAGGTGGCCTGGTTCCCTGTGGGTCCTGCGTCGCAGGACCCATAGGGAACCCGACCACTTGGGAAGGACCCAGGTCGAACCTAGGAGGACCCGGGTGAACCCAGGAGGACCCGCGTGAACCTAGGCCCGTGGTTTCCAAAAAACAGGGCCACGGGTGAAAAAAACAATAAAAAAAGACTTTTTAAAATAGTTTTTTTATAATAAAACTCTAATTCGCCCTGCAGGACCCACAGGGAACCCGACCACTTGGGAAGGACCCAGGTCGAACCTAGGAGGACCCGGGTGAACCCAGGAGGACCCGCATGAACCTAGGCCCGTGGTTTCCAAAAAACAGGGCCACGGGTCAAAAAAACAATAAAAAAGGACTTTTTAAAATAGTTTTTTATAATAAAACTCTAATTCGCCCCTTTATGACTTTTTAAAAAAGACTTGAAACTTGAATATTATCTTTTTTGCAAATTATGAATATGATATTAGACTTTAGTTATTAGTTTACTGATTACATTTGCGATATATGAATATTTATTGGCATTGGCAATTAATAATTATGGATTTATGATTTATGTATGGAAAGTCACATTGTATATTTTATTTTTGTATGGATTGTATATATTGAACATATATATATATATATATATATATATATATATATATATATATATATATATATATATATATATATATATACGGATGAACTCGTACCCGTACCCAAGATTTTGTACGGATGAACCCGTACCTGTACCCAAGATTTTTTTTTTTTGCCGAATCCGCGAATCCGAACCCGAACCGGTAACTTAGATATATATACTGTATACATTGAGAAACTAATGTGTTGCCATGAACATCTTTGCTCTTTCAAGCTGTGCATGAATTTTTGGGGAATGTCATTATTCAGATTTAAATGTTGGACTTGTATATACATATGAGAAACTAATATGTTGCCATGAAAATTCTAACATGTTAAGCATATTGTCCTGATAAATATGGCACATTTACAAGTGCTATGATATGAGTGTTATTTATAATTTATATGGAATTCCAGGTTATACAGGTCTGCAGAAAATACTAATCAGCGGATAGCCTTTGACATTGAACCTTATGGTCGACATCTGGGCACTGGTGGACAGGTCAGTTGAATTCTTTCCATCTAGGTTGTTTAGTTTCAACTTCTTTGATGTCAGGTGCTTAAAATTTGTATCTGAAATCAGGTGCTTATCTTGTAAATTTTCTTCATTTGCTGATAGGATGGCAGAGTAAATGTGTATGACCTACAAACCGGGGAGTGGGTGACAAATTTCCAAGCTTCTTTTGGCAAGTATTCTAGGGATTGGAATAGGCTTTTTGTTATGCATATCTGGTTATCTGTGATATGGACAGTTATCTTTTTAAGAATGTGTATGTCGCAGTCGAAATAGAAAAGAGACACTTTTACTCATTCCCTATTTTTTTTTTCAACTTGTCTCATAATCAGACACTGTGAACGGATTTTGTTTCCATCCGAGTCTTCCTCTCGCAGTTTCATCATCTGGGCATCGGAGATTTTGCATGCCGGAGGACGATGAAGAACATTTAGATGTACATGGTAGGAATTATTTTATTTCAGGTTCTTTCAAATTATGCAATTTCTTCCCCTTGTTTGTTAATTATTTTGTCATTGTTTCCAATTCCTCTTATAGCTATCCTTGCTGCCTATTTCAGCAATGATAAAGTCTGAGCTTTTTGATACAAGTTTAATCGACTTTTCTTAACTAGCCATGGTCAAGAAACATATGGTTAGGTGTAAAGTGAAAGGTTAATGGAGATAATTAATATGTAAGAGTGATTTTTTATTGTCTAGATTTAGAAAATGTGCATATTAAGCTTGTTTTGAGAAGTTCTGTAGTATTTCCAGATAGAACTAGTGTAGCTTCGAAATCTTCTTTAGAAACTACTGAGATTATATAAGTCAAATATATTTGTAATATTGCAAAGCCAAAACCTAGACAAGCAATTTTGGCCCTTCAATTTTGCAGCAAAAAAAGGAAAAATTAAGGCCCCCTTCAAAATTGTGCCCTTTATGGAACACGACTGCTTGCTACCATTTCATATTAGGCAGGCAATACTGGAATTTGAAATTTAAGTATGCTTCTAACGTACAAAATTTCAAATCTTGTAGAATGTATGCACACTAAAGCTCATCTGCTAATAAGCGAAGTTAGACTTATGAAGATTATTATCTAGACAGATGAGAAAGCCTGCATAACTACAATAGATAGAGAATCAAAATATGCATTCCATTGTGAATGAGAGAAGAACTTTGATCCATTTGTATCAGTAGTGAACAAAATAACGTTGGATTATTCGTGTCATAGTGTTTATATTCAAAAAGTGATTGTTCTATTGAACTATCATAAGTATTTATGCATGATCTCTTAAATGATATGAGCAATTTGATCTAGAGACAAGACAATGAAGCAATCTTAGGAGGAGCTTGAGAAATAATAGAAAAGACTATTGAAATGCTTCCGGAAACTATTATAGTGATCTTTACCCTGTAAACTTCTAAATGCAAGTTTAGTTGAAATTTCTCCATTTCAATGCCTTATGTCACATTTAACACATGAGAACTAACAATAGTGTTGATAGCTCAAAAAGGACCACAAGAAGTAAGTGAGGAAAATGCTTCGAACTTCAGGTTTTGTTTGCTTTCCAAATTATAAAATACTGATTATGTTAAATAAGTAAAGCTTAACTGAAGCCTACCGCAATAGTATGAAATCAAGAATAGCAAATTTATGAAAAGTCATGGATTGGTTTGAAAACAGATTACAAAAAAAGTAGAGACATCAGTCACTAGTACTTAAGCCAAAAGCATTGCATAGGAAAATAAACCATTGATAGAGCTAATATCCTTATGAAATCACTTATCAATGCTTAGTCTTTTATGGATTCACACGGTAGTATTTGCCCAAAATAAACAAGACTAAAAGGAATGCTGTTATTGCTGCACTCCTATGAATTCTAATTAGAGTAGCATTTGCTCAACCAACAAAGAGAGAATAAATAGTTTTATTTTAATGATATTGTAATTGGGAAAGCAACTATACATGGGAAGGAAATCAGTTAAGGTGCAAGAGCATTAGTCTATGAGAAACCCTACATCCGCGAGGTCATATTTGGTCCTGGGTACATGTCTCTGTGGACTAGTGGTTTCAAGTTTCACAATTACAGAATCTAATCTTAATACTCAAACAATAAGATAGTTGCACATGAATATCTAGTTTCCACCATATCATTTGTAATGCCCCCTTTTTGCCGAGTGAGAATCGAGTGTAGATTTCTAGCCTATTTTATTCTTGTAGGCTAGGGTGAGCAATTATAAGAGAATAAATTAATTAAGTTAATTATTTAAAGTTGTCTCAATAAAATTAAATCCTAAGGATAACTTTTTTTTTAATTAATTTAATTAAAGTGACTTAGTGAAAATAAATTAAATATTATAAAGTCACTTTTTTTAATATTTTAAAGTGACTCAAGTGAAAAAATAAATTAAATATTATAAAGTCACTTTATTAAATAAAGCATCTTCTAGAAGCTTTAAGGAGGTTAAATCAGATCTTTCTAGAGGATCCAGTTGAACCTTTAAAAAGAGATAAGAGAAAGTCATTTAGAAATCTTGGTTTTGATATTTTCTATCAGAGAATTCTGGTGAGGTTGCTCTGCAGGCTCTTTGTGTCCTAGATGAAAACCCTTGGGTTTTGGTGGATTGGATGAAAACCCAATTCCATCTATTGGTGGATTTATATTAGAATTCACATTGTGCTACATTGATCAATTTGAGGAGTTATTGGGGATTTAAAGATACATATTTCTGCAGGCTGGCATTGGAGTACTCTGTACTTGTTACAGTAGTTCGTACAGATACAGTGCTGTGCTATAGTACTAGGTTAACTTCAGTTTGGTTCTAGGGTTTTAGATGAAGTTTATTGAAGACTTGGGCATGAAATAGTAACAGAACAAAGGTTAACAGTAGCTGGGCAATTATGGTGTATTCTTCATCTATACTACATTTCTAGCTCTTTACTAAATGACTGCAGTAGTCATTATTGTGCAAAAAATGCGGATTTCATTATTGTTTCAGTTAACCAAGGTATTAGTGAGGTATGGACAGCAATACCAGTACTGACAAAGTGTCCAGATTTGTAACAGCTATGGGGTAACTTGTTAGCAACAGTCTGATTTAACTTTCAAGAGCAGATATTAATGTTATTTCACTATGAGGAACTCATAACAGTGGTGGAAAATGACTATCAGAATTCTGAAAAAGTCAGATTAATCGCCAAATATTATCTGATATTGGCTGTAACATTATGTGAAGTCACAGTACACAGACAGCTACTGCAGTCATTATACTGATTTGTTTCTGAATTCCGAATTTGTTAGAATGACTGTTTCTATGTTTTTGCAACTATTTGTGATTATTCCTATGTACATCAATGAAAGTTGGAGCTGCTTTTAATCACAAAACTAAGAATTTTTGATTGGTACCATGTTTCCTAATTGTTTGACAAGATGCCTGAGTCAAAATTTGAAATCTTTTCAAGTTAATTGAAAGAAAATCAGTGGCGAACTTTACATCATCTTCTCATGCTGCATTGGCAAGTCAAGTCTCATGGCATCCACAAGCAACCATCAATAAGCTTTTGATAGCTTAAAAACAGATAAGGCAACAAAGAAGTAGAATGACAATGACTGCTTTTGTATGTCACAGCATAATGGTCAAACTTACAAATATGTACATGTTCAAAGCTTGTATACATAGTTTGCTCTGTTGCTGTCACAACATGCCCAACCCCTTTGGAGTCAGGACCATGATATTCATTACTTTCTGCTCTATTATATTTTTCACTGTCTATTGCAATTGTCGAGCTGTTTAAGTTTAACTGCAGCAGATAACTGTATTTTTTATTATTGTTATGACTGCTGTTCATATCTAATGCTAAGTTAGTGAATCGGCAGAAAATCCTTGCGTATCCGGGTACGATGCGTTTCTGAATCGGATTTGGATACAAACGTCTGTAGAATCGGGCAAGATGCGATATTCTTCAGGTGGATTCGTTTGGAATCATCAAACAGCGTACTTGGCCGATTCCAACTCATACAAGGGGTTTTCACAACAACTCCAGTGGTCAATAAAAGTTCTCACAAACTTTTCTCTGACCGTTTTACCATAAAATATATGACCACAACCCTAAACAACAATATTTTTCAATGTATTTTTGCAAGCACTAGCAGATGAGAAAGACTTTGACGGCATGGTTTGCATGCGTTTCACGGGACAACAACTCTTCTGTTCAGGTCGCACTTAAACATTTCTTCCACCCTTGCCATCGGAATATCTATTGTCTTCCATTCAAACAGCTTTGATGCCAGCAGTAGCTGGTGGGGGGTATCCACTCTTCCATCCATTCGAACAGCCTCCCGTTGGGATGTTCGTTCTATACAAGACTTTTTTCTTATTCTCCTTTAATTAAACTTACTCTATATAAGTTTTAACTTTAATTTATGAAAATTTTATTAAATTTAATATCAGCTATTACTATTATTATTAATAAGCTTACAATTATTTTAATGAATTCTATTGTTTATTAAATTAGTTAAATTAAATTATATTAACTAATATTAAATTAAATATTATTTAATATTTATTGTTAATTTTATTTATATTATTATCATACATGTGTTATTTTATGAATGACCTATTAAGTAGTATTTATATTAATAGGTTTTGAAAAATAGTGATAGGAATATAGTTCTACTTTTTTGAATGTAGTTCTACTTTTATTTTGTTAATATTTATTATTAATATTTAACATGTTTAAAAACTAAATAATATCAAATAACTTTATATTAATATGGTATTAAGATAATAGTTAATAAAATTATAAATTTAATATAATATAGATTTATATTATTATGACATTAATATAGTAGTTTTAGGTATTAAATATGTATATATTTATGATTTCGTATGTTTATTAAACAGGCGTACCCAAAACATACCCAACCCCCTCCAAAAAAGTTGCCATACCCGTGTACTGAAACTACGTACCCGTAACCGTATCCGCACCCGATTCAGTAACTTAGATTTAATGTATCAGTTCTTGGCAACTTTCACTTAAAAAGTTCCTTGTGTTGCAATTTGTGTTTCCTGGTCTTCCTGGACCTATTTCTGTATGCCACATGGAAAGTTTTATTGCCTAACTTTCGCAGGGTTTTCTTTTTGTCTTTTTGTTGGATTTGATTTTGCAATTGTAGTTCTTGACTTCCTGAGCTAAGTTACTGGTTTGGGTTCTGGTTCAGATTTGGGTATGAGAACCTGGTTTGCTGGTTTGACAAAATTTTGAAAATGGGTTTTGGGTTCGTTTGGGTTCATTATTACAAAAACAATATAAAAACCATATTTATATAAATTAATTAATGAAAATATAAGAAAACTGTAACCAAGTCAAATTAATAATTTTTAACCAAGTGTTATCCATTCTTGTGGCTTATAAGTCTGCAGGGTCGTGACATAGCCATAGCCCATAAATATCTTATAGTTTGTCAAATTTAAAAGACCAGCGATGTGTGGAAAAATTTATGAGATGCAGCAGCGAACCTGACCCTGCACTAGGAATGGACCCAGACCCGGGTTGAACCCGAACATGCATCCAGGCTCTGGGTGCCGAACCTGGTAACATAGAGAAGCATGGGCTGGGCACATGCCAGTGTCTTGTTGTATCTGGTAAATATGTTGTTCCGTTGCTGGAGGTTTTGTATACTTGGTGCTTTTATGTCTGAAAGGCCATTTTCATGTAATTAGTTGTGTCATTTTCTTATTGTACTTGAGTTCCCAGTGTTTGTGTGTTATAAATGTTTTACCTTTATGATGTAAAATTTTATAAGTCTGAGCTAATGTTCTTTTGATAGTTGGCAATTCCTCACCTGTTTGAATTGTCCATAATGTGGTTTCTTTAACCATTTCAAGTAAAAGGAGTATGGGTTCTCATTTCCCTGAGTAAATGTGATGTTGATACATGTCTGTTTATTTGGATCTTGGAGAACTCAGCAAGTTCTAAGATAGTGGATTTTGAAGATCATTTAAAGCCAAGAAAGCTATATTAAATTCGGCATGTCAGTTGATTACTCTGAGTGGTTTCATCACCATGTGAAATTTCAAAAATCATAGAGGGAATGTTGGGTAAGGAACCTATTAATGGTGATCTTCTTCGATGATGCCAGGGATAGATTTTCAAGTAATCTGGAACGTGTGGAAAGATTTAAGCCATGTAAAATGAGTGCTACATCATTCACTGACATGAATTCAGAATTCAAGAATAAAAGAAAAATGTCCTTGTACAATTGGATGTTACAGGCATAAGTTGTGAAGTTGAAATTTCAACTATTCTCAGACTAATAGGATGTATGCTAATTAATTTGGAATGCAATTTAGGATTTCTCTTGAATTTTGGTAATTTAATAGCATGTGCATGGCAATGCTTCTAAATTCTGAAATTTACTGCATTTATACTTGTGGTTTTAATTAAAGTATATATGCGTTTGCATATTTATTAGAATTATACTGTAGTGATTATTGGAAAGATCAGTTTCATCTGAATTTATAATGTTTTGTTAGTAATCAATTTGATTTTCATGAGAAGTTAGCATCATTTCTTGTGTATTTGATACCTGATATATTTATACAAGTAGTGGTTAATGAAATCTGAAAGAAAATTCTAAGATTATGAATTATCTCTATAGATCTGAATCTCTTCCTCTATTTACCCCTTTTCTCTGCTTTTTAGTTTTCCTTGTGAATAAATATGGAAATGTATAATAAGTATGTATAAGCATTTGATTGTTTTGAGCTCTTCTGAAGTTTTTGTTTTGTTTGGCCGAGCCCTGGGAGAATGATATGGAAACTATTCAACTGGGAACTAAGGACTAAGGAGTCTAAAGCGAGAAGAATTTAATCCCTTAGCTGTGCTGTGTATAAAACACAGAACAACAGAATCGGTGCGAGGAGGGGACACTAGAATCTGTGCATCTTTTAACTAGGTCACAATCTGCACGTGGGAAACTTCTAGAGCAACTATTAGTCCAACATACACAGCCTAGGTAAGATAAGGGAAATCCAAGAACAATCCCTGGATCAGTATCATTACCTCTGAACTCTCCTTGTTTGAATTCAGATTTTTCACAACCAGTAAACATGACAAGTGCAAACTCAAGGCTTACTGGCACTGCTGTGAAAATTCCTAGAGATGTTCATGATTTAGTCAGGAATGATGAAAAGCATCTTCCTAGGTACAAACATATTAGGAGGAGAATGAATGAGGAGCATATTTTAACTTTCAAGGGTGCTCTGAGATTGTTGAGCATGGAACATAAGAATGTAGCCTGTAGGTTTTTTTGTTTACCTTAGAATATATGGTTTACGATTTATTTCAATTTCTTCATTTAGCACCAAGTTCTATAGGTACACAGCAAGCTTTTGCAAGTAAATCCATAGCACAATTTGGGATGTGAATCCAAGTGTTTGTTCAAACATTTCACTAGTTTCAGAAGAGAATGCAATGGGCCTTTCTAACCCTTTGACTTTAGATTACAGAGAATGTTAAATAGGGTTCTACTTCTGGGACATTACTGACCAAATGATCAATGAACATTTGCTATGTACTTAGACACCTTGGTCTAAATGACATTCGTTTCTGTTAGGAGGTTTGCTGCTAACACTGGTATATTGGCCTACACTGAAGCTACCAGGCCAAAAAGGCATTCATTGCCATAGGGTACAATTCCAGTTTTACCTATCACTGTTTTCTGACCCTGTTCCATTGTAAGCCATTTATTCAGACACTAGAAGATCCCTTCATCATCAAACTTCACAAATGAATGGAAAATCATTGAATTAAGAGAGAGTGCTAATGTTTATGTTGCAAGATGTTCAAATTGCATTTAATTCGTCAAATTTTTTGAAATTGATTATATTCAAAAATGGTGCAGAAGCTTGGTAATGATTTCATAAGTTTACAAAGGAGAGTCACAGAGACATGTAATAGGAGCTTCTCTTTCCAAAGGAACAACAATAGAACTTGGAATAACCAATCAAACTCTAGGTAGAAGAATCAGGACACAAATACTTGAGGGCCACCAAAAATGTTTTCGAAATCTCATGGTTGACTTCACAGACATGGCCTGAAGAAAACTGTAGTGGAGTACATAATATAGCCCAACATAATGAGCTATCTTGCCTGAATTTATGTATAATCTGATCTATATTTAGAGTCTTGAAGTAACTATATTTGGCTGCAGGGGATATCAAGATGTCCTTGGGAGTTGTGAGAACTTTGCACTCCCTTGGCGTACCCAAATGGGGGATGCGTCCAAGGGATATTCATCTTGTAGAGGGTAGTCCTTAGTATGTCCTCCTCACCCCCCCTCCCCTGTTTTTTTCAAAATGGAAGGGGGATGTTTTGCCCTTATCCCCATATCCCTGGGGAATGGAAGCACCTAAAAAATAGGGGGGCATGTCCTCAAGGTACACTGATATTAATTGAGATAGATTACTGTACTCACTGGTCAAAGGCATTGCCTACCAATTCTTGATTAGTTGTAGAAAATAATATCTTTACCAGGTCTGATACTTCCTTTTCTTTGGTTTGTCACACTAATCCAACTCTGAGATCCATTGAATGCATTGAGTGGGCCTAGGATAATCATATATTTCAATAAAGTTTTTCTTAAATTATTATGTGCAAAGCAATGGATTAGTCGAGCCTAATGACAAAAATATATTGGAAACTAAGTAGGCTGCTAGTAATAATCCTAGGACGTGGTATATGCTGTCGAAAAATGCTGTATGAACTGATTGAACAAGATATAAAGAGCCTTAGCGAGTTCCTCATCTGCACTTTGTTTATGGTTAGGAACCTGTTTTTCCTAATAACTTGTTAATAGTAAATATCTACATCAGTTCATTAAAAATTACATGGTTGATTCTCAAAAGTTTAGTAATAGGCTTATGAAGTTGGAAGAAATCGGAGAAGCAGCTTTGAGCAAATTTGGTCACCATCATGAGGTAGTTAAGAGGTGATTTCCAGGATTGTCAATCTAGTTTTGTTCTAGGCTAAGGCACATTTGAAGAAAGGATAACATTCTGAATTAGATCCACTTTGGTTGGGTCCAAGTTGAATATCAAAAATTATTGGAGAAGTTTCCTTTTGATTTCAAGTTTAGATGGTAAGAATTTGACACTACCAATGTGTAATGTCCCCTTTTATTTGACCTTGGAATATAATTGAATGATTAAAATTATATTGTCAGAAATAAGTAAATTTAATGACAACTAATTTTAATTATTTAATAAGGTTTAAAATATAATTATTTAATTAAATACTAAATATTCCTAAGCCTTTCGAGATTTTTTCGTATTTAATTAATTTAGTGCCGACCACGGTTATTTATTAAGTGACTAATTAGAGGGCTACTTTAATAAGGCTAAAGCTAAAAATTAAAAGGAGGGGGAAATTTGAAAGGCTTCTAGAAGTTTCTCCAGCTGCTTATAAAAAGTGTAGTGAGAGGCTTATTTCAGTATGCTTGGTTATTTTCTCAGTTTGTTTTGGAGAGCTGAGCTTGTAACCCTAGGACAAAAACCCTAAGGGATTGCTGGTTTCGGGAGTGAGACTATCTACAGTAGTCAGTGTTGGAGGTTTGATTTAGAGATCTCATAGTGGATTTTACAGTCAAGTACATTAAATTTGTGAAGTCACTTCCAGTGACAAAGTTTAGTGGTTTGTATTGTAAGTTTTATGTAGGGAATGGAATATTAGTTATTGCTTGGATATTATTGATTTGAATAATAACATTCCTTTGCCATGACCTTTTGAGGGAAGAAAATTTGAATATGATAAATAAACAAGTCATAGGTTTATTTTGTGGAGATAATATTTGTGTTGGAATCAAGCACTTAGTTGATTCATATTAAAATTATTACTGCTGAAGTTTGGTGTAAGTTTCCTTTGTGAGAGATTTTGGGGAAATTGACGACATCTTCATTTCCTTAGTTTAGGACAGCCTTGTGATCTTTTCTTGTTGACGTGGGTTGGTGTCTTAGCGCCAACTTCGTAGTGCAGTTTGAAGACATCTTGTTTTGGTGTGAAAACTAGTAACCTTGTCATGCTCCTGATCTGATATCCCTTTCACGTACAGATAAACTTCCATATGAAATTGTCTCACGGAGTAAGACTTCACAATTTCATCAAGACTTCAATCGCCTATCACATAAAAGTCAGATTTGATCAATTGCTCCCATCATGCAGTGATTACATTCATTGGGGACTGATTAAGATAAGGTGTGATCACCCTTGATTGGTTCTCATGAATAGTACATTCATCAAGGAATGATTAATCAAGGTGCAGATTGTCACGAGACTTAATAAGAAATCTTCTTACTACTATAAGACTTCATGATTTCTCTCCCTAGACGCTAATGATGATCTTAATATATAGTCCGTGAATGCCTTAGCAGATCGTGGGAGAGAGGAATCGCAGTATATGTGTTAAGTGATAATTGCCTTAGATTGAACTTCCTCCCAGCATGCGATTTTCTCCAAAACAAAGAAAGGATTAGTTTACAAGGTGATTAAGAAAGGTAGGGTGCGAGTAGTAGCAAGATTTACAATCTGGTAGCAAGAGACATGATCCGCTCTGAGGGTCACAATCACAAATAAGAGACATAACCCTCCCAATCTAATTGAGGGATATAAAGAGGCATTACCCAACAAGTAAGGAGGCGGTGATCAGATCCAAAATAATCATACAAGCAGCAAGGTGATTGTGCAGTAACAATCTACACCATTGTTGTATGAAGGCATAGTTAGATTACTCATGCATATGGATATAATTGTATATATGTTTATGCCAAAAACTATATATATATATGCTTAAAAATTTATAATGATTATATGTGAGTGAATGTGTATTTATATCTATACATTTGATAATATAATATACCTGCAATAATCAAACATATTAGGGAAGGAAAGGAAGTGTGGGAAGGGGGAATAGTGAGGCCTCACTAGCTACACCATTCTCGTTAAGGACCGCATGAGACCAAGGGGGACAGAGATTCCACTCTTGGGCCTAGGGTCGAGTTAAGGGTACCCTATTGTAGTTTTCCATCCAAGCCCTATATGGGTTAGTTATTGAGGTAAACTAGAAAGGATCCTCAATTATAAGAGGAGAGAAGGATAGCATGATGAAGTGGAATTCTGTACAAGCTCCGCTAGGTACACCACCTCATGAGCATGGTTAAGAATTTAAGACCACATGAGGCAAAGGGGGATAGAGTTTCTGGTCTTGGGCTTAGAGCCAAGGATAATTAGGGCAACTCATCATGTCCTTCCTATCTCAATCCTCATTATGGTTGAGACTATTGTGATGTGAGGTGGGGCATATTGGACTATAGCTTGTATTGTTACTGTGGATTGGATGCAAGTTGACATTCGGTCTGGCATGAGATAGCTTGTAATGTCTTAATGCCTCACACTTCTAAATGCAGGCATTAATCTTGCCTGTTGTTGTACCAAATATAATCTGTGTCTTTGGATGCTGTAACAAATAAATCAAATAAAGGTCAGGGTTCTATATTACCTTCAATTTGTTCTTTTCTAAATATTTAATATGATTTTGGGTTCCTCTTCTTTGTGGATGTGTGCTAAACAAGACTTTTTAGGATACAAAGATTACAATTGACTTATATCATACTAAAGATCAATAATGACATTAAGTGAAACACAATGGATAGACCTCTGAAATTGCTTTTCATTACTTTGTAGAATTGTACAATCCCAAAAATCCCTTATGTGCAATTTGTAAACATCAAAAAGTCCCTTACAATGAATAGAGCTTCATATTTAGAGACTTTCTCTCGATAACTGTTGTGTAACTACTTTGAAACTACTTAAGTAACAACCTTCTTATTTTGAAAATAGGCTTTTATTAAGTTATACAATTCTCGATTTTTATGGAAAAAAACTTATTTTATGACCCATTTTGAAATATACGATTAAGTCAACTTTTTTTACAAAGGATAACATCAACAAATAAAACATGTGATGTTTGACTTAGAACTACAGATGGAATTTAATAAGAAATCTCCTTTTCTTTATTTGAACTATTTTTGATGCCATTTGAAGCAGAATTTGGCACTGGGACCTCCTTTCTTTGAAGTGAAGATGATCTGGCTTTGAATGTATTGAATGATTTTACAACTTGGGCCATGAGCTTATTTTTGGGGACAAGTATGTTGATTATCCTTAGCCCCCATACAAAATGATTCTTTTGAACATCCATCAATTGCTGATTATAATTGTCATAACCCCTCTTTGGACATTAGATTATTGTGATTAAATAAATACGATAATTAAAACATTTAATAATATGGGAAAATCGTCTCATTTATGAGACTTCACAATTTTCCTCTAAAGTGAGAGGGTTGTCATAACCCCACATCCTGGTGATGTAATCAATAATAGATTTTGTGATTCTTCATCATAATAATAAATTATCATTTATTATGTAATTAATAATATTAATAGTAATATTAATCATTCATTAATATAAAAATAATATTAATATTATAATAAGACTGTCATATCCCCTCCTTGATCGTTATATATATATATATCTTAAATAAAGTGATTATTAGTAATTAATATGATAATTATGAAACCAAAGATTATTTGTAATGATTAAATATTATTATTTTTTAATTAATATATTTATTAATATTTATTATTAAACTTTATAGTTTTATCTTATAATATTACAGTTCTTCAACTAAGTGAAATTGGAGTACATAATTCATCCACTTAGTTATGGATGCGGAGAACGATAAGTGGTCTTTATGCAATCCAATCTTCATCTATTTGTAATATCCCTTATATTCTGAGTATTTACATTTGAAGAGGATCTAAACTATTTATTTATTTGTTCATGTATATTACTATCGACCATTATTCACAATAATTTTTAAATAAATATTGATTTGCATTTATAGCCACAATCAATATTTATTATTAACTAATATTCAAAAAAAAATTATTAATAACCACAATAAATATTAACTTACATTAATAATTTCAATAATAAAATATTTATTAAATAGACACATAAATATTCATCTGCACTTATTACAATCAGGTATATGATATATGACAGCAACAACAAAACCACAGCAAGTAGAAATTACAAAGATCAAAGGATATGATCGTGTTTTAAGGAAAGTCGGCTATTATGAAATAAGTCAGCGATTCATAAAAGAATGTAACTAAGGATAATAGACAATAATTATCAATCGTTAAATGATCAAAATAGCAAGCGATTTCTAAAGGAGATCTCTTCGAGAACAGTGATTATCTTCATTGAGAAGTAGTGACTTATTTTAGGTTATGTCTTATGTGGAAAGAGATGTCCCGAAGGAAATCGCTTCTCCTGGGGAAGATATAAGAGAATATTGAGAAGTTTGTATGAGGGAAGAAAGGAAGGAAAAAATAAGGGGATATATAATGGGTGCTTATAAAAATGAAATTATTATCGATCAATTCAGATCAGAACTGTTATCTAGTTACAGGCATAACATTCTTGTTTCTAGTGGTATGCATGTTGATGTGCTTAATATGCATGCTTAGTATATGAAGCTCGATAATGTCTTTATGCATAATTTTAACGATAATATTAACATAGTTTAAAATATGTATTATAGTAACACATAGTTTCATGACAGTGGCAGACCATGTCTGACATGCATCAGATCTGTCTGCCATTCCCAGCCACTAAATATATTCATAACTAACAATGTTTTGCAGTGGCAGTGTTAATAATAGGTTATTAGCAAATATATAAATTATTGGTAACATTATTTTATATATATATATATATACTCAAATCACAATAAGGAATAATATAAGGGTTATAAATATGGATACTGATATAATAACAAATATTAATACAATAAATATAATTAATGTAGTATCTTTTAGTAACGACTCTATAATAATATATAATAATTCATAAACTGGTAATTTAATAAATGTAAATGATTTATAAATGAATCGGAATAAGATTAAATTATCTAGTACTTGATCGACTAAAGAAAGAATGTCTCAGATTTGTTTTCATGTTAAGATAGCCTTGACTCTTGATCAAGTTAGTTTAAGTTGTAAGCACTTGAAAGTAGATTAATTATGGTTTAGTTAGACCAAATCCTAGTAGGGGACATTACAATAATCCAATATATTATTGCTACAAATATCGAGAGAGACAAAGATGCTAATTTCTTCATAACTTATTTACTAGAAGCTATTCAAATAATCGATGTATTAAACAAAGGAGACGAAGGCTCCTTTCTAGATTTACAAAGACGACGTTTCTAAATTTAGCAATCATGAAGAAAAGCCAGAATTAGAAACTACCTAAACTAACTAAGATGACCATTAAAGAAACATTACATTATTTTAATATCCTCCCTTAATGGTCATCGTTCTAACTACCCTACAGAAGACAATCTGCAGGTCTTTTGGTCACAAATGCATAGAAGGCTGCCCCCTTTTGGTCAGGAACGCATAGAGAAGGCTGCCCCCTTCTCTTCAGAATGCTCTGCAAAATGAGCTTCTTGTTGGGACCCCCCTGATTCTGTAAAATTTCAGGAAATGACCAAGATAACCATAAACTATCCAACTTGATGTGGGGAAACAAAATTGTCCCTCCATGTAACCGAAGTCATTGACAACAACTTCTGAAATTGAAACCACGATTTTGAGGAAAAAATTGCCAAACTCTTCTGTAGACTGTTGCCCTAGCAACTCTAGGTGCAATCCAAAATAGCTGCAAGAAACTAGACATGATTTTTGAGGAGAAAAATTGATCAAAATTAGACACGATTTTTGGGGAAAAAATCGATCAAAACCCACAAACAATTTTTTTAGGAAAAAATTGTGAAAAACCAGACATTGAAACATCAACAAGTAGCTGGCACAAAATCTGAGACACAGATCAACATACAAAACTTTGTTTTGTTTGAAAAACAGTAAAACCCTTGTACAAAACGATTTTTGTGGAAAAAAATCTACAAAGCCCACAATAATTTTTTCAGGAGAAAAATTATAAAACCCCAAAATAATTTTTTTTAGGAGAAAAATTATAAAACCTCGGAATAATTTTTTAGGAGAAAAATTATAAAACCCCAAATAATTTTTTAAGGACAAAAATTAGAAAAACCCTCCCTTATTTTTTTCTTGGCAAAAAAAATCAGAAAACCCTTTATGCTAGATCACAAAATGGCCACGAATTGTAGAGCCGCTCAAGCAAATGGTCGCACAGATTCTGAAAATGCCAGCTCAGGAAAACAAAAAACATGAACATGGAAGTCGAGGTTGTAGGTCTACTTAAACAAAATGCGTAACAAAAACCCATCGACTGTTGTCAATAGAGACGTGAACATAGAGGCCACACAGGCTGGGCAGAAGAACTAGAGCCGACCATGGGCTGAGAGAGCCTTGGAAAAAAGGCATGAATGCAGATTGCATGCATAGGACAACAAACACGAAAAAAAATCACATGCAGGCACAAAGAGAAGATGTCGTGATTTGGAGACCAACCACAAACTCTGCAAGATTCACACAAAATATCCACAAGCTCCTACGATCACGAAAAACCCACGAACTCTCAAAGATGCAAATAGAAAACGTCGATGGGTCTGTAAAACCATCAAAAAACACCTGCAAATTTGCTCATAGAAATCATAAATTCTCCAACGATTTCAACAAAAATTCCAATGATTTTATTTTCATAAAAAATCGAAAAACAAATTTCTGAAAAAAATCCAAATAAGAAGCTACAATTTTTTGTTTTATAAAATTCGCTAAATTTTATGAAACCCGTTGATCCGCTTTGATACCATGTTCAAATAATCAATGTATTAAACAAAGGAGACGAAGGCTCCTTAAATAGATTTACAAAGACATTGTTTCTAAATGAAACAATCATGAACAAAAGTCAGAATTAGAAACTACCTAAACTAACTAAGATGACCATTAATGAAACATTACGTTATTTTAATAGAAGCATGTCCATCAGACATTTCTGGACTGATCACACTTTCAAAGCTTTTGTTTATATCTTGAATGTCCATATTTTGGATTCCCTCCTTTACTAATGAATCTGAGGTGATTGAGAGAAGGTCATTTTGAATTTTAACTTCCACTTGCTCACAGATTGCCAAGAATTTTGAATCCGAGGCAATTGACAGAAGGTTTTGTTCTGGCAGAACTTGGCTGATAGTTATAAGCTTCCATTCCACACTTGTTAACCACATAAAGCATTTGTTTTCCTCCACTTTTAAGAAAGTATTCTAAGCAATTGAGATATTGTCATTCATCTTATTTATCTCTTGTAGGTCTTTTAAAATTCCCTGCCAAAAAAACTCTTCTACCTTAGAATTCCCTTAACTTTTTCGCAATTCCTTCTTTCTTAGTGCTCGCTTCTTTATAAACTTCTTGGGTGTTCTCAATGAAAACTAAGGCATCTATTCTCATTTGGTCCATCCATTTTTTGGTCGTTTTCCTATATGATTGATATCTATGAATGCTCTCCATAACCTCCTTTTCAATAACACCTTCACAAAGAGAAATTGCAGAGCTAGGAACTACAACTATAAGCATGGCAGATGCATCCACAATAGACCAAAGATAGGATGTCAAAACTTGTACTTTCTGTTTTAGTTGATCCTTTGTATGCTTCTCTTTTTTCATCCTTTGTAGTATGTTAGCTGCAGATACATGAAAATTATGAATATCATCTTCGTGTATTGAAGGAGCAAAATCTATTTTGGTGACATCAAAGTTGTCTTCACTGGCTTCATCCACATTCTTCTTTGATATAGATCGGGCTACCTCAACGCACATGTTCTCGGATTAAGGATAAACCACTCTACTTTGAACTTGATAGGTCTGGTTGTTGTAGCCTCAATCATATTCTTCCTTACGAACTCCTCTGAGCTTCTGATAATATGAGTAGTTCTTTCACCTGAATCCCTCACTTTCTGACTGGCTCGATTGATAGGTGACAATGGTTGCAGCTGAATCTTTTCGAAGTAGAGTGGATCTATCAAGTTCGAATGATCATTTTCAATGCCACTCACATCCCATCCTAGCCTGAATCGCTTGATTTTCTCTAAGGTGGAACTCATCTAATCTCTTCTTCTTACTTCATAATCATCTTCACAATCTTCCCAAAAATCTTTAATTTGAATTTCTGAATAACGGTGATAACCTAGGCTAAGATCCAGAATATTGTTGACATAATCCTTGCTATTGTATGGGAACCTCATGACAGCAATGTATAGGTTGATTTTCACCAGTTGTGTTCGATGTTTTGAGCATCTTAGAATGACCTGCAACTATAATAACCAAGGATGATGGGAAAGGAAATACCATTCTTTCTCATGTCTTTGTATTTTTTGCGAACCATAGAAATATGTGTACATAGTTCTATCAGGATGAGTTTATCATCTGCATACCTTGACAATTTGTAAGGATAACCATCAAACTCTTCGACTCACAAATAGGTGAATCTTTGAAACTGAATGAATTAGCCTCTATATTGCTTGATAAGAGATGCAGCTTCTGTAAAAATTCTGAGCCCAACATTGCCCTGAAGCACTCTTGTTGTCAGCATTGTTAAGTCTTCATTTACCTTCAGAAATGTTTATAACTTTCTTTTAGCTGCAGCTGTGGGTAAAAATCATAGATTTGTGAAGTATTGTTGCACACCCATCTTGTATTGAACCTTGGCCATGTTCTCATATTGGCAATTGCCTAAAAGAGGAAAGAGGTCTTGTAGAAATACTGGTTCTCCTCAAAACAAGCCATTTGATGATGCAAATTGTTGCTAATGATACTTGCCCAGTCAACGAATTGACTTCCTTCACATATAACGGTTCTAAATAGGTAAATCCATTGTTCAAATACACTTGACTCATACTCTCCATTAATATGTGAAACTAGACAATCATATCAGATATTTCTTCAACAAAGAGCGATCTATGCAAAGCCTTGGGTAACCGAGCTTTTCCTTGTATCGGCACCTTCAACCAATTTTTCTCTATGATGTTGACACTGATTTTTATTCTTGAGAAAGAAACACCATCCGACTTGACTATCAGTTATCATCAACTGTTCTGATTTCTCTAGTTTTGGGGTTGTAACACGTAACACATTCTAAGACCAATTCCAAACATTGGATTGATACTGGAAAATCAGTGGCATGAGCCAACCCACTTTCAAATATTTTCTGTGATAAGGGAGACCTCTTTCCTTCTCCGATGCTTTCCCAGAAATCCTGCAAACTGATATGTCCCAACTTCATATTCGAGATCTCAGGATGCATACTTTCTAGTACATACATAAATTCATAGCCCTGCTTCTTATACCTCATGTTGATATAAACATCAGTATTGGCTATGTTAAAGTGGACTTGGTTTGAAAAACTTTCGTGGGATCCGTTTGCCACATTTCAAATCTTAAGCTTACCAATTCTTTGTATTGCACTGTCAATCTGATCATGGTTCAATCATTGATCCTATGATTTCCGGTTCACATGCATGCCTAGCAGAGCACTTGTAGCATCTAACGACACTTCTAAATTTCTAATCCATTATGCTTCGATGGATATTCTTAACTTACTCTAAAGATCCCATATGTGCAAATATGGGGAATTTGCTTGAAAAATTTAAATCAACAAATGCATTTGCATATACCTTATAATCTTCTATGAGATAACATCCTTTGAGGTTGTGTCAAACTGTGCTCATGCTTTGTCTATACCTCCACACTTTTGCAAGATATAACATGATTTCTGCTTGTTAGTGAACAGATTTTGCTCTTTGCATTTAAATGATTAATTTTAGGACTCTGTTACCTTCTTTTAAGAACAAATGGTTCACTGAACAGTTGGGTAGGCGTTTGTTCAATCACCTCCCTTTGAATTTTTGCCTAGGTACAGCTCCCTATCTAGATTTTTCATAAAGTGTGTTTTTGTTTTTATGTTTATATCCAAATGAAAGCTTTTAACCAGAAAGCATATAAGGCCGCCTATATCATTCTTGGATGAAAGGCTATAACTTTCCTCATATCTCATAAATAACGGAAACTATCTTCTTAATTTTCAAAGTATGTAATTACAGTAATTGAAACAAAATTCAATATAGTTCTTCCAAATAAAGACGAACAGATTCAGAGAAAATGAATGCACCCGCAAACATGAATCTTTTCCAGAGTAAACAACACATTCAAAGGAAAGAACATCAGAGGAATAGTGAAAGACTGCAATGAAATAATCAAATACTGTTTCTTGATCGGATGAACATATGCAAAGACATGTTATCTATTTGGATTCAAAATACACAGATCTTTCTTCTCCCCCAAAACAATATCACCAGATTTCATATATAAATCTTTATGTAATCAAAGACATAATGATACATCTGCTAATCTTTGTCCACCACAGATTTCAACCATCTGATTCCTCCTTTGATTAGGAATAGAAAAATACCAAAACAAACACACGTTCCAGTTTTTTTTTAAATCAGTTACTAAAAATCTAACCCTTCTACCATTGGTTCTACTTAATTTATAGTCTAAACGGGGGGGGGGGGGGGGGGGTCTCCCTGAAAACTTGACCACTGCCCGATAAAACAGTTATGAAACCAATAGAAAGTATTTTGGGACAGTTGTCCCGAAGTTTTTGCATAACTATGAAAAATGTTTTAAAAAAAATAAAGAAAACTAGCCCAAAACGGATGTATTATGTTATATCTCATCATCACCCTCTTCTCCGTCTTCGCGAGCGTCATGAGCGGCCGTGAGTTCTTGGATCATTGATTGGCTTGGGACTTTCATTGCATTAAGCTTCGCCTTTGCCACCTCTTTATTCCACCTGTGTTGCACCATTTTCTCTGAGTGCTTCGGCAGCTGATCGTTCCCAATGAAAACCATAGATTCGATCCTAGCCACTTTGGTTATATCCTCCAGCGTGAAACTACTCCTAACTCTGATCTTCTCCATGTTCAACCGGAACGACTTGACTGCTTCCTGTGTACTTGCCCCGCAGATTCCTAGTTCCCAGTCATGATCGGGATTAACCACTTTATTATCTTTGACAATACTGCTCTGCAAATCCTAGAGTTCATAGACGGAGGTTTTCGCATCCGTAATTACCGACTGAAAGGTGAGCACCCGCCACATGATAGTTTTCTTTAGCACGAAAAGTTGGCATCCATCAGATACCAGCTTAATTGAATGTTCTGTTAGAAATCTGGTAGTTCCATACTCTTTGATTTTGGTAAACAGAGGCAGGACATTTTGCCATTTGTGCTCTTCTTTCTCCCATGGTACAAGCTGATTTTGGATTTCGAAAATTAGGCCCTGTACCTCATCACACAACTTCTGGGAGTCGGTAATGTATTTTTCACCATCTTTGATTCCTTGTTCAATCCATTTTTCAACCACTTCAGCGATGCTCTTAGCCCGTTGAACTTGATTCATCAACTTCTTGTTTTCCGAAGAAGTTGGGTCAAAATTCTCAGTGGCATGGGATATTGGAATTGCTCCAAGGCAACCGATGCTATCGATGAACTGAGCCAAAACACTTATATGTCTTTTAAGTTCTCTTTTCTCCCGTCCATCCTTCTCTGACCGGGTAAGCATCTTCTTCGTTGACACTTGGAAAAAATGGTTATTTGTATCCCTGCTCATCTTTACCAACTCTACTTTTGTTATTTCAAAATCATCAGAACCGGCCTCTTTGTTCTCATCTTTCGGTTTGTAAGAGGCAATTTCCGCCATCCATTTACCAGTTTCCTCGTCATTGTTTAGGTGTGCGGTGGTCTTGAACCTCTTTGGCTTTGGATTCTTCTCAGAGTACTTGGCAACCATCTCCTGAATTGGAATGGTCACAGGAAGAAAGCTCCTTTTCTTGCTCACTGAGGTTGTTAACCATTTAGGAGTCGCAGCAGAATGAGAAGTTCCTTAATCATTTTTGGGGGTGGCATCATAGCCACAATCACCGTTTGGGAGTCTAGAGCACAAGCAACTTCACCATCCAAATCTTCAATTTCAAAGATTTGAGCTTCAAGCACGACATCTTTGACTCCCATATCCTTGACCTGGTCCATCCTCCTCTGGGCGACACTACGTGATTGAGTATGCCGAGGGATACCGAAATCCAGAGTTGGGCTAGGTCTACGTCTACGCTAAGCCGACTTGATTTCCTTACCTGCACGAACAGGAGCACTGTTAGAAGGACGTTTTGGTGAAGACATACTTCTCGTAGAAAGAGACTTGGCGACTGGCTTCATTGCTTTTTTCTTGACCACCCATGCCACGGTTCTGTCCAGAACTCGTTCGGTTCTCAATTGAATGTCATCATTTTCCTCCTCATCCCAACTAATTGGGGGCATTTCAGTCTCTGCGTGGGCTAAATACCCTAGTTCAAATAGTTCAAGATAATCTTCTTCAAGCCCTTTAATATCTATCTTTATTTGCAGAGAAATAACTTGTTCCAGCACCAGTCTCATATTTTCTCTTTTGAAGACTTCAAGTTCATTTGAACAGTCTTCCCAAAAATCTTCTAGCTGTGGCGTGGGAAGATAAGGCATTAAGCCAAGGCTCCGAGAAAATCCTTTGTTGTCAAACCCTTTTCTTTCAGCATACAGAGAGAAATTAAAATTTCTAAGGTCTGCTCCTATACTTAGTGCATCAGACATTGAATTACAGCATAACACTCCCAAATGTATTGGAAAATGACCTTCCCACTTGTCCTTAGGCTGTGCCTTCTTGACCACGGAAGTCAGTTGTCTGCATACTTCTGCTAGGACAAAACAATCAAAACAGAAATGCGGAAGCTTGAAGGGTTCCTCTTCAAAGCCTCCCACTCGTATATAGCAAAAGCGTGGGAACTGGATGTAAAAGCTTCCAAACTTCTTAATCAAGGACTGTGCGTCATTTGAAATCCGTTTGGCTTTTGTTCCTTTCAGTTCATGACACATATCGCCTAGGAATGCATTATGTACCCTTCTGAAATCTTGTAGGGCATTGTCTTTTTGTAGCATTGGATAAAACTCATACACCAGAACATCTTCCTCAGTGGGCTGCTTGGGTATACCCGTTAACTCCTTAACATAGGCCAGACAATACAAAAGATACGAGGACATGAAGAAGTTTTGTTGAAATTGCTTGACTAGACTCAACTGCTCTCTCATCGAATCAGCAATTAACTCCGCCCAATCCAGATATTGTTTTCCTTCCAAAACTAATTGTACATAGCAATATATCCAATCATCAAAGCTATAAGCTTCGGTAGAACCTCTGGCTCGATGCAACAGAAGCATTACATTGTGGATATGTGGCAACATGTGGTTCTTGTTAGGATTTTTAGGCAGTCTTGAACCACCTCTCTGAGGGACCTTCAACCAGAACTTCGCCACATTATTCTTGTGTCCAGCTCTATCTTCATTGAAATCACTAATTTACTGAGTAGGGGAGAAATTAGAAAACTGATAATCCGGTATTTTGAACATTGAAGCAATCACTTCGTGGTTAATGGCGAGAAGGGTTTCGCCATCATCTCTTTTAATAGTTTTAGATACAGGGTCATATCTGGCAATACACTCCCGAAGAAGCTCTGGACAAGGAATTGCTGGAGGAAAGGCTGCAGCTTCTAAAAGTCCACTACTCAAAATCTCTATACAAAAAGACTTATCAACACCCCTGAACACCCTTTCTTTCAAATCTTCAAGGTTCTCACCCTTCAGGTCAGTATCACTAACTATGGTTTCTGTGGATGCCATGCTAAAGACGTTTCCAAACAAGTGCAGGGTGGACTTCATGATTTCAAAACAAGAAAGCCAAACTTGATTGCGGTGAAACCTTCTGTATGAGAGAAAATGCAAGGGAAAACACTGGAGAAAATAAGGAAAGACTCACCTTCATAGCTGTATAATTGGACGACGGCTAACGGCAAGAAAAACTCCTATCCAGGGACAATATAAACACAAATCCAGCAGCAAGAAGCAAACACAGAACACAAATGATTTTCATACCTTATAGAGAAAGGTAATAATACAGACACATTAAATGCAATGATTTCACAATTTCATTCCGAACGCGGCAAATTGATAGATTAGATCCCCACACGCATGCATTGAATGCATGGCGGCGTACTTTAAGAAACTGCCAGTTCCCGAAATGTTCACTTACTTCGAAAACGCCAAAGGACGACATCACTTTACAATATGGTCTTGCCTCTCCGTATTTAGCAATAAATGCACTTCTCGAAACATTAGAAACCGCGGGACCCACTAGCATTGAACCCGTGTGAACATCTTGAACCAACTTCTTGAGTGTTCAAGTAGTTCAAGATGTACGCCGCATCAAACTGTTGACCACTTTGCCGTGTTGAATACGTTGAACATATTTGAACCCTTTGAACTTAGTTCAACAAGTTCAACACAAATGTTATATCACCGAACAAGAAAAACTTTATTAAAGAGCCGCTGCAAAAACTTAGAGAAAATGTTAGTACGAAGAACCTTTTCTGAACACCTCGGAACCTATTGAACCTAAATGAACATCTTGAACCTAGTTCAGAACGGTTCGACGCGTTCAAGGAGTACAATGAATTGTCCGAACTTGAACGAAATTGACTAGAGAAAGGACTTGAGGCCGCATTTAAGGACTTGAACCAAGGTAATATGGTATGAACTAGGACTTCAACATAAAAAAAGGAAAATATGACCCATTCTCGGCATGAAGAATAAATGATGCGGTAACACTGCTCTAACAATGAGGATTTTTCCCTCACACAAAGGACCATGATGAATTCTTTTGTACTCTTCTTCATTTACAAATCATCATAGCTTATGGTAGTGGCAGAAATAGAAATCATGATGTTGTCATGCATGCAAAACTGAAAAAGAAAAGAAGATGGCTGCAATTGTACATAACATCTTACTTTCCTTTGTGCTTTGATGGATGCCATTTTTATTCCAAAGTTTACATTTTTCGACTGCCCATTTGGTTTTACACCTGCAAAGTGCTTTTGCTTGAAAGTTTCAAAGCCTTTTCACCATATTCATTTCATGCATATCCTGCAATCATGAATGCCATGAGCTGCAACATCAAAACTTTTCTTTCTTACATAATGTGATTTATGTTCATACCCTGTCCCAGCTCCAATTTCAGTGCAGGTAGAGAGGAACTGCAAAGGTTGTGGCATTTGGCTTCACTCTGATTATTGCATTTGGTTTTAAGTTTCTAAAGTCTTTTCAACATTTCCAACTTGTGCACAACCTGCAACCATTGCATTCCAAGAGATAAAATCTCTTTGAGGCGTTCTGCCAAAGTCACGTTCTTTGTTATGTGCCTGCATCCTGCATAAAATGTCTACTAAGGCATTCACAGCAGTAACATATGAAAAAAATGCTCTGTCCTTTATGCTTTAAAGGATGTCCATATGCTGGTTCAAAGCTCCAATATTGGCATAAACAGAGAAGATGTTTGTGCAGGTAGTGGAATTATTGTGGGGTTGTAATATCCACCCCTTAGACACTACAATTTTTTTTTCTTTTCTTCACAAGTACCAACATAATTAAACAAACTTCTTGATCTAACTTAGAAATGTCATCTTCTTAATTTCTTCAATTGCCTTGGTGGTGACAATTCTTCACCACCACTTATGCTTACACTCAAAGGTGGAAGCTCTTGAGGTCAGGATACCCATTAGACCTAGACTTGAGCCTCGAGGGTTCATTCTCAATGACCCTGCCTACGTATCCCTCCGAGGGAAGTTAGAGGCTTCGTAGTTCATTTAGAGTGTTAGAGGAAGATCTTTCTCTCCTCATGTATGAGATCCTTGATCTCTCCTTAACCCTGATTATTATTTTCATGCAATCTATTAACTTAGTTCATTTTAATAGAAGACAGCTATTGGTCATTAAGTAGTGTACAAGAATACACAATCTCATAGGGGTTGAATCCTTCCAAAAGTTCCCATTTCCATAAAGAGTGCCTCGAGCACACTTCCCATAAACACATGGAGAATAGCTCATACATATAACACATAGGATGATTGGCTCTAGCTTATGTCACATATAAACTGTGACTAGCTTTAGCTTACTTCGCTTATTCAGAGAGGCTAGCTTCAACTTACACCACTCATAATGACTAGCTTTAGTAGACATCACATACCTAGTGACTAGCATTTACATAGTGAGGATCTGACATATCCATAACGGCTAGCTACCACTTGCCCATAGTGCATCCTAGATAAAAGAAATGTCGGTGCACTACGCACTACACTGTGGGTCACATTCTTTTGTCTAGTCTTTTGCACCAATGAGTAAGTGGGAACACGATTCGATGTATCCCATACTACATCAAATGTCTATCCTCATCCTAACAAAACCAAGTATAACATTTCCAGATCAAGATACACTCAATATTTTACCATGAGATTGGTCCAATTACTACCTACCTATTCTTTATTAGAAATTCTCTTCCTTGCAGTCCATCAGACGGGTAAGCAACAAGGACATCCATTGTCGGCATGCAATTGGTCCCCAGGCCTACATGCTTTTGGCGGAACCTGTCCAAAGCCCTAGATCTAAGCGGGGTATCCCTCGCCTACATGCAATTGGCGATAACCATCCGCTAACTAGAGGTACGGCTGATAGTTTACCGACATAGTATGCTCCTTGAATACTGTCAATCTTGAGCGGATAAGTTTATCTTATGCGGGCCATAGGATTTCCATCGGTGATCTCCTCAGATGGAGAAGGGTAGCCTATGCATTGAGGTGTACAACCTCTACCTATGCCTTCATAGGGCCCTTACTCCATCCGTAGCTGTGAAAGTCAGCACCTGTACATGGCTTAGCACTATAACTGGAAGAGAGGTTCCTAACTCAAAACAAATAGATCATAATGGACGAATCTAGGAGTATACACAAGTCTTATAGGTCTAGGATTAAATTACACAACCACGTAAGATCACTTGGATCCAACATAAGATTGCCTCTACTCGGTAGATAAACAAATTGACCATAAGGTGGTCTACCCTTACACTTTATCAACTAATCCTCAAAAAACATGATATATATTAAATACAGGTTATAAGGCTTTCTTAAATCTTTTGTATTCTTCTAATGCCTATTCGGCCTCATTTGAAGCCTACTAAAGAGGATAGGTTGACAGGTTAGGAACAACCTCAAACCTTGGAGTTATTCCCCCCTAGACCCTACCCCTACGGACTTGAAGTCACATGGGCATCCTTCGCCCAAGGACTGCCTACGTTCCCGCTTCCAAACGGGTCAAAGTCACACGTAGTTCTCCTACAAGGTTTCTTTCAAAGCACCCCTATGCTCAATTTTCCTATAATCATAGTTTCATCAGTCTCATATAACCCATTTTAGAAGTACACAACTGTTTAGAGTTTCCTGCAAGGAATGCAATGCTCTATGTATTAATATCAATGCATATGATAATTATTTTATCATCTTAGGTTGAAGCTTAGTAAGATAGAGCATGGATAGAGCGCTATATATGTTTTAGCTCAATTTACATTCATACCCACATAATATCCAATCTTAGCAGAGAAAGCCAACCTTATTCCCAAGTTAAGTTAATCTATATAAATACGCTCCAACCATTTTGTCTCATACATGAGTTAGATATATACCTTGAGGTTTTGCAATCCTTGCTGTTACCCTTGAGGAACCTAGGATTGCCAAGTAATAAATGAAGACCATGTAAAGAAAACAGTAAGAACACATATACAATGCTACTATAATGTATTGGTTCATTGTGAGAATGGGAACTACTCTGATTAAGATCTCCAATTTCTTTATATTCTGTGGTCACAATTGTAACATCTTATATTTAAATAAGTAGTGAACTATCACCTGTCTTCAATGACGCAATCTAGACAACGGGCACTTATAAGGACAACTTGTCCAAATCAAATCCCTACACATAAACTAGCCATAATAGCATAATTAGTATAAAATAAATCTAATTTAATTATAGTACATATCCTTACTTCACATGATAATTCTTATATCCAGGTTCTCATCTTTAAGAGGTTGATAGACCTTTCAATCACATAAGGCCTTTACCATGGTATTAAAAGATTATCAAAGTACAAAGTTTTAGCATTAAAAAATTATATATTTAGTAAGGTGTGGTTATAGTGCCACTATACAAGTCACCCCCACAATAGTATATCTAACGAAGAGTCGAGACTCATACTAATTATATCTTATGCTTGATTCATTATATAAGGTTATCTTATACCTAATAATTCATCTATAGCTCTTTGTCAACTTGTTTCTCTTAAAATTCAAACATAAAGTTGTTCAAATTATTATCCTTTGGTTACAATAAATTCTTAGTAATTTTCCTAATTATATCTGAAAGGTTCATCTCCATGACACTAAGGTTGGGTTGATTGCTTATCAAGAATTCTCATAGTTTGCATGAACCATGTATAATCATCGATCCATGACACCATGCCATATAGTGTATACATTAACACAAAGTTTCCTTATTGAATTCATAATTACCACATCCCAAAAGTTATATTGTAATGCATAGTCGTGTAAGGTTTTTTTGGACAACACACAAGAATAAACAACACCTCTTAGGCATCATATTAGATGGTTGAGCCCCTTTACTACTCTAATCAAGCATGTTGCTAATACATTGGAAGATATCATTACAACATAAAACCTTTCCATCACAACCCGTTCCAAGGATATATGATGAAGGTGATGTCATCAAGTTTGTATCAATGTTATGATCATGATTTGGCGTACTCTTTTACAATTTCTACATGTTAGATTATCAATATTCACAAGTATGAAATTCAACACTTGATCCAAGTTTTACAATGATGCATACCCATTTATCACTTCTTCATTTATACATTAGTAATAGCAAACCCATTATAAACTTGCTTGATAACCTTGAATTACAACAATATTGGGCTACATGTATAATATTATATTCATCTTTCCAATAGGTCTTTAACTCGACCTCGACATATTAATGTTTCACTATTTTATGATGGTTATAACCTTACTTAGGAGTCATCATAACTAATCTCTTATCTTTTTCCAAATTAAATAACCTCTACTGTTTATCCATAAAGAAGCATTACAATTATTGTTCATATAATCAGTTCAATACTTGCTATCTTGATAATAATGCCATTCATAAATGATCATAAGCTTGTGTCCGCAATAAATTATATAATCTTTGTTAGCCGCATTATTGTACAGGGGAATAGGACTAGTTAATTATGTGTAATTGTTTTGGTTAGTTGGCAACCGAGTGGTGGTAGTTGCGGAGTGACGGTTGGCGCTCGCACCCCCTCGGTATCTTTATATACTTCAGAATGTAACTTGCAACACACGAATTATGAATGGAATAACATATCTTATACTTGTCTGATATCAATGGCGTTCTTATTTTGCATTACGTACTTTATGCTTTAAGTTATTCACCCGAGAGGGCAAACATTTGGCGCCGTTGCCTAGACGTACTCGGGAACGAAAGACGTGGATGGCGTATGAACACGATGGGCCTACCCGTTGGTGAAATAAACCAAGAGGCCGACGACGCGCGAACAGAACTTTACATAGGAGAAGACACCGCAACGAGAGAATTTTCAATTTTGCTCTAGGTAGCCATCCAGACCTACGTCTGACGAGAGGCGACGGAGGCGGAAATCCCACCAAGTGCCGTGTGGACAGCGTTGGAGGTGAGCCCTGCAGTAAATCGGTTGATGAACCATCTTCCCCAGTTGCTTGCACAGGCATCGCTGGCACAACAGGCTCGCCTTGAGGAGATTGCCCAGGAAGAGCGACGCCAACAAATCCTTCAACAGTACGAAGATAACAGCCGACGGGAAGTAGAACGGGATGGCGCCAGGCCAGGAAGGAATTGAACCTTGAATCTTCTATATATTCAAATAAAAGTGTCATTGACACGAGTTGTATTTGAGGAAATGAATTAATAAAGACGTGTTTGATTTATGTATTGTGAGTTATGGAAATGTGCGACAATTAATGCCCAACCTATTGAATAAAGATAGAAATAAAAAAGCAGAAACGAACGAGTGGGAGGCCGCGCAGAGGGCCTTGATTCTGGAGCAGCAAGTAGAACGTAGACGGAGGCTGAGGCAACTTGCCGAAGGACGACCTGTCAAAGGGTGGCCTGAGGGGAACCAAGGAGGTGTCACGGAGGGTGCAGAAGTCGACAAAAATTTCTACGCGTCGCCAGAGCATTGTAGGACGCGGAGCCACGAAGAGTTTCTAGAAGAAACAAGGTTATGACGAAATCTAGTCGAGGAGACTTGGGATCAGTTTAGAAACTTATCCCTTACACCACAGAGTGAAGATCACCAGTGGGAACCAGGAGTGGGCGCGGGTGAGAGCGAAGGGGAGGGCAACTGTATGGGTGTCTCCAGTCGCCCACGCAGGACACACCACTGGCGCCACCAGAGGAAGTAGCGCAAGGCCACAGACACAGGCACAACCACCCCTAGGAAGACGACCCGGGATGGCGAGTAAACAAAAATTCACAGGGGACGACAAGGAAGGCCCCTTACGGCACTACCGTACATGTGAAACCATTTGGTCCGCCAACGGAGTGACAAACCAGGATGACTGGGTACAACAGTTTCCAGCCACGTTACGTGGAGTTGCCATAGATTGGTACTCTGATGTGGACAAGCAAAAAGTGGCACCGTGGGCCAATCTACAGAAGGAATTCACGAAGGAGTTTCGGTTGCTCCGTGATGACAATGAAATTGTAACGGAGATATACAGTACCAAACAAGCTACCAAGGAGACAGTACGGGCATACAGCAGGAGGCTGAAGGAATTGCTGGGTAAAATGGAAAGCCAACCAGTAGAAGGATTGAAGAAATGATGGTTCGTTGAAGGATTGAAATCCTCCCTACGAAAAAAGATGAAAATTGTACCCTTGACGTCATATGACGACGCCTATAATAGGGCGATGGACCTAGAGAGCGAATACAAAACATCAAAGAAGAAGAAAAGTAATAAATATTCATTTGACGATGATGAAGACTTTGACGGGGAAAGCAGCAGTAGTGGCGAATCAAGTAAAAAGGTGCACACTCTCCAAAAGGACATGGAACGAATGCTGAAAGAATTCAAAGCCATGAAGGGGAGTACAAGTAAGACTGAAGAAAACGACGTGTGGTGTACCGACTGTAGGAGTGACGGACACACCAAGGGGTCCTGCCCCAAGAAGGCTTTTTGCGATATTTGTCAGATTGCGGGACATTTGACAAAGGAATGTCCCTACAATATGAAAACCAGGAGCCAACAAGTTCTCTTCACGCAAGAGCAGCCGGCCGTCGGAACTTCGCAAACCGCCAACAATAGTGCATCATCTGGCGGATACTGGAACAACCGGTGAGGGGGGAAGACCAATAATAATAATAGGAGCCGGATCCAATATGATGCAAAGGGACGGCCAATGATCTAGTGTTGAGCTTGCAATCAATGGGGCCACTTTGCCAAGGAATGCACCTCAGAAGAAACTCCACAAAAACTATGCAAATGGTGTGGGCCTGGAGACCACGATGATGGAACTTGCCCAAAGTCTAGAGTGAACCTGCTCAACATTGACAAGACGGAGGAACGGGTATTGGCAATCACACAGTCACAGGCAAAGAAGGCCACATACCTGGACCCCCACACGGAGAAGTAGCGGGCGTTGGAGGCGAAGGTTGAAGTAGCAAAGGAAATGTTGGCACAAGGGAACACCCAGGAAGCGGCAAGTACTTTCCGCTCTGAGGCCGAGGAAAATATCCTGAAGCAAATTCTGCAGATTGAAGTACTTGTGAAGATGAAGGACCTCTTGGAAACGATGCCACAATTACGTACGAAACTCCTACGTACGATGCAAGTAACTCCGCACAGTCAAGCGACTCGGAATATAGATGTTTCCGGTGGAACACCTATAGACCCATTGGTTTTGACACTATATAGTGGCCGACACCCGACGGTGGTAGAAATGGGAATACTTGGCACCATTTTGACTGACACTATTGTCGACGGCGGGTCCGAAGTGAATGTGCTTCCGGAAGAAACCTGGAAGCAGCTTGGCAAGCCGACACTATGGCCATCAACCTTCAACTTACTGGGAGCAGATCAACATGGTATCAAACCCCTTGGAATGCTCATGGCGCAACAAGTGACCATCGGGACACAACCATTTGTCCTCGACTTCGTGGTGATTCCGCTTGCCAAGAAAGGATACGACGCCATTCTGGGTAGAGGGTGGATGGTGGCAGCCAGAGTGAATTGCAACTGGAAGCGTAACACGTTGTCAATGGAGAAAGCCGAGCGAAAATTTATTATCGACTTGAAAACACTTGTGAGTGAAGAACTCGCGTCAAAATCGGAATCAAATGGCGAGGGCGGAGTTGACGGAGGAAAGTACGGAAGGGAACCGAACGAGGAAGGCGTCCTGGGAATCCAAGGATATTCTGAGGACGAGATCGATTCCCTTAATGGGCTCTTCCACTGGCAAATGGAGGACTACGAGCTGCTGTATGGGTGCAACATGTTGCAGGTTGACGAGGAGCCCGACGAGAATGAATTTCCGCCAGCGTACAGGGAATACACCGAAGGGGATGCCCCTGTCAATGAAGTACCAACGCACAGGTTTGACATGACGAAACCAATCCAGTATGAAGAGCTCGTAAAACCTACAAACCTTGGCACGGAAGCAGAGCCAAGGAACATCCTGGTTGGTGACGACTGGAACCCAGTCTTGAAAGCCGCCGTGTTTAAAATATTCATGGAATACAAGGATGTATTTGCTTGGACGTATAAGGACCTCAAAGGGGTGTCGCTAGAACTCTGCGTACACCAAATTTCACTCGTACCTGGGGCCGTACCTGTATGGAAGATGCCGTACAAAATGAATAAAAACTATGCGGCGAGAGTGAATGATAAAATTGAATGTATGCTCGAAGCCGGGATTATTTTTAAAGTGCAGACTAGCGAGTGGGTGTCGCCCATAGTGACATCCTTTAAAAAGGAAGCAAACCAGATCCGAATCTGCGTGGATTTCAGATGCCTTAACGCGGTCACCATAAAAGACCCGTTTCCAATACCATTTACGGATAGCATCTTGGAGGAAGTGGTCGGTCATGAAATTTATTCATTTATGGATGGATTTTCTGGGTATAACCAGATATCCATTGCCGAAGAGGACAAATTAAAAACCACCTTCATAGTGGAGGATGGCGTGTACGCGTATAATCAAATGTTGTTCGGATTATGCAACGCGCCAGCGACATTTCAACAGATAATCCTTCACATATTTGAAAAGATGTCAGTAGGGAACTTCAGGGTGTTCCTTGACGACTGGTCCATCTACAGTAACCAAGATACACATCTGGCCGCACTTGGCGAATACATGGAGAGATGCAGGTGAGCCCGCCTAGCACTCAATCCCAAAAAATGCAGATTTATGGTGCCTCAAGGGAAGTTGTTAGGACACATAGTGTGTAAGGCTGGACTCAAGACTGACCCAGACAAGATTCGGGTGATAGTGGAAATGGAGGCATCGACAGATGTCACGGGAGTCAAATCCTTCCTAGGACACATAGGGTATTACAGGCGATTTATCAAAAATTTTGCTTGAGTATCCTGCCCTCTGGACAAGCTAACAAGGAAAGGTGAACGGTACACATGGGGGACGGCTTAGGAAGAGGCCTTCCAAGAACTGAAGTCATGGTTGGTGGGTGTGCCAATCCTAACATATCTTGACTAGGACAAAGAGTTCCACGTCCACGTTGACGCATCAAATTTTGCCATAGGGGCCACACTGGTGCAGGTTGGCGATCATGGGCTAGATCACCCGGTCTACTTTGCAAGCAGACTCCTGTCGAAGGTAGAGAAAAATTATAGTACCACAGAAAGGGAAGCCCTTGGGATGGTGTACTCCGTCCAAAAATTTCGACATTACTTGCTGGCCACCCCGTTCACATTTTATGTGGACCACCAGGCGTTAATGTACCTGGTAAACAAGCCAATTATCCAAGGATGAATCAGTCGATGGCTGCTATTGCTGCAAGAATTTACATTCAACATTATTGTAAGACCCAGGAAGAGCCATGTGATAGCTGACCAACTATCAAGAATCCAGTCAGGAGAACCAGTCGAAGGAGTGAATGAAGATTTTCCAGACGCTCACTTATTTCGCATCGCGGTCCTGCCCGCCTGGTACACAAGCGTAGGGGAATACTTGTCGACATCACAGTTTCCGAGGGAGATGCCACCAGGAGAAAGAAGGAAACTGGTATTGAGGAGTAGGACATTCCAACTCATTAATGGCCTCTTGTACAAAATGGGACCCGACCAGATCCTACGGCGATGCGTCCTAGAAGAGGAAATTCAGGGCGTCCTAAGGGAAGCACATGAAGGGCCCGCAAGTGGACACATGGGGCCCGACACCATGGCTAGGAAAGTCCTGTTGGCAGGACAATGGTGGCCGACACTACACAATGATGCCAGAGAGTGGGTGACGAGCTGTGACACATGCCAACGGGTCGAATGACCATTGAAGAGGGATTTTATGCCCCTCAACCCATCGAATGCCCAGGAATTGTTTGAGAGATGGGGATTGGATTTCATCGTACCATTAAAACCAAGTAGAGCCTGACGGTGCAGATACGTTGTAGTGGCAACAGAATACTTGACCAAGTGGGTTGAGGCACGGGCCTTGCCGGACAACTCGGTGGTCAATACAGCAAAATTCATCTATGAACACATCATTACGTGATATGGGATTCCAATCCAACTGACGAGTGACAGAGGAGGACATTTTGTAAATCATATAATTCGATTGCTAACAACAGAGTTCAAAATCTTCCACTCCTTATCAAGCCCCCACTATTTGCGGGCGAACGGGCAAGCTGAGGCGACCAATAAAATAATCGTGTCGGTGATTTATAAGTCTTGCGGAGTGGAGAAGGATGACTGGGAGGAGTGCCTACCATCAGTACTTTGGGCATATCGAACAACTTACAAGGTAACTACTGGACAGACTCCCTTCCAGCTAATGTATGGACAAGAAGCTGTGGTGCTAGTTGAATTCATGGTGCTGAGTCTTCGAATCGCCATTGATAATCGACTTGGCGACATGGAAAGCCTGAAAGAAAGATTGTATGCTTTGAACAAATTGGATGAACAAAGGATGATGGCTCAGTGGGTGATAGAGACAGCCCAGCAAAGACGGAAGGTTTGGCATGACAAGCATCTTCGGCGAATGAAGTTTACTCTTGGGCAGTTGGTGTTGAAATTCAATGGAAGGAATGAAATCAAACCTGGGAAATTCAAAGTGCAATGGCTAGGGCCCTTCAAGGTACGCGAGGTCAATGCCAATAGGGCGATTAAGTTGTGGATGCTGGACGGGGAGGAGATACCAGATGCCGTCAATGGGTCGAAATTAAAGGTTTACCACGAACGAAGGGAATCTAGACCCTCCAGTCAGGATGCTTGATAGACTAAATCCAAAACCCCCCCCCCCCAAAAAAAAAAGGCATACGATGGTGGGGCCATCGTACGGTGGACCATCGGTAGTGGATACCACCATGCGGTGGACACCACCGTGGGTTAAAAACCCCGCACAGCTTGCACAAGCTGAATAAATACGTAGCACGCGCAAGTCCGCACAAGTCCGCATCAGCCGCACAAGAGGAAAAAACAAGCCCATGCACACAGCCCGACCCAACACCGCACAAGGGAGCACCGTACGGTAACACCATACGCGCAATCCGGGGAAGGTTATTTGAAAAGCGGTAGACGGGTTTTGGTTTTTTAAAGGTTATAAAAGCAGAATTGAAGAAGTAATCTAGGACTAATGGACATAAACAGGAACAAGGCAGATTGGCGAAAACAGTTGCAGCCGTTAGAAGATAAGTTGCACGGAGGGCAAAAAGAAATGAGTGCAGACACAGGCAAGAGGATTTTGCCATCTAGGGTGCGTATTGCAGGTAGCCTCGGTATGAGCACTAGTCAAAAAAGCAAGAAGCATCGTCCCAAACCCTTGGCGACAAAGGACAAAGATGAAATAACGACAGATAATATTATGTTCGAAGGTTTGAATGGAATAGATTGTCGGAATTGGTGGGCGAAGACACCTCAGGATGATCTGATAAAGAAAAGCCTTCGCCAGGCACAAGTACACTGGGCCATCCAGATGCCAGCTTTTTCTATAAAGGACTTTGAGGTGGTTTTGCGTGCCATGATTGGTAGCTATGACAGACATCGCCACCAGTCGGTATTTGATTATCAACACCAGAGGATAACAATGTCATTCACGGTAGGCGAGTTCACTAGGGTATTTGGCACATCGGGGGTGAAAGGGAAAAAAATAGACACTTAACACAAAATATCTCCAGAAAATCGTGCCACACTGTTGCAGTTGATGTTGCGCGATAACCTTACCCAGGGAGAAAAAGATAGCCTCAAGAGTGCAGGCAAGAGTCGGGGGGTGAAGAAACAATTTTTCGCCAAGGGAGTATGGCGATGCTTGTTGTCGGTGGTGAAGAGTTGCCTCATAGGTGCCAGCTGCGCGTTGGACATAGCCATTGCACAGATAGTGTTGATGAACGGGCTGCACAATGGAGTGGTATACGATTGGGCGTCACTATTGACGGATAGGATGAACGAGTTCATGACGCTGCAATACAAAAAGTTCTACATGCCGCATCACGCCATTGGATTATTCCTCGACGCAGTCTGCACGCAGATCACCCCAAGCTCACAGCCATTGGAGCCGCAGGGGCGTGTTGCACCAGACCAGCCGCCCATATTCTATTGGTCACACTTGGATGTCTTGGCACATGGCACAGAAGCACGTTTGGGCACAAAAAGAAAGAAGGCCGCCATGTCCGATACGGAGTCCGACACGGAAGAGTCCGAGGTTGAGGATGCAGAAAGTGGCAGGGAGGAATCCGCAGACACCTCCCAGGTAAGCGGAGGGAGCTTCCGATTGGCAGGGAGAAGAGGCGACTAGTTGCCTGAAGAGGGGGTAGTGGAGTCGGCAAGTACAGTAGGGTCTACTTTAGCATCACAAGTGCAGGTCCACTTTACACCAGCCTGCTTATCGGAGACTTGTCAGTTGGCGGTGCTGCGGTCCTTCGAGACAGTGAGTGTAGTCACCACAATACCAGTTCCTAGCTTCAGGCAGCCTCGGGTGATGATAGCCATGACACCACCATGGGTGGAGACCTTGGCGAGTGCAGAGGCTTCCATGGTGCACGATGTGCCGGATGTGATAGGATAGGATTTGTCGGGGTTGCCCGGATATATGCAGGAGGCAATGATGGCAGCAGGCACTCTTCATGATGACCTTACTAACTGGCTGAGCCGTTACCAGATGGCACCGGCGGCACCGGCGGGAGAGGCCACTCTATCTCCAGGGCGGACCATGTATTCCTTGGATGTCATTGATCTCGAGGAAGGGAGTTCCCCGAGCAACAGGGTGGTTTAGAGGGTTGCCTCACCCCCTGCGGTGGTAGTAACCAGTCCGTACAGAGCAGAGGGGGTGCCTGTGGGAAGTTAGCAGGGTGCAGAGTTGGAGCGGTTCATTACCGAGATGACTCTGGGAGCACAGCGGCTTGTGTCATTTGCCATGCTCCGGGGCGATGCGACCATGGTTGAGTAGATGGAGGGGTTGTTGACCTTTGCGCGCACCGGATGCCGAGCTGAGTTTGAGAGGTGTTTTGAGTGTGCCGGGTGGCCTAACACGGAGAGCCTGGCGATGCTGGAGGCTTGGCACCTGACTGAGGGGGTTAGCGAGACCCGGATGCAGTCGTTGGTGAGAGAGGTAGAGCAGGCCTTCCGTGAAGGTTATCTGGAGCTTCGGAGGTCACAATAGACGACAACCATAGTTGAGGCTTTGAGGGTGGCAATAGTAACAACTTGGGAGGAGCTGACTACCAGGTTTCAAGAGCTAGAGGCTACCATGGCACAGAACCAGACAACGATGGACATTTTAGTAGCAGAGAAGTCTGCCTTGCTGATACAGTTGGAAAACGAGAGGGCATCGAGGGAGCTGTTGGAGACTCAGTTGGTCAGTGCACTGGAAAGTGTGGACAAGAAGGATAAGGAGGTGCTCGAGGTAGCCTATATGGTAAAGATTGCTATGCAGCGACAGATGATTGCGGAACGGGATCTAAAGAGGAGGACGGAGCAGGTGTATGAGCTCCGTGGGCGCTTGGCGTCCACTGCTACACCACCACCGGCGCCTTCTTCATCAGGGACGCCTTCTGCACCTCCTTAGTTTTCTTTTTATTCTGGGTTTTGCGAGCTCCATGTATTCTCCTTTTTGTTGTAAGTCACTTGGAGACGACTTTTCTTTTTGGGGGGGATGATGTTAGCCGCATTATTGTACACGAGAATAGGACTAGTTAATTATGTGTAATTGTTTTGGTTAGTTGGCAACCGAGGGGTGGTAGTTGCGGAGCGACGGTTGGCGCTCACACCCCCTCGGTATCTTTATATACTTCAGAATGTAACTTGCAACACACGAATTATGAATGGAATAACATATCTTATACTTGTCTGATATCGATGGCGTTCTTATTCTGCCTTACGTACTTTATGCTTTAAGTTATTCACCCGAGAGGGCAAACAATCTTAAACAAAAAGTATAATTATATAATCTTAAACAAAAGTATAAATCTCTTATTCAACACCCATCACGCAATTGACTATATTCAACAATGTATATGTGAGCCAACAATCTATTATCGTCTATAAGAAATAACAATAGTGTGGCTTAGCATCTAACCTGGTGGCACCCAGATCTTGTGTGGCTTAGCTTTTAATCTATAAGTTGCATTTTCTCTAATGTTTCCAAAGCCTTTTCAACAACTCCATTTGTTTGTATCCTGCAATCATGGAATTCTGTGAAACCCCATTTCTATTAGGCATTTCACAAACAGGTCATGCACGTTGTCTATGCTCGCTCAGTTTGTTTATATCTGCTATAGCAATTGCAACTACAACATTTGAACAGTTCTCTCTCTTGCACTATTCTTTTCCCTTCATCTCCCTTGCCCGTTATGTTTTCTTGAAAGTTTCTTAAGCCTTTTCATCAAATATAGTTTTGTGCATATAGATCGATATTGCATTTTATGGAACCACAATTCTTTTAGGGATTCTGTCAAACAATTCACGTGCTTTGACTGTGCTTGCACATTCTGCATACCAATCTACCAAAGCAATTACAACTACAACATTTTGTGAATTTCGTCTCTTCTTTATGCTCTTATGGAAGTCCATTGTCTATCCCCAACCTGCAACTAATCTCCAACGCTTTTCAGTCGCTGCACAGAAGGCGTCGGAGTACAGGCTAACTTCTTTAAATGAGAGGTCAACTCTTCTTCCACCGCCAATCTTTCTTCTCTATACTCACCTACCATTTGCATCTACCTTAATGTTTCTATAGCCTTTTCAATAGATCCATTTGGGCATGTACTCCCCGTTCTCCTCTTTTGTCTAGCTCTTTCTTCCCTGTCATCCCACTCTCTCTCATCCTTTTGGCCTTCAAACCAACTCAGAAATTAATGACTCATTCCCAGGGGTTGTGAGGAGGATATAATAATGACTATTGTGCAGCAATTTGACCTTTGGGATGTCGTATTGGACAGCCAAAGGGCAGGGATGCCATGCTCTACTAACTAAGCAACCATTCCTACAACACTTGCACCATGCCCATTAATTATTGATGTCTCCCCTATACATTGATTTTCCTTCGAATAAACTTTTATGGAGGCCCAAACCTCCCATCAAATTGTCCATCATGTACTAGATTGCATGCCTTTTAGCTATTTAATTATTTATTTTCCTCCGTGTTCATCCACAGTGAAAGTCGTGGATGTGGGGATGTGACATGGGTTTGGCTTTACAACAGCTAATAGCATTTGCCTGAAAGTTTCTAAAGCCTTTTCAACAAATACATTGAGTGCATATTCTGCAAATAAAGAACCTCACACTCCACGTGCTTTGGAAAGACATAAACCTGAAACCCCTCATATGCTCTCTGACAAAAATATTTTATCTTCTACGCTTTAAAGGATGTCCATATACCGTAACAAAGCTTCCAATTTGACTCAAGCGTGAAGGGTAAAAGATTCTGGAATGCACTTTACTCCTGCCAATTGCATGTGTTTGAAAATTGCTAAAGCTTATTTAATGCATATCATGCAAACCAAGGCTCTGCAAATAGCATGCACAGGGTTAGAATATCCCCACGCCATTCTCTCTTTCTTTCACTTTCTCATGCATGCTTACATGCATGAAATTCTGCCCACAACTTTTCTTTTAACTGAGTTCATCTTAATGGAGAATATAAATGTGTGAGAAGAGGAAGCTCACCGAGTTTCATTCAATTCTTTTTTAATTTGAATGCAATTTTAATTAAATGTAGTTGTTAGTTTAATTTTGTTTTTACTTTTTACTATTTTTAGAATTGTGAGTTAGAGAAACCTTTTTGCTTTTTTTAAAACTTGTTTTAGTTGTGTTTTTGAAGAAGTTCAAAAGCAAACAAGTTTTTAGTTGTGACAAGTTGATTTTGTCAACTTCTTGTTTCCACAATCTATTTGCATGAACTTTCTAAAACTCACAACCTTTTATTTTTCTCCTTGCATCCACTTTTCAAAAGTCACAACCTCTTACACACATTGCCTTCACTTTTCAAAAGTCACAACCTATTGCAAATTTTGCATTCACTTTTGACAACTTACAATCAATTGCAATTTTTGCGTTCACTTTTGACAAGTCACAACCTGTTGCAATTTTTGCATTCACTTTTGACAAGTCACAATCTATTGCAATTTTTGTGTTCACTTTCGACATGTCATAAATTATTGCAATTTTTTTGCATTTTTAAAACAAATATTTCTCCATTTTTTGCCTTTTTGCCTTCAATAGATAATACAACATAGCTTTAGAACTGCTTCATATTTTTTGCTAAAAATTGTTCATAATGCGAAATTGCAAGTAATGTGCTAAATTTACTGTTAATGACCAAAACCCATCATTTTAAAAGTTGAGAAATTTTTTAATTTTAATTGTTTCCGCAATTAATTGCCAAAAAATTGAAAGTTAAAAATGTTCAGAATGGTGAAGTGGGTGGTTTTGAAAAATGACCATATTGGCTATAATGCCAACTTAGACATCCCTGCCAAGTGGTTTCACACAAGTCACCCAAAATCTTTAATTTTAATTGTTTTCCTGATATGTGCCGATGCAAAAAAGCTGACCTTGAGTGCAAATTGGATGATGCATAGGAGGTTGTCAACTTGGCACTGGAAAAGGAATTTGAGGTTGTTAGTTTGATCCAAGTACATATGCCCTTGATGCCCTGAAAATGTTTCAAAGAACTATAAAGGTGTGATGAAGCTCAAATAGCACATGACTAACAAATGCTAGGGTTTTCAGATGATAATATTAAGTTTTAACCATGCACATATATACATTTGGTCAAAGATACTCAAAAGATCTTCATCATCGATCAACATAACATTGGATTTGAGATAAAAGTTTTAGGTTAATCAAGAACAGGGCGACACTCACAAATCACAAATGCTTATTACTTAATTTAGAGGGTTCCCTAAATGCAGAGCAAACTCAATAAATCATATAAAGATGATAAGAAATAAAAAAAAAATCGAAGCTGGAAATGACTAATAAATATATATTGACATGCACAAGTAAAAATTAGCTAAGGTTAGATAACTAGGATCAAGACAAACTAGGAAAAGCAACCAAAGGGGGACTAGAAACAAATGCATAAGTAGAAAAATACTAATACTAGAACTACAATCAAGGCAGACTAAGGTTTATATCAAAATAAAAATTCATTGACTAAGGTTTATATCAAAATAAAAAATTCATTACAGGACATATACATTGTTCCTGAGGATTGGAGGAAACAGAAAAGTTTATCATTATCTCATCTATAGAATCATATGCCTGGTAGATGCACCAAATCTGCATAGAGTAATCATTGGAGGAATCAAATTAATAAGTCTATCCAGAAAATGCACTATTTAATTGCTTACAAATTTTAGATATCATATTCTTTTGAATACTTTCAAAAGCTTAACACCATTTCAAAATTTTAAGCAGGGAGACTATCATCAGTTTTGCTGACGAGTACTTGTCCAGGAACAAAATCCAGATGTGTGGGATAATCATGAGAAGTGGATAAAAATATATAGCTAGCTTGTTCTGCAAAATCTACAGACCCATTATAAAACCAATTTTTAAAAGTTAGCCATTAAAATACTATTAAAAAATAAAAATAAATAAATCAAAACTCTTTAAAATGATGGACTTATAGGATTTCAGATGCACCTGGGGCAAGCATATGAGGATATTAGTATTAGTTACATACACTTTCAACATCATTCTTCATCAGGCTTAAAGTAAAGGACTTTACAAAAGCCAAGGCTTAATTTGGAAAGCAAAAATAAAAGAGCAGTATTTCAGCTATTCTCCAACCAAATTCAGCACAAGGAATGTCTGGAGTCTGGACAATGACCTAAGAGAATTACTAAGACTTTAAATTTCTAAAATCATTTATAGGCAAGGATGTGCAAAACCATATATTAGATAGTTTGTCTATAGTAGTTGGAAAACAGTCCTAAATATTATTTATTTTTATAATAGACAGTTTTTATGGAATTAGAGATCCTAAATCTCTGTCCCACTAGAAAATGTGATGTATATTTTTATTTTACATAATCACACTTTTCATTCTCACAGAATCATGAAGCTGCATGCAAATCCATGCTCGCTGAGCTTGGGGGGCTTGGACTTGGACTTGGAGTTCGGGGATTGTGACTTGCTAGGTCCAGGCCGGGTCCCCGAGTCCTTGGACTCTCCCCGAGTCCTTGGACTCTCCTAGGACTCAGACAAGCCTCAGTCTGGGCCCTTGGGACTCACCTAGGGCGACTCCTAGAACTCTGGATGATAGAGACATAACTGCTTGATTTTGATCAAAAGGCTGGGATTCAGCTTGAAATTTGGTCTTATAGAGAAAATTTCATATGGGCACAACATGCATATGTATGTGTGTGTACGATGAGGCTTTATCTTTTGTTGATAAAAAGGTTGGTAATATATTGGGTTATTCTGCAATATTGCAAGTGAGAAATAATTATAATTTCTCCATCCTTCGGAAGTTGCTAGCCAATTAGCTGTTATTTTAAACCCTAGGTATGTTAATCAGATTCATATATTTGATTATGCCCTAGGTTGTAATCAGATTTGCAGTATTTTAGTAAACCAACATAGATTAATTGTGCCCTAGATTGTAATCAGATTTGCAGTATTTTAGTAAACCAACATAGATTAATTGTGCCCTAGATTGTATTCAGATTTACAGTATTTAATAAGCCAACATAAATCAGAATGGGAACAGCAGACAAACAAGCATACCCTAGGAAAACCTCCAAGGAGGAAAAACCTAGCATGAAAGACCCACAGGTCAGATTATATATTCTCCTCTAAACATAAGTACAATAATTAGCTTGAATCTGATCTGTTCCTTGTATACTTCAAAGGCTTGCATCAAGATCCAATATGCCCTCTTGGACAATTTCGCACCAAGCTGAACAAGTTCTCAATCTTCCTTAAGTTTGCACCCTTCTTAAGACTTCGCACAGCAGAGCTAAATCGCCTTGTATATTATCGAACTTGATTGATTATTGACTTGCAAATTTTCATTTACTTATATGCATCATTTATTCTTTCAAATGTAAGTCGGCCTCCTTGGATTTTGGTGCCAATGTTAAATGGCGTGAGTTTAGCGTGGCATTGAATAGGGTCACGTCACCCTAGGATAGGACCCGGTCCTAAAATGGGGTTCTGATGTTGCCTTAAGGCAACCTGAACCCCTATATCCTTACTTACAATTAACACTCCCTCTTAACTAGGGAGGAGGAGAATACATAATCTGAACCTTTAAGTTCCATCTAGCACACAAGCATAGAATGGATCTAGCACACAAGCATAGAATTACATCTTCCACCTAGCACACAAGCATAGGATGGTTCTAGCACACAAGCATAGAAAGTGTAATACACCAGTGGGTCTTTACATTATTACAATTATCCATCTAGCACACAAGCATAGATTGGATGTAATTCATTCTTGCACATACACAAGGAATGATTCAAAGTGCTACACATAGTCACTGAGATTGAAGCTCCCTCTCAATCAGGATTCCGTTTTCCATGACACCAAGTCTATCTCTGAAGTACTCGAACTTCACTCTGGATAAAGGTTTGGTGAGGATGTCAGCAATCTGTTCATCTGTGCTAATGTACTTTAGATGAATGGCACCTCTTTGCACCATATCTCGAATGTAATGATAGTGTGTTTCCACATGTTTGGACCGATCATGAAATACAGGATTTATTGACATCTTTATACAACTTTGATTATCATAATGAATGGTGGTGGGATCATTGGCTTGACCAAATAATCCAACAAGGAGCTTACAAAGCCACACTGTTTCTCTGGATGCAACAGATGCGGCAATGTACTCAGCTTCTGCAGTGCTTAATGCTACTTAAGATTGCTTTCTGCATGCCCAAGAGATTACTGTGGAGCCCAAATTGAAGCAGATGCTTGAAGTGTTTTTCCTGTCCTTGACACTTCCTGCCCCATCTGAATCTGAGTAGCCTTTCAGGAGAATTGGGGTATTAAGTGAATACTTCAGCCCATAACCAATCGTGCAACGTAGGTATCTTAGAATGTGCTTGGCAGCAACCAGGTGAACATGTTTAGGTGAGCTCATGAACTGACTGAGAGCATTAACCACATAACAGATATCTGGCCTAGTATTGACTAGGTACATCAGGGAGCCAATCAACTGCCTGTACTCAGAGGGATCTGCAAAATCACAGTTAGCTGCAGAAACACTTAACTTCTTTAAGTTAGATTCCATAGGAGTACGCATAGGTTTACAATCTATCATTCTAAATCTTTTCAAAATATCAATAGTGTATTTTCCCTGACGTAGAAAGATTTCATTAGCTCTTTGCCATACTTCTAACCCTAGGAAGTAATGCATTAGACCTAAATCCTTCATTTCAAATTCTGAGGCTAATTCCTTTTTACATCTCATGATTAATTTATTTTCACCCGTGAGAAATAAATCATTTACATACAAAACTAAAATAAGCATCTCATCATTATAAACTTTCAAGTAAATGTTAGCATCAGCATCATTCTTGGAAAACCCTAAACTTAGTAAGTACTTATCAATTCTTTTATACCAAGTGCGAGGAGCCTGTTTGAGCCCATATAAGGCTTTCTTCAACCTGCAAACATGAGAATCTCTTTTATGGATTACATAACCTTTTGGTTGCTCAATATAGACTTCCTCCTCAATGACACCATTAAGGAAGGCTGTCTTAACGTCCATTTGATGCAGCTCCCAACCTTTGGCTGCAACAATAGCTATTATAGACCTAATAGAGGTATATCTAGCAACAGGGGCAAAGGTTTCTTCATAATCTATTCCTTCCTTTTGAGAAAAACCACGTGCTACAAATCTAGCTTTATATTTTTCAATACTACCATCAGCATTATGTTTAATTTTAAACAACCATTTAGAAGAAACGACAGACTTACCTTTGGGTCTGGGTACAATGTCCCAGACATTATTCTTGATGATAGACCCATACTCTTCATCCATAGCTAATTTCCAAGCATGATGGGACATAGCTTCTCCGATATTGTGGGGTTCAGACTCAATTATATTGCACATCACAGAAATGTAGTTGGCGTGATTTTGAACACTCGCTATTTCTGAAAGTTCCTCTGGGAGCAGCAAACCCTTCAGCATCTTGAATCGTATTTCTAACCCAAAGTGGTCTCTTCTTGCAGACCACAATATCCTGAGGAATATCGGTAGATTGCATGGGTTCTGATGAGTCATTCTGGACTTCCTGATTTGGAAGATTAGTAGACTCCTCCTGTAACTCAGGGTTAGCATCAACAATTGAATCTTGATTTTCCATCACCATATCATTATAGTTGGTTAATGAACCTTTAGATCTTTTGAAAGCAATATCTTCTTCAAAAGTTACATCTCTACTTAACTCAACATACCTTTGACCTGAAATGTAGATCCTGAAGGCTTTGGAAGATTTGCTGTATCCTATTAGGATGCCTTTCTTTCGAGATGGATCCAGCTTGGTTTGTTTTTCTTTAGGCACATGAACATACACAGGGCTTCCGAATATTCTTAGGTGACTGATCTCTGGTTTGATTTCAGAAAAAGCTTCTTCAGGTGTCACATCCTTTAGGACTCGATGAGGACATCTATTCTGAATATAAACTGCGGTTTTGGATGCTTCTGCCCATAGAAAAGGTTGCAAGTCCTGATCATGTATCATGGCTCTTGCAGCTTCAACAATGGTCCTGTTCTTTCTTTTAGCAACTCCATTTTGCTGAGGGTTGTAGGGAACACAGAACTCCCTCTTAATTCCCGCTTTAACACAAAAGTCATAGAAGCTACCTGAGGTGTATTCACCTCCATTGTCAGACCTCAAACATTTAATTCGATTTCCTTTAGTATTTTCAACTAAGGCTTTGAATTCTTTAAATCTGTTTAGGACTTCTTCAGACTCTTTAGTTTTAAGAAAATAGATCCATATTTTCCTAGAGAAATCATCTATGAAGATAACATAATATAGGAAACTACTAGGAGATGCTACAGACATAGGACCACATAAATCTGAATGAATAAGTTCTAACCTTTCTTTAGCCCTACTATCGCTTTTATGAAAGGGATTCTTTACATTCTTACCCATTGCACAACCTTTACAAGTATCATCATGAGATAAACTGAGGTTAGGCATACCTTTGACCATTTTACTGAGAGTGGGAAGAGCTTGAAAGTGAAGATGACCCAATCTTCTATGCCATAGCTCGCATGATTCAGGGGTCTCATGAATGAGAGCTTGAATTGGATTAGCTGCAAGCTTATATAAACTATCACATCTATTTCCAATAATACGAGCAGATTTGAAATTAGATTTCTTAGGCCAAGCGAGTACTTTCCCTTCAGAAAATGCTATTTGCAAACCCTTATCTTCTAAAGCCGAAATGGAAATAAGATTTCTTTTAATACCAGGTACAAAGAGAATATCACAGAGTTGTAAGGAAATACCAGAATCTAGTTTTAAACAGGTAGTGCCAAAACCTTTTACCGAGTATCGAGCATCATCATCGATTACTACATGAAGATTGGTGTCTTTTTCAATCAGATTTGAGAGATGCTCACGAAATCCTGAGATGTGTCTGGAGGCACCACTATCAAGAATCCACGTATTGCTGTCCGTAGGAACATTGCTGGAAAGAGCAAAGATAAGAAGGTAGTCTTCACTTTGTTCGGCAACTTCATTTAAGTTGGCTTCCCTTTCCTTTGGGTCATTCTGACAATCTCTGGCATAGTGACCATATTTGTCACATCTGAAGCAACGAATGTGGGAGGAATCTCTTGACTTTTTCCTTGGATCATAGGAGGAGGATCTAAGATCTTTGCTTCTCTTCTCTTTCTTCCAATGACCACCTTTCCTAGATTTAGATAAGAGAACATGATTATCTTTGAGAGAGTTCTTGAGTTTTCCTCTTACCTCAATTCGAGATTCCTCTTCGATGCAATCAGATTGAAGACGTTCAAAGTTGGGACGATCGGCTCTTCCACCAATGCTACGAATGAATGGTTCCCATTCATCAGGTAGGCCATTTAATGCAATCATAACAAGATCTTTATCTGAGATTTGGCAATCAAGAGTGCTTATCTTGTCCTTTAGTTCATTGATCTTCATGAAGTAGGCTATGATTGAGTCTTCTTCTTTCATTTTCATGTGAAGAAGTTGCTGTCTTAGGGCAAGAGCCCTGCTGAGATTGTTGACTTCATACATCCCTTCCAAGTGTTTGATCATTTCTCTAGCAGATACAAACTTTGATATGACAGTGACAAGATGATTCTTGACGGACTCAATTATGATCCTTCTAGCTTTGAGGGAATCTTTCTTGAACAGTTTCAGCTCTTCAGCATCTTCTGGAGGAGACAACCTTTCTTCTTCTACAAATTTCAGTAGATCATTTTCTTCAAGGATCAATAGAATACGAACTTTCCAAGCAGCAAAATCAATGGCTCCCTCAAGCCTATCTTCAGCTTTCAAACCTGACATCTTTAATCTGAACACAAACAACAACTATATGCGACAATTGATTTGCTAAAATCAGAGGTTAATGACACCTATAGCTCTGATACCATGTTATTTTAAACCCTAGGTATGTTAATCAGATTCATATATTTGATTATGCCCTAGGTTGTAATCAGATTTGCAATATTTTAGTAAACCAACATAGATTAATTGTGCCCTAGATTGTAATCAGATTTGCAGTATTTTAGTAAACCAACATAGATTAATTGTGCCCTAGATTGTGTTCAGATTTACAGTATTTAATAAGCCAACATAAATTAGAAATGGAACAGCAGACAAACAAGCATACCCTGGGAAAACCTCCAAGGAGGAAAAACCCAGCATGAAAGACCCACAGGTCAGATTATATATTCTCCTCTAAACATAAGTACAATACTTAGCTTGAATCTGATCTGTTCCTTGTATACTTCAAAGGCTTGCATCAAGATCCAATATGTCCTCTTGGACAATTTCGCACCAAGCTGAACAAGTTCTCAATCTTCTTTAAGTTCGCACCCTTCTTAAGACTTCGCACAGCAGAGCTAAATCGCCTTGTATATTATTGAACTTGATTGATTATTGACTTGCAAATTTTCATTTACTTATATGCATCATTTATTCTTTCAAATGTAAGTCGACCTCCTTGGATTTTGGCGCCAATGTTAAATGGCGTGAGTTTAGCATGGCATTGAATAGGGTCACGTCACCCTAGGATAGGACCCGGTCCTAAAATGGGGTTCGGATGTTGCCTTAAGGCAATCCGAACCCGTATATCCCTAGTTACAATTAACATTAGCAAGTTAACATCTTTTCACCAAGCTTGAGATCCATTATTATGAAGTACCTTCACTTAAGTTCATACACTGGTGCTACTGTAAAGAAGCCACACTACATTGCAAAGGTAGGTGCTTAACATCTTATTTGGAAATTGAAAATTTCAATTTGGCTGGACTTGTCTTCTAGTGAGTAAAGCTTGAAAGTAAGGATGTGGCAGCAATGAGCATATAAAGTATGTTAGTATTAATGTTTGCTTGCATGTGTGAGCCAAGTTGGTGCATGAGATTTAATTATTTTTTTCCTTTTATTATTGTCCATTAAATCTAGCTTACCGGGTTCACCCCTAGACACCCCTGGTTCGGGTCCGGTACCGTCCGGTCCCGGTCCGGCCTTGGTTCGACTAGGGTTTGTGTTTCTTAGTAGGGGTTCAACTTGGCTCGAACCCGGGCGGACCAAGATCAAACTAGGTCAAACCCGGGTGGACTCAGGTCGAACCCGGGCGGCTGCGTGGCCCAAAAAGGCATATTTTATGCAAATTTTAATTTTTTTTTGGAATCCGCCATGTAAAAAGTTAATTTTATTCCCTAAAAGTGACTTCTAAAACATAGTCTTGGCTCATTTCTCCTCATTTGTGTTGCAAACAAAAGTTTTTTAACAGGAGGTTGAAGAAAGGGTGAACAAAGTTTGGCTTCCAAGATCAAATAGGAGGAGTTGAAGACTGATTTTTGAAGCTTCAACAAGTGTTGCAGCGTCATTTCCATACATTTGCAAGCTCCCGTTGGCTACAAGAGGTAGGTTTTTTAACATTTTTTTGATTTTTTCCAACAATTTTTGTTTCACAAATTGTCAAACATGAAACATTAATTGTTTTTGGTTTTGAATATGTTTATGTTATTTCTTGCCATAGGAACTAGAATGGCATCTACCTCTTCCTCCATTGGCAATGAACAAACAATTACAAAACAAAGAAGTGATCCAAATTCTCTCTTATGGAAGTATGTTGACATTTTAAACCCACTTCCAAGAGGTGGGGGATTCTGTTGGAGATGCCAAGGATGTGGCATTGAACACAATAGTTCATATTATCGGGTAGTAGGCCGTTTGTGTGGAATAAAAGGAAGAAGCATCAAAAAATGCCCTGAAAAGATGGTAAACCTATACCAGATGAGACAGTGATGAAATATATTAGGGAGCATGAGGAGGCAAAAGAGAGAGAAGCCCGTAGATTGAATCAAACTGCACCAAAGAAAACAAGGGGAATGTAAGCCCCATCTAATCCCGATGTTGTAGTAGAAGACCACCCCTTCTTTTCCACGAATGAACTTGAAAGTGAACCACCCTTGACTCGCAAAAGGACAAAGGGGCCTTTAGAAACCGCATTTCAAAATGAGAGTAGAGACATTGCTGACTAAGATATAGAAAGGTGCATTTGTGCAAATGGGTTGGCTTTCAATGTTGTTCGCTCCCCATATTGGAAGCAAATGATAAAAAGTGTTAATGAAGCTCCAAGAGGGTATAAGGGCCTAGGTTATGAGAAGATACGTGGAACATTATTGGACAAAGAGGTGAAGAGGGTTGAAGATGCATTGAAACCTATAAGGGATTCATGGGCTGAGACAGGTGTAACAATTGTTTCAGATGGGTGGAAAGACACTAAAAGTCGTCCCTTGATCAATGTCATAGCGGTGTCCCCTAAAGGGACAATGTTATTGAAAGCTGTGGGTTGTGAGGGCCAAGTAAAAAATGGCCAATTTATTGCAGAAATTCTCGTCTCCGCCATTGAGTCAGTGGGACCCCGCAATGTTGTCCAAGTCATAATGGACAATGCAAGAAATTGTAGAGCTGCTGGTTTGTTGGTTGAGGAACGCTATGATCACATCTTTTGGACACCTTGTGCGGTCCATTCACTCAATCTTATGCTAAAAAGATTTGGGACTAAAATAAAATGGATTAGAGATGTGTATGCAGAGGCCGAGGACATCCAGATGTTCAGCACAAACCACCACATGTCTCAAGGGATTTTTAGATCCTTTTTCGAATTTGGAGTTATTGAAGGTAAGTGAAATAGTAATTTAATTTTACATTTTCTGATTTTTTTAATTTCAATGTTCATAATATCATTGTGTAAGCTATAATGTGTATTCTTCTTTAAAGTTTGGCTTTATTTTTTAATCTTTTTGGCATTAATTTGTGTTATAGGTTGCTGAGACTTGTTTTGCATTAAACACAATCATCTTAAGACAACTTGTGAAAGTTAGAGTGGCACTATGCAATATGGTGATCAACAACAATTGGACTGTATGGAAGTAGAGTAGCAGTGAGAGGGCAGAAAAAATTAGGGAGAGAATATTGAGTGAGAAATGGTGGGATCTTGTTACATATCTCCTAAGTATCACTAAGCCCATTATGAGTATGATTCGCTATACCGACATGGATAGGCCTTGCATTGGTGAGATTTATGATGACATTGACTCAATGCTTGAAAAAATAAAGTTCACTATAAATGCAAAAGAGAATGACCCCGAGGAGAAATTCTTCAAAGAAGTGAAAGCAATTATTGTAGAAAGGTGGAATAAGATGACCACTCCTTTGCATCTTCTTGTCTATGCCTTGACACCAAAGTACAATAACAATCAGTTTCTTGATAAACCAGGAAGGATTCCACCATTGAGACATCTAGAAGTATCTGATGGGTACAAGGCAGCATTTCTTAGACTATACCCTGTTGATGATTTGCGAGATATTGTTACAAATGAGTGCATATAATTCACAAATGGGAATGGTCTAAGTGTTGATGCACTTCGTCATAGATCCAAGAAGGATGCTCATAGCTGGTGGTATGTCCATGGTGCATGCTTCCAACAACTACAATCCCTCGTTGTAAAACTTTTATCACAAGTAAGTTTAATTAATTAAAATTTATCACAAGTTTATTTATAGTTTACTTTGTCTTCATAGGTTGCTAGTTCATCTGCTTCAAAAAGAAATTGGAGCACATACTCTTTCATCCACTCAGTAAAGCGCAATAGGTTGCTATAAAAAAGAGCGGAGAATTTAGTATATGTGCATTCCAACCTACGTCTTCTTTCACACAAACAACATGACTACACACAATGGGAAACAAAGATGTGGGATATAGAGCCAGAGCATACTGATTTGGATGCTTCCGCTTCTTAGCTTCTTGCATTGACACTTGATGACTCAGAGAGCGAGCAAACTTATAGTGCAAGTGCAAGTGGCATTGGCTCATCTAATGTCAATGTCAATGATGATGAGGAGGAGGATGAATTAGCTGATCCATTTGATGATTAAACTTTATATTGTTGAAAGTTGAAACGATGATATTGAATATTTTGTCATTTTGATATTAAACTTGATGTATATGACGCTATTATGGTATGATCATGATGCTATGATTACAAGTTTATGTTTGTTTTGTTGTTTATATGATGCTATGTGACATGCTTATAGGCTGTGCAAATATATATATATATAAAATTTACATGTTTTTGTACTAACGAACCCAAACGAACCCAAACCCCTTTTCAAAATTTTGCCGTACCGGCGTACCGGTTCTTCGAACGCAAACTGGTGCCCGAACCCGAACTGGCAAGCTAGCATTATATTTATCATATGGCATATCTTCATTGACTCAGTTCGATATATTGTATTGATCATTATAGCATACCTGCATTGACTCAGTTTCACATCTCTTGTTTATTTAAAGGAATTTATCATCATTTTAATTCTTTGTGCTTTCATTCATGTTATATGTGTTGTTAAATGTCAAATGGTATCGGCTATTTACCATTCCATGTTTTAGGAAAGAAGGCACTAAATGCATTTTGTCTGGAGTGAGGACTGAATTCCATACTCTATGCCATTAAAGTTTGATTGTCTAAGCACATGAGGCATTATTAAATTCTGTGTTGGATAATCATTTATACATGTTTTTCCCTTCATTCTTAGTGACTAATAACATTCACTTTGTTTTAGAGGAAAAGTTCTTTTTGTTTCTATACATTTTAAAGAGTTTCATGCACAGAAACTATCCTTGCGTTCCTCTTTTATATCCTGATGTTGGGACAGGGTTTTGAAAGGGATATTGATATTTGGCCAATATGGTTTAAGTATAACTAACTATTAAATGTCATTTGCTTGATTTTGGTTTATATACAGTTGAGGAGAACTGTGCTTCAGTTTGGAATTTCTCGTGCACATGGATAGGATATGGCTCTGATGGTAATCACCATGATAATACTAAAGATGATGCTTCAACTGATGCAAGTATTCAAGGCAATAGCAGAGATTCAGAGCCAGTAGAGATGGAGAATGCTATTTAAGTTTTGGGTTGATCACTGTAACACTAGGGAATAGGAGCAATTTATAAGCATAATTTGTGCATTGATGTCACTGTAATAGCATATTGTGTATTTGTTTCTAGATTTTTCTATAATATTCTTTCATAAAGATGACATTTTCTGTTTATGTTTTTATTCATCACCCATAGACCTGAATGATAGTCTTAATTGCATTATGAACAATTTGTCCTTTATTTTCTCTTACTGTTTTGATGGGTTACAAAAACCAGGATTGTAGACTAATATAATGTATTTTAGAAACACGAATCTTAAAATCCAACAAGCCAGATTATGATTTCGATCTGCAAACAGATCAAAAACAAAATCACACAGATTATCTAGCTGATGTATAGTCAGATTTTACACATTGCTTATCTTTATACTGCAGGCAAGCCTATAGAGTAAACTATGGGTCTCCATACATACATTATACATGCATAGCCACACGTTCATTCATGCATGCTTGCATACATACATGCATATAGACATACAGACTTGTATGCGTACATACATATAGACATGCATGAGTGCATGCACCCATCCATCCATATCTACATGCATGCATGTGTAATCTGCTCGTTCTACTTGATTATTCATCCTTAAGAGAACTAGTTTACCCTGGTGTAGTGTTCGGTGAAATTGTTTGTCAAAGAGGATTAGTTTTCTCACCGTAGGATCCAATTCTATGCACTACAGCCATATTCCATTTACGAACCATATGCAGGTATGCATATTTTATAATGCAGGAAAAAGAGGTAGAAAATTGTTGCTAGGGCCCCCATTTACAGATTTATGGATGGGGAGTAGTTATTTAAATGCAATGATAGAGAATCTATCATTTAGCATCACCATGGAGGGATAGAATCCCTGAAACCTGTTTGCAATGTTCTTACCACTTTGATAGGTGGAGTGACCGATGGCAGCTTTGACATGGATGAATGAAGATTTTTAACGAAGTGCACGGGAGCAGAAGACAAGTTATGGGAACCATGTCCAGGAAGAATTGTTGTATGCTGGACACAGCTTTTTTCGATTGACTTTGTGGTGGAGTGTGCCCTGCCATCCGTCTGTCCATGTGCAGATGACAGATACTAGTTTAGACCATAGTCAAGGAGAGTAGACATTTCTCATCATCTTCATAGGGCACAGGCTTTCCCACTCTAACCAAGAACATGCATCCTAGGCACATGCATTCTGATGCAGGAGCATCCTTGGTCAAATCGTAATCTAGCATCAACCAAAAGCAATTCTAGTTTCACTCACATAAATTTTCTTTTCTCTCAGTTTTACCCATGTTTTGTAAATTCTTGGTTTTTAACATTGCTTGTTTCCATTTATCAAACAGGTTTTGGAGCCTTAAAAATATGTTTGGGCAGTGTCAGATAAAATTTAGATGCATTGTCTTCATTATTTTGTTTTCCTCTATTTTCAAATCATACTCCAAGTTTTGTTGGTCCCCCCACTTCATGTTCTTATCACACTCTATTTCCATGTCAGTTGTTTCCCCTGTCTTGAATTGACTTTTGACTGCTCCATGGACTTGATATCTAGACCAATTCAGTGTTATGTTTTATTGTGTCTGGGTTTTAAGTCGGGGATTGTTTCCTTTTCTTGTTAGACTCTTGGAGTTGATCCAAAATTATCCATAATCTAATTATCAGGTTTCATCTATTTTTTTGCTTCTTTTCGTTGTTCCAAGTCCCAGATTTGGTCTAGTACACATCGATATTTATTTGGAGATCTTTCAAAGATTAATATCAGAGGCTTGCCTTTGTTTTTGCTGTCTTTTGTTGCTGATCTACTTTTGGACCTGATCTGACATTAAACCAGATATATTTTTCTTGTCACGTCTAGATTTGATTTTGATATCTTTCTCAATGCTCAGTTGAGTCCCAGACCCAACCTATTTTTATATCCAGATTTATTTTAAGTTCATGTTTGGATGGATTTAAGTTTTAACCATTGATTTGTTTGTTTGTATGCTTCAGTTGTGCCAATTTTTGTATTTACCAATTATGGACCCAACTTATTGTTGTGTCATGCATAACCTTCTGGTTCGATAAAGATATTGGGTCTGCTTCTTAAACTCAACAAGTCTTTTCATTTGGAACTTAAAGGAATATTAAATTGGATTTGTGAAATATATAAGATTGGTCAAGATATCAGCCCTAGTTTTTCAAGATTTGACTCGAAGACCTCTAATTTGACCAATCTAGCAGGATGCCACGATGTATCATCCTTTTGAGTGTTTGCTTCTCCAAGCTTATTGGTCTTTCTTAGATCCTTGAATAAGTAACTAGGCACCCCGTGTCCCTGAACGATGTCATGGCCACAGTGAAGCAATACACCCAGACCACCAAATTGGCATTTGACTAGACAATCTGATAACTACACCACCTTCTCTTTGGCCAATAATGATAACATTGCTTAAACTTGAGGGGGTATTTATATTATCCTCCAAGTCCAACATAGTTTTTTAAAAAAATTGCCAAATTTAGATATGACAAGTGGGATTCCGAAATCCAACACCAAATACAGTCATATAAACTAGAAGGATCTATCTTAATTAAGAACATTAAGAGATGGACAACAATAATCTCCAATTATAGTATTTTATTTGAATAATCCTACATTGTTGTATTTTATGTTGGGCAGCGATGTCACTATGTTGTTATGGCTTTTTTCTTATGAATTATTAGAAAATCTCTAGATTGTTTCTGATCTAGAAGGCAAATCCACAATTGGTCACAATCTTATTTATCAAATAACATTGTTGCTATGCTGCAATTTTGTACTTTTTCATATGCTTTTGACTCTTGCAGCTCTTGAAAAATGTGCTCACCACTGATCTTCAAGTTTGTTGGAGCCTTGCTTCAAATGCCTTAAGTGCAAAATCTGAAATGCTTGTCCATTTTCTTGCAGTTGTCTTGTGTTAAACCGACCATTTATAACTGATTTGAGAGTCTAAGTGGGTTTGGCCTTTGTCAAAAATTGGTCTTTTGTTGTCTTTTGTTGTCTCTCGTATGTTGATCAATGTGTTGGATGTTGCGAAAAAATTAAAAAGTTTGAGTGTAAACATTTGTCTTGTTCAAATTTTTAAGTTTGTGCAAGTTATTGGACTTTCGGTCTTTTGGGCTTACCCTTATTAGGGTACTATTTCTTTGGAACCTTGAATTTTGGAATCTTGACCCTTTGACTTGATTTTCTTTCCGCATTGAAGTTTTATACGTTTTCTTATGAGAGTATTGCTTCCTTGATTCCCTTGTACTCCAAAAACCCCTTCCATTATGTTCCCTTGGGTGTCAGAGTTTTAGCAACCCCTTTATTGGAGTAATGTTCTGTGTTCACCTCAAAATTTGATCCTTGACTCATTTTACTAATTACTTTATTTGGATTTGTCACATCCTCGCATCTAGCACATCCATTGTGGATGGATACGAAAGAAAAGAAATATTAAAATAACTAAAAGGCATTGAAGAGTATAGTATGGACAAGCTAACCAGAGGTATGGGCCTCCATAAATTTTTATAGAATTCTAATCAATGTGAAGGGGAGAGCCAAAATTAATAGGAATGGCATAGGCATGGTTGCGTAGTAATTAAAGAAGGAAATCCTTGTCCTTTGGTAGATCAATATGACATCTTAGAGGTCAGGTTAGTCCACAATATATTCATTAAATTCCCCCCAACAACCCTTGAATCATACATTCTTTCTTTTTTGAGTTGGCTTTGAAGGAAGAGAGAGGGAGAGAGGGTCGATTGATAGGGAAGAATGAGAGATGAAGGGAGCGAGAAAGCTAGAAGATGCAAAAATCATGTGGAAGATGTGAAAGAAAAGGTGTAGGGGGAAGAAAATGGAAGACAATGATGGCAATAAAGGCATTTAGAAGACATGGGAGGAGGAAAATGAAAATGTGAGAAGAGAGGGAACTTGCCAAGTATTGTAGTTGCAATTGCTTTGATAGATATGCATAAAAAATGTGGAAGCATATACAGCATGTGAATTGTTTGACAAAACACTTGGAAAAAATGTGGTTTTATAGAATGCAACAATTGTAGGACAGGTAGAGATTGGAGCAATTTGATGGTATGAAAAACCCATGAAACTGAAGTAAGAGAAAGGATGGGCAAGGAATAGAATGCGAAAGATGGAGCATGCCTGCATTAGATAAGGGAAGAATGGTGGAATGTGAGCAACATAGGGGAAAATAAATTGAAATTAAAGATAGGAGGGAGGCTATGGAGTATGAGTGTGGTACTTGGGTGATGTTTATTCTTATTCTTATTCTGTGTATGAGAGAAACACATGACACTTTTTCCTGTGCATCTTTTCATCCTTCTCACACACTCTATTTGATTCCTATTGTGCTAGTAACATTGTTTGGAGTGGTTACATCGATGATGAGATGTCATTCTATGGAAGAAGAAAAAAAGTATTAGAGATGCATCGATCCGCTACGACAAGCAAGTCAAGAGGGTGTACTACGGAAGGACAAATAGAGATATGCAACAAATAAGTGGTTTAAAGATTTCCAAACACTATATACCTCAATTTTTGGTTTTTGTTTGTGTATACATAGTTATAGTTTAATTTGATACTATATTGATGTTTTTATGATTGCCCATACTTCATAGGTTGTTTGCAAATTCATATGCCATTAATTCTTCCTAGCACTAGGTACAATTAGAAACACAAAAATTCCTCAATGAAAATAAATGTATGCATGCATGCATATATATATATATATATATATATATATATATATATATATATATATATATATATATATATATATAATGTTTGGAAATCTTAAAACCACTTATATGTTGCATATCTCTATTTGTCCTTTTGTAGTACACCCTCTTGACTTGTTTGTCGTAGTGGATCTCTGCATCTCTAATACTTTTCTTCTTCTTCCACGGAGTGACATCTCATGTCATTAATGTAACAACTTCAAATAATGTTATTAGCAAAAATAGGAGTCGAATAGAGTGTGTGAGAAGGATGAAAAGATGCACAAGAAAAAGGGTCGTGTTGCTCTCATGCACATAATAAGAATAGGAATAAACATCTCCTAAGCACCACACTCATACTCCATTATCTCCCTCCTATCTTTAATCTCGGTTTATTTTCTCATACTCCACTTTCATGGGGTTTTCATACCATCAAATTGCTCCAATGTCTACATGTCGTATGATCGTTGCATTCTATAAAACCACATTTTCTTCTAGGTGTTTTGTCAAACATTTCATGTGATTTGTCTATGCTTCCACATTTTGCACACACACACACACACACACACACACACACACACAGAGTAATGCCCCGCCAGAAACCCTAAAGGAAAACAAGGCAACTAGGCAACTAAAGGGTGAAATATTTTTTTTTAAAAGATTAAGTGCATTAATTATAACAATTGCACATTTAACAACACAACGAAAGTCTAACACATGATTTCCTAAGGGTTACCAACGAAGATTAATTTGCAGATTACATTAACACCATGGTTGATCCAATTGTCCATCTAATTAGGAAAATTAAATGCTTAAGATTAAACCTACACATACATCTAAATTCCATAATGAAAGAATCAAAGAATTCCAATGCATTTATTTTCCCATAGATCATATATACAAAATATTAAAGCAACTGAATTTAACATACATTCCATTGATATAATATTACAATATCCATAAATACATGGCTTCCAAAAATGCCACGGTATCCAAAAGTTACAATGCCAAGGTTACATAAATGTTTGATACAATGACCACAAGGTCTCAACTGAACAATGATCACGAACATGAGTTGGAACATGAACCACAATCCAGAACATCTGATGGGAAGTGGCACTACCACTCGACCATGTGATCCCAAAGTGGAACCACCCCACCGTGCTAGGAGATAGTAGAAGACCCACAAGCAAACAGAATAAGACAAATATGACAGAACTACATGACTCCGCAAATATCCATGCGACTCAACTCACAAACACTAGTGACTCTAAGAAGAGAGTGTCATCGCATGGCTTAAGGTGGTTACCCTAGGTAGGCTTCCATAGGTCCCAACTTCCATCCTGGGTTATCTTGGTAACCTCTCCCGAACCCCCAACTCCATCTAAGCATCATGCAGACCCTACCAATCCTTTCACGAAGACAAGGTGGTAGGTTTGCCATTCCAGGCCTTCTCACCACATCCTGAGCCTATAGAAGCACTCAACCATGTGCGAGGTACATTATCTTAGTTTAATATTTTAGCTACCCACCCCCTAATCAATTATTAGGTTATCACTTCTTAACTGACTTTCAAAGGGTTATCCTACCATCCACTTTGGGTGCGCCCCCTGCTAGAAAGCCACTCTCTCTCATAGGACATTAACAAGAAAGGTCTCTCTATGAGAACTCTATGGCGAAACTGACACCATATCTAATCCTGACAAACCACAGGTGAAGGATACAAAATCATTAACCCAGGATTGACCATTTGGAAACATAACACACAATGGCTCGCATCATAGAGTTATACAACAACACCTAATTAAGGGGTAAAAACAACCTTAGTAACAAGACAATAACTCAAATCAGATTTACAACAAATTATGCTTTTACCAGAGAATACCCTTTATTCTAAAGATCTTATAACATGCAATCTTTTTAAAACAGTAAAAAGCATTAATTACTTGCAAATGCACATATTTCAAAAAAGTTGAAAATACACCTCATTGATAAAAGAAAAGCAGAATTGTCATTTGATCAACAAGGCTAAATTAAGCACATAAAAATTAACCTTCTAATGTATTTTCAAGAATAAATATAGAATCTAAAAATATAAGCTTTTTTGGAAATACCCAAATTCTGAATTAACTATATATATAAAATAATATAATATAAGCATATATATATATATATATATATATATATATATATATATATATTCATTGAATATATATATCATATACATATATTCATATTACTAAATATACCTATATTAAAACATATGTAAATTTGCATGATATTAATACAACTTAATTAAAAAAATGGCCAAGTTAAAAAAACCATATATATAAATATATATATTTTACGAAACACTAAAAAAAAAAAACTGAATTTCTCATATGCCGAAGACATGCAAACCAGGGCGAATTTAAACATTGCTCTGGTAGTTTTTTGCTACCCTATGGTAGCAGGTACTACTGTTGGTAGCACTGCTACCTTATGGTAGCGAGTGCTACCACACAGGTAGCACTACTACCGACCCCCCCCCCTCCCAAACCGAGTTATATATATATATATATATATATATATATATATATATATATATATATATATATATATATATATAAGAAATTTAAAATTTAATAAATGCCCAGATCATATACAAAGGTTAAAATTTCACAAACCCCTTTTAAATAAAAATAAAAAAAAAATAAAATAAAAATTCATCAGAGAATATATAAAGAAATATTAATTTTTACAGAATATAAAGATCTCTTTTCACAGAGAATTAAAAGTCACATTTTCACAGGGATTAAAAATTAAATTCCATAGGGATAAAAAGATTGATTTTCAATAGAAATAAAAATCAATGCATCCCCACTTACTCCATTTTTATTTACACAAATATCTTTCCTAATCCAATTATTTCTTCACCCATTTTTTTTTTATAAATTCCTTCAACCAGGAAGAATGCAAAAATTACATAACACAAAGAAACTTTTTATGGAACAGAGGAGGGTAAATTTGGCAAAATTTTGTCAGCATAACCCCCTATGAATTTTCACAACACCAAAACTAAAACATACAAGAAGGAATCAATAAACATGAGAATCTCCACAACAGAGATTGGAGATTCAAACAACTAAATTATTTTAATTTAAAGAAGAAAAAAGAACATCAGACAAAACAACCCAACTTGTAAAGCTTTCCTGGAAGATTCACGTGGATGAGCTCTGTCCTGCAACAGGGTTTCCAAGCCAATCCCTCTTACTAGCAATCTTCCGATAATTCCTTCTTCAACAAAATATTGCTTTTAAAATAATTTGTTCTTCCCAAATTCTCTACCTCTTTCCTATGACTCTCAAAAAAGAAAGAGATATATTCCCTTTTAACCTAAAATTTTAGGTTGCACATATTTTTCCCAAAAAACTTAATATTTAATTTTAGTAATAAAAACAATTTTATTTTATTTTCTAATTCCCACCAAAGGAATAAATTAAAATGCAAAAGTAAAAATCATAATCTTTTTTTTTTTTTTCTCATGCAAATCAATTAATTTTCTAAAAAAAAGAAAATAAAGCAATACTTCAATTCTAATCTATTCTTTTCTTCTTTTTTTAATTCATTTATTTATTTTTAAATTCTAGGAACAATAAATGAAATTAATCTAATTTATTTTTCACTAAAATTTAAATAAGATATATTTATAATATAATGCAACTTGTAACTTAATTTAATAACTTATTTTAATTAATTAAACTTAAAATCTCAGTGCATAAAATACATAATTCCAAAAATACCAACTATGAGATAACTCCATAAATTTAATTAATTAATTAAATCCACTAAACACACAAACTGAGCAAACCCCAAGCAAAGACTCATAAAAAGTCAAATGACAAAATATGAAGGCCGAACAAACTGACATGACGACCAATTGACGACACTCACAAGAGTGTAACCGAGTAAAATAGGGTCAACTACTGCCTCCTCCACTTCCATCGGACAAATATAAGGTGTGCTCAGACCTGTGAAGCCAGTGGAGACGATACCCCGTACCTACCCAGTATTTGTACCTGCAATATCCTGCATCATTGAACCACACATGCATATATACAATATAGAAAACACGACATGCACATCGATGAAGGAGAATCACGACGTTCTCTGTCTCACTGGAGTGAGTGAAGGAAAATTGTCCCCTTGCATCCAATACACTCGTAGACACGCAACATATAATTACACATTGCATAGATAAAGTAAAGTGTCAATACATAGCAATAATCCATAAAATGCCATAAATCACAAGTCCTGAAATACTGCAAATAAATTATGCATCTCATATCCAGATAAAACATGAAATAATGTCATATAAGTCTGAATAACACATCATAGTAATGTATCCACTGAAAGTAAGCAACAATAAAATATAAGTTTGAATAACACACACGCACACACACACACACACACACACACACACATACACGAAAACATTACATATTATAGAACCTTAACACAAAAGAACTAGCAGAGTTCTTAAGCCAAATCTATATTAAATTGATTCAAAGTCAAATTGCTTATAGAATTCATTGTCAATATGTATAATTTATGGGGACATCCCCTAGGAGTTCCTTGTCCCTAGGATTAGGACGCTTGAAAAAAAAACTGGGGACACGTCCCATGGATATATATATATATATATATATATATATATATATATATATATATATATATATATATATATATATATATATATATATATATATATATATATGGTCAACATAGATGATGCATAACCAATTGTGTAAATTGGGTGTATATTCCTTTATTCAGTTGGACCTTGAATAGGCCATTTATAATGGATATAGAAAATAAATAAACAAATAGAAACTAAAATATGTTGAATATTCATAAGTTAAGGTTACACTATTAAAGAAAAGACATCTTGGTGCCCAATATCTCTAGGCATCCCCAACGATGTTCACTTGGAGAGATTAACAGTGTGACTATAATCATGTCATATGTATTACTTAGTAGATAGAAGATTGAAAAATACCTTATTTGAAAAAAAAAAGATTTTTCTTATGATTGGAGGAAGAAAAAAGAGGAATAATAGTATTATCACGTTAAAGTTAACTGGCGTATATTTATCTCTTAGTTCCCTTCATAAACTTAATTATTATTATTATGCTAGAATGCTATTGGACAATTTAATGAAGTATAGGTAAGATTTTGTGTGTAATAATAGTCAAACACTTAATGATTAATATATTATCACTATGTAGGGAGTGCCAAAATGTGAGGTGAAAAATGATGATGACAAACTATTGCAAAACCATCAATATCCTACTACAAAAAATCCTAGATCTACAATACAACATTTACCTTACACCTATGAAGAAACCTAAGAACATGGAAATTAACAAATTGAAACAATAATACCATATGCCAAGTAGGGTTTGATCTCCATTGTCTCTTATCTCCATTGATCTTGTTTGATATATTTACTCTTAGATTTTGTATTGTGCACAATAGCTCAACACAAAATGGAATGTGGTTGTGAAGTCACTTGATCGCTTGAAGGCTTGATAAACACATTAACTAGGTGATTGATTAGACACATTAGGATTAGAAGGATAAAATAATCCTCTTATATAGAAGACACTTTAGAAAAATGGAGGGATAAGTTTAAGAGGTGAAAAGATAAATGGTCGGCTAGGATTAAAGCGTAGGTAGAGAAAATGATAAAATGATAAGAGGGTAGTTAGGAAAAATAATAAAATAATGAGGGCAGTAGGTACAGGAAAAATAAGAGATAAATAATGTGTCATAGAAGGGAAAAAACAACTTGTCGCATTGGCTCAAAGAAGGTAAGATAAACTGATACAAAGTTGCCTCAAGACGGGATTGATATGCCCCTCGAGAGATTTGATGATTTTTTTTAAAAAAGATCGCAGACAATCCCCTGATAAGAAAGAAAGACTAGAAATGACAGATGAGATAGGGTGACCAGGTCATGCAGGAAAAAATGATTGACTCAAGAGGAATCAACAATATCATGTCTATGTCTTAAAAGGCCAAAATTGACACTTCTATGATGAACATCCACTATCAATTGGATAAGCTGTTGACAAGATTCACTCAAACAAATGCTCTAGGGAAGACAAATTGAAAACAAGGCTAGAATTGGTAACCATGTGATAGACATGTATCGCCAATTGGATAAGTTGTTGAGAGGATTCACTCAATAGGTGCTTTAAAACAGGCAAGTTTGCTAAGCTGAGTATAGGATAAACTGTTAAATCGATAAAATCCAACGAGTCCTCTATATAGTGCATTGTGACAAACATAGATGTTAGGATGCAGTGCCATGTGATAAACATAAGCACTAGGATATAGCTTGATGAGAAACACCATGTGATAGACATAGGTACAACTAGGCTAGGATAGAATAAGATAAGCAACACTATGTGATGAACATGAGTACCAATAGGATTAACACAATTGATTTGATTGGATGCATGAGTACTTGCCTCAGATTGAGTTTAGAGAGCAATTCCCAATGACACAGAGGTTACAGACAGATTTGATTGCTGAGGACCACACCACGATCAAGGCGATGGGATTGAGACATATTATGTATATGCCTGGATGGGAGAGACAAAGGGCATCTAGTGGGGGCGTTATGGGTCCAATAGGACCACCAAGAAGGTCAATAGGAGGAGGCAGACGAGATAATCTAGGGGTTGGTCCTTCGGGAGCTCAAATTCCTCCGAGGCCTTCTGGCTCTGAGAGAGGGTCTTCATCATAGCTCTCTTGGATCCAGTTATTTTTTGTATCAATTTTTGAATGATGATGTAGACACCTTTGGGTGATTTTGTAGCCATATGATATTTTAACATCATTGTATCATGACACATTATTTTTTAATATAAGAGATGATTCACTTCTTGCGGCAGTTATATGTATGCGTTTTTATGTGATGTGATGTTCTATATGCCTTATGATGAGATTATGATTTATGAGATGTATCTATCATGCATGATGCTTATGAAATATGTTCATGTGATGCAATATTCCTATGTGATGATCTATGCTATGGATGCATTTATGATTTTATGATGCTTATATTCAATGATTATGATGATTGTGAGATGCAATCTTTTTCATGCAATGCAATCATGTGGATGATGCGATGCTTTATATTGTTTGTACTTTTTATGTATAATGCAACTGTATATGCACTAATACCAATGGATGCATGAATATAATGCTTATATTATGTACTAACAAGTGGTGTGTGCAGGATGTGATATTATCATGATTTCTATATGCATGTAATAAGACAAACTAACATATGTTGATGCTGGTGAAGACCACATGAGATGCAAAATTTTTTGGCATATCATTATACTCAGTCATGTGATATTAGACTACAAAGGACTCAAGGTGGGCAAAGGAGGACAAACAAGAAAAAAGCGAATGGAAGGTAGAAGATATTGAGGTGAAAGAGCTTCTTGTGCTATTAATATCATTGAGCTTTATTATAGCAAATAGGTTATGACCATCAAGGTATAGGTTTGACCTAGAAAATCATTGTACCCGTTTGCATAGGGATCAGACAGTCACAAACAAGGAATGTCCCCAATTCACACTAGACTCACAATGTACTCATATCCTTGGACAAGCTATAGTATTAATAAGAGACAATTCACAACCAACAAAATAGGTGAACATACCCCATCCTCACTTTTCTAGTAAGACATCCTGAAGATAGAATCTCTAGTCAAAGACATCCTGGAAAAGCTAAAAGACATGTCACCAAAAGATTAAATCAAAAGAAAACCAAGATTTGATAGCAACATAAACTGTAATCCTCAAGTTATTTGTGTTTTTTGCCAAACATGTTAACATGTTTGATCTAGTCACAATGTTGTTTTCCTGATAAAGGACAGATAATGTTGATAAACCATGTTGTCAGAGTTTGCTAAAAGATTTGATTTGTTGAGAACCCACTGTTGATTGCATCTTACTTGAAACTGACTGAATCCATGAAACTGATTCTTTTATTGCAGAGAAGACCGAAACTTTATTGCGGATTGACGATGCACAAAACATGCGATGTTCAAGGTTCCACTTCCATCACTAGAGTTAAGGTTTTGACCCAGTTACAGATTGGACCTAATTTATTATGGAAGGAAAGGGTTAAAAGGGGTTTATTATGAATGGCGAACCAATCTTAGGTAGATCAATAGCAAGCCATCATGGGAATGGGTAAATTTATTATGGGATGATAGGCTGTGAGTGTGTGGAAAGTGAAAGGGTGAGATTGAATCCTAAAGGAGAGAGGAGCAAAGTCTCTACATATGGCATCGATAACCCAATTTTCACCATGGTACTTGCCCAAGGCACCATCGAAGTGGTTTACACCGTTGGATGAATTTATTTCTCTTTATTATTTCCAAAATTTTCCATTTTTTTTGTCACAAGAAGCTTCTTTGCCAGGTTTTCACCATAGTCAAGATTTTAATATTTTAAATTTTTAAATTTTTGATTAGGATACTTTGAAAAACTGTGTAAAACCTGCGAAGGTGCATGCTGTTAAGATGATCCTCTAAAGGTTATCCATCCGTTGTTAAGAGCTGATATGCACCTGATCCATATACTGCTATTATGACATAAGGGCCAAGCCAAATTGGTTCAAATTTACCCTTCTTTTCTCTATCTTGCCAATTCTTAGGATTCTCTCGAAGCATTAAGTCACCTACCTCAAATGTGCGAGGCTTCACCTTGTGGTTATAACTATGACTTAGACACCGTTGCTATGCCTTGGGATGATTAAAAGTAGTTTGTCTACACTCATCCAATAGTTCCAAGTCTTGTAAGCGGGAGACCTTCTAGTCTTTGTCACTTATGATGTCATGCAAAGAGCCCTGTAGGGATGGTATCTCAACCTTAATAAGCAAGATGGATTTGACACCATAGACAAGTGAATAAGGAGTGGCTCTTGTAGGGGTGTGAACACTTGTGCAATAAGCCCAGTGCGGGGTTGAGTTGGATATGCCAGTTATGACCAATGTCATCAACTGTCTTCTTGAGGATTTTTAGGATAGCTTTATTAGACACTTCAACTTGGCCATTACCTTGGGGGTAATATGGAGTGGATAAATGATGATGGATATGAAATTGATCACAAAGCTCATGAACAACTTGATTCTTGAAAGGATGCTCGTTGTCTATGACAATGGATAGGGGAACACCATATTGGCAAATGATATAGTTCAGGATAAAAGTTGCAATCTACTTTTCGATGACTTGGGTGAGAGGAACGACCTCAATCCACTTCGTAAAACATTTTGTGGCTGTAATGATGAATTTGTGACCGTTGGAAGATGGAGGATGAATCTTGCCTATAAGGTTGAGTCCCCATTGAGAAAAGGGCCATGAAGTGGTGATTGACTAAAGCTCCTGCAATGGTGCGTGAATAAGGTCTCCATAAATATGACATTGCTTACACTTTCTAACAAATTGATATGATTCTTTTTCCATAGTGAGCCAATAGTATCCAGTCCTCACGAGTTTCTTGGCTAAGGTTGGACCACTAGAGTGAGCACCACATATACGTTTGTGAACCTCTCTTAACACAATCTAATCTTCATCACTTTCTAAACATCTAAGGAGAGTACCATCTAGATCCCTTCAATAGAGGGTATTAGCTATGATTACATATCGGGAGGATTGGTGAATGAAGGTACGATGTTGATTATTGGAAAGGTCAGGTGGAAGGATATTGTTGCGAAAATAAGTAAAAATACTACTGTACCAAGGGGAATCAAGACCAATGACACATCATTTCTGCAAGAGTGATCTTGTACGAGGGAAGCGAAATATTATCCACGAAGAACTCATAACGGGTTTCATTTTGAGGCATGTCAATCAAGGAAGCAATAATAACCATGGCATCTGCAACATGATTATTATCCCTTGGAATTTTCTCAAAAACTTTGTGTGAAATATTGTTTGAAATCATCCACCATTTTTTTGTATGACATTAACTTTCCATCTTTAGTTTGATAATCATCATTTGCTTGGAAAATCACAAGTTGAGAGTCCTAAAAAACATGAAGTTCCTGGATCTTCCACTGAACTGCGATTTGTAAACCTGTTGTTAATGCTTCATATTTTGCGATGTTGTTTGTACAAGGGAATGATAATCAATATGACTTAGGGATGAAATCCCCTTGAGGTGTGATGAAGAGGATACCAGCTCCTGCGCCATGCTGTGTGTATGAACCATCAAAATATAACCGCCAAGGCTTTGAATTTGTCACTGTAAAGATGGATTCGTATGGAAATTTTGAGACAATAGGAGTGTCATTAATTATAGGTGCATCTAATAGTTGATCTGCAATGGCTTGTCCCTTAATTCCTTTTCTATCAACATATTCAATATCAAACTCGCTCAGCTTCATGACCCATTTGGCCAATCTTCCTATGAGAGGTGCCTTGTTGAGAAGGTATTTGAGTGGATCTATTCCTTCAACGAGCTTAGTTTTGTGAGTCAGCATGTAGTGACACAATTTCTGCAAAGCAAAAACTATGACAAGACACACTCATTTGGAGTGTAATTAAGCTCGTAGCCAACCAATGTTAGAGTGATATAATATATAGCTCGCTCTTTTCCTTCATGATCTTGTTGTGCCAAGAGTGCCCCCAGTGTTGTTTGTGTAGTTGATATGTAGAGTAATAGGGGTTTTCCTTGAATAGGTGGCATACATACTAGTGGATTTAAGAGATAGTCCTTGAGTATCTAAAAGGCCTGTTGACATTTGTCATCCCATTTGAACTTGATATTTTTGTGAAGTAGATGCTGAAGAGGGTGACATTTATTTGCAATCTGTGTAATGAATCTGCGTATTGATTGAAGTCTTCCTTGTAGAGATTGGAGTTTTTTGATGTTCTTTGGAGGTGGAATTTCCAATATGGCTTTGACTTTTGCTGGGTCTACTTCAATTCCTCATTGTGAGACAATGTATCCAAGGAGTTTCTCGAAGGTTACCCCATAGACACCTTTCTTGGGATTTAATCTGACTTTGTGTTTTTCCAAATGATCAAAAACTATTGATAAAGTATCCAAATATGTTTCCCTTGTGATTGATTTGCCCAAGAGATCATCAACATAGTCTTCTAAAATGACATGCATGAGATCATGAAAGATACTTGTCATTGCTCTTTGATATGTTGCACCTGCATTCTTTAATCTGAAGGGCATGACATTCCAATAAAATGTACCCCAAGGACATGTAAATGCTGTTTTATGTTGATCTTTAGGTGCTATTGTGATCTAATTATAACCAGAGAATCCATCCATTAATGAGAGCAATGCATGACCAATTGTGAGATCAACTATTAAATTAATGTTTGGCAATGAAAAATCATCTTTGCGACAAGCCTTATTGATATCTTTGAAGTTTGTGCATATTTTGATGTCGTTGTCTGGTTTATTGATAGGTACTAGATTAGAAATCAACTAAGGATAGTAAATTGGTTTGATGAAGCCAATGCTCGATAATTTCTCAAGTTCCACTTTTACAAGTAGTGCCACTTGGGGATGCATCTTGCAAAGTTTTTGTTTTACTGGCTTATCTCTTGGAGTGATTGTCAAATTATACATTACTAAATCAGGATGCAATCTAGGCATATTGGCATATGACCATGCAAAATTGATTTGTTTCTTTGTAAAGAATGTGATGAACTTTGGTCTTTCATTTTCTATCGAAGAATGTGTCAAGAAGATGTTGTGTGGTACTTCCAATATTTGTCTTGATAGTTTCCTCAATTAACATTGATGATTTTTCTTCATATGATGTTATGGGTAGAGTGTCAAACCTTCCATCCTCAAGCGTCTCAAAGAGGTTTTCACCATTGGATATGTCTTTTATTTTTACTTTTTAAGGGTCCGACTGTGCCATGATGTGGTTTTCACCATAAGACCCATGATTTTCTTTTATTTTTATACTTTTATGACTGGAAGGTTTGGCATCCTCTCCAAAATACACCACGCTATCAAGTTCTATGATATATCCTACTTTGTGGTCCCCAAGTGGAAGATCATCTCGTATGCCAAGGTAATCAATAAAGGCCTCATAATTTTTAAATGTATCAAGTTGTGGAGGTCCTTGTTGGTCGCATTCAATGAGTTGTAGATGAATTAGGGGAATGCCATTAATGTTTTCAAAGTCAATAGGTGTGAGGGTAAAGATGCAAGTGTCTTCGGGTATCTCAATGCAATCGTCAAGGTCATGACTAGTACTCTCCTCATCAACCTCGATTGTAAACAAATCCAAATCGACATCACTAAAAGGACACTCAACAACAAGAGTCTTCACTCTTCGTGGTTTTGACCTAGAATCTAGAGATGTGGAGGCTTTAGGATGCCAACATGTTTTTATCCATGGTTCTCCATTATCTTTTTGTTTGTGAGATGTAGAGTTTGAAGATGTTGTTTGACCAACTCTGAATTGCTTTCTAAAATTTTCTTCTTCAGTGGGTTCATTTAGTTCTTTGAATGTTTCAATGAGCTCATAATCACTGTATGACTTATCCGAACCCCATTCCCATTAGAATCTGTGGAATAACGCTTCTTTTGTTGTTGGTCATTAATGGAGGTAGAAACTATGATTTGTAATTCTTTTTTAGAACGACGACCACCTAATTTGAAGGGTGTAAAACCAAGTCCTTTGGTGCGCTGCTTCTTTGGTACTAACTCTGGTTGCAATGGCTCAACAATACCTTTCTTTTGTAACCCAAGAGGGCTTTTTCTATCGCATCCCATCTTTTGTAAGAACTTGAATCCTTTTCCATAGTTTTCACATGGTATTGTGATGTGATCCTGTGTATTTTCCTCAGGTTCTTTATATAGCATTTTGTAGAGGTCTTCATCTTCCATCTCACCCCATTTCTTGAATGTAGTGGGATCCCATTTTATTGTGATTGTAGATACTTTCTTTGAAGGATGTGGTCATCCATACTCTTTAGGAGAATCCATTAAAATTTGTCTTAAATACATGGTTTGATTGAAAGTATACTCTCCCATGCCTTTGTCTTTGTATTTTCCTTTAAGCTCACCTTGCTTTGATGTAGATGCTTTTAATGATTCTGGATCAACATATGCTGAAGATGGAGTTGCTTCTATATTAATTGGAATTATGATCCTTGATCTTGGTCGCATGTTGTTGCAATATATGAAAGGATTTGGATCACCTTTGACTGTCACTTCAACTCCATTATGTGGGAACTTAATTTACATTGATGATATGCTGATGGGATTTCTCTCATTTCATGAATCCATGGGCATCCCAAGAGTATTTTGTATGTGAGATCTAAATCTAAGACTTGGCATACCACATCCTTTGTAACTGACACAACACTTAAAGGTAGGGTGATTGTTCCTTTCCATGAGCATTCTTCGTTATCATATGCTTTGATGGTGATCTCATTTCTTGAGTCCATAGTTTGTTCAGAGTATCCCAATTGTAAGATTGTTTTTAATGTGCAAATGTTTAGACCTACTCCTCCATCTATCAAGACTCGTTTGATACGACTTTTATGGAGAAAGGCTTTAATATGAAGTGGTGCATTGTGTGGTTAGCATATGGATGCATCATCGACTTCTATGAATGCAAGGCAATGTGGAGTGGAAGGATATCCCACGATGACTTGAAACTAGTCAATGTTTACATTAGTGGGTATGGAGGTTTCTCTCAATGCTTTATCAAGGATAGCCTTATGTGAGGGGGATATACGCAAAATCTCAAGGATGGAAATGAGGGCGAGTGTCTTCCCTAACTGGTCTACAAGGTCATACTCATTCTTGGTAGATGAAATTGTGGTTTTGGATGGAACACCTTGCAAGGTGACTTTCCCTTGTCCAGTTGTAACAATGCATTCAAGGGTTGGTGAAGATGATGGTCCAATACCTTTCAAAACAACTTTTCTCCTTTAGGTAGAACCTTTGTGAGTTTTGTCCTTTATAGTAATGGTAGAAACATGATTGTTCATTGAAATGTGGTTAATGGTAGAATCATAGTTATAGGTCATCTTGGCATAATTAGCTTGATTATATACTTTAGCTTTTCCCTTATCATGTTTAGGAAATGGATCCTTAAACATTGCATGTTCCTCATTGGAGGTGTGACCATCAACCTCTATGTTGCCCTTGTCAATAAGATCTTGTATGATTTTCTTCAATCTATGGCAATTGCTAGTCTTATGTCCTTTACTCTTGTGATACTCACAAAACTCATCATCTTCCCACCATGTAGGTTTCACTTTCGACCGGTATTGTTATAAGCTTGTTTGCAACCAATTTCTTAAATATTGTCTCAATTGGCTCTCCCAATGAAGTATATTTTCTTGGAGGCTTTGATGCCCTTTGAGAATTCACTTGATTATTTGAATTGGATGATCTTGTACCTGGGAAATTCATCTTTGGTTTTACCATATTTGCATCTACTACCCCATCATTGACTGCGTTCTTGTTCTTGTTCCAAAAGTAGGGTTTATCTTTCCCATTTGATTCCTCTCTGTTATCCTTGAATGGCTTAATGGTGCCTTGTTCAATAAGGACTTTCTCAACTACCAATCTCTTTTCAATGACTTCCTATAAATTGAACAAACAAGATTTTCTTAGTTCATATCCAATATCCTTGTTGACGTTTCGAGTAAAAATTTCCACCATTTATTTTTGTGGGATATCACAAGATCATCGACTAGGAAGACCTCTCCATCACTATAAGAATGAAGCAAATGACTCTCAATTTTTTTGTTTGGTATTGCACAAAGTAGTCACTGACACATCTGTTTCAATATTGTATGAGAAGTGTTGTGTGAAAGCTTCTGCTAGATCACCCCATGAGTTGATTCTAGGTGGAAGTTGGGAGAACCATTCCATAGCTTGTCCACCTAAACTTTGTTAGAACAACCTCATCAAGTATGCTTATTCTCTTGCTACCTCAATGCAAGCTATGAAAAATTCTCATATGTGTGACTTAGGATCTCTCTTGCCTCTTGTAATGATGGGAAAATGGTGAATGATAAATCAAGAAGGAAGACTACCCTTTCCCTCAAAGAGAGATGAGAGTTTCACTATCGATTACCGTTCAAATACTTTTCACCATTATATTAGAAAGGGGAGAGGATAATTCACTAGATTCAATCTCTCCACACAAAGATGGTAGATTGAATTCTAAATGAATTGGGTATGCTAAGTTGATCCCCTCTTCCCTGTTTGAAATGGAAAGGAAGTTGATTGAATTATGTAGTGCAAAAGTGACAAAAAATCAATTATAACTTGAGATCAGAATATGGGATGAAGCTGTGCATTTGGATCTGGCAACAAAATAACGAGACAAAGTCGCCTTGTGAATTTGAGGAAAAGTTGCCAAGACCGTAACGAGAATGTACACGGTCCTCCGAAAAATCTGCGAAACGAAAAGGGTTTTTTTGCCTCTACAAATGAAGCCCAAATCCGAAAGTATAGCTATGCACCTGCAACCTACACACAAAAAAGAGAGAAAAATGGGTTGGGATTGGGGGTTTGCCTTTAGGTCAAACCCAGTTTTGGAATTAACCAAGTAATGAAAGAAAGTACTTGCAAGTAGATGTAAATGAAAGACTGAATTGTAAATCACCTCAAGGGAGGTTTTAGTAGCAATGTTGATAGAAATGGTTGTGTGGAATTGAATGTTGGAATAAATCTCCTCTTCAATGGTTGAATCCTTAACTTGAATGCAACACCTAGCCTTGAAGGGAGACTTGAGAATGCTCAATGCTGGAAAACAACGCTTGAATTCTTGATCGCTTGTACATACTCCAATATTGTCCAACTTCCACCTATCCAGCTTATGGCAATGAGAGAGCGAATGCCCCCTTAAATACATGTTGGTGGTTTTGAATTTCGTCATGTGCCGACATCGAGGGAGTTTCCCGCCCGAGGCACAACCAACAATGCAACCTTAGGAAGGGTCTTTCCCTAAAATACAGCAGGGACAGGGGCGCAACGCCCCTGTCCTAGGAGGAAAAGGGCACCACGCCCCTATCTAAGGGGGGACAATGGTGCCATACCCATGTCCTATCCTTTTCTCCAGGGCAGAGTGTAGACGAGGTGATGCAGAGGCCAAGGAAGAAGCTGTATCCACAAGCCAAGCAATCTTTGGTCTCTGATTAGGCTAGACGATTCAAAATCACATGTGTGAGGACCCTAATGCAGTCAAAAATTGCTAGGGTCGTAATTTTATGACACTATATTTAGCACCCACTTTAGCAGGAGTATAAGCGTATGCCAATACTGCCAGTAAAGTACAAGGAAACATGATTGAAAGACTTTCACCATGTCAAGGAGGCAAGATGCGCCAAGCCCCCAATGAACTTGGAATCTTACAACTTTGATTGATAAAGTAAAAGGGAGGATCGAGAAGGGGAAAACCATGACTACAAGTAGCAAAGTTCCCTTCACTATGAGTCATGAAAGAAAGCATAAAAAGATTACAAAGCAAAACAAAGTTCGCTAAGTAATTCTAAGTATCACAAGAAGGAAAATATGAGCAGAGTGTATCCCCCCACGTTAAAGCGATCGTACATGCCTTATCGAGAGATATTACTTTAAGGTAGGATACACCCAAGAGAGAGAAGAGAGGGAGCACATTATCGCCAGGATTTAGCCCCCAATCGAGGTATAAACCCAAGGATAATAAAAACAAAGCACGAGGTAGTGTCGCTTTCCTCAGGTTAGTATGTTGTATGATAACTCATGTATATCATGTATGTATATGCATATAATAATCTTCATTTCCCGAACGAAGAAGGACACTACCTTAGAAGAAAGGGAAGAGAGGATATTTTTTGAGTCAACATGAAAGAGACCAAGAGAAGATCTCAATGTTTTGCATTGTCCCCAAGTAGACATTAAGGGAACAACAAAAGAATAGGGATACACATAGAAGAATGGTCTCAAAAGAAAAATAAAGGAGGGGGAGAAAGATCTGCAGTGCTAATATTGCTAATCTAGCACGACATCCACCTCCCGATCTTGCTAATCACTATTTCCGGAAGGTGAGCAACATGCCAGAGGAGCGATATCGAGCACAACATATGGAGCTATCACAAGATCCAAACACAGACTATGCTAAGGTTGTAAGTCACTTTGTTCGATTCGAGGAGCTAGGATTAGAGTTTGTGAAAACTCATCCGACAAATGTTTGTCCACATCAACATACTCATACTCACTGTCAGAAGCATGAGGAGTTGTATTGCCATTATGAATAACATTTTCACCCATTTCTTTATCAAAGTTTAGAGAAAGAGGAGCAAGAACCCAAATAGGAGTAAAACCATCACATGTTTTATGCAACTTATGATTTGGAGATGTTGGTTGAACATCTTGCTTAGGAGAAAAGGGAATCATGTCAATTGTTGGAGTCTAAGGAGATTGAGTATTTTGAGGGATAACTTCATGAGCTCGAACACGATGTCTTCATTGACATTCTCTTGCACAACGATTCCATCGAGACTTAGTGGAAGGCTGAGAAGGAGGAAGAACACTTGAAAAAGTAGGAGTGTTTCTCTCCTTGATAGTGGAAGGTTTAGGTTGAGGTCTTTTTGGTTGAACAATAGGAGAAGCAGGCCTCTTATCTCGATAAGAGGAAGGAGGTGGAACTGCGCCATAGAAATGAGGAATATTAGGTGTAGGAAGGAGACCAAGTCACATCCATATTGGTGTTCTACTTAAGATTGAAAAAGAGCATCGCTCCTTGATGGAAGAGATTAAAATTGTTTAGGCCAAAGAAAATCAATAGGAACATTGGGGCTTCTTTCGGATGGATGAAATAAGCTATGGTTCACGGTTATGGTTTCTCCATTGTGAGGAAATTTAAGACACTTGTGGATTGGAGAAGCAATAGCCTTCATGGAAGATAGCCAAGGATAGCCCATCCATGAATTTAGCATGAACTTCAACAGGAAGAGTGATAGAACCAATGGCAGGACAAGAGAAGCCATCAAATAACTTCACAACTACATTAGAAGAATCATATAGTGGTTTATGCAATCTTAAAGTGGTTTATGACATTAGCCATGCAAGAGGGATCAATCAGGGCACCACGACAAGGGATATCCTTAACCTTTGCAACTATGTATAAAGGGCCATCGAGTGATCTAATGGTCTCGCTAGGGTCAAATGTAATACAAGGATCCTTAGGCAAATCTTGTATTTCTACCATATTAACCAAGTTTGGAGCCATAGAGGTGAATTCTTCATAAGTGAGAGAATTAGGCACAATCTCAATAACATTAGAGGTATGCGAAGGTAAGGGATTAGTGAAAATCTTAAGATTTTGGTTAGGAGGAGCAACTGATTTATTCCCTTTATCATTCACACTTGCCACAAATATAGAATTATTATCAATCAAGTCTTGAACCTTATTTTCCAATGCAAAACATTTCTCAATATCATGACCTGGTTGATGATGAAATTGGCAAAATGAATTGTTATCAAAATAAGGAGATGCAAGTTTGGAAGGATCAATTTGTTTTATATGAGGAAGTTTGATAACATTTTTGTGCAACAACTGAGACATAATACTATGTAAAGATTCATTCAAAGGAGTAAATTGTCTTTCTGTTTGGAAAAATTTAGAAATAGAAGGCACCTCTGTTGTAGCATTCACATGGTTGTTGTTGATTAGATAATTGAACTTGATGAAGCTTTTTGTTGGTTTGGACTTTGAAAATGATTGTTGAACACTCCCCCCCTTATCACTCGGAGCCATAGGAGTGGATTGCTCCATTTGACTCACAACTAATTGATAATTGTGGAGTGTTGCACACAACTGCGGAAAGGAAGTAAACTCAGATAAAAGAAGCTTTTCCCTAATATCTTTTTGTAAATTAGAAATGAAATTTTTTTGAATATCATTATCAGGCACATGAAAGAAATTTGAGCACACAAATGCTTATATCTACCAATGAAATCAGTCACTTTTTCTTTAACACCTTGTTTACAATGCATTAAATCTGTCAAAGCGATTTTAGGACCAATGTTGTTTTGAAATTGTTGGATGAAAGCATTTGGCAATTGTTGAAAGGAAGTGATAGAATAAGAAGGCAAAGAGAAATACCATTGCAAAGCCTTATCTCTTAGAGTTCTTGTAAACAATTCTGCAAGCAATCTTTGATCATAAGCAAAATCGGTACACAAGGTTTGGAATGTTTTGACATGCATAAGAGGATCACCTTTTCCATTATAGAGTTCTAATTGAGGGATCTCCACATGTTTATGTGGGATGACTTTAACAATATCAAGAGAAAGCGGGCTCACAACATCAAAGGTGGGCACACTAAACTTGGATTGACTCATGGAAGCAATTTGTTGTTGTAAGGAAGACATGATTTGAGTAAGATTGTTAATTTTCATTTCGGTGGAAGAATTGATGTTAGACATAGGTGATTGAGAAGGTGGTGTAATTTTATTGAAATAAGGAATGGACTGAGAATAAGGTGGTGGGATATTATGATAAGTAGGCATTGGTGATGATTGGGTAGGAAAAGGGACACTTAAAGGAGGAATAAAGTTGTTGAAGGAATTGCCCCCTTGTGTCACATTGATTGGAACACTCATGGAAGACATAGGTAACGATGGAGGATTAAATGAAGAAGAGGGATTACCCCCATGACCTATAGGAATGACATTTTAAGTTTAAGTAGCCATGATTTTAGATGTGAAAGTAGGAATACTAGTCATAGGATTAGTGAAAGGAATATAGGAATTGACTTGTGTTGAAGGTTGTGAGTAACCTAGGGTTTCGGCACAATTGTTGATAGGCATGCGATTAGAATCAACAATATAGTTAATGCCACACAATATATCAATTCCATTCTTATCACTTTGAAGCATGCGTTTAAGACCTTGAATTAATGGAAGAGCTTCACTATTAGGGTATTCTTGGGACATCCATTATTGAAAACTATTAAATTGTTTGTCGAATGTGGAAAGTTGATCTAAAGAAACCCTAGTTAAGGCTTCTTCATCATCATTGGATCCATCAATGGGGTGAATAGGCACATGATTAGGATGGAAAAAATTAGCATGATCCTCATTAAAGAAGTCACCCAAATTAGGCTCCATCTCCTCGGTAATTAAACATTGGGAAGCCTTAATTCTAATGCTTCATCTAACGGGGATATGATAGGTAGGACTAATAGTGGTAAAACTCATGCACTAGAGGGAAAATTTGAATTTTGAATTGTGGAACAAAGCTTACAAAATTGGTTAATGCAAAATTTAAGAAAATAATGATTACACAATGTGAACTTTGTTGGAGGAAGAGGATGACACAATTTCCAAAAATGAAAGGAAATTGGAATTTTACAATTAGGGCCAAGAGAATACCACTTAATTTTAAAATTAGAATTTTTAAAATCAGGGCAGACTATAATTAACCTCTTAATTTTAAAATTTTTCTTGAAATTTGAAATGTTGAATTTTGAAGGTATTTTCGATTCTAGAGGGATCAAAAATCGATAAAATCAACCAATCTTTTGGATTTAGGCTAGTAAATACAATCATTGTTGATGTTTTTATAGCTTCAGTCGGAGAAGTCTCATATGTATAAGTAATGCATATTATCATTGATATGAATATATATATTAATATATGTAATAATAATAAGTGTCATTATTATATATACAAATATCTATATATACATAATAAATATTTATTATTGTTTATACATATCAAAATATGAGCACTGTATCTATAAGTATCGATTATATTGATCATTTCATTTGATCAATATGAATCGATTCTCCACATGAAATAAATTCGATATATATTTATCACTGTGCATATCGACTTAAATTGATCTCTTTTTAAATACGATTATGGAAATCGTTATTGCATGTAATAATAATGATTAACGATTTGAAGAATCGTTAAACTGCTAAACGATAAGAGGAATCAGTATTTGAATATTAACCGAATGAATAATGATTAGATATCCTTGTCTTGCATAACCTTAGGTGTAGAGACATCTCAATAAAGAGACATGTCACCATGTATGTGGAGGCATGTCTATTCATCAATATGTCTCCACATACGTAGAGGCATGTCTGTCCATTGACATGCCTATAACGTAAGGTATATATTATGGTGCAGTTCGAGTTTAATAGGCAAGTAAAAAAATTATAAGTTCAAGCCGTTTAGATATCGATCTGCCTCATTCAACAAACTCTCATATAAATTACACATTAAGTCATGTTCCCTTCATAGGTGTAGCAACCTGCATTCAAGGGTTCATTGTCATATAGTTTAGTAAGAACTAAGTATTAAAAAAAACTATCTTCATATCTAATCTGATCCAAACTTAAACATGGTATCAGAGCTAGTTTGAAGAAAAGATCCAATCATATTTATAAAAAGGGAAACAACCAAACTCCATTAAAATTTCTAGATTTCTATATTCGTCAAAATGGTGAATGGAGTTAGGCCAGAGGACCGACATGAAGGAGCTACAAATTTTGAATCTTGGAAGTTTAGAATGATGCTCACATTAAAGGAACATGAATTAAACACTCTTGTGGAAAAGGCCTTACCCATGCCCGATGAAGAAGACACAAATTTCCTATGGACAAGAAATAATAATAAAGCTATGAAACTATTGGTGGATGGAGTAAAAGATCACATTGTTCCTATTATCTCAAAATTATATACTGCTTATCTAATGTTTTCAACACTAGAGAACACGTTTGAGATAAATAACACTAGCAGAGTTCTTGCTCTAAAACAACAACTACACCACATCAAAATGAACGAAAGTGAAACTATCACTTCATATTTCATGAGGATAACGGAACTAAGAAACAAATTATCTACTATTGGTCACACATTCGATAGCAAGGAGTTGACTATGCTGACACTCAATGGACTTCCCACTTCTTGGGAATCATTTATTCAAGGAATTAGTGCTCGATCCAAACTCCCCAAATTTGATCGATTAAAGACTGATTGTATACAAGAAGAATCCAGATTGATCACTAGAGGGAGTGGAATTAACTCCCAAAATGAAGGAATGCAAGGCCTAAACTCTCAGTCTCACAAAAGAGGAAAGAGGAATAACTTCAAGAAGAGGAGAGGTAAAGTCTCAACCAGGAAGCAATCCTTCAAAAGGAAGAGGAACCTATCTAAAGTACAATGCTTTAGATGTGATAAATATGGTCACATTGCTGTAAAGTGTCCTGATAGACCCAAGCATCAAGCCTCAATTGTTGAAGTCTGTGAGCCCAACACAGACTCTGAAAGACTTGTATTCTACTCTTCTCTATCTAGTCAACCATCCTTAACACCTGGGTAATAGATAGTGGGGCATCTCAACATATAACAGGGTTCAGAGAGCACTTAGACACTATGATAGAAAAATTTGACGAGGAAGTCACAATTGGAGATGATTCAAACTACCCAGTGAATGGGATTGGAACTTGTACTATTCAACTAAAATCAGGCATTGCCCTTCAATTAACAGGTGTAATATTTGTGCCAGACATCAAACACAACCTAATCTCAATATCAGCTCTTGAAGATAAAGGATATAGAATCACCTTCATGAATGGAAAAGTCTTAGCCTGGCCTAAGAACTCAACCATCAAGAAGGCTCACACCATTGGAGTTCGACATGGTTGCCTATACAAACTTTGCATCTCTCCTTCACAATCACTTAATCATGAATCTTCTAACACTTGTGAACTATGACATAGAAGATTAGGGCATCTTAATTTTTCTTGCTTTACCTTCTATAGAGAAAATGGTGATAGGGATACCTAAGCTGACTCAAGAACATGAAGAAATTTGCAAAGGATGTGCCTTAGGGAAAAATACCAAGGGCACATTTCATATTAGTTAAAGTAAATCCAAAAATGTATTAGAAATTATTCATTCTAATTTATGTGGACCCATGTCAGTACCCTCCTTAGGAGGTTTTTTGTATTATGTCATTTTTGTAGATGATTACTCTAGGAAGACATGAATATATTTTCTAAAGTGTAAAGAGTCTGATGAAGTCCTTAAAAGGTTTAATTCAAGGCTTTAGTAGAAAACATATGAAGTAAAAGTATAAAGACTCTTAGATGAGATAATGGGGGGCGGAATACATCTCTGAAAACTTTAAATTTTTTTGTAATAATGTTGGGATTAAGAGGGATTTCATTGTTCCTTACAACCCCCAACAAAATGGGGTTGCAAAAAGGAAAAACATAACTATATATAAGCAACCAAAGCCATGATGCATGATCAAAACCTTCACACCTCTTTCTGGGTTGAAGCCTCTAGTTGTGCTGTTTATATACAAAATAGATGTTCACATTCCTTTCTTAATAACAAAACCCCTAGAGAAGAATTCACAGGAATAAAACCAGACATAGGTCACTTAAGAATTTTTGGCTGTCATGTTTACTTTCACATCCCTAAAGAGAAAAGATCTAAATTAGAACCCTCTGGGAGAAAGGGAATCTTTGTTGGGTATAGTGAAACTTCTAAAGCCTATAGGGTCTATATTCTAGGTCAAAAATGAATTGAACTAAGCAGGGATGTAATATTTGAAGAGGATGTTGCATTCAAAATATCTAAGGATGTTAATGAAACAGAAGATGAATTTCCTCAATACAATGAAAAGGATCACTCCTCTAAGATTTAGAATGAGACTCACGAATCAATTGAAGACAACGCTCACATTGAACCTATGGACTATATGGTTGAACCTAGGGACACTAATGTGACAAAGAAAAAACCACTATCGGCCAAGAAGATGATTGAGGAGGCAAAAAATTATGCAGCTCCAAAAGGAACTTTTAGGAAAAGTAAAAGACCCAATAGATTCCCTAGCTACATTTCTCTAATAAGTGAAATCATTAATTCAGAACCTTCTACTGTTGAGGAAGCCTTCCAACATCAAGCCTAGAAAGAAGCCATGACATAAGAGTATAAGTCTATTCTCAAGAATGATGCCTGAGACATTGTACCTAGGCCTAAGAACAAATCAATAGTGTCTTCTAAATGGCTTTTGAAAATCAAACATGCTGCGAATGGAAGTATTAAAAAATACAAAGCAAGGTTTATCGCTAGAGGTTTCTCTTAGAAAGAGGGAATTGATTATGAAGAAACTTTTGCTCCTGTTGCCTGATACACTTCTGTTAGAGCTGTGATTTCTATTGCTGTGTCTAAAGGATGGAAAATCCATCAAATGGATGTAAAGATTGCATTTCTTAACGGTGTGATAGAGGAGGAAGTCTATTTGGAACAACCTGAAGGATTTGTAGTACATGAACAACTTTCTCATGTTTGCAAATTGAAGAAAGCCTTATATGGGCTCAAATAGGCTCCTTGAGCGTGGTATGAAAGGATAGATCACTATCTATCAGAACTTGGCTTCTCAAAGAATGATGCAGATCTGAATCTTTATTTTAAGGTAATAAATGGAGATATGTTAATTCTTATCCTTTATGTTGATGACTTGTTAATAACAGGTGAAGAGCATCTCATCATCAAATGTAAACAGGAACTTGCAGCTGAATTTGATATGAAGGACTTAGGGCCTCTACACTATTTCCTCAGTTTAGAAGTGTGGCAGCAAACTGATGAGATCATTCTAAATCAAGGAAAATACACTATTGACATTCTAAAAAGGTTTGGTATGATGGATTGTAAGCCTATATCCATTCCCATAGAAACAAACTTACACAAATTAAGAGAAGTAACTGCAAGTTTTGAATCAACTGATTCCACCCTCTACTGACAGATGATTGGATCATTGATTTACTTGGTCAATACTAGACCAAATATTTGTTATGCTATGAATGCACTCAATTAGTTCATGTGTGAGCCAAAGCAGTTACATATAGTAGCAGCAAAACACATATTGAGATATCTTCGTGGAGCAATTGGATATGGCTTAAAATATGAAAATATAGATCTAAACTTATACGGATATACAGACTAGATTGGGTTGGAAGTGTGGTAGATCGAAAAAGCACATTAGGGTGTTGCTTCAATTTAGGATCAACCATGATATCTTGGTTTAGTAGAAAGAAATCCTTAGTTGCTCAGAGCTCCACAAAAGCAGAGTACATTGCGACATCTATGGGAGCATGAGAAGCAATATGGTTGAGAAAACTCCTTGTAGGATTTTTTGGACAATCCTTAAGTCCTACGATTATCCACTGTGATAACTAGAGTTGTATAAAGCTTTTAGTAAACCTAGTATTTCATGACAGGTCCAAACATATTGAAATACCTTATCACTAAGTTAGAGACATGGTGGAAATAAAGGTAATTCAATTGAGATATATTAGTACTGAAGATCAAACATCAAACATTCTCACCAAGCCTCTAGCCAAAACAAAGGTAGAACACTTCAGAGGTAAGCTTGGTATGGTTGAAATGTAAATTCCGAGTTTTGAGTCTCAACATTATTATTGTACTAATATATTCTAAGAGATGTTTATTATAAACTCATTCTGTCATTTTGGGCACCCGTGTACATCATTAAGAAGTGATGATTTTTGAATGATAATCACTTATATTTTTTAGGAGTTATTGGAAAGTGACAAATTTACAATAATTCTACAATCTATCATGATAGATATCATATGGTTGATATCCGTGAACATGTCATGATAGTGCATATCTCTTAGAACAATTTTGATCATAAGGTTGATATCCTGAAATTGTTGAGATATATCATGGTGGATATTAAGTGCTTAATATCTATGAGTATGCCATGATTTTCATACATCCCTATGGTAGGCATCATATAGTTGATGCTAGTGCACATACCATATTGGGTATGTTGAATTCTGGTAAGTATCATAAGTGTTGATACTTGTAGACCATTGCTCCTGATATCATATAATGATTTCTACTACACTATGTGTAGTTTCTTCTATAAAAGAACTTGTAATCCTCCTCCCTAGCTAAGAGAGAGTGTTGATGTTTTTATAGCTTCGGTCGGAGAAGTCTCATATGTATAAGTAATGCATATTATCATTGATATGAATATATATATATGTAATAATAATAAGTGTCATTATTATTATATATATGAATATCTATATATACATAATAAATATTTATTACTCTTTATACATATCAAAATATGAGCACCATATCTACAAGTATCGATTATATTGATCATTTCATTTGATCAATATGAATCAACTCTCCACATGAAATAAATCCAATATATATTTATCGATGTGCATATTGACTTAAGTCGATCTCTTTTCAAATACGATTATGGAAATTGTTATTGCATGTAACAATAATGATTAATGATTTGAAGAATTGTTAAATTGCTAAACGATAAGAGGAATCAGTATTTGAATATTAACCAAATGAATAACGATTAGATATCATTGTCTTGCATAACCTTAGGTGTAGAGACATCTCAATGAAGAGACACGTCTCCACGTACGTGGAGGCATGCCTATTCATCGACATGTCTCCACGTACGTAGAGGCATGCCTGTCCATTGACATGCCTATACCATAAGGTACATATTATGGTGTAGTTCGAGTTTAATAGGCAAGTAAAAATATTATAAGTGCAAGCCTTTTAGATATCGATCTGCCTCATTCAGCGGATTCTCATATAAATTATGCATTAAGTTGTGTTCCCTTCATATGTGCAACAACCTACATTCAAGAGTTCATTGTCATATAGTTTAGTAAGAACTAAGTATTAAAAAAAAAATCTACATATCTAATCTGATCCAAACTTTAATAGTCATAACAGTCTCCTGAAATTTCGAAAAAAAAGCCGAGGACCGTGGCGGGAACACACATGGTCTGACCAACTTTTTTTGAAATTTTCAGGGATGGATAATACGATGATTTTAAAGCTAACCCCAAAAAATTGGCAAATTTTACAATCTCTAGATGGGCGAAATGAAGGCGCAAATGTGAAAATAGGACCCTATTAAGGTTTTGAAGAAAAAGAGGAATTGAATTGCAATTTTGAAAAGGTCAAACCTAATGGATAGGGACACCTTGGAAAATGTTTAGAAATTTGAATGTAAATGAAATTGATTTGAAATTCATACAAAATCTAATTAATTTTTAAAATTAGGGTTTGATGACCTAACCACTTAATTTTGAAATTTGAATTTTGGGAAGAAGGAGGGAAATTGAAAATTTGAATTGTAGGATTGAAGACAAATTTGAGAACAATAAAAAATCTGAAAATTAAATTGAAATCCAATTTTTGCACAAGTTCAAGATGACATTTGAAAATTAGGGTTTTAACAAGTAACCTGTCAATTTTGTAAATTTTAATTGCAAATGGAACAAGACAATGAGGAAACTGAATTTGACAATCAAAACAATTTTCAGATCTAAGATAACCACAAACAATTTTAAAAAATCACGAGTTCAATTTTAATTGTAAAAACTAGGGTTTTTAATGAATTAACCACTAAGTTTGCAGAAAGTTGAAACTTGTAAATGAAAAATATGCAATTTTGTTCAAAGGAAAGCATGCAAGATGTCGGGTTCACCAAAATTTAATGGTGGGAAAATGGTGAATGATAAATCAAGAAGGAAGACTACCCTTTCCCTCAAAGAGAGATGGGAGTTTCGCTATCGATTACCGTTTAAACACTTTTCACCATTACATTAGAAAAGGGAGAGGATAATTCACTAGATTCAATCTCTCCACACAAAGATGGTAGATTGAATTCTGAATGAATTGGGTATGCTAAGTTGATCCCCTCTTCCTTGTTTGAAATGGAAAGGAAGTTGATTGAATATGTAGTGCAAAAGTGACAAAGAATCGATTATAACATGAGATAGGAATATGGGATGAAGCTGTGTAGCTAGATTTGGTAATAAAATGTTGAGACGAAGTCGCCCTGTGAATTTGAGGAAAAGTTGCTCGGACCGTGGCAGGAATGTAGACGATCCTCTGAAAAATCCACGAAACAAAGGGTTTTTCTACCTTTGCAAGTGAAGCTTGAATCCGAAAGTACAACCAGACACTTGCAACCTACACACAGAAAAGAGAGGAAAATGGGTTGGGATTGGGGGTTTGCCTTTAGGTCAAACCCCAGTTTTGGAATTAACCAAGTAATGAAAGAAAGTACTTGCAAGTAGATGTAAATGAAAGACTGAATTGTAAATCACCTCAAGGGAGGTTGTAGTAGCAATGTTGATAGAAATTCTTGTGTGGAATTGAATGTTGGAATCAATCTCCTCTTCAATGGTTGAATCCTTTACTTGAATGCAACACCTAGCCTTGAAGGGAGACTTGCGAATGCTCAATGCTGGAAAATAATGCGTGAATGCTTGATCGTTTTACATACTCCAATCTTGTCCAACTTCCACCTATCCAAATTATGCCAATGAGAGATCGAATGCCCCTTTAAATACATGTTGGTGGTTTTGAATTTCGTCACGGGCTGACATCGGGGGAGTTTCTTGCCCGAGGCACAACCAACAATGCAACCCTAGGAAGGGTACTGCCCCAAAATAGGGCAGGGACAGGGGTACGATGCCCCTGTCCTTAGAGGACAAGGCCCCTGTCCAAGGGGGACAATGGCCACGCTCCTGTCAGACCCCTTTCTCCAGGGTAGAGTGTGGATGGAGTGATGTAGAGGCCAAGGAAGAAGCTATTTTCACAAGCCGAGCAATCTCTGGTCTTCAATTAGGCTAGAGGATTCAAAATCACATGCGTGAGGACCCTAATGTAGTCAAAAATTGCTAGAGTCGCAATTTTATGACACTAGACCTCTATACTTATCAAATTTTCGTGTCACAAAATATGGATAAAATGGAGGCATTGAAATACTTCTATCAAATGGATAAGGACATATGTCTTTCATTGCTTATTCTTTCTTTGGTGCATTCATATCTGCCATTTGTTTTTGCAAATCCTTGATTTGTTGTTTTAAGTCATTCTTAGGTGGTGTCTTATCTCTTTGAGTTAGTCCCATGCCCAAGCCACCGAGAGGAGGATGAGGGATATAATGCATGTATGGATGATATTGATCATAGATGTGTTTATATGGAGGATGAACATAGTTGTAGCTAGCATATGGACCACATCATATGGTATTATAATGAGTACTAGGTCAAGGTCAATTATACATGTCATGACTATGAGGAAAGGAGGTATCATGAGAATGATGTTGGATGTTACCCCCAAATTTGACGCGAGTTCTCCTCGTGTCATGATTTTGAATGTTCCCTTGAGTATAATTGTGTGCATTGGTTCAATCTTAGGTGTTATCATGTGTATGAGTATTTATCCTCCATGTAAGAGGGTGACTGCAGGGTTGTTCATGAGAGTTCTTAGAAAAATTGGTGTTTGTATGAGTGTTGGTGACTTCTAGTTTTTGAAATAAGGATGAGGGTGTCTCAGGCATGAAATATTCTCTCCCATTACTGCCATTATGTCTTCTAGGATTTGCATTTGTTTGATTCACTTGATTAGGATCCTCCTCTATAATTTGTGACACATAAAAATCATGAGGTAGTCTTGTTCCACTTTATGCCATGACTTGAAAGAAGTATTGTCTATCTCTTCTCATTATTTCTTCAACCATTCTTTTGAAACTTGGATTAATTATAGTCCCTTCAATGTCTGCAAAGGTGATAGATGCATTGTCATTGTCATTGTCATTGTTTCTCTCATTGTCATTGTTCGGTATATTACTTTGATTCTCAAATGGGTTGTAAAATTCATCTCCTTTAAACTCATAGGTACGCATGTTGAGAGATCTTAGAGCTTCCTTGGCTTCTCTTCTAGACTTTCTTGGACGAGTATTAGCCATGAACAAAACTTTGGCTAAAATGAGAGATGAAAGATAATGCGAAGACTATGGAAGACCAAGGGGAGATATGAGGTGGAATGAATCTAGGGTTGTCATGGATTTCTAAATTCAACATTTTCTTATGTAATTTTTTTGAAGTTGGAGAAGTAGGAGTACTTATAATGTGGTACTAGGTATGAAACATCTTCAAACTATGATCTTGACACTTTGCATTGCATTAACATATTAGTATCACAAGTTCAAAAGTGTTCTTGTTTGCATATCTTTTGGAATGGATTCATTTTCTCCTTTAACACAAAAGATTGGGAACATCAAGTGCCAAGTTCAGGAAGGAGAGTGCAACATAAAGAAGGAAAAGAGTGATACAATGTTCAAAAGGTCCTAACTCAGTAAATTTTGTATTCAAAATATCTAAGGATTGTGCTTGTGTCATAGTTTTGGAGTTTGATATTCTAGCATCCATTGTAAGTATTGTCCCCAACTTAATTATTCCACTAAGTTAATTTATCAAAGTCGAATGTTAAACCTTACTTCTATTTGAGAACTTGTTTGTTGTCATTTTTGAATACTGAACTATACCATTTACTTTATACATCATTTTGGAGTTGGAATTTTGCTCGTCATCTTAACCAAGTATTTCTTCTTGAGCATCCTTGGACTCCTAACTTTGACAAAGAATGACTAAAGGTTCAAGCAAGAAACATTTCCTTTTGTGTTTCTTTCGATTCAAAGATCCGTTGGTCACACTCCCTATGGCTTTTAGTTGAACAATGACATTCTTATTATGGAGAAAAAATACTCTTGGTTTAAGGAATTCTCTAAATCCTTATCCACTTATCTACCTTCTCTACCCCCTTCAAGCATCACTATTTGTAGCATTTAGATAGTTGGGGCTTATACATTTATTCAAAGTTGGAGTTTCACCCTTACCTCTACCTTGGTACTTGTTCCTTGACATCACCAATACTTGAATTTTGACATGTTCTATGCATTTTTTGAAGTTGGACTATTAGTCATCTCCTTTTACCTAAGTATATTTTGGCATCTCTAATGCCTAATTATAATATATTTCATATATTTTATTGGAACTAGATGTGTGGGTATTCCTTTCACATGGTACCAAGCATGCATTACTCTTGAATCCTAGTCCCCAACAAGGTATGAGTCATGAGATATGTTTTAATCTCAAACCCCAAACCTTTGACAACTCTTGAGTTTACACTCCCATTGATGTCATTACACATCCCAAAGTGTCAAAAATGTTTTGATAAGATCTAACAGTTGTCAAATCAAATTTTCTTTTCTAAGAACAACTATTACTTTCAAAGGTGTGGTTTCATGCATTTCTAGTAGTAAAAGAAAGGAAAATGACCCATGCTTCCATTGATGCAATAGCTGAAAATCTAAGTCCTAATGGTCTTCATTCCATCCCTTAACCATGGATCTAATAGATTTCGTTGGATTTTTCTTTGTTCACATGCAAAGAAAGATGTCTTTTAGTATACAAATATGATTTTCTCCAACTAAAGGATATAACAACTTGAATGGCTTCACAATTTCCTATAGGGGTTAAATGTGTTCTTCTCCAAGCAATTTTTTGGTAGTTCATATTTTTATTCTTGATTGACTTGTGTCGGCCATCTGAGGAGACTTACACTATAATTTTTTATTTTCAAGGAAGGATTTACTCATTTGTAGAAGGTTGAAAATATTGGAGTTGACTCCTCAACCTCACAACTCTTGAAGATCACCTCTAATGAAACCTTAGTCACATACAAAGAAAAATAACTAGACTATGAATGCAAAAGATTGGTTGATCTCAAAAGATGAATCATATTAATTATAAAAACATCCTGAATATCTGACTGAATAATAAAATGATACAGCAAATTCTTATAAATGAAACCTATAAGCTAAAAAAGAAAATTAAAGCAACCTTAGGTGAGAATAGAATAAAATCATGACATATGTCTAAATTAAATGACCTAAGACATCTAAAAGGAACTTAGAACTAGACCGAGTACCAAAACATTATGTAAATTCCATATGAACAAAATGAAAAAAGGACTTTGAAGAACACAAGTGTTAATGAAGATGTCCCAAATATATTTTGCCTTGAGAAATGAAGCAAAAAATGTGGCATAAGTTTTTAGAGAAAAATGTTGGTTTTGAAACTTATGGTAGAGAATGACAATGTTGCCTTAAGGGTAATCAATGACAAACAATTCATAACTTTGTGAGAAATGATGTTTTTTTGGAGGATATTTTACTGGTGATAGGGAGACCACTTGGTTTGTTTAAAATGATATTGTTGGTGTTTTGAAGAGTTTTCAAAACAAGTGTCGGTGATCGATGAGGTTCTATAAAACCATTCAAACTTCATTGATAATGCCATTAGTACATCCTTCAAACTCGAGAACATTGAAAATTAGCCTACAAGGTAGCATTTAATTATAGAGCGTTGGGAGGAATTTTTATGACTATTTGTTGAAGGATTAGGAAGAATGAAAGGGTAGAATTATAAAGTGTGACATAAGGCAGTTCAAAAGTGATTTTAGGTCCTTCACAAAGTAAAATGACACATGAGGAGTAAAATATTCATAACTTCTTTATTCTTGTGACTTGTGAGAGGAAATTTCGTAGCAACTAGAATAGTTTCATGAGTAATTGTGAAATACGAATCTATATGTTAAATTCAAACTCCCTCTAGACTTGGTAGTATTAAAATAAATTGTTTCAACATTTTTCTATAATTTAATTCTAACAAAGATAGAAGTTCAAATAGATGGGAAATGAGAATTTATGTCCTAGAGAGTATATTCCCAAAATTCAGTGATACCAAGCTAGGGAATGCAAATTTAGACAAATTTTGGGAAATGATGTGCTAAGCAAATAGATTATTGGGTACACTAAAATTAGTAGATATTGGATTATTGAAGGTGATTGGGTTTATGTGGTGGTACAATGTTAAGTACTGGTACTAGAATGTATGAATCACATTATGATTCTCAAGCATAGGAGGTAAGAAATAATGATAATAGGATCATTGCAAAGTTTGTTAGGGAAGCTATCACTGAAATATCTATATTACCTCAAAGGGAGATATATGCAAAATTTGATGTTACTTCATGCTACCAACAATTTGTAGAGAAAAAGATCCATTATCATATTATGATTTTTAAACATTGGTTGGGTTTCCCAAAGAAGGGAAAATCCCTAATTGCCAAAGAATTTTCATAGGTGACATATTATGAAATAGATTTATGATATAATATTATGCAAAGGTTGCTTAGCAATATACATGCTCATAAATTTGAAAAGTGGATGTACTTTTTCATTGTTGTAATCACTCACCAAAACTAATTCATAGATGGGGGCAACATCATCAATGATTGTCTCTATAGCCAAATGAAAAATTTTCTACTCAATAAATTATTTTTACATGTCTTCATATTTATTTTATGCCGTAGGCTTGGACATGATTGGAATCTATTGAAAGTTTCAATGAGTAAACTCATATTTATGATCATTATCCCCCAACTCCAATTGGAGAATAATTATAGGAGTTTTAGGGAGTAAATGATGCATTTAAAATATGGTTTGTTTTTCCTATTCGCATTTATCATTGTAAGTCTTTGTCTAATGCATTAAACATTGAGACGAACCTGATAAAATATATTCTCCAAGTCTTTTAATTTCATTTTTCATTTGATAGCAAAGATATTGTAAGAAATAATTGGCAATTGCTTAAGCTAGAAGATTATTGGGCTGATTGTGATAGTTTGAAGTCAAAAGAAGAGATTTCATGAGGTTGTCACTAAGGTAGGTTAGAATGTTTCATTTTAATTAGGATATTCAAAATCTTGTAGATGACGAACTTGATTTGTTGGTGTAATGGTGAGAAAATGATGAGTGATAGATCAAGAGGAAAACTACCCTTTCCTTCAAAGAGATGAGAGTTTTACTATTGATTATCCTTCAAGCACTTTTCACCATTACATTAGGAAGATAAAGGATAATTCGCTAGATTCAATCTCCACACAAAGAGATAGATTGAATTTTGAATGAATTAAGAATGTTAGGATGATCCCTTCTTCCTTTGTTTGATTTGGAAAGGAATTGATTAGATTATGTAGTGCAAAAGTGACAAAGAATCAATTATAACTTGAGACCAGAATATAGGATGAAGCTGTGCACCTGGATTTGGCAGTAAAATGTCTAGACGAAGTCGATGAAAAGTTGTCAGGATTGTGGCGGGAATGTACACGGTCCTCCGAAAAATCCGCGAAACGAAAAGGGTTTTTCTGCTTCTGCAAATGAAGCCCGAATCTGAAAGTACAATTATGCATCTGCAACCTTCACACAGAAAAGAGAGGAAAAGGGGTTGGGATTGGGGGTTTTCCTTTAGGTCAAACCCCAGTTTTGGAATTAACCAAGTAATGAAAGAAAGTACCTCAATTGTAAGTCACCTCAAGGGAGGTTGTAGTAGCAATGTTGATAGAAATACTTGTGTGGAATTGTATGTTGGAATCAATCTCCTCTTCAATGGTTTGATCCTTGACTTGAATGCAACACCTAGTCTTGAAGGGAGACTTGAGAATGCTCAATGCTAGAAAAGAATGCTTGAAAGCTTGAATGCTCTTGAATGCTTGATCGCTTGTGAATTTACCCCTCATCCCACTTATGAAAATGAGAGAGCGAATGCCCCCTTAAATACATGTTGGTAGATTTGAATTTCGTCACGAGTCAACATCGGGGAGGTTTACCACCTGAGGAGCAACCCACAAGACATGCTCTAGGAAGGGTCCAACCCTAAAATAGGGCAGGGACATGGGCACCACGCCCCTGTCCTGGGAGGACAGGGGCGCCATGCCCCTATCCAAGGGGGGAAAGTGGTGCCACGCCCTTGTCCTATCCCTTTCTTCAGGGAAAAATGCAGTCAGGGTGATGGAGAGGCCAAGGAAGAAGCTATTTTCGTAAGGCGAGCACTCTTCGGTCTCCGAACAAGCTAGAGGATTCGAGTTCGCATGCATGAGGACCCTAATGCAGTCGTAAATTGCTAGGGTCACAATTTTATGCAGTTGGATCCCATATATCTCATTCACATATAATTATTGTTCATTTTACTTATCAATTGGGACAGGAAGAAAATTGGGAGTATCTAGGAAAGATCAAGAGTGGTTCTTAAAAGAACAAAATAATGGATAATGAAGAAGACAACTGAAAAACCTAGCCCAAAATCATCAGGAACAAAGATGGCTTCAAAGCAAGAAGAAACAAGTTAAGCGCACCTTTATTCTTCCCAATCAACATCATCCTTATCAAACCCCAAGTTGTTGGTGATAGAGGTGGAGATGGAGATGAAGAAGTTCCCAGAAGGAACCTAAAAAGGATTTGTAGAGATGCTTCAAAAGGCAAAAGCAGACAAGAGGATAAAGAGAAATTAGAGACTATTTAGGAAGAAGCTAGAGAAGACAACACATTTCATATCTCTTCATCCCCTTTTCAAGTGAGTACCCATTCTTTCTCTCATTGTTTTTCACTAAATCATCACCTCATACATCTCAAGATCTGTTTGTTACCACTAATCCCATCTCCCTCTTCCTGTCTTGATATGCCATCCTTTGTCACATCCCTTGCAAATAGGTCAGTGTAATTTTCTCTTCATACTACTTTAAATCTTCCTACTAATCCTCTCGGCAACACACCCACCTCATGGTTATAGAAAAAATTGTAAGAAAAAGGTTGTAGAGTTGAATATTCATCAAAGGATATTGTTTCTAATTCGCTAGAATGAATGTCCCAACCTAGGAAACTAAAGACCATTTCCAAGTTGATGCAAGATGTTGCTTCTAGGAGTCTATAGAAATCACTCATCCCTCTATTCAAAAGGATGTTAGTGGAGTAACAAAGAAAGAATTTACTATTACTAAAGTCAACTTGCAACTATATTTGTGAGATGGATATATACACAACTTCTATGTAGATTACCTGCCAAGTTAGTAGAGAGAACAAAGAGATTAATAAAATCCAAAAATTAATTGAAACAACAGATAAAATCCTTAACCACATGCTTTAAATCCATTCTAGAGAATTTCGCCCAACCTTTTAGTCAAATTAATTTCTCTTTTGACTCAAGTTCAATTGACGATAAGAAAGTTATTAAGAATGTCTAAAAATACAAATTTTATTTTCAGATAGCTGAGAACGAGGTCAAGGAGATCATGAATGAAGTGTCTAAGTTCATTGAAGAGGTCAAACTATTTACATGATGATGTAAACCTCAAGAAAAAAGAGATTGATGATGAAATTGCAATTTCAAAGCAAGAAGAAGCAAATTGGTAAAGAGTGAATAGAAAAAGAAATGATAGATACAAGAAATGACAAGTTGGTCGTTGAGTAGATACTTACCAATGCCAGTGATATTAGGTGCTTTACATGGAAAAAGAGTATGGAATGGAATATGATTGCTCTTAAACAAAATATCCAAGAGAATACCAAACTATTTAAATATTGTAATCAAACCATAATAGAGATACAAGTTCCATAATAGAGATACAAGTTGATCTCCTACCCATTGACCCAAATATTTAGGTGATCTCTCAATGCATGGACTCTTAGGTCATTAGAGACGATTTTAGAACAAAGAAGAAGAAGCTCTATGATAGCAAAACATTTGTGTAGAGAGCATGAGGAAGATAAGTATCATTGACATCTCTATAGCTTAGTTTTCAAGTAATCTTGTTGCTTAGCAAAATAGGTTGGAGAATATTCTTAGCAATCGAGCATTATGGAGAATAAGGACTAACAATGTATTATTCCAAAACATGATGAGCTGAGACCCATCATCAAGGTGTTTTGAATTTACAAAGACAAAAATGTGACTCAAATATCTTAGTATCCCCTTAAGGACAAAGATGGCGTTGATACAAAAGTTGTGCCACCTCAACAAAATCTTTAGTCTATTATATTGTTGTTATTCAAAGGCTATTTTAATTTCTCATGTTGGTTACCATCTATTTTTGTTATAAAATTGTTCGTTTCATTTTAAGGTAATAAACTAGTTTGTGTGCTAATTATTTTAGAGTTGAATATTTGACTATCAATATATTTGTAGTTACTGTTATAAGAAATAATCATCTGTGAATTGTCATTTTATTCTATTTTTAATTTTTCAAGTATTTTATTTCATTGTTATCTTGTCCTTTTTGGTTTTTGGTAAAAAACACACTTTTTCAAAATTCAAATTTCATTATATAAGGGTGTTGTACCTTTAAAAGTTAAGAAGAAAGTTATTCTAACATAAGGATAACTTGTCCAATTATTAGAACATTTTTTATTTGAAAGGGTGTTGCAAAGTTAGTTTAAAAATTTGATTAGTCAAAAACTTGTTAACTAGCAAGAATGCATCAAAATATGCCATGTATTATAATTACTATATTATCACCCATATAATGCCCTTAAATGATTATGTTAATTGTTTTGTATTATCAGCCATATGTGACCTTAAAATACTATATTAAGTTGTGTGAAATATTTTCTTAAGCTGAAAATGGTTGAGAATCTTCTCTACTTTCTTATTGCTAGCATTTATTATCTTATATTAATATTCCTTCCACCCAATATCATAATCATTGTTATACAATGGGAACTAATAGATTCTTTTCTAATTGGGTTCTTCTCAAATTCTAATTATTCTCTACTATTATCACTTTATCATTTTCCTTATTCCCATTTTAGTTTACTAAACTTTCTTTATAGGAGCATTGCTTGCTTTGAAATGGACAATCTAGGATCAAAACAAAAGTTCTATTTGTACAATTTACATAATATCAAAATATGCAATGTATTAAATAATTGTTGTACCATCATCTACTGGTGACATAATAATACTATAATTCTATATTAAATTATGTTGACGATTCACTTAAGCGCAAAATGGCTTAGTATCTTCTCTACTTGACTTGCTTATTACAAGCATTTTTGGCTTCTATCTATATTTTTTTAATCCACTATCAATTATTATTGTTTAGTTATAAGTAGCAATAGATCCCTATCTAATATTTATCCTTCTTAGATTCTATACATATTTTTGGTCCTAACACTTTGCATTTTCCTTTTTTAATTTTTAATATTTTATACTTTTTTTATGGGAACATTGCTTTAAAATGGATGGTCTAGGATTAAATTGAATCTATATTTGATGCTCACCACAAAATATAATTAGACTAACTCATTGAGATTTGAATATATGCCTCATAATTCTTGAGTTCAAAGCTACAAGTCACATGCTTATTGACCCTATATTGCTTGGTAGTTGTTAGATCGAGCTTGAGATATACAATAAGCACATATTTTCCTGTCATTTCTTGGCATACTTGAAAATATTTAGATTAGTTAGATTCATTGAGGCCTCATTCCTAGGTCAATTCTTTAGATATGTGAAATTTAGTTAGGCCTATTTTCCATGATAGCTTCACGTAGGCTTGTTCTTCTCTTTAGTGAGATTGGTTATTTGAATTCCAAAGGTGAATATCGTTGGTGGATGCAAAACATATTGTTTTTGATAGAATTAGATGTTTAAATTTAGAATTTATTTGATCAAGCATGACATCAATGTTGAACACATCTAAATCTCTCATGGTAAGAGTTTTGTCAAACCACTTTTTCACTTGAAGTTCATGTATATATTTTTTGGGAATACCATCTAAATTGCACCTGCAAGAAAGCCACCTATAATCAAATCGATAAAAATTAAATATGGAACTAAACCTTCGAACCTCACTAGCCTTTAGTATTTTGTTTGGATTAAAATTTTTGTTGATCACATTAATAAAGGATAATGTTAGTGACAAATGAAATAAATATTATGTCATGATAAAATGTGATTGCTCATGTGGATTATATCAATAGTGGAAAGCTCACCACAAAAAAAAGAAAATATTTTTGAAGTGAAAACTTGAAATATCTAGTTCAAATGGGTAGGGGATCTCCATGTATGAGGATGATATTAGTAAAGAATCAACATGATATTAGTATTGGAAGGCCTACAAAAAATATAAGTGAACCATTTGGAATGGCTTTGGAAGGATCTAATTCAAAAGGGCCTCAAACTTCCACAACACATTGAATTATCTTCATAATTGGGCAATTAGGAGAAAACTAAGTGAAAAGGTTCAATTTGAATAGAGGCTGATTCCATATATGATGCAAAGCATCCAGGGTGTAAGAGAAATCTTGCATCACGCAAAAATATTGTTTAGTTTTTCAATGAGGGCTAATAATGACAAATTTACTTTTTTTTTTCAGGGTTATTGTTTTTAGTAAGTTGTCATTTTTGCATGAAATCTTACATAAACCTCTTAAATAGTGAAATGGAGGCAATGGTGAAGGAATTATCCCAATATCCTGTGGCATTTAAGAGATTCAATTTTTCTAGGAATTTTCTCTAATAAAAACTGCAAATGTATTTTTGAGGGCTTTAGAGGATCTAGATGCGGTCAAAAGTTGACCGACATTTGTGTCAACACATTCTACCATTGTAGGTCTTTGTTAACATCACTACAACAGTTTTCATCTCCGTTAACCTCTTCAGAAATAGCTTACTTTTGCAATGATCATAAGGTTAAAAGAAGGCTACTTTTATAGATAAACCAACCTTTTCGCATGAATCTACCTTTATTCCTATAATTAATTTTGACAAGAAATCATTCCTAGGAAAAGGCGACGCATGACAACAGTGTCAAGGAGGAAAAATTCCGAAGACATATTCCATCACATGACACTAGAGATGACGTAAATTGTACACTTTGGGGAGGGAGAAACTAAATTCATTTAATATTGTGTTAGTGTATAAGATTTATTTCCTTCTTGGTAATTTTTCTCAAGTTTATAATTACAAATTTGCCCATTTAGAATATGTTGTCATGTACCATGGACCTCTATGAATCCTTAGCATAAATTCATATTTAATACTCCTATGGGTTCTTATTTGGCAAATTAATATATGGTGGAATAAGTGAAAAATCTAAAGGCCACTCCTACTACCACCCTGGTTCCTAACCTGCAAAAGCACCTTTAAGAGGTTTCTTGACATAATAAAAACAAAAGGCTAAAGCTCGTTTAAATGAAAAGAATAAAGAATGGAAAGTAGGTGATGCAGATAACTCTAATGGGGCTATAGGTGCCTGTTTGGCAATAGAGCAATATACGATAGGAATTAGGGCTATATCCTTGACGGGGCTATAGATGTCTGTCTGGTAGCAAGGCTCTATTTGATCGGCTTTAAGAGGCCAGGTCCATCTATATAGCTTATTCATTTATATGCTTTTTTGTTCATTCTACTCAAGAAAGAAGGATTAATCTCTCTCTCTCACACACAAAAGTAGCAGAGTCATTCACTCCTACACATAATTATAGCGGGCAAATTTGAATATTGTAAGCTTGAAAATTTATCAAGGTCCTTCTAAATCTTGTATTCTAAAGTAATATTCAATGCTCACGTTTCTCTTATCTCTAAGTTCAGGGTTATGTTATCTCTTCTTTCATTCGACACAACCATTGTTTTGGAAATTCTGATCTCTTTGATTGTTTCCCCACGTCCTAATTGCCTCGATTTCCCTAAGCTAACAATGTTCTTCATTTTTGGATGATATCCGGAGTCCTTTATGGAAGGTTTGGTATTCATTAAAAATACATGATAATAACCTTCCAATGTTGAGTTTTTCTTTGGTTGTAGGAACCCGAATATTTACGAATTGCACAATAAACCTTTGAAAGATTTCCTTGGAAAGCCCATTGCTAAAATACGATTAGAGACATCTGACATGGACTCCCGGAGGCCCGATGGATGAAGCATCAAGATTGCAGAACCAAAGATTTTGGGTTCTCACCTCTGCAAGCGAAGGTTCCCCTATGAGTCACCAAGAACTATAGATTTCTCTATAACAGATGGTATTCCGACCCCTTTCTCATTCGCAAGTTGGCGACATCCTTCCTCTTTTCGAGACAAGTGGGCCCCATTAATGCTCGATGAATAGTTATATTCATTCGGAGCTCAGAATCATTTCGAACCAGTTTCTACGTACCTTCCACGTGTCACATTTGAAGAGAATTCAAAATTTGATACGGGTCCTCCCTTGAGAATCCCTGCCCATTTTCCACGTCACATCCATGGGGAAGCTTTACTAAAGAGGCCAATAAGGCTACAAAGAGCCTGTGAATCCTCCACGTGTGTAGTCCATATCTCCACCTTATCGGGTAATGATTCTTTGTCATTAGGACTACAGTGGTCATGCAAAATAAATGATGGAAACAACTAAACAAAAAATGTGTATGCATGAACTAGAAAAGCTGTAAAGGTGCTTTAAAGTCAAGAAGATCACGGAAATAACAAAAGCAATTAGCCCCTCAATCATGACCAAAGCACAAATGTTCCCCATACCAAAGATGAAAGATCGATCTATGGCTTGAAATTCACCAACACAGAAGAAGCTCATTGCGCCATCATGCCCTTCCTCCCACAAAGTTCTCACGTCAAACATAAATGCTCTTCAAGGAAGATTATAAAAGTTTGCAAGGAAAGAGAAAGAAAAAAAAATGGATTTGGGAAGGAAATGGTCTTATATGGATGTAAAATATTTTAAAGAAAAGTTACAAGCTTTCCCAATTTTATTTGCTTGCATGAATTGTAATCTGTACCAGGGCCTTGGTGTTACTTGTAACTCGACAAACTATGCCTCTGCCGTCTTTTTGTCATTATAAATGATACTCTATTCCATTAAAAAGGGCATGATTATTTTTCTTAATGGATGTCTTATTTCTGTTTCCTATGTCCATGAAAAATGGATCACGTGCTATCACTCTGCAGTTTTATGAAAGTCAGTTTCAGTTGGTATTCATTTCACAAGATGTAAAGGGTTTTGTCCCTTTAGAGTAATGGGACTATAAATTTTGTTTGGTCTTGCCAAGTGCTTCTCACATGAGGATTTGAATGTTATGACATATGTTCGAGTTACTTTATTCATTTCATTCTCTTCCCAACAATGAAGGGTTTGTGGCGTTCTGTGCTTGATTCACAAAATAGGCACCCCTTAGTAACATGTTGCATTCAGATTACCTCAAGTCCTTTGTAAAAGCTCTGCATTCATGAGGCTTCCATTCTTTCAAAAACCTTTTGATTTGGATGTTGGTTTTCCTTCTCCTTTTGTAAATCCTCTTTTAAATGAAGAGCCAACTTCTAAAATCCCAAAGGTTGTCTCATAGGTCACATCTTGTCCCACACCTATGAACTTCTTGAACTACCCTTAGAAATCGACAAAAGCCGATTTCAGGGATAAACATTTATTATCTCTGGACAACCATGGAACATGGTCTCAAATACTATAGGATTTTTGAATATAGAGAGATGACATGTTAGAATATGGATATGCACTAAGATGAGAGAAGTGACATTATTTCCCACATAGAAATTTCTTTGAAACAAACTCGTCATAAATATTTGATTTAACTATCAACCATAAATTCTAATTTTTATATCGATTCAAAATTTAACTCAACTTCTAAAATGTCAACTCCATTATTTGGAGGTAGCTATTATGCTATAATTACTCTGCAAAGGTGACTACTCCTTATTTCCATCTACTACTACATGCTTGTTCATATGCCTTGAATAGGTGAATAACTGAGCCATTTCTTTTTTAATTATTACTTATATATAAGTGTGTATGCATATCTAAGGGTTGTACGTAGGAGGGTGGAGTCTACCTACGTTCCAGATGTCAAGACCTCGCCTCTTAGGGTTTAAGATTTGATCTTGGACTTATGTATCTTCTTGTCATACCAGTACGATAGCAAGTTCCATTCAGCCACTTGGGATGTGATTTTACCTCTTTTTCCATGTCTCCTTAGTCTGGGTGCCATGCAACTCATTAGTTTGCACGTCCCTTCTCTGGAACCCTCATGGGTAGCCCATTGTTAAGGGTGATAAATAGGAGAGATAGCTGGCAGATAGCATAATATATATTTTTTCTATGAAGACTTGTAAGAGGAGCCAATGTCAACCCTAAATCCATCTTGGTTGGCATACCACAGTATTACTTTACAGTACCCTATAAAATGTATGCCTTTCTCAGTACAGTAAGATAGCAATCTATAATGAGAAATCACATCAATAAGGAACATTGACAAGTAAAAGAGTTGCAACATTAACCGTTGGTTCCTCTGGGATTTTTTATATGTAAATTTTTATAACCAGATGCATTATAAAGGGGCGTCGATTAGCTGGGGAGGAGGAAGATTAAGGAGGTAGCTGAGAAAAGTCTTATAAGGTAGCAATAGCAGAGAGTTGTACGATAGTTCCATCCAAATCCAACCTTGTGGAGGGCATACAAGAAACCCAGTCAACCAAACACGTATGAATGTATCTTGCGATAAAGACTTGGTGGGGAGAAACACGAAACATCTTCACGAAGGTTCAACAAATGCTTCATATGAGAATTGAATTGAATCTAATGTTTTTAATAATATTTACGAGATCAGGGTGTTTAGAAGGGATCAAGAGAGTCATTATTAATCCACTTCCATGTGGACTTTTCTATTATGTATCTTGGTTAAAAACTTGCAATAGTGTGAAGTATGGTCTCCTCAAAAATCTCATTCAAACTGATTGCCAATTTCCTCATACACTGCACAATCAAGAACGAGTATTGTTCAGTTTCAACCACTTCTTTGCTATAGAAGATACAAATTTATTCTTCTCAGCTTTCTTTGGAGATGCTCTATCTACCCATCTCACATCTGAGATGATCAGTCCCAGTCCTAAGTTGAGCCACTAAATTTTTTGCTTTTCCCTTAATTCTCGCCTTTAAATAATATTTCTCATGATGATCCCATAAGAGGTTGAACTCTTCGATATACTATGCTTTTTTCAACCAATTTGTTTTGTCCACACGACAGTTCTGAATTTTTTTAACACATTTTTTTTTAATCTCTTCATTGGTATTAGGACATTCTTGAATTAATATCCTATTTGTTCATCCATTCTTGTTTTACTTCATCTAAGTCTACTTTCTATGGTCTAACTTATCCTTAGCGATAATGAGTGACCGCAAAGCATACAAGGTACAACTCGCAAGGGCTATGAAGACTGACACAATGCAGAGTTATTACAATTAATAATTTTTGTATGTCTCTCTCTCTCTCTCTCTCTCTCTCTCTCTCTCTCTCTCTTTAAAAATATTTCAATCCGTAATTGTTTTAGGATATTAACAATTCCTATAGTGTATTTTCTAATAGGAGTTTGTACCAATAACTAGCTAATTGAATTAAATTATTATGACAACAAGAACATAAAAAAATATCTCCAACTCTTTTCACATAACAATAAACATTCAAATATTCAATAGAAATCAAGAAAAAAATAGACGTTGAGTTCAAAAGGATGTAGAGGTAGAGTACTATGTTTTATTGTAGGCTCTATCTATTTTATTTTTCAGCTTGTACAAAATAAAAAAGTCTTTTGACTATATATAAAGATTTAAGCTCTTCTAAATAAAACAAATCATAGCCCCTAAAAAGAGCATGAATAACATGTCTTATTAATTGCAAAAAAAAACTAAGACCATTTAACTAAAGCTAATAAAAATAAGTTACTATAGATTTCACACTAGTGGTAAACCAATCTAAAATTATATGCAAATTAATGAACATGCTTTGTTTATGCTAAAACTAAAAAATAAACTACAAACTATGGATGCAATTTTAAAAGCTAAGTGAAGATGCTTTCTAAGCATGGTGGATTGCATGGTAGAAATTGCATGGTTGTTTTGTCAAGGATAAGTCTGAATTAAATACCCAGCATTAGTTATCTATATAATCCTGCTTGATGCTAAGGGGGCTCACAATCTGATCTCAAAGAGCCAAAAAATGAAATTTTGTAACCTCCTTGGTGAAGATATCTACTAGTTGATTCTGAGCTTTGACGTGTTTCAATTCAACTTCTTTCTTTTGTACCAAATCATAGATGAAATGATATTTTAGATCAAAATGATTTGTTCTATTGTGATGAACCAGATTCTTGGCTAACTTGATGGCACTCACATTGTCGCAATAAATCATTGTAGGTTGAATATGCTTCTTTGAGATGGAAGGCCAAAAACAACATGGAATAGTGCAGGTTTTATAAATAATACGTGACCTAGGTCAACTAATAAACAATCCAATTGCATATTTGAGGTGCGTGAGGGAAATCATGTATTCTTATGTGTGATAAAATCAATAAGTGCAGGGGAAGAGCTACTAATCGGTTATAATTTAAATCATATAGATATAAAAAAAGATACTATCATGGGGGTGGTACGTACTATATACCATTTAAATTAACCAACCTCCAATTAATGATTCCAATATACCATTGTATTATGAAGTTTTTTTTGCTAATTCTATTGGTTTCATTTCACTAATGTTTTTTTATATTTTTTCTTTGTCATAGGGCGACATGGATCCATCACATAGCACAAACAGGGATGTAGGTCACGACACTTCTACTTAGCAGGTAAACCTCATTGTAATTATACACAAATTAGATAGAAGCAACCTATTACATTATTATGTTATTTTCTTGAGTGTTTTAGAGTAATTTTGTACTTGTTAATGATTTTCTTGTCACAAATGGATGTTCGGGGAAAGGGAAAGGGAGTTGCAGTACCTGAGAAGCTCTCTAGGGATGTGGACTCAATAGGATTAAGCGATGATGAGATCACAAATTCCACAAACCCTATAGAATTGATAAAAAGTCTATTAGAAAAATTAGTAGATCTAGATTGTTGCTTTGGCATCCTTGGAGCCTCAGACTGATGAGATACAAGAGAGGGTGCAAAAATTGATGCAGACAACATAAAACTTGCAAGTAAGTAGTAATGAAAGCTTTAATTATAACAAAAGTTTAATAATGGTTTATATTTTATACTCTTTTATGCCATTAACTAAAATATGTACGTGTTGTTTTTACAGAAATTTATGCATCCTCATCAACTTGGTGGCCATGATCAGGGTATTGCAAATAGTTCAGGTCATGACGATTTTCTCAGCTTATCACTTTGAGTACCCAAAATACATCATACTTGATACTGTCAATGTTCATAATAAAGGTTCATCCTTGTTTACAATTCTTGCAGTTTTCATATATTTAATGTTTTATATATTTCATGTATTATTCTTCAGGTATTGTCAATGTTCCTGTGCAAATGTCGTCGACACCTCATCAGAGGTTAGCCCCACCTGTATTGTCGACTGCAATGTTGGCAACACACAACATGCAAACATCCTCTACTGCATGTCATGTTGGCCTGCCCACTGTTGGTAGATCCCTCTTTTGCTCTATCTTCTGTTATATGTTTATTTCCCTTGAAGCGTTCTTTCTTGGGGGCATTTCATAGTGGATTCATTTTCTGCAGCAGGAGATGCACATGAGGATGTGCCAGAGGCGACTACTAATGATAACATACCATCATTTCCTAGATCTTTTCGTATTGCTAGTACGGGAGCGTTGCAGGCCACATTGGTGTTGAGCGATGAAGAATTGATTCCCTTAAAGATACAAAAGATTCTAGGTACTTTACAATTATTATTATATATAGTCTAATTGTAATTTACTTTCTGATCAATCATTTTGGACTAATGATCCCATGATTTTTTTTTGCAGAAAATGATATTTTTTATAAAATCTTAATGGCATTGCATTGCAGATATTTGGGCCCACCATACGTAAAAGGTGGAACATCATATGTGAACTAACCCTAATCCACTATTTTGATTTCGTGTCATTACTAGAATAGTTTTCCTTTGATTCATTTTTTGAACTATAATAAAGGTAGCTTCAGTTCATTTCTGAATCTAACAGGTTTGTTTTTGCTTTAAAAGGTGGAATGACCAAGAAAAAAGGTTAAAAGATGAATTGACAACCATATGGTTGAGTTGTTTGGAAATGACACATTCGACAAAACCAAGCTCCTTGAAAAAGCTGGCACATATCTAAAGTATGTGAGGACCAATACATGACCCATTTAGAGAAGAACGTAAAGTACGAGCATCCCCCCATGATTACAGAGAGGGAGTTGAAGGACCTGATTTTGGATGCCAAGGAGAGAATTGAAAGGAAAAAAGGAAATACACCAGTAGATGCCAAAAGAGGGTATGTGATACTATTAAGAATGTAATTATGTACTAATTACTTACTCTTTATAATTATATAATCTAACATATTTCAAACTGTTCATAGACCGAGTGAAACGTCAAAGGCAATCAAGGCAAGACAAGAAAAGAACAGGAAACACAAACTCAGCTCTGGTGGTTATATGAAACTTGCCGCATAAATTGTAAGTATTACTAAATGAAATATCGCATCAAAATATTTATAAATTGCAAGCGATTTTTTTTTTGATCAAACAATGCAAGGAAAATTCACGATACCAAGCAAAAATGTAGGGCTCTAAATTGAATAGAGCACCCACAGAAGATGACAAGAGAATTGCCTACCAGCAAGGCTATACAGTCATGGCTGAATGGCTATGAGAATTGAGTGGGCAAACACAAGATTCTGGTGCATCCATCACACAAGTAAATAAGCTAAATGAAAATTGTTTCAAACTGAATACTTTACCAATAATCTAATTGATGTTGAGTTCAAACATAAAGTGACTATATTTATTTTAAATAAGCAAGCAATTATAACAATGCACATGACATTGGAATGCAACCTGCTAATCATGAAACACGACTTGCACATGAAGGTCTGGATGTACATCCCAGTAGTGGAGGTATTCATTTTCTACTAAAATTTATTTATGTAATTATTAATACAATTAAACATCTTAATTTGTAATTAGTATAGTAATTATTGTAACCTTTTTGTTAATATTTTAGAGCATGTAGTCGGTGGTGACCAAGTGGAGCATGATCTGAGTACACAACATCAGGAACATGATGTTTCCCAATCAGGTAAAGAGGACCATTGTTATTCCTTTAAATAAATTGGTGTTCAACATTAATGTAACCTTTAGTATTTCAACTCCAGAGGATCTAGAGGGTGTTCAACATGTTGAGGTTGAGGCTAGACAAAATGATGTGGCCCCATCAGGTAAAGAGAACCATAGTTTTGTTCTCTAAATTAATGAAATACTTGTAACAATAATAAAAAATGTTTTGAATTTAACCCATTTCTTTGTTATTGCAGAGGATCCCCCTTCGCTTCAGTGTCCTTGTCCTCAATATAAGACTAGGCATACATCGAGATCACGACCACAGGGCAGAACAACTCAAGAGGGGGGAAATGATGAAGAAAATGGTGCTCCTCTTATTCTTTTCATAGCTTCATAGAAAAAACAAAAAACAAAATGATTGTAATCTACCTTATTTGATAATGACTAATTTTTATGTGTTAATGAATGTAATTATGTGCTAATGAATGGTTATGAATGATATGTGTTAATTAATATTGATGAATGTTGTGTGTTAATCAATGTTAATCAATGTTATGTGTTAATGAACGTTATGTGATATTAATGAATGAATGTTATATTTTATTTATGGTAGAAAGAATGAATGAATGTTAGATGTTAACGAGGAATTTAGAGAGATGTTACGGGAGGGGGCAAATGAGCTTCCACCTTCACGTGGTTGGCCTTGTTAAGTAGAGAATATTAAATTATTCTCGAAACCAAGCGAAGCTCAATAAGATAACACACTTTTCAATATTTCATTATGTTGCACAGTTAATATTATTGAATAATGTATATTGAATCTTAATTGGGGTCCAACAGAGCCAACACGAACAACAACACCACAAGTTGTTGGGTATAATGAACTCCCATATTGTCTTGCATGTAAACTAATAGTACAAGTTGCTTCTAGTGTTGATATCCATGGTGGGACTGCAAAAGTTATGAATATGCCTCATCCTTGTAAGTTTTTTTATTAGTTGACATTTTCTTTAGCATTTTAAAATTTTCCTTATCATTTTAAGTCTAACCACTTTTATATGGAATTTATTGTTCTAGTTTTTTACTATCTGCCAGACATTATTGATACAAGGACTTGCATTGCATCCATTTTTTCAATTAGATATTATAAAGGGTAGGTTGTATTTGTAAATGTCCCTTTGAGTTCATCCAAATTTTATAACCATTACCTCACATCTCGTTATTGCTTCATATCTCTATGTTCTATGAGGAGAACACCTATGTTTTTCTTTGCCAATCCTCTAGGACAGTTTATGACTGCTAATAACTGTATATTTTGATCATTTTATATTGTCTCAGACCCATGATAATAGTGATTTTTTTACCCTTATCAGTTTATTTGTTATAAGGCTATGGACTGTCCATGAAATATTGTTATAGCAATATTTCATTATTCACTGTGTTGGACTTTGAACTATTTATAAATTCTATGGTTGCAAACTGTCCTTAGACCGCTAATCCTATGTTGAAGTTTCTCCTTTGAAGGCATTTGGATTGAAATTATAATCATGATCATTGTTCTACTACAATAAAACACTGTGACAAACTCTTTGATGGCTATCAACAAATTATTCATTCTTGTTATATCATATGACTATGAAGGATGCCTCTACGATGGTGACTTTTGATCAGTTATAATGCTATAAATTCTAATGTCCTCATTAATACCAAGATTCCTTTCTAAGACTATTATTTTCATTGTATTTACTTTGATGCCATTATCTTGATGAATGGAAGACTGTACTTTGCATCTTAAGTCATTGTTTCTCTCTTGGTTGTTTTCCAGTGAATGGATTGTGACCTTTTGTACATTGATCATGATAATGGTATTTGCACCTGATCCTCTATACATTACTAATCTCCTAGCTTTGGGACCCTTAGCCACTGTAGCTGATGCTTTTATGCTTTTGATGTACCTGACTTTGGGACTGTCCTTTAACTATTAAGTGTGGGACTTTGTTTTCACCATTGACTGTCAAATGATCTAGAGAACATTGTGCTTGTGATAGTGCCATGACTGGGCTCTAACCCTGTCTTTTTAAAAAAATGCCTTCATGATTGTATTCTACCTCCAATCTATGGCTTTTGTGCTGCTCTACAATCTGGATGACCTTCTTTTTGGCATTTTCTCACTTTCCAAGGCACTTAATGTGACTCATAACACTGTATTTTTCTTGTGACTTCTAATGCTTGTGACAAATATACACTGTGCAATGACCTTCCTTTGTGTTTGGGCTTATACTATCCTTCGTGCCATTTATTTCTATGAATGCTCCTCATGCACGATCTTTTCATTGGCACTGTGTTGATACTGGTACATTCGGTGTTGCATGCTCTTAATCTAGTATGACTGTCCTATAGCATCATTGGGACTGTTATAGCTATTTATCTCCTGTAATAATGTATCAATAGAATAGATGGATATAAAGTTCTTATCCTATTATAACTGTACATTGGATAGTGTTCTTTGACTCCATGGTTTCTCTGTGTGAGGATTATTATGACTATATGCTGCTATTACTTGGTGATTCACATGGACTATTATTTAGCCATTCTCCTTATCACTGTTGTATGATCTGCATAGTTGCTCTCTTATATTTGTCAACCAATCTTAGATTTTCCCTCGATGATCATGTATTTTCTCTCATGGAGGCTCTTACATGACTGTAATTTATAATTGTTACCTCACATCTCATTATTGCTACAATAGGGATTATGACCAACATAGGCTACGATTGCAACCTATCGGTGCCATAGAATCTCTTTGCTCTTAAAATTGTAGTGGACTATTAGGTACATTCCCTCTTTTGCATTCCAAATTGTAGCGGTCAATGCACATGACCAAATTTCCTTTGACATCTAGAGCATAGTATTAACTTTTAAGTAATGGGGGGCGGAACCAAGTATTCAAATTGGTACCAAGTGATATAATATTACTACTGCTTCTATCTTTCTTTTTTTCTTCATGGTTTAAACCACATTCCTGTCATTTTTTATTGCCCCTCTCAACCTACCACCCTTGGAATTATGAATACCATTAATGGATAAAATATCAATGTCACTTCATGTGGGATTCCAAATGACATTGAAATGCATCCCAGTATACTTGAAATTGAACTACTTGGGTCCATCTAGTAGGACATGCTAAAAGGGAACCAACAAGAACCATTATAATTGGCATGCATATTATTTGTTTAAAAAATAAATAAATTACTATCGGAATTCTAACATCGTCCAAACTTTGCACCGATGACCAAACCGTCAGACAAACAACATCCTCATCACTGCATAGTTCCTGGCAGGCGTCGGAATTTTGACTCCAATCGATGAAACATCTGACGAGGATGATGTATGTTTGACGACACTCTATTGTCGGACGCTCGTCGTAATCCTCGTCGGTGCAAGTTCTTGGTAGGCATCGGAATTCCAACGTTCATTCGACGAGGATGCTTTATGCCCGATGACATTCTCTGGCTAGATGAGTAGTCATGGCCACCGTCAGAAGAGTTTAGGATGTCGTCAAAATTCTGACATAGATGGCACCGTCAGAATGACTGACAATGAGTTTTTGACAACTTCGTTTGTCGGCACTCCGATGAAAAATAGTCGAGTTTCGACGATAGGCTATTGGAAATCAGCCCTAAATGTACTAGTGTCAATGGTTGAAGTTTTATTTCGGTCCAAATTTCTAAAGAGAACATAGTTCACCAAAAAGTGCCCGCAATGGAGTTGGATTCAATAGACACGTATCAAATGTCACAATCGATAATGTTGGTCATTTAATATATGTCTAGTCACTAACTGTAATCCACTTTGTCCCCACAACTTCCAATGGGGTACTTTCCAACTTGGTACTGGTTTGTAGTTTGTCTCCAATTTCGAACACTAGTGCATTTATGGGAAATATATGCAAAGATATATGAAAGATTTAAAAAAATTTAAAGGAATTAATACGGTTAGAGAAGTAATTATTACAATCAAGAGCTTCAACTATTTATATATGATCTCTGCTTCTTTCATCTTCAATTAGCCTTTGGTAGATAAATCACCGAATCTCATGGTATTTAAATTCTACCTCTGGTTTAGGTCTATAGGCTTAGGTTGTTTAATTTGGTAATATGATTTCTCAAGATGAAAATTCCTATCCACTTGAGAAGCATTTCTGTGGAGGACTAGAGGGACTTTTTGGGCTCCGTTAAAGACCCAACCCTCCAATCAGTCTGCAAGGAGGTTGGGATGTTCACCAATGAGGCTGTGAGGATAGTGCTGGGTAGAGACTTTTTGCGTAATGAAAATAGATACCGTGTTAACACAGACATTACGTCCCAGTTCTTGGAGGAGACAAGGTGGATGTGTTGATGTTCTTAAGGAAGGTGTTTAAAGAAGACTTCCTTGGAGACAATGTTACTATTGTCATCCTTGCAGAAGTAGGGGTGGGGATCCCTTGTGTGAGTGAATTAACCAAACTTCTCCTCCCTGACCAAACAACGCCAGTGGCCAGGAAACCATTTCTGTTAAACCTGAATGCAGAGCAATTGACGTGTCATAGGAAATGGGCACGGATTGGCATGGACTTTCTTTGGAAATGGTTCCTCCTGAACGAATTTCCAAACTACAGTTGGCTCGAAGAATTCTCTTAGCCTATAATGTTTTAAGAATTCTACATGGAGGGAGGGCCAGATTCTTAGGGTAAACCGTGAATGTGTCCACTACATGTGCCCTAGCCCTGACCCCCTAGTAGTTTTTCTTTTTTGGCTATGTCTTCGTAACCTCACAGGCTCAGTGACTCACCCATTTTGGCTTTAAAGGTTTTGAGGGACTCAAGTCTCAGACATGTAAAAATTATAAATTTTTGAAACATAAATATTAATGATAATTTTGCAAATTCTAGTTCGTTTCAGTTTGCCTCTTATAGATACAAAAATGCTTTCTATTTCATTTTATTAATGATAGTTTTGCAAATGCTTTTTATCTATGAGCTAAGTTATTTCAATATTTTGTTAAACAATGGAAATAAATTTAATACTTTGATCTTTTTTATGTAATGCTTCTTCCTCTATATTTAATATATATGAAAAAATCCAGTCCGTTCTATTAATTATTTCTACATTGATTATGGTTGATTATAATTTTATAAATATTAAAAAAAAGATGTTTATCTCCCGAAAAATAAGTGAATTAAAAGTCCAAAATATGAATGGACACCAAATATAAGGTTGCATGATAACAAAAAGAACTACAACCATTTTGTAGACTTCTTTTTGGCACCAATGTATAATGAAATTACAAACACTCCAATGCCTAGAGTGCCTGTGTCTTGTAGAGATTGCATTCAACTTGGACGTCAAATATAATTGGTTGACTGGTTCTTCATGGAAGAATACACTGTGTTAAGGTTTTACAGATCAACAGTAAAACCCTATAGACTTCAAATACATGTGACTGAGAGGGTATTTGCATTGGAATATGTACAACAGTTGGAGAGCACAGATAGGCACTTCCATGGTCAGAAAAAGAAGAGAATATTTCCATCCTTGCCTTTCTCATGTGGAGGGTGCACATTTGAGAGAAAAACATTCAATGTGGCACATGATTTTTTGGCAGTTTTAGCTTTGGTGATGATTGTCTTTGGTAGTATGATCCAATCAGTGTAATTCAAGAAAGACTTAAGAAAAATGGGAACTCTTCAGCATTATGTCAACATGAAAGTAAACCATTGCTAGAAAAGCTTAGAAACATGGACTCCTGGGATGAGGTAAAAAAAGAGATGGAGAAATTGCCGCTGACAATAACATTTCAACAATTTCTACCAAAAATCTTCTAATCCATCTAACAAATCTATTCCCAAAATAATTCTGCAAGAATGTAAAGACAGTTATTGGAATCAAACCAAAATAAATAATTTTTAGACTATGATGAAGAATCTTGGTGAACCAATAACTAGTGCAAAATTTGAGTCCATCGATGAGGATGAAGAGTTTATCAAATTGTGGAATATGGAGCATCCCATAATAGAATATGATAGGAGTGAAGATGATAATGAGTATGAGGTTGAGCCCACTCCAACAACTATTATTGTCCCTAAAATATTAGGTGGAGTCAATGAGTCCAAGAAAGAAAAATATAGCAAAGGGGTAAAAATTATGAAAAAAAGGGGTTTTGAAGGTGGTGGTCTAGGTCCCAGAGGAGAAGGCATTAAGAGCCGCATTGATGCCATAGTTAAGACATCATCTATCCTTCAAAATGATAGTTCTGATACTTAATATAAGTATAGATCCAATAGCCAACAAGATGAGAAGGGGGGGGGGGGGGGGGTTGAATCATAAAAACTTAATCATCAATGAAAACATCAAATTCAAACTCGGTAACATATATCAGTCATAGAATAAAACTGTCAAACATGCAAACTCAAAAGTATATGAACTATATAAACTTCATAACACCAGATTTAACGTGGAAGCCCAAATAGGGAAAAACCACTGTGGGATTTCGGACCCACTAAGAAATATACTCTTCTAGAGTATGCTCGGTTAAAAGCCAATCCTGTTAAAGATTACAAAACACATTGTTAGATGTGACCCAGTTAAGGGATTTCCCTCAAATATGTTAGGATCTTCACTTTGTTAGAAGTGACCTTGTCATCATTGGATCATCCTTATCTCCTATAATCTGACTTGGTGCATGATGTCTTCTGACATATTTGGCTAATACAGGCTTGGTAGGCTCTGTATGATCCTCTTCATCACTTGGTAACTGGATATCTTCCTCATTTCCTTCAACAGTTATCTCGGTAGGACTTTTCGGTTGCACATAGACAAATTCATCATAGTCTTCTGGTTCTTTGGAATTCCTATCATTAGTTCTTTCTGTAAATTCATCAATTTTCACATTTGCACTTTGTACTATTTTGTTAGATGATTTGATCAGACATTTAAATGCTTTGCTTCTAGAGGAATATCCTAGAAATGTTCCTTCTTCAGTTTTCTAATCAAACTTGCCATTTCTATCATCTTTATGAACATAGCATTTGCTTCCAAAGATCTTAAAATAACTTATATTAGGTTTCTTTCCATACCAGATTTCATAAGGTGTCTTCAAAGTACCTTTCTTCAATTGAACTCGGTTCAAGGTGTAAACAACTGTGCTTATTGCTTCTCTCCAAAACGTTTGTGGAACCTTCTTCTCAATCATCAGTGTTCTAGCACAATCCACAATAGATCTGTTTCTTCTTTTAGCTATTCCATTTTGTTGTGGAGTCCTCGGTGCAGAGACTTGTCTTTTAATACCATGATCATTGCAAAATAGGTTGAACTCATTAGATGTGTACTATCCTCCTCTATCTAATCTAAGACATTTCAGTTGTCTTCTTGTTTCATTTTCAACTCTAGCCTTGTACCATTTAAACATTTGAAAAGTTTCTGATTTTTCTTTTAAAAACATTACTGACATCATCCTTGAATAATCATCCACAAATAATATGAAATACTTATCACCATAATAACTTTGAACTTTTATAGGACCACAAAGATCAATGTGCACAAGATCTAAAATTCCCTTAGAAGTGTAGGACTTACTTGTAAAGTTGGATCTTGTCATCTTGCCCATTTGGCATCCTCGGTATATAGCATTCTCAGGTTTTTCAAGACTCGGTAGACCTCTTACTCTGTGCTTCTTACTTATCTTGATCATATTATCAAAATTAACATGACAAAACCTTTTATGCCATAACCAGGTGTTATCAATCTTTGCATGCAAGCACTTGTTGTGAGTAGAGTCAAGTTGAAATGTATTACCTTTTGTTTGTGTCCTGGTAGCAACTAACTTTCCATTTTTGTCATGAACTTTGACAATTCCTTTCTGAAATTCTATTCAGTAACCTGTGTTGTTTAGCTGTGCTACACTCAACAAATTATATTTCAAACCTTCAACCCAATAAACATCATTGCATCTTGCTTTATCAAGAAGTGTTATGGATCCTTTACCTCTTACTAGACATGGTGCATCATTACCAAATCTAACATAGCCTCCATCATAATCTTCTAACATAACAAACTTGTGTTTATCTCCTGTCATATGATGTGAGCATCCACTATCTATAATCCGAGAATCATTAGTGTTTATGTGAGATATTAGGGCTTTTTCTTCATACCTTTCTTCATCTGAGCCATCCTTGATAGCCACATAAACAACTTCCTTGGTATCAGTCTCATCTGATTTATCATCTTCAGATTCCTCATCAGCAATTAAGCAAGTCTTTCTATCTCTTCTTTTGAAGTCTCGGTGACCTCTGTAATGATTATATTTTTGTCTGTCATCTCGGTAATCTCTCTTTTCAGTGAAATCTTTGTCAGGATAGGTAGAAGCCATATGTCCAATCTTATCACAATTGAAACATTTGAAGGGTAGTTTTCCCTTATACTTATCTTTGCCTCTTGGTAACCTTTTGGCCAATAGTGCTTCAAACTCTTCTTGCTTTCTGATTTCTTCATATAGTTTGTGTACCTCCTCCATGTTCTTCCGAAATCTTTCACTTGCTCCACTATGATCTCCTCCAGAGTACTTATACTTTCTTTCATTGTAATCATTAGATTCATTCAAATGAAAAGAGCTAAATGCAGATTCAACTTTATTTACCGATGACCCACTGTTATCAAAATTACTTAACTCAAATTCATGTAGCTTACTAATAGTAGCATCCAAGGAAACTGGCATATTAGGTATAGACCTTAATTCATTGATTGTAGAGACTCGGATTGCATAAGCAGGTAGAAGGGTTCTTAAAAACTTACTTGTCACATCCTTTTCTTCAATAATTCCTCTTGCTCCCTTGATTTGATTTACAATCTCCTTTAGTCTTGTACTGCACTGAGTTATGTTCTCACCTTCATTCATCCTCATAGATTCAAGTTGTCCTCTTAGACTATCAACTTTTTCTCTTTGAACATGTTCATGTCCTCCATATACAGATATGAGCTTAGTCCACATAGCCTTCACATCATTGCAGCCTTCTAGATCATTAAACTCAGAATTTGTCAATGCAGAAGTTATTTCATTCATTGCTTGAATGTGTTCTTGCTTTACCTTTATCTCTTCCATAGTTAATGGATAGGTGCTCGGTGTAACAAAATCATTCTCCAAATAGTATATATCATATTCTCCAACTCCTAATAGATGTAGCTTCATCCTTTTCTGCCATGTAGAGAAACTTGACTTATTTAGCTTGGGTACATCCCTCTTATACATCTTTGGATCTTTAACTCAAGTTCCTTTAAACTTTCCTTTAGGAGTCCAAAGCTCTGATACCAATTGATAGTTCTGATACTTAATATAAGTATAGATCCAATAGCCAACAAGATGTGAGGGGGGGGGGGGGGTGAATCATAGAAACTTAATCATCAGATTCAACCTTGGTAACATATATCAGTCATAGAATAAAACTGTCAAACATGCAAACTCAAAAGCATATGAACTATATAAACCTCATAACACCAGATTTAATGTGGAAACCCAAATAGGGAAAAACCACTATGGGATTTTGGACCCACTAAGAAATATACTCTTCTAGAGTATGCTCGGTTAAAAGCCAATCCTGTTAAAGATTACAAAACACATTGCTAGATGTGACCCGGTTAAGGGATTTCCCTCAGATCTATTAGGATCTTCACTTTGTTAGAAGTGACCTTGTCAAAGGATTTCAAACACTCATTTAGAATGTCACCTTGTTAGAGGATTTACTTATAAGACTGTTAAGTCCACTCGGTTAAGAGATTTTCTGTTACTTTCACAAGCTAATAGTAATACAATCTATCTGCAACTTTACATCTAAAATGCTAAAGCAGATTCTTATTTGTTCAATCACAATCTAGACATAGAACTAATCATGTCTATCTGTTCGGCATCAATACTCTGTTATTCCAACAGGTCTTCAAGCTTATGTGCTTGGTGATCACTATGTAGCATCCCTGTGCATACACTTGCCCGCATACACTGTTTATCAATAGTTCCTTATTTATAAACAATCATCTAACTGCCTAATCTCCTTGATCACATTTCCCATGATCAATCATAGCCATCAGATCTTCAATCTTGTCTAGGTTCATTGTATCTTAGGATTTGAAAAATGTTTTACCCTGCCTCGGAAGTTGCACAATCATCTTGGAATTTGTGTTAGGGTAATGCGGTTCGATCTGAGCTGTAGATCTTCTTGCCGACTTTCCATTGCCTTAGATTTGTTAACAAACTTCTTCCACGACTTGCCAATCATTGATCCGCTCCAGCTCAGTAGCTTCTTTCATTAAATATCACATGTAAACATTTAATGCATTCTGTTATAGCTCGGTTACAACTCGATGAATACTAAACTTTACTTGGTAGACATTCTGTCTTCATTAACCGACTGTGATAACCTTAGGGTTTACCGACTAGGTTCCTTAGGGTTTACCGACTAGGTCCTTTGGCTGATAACATAGTGTAGTATTAACCTTTACATTTTACAACATATGTATGATGTTAAAACAATCTAAAACATCAAGATCTCATCATTGTCTGACTCGGTAGAGTTGCCCATTGAATAACTTATCCCTTTATTCATCATATTCTTTCCTGTGTCTTTATCGACTTCTTTATGATCTTCATATCATATTTCTTAAGATATGGCAACATCATACTGAATTAGAAAATCAATTTCTTGACATCAATGACAAAATAATAATATCAAGATAGTGAAACATCTTTAATCAGTTATGTCCATAATCATCAACAAGCTTCTCAATATCCTTGTTATATTGCCAACACAAAAATGCTAGAAAATAAGGGAAACATCAGAAGTTATGGATAAATGTGGCAAAAAGATATTGAAGCTACAAGAAAAGACAACTACTTTAATTAAACTTGGTTTGCCTGAGACCGTTGACCCATCAAATAAATTCATTGGAAAATAAGCTTACAAAAGGAACATGGAGATAAAAATGAAGTCTGATTTAGACTTGCTCCTAAGAACACAACTCCCTAAAGCTTTATAGAGTTCATCCAACCATTTGCAACTCTGAATGCAGTATTGGGTGAAACAATGATGTCAAGTCACTCTTCTAAATATGGATTGTTGACGAAGTTGCCATTAAATTTCCATAGTTTAAAGAATATTCACCTTCCATCAGACGAAGAGTGGAACACCCTACAAAAACTAGCACAAAATTCTAAGAATCATAGTATGTATTGCACAGTTTTATGCTTTTACTCTTAATTTCAAGGTTTTATGTTTTTTCTATTTGGAATTTGGCATCGCTTGAAATAACTCTATTTTATGAACAGGAAAAAACCAGCACTTGCTATTGCTAATCCAACCTATGAATCTATGATGCACAGTGCAAACCTTCAGCCTGTAAATTTGTATTCTCAAATTCTCTCAAGTTTTAACATTTCTGCATTTCTCTATTTCTGATTACTAGGTTTTGGGCACTGCTATTATCTATAAATAATTTGTCATGGCTTGAATTAATATTTAATTTTGAACTCTATTTTTTTAACATGAGATATCAGACATGTAGCAGTTGTTAAATTGCTAATCCAGCTTGTGATGGCCATGTAAATTTGTGTTGAGTTTGTGATTTTGATGTTAAGTCTTCACATGTTGCAAATCAACATGAATCTATTGTTGCTCCCCTGTTTCTATAAAAGGGAATTCAGTGTCATTTGCAAAGGGTTCTGAAGCTTTGTATTGAATTTTGCATGGAAAATCACACAAAGTGGTGTATTGAATGAATTGTTTCATATGACTATATTTTGAAAGAATTAATGAAAATCTAAGTTCTCAACATGTCTAAATAAACATCTCTATATCTATAAATACATTATGGTCTTTTATTATGCTATTTTAAATCTAGAAATAGAAAGTTGAAAAATACAATTACAAATCAATATTAAATTCTAATTGCAAAAAGTCGTCACTCATAAAATATCATCAATTTATCAACCATAATAATATGCTTTTGTAATATGAATGATGAGATATAGTAATAAGATCAATAAATGCCAATCTCTTATAGCTGGCATTCATCCTCATCAAATTTGGAGCTTTCTTGATTCTTGTTTGTGTTTTCTTCACTCTGAGTCTACATACCTTAATTGAACTGCATCTCAATGATACGAGTAGGTCTAGTACATGAGTCAATATTCCCATTGGAACTTTGGTTTGAAGTGTTTCCCAAACCTCTTCTTTCACATTTGGACCTCTAGATTTGCAGTGCCCTATTGTAAGGAAAAGTGTGGACATCATACCTAGATGTATAGAGCCTCAAACAATTTTCCAAATTTTTGTCTAGTTTGTTTCTTATCTTTGATTTTAGGAACCCCAAAGCACTGAAAACTCTCTCATCTACCACTGAACCCAATATCATGGTAAGACATAAATCAAGAAGCTTCAAATATTCTGGCATTGAATCACACAACGCTGCGTTCTCAGCTATATATTTCCAAAGCCTTGTTATTGATCCCTCTTTGTGGGGGTTAGCCATTATGTCATATTGTTGCCTCATAGTGTATGCAAAATGAGATGATTTCTCTCTAAGACGAGTTTCATCTAATATTCCATTTATAGTTACTCCATTCAATTCTCTGGATATGTAAAATTGTTTTATCAAAGTCAGTAGCTTACTTCAAAAATCAGCTACACTGTTGAGGCTCCAATATTAAGGAAACATAATAAACATGGCTTCGAGTAGATTGTCAGGAGGGAATCTGCTTCTAATTTGTTAGGAAAGATCATAGGCAATTTTCTTCTCAAAAGTAGTTATAGACTCAACAATCTTATTGAAATCTTCCCTTGTAACTCTTGCTAGTTGCTTCTTGGGGCAATTTCCTAGTTCCTCGGGGTTGACTATGGCGTAGAAGTGCATCGGTATCTCAGCTCCCCATACATTGGCACATGATTTATAAAAAGTTATCAGGATTTTTCAAATCTATGAGTGTCCGCCACTTAACGATTTTTTCATCAAATAGTGTTAGTTGATTTCGGTAGAGATTGTCGAGGGTCATGCATGTCATCTTACGTAGCATAGCATATTTTGCAATATACAGAGCTCTTTTTTGGGCATACTTCATAATATTCTTCATTTCCTCTAGCATGGGCAGAAGAGCTGCTAAAGTTAAGAGTGTCTCTAGATTACTTAACCTCCGAAGAAGGCCAGGAAATTTCGGTTGCTCTAATTCGTCGCGATTTGTGTGAAATAGTCCAATCAAGGATGGATATTTTGAAAAAAATCGATGCATTGGACCATCCAAAGAGATTCATCTGGTATCATTATCCTTGAGAAGCTTGTTCCCATCAGTTATTCTATCAACAAAGTGTTGAAATTCCATAAATCGCTTGGGACTTCGACAGAAGTGTGAGTAGAGTTCTCTGATTAAAATTTCATTTTTTTTATTGAAGCATACTTGCTCACAATTCCAAAAGATAGATTCATTATGTGAGCCATACAGTGAATTGCAGTAATGTATGGTGCAAATAAAGTTTTAATCTTTGTACAAAGACCATTCCTATGACCTTGCCTTACTGAAGCTCTATCTGCTCCAACACACACCAATTTTTTGGCAACCGTCATGTCATCCATACCTCCATATTCAATTAAACTTCTCTTTACTAGTTGAAACAAATTTTTCATTGTCGCACTCTCCTTCATTTTAGCTACAGATAGTAGATGAGGTTGGTGGGCATGAATCTATAAAGTATAAACATGCACACATACCCATGAAGTATTGTCTACTATCGTAACTTCGTCTAAAGAAAATGCAATAAAGACACCAATTCTCTTTTATTTATTTTGTAAATATAATTTGAAGGCATTAGAGGTCTTTTTTCTCTCTTTGATCATTTCAAAAAAACATCTTAAACCTTTATATTAGACCAAAGAGCTAGGACAACCTATTTTCACCTAGATAGGCGACAAATGGGTAACATAAATATTTTTTGAGAATTTATTTTATTAGTTTTTTATAAAATAGATATATTTTATAAATAAATTAGATTTTCAAATATACTATTATTACTATATTTTAGACAGTGAAGAGTTAATAAATACAATTGATGATATTTAATCTCATTTTATATTAAAATTTTAAAATAGAAAAAATAATAATAAATAATTTAAAAGTTCCAACGAGAAAAAAACTCTTAAAAATAATTCCAGGGACTAATAAAAGTCACATTCGGTGGTCGTAGTGGCTTCTGCATCAATGTTTGTGGATAAGGCTTACGCTGCTGAGAGTGCCTTTTATTTTCAAGCTATTGAAACCTATTCAAATAAAATATTGAATCTATGTTATGAAAATTTAATGTTTTGATTACTTCAACAATAAATTTTTATTTTTTTTTAATTTTGACAAAAATATCACTTGTCAATTAGAAAAAAATAATAATTATAAAAGAAATGGCAGCAAACTATAATATATCTTTCATTTTTGTTTGATGGCATGGTTTCCAAAATGTGAATTGAAAATAATAGTCTCTTCTTAGAAAGGTAGGACTAACAGTCCAAATACTCCACTCAGCACAAGGTTTATGGGAGTATATGTAAATTATTTTTTTAAAAAGGAAAAAAAAAGGAAACCATAAATTTTGTTTAGAAACTACTAACAAGTGGAATGTTTCTATTTATAAAGTTATTATAATTTTTCTTTTTCTTTTGACATGAAATATATAACTAAATACATTAATCTACCATTATTTATGATTTAAGCCTCGTGATGTGATTTGGATCATGGTTCATATGGTTTCTTTGTAGTTGTTGTTATGTGTGTTGGTAAGCTTGGTTGTTAGGTGCCAGCCTAGATATAGAGTATGTGTGGGATCTTGTGTCATTCTCTATAGCACGAGGGGTGTTTCCTTATGTTCTACACGGTTGGGTGGTTTGATGCCTTCTTCCATTGGGACGATCTCTCTTCGTTGGATGTGCGAGTGCATTGATGTGGGTTCTTATCTATTTAGCTTGTTCTTGGAGCAATTGCTATATACCTATGTGGATGTAGAGACTATGATGTAATATGTAACATGGGATATTCATAATTGTAAATCGGTTCATGTATCTTGTTGTAAATAGAGTGTTGTAGTATTGATGAAACCTTTGTAATAGTATGTAATTTAAATATAAATTTTGTGGTTGAGATTATGGTTCTTGTAGTAGGATATATTGATGATCACTTGAGAGATGTATTATGTAATTTGGATATTTCTTTATTCTTGTAATTAATGGATAAGGTTCATGGTTGAAGTGAGATGTTAATTGGTTTGGTGATATGTGTATCATTAGTTCTTGAAATGAGAATTATGTTGTAGTCTTGTATGGATACTTCTATTTGAAATGAGAAAATAATATGTATAGGATTTTTGTGGAATTGTTATGGATGTACATTGGTTCAGATTAAATGATTTGGAACACTTGGATTTGGTACATATTAAAATGAACCTTGTATAGAAATGTATGGAAAAGTATTTGTATTGCATAGAGGCTTGTTAAGGAATGTTTCACATCTTGAGAGAAATTAATTGTAGGATTAATGTATGTAAATTGTATGGTTGAGTTATTATATATTGTTATATCCTTAATGTTAAGTAATGACGTTAGGATGCCCTAGGGAAAGGTTGATCTATGAGATGTTGATTATTTCTACATGCATACTTATGCTCTTATGATCAAGTGTTAGAATTGATTATATGCATGTCTAGTTGTTGTATGTATTATTTGGAGATCATGTTTAGATGATGTTCATATTTATTTGGAATACATGTGTTGCATTAGTTTAGTATTTAACTTTTTTGTTTTATCTATTATCTTGATAGTTGGTTAGATTTCTCTAGGATATTTTGGTGTGCATTATAGCAAATGCAAAGCCTTCTAAAACACATTCGATTCTTCTTTGGCGGAAAAGATAGAGAGATGTTAGTTTATGAGGAATAAGTACATGCCACCACAATTATTCATGGTAAGAGGAGAACAAAATACACAAGTCATGTAAACAAAAGGCATCGCTTTCAAATTCTCTCATGAATTGCATCTATCAAGGCTCGAAGAAAAATAAAGCAACTCTCTAAGATTTTCACATTAATTATACATTAATAAAAGATCTATTTTTAAATGGCATAGCTTAATTCTAAATCTAATAATACTAGTAGAATGAAATACTCTAGATAAACCATTATCCTTAAATTAATTGAAATGAAAATGCCAGAATGAGTAAGGAGTAGGTGCTCCCACATTTAAAAGACACAAAACATACCAATTTAAGTAAAGTAGAAGAAAGGCAAAAAAAAAACAGTCCAATGCCCATACTAAGAAATAACATGCTAAGGTTAGATCGTAAACACCCATTTATAAGATCTTGAAACATTATTTTTATTTTTCAAAAGAAGGAGATTATAAAACTTCTGCTCCTATCAAGTGTTGTCAATTTTCACAACTTTTCAAACTTCCCCCTACAAAGATGCCCATTTTCTTTTATATGAAACATTTTGCTAGAGATGGCAAGATTTTAAAACTTTCTTTTCTTTTGCATATTTGTTACATGTTCTCAACAATAAATTCTAGTCAATTGTGTGTGTTTGATTTTTAATTACCCACATTTTCTTGTTAATTAAAAATCAAATCCTTATAGAATTAAGATATAATGAAGCCAGTCAATTGTATGTAATGAATGCCAATTAATTGTGTGTGTTTGATTGTTAATTATCCCTTTTTTCTAAGGTGAAAAAAAGAAGACAATGCATTAGCATTAAGATATATAGTTTGGTAAATACCTCATAGCCAACCAGATAAAGCCTTGTTGCATCTATAACCCCAAAAAGGATATCGCTTCAATTTCTAACAAATATTGCTCTACTACTACTAGAGCATCTATAACGCTGGTATAGTTATTCGTGCCACCTAAACATAACATTGTTAAAAAGAAAAATTACCCTTACCTCTTTGTTTTCTTTTTATTTAATCGCTAAAGATTCTTTTAGTAATAACATCAAGTTATTAGGTTGGAAACCAATGTGGTAGCAAGGGCAACCTTTCAATTTTTCACTTTATGTTGATATGTCTCCCTTAAATGCTTTGCATTAAGAAATATTAATTGATTATTATGAATGATCTCATGGATGCCACCACATGACTAATGAAAGGAACAAATTGGTACAAATTTTTTTTGAAATATAAGTTAAAATCTCAAGCCAAATTAGACTAAATCTATAGTTATAAATAGGAGGAAAAAATGCATTAAATTCCCACTTACCTAGTTTTGAAAGAAAGGAGAATACAATCATCCTTGTTGTAATTAAAAGGACATTCAAATAAAATTATCATGGGAAAAAATAATTCTCAAATAGTTGTAAAAAATTCATTTAACATCAATTGTGTTCCTGGGAACTGAAAGTTACTGAACATAATTTAGACTTAATTTCCAACTTTAAATTTTGGTAGGTTATGGGAACTCCTCAATTTATCAATAATTTGTGGAGTGAAGAGAAAAATCCAACCAAAAACAATTCAATATATGAACAAAATATCTATTCTAAACAATTCATTATTAAACCCACACTAAATTTTGTCCAAACCCACCTAGAAACAAGTAGAACGACACTAAAGAAACTTTAAAAATACTACATAAACCCCAATCCTATGAGACTTTTTTTTAACCTATTAAAATTTTATTTCTTTCCCTCCACTAAAATGCCTATTGCCTTCGATTGAGTGATATTTCAAGTTTCCTATAGCAACAACACTAATACTTAAACCATCAACTAATAGAGAATCTCAAACATAATAGTAGACAAACTCACTCCCTCTTTTATTTTTTTAAATTACTACTAGCAATCACACGTTAGTGTGTAATGAGTACGCCAAATATATGTGGAAGGTCAATTAGGAAATTTTCTGGTCTGTTAGTCGAATAAATTTATGCAATGCATGAGGTCAATTGGCACATCTTTTATAAAATGATGCTTCGGCAACAAACATCTTAATGGACAAGTGATAGCTTTAAATCAACTATGAATCCACTTGCAAGGATCCAAACACAACTAATAACCTCAAAATTGGGAATATAATCATGCTACATTATCAACAAGCTCATGCTATATGTTTGATAGTGAAAGAGGAAGAGAAAGGAAGAGATATGGATGGAAATATGGAGAGATGGATGGTGGAAAATAAAGTGAGAGATATGGATAAGGAAATGTAGATAGGAATCATAGATAGATAGTAAGAAAGAGATGAAAATGGAGATGGAGTTGAAGGTGGAGAGGGATATGGAGATAATGAGAGGGAGAGGAGAGAGATAGATAAAGGTGGACTTGATAAAAATGTAGAGAGGATCTTCAAGGGAGGGAGAGAATGACAGTGGGGGAGATAAAAAAGATAGATATATGAAGTAATACATAGAGATAGAAAGAGAGAGGGGGAGATATACAACTAAAGAGATATGAAGATAGGGTTAGATAAATATGTAGAGATAACAAGATAGAGATAGAGAGAGATGGAAGAAGTAGAATAAATGGAGAGAGAGAGATATAGAGAGACAAAAATATATATAGATATATAGAGGTGTCTAGGAAGAGGGAGAGGGAGGGAGAGGGAGATAGATGGATGAAAATATAGGGAGGCACATCTAGAGATAGAGCTGAAAAATGAAGATATTTATAGAGATGAAGATAGAGTGATTCAAGGGAAAAAAGAAGAGGGAGAAAAATTAATAGAGAGATAGAAAGAGGTACGATAGATAAAGATAGAGTGAGATAGGGAGATAAAGAGTGATAGAAAAAATAGAAGAGTCTAGGGATATAGAAGAAGAGAGAGTGGGGGTGATAGGTAGATATATCTAGATTGTGAGATAGAGTGAAAGAGATATAAGTAAATATAGAAAGAGGTGAATAGGGGTAAATAGATAAAGAGATAGTTAGAGTTAAAAGAAAAGAGGGAGAAGTAGAAATAAACAAATAGAGATGCAGACAGTGAGAGGGAAAGAGAAAAAGAGATAAATATAGATATATAAGGAAGAGAAAGAGTTAGACACAAAAATATATGGAACTTTATGGAGGGAGAAATAGGTAAATATAGAGAGATAGAAAGGGGATAGGGAGGGAGAGAGAGAGAGAGAGAGAGAGAGAGAGAGAGAGAGAGAGAGAGAGAGAGAGGGTGGGAGGAAGAGAGGGAAAGATATAGGTATAGAGAGAGAGAGAGAGAGAGGGAAGAGGTCGGGATTGGGATATATAGCTCAATATATAAATAAGGAGAGGAAGAGATATAGATATAATTAAATATAGAGAGATAGAGAGGGCTATGGAAATGATAGATAGATAAGGGAGATGGACATTGAGAAATATATGGATAGAAACATATAGAGAGAAGAGGGAGAGGGTGAGGGAGAGGGAGATAGAAAGATAAATGGACATAGAAGTGGAAGATAGGGGCATGTAGAGGAGAGTTTGAGGGAGAGATGGAGTGCCTAAGAGAGAAATAAAAGGGGAGAAGGAGAGGAGTAAGAAGGATATAGAAAGAGATATATAGAGTAGGAGACATAAAGGTATATAGAAAGAGTGACTGAGAGAGTAGAAGAGAGGGGTAGAGATAATGAGATATATTAGAGAGAGAGTTTGGAGGGAGAAATAGGGAGTGTAATGCGTATTAGTGAGAGAGAAGTATGACAATAATTTATTAGTAATGCATGTTTGATATGTACAATAATTTATTTAGCACAAAACAAAGTAACATTTATAAATCAGTCGCATTAAACCTTAAAAAAAAAATTGAACACAATACTAAATAAAATCAATGATTTTTAAGCTCATACTCTTAAAATAAAAATTCAAAATATTTATCATCACAAACTATTTTAAAATCAAAATATTTATCATCCCAAATTCCATCACCTCTACATCCAAATTTTCACTAGTTCTTAAATGCATTATTTTAGATTTTTTTTTGAGAATTTGTTATTTTGATATATATATATATATATATATATATATATATATATATATATATTAACATAAATAAAATAGAATAAAATAATATTATCTAGCTCAAATAAATCTTTATGTCAACCCATTAAACTTTTTATCAACTATGTTTGTATGATATTCATCCACTAAATATTAGTTAAATATACATAATACTTGTTTATATATTATTTTTTATTATTTTGAAATTAAATTAAATATATGATGAGAAAATCATTGTGATTTAAAATTTACCAAGTAACATATTTTAAATTGTCTTAGTAAAATAGTTTAAATTTTTTAAATCTTAATAATTAAAATTCTTTCTAATATTTTAAGGTCTTTTTCTATAATTGTTTTAAAATTTAATGTTGTGCTTACCAATCAAAGAATATATAACTACTTTAATTTAAATTAGATATATTTAATAAATAAATAATATTTATAAATATAATAGTATTACTATAGTTTAGATAATGAAGAGTTAAGAAATACAATTGATGATATTTAATTTTATTTTATATTAAAATTTAAAAATAGATAAAATAATAATAATTGTTTTTAGAGAAAACCTTTTATTTTCAGTTGTGAGTTATTTTTAATATTTTATTTTCTTGTGATTAAATATCTTGTTAACTTTTTTAACATTCATAGAACTTCAGAAAACATGCATGTGAAGTTAAAAAAACATCATTTTATTTGTCTTGAATTATTTTTAATATTTTATTTTCATTTAAAAAAATTATTTTTAAAAAAATCATTTTATTTTAAAATTTTATTTCCAATTATGTTTAAATATCTTTTAAGATTTTTTTTTAAATAAATAAGATCATAGATTAAGACAAAAAGAAATTAACTCTTACTCTTACCTTACTGCATGTCTTGTGTTGTTGCTTTTTCATGTTCAGTTAAATTCAGGAGAATAATAATATAGTTTCATTTACAGATTATTTGTAACTAAACTATGTAACCTAGCTAGAAGAAGAAGAGTAGCATAACATAACATAAAATAACATCATTTTATATTTTATTTACAGTTGTATTTAAACATCTTTCAAAGATTTTTTTCAATAAATGTGATAAAAAGAAGTAAGTTACTGCATGTCTGGGGAACAATCTGTTGCTGCTTTTTCATGTTCACGTTGATATCTATATAAACAGACCTTACCCGTCCCATGATCACGTACGTAGGTTATTATTTGTATGCGTTTGTTTTTACAGAGCGAGAAGAAGAAGAAGAAATAGAATAGAATGGGTAGAAGAAAACTGAAGGTGCGTTATAGGGCAGACAAAGCCCAACGTCGGCAAACTTTTAAAAAGAGAATGCCAGGAGTGATCAAGAAAGCAGAAGAGCTGTCTAAACTGTGTGGCTCTCGAGTTTTCCTCGTCATTAACTCTGAAGATGGTGAGGAATTCATAAAGAATTTTAATGGAGATCAACGTCCTCAAGGATTTTCTCTTCCTCACAATGACAATGACAAGGCTGCACAATTTTCACAGCTTTTGAATGGCGCTGCAAATCAACAGAAAGAAAGCTCATCAGAAAATTTAAGTCTTCAAATTCTTTCCTGGGACGAATTGGATTTTTCAGAGCTTTTGGATGGCAGTGCAGATCAACAGCAAGACTTGATACATCCTCAATCAGATTGGATTCATGCTGAGCTTTTGAATGGCGATCCTCCAATATCAGGATCAGAAGATGTTACTCCTCCAATACAATCAGAAGATGCTAGTCTTCCAATATCAGGATCAGAAGATGCTAGTCTTGAAGCTTGGATTGATGAGCTTTGGAATGGCGGTCCTCCACCACAATCATTTGCGGATTGCAGTGAACAACAGAGCTGGACAAATCAGATGGACTGGACAAATCAGATTGCAACTCTCCTCATCAGTGATTACGAGGATCTTTTTCATCACTTTCTTTAGGTGCTAAAGAGAAGCCCTTGCTCTTCTCTTCCCTTGTCTTGTCTTCTCTACACTGTCAACTGTTTATTGATGTAATCAAAATAATAAATGTAAATGTTTGTTTTTAAAATCTTGGACAGGCTTGGATTCAATCAGATGATTATGGAAAAAATAATCTCTCTTGTTCAATTGTTACATAATCCATGAAGTAGGTCACCAATTTCTTGGCGTATGTTTTTCTAAATTTATGTGATCGAATTCTGGGCTTGGGCATCGTTGATTTCTTTGGGTGTTTGAATATATCAATTATGTTTGCCTTCCAATTATTTACTCTGTTATTATATCCAGCCAGCTAAAATTTATAAACAAGTTCAAATATCTTTTTACTTGAAAAACAAAAATCATAGTTAAAGTCATTAATTTACCGTCATATTATTCTACTCTTTCATCTCCATTTGCTCTTATTCATCAATTTGCAAGTCACTCGGTGCGTTACTAAAATCGCGTTTTAATTTTGGACACTTTCGGACATTCAAATACTTGAGTCCGATAAGTCCTTTGAATCGTTGATTTCTTTTAAGGAAGAACATCCCTCCATATTTAAACCTTGTAGGTGCTTCAGTTCCCCAAAAGTCGAAGGCAATATTGTCAAAGAAGTGCATCCCGTCAGTTCCCCAAATGTCGAAGGCAATCAGCAATGTCCCTTCAGATTCAAATACTGCAGAGCCTTCAGTTCTACCACTTTGTCACATTTTGCTAACACCAAATGCGTCAGAGTTATTGCTTTGAAACTCCTCCATTTCATGCCAGTCCACTTAATGCTTTGAAACTCTGAAGTTCCATTGGGAGCGTCTTCATCGATAATTTTCAGTTACTTTGATTAGCTTTGATTGCTCCCGAATGCATTTCTGGTCGGGCTTGAATAAACTGATCCTGCATAAACTCTTCGGTAACAGCATGCAAATATTATTTCACTGTGAATATAATCTCCGACATTCGACACTCAAATAAACCATATAATGCTATTAAATAGAACGACTTACCTTGCAAATGCTATCATCCTTCGGGAGAGGACCTCGGTACACAGCCGATAATTATTGAATTTAGACCGAATCTAAGATGCCAGTGAAGGCATCTAGAATGTGCAATTACTGTAAAGTATAGGTAAGCAGACAATGGGGGTATGCTAGTGAAGGCATCTAGGATGTGCAATTACTGTAAAGTATAGGATGAACAAGTGTGGTGTAACATTACTGTAAAGTATAGGATGATTGCCATGGTTGTTGCAGCTTTGATAAAAATTAAAAGACTAAAGGAAGTGAAGGATGATGATTTACAAGAAATTTTCGGTGCTTTTTTACAATGCATGTCATAATATTCGCTTTCTTTTGGGAAAGAGTTATGAACTGATGGATATCTATTTTCTCAAATATTTTTTCGACTAAAAACTAAAGATTAATGTCAGCCATAACAGACAGCAAGCGCAGGAAAATTTATAACGCAACCAAATTTTGATCTCCCTATGATTCAAAACTTTCTGTTTTAAGTCCAGCACCTCAAAGCAGTTAATTATTCTAACATTAATCAAGAAGATGCCTTTGAATGTCCAATCTTATTCAAATTTATTAAGACTTTATTGTAAATGATTCTTTTAAAGAATCAATTTCAAAGACTATATGGAAGTTAGTATTTTCATGTGAGACCTTAAACCCTCCTCAACACCCTAACCTTTCAGGTGGTGCTCTCACCAACTGTTCAAACTTTTGGTGTACTGGAAATTGGTCCGTGTTAGCAAAACTGGCGACTTTGTTGGGGAGGGTTTGACTCCCACCAACAATAGTTTACTCACCTCATGGTCAACTATGTCCAATAAAGAACTCTCAGTTTAGAGGGCTAAATTGTTTCTCTATGGGACCCTCAATCCTCCTTGACACCCTAACCTCTTCGGTGGTGCTCTCATTAAAAATTTCAACTTTTGGTGTAGTGGAAACTCGTCTATGTTAACAATTACACTTTAAGAAGCTATAAATATGTAATTGAAGGACTATCCAATGGTCCAAAATTTTGATCCCTGTTGCATTATAGTGAAAGTGTGACACGATTAGAAAAGGATCAATAACATTTTGTTTGTTCCTAAAGGAATTAATTTATCTACTTGCATGTGAATTTGAATGTGATGTTTTGTTGTTTATTTCTAATTCTATGAGCTTGGGTAAATATCTAGATATTTTCTTTCATTTGAAATTTGATATTTATATGTGTGGCATTCATTTTCCTTCTAGGATCTATCTATCATTAGCAATTCAATATTTTTGTAGAGATTTATTGGTATTTGTTTCAAGTGAGCTTTTGGTTCTTGACTCTGAGCAAGTGTCATCCTTTGATAACTATCGTATAGACATTCTCTACCTTTCTTTGAAGATTTAGGGAGATGGATTACCCCAAGGTGTGGATGGCACCTTTTCTAGCTCTATCATGACACCTACGATGTTTGGCAGTTGTTAATCTTTGAGAATGGGTCATCTCCATCCTCGACAATATCATCTAGTAACCTTTCCTAGGGGTGTTGGAACGATCTATTTAGCAGTGGTCAATGTATGCCCACAGATGGAGTTTTTGTTGAGTGATCCAAGAATGGCACATGCATAAATATTAAATATTCCTTCCTAAATAGATCCTTAGAAACAATGGAGAATGCCTTGGTGAGGAAGTTCATTGGAAGGAGGATAGAGATCGCTTTTGTCTGTAAGTGGGTTAGTGCAATATGGGAAATTAAGGGCAATATTTTGGTCTTGATGCCACCCAGAGGTATTCTTTGTGTCTCTTTCTTGCTTAAGAAGGATTTCTCTCTTATCCTTTCTTCCACCCCTTGGTGTTTTCGTAAGCAAAAGATCCTCCTTTATAAATATCATTGTAGTTTTAAGCACAAATCCCACTTGTTTGGCACTAGTCTAACTTGGGTCCATCTCTCGGGCCTTCCCTTGGAATTTTGCGATGAGGAGAATATTTTTGGGCTTGCTAACTCATCTATCCATTTTATCTCCCTTGACTCTATCACTATAAAAATATTGCAGCTGGTTTATGTGCAATTTTATGTTGGCATTTCTCTTAGATCAAAACTCCTTATCTAGATTGACTTGAAATCTTGTCTTGGTGCTTTGTGCCAATAGTTGGAATATGATCTAATTTTACTTTTTTTATGTTAGCTCTATTGATCGGCTAGTCGTCTCTCTAATCTTTGGAGGTTTCTAAACTAGTCTTGAAGTCCTCCAATTTGTCTTTTTCCTCAAGACAAAAACACTTCTAAGTTATCTTTTGTAGAGTTAGGTGATGAAATTTGCACCCCTCTGGCTCTAGTGGTGGATTCGGTCCCTCGTCCCTTCAAGTTGGGCCTCTTCCCCCCTAAAATATCACTTGAATTGATTTTTCCACTTCCTATATGGGTTGTAATGCTAAGGTTTTGTGCTCACTTCTAGTGTTTCATGTATCCCCTCACTCTTCTCTAGTGCTCGATTTGGTTCCCTTTGTCCAACCAAGTTCCTCTCTAGATCTTGCTTCTCTTGGGGATTATTCATGTAATGTGTCCCCACTAGCTATCTCCGCTATTCAAGTCAGTGTGGCACCTTCAAAGTTGAGTTATGGGTTTCATGACTCTTCTTTGGGTTCTCCTCAAACTCTTGCCCAAGGAAGGCCATCCTTATCTAGTGTGACTAGCTTTGGTAGTCCTTCTTTGGTAAGCGGAAGAAAAATGGTTGATGTGGGAAGGAAAGTGAAGGTTGACAGGAAGTATATTAAGGAAGTGATGTAGTCAAATGTAGCTTGGGATGTGGCCAATGGTTGCCAAAGTAATTTGGAGCAATTTTTCTCCCATAATAATTCTCAATGAAGGTGCTCTCCTGGAACATAAGGGTACTCAATGGTTACCATAAACAAATCTTAGTGTAGAACCCAATGAAAGATGTGAAGTCGAATATCTTGCTTCTCCAAGAAAATTATATGAGTTCAAAGGCCTTTCTAAAGGTCTATCGTTTAATTTGGCCTTTCTCAAATGTTTTTTCTATGAGTGTGGAGGGCGCTTCTAGGGGCCTTGCCCTTTTGTTGAAACCCCATAATTTTGTTGGGTCACTGGGAATTCAAGAAAGAGGATTCTAGATTGTGGATTGGTTATTCATGTCACCTAAACATCTAGAGCATCTATAACGCTGGTATAGTTATTCGTGTCACCTAAACATAACATTATTAAAGAAAAATTACCCTTACCTCTTATTTTTCTTTTCATTTAATTGCTCAAGATTTTTTCAATAATAACATCAAATTATTAGGTTGGAAACCAAAGTGGCACCAAGGGCAACCTTTCAAATTTTCACTTAATGTTGATATGTTTCCCTTAAATGTTTTGCATTAAGAAAAATAATTGATTATCATCAATGATCTCATGGATGCCACCACGTGACTAATGATAGGAAAAAAATGGTACAACAAATTTCTGAAATATTGGTTAAAATCTCAAGCCAAATTAGACTAAATCTATAGTTATAAATAGGAGGAATAAATGCATTGAATTCCCACTTATGTTTTGAAAGAAAGGAGAATACAAATACAAAATTACTACATAAACCCCAATCCTATGAGACCTTTTCACTTACCTATTAAAAATTTATGCCTTTTTCTCCACTAAAAGTCTTATTACCTTCGATTGAGTGATATTTCAAACTTCCTACAGCAGCACCACCATTATTTAAACCATCAAGTAATAGAGAATCTCAAACATAATAGTAGACGAACTCACTCCTTCTTTTGTTTTTTTAAATTACTACTATCAATCGCATGTTAGTGTGTAATGAGTACACCAAACATATGTGGAGGGTCAATTAGGAAATTTTCTTGTCTATTAGTTGCATAAATTTATGCAATACATGAGGTAAATTGGTACATATTTTAGAAAATGATGCTTCTACAATAAACATCTTAATGGACAAGTGATAGGTTTAAATCAACTATGCATACACTTGCAAGGATCCAAACACAACTAATAACCTCAAAATTGGAAAGATAATCATCCTACATTATCAACAAGTTAATGCTATGTTTGTGATAGTGAGAGAGGAAGAGAGAGGAAGAGATATGGATGGAAATATGGAGAGATAGATGGTGGAAAAGAAAGTGAGAGATATGGATAAGGACGTGGAGATAGGCAACATAGATAGTCAGTAAGAAAGAGATGAAAATGGAGATGGAGTTGGAGGTGGAGAGGCATATGGATGAAAGGTGAGGGAGAGATAATGAGAGAGAGAGAGAAGAGAGGTATATAAAGATGGACTTGATAAAAATATAGAGAGGAGAGGGAGGGAGAGAATGAGAGTGGGGGAGATAAAATATAGAAAGATAGAGATATGAAGTAATACATAGAGATAGAAAGAGAGGGGGAGAGATATACTTCTAAACAGATATGAAGATAGGGTTGGATAAATATGTAGAGATAACAAGATAGAGATAGAGAGAGATGGAAGAAGTGGAATCAATGGAAAGGTAGATATAGAGAGACAAAAAAATAAAGATATATAGAGGTGTCTAGGAAGAGGGAGAGGGAGGGAGAGGGAAAAAGAGATAAAGAGATATATAGAGTTACAAGCAAAGAGAGAGAAGTAGAAATCAACAAATAGAGATGCATACAGTGAGAGAGGGATAGAGAAAAAGAGATAAATATAGATATATGGGGAAGAGAAAGAGATAGACACAAAAATATATGGGACTTTATGGAGGGAGAAATAGGTAAAGATAAAGAGATAGAAAAGGGATAGGGAGGGAGAGAGGGTGGGAGGAAGAGAGGGAAAGAGATCAGTATAGAGAGAGAGGGAGAGAGAAGAGGTGGGGATTGGGATATATAGCTCAATATATAGAGAAGGAGAGGGGGAGATTTAGATAAAATTAAATATAGAGAGATAGAGAGGGGCTATGTAAACGATAGATAGTTAAGGGAGATAGAAATCGATAAATATATGGATAGAAAGAGATAGAGAGAAGAGTGAGAGGGAGAGGAAGATGGGTAAATGTACAAAGTTGGGTCCCAATCCCAAGGAAGTTTGTGGATTCGGAAAAGAGCTCATTTCACTTCGGGTGCCCGAGGCATTCAAAAATGGGCACACATTTTTCAGAAACGTGCAACCGTTTTGGTTCGGGTGCCCGAAGCTAAACGAGCGCCTATTTCTTGAATGTATTTATTTTATTTTTTTAAACCATTTTCCATCATTTTCACTATTTCAAAAATGGGTAAATGTTTCAAAGGAGCACGGGTACCCATTTGTTTCATCCAAGCTAACCCCCCAGACCATTTTTTACCTCCTTCCAGGTACATAATTTTATTTTTTATATTTTTTATTTATTTTTATTATTTTTCATAAAAAAATGTTAATTTATTGTTATTTATTTTTCATAAAAAAAATGTTAATTTATTGTTATTTTTTAATTTTAGTGTTTTAAAGTTTGAAAAATGTTTTTTATTTTATTTAATTTCATGTTTAAAATAGTTTTTAGTTTTTACAGCCTGTGATAAGAAGCTAGAATAAGAGAATATTGCAAAAAACATGACAAGTAAAAAATAGTAAAAACTTAAAACCGTAGGAAAAAAAAAAAAAAAAACATAAACGAATAATAAACATTAGACACAAAAAATAGATAATAAACCCTAGACAAAAAAACAAACAATAAACCCTAGATGGAGAAAAAATGAACAATAAACCCTAGAAAATAAACAAACAACAAACCCTAAAAATTTAACAAACAATAAACCCTAGATTTAAATCAACACTAAACCCCCCTTCTCTCTCTCTCTCTCACACACACACACACACATTACCCTCTCTGTCATTACACACACACTCTCTCTCTCTTTCTCTCTCTCAATCTCTCACTACCCCCTCTCTCTCTCTCTCACATACATTACCCCCTCTCTCTCCCTCTCTCTCTCTCTTACACATTACCCCCCTCTCTCTCACACACACACGTTACCCTCTCTATCTTTCATTACCCTCTCTCTATCATTACCTACTCTCTATCTCTCATTATCTATTCTCTCTCTAACTCGTTGTATCTCAAATTACCTACTCTCCCTCCCTCTCTCTCTATTTTAATTGTGAGTTAAAGTTTGAATGTTTAAATTTATATTTCTAAATGTTGTATTTAATTATAGGATTCTTTTGTAAAAGTTAGATGTTTAATTTATGTTTAAATTGAACTTTAAAATAATAATAAATATAAATGAACTATTTTTTGTGTGTGTGAGAAATAGGGTTCTTAAATTTGATAATACTCTAACTATCACTATCAATCCTCACTACTTCCTAACTTATCTCAATCTCTAAAGATATACTATATATTTACAAACATGATAACATGTCATATACTTTGACTTAATAGTGGAAAGAGAAACCACAACCTGTCACCTACTCATCCAACTAATTGCACCACCACATAGACTAAATACATAGTCAATGTTAGACTTCCTAATGTCAACATCCCATATCCAATTTGAGTTTACAAGTTCCTATATTTTTAATAACACGTGGAACAATCCTACTACTAAACTTTCTTCTTTCCAAACTTTGTGCTTTGAAAGCATGGTTGTTGAAAGCATTTTTTCTAAAGATCCTTGATAACAAATAGAGAAATCCAAAGTACCATAAAGATATCTAAAAAATCTCTTGAATACAACCTTGCGATTCTTTTTAAGATTAGCCATAAACCAACTCAAAATCCTCATTGTTCGGTAATTTGTTCTCTATTGTAGGCCATAGCATACATGAGGCTCCCAATCACACTATCACAAAGCACATGACTCATGTCCTCCAAATCTTTAAGTGTAGACCAATATTTCTCAAATAACTCATGTTTTTTCATAATTCTAGGTGTAGAAAAATATTGTTTCTAGTTAGTTTGCATTTTTCCATATTTATAGGTGTAGACATATCTCTAAGTATATCTCAAATAAAACTAGAAACAATTTTTTTCATATATACAATTATCACAAAAGTGAAAATAAAAAATAATTAGTTGATCCCTCAATAAGATTTTTATTTTTCAAATATCTAAGTTCTTTTTTCTCTAATCTGGCCCATGTGTTCATGTTACACCATAGTATATTTATTTAAAAGCTTATGGAACTCTTATATGTAAGGGTGAGTCATTGAGACACTAGATATTAAATTCCAACCTAGAGGTAGTATGTCCATAAAGTCCAGTGGCTACCAAAGTGATAGATTTCCACTAAATGTTAGCTCTTATTGAAGTAACATTAAGTGTTGTTAAAGTGTCATAAAAAGTCCACCTTCTACCAATGTCGCAATATGCATCTAAAGATGTTTTTGAACTTAAAAAATATTACACTAAATGTAAAATTATGCCTCAATGGGAAATAGAATGTCATGTGGAAAGAATCTCTATATTTAATCATCCATGTATCCTCACATATATGCATTCCAAATATATAACAATTATATCACTATTGTCATCCTAATAATTTATTGAATCTAAATCATCATTTAATTCATTCTTGTAATATTTTTCTTGCATTCATTTTTATGTGGATTTTCTTGACATAATTATAAAGCTTAAGATAGGATTTATTGAGAGACTTAGATCTCACTTTAGATTTGGAGCTTTGTCCTTTTTCTTATTTTTTCTCTTTTCTTTATCCTTTTATCTTCCTCTAATAACCAATGCATCCTTTAAAAAAATTAGAGTTTTTTTTTGTTTTAACTCCTCCAAGAGTAGAGAACCTATTATTTATTCAAGATTCAACTTAGTGTAGTACTACTAGTTGCAATCACCAAATCATCCCATGATTCTAGCAAAGAGCACAACAAAGCAATACATGTATTGACAAGTTCATAGATATAACTTATGACTTTAATTGATTTAGTTAAAACCGAAAGAGAGTAGTTGAATTGATTACTATCAAGTTGAAAATATAAAGTGGTAGCCTAATTGAAGATAATGGTTAAATATTGGAAGGTTACTAAATTATAATTCCATGGAAGTTGCCTTCTTTGAAAAGATGAACTACACAACGCTACCATTAAACTATGATTAGAAGCCTCTCATGACAAGATGGTCTACTTTTATGGGTCCCAAAGTAAAACTATCATAGGTATTGTAATCATCCATCTCTATAACAAACATACAAAATGCACCATGATGGCCCAAAATTGCCAACTAAACAAAAATCTTAATCGAGAATGAGCCCTCAGTGGAGTCTAAAGGAGATGATTATTCATTATCCAAATTAGTGGAGTCATTTTATTCATTATCTCTCTCTCTCTCTCTCTCTCTCTCTCTCTCTCTCTCTCTCTCTCTCTCTCTCTCTCTCTCTCTCTCTCTCTCTCTCTCTCTCTCTCTCTCTCGTGATTATTTTTTATGATTTTGATGGAACTTATACTAATGCATCTTTAGATGTTAAAAAGTATTGTTTGAGTTGCATGGGCATTATGATGTTTTATTTTGTAGAATATTTCTTATACTTTGATTTAAGTAAATAATATTTATTAAATGATGCTTACTATTAAAATAGACCCACCTATTAATAATATAGATCTATGTGAGTTTCCTTTTTTATATTTAAGTTGGTAAATTGTATTTAATTATAAATTTTTTTGGAAGGTGAAATGTAAATTAAATAGTAATTGTAAATTTTCATGTTTGTATATATATGTAGATTATTTTCACATAATGGATGAGTTTGAGATAGATGAGCTATTAGGTCTAGCGCCACCTCCACCTCCACCTCCACCCAATTAGTTGAGGCATACCATTGGGAGGAATATTGATTCTTTGATTATAGATATCCACACCATTAGACGTGAACCTCATCCTCCTCCACAGTTGTTATGCCTTGTAGATGGTATGCAAGGGATTTTAGATTCTATACAGGATTTAGATAGCGATTTGGATAGCTATCATAGTTGGAGGGAGGGATTGCGTGCTTTTTATGCTGATGGCCTAGCATACAAACAAGTCAATGAATTAAAAATAACAAAAATTGATTTGAAACAATATTTTGTGAACCCTAAGATGGGTGAAGAGATAGATCTGAAGAAGCCAAAGATCTCAATTCAATGGTGTAGGCACCCTGGCATAGCTAGACACTTTTGGGAGCGGTGGTGGATGGTCTTTGACTATCCGCCACACTCCAATCATGAGATTCCCATGTATTTTTTGAAAAAATTGTGGGCCGAATTTGAATTGGGTAAAAAACCCAATTACTTTGATATTAGATCATTTCAGGGGGTCGGGAGAGGCATGCCCCAAGATAGGTCGGGGGCCAAATTGAGCGAAAGAGTTAGAAACCGTGTGCGTGATGATCTAATAAAATAAATATATTATATAAAATTAGAATGATTGTAACACAATTACAATGTGCACACAATAACATTAAAATATTATCAAAGCAAAATTGTATCTAAACTAGACAAATACAATGTAACACAATAAAAAATTAGAATGATTGTAACACAATTACAATGTGCACAAAATAACATTAAGAAGAAGATAACTAATACAATGTTGTTTATGAAACCAAAATTTTATCAAATGTAGACAAATATACAATGTTAAATGGACAAAGGAATTTTTTATCATAATTAAATATAAAAGAGTTCACACAATTAACACAAACTTACATGTATATAAATTTGATTCAACCTAATGTACCATCTACATCCTCTCTCTTCTGCAATGTGTCTATGATTGCCTCATGCTCTTCTACTAAAAGTGTCCACAATACCTTATTAGGAAGTCTACCTTTATATCTTTCTAATTTAATGTTTGTTGCCACCACCAAATGAGAATAGTGTATAGTCTTATTTTATGATTGGTAGTCTTCATAAGCTGGTAAGCCATTCCTTCTTGCTAAGTATTTTCATAGCCATGTGCCAACTACCACAACAGACCCAACTGGATACTAAAAAGCATCATCATCTACTTGATCACATATCAACTTTTTCTTAGGTTCTACACATCTAGCTAGCCAATACTCAACAACAACATACACATGTCCTAGAAAACAAATTTAAGTACATGTAGAAATAAAACTTGTTAGAATTTATAATTCAAATACAATCATAAATTATATGACAATACATAAAAATATAAATTTAAAGTTATAAGCAAGAAATTGAATTAAATTACCAGGTTATATGAGGTCTGAAACACGATCATAATCTTCTGATGCAAATGCATGATCTGGGTCTTCATTTCTTCTAACATCTTGATATTGTGTCTCACTAGGTGTTAAGAATTTGTGTTGCCATTCTTTGACCCATTCTGTATTCTCGCATTGTTCCCATTCACCTGCAACACAAAATTGACAAAAATGTGCAATCTCTCTAGTCTATGTAGTCCAATTGTTAGAATTAGAACTCTTAAATGAATGCCATCTAGCTGACCCATTGATTGTATCACAATAATATCTTGGAAGGATATTCTCCTCTTTAACTAGCCAGAAGAAACGTATAATTGTAGAGTTCTGACTTGATCTTGTGGATAAAGTTGCACTACACCAATCCACAATTGCACTTGCATTTTTTTAATTTGGCCTTTTCCTCAAATTTGAGTTTCTCTCTACAAAGGACTCTCTTAACACATGCACAGGAACCATCATGTTCTCCTTTCCCATTTTCAGCCTCAAAAAAACTCCACATGTTTTTGATATTAGTTTTCTTATGAATCCTACTCAACCAATAAAACATTCTAGCATTCTTGAATTGCCCTATGCAATTATCTAACCATGTTAGATGTTGTGTCATCTGAATTTCTCTCTCCCTCAAATTCTCAAAAAAGGTCTTGAAGCAATACTGGACAAAATCAGATGAGTGTAATTTATTATCACTCATATAGAAATGGTACTCTCTCAAAATTTTGTGATCCTCTGCTGTACTATCTAGTGCATGCCTATAGACAATATGGACAAAAATCAATACTTGCACTGAATTGTAGTATTGTGATTGGACCTCATCTTGTGGTGAAATCATGTAGTTCTCTGCAAAGTCAATGACCGAAAGTATACTACCAACAGGAAATGTATCCTTACATATTCAAACCTGACCATTGAGTCATCTAGCATTTTGAGAGTGTTTAACATATTTAGGTACGATCTTGTACTCTTAAATTCATTCATAAATGCATGAACACTAACTTTTTCAGTGATTAGATCGCACCGTCTTCCAACCTTTCCATCCTTCAGTGGATACTCAATAGTTTTAAATCTTTTAACATCAACTAATTGTTGTCCAAAATCATTTGAAAGATTTTCATCCAAACATTCATCCGACAATGCAATATTTGCCACATATATCACATACACCAGAAACACATGCATTGAAAAGAAAATTTTGCTCATTTGGTGGGTTGCAAAACAAACGTGATATAAAATCCTTTATAGTTTTAGGTGGTATATTTATACCACATTCTTGCAACATTTCATTACTATGCATGGTAACACATATATATCGAAAGACATCATAATGGTAGCGAAATTGAACATGGGTTTTGCAACAACATGTGACTCTTTCCTTGTTAATTCGAACATACCAAGGTTTACACTTTTCAAAAGAGCTTTGACAAATGCTAATAGTCAACACCTTATCATCCAAAAAAAAATTGTACAATTCAGTTTGAGTCATGTCCAATAGGTGTTTTGGATGTGGATCATGGATTTTTGACGCAACTCTTAATTTAAGAACATCTCTAGCATTAGGTGATACTCTCGTATTATCGTGCCAAAATTTTTCGATCAAAGTTTTGACTTCACCAGTAAGTTTCATATCATACCTTGGTAGTCTACCACTAAAATTCCCCAAATTGTTTGTCAGATTACTTTCAAAGTTAACTCTTCTTTTTACAGCTCTTGACAAATTTTTATGATGAATATTAAGATATCCACTTATGTTACTCAACATTATTTTATCAGAAGTTGTTTGGCTTACTAAAGTTGTTGTTATTGCTCGTCATGTTGTATTTTTATCTTTAAAACAACTTTTCTTTCCGATTGTATCAAAGGCGCTAGCAACAGACAATACAACTTGTTTTAAAGACTCATCCTTCTTCTTGGGTTTGACATAAAAGTCTAACTTCTTCATCACTTTTTGCATTTTAGTCATTTTAATTAGTTGTACCATTAATTGACATTGAAACCCAAATTTCTTATTATAAAAACAATGTCTAAACAATCTATTTGCATGTGTCCTAATCTGTCTCCATGAAACCAAGCGAGGAAGATTGTCTAGTACATCACTTTTAATTTCAAAATTTTCATTTGTTTGATTATCATTCAAACATTTTTCATTTTCAATTGGTGTTTCTGTGTCTACATCCATAATATTGGTTTCAGTTGCAAGTGGATTTTCAATTTCATTTGGAGTTTCAATTTCGGTTTCAATTTCAGTTTCAAGTTAAGATCTAGTTTCATTTGGGGTTTCAATTTGGATTTCAATTTCAATTTCAACTTGAGTTCTAATTTCATTTGGGGTTTGATTTTCAATTGGCGTTTGATTTAATAAGTAATTTGCTTCTATTAAATCACCAATTTCTTCATGAGAAAAAACATAGGGTTGTGAAGACATACATGTATCCAATAATGGATTAGAAGATGCACCTGAAATATTAAATGGTTCTATTGTGTTTCCTTTGTCAGCATTTATGGTCTCATCAATGTTCTCCTCTTCTAAAACGATTGTGAAACTTGAAGCTCCTTGTCTCATTCTTTCTCTTCTCTCTCGTTAACACATTTCCTCCTTCTCCCTATTTGCTACAATCTCCTCAATTGTCAGAACCTTCCTTTGCCTCTTCCTGCATTGATTTGATCCCATGGCTGCACCAAATTTTGAATTCAAATCGATCTCCTTACCAAATTGATAATAAGACAAAAAAAAAAGAGAATGATTAATCAAAATATTCTCTTTATAGATCGTACCTGTTAAGAAATGATTGAAAAAGCATTCAATCATTGGGATTTGTTCTTGTGGGCTAGACAGATAAGAGGGAGAGATGAAGAGATGGATGGAGAGATGGAGGGAATACGAGGGTTATTGCTACTATTCATACAATATAAGGATTGTAAAGTACACAATACACCTATATGCTCACATGAGTTTGAGTCATAGCATAGGATAATTTTAATAATAAGTTGAATGAGATCAATGATTCATGCACATCACATCCACGGGTGATGAATTTCAATGTACTAAGACAAATCATATTGATCATCTCTGTGTTTGATAACTATGACAAACAAATTAAAGCACTATGTCAAAAGATAATTAATATGTTTGATATGTACAATAATTTATTTAGCACAAAACACGATAACATCTATAAATCAATCGCATCAAAACTAAAAAAATATTTTTGAACACAATACTAAATAAAATCAATGAATTATATAAGCTCATACCTTTAGAATAAAAATTCAAAATATTTATCATGATCACAAACTATTTTAAAATCAAAATATTTATCATCCCAAATTTCATCACTTTTACATCCAAATTTTCACTAACTATTCTTAAATGCATCATTTTAGAATATGTTTTGAGAATTTGTTATTTTGATATATAAATATATATAATTATATAATTATCATAAGTAAAATAGAATAAAATAATATTATCTAACTCAACTAAGTCCTTATGTCAATCCATTAAACTTTTTATCAACTATGTTTGTATTATATTCATCCACTAAATTTTAGTTAAATATACATAATACTTGTTTATATATTATTTTTATTATTTTAAAATTAAATTAAATATATTATTATAAAATAGTTGTGAGTTAAAATTTACCGAGTAACCTATTTTCCTAAAATTTGCAAGAACTCAAATTAAAAATTATGGTTTAAATGTGTCTTAGTAAAATAATTTAAATTTTTTAAATCTTAATAATTAAAATTCGTTCTTATATTTTAAAGTATTTTTCTATGATTGTTATAAAATTTAATTTTGTGCTTAACAATCAAAGAATATATGATAGAAGAGGCCAGTGATGCCCACTTTGGGTTACACGTGGCTAAAAGGAAAGGTTTTAGAAAGGTCTGGCTAGAATCTGACTCACTAAACATTGTTAATTGCTTGAATGGGCATACGGATCCTAGTTGGACTATTGCCAACATGATCAAGGATTGTTGGGATATGATAGAAGAGTTAGACGAATTCAAAATTTTGCACATCTTTCGGGAAGGCAATAAGGTGGAGGATTTACTAACCAATATGGCAGTGGGCTACGTGGCGGCTAAATGGTGGAGCAATAGGGACTCTTTCCCAAAAAACTTGTGTGATCTAGCTTGTGATAATTCCTTCCACTTGCGGTAATTAAGTAATCTAAATCATGATTTGATTAAGTTGTTAGGGAAACGGCTACTTTTTTATTTCCCTATTCGAAGATCTAGAGACTACCCTTGTGCCTAGATTTTTTGTCTTATTATGTGGCCCATCTCTTGCTACTATTTGGAGACTGTGTGGCCCATTTCCCGCTACTATTCAAAGACTTCTCTGGTGTGGCTCATTCCCTGATTTTGTTTGGCGACCCAGATCATTATGGGTGGGGACAAGAATAGGCAAGAGCCGCGCCACTTTTGAGAAATGGAAGAAAAATAAGGAGGTGTAGCAGGAAATCATTGATGGGGGAATTGTCCCCTTCTTTGAAAGACTCCATGGACCTTCTCCTTTGCTCATGGAAACATTTGTTAATGGGTGGAAAAAAGGGGTTTTGAAGGCTTATGGTGCTAAATTCCAGCTAGATGAAACCCTGGTGGCTACGATTACAGATCTGGCAATGAATGGCAGAAGGTTCTATAGAGACATGAAAACTAGGGAGGAAGACATGTCAAATTTTTTTGACAAAGATAAGGAGCGTTCAAGAGTTAATAAAATGGCTCATGGTGGCTACAATAGGAAAGATCTTATGGCTCCTTGGGCGGATATGGCCGAATTCATCATGAGGTACATTATGCTTGATGGTAGATATGCCAGTATCTTTTCTTACCATTTTACCATTTTGAATCACTTTAGGCATGGCAAAGGCATTTCTATTCCTTTCTATCTGGCCTCTTCTTTGGATAATAGTCTTGAAAAACATGTTGAGAAACTGAATAATCTGATCCTCCGTGAAGGGATTATTATGCTCATTATGGAGTATGCTAAAACCCATGAAGTTGTGTCCTCTCTCTCTCTGAGTAAGGCCAAATCCCACATACTAATATTCAGGAAGTATTTGATTCAGATATGAAAATGGAGGATAGTGGGAGTGTCAAACCTTTTGATGACCCTAATTATAAGTCATTTGAAGAAGGTGAATTGTTGGTCACCCCTGGATCTAGCAAGAATCCCCCCAGATGGGCAGCCACCAAATATAAATTAACCAGCAAGATGAATTTTGAGCCTTCTTCTAAATAGAAGAAGCTTGCGATTAAGGACTATGGTCCCAAGACCCTGGACTAGGGAATTAAATTGGACATTCCTCTTAATTTCCTACAGGAAAAACGGGGGATTCTGCCTAAAGAAGCAGATAGTGGGTTACAGAAGAATAGTACTCTAATGAACCTAGTGATGGAAGCGACTAGAAGTCAGGAGAGCTGCTAGAAGTGGGTGGAGAAGGAAATTGATACCCTCAAAGAGGGGATTAAGGAAATAATAGATATCTTGACTGCTATGCCTGAGCCTAGCAAATCTGAGAAGCTCATGATCATGACCTAGAAGCTCTCCCATGATGTTGAGGTTATGAAATACAACCATGAACAAATAATTGAAAAGGTTGAACAGTCTATGGTGGATATAAAGAAAAACCTCAAGAACCTAGTCGCCATAAGCAAGGAGGCCATGAATAATAGTATGGAGGGGCTCGAAAGATCAATGTCATGGTTGTGGAGTATAGATCCATTCATAGTGATCTTGAGAAAGATCTTGGAGGTGAAGACATTGTTGTTGGCGGCAACAAAACCACTGGCCCTAGTTCCAGGACTAGAAGCAAGAGCAGCAATAAGGGCACCTCCAGGTTCATTATGGAGGAATTGGAGGAAATCAACAAGATTACCATCCAGAAGAACAAGGAGCTAGTGCACTCTCTTAATTGAGTGGTTATGTTTTGATGTTTGTGTTTCTTTTTGCTTTCGTGTCTATTCTGGGGTGCTCCCTTATTTTGTTGTTGGTTTCTGTTTGATTGGTTGATCGTCAATTTCTATAAAAATTTGGTTTCGGGTCCATGTAAAACCTATTTATTTTTATCAAAAACAATCAAACAATATATAATTACTTTAATTTAAAATAGATATATTTTATAAAAAAAAATTATATTTATAAATATAATAGTATTACTATATTTTAGATAATGAAGAGCTAAGAAATACAATTGATAATATTTAATTTCATTTAATATTAAAATTTAAAAATAGATAAAATAATAAAAATAATTTTATGGTCGTAGTGGCTTCGATATTTGTGGATAAGGCTTACCCTGCTGAGAGTGCCTTTTATTTTCAAGCTATTAAAATAAAACTTTTAGTCTATGTTATGAAAATTAAATGTTTTGATTGGTTCAACAATAATTTTTTTTTTTTTTTTAATTTTCCAAAAATATCATTTGTCAATTAGAATATAATTTTAAAAAAAAAAATGACTACAAACTATAATATATCTTTAGTTTTTATTTGATGACACGGTTTCAAAAATGTGAATTGAAAACAATAGTCTCTTCTTAGCAAAGGTGGGAGTATATGTAAATTGTAAAAATAAAAGAAAAGTAAAAAAATAAAACATAAATTTTGTTTAAAAACTACTAACAAGTAGACTGTTTCTATTTTTTACATTTTTATAAAAAAAAAATTTGTTTTGACATGAAACAACACATTTTTAATTAGAATTTCAAGATTTTATTTTAACAATTTATAATGATCAAATTCTTTATATATATATATATAATTTTTTTTGTAAAACATTAAATTAACATAAATAAAATAGAACAATATAATATTATCTAAGTCAACTAAGTCCTTATGTCAATCCATTAAACTTTTTTATTTTATCAATAAGAAGAAAGGCTCTACATATTAAAGATCTCCTCAATAAGATATGCAAAGGCCTTAGGTCAGGACAGTAAGGAGGGTCATCTTCCATGCTCATATTTGGGGTTTCCTTTAGCTATAGATTTGAGAAATACTAATATTTGGGAAAACTTGAAACAAAAGATGGGAGGTAAAATGGCTTCATATAAGAAATATATAGCTACATACATTAAGCCATGTTTATTTGTGAAAATAGCAATTCTAATAATAATTTCATGATTTTATTTGAAATTATTGGAATGGAACTGGAGAATAATGAATTATGACACATTTAGATGGTACAAAGAATGATGAATGATTTAGTTATAAAAATACAAAAAAGTGTTGGAAGTACTAAGCCTTAACATCAAACAAAAATTATAGAATTTTATATGATTACAAAAATTGACAAGGATGAAATAAAAGTTTAAATTATCAAAATTATAATCAAACTAGTAGAATAAATATTTCAGTCTAAATACTCCACTCAACATAAGGTTGATGGGAGTATATTTAAATTATAAAAAAAGAAATTAAAAATGAAGTCATAAATTTTATTTAAAAACTATTAACATATGCTATATTTTTATTTTTAACATTATTCTATTTATTCTTTTGTTTTAACATGAAATATATAGCTAGATACATTAATCTATATTTATCTATGAAACAACACATTTTTGATATTTAATAAACTATAATAATCAATTTCTTGAAATGAAATTAGATATTAATGAATTAAGAAACATTTATAAAATGATACAAAGAATGATAAATTTGAAAATTCCAATCTTTTAATCCAAACTTTATTTATTTAATTTTATAATCATATTCTATTTAAAGGAATTTATAAGATTATTTGTTACACTTATATAGAGTCGGACTAATTTTAGTTAATTTACTTTTTACATGCATGTCAATTTCAGCAAACATTATTTTACTTGTCTTGAGTTATTTTTAACGTTTTATTTTTAATTGTGTTTAAATATTTTTTAAAGATTTTTTATAAAAACATCATTTTATTTACAATTGTGTTTTAATATCTTTTAAAATAAAATTAGAAAACATCATTTTATATTTTATTTACAATTGTGCTTAAATATGTTTTAAAGATTTTTTTCAATCAAACCCTTACTCTTAACTGACTGCATATCTGGGGAACAATCTGTTGCTTCTCTTTCATATGTTTGCAGTATTTACATCACTGTATTTACAATAACATTTATGGTTCCATATGCTCATTGTATGGACCATGTGCCATAACATTTATGCCATAACATATATGGTTCCAAGTGATAGCCTTTGCAAAGTGACTCCAATTTGATTTTTGATATTTATTTACAATGATTAATGAAATAGATTAGATTTATTATAGTGCCATAACTAGAATGGTGTAACTATATACTGTAATTATTTTATCCCATTATTTATCAAATGGTAGAATTTTTTTACATTACATGAATACTATTGCATTATTATTATTTTTTGCACTATTTACTATCACTATGAGCTCTAAGTACTTTATATCCACCAATGACCCTTATGCCACAAACTTAAAATTCAATAAGTATTATAAATATGTTTTCAAAATTTTGAGTATTTTTCATGCTTATCTTCATTAAAAAATTTATTCAATACAAACCTCGACTTGGATTTGTGTTGATTCCCAGGCTATACTTGTAAATAGTGTAGGTGTGAGTATATAGATTATGATTTTGTTTAGATCATTTATGATAGTTTGGACAAATTTATCTTTCTATAAGAGAAAAAAATAACCCTCAGCATGTTGTGGGAGTGTGCATTGATTAAATTATAATAAACACTTAGTGTGTGCATCCACATTTTTATTGGTCATGGAACCTGCCTTTGTTTCCATATTTGAAATTGATCAAGTTACCATCTAAAATAAAATTACATCAAAGACAATATACTTCCATGTATAAAAGTTATAATTACTATCTCTATACCAAACAGTAGCTATAGGATTTCCCAAATATTTCAATCCAATTATGACCAATCAAAGGCAAAGTTCTAATGTCAAGCCCTCTCAACCTTAATCTAATCTAGTGAACTAGCACTGAGTCTTTCCAATTGAAGCAAGTAATTGACACAATAGATGGTAAGTGAAACAAATAGTTTAGTATTATATAACATTTAAAGTTGCATGTTAAATATAGCAATAAAAATTGCAATCTTTTAAGACCACCCTTTTGTCTCTTCTCCATTTCGTGCAGTGTCTTTAGTGAATATTAAAGTAAATATGCAACTCATATGTTTGAAAAAATTTAATATATTTCATTCGTAAAAAAATATCTTTCGTGATTATAAATAGTCTATTTAACAATCATTATATTCAAATGATAGTCATTTAAAATTATAAATAATATATTTCTAATTATCAATTATAAAAATTGAATTAAAACATACAATTAGATCCTTAATCTATTGAATAAAATCAGTCTACACAATTTTGAAACTATGTTATAAAATTGTCACTATTCTAAAAGATATTTCAGATAACAATCAATTGTATGGAACTATTTATTATTTTGTTATGTATTTACTATAAAAATTATCACTATGTACATAGTTCTTCATCATAAAATATGTTTCTCATATGTTTACTTAAAAGAAAGGCAATTGCAGATGACTTCAATGCAAAATTATAGAGGCTAATGTGAATGGGGCAAACTAACAATTTGAAAAGGAACTAAAGGGATTATGAGGAAGTAAAATATGTTCTTGAGAAGAGTTTAGTTCTTCAGGAGAATGTTCAAATATAAGTTTGAGTAGCAAATATCCTACTTGCCAAAAATTCCACCCTAGGAAAAGAAATCATGTTATAGGTAAGTATACTTGAACAACTATTCGAATTCACCGTTTCCGTTTCACAATTTCCGTTGAGTTCACTCCATCTATTTTATTTGTCCTTTAACTTTTTTATCCAACACGTGCTTGTTGATGATAAGCAGGGGATATAATGCCATAAAGGGAACCACGTAATTTCCTCCTCTATACAACTCATAAAATAACAGCTAATTTTTTTATTTATTTTTTAATTAGCTGCGAATATGCGATGTTTGTTTTGTTTTTTTTAATACTTATTATAAGGGTAATTTAAAAATAATAATAATCAATTATAATTTATATTTTGTAAATGTAATTTAGAAAAAAACTATATTAATAAATTATAATTTATTTTTTATAATAATTAATGTTAAAAAATAATAAGAATAAATTTAAAAATAGAATATCCCTGTGTTTCGATTTTGATTTCCTTTAGATTCATTTCTTTAGAAATAAAAAAATATCATTTTAAAGACACATGATATGAAAGGTGTTTATTATTTCTACTTAAAGGTTTTGTTTTATATTTTATGGTATTTAAAATTTATTTTATTTTATTAATTTTTATCATGTTACTTTTCTTTGATTCTCTTTGATTTTATTATATTTAAAAAACTAATTTTACTTAGAATGAAAATTAATGAGGATTAAAGTTAAGATTAGAATAATTAATTAAAATTAAAAGTATAAATAATCAAGATTTATTTATAATTTTTTTAAAATAATTACAATTAAAATTATATTTAAGATTGAATTTATTATTATAATTATAGATATTAAGAGAATAAGTTACAATTATAATTATAGATTTTTAAAATAAATTGCGATTAAGATTAGAGAACCTTAGAATATATTTAATAAATATATTTAAGATTTATTTTTTTAATTTAAACTATATAAGTAAATTTTAATTATATAAATATTCAACTTTAAGATTGGAACATATATAAAATATAATTTAAATATTTATATTAATTATAAAATAACTATAAATATTTCAATAAGATATAGCTCTAATTCTAATAATATTTACAAGTTATATTTTATAATAGTAAGCGAGTGGTTAGTCTAATATTATATATTTAATATTTATCTTTTATATAATTAGTATTATATTTATATTTATATATATTATTTCATATGACACAATATTTATTATTCAATTTAATGTACATAAATACATACATATATAAAATCATGATATTATTTTAAGAGAGATAAGGAAAAAGAGATGGATATAAAAAGGGATAGAGGTAGTGAGGAAGCCACAAAGAGAAAAAGAAGTGAGAGAGGTCACTAGTGGAGAAATAGATAATCTTCTGTGTAAATCTACATTTAGAATTTTTACCTTGTTTATAATCTAAATTTTGAAATATTTATTACATCTTTTTAATTTTATAATTCTACAATCTAACCTAACCTTTCTAAAAGAATCTTGATTTTTCACCCCAATTCTATTTGTAGCACATTTGATGTTTCAAATGAGAAGTTACTAACTCATGTTAGAGGTATCTCTATCTCCTTTCATCTCTCCCTCTCTATATATGTATCTCTCTTTGGCACTTCCTCTATCTTTCTCAAGTTATATCTATCTTTTATATCTCTTTTATATTCCCCTCTCTTTTATATCTCCTTTATATTCCCCCCTCTTTTATATTTTTAAATATTATCAATTACTTAAAAGTCTTTAAAACAATTAAAATTAATTCTAACTAAATATAAATTATTCCTACTAAATATTTTTACAATTTATGAATAATTTTATTTTTAAAAATACAAAATAAAATAAATTCAATCTTTTTATTAATATTAATTAAGAGTGAATATAAATTACTTTTACTAGATATAAATTATAATTTATAAATAATTTTATTTTAAAAATTAAAAGTGAAAAAAGTAGAATAAAATGTTAGAAAAAAGGGAAACAAATTTGTGGAGCCACGTGACAATGTTACCTAGCACGTATAGGTAAAAACATGGAGGACAAATAAATATGGTGCAGTCAACTCAACGCAAATGGGAAGGAAAAAGATGAATTCAAAAACGGGAACAGAGGTTTATTAGACATGTGGGCTCGGGCACGTAATCTGTCAGATTAGAGTGTGTGGGTTAAGCCATGCAGGTTTTGACCCTTTGGCTAATCTTGGGTGAATGGATCCTAAGGGAATAGCTAACTCATTTGGCCATCTTCTAGCTATAAATAGATCTACTTAGCAGAAATCCAGACTGATTTTTGCCAAAATTTGTATCAATGTGCCTATCAATAAGATCCTACCTAGTACCTACTACTATTTTGTTCAAATCAAATTTGGGATGTTGGCTTCAGCCTATCGAATATGAGAGTCTAAGGCCTTTCTGTCAGAATTGTAAGAGATATTATCATTTCAATTTAGAATGTAAGAGACATTGACTGGCACTAGGTCACTCCTTTTATGGATCTCTTGGTTGGTCATGGAATGATGTCTTCATAAGTCCTTTGATTTTGAATTTTCAGCATTTTCTCTTCCATATTAAGCAGAAATATTGCATCCTGCTTGGCAGCTTGGTAGCTGAGGTGGCAATATTTTTCTTTTGAAAGCGGACTACATTCATTAGGAGCCATCTGCAATCTATGTCTGGTGATGATGATGGTTATTTTTATGAAGTTGCATTTATGGCCCCCTCAGATGTGGTTGTCCTTGATACTAAAGATAGTTGAACTCCAAGGATCATGTTGTCCTTTGCCATCAATTGTACTTGCTGGGGTTTCTACCTCCCTTCTTCAAATTTAAATAGGAGGGAAAAAGAAGCCATAGATAAAGTTGATGGCGAACCATTTCATCATATCCACTTCGAGATGGTAATTACTATCCTTGGCAGACCTTTCGCGGTTTATCTTCCTCCATATCAGCTAGCTTTTTCCCCTATTTTGGCATGGTGAGTCTTTGTCCTTGAGATTTTCTGATTCAGCCAATTTGTTTCTTGGTTCTCTCTCTCTCAACGGCTCTGACATTTATGGCTTCCATAAAATCCACTTGCATTGAAAGCCAAATTTGGGGAAGGTTAAATTAATGATCTCATGTGGTAGATTTTCTTGATGTTTTAGCCAGTTTCAAGTCATGATGGTCTTCCCAATTTGAGGTTGTCAAGGCCTAATCAAGGGTAAAGAGAATTAATTTGCATCTGCTCGTCAATTGGCAAGGTCCTATCATGTAGCTCATTAATAAAGGCAGTAGACCTTTCTCGAGCGAAATAATTGCCTTTTTTTATTGAAGGCATGTCATTCAATTCAAAATGTCGACTTTTCTTCTTTCATAACTCATTATTTTCAGGTGGCTTGGCTTTCTTGTTTTCTTAGCTCCAGAATTGGCAATGGCGGAGCCTCTTTCCAGGATTATTATCAAGCTATCTTCAGACCCCATTCTATGCCTCGGGGTTGATACTCCGATTTCTTTATCCAGTCTTGTTGGTCAATGTTGCTTTAAGGAAATTACGGACCCAAGAATCAAGTGTTTGCTTCGCAAGGTTAACCCCCTCGTTCTCCTGGAAACACAAATGGTTTTGGGTCAAGGCCATCTAGATAGAAAGGAATTCTACAGAGATAACACGTGGATCTCTTCTCGATGCATTGCTTGTGTTCTTGATGCAAGTTTTTCTAAAGATATCACCTCTGCCTTGGATTCTGAGTTGTTTGAGCTCGAACTTGTAGAACCTGAAATACTATACCTCCTCTAAAAGCCAGCTAAAAGCCAGCTAATAAACTACTATAATTATGACAGAAAAGTCAAATACCAACAATAAAACTATTGCAGAAATATAGATAACACAACCCAGAATAAATATCACAGAATTTTTATTGCAGCTTATTACAAATATTACAAAGGTCTGTATATGCACCTCTAAAAATATACTTCAAAGCATGTCAAAGAAAAAACTATTCTCCGTTAAAAAACAAAGCATGCACTATTGTTAAACTACTGCATGTATTATTAGCAAGATACGGTGAGAAAACTAAATTACTGCATGTGCAGTAATAAAAAAAACTAAAAATAGTCTTAAAGATTAATGCATGTTGGAATACATGATTTATTTGCATGAATAAACAAAAACTGATTCAAACTAAAAACCGAGCATTTGCAACTGCCTTGCTGAAGATATCCGCTAGCTGACCCTGAGTATTGATGTGCTTGAATTCAACTTCTTTCTTTTGCACCAAATATCGTATGAAGTGATATTTCATATCAAGATGCTTTGTTCTGCTGTGATGAACCGGGTTCTTAGCTAAATTGATGGCAGTCACATTGTCACAATAAATTACTGTAGGCCGAATTTGTTTTTCTCCAATTTCTTCCAAAACTTTTTTGAGCCAAAGAGCTTGTGTACCTATTGAGGTAATTGCAACATACTTTGGTTCTGTAGATGAGAGGGCAACAATGCTTTGTTTTTTCGAGTTCCAATTAATTAATCCAGAACCAAAAGAGAAACAATATCTAGATGTAGATTTACGGTCATCCATACTACCTCTCCAATCTGAATCACTAAAGCCTACAAGATTGAACTTTTCAGAAGAGTAGTAATGAATACCAGAATTTAAATTCTCTTTCACATACCTCAAAATCCTCTTGGCTGCCTTCATATTTATTTCAAATGGATTTGTCATATACCTTGAAACAAGTGAAACTAAATATGTAATATCAAGCCTTGTGTGGGTTAGAAACATCAAGCTCCCCACAGTACTTCTATAAGTTGTCTCATCAACTAAATCAGCACCATCATCTCTACATAACAAAACTCCATGAGCACTTGGAGTGGAGGCAGGGTTACAATCAGTCATATTAAATTTCTCCAGCATATCATGTGCATACTTTGTTGGACAAATGAAAATCTCATCCTTTCTTTGATAAACCTCCATTCCTAGAAAATATTTCATCAGACCAAGGTCTTTCATCTCAAATTCTTTCATCATAGCAGCTTTGAATTCATCGTTCATCTTAGAACTACTACCCATATACAATAGATCATCAACATAAAAACTTATGATGAGAATATCAGTACCTTCTTGTTTGTAGTAAAGGATAAGATCACTCTTACTTCTTTGGAAGCCATTCTCCTGAAAATATCCATCAATCCTAGCATACCACGCTCTTGGTGCTTGCTTGAGGCTATACAAAGCCTTCTTCAACCTATAGACATGATTCTCTTTTCCTTCCACTTCAAACCCTTGTGGTTGCTCCACATATACTTCCTCTTCTAAGTACCCATTCAAGAAGGCACTTTTCACGTCCATATGATGTATGCTCCACTTCTTCTGAGTTGCTAATGAAATCAGCATTCTTATGGTCTTTTGTCTTACTATTGGTGCAAATGTCTCTTCATAATCAATTCCATACTTCTGCGTGAAGCCTTTAGCAACTAATCTTGCCTTGTGTCTTTCAACACTCCCATCATTGTTAAACTTGGTCTTGTAGACCCATTTGGTGCCGATCTTTTTCTTGTCATGCGAAAGCTCTGTCAACTCCCAAGCGTCATTCCTATGAATGGAATCCATCTCTTCTTCCATGGCTTGCACCCAAACCTCATTAGTACATGCATCTTCAAAAGATGATGGTTCAAACTTAGCCTTGGCTAATAAAGAAAAATTCACTGTCTCACCTATTGGGTTTTCTTCATGTACTTGATTTCCACTCCTTTGGTAGATATCACTCAATCTCCTTACCTTCCTTGTAGAACTTGGAGAAGAAGATGGACTTAATCTTGGTACTGAAGAACTTGATGAAGGGTTGCTTGGTGGAGTTAAACCATTGGATACAAAAACATTAGTTGGCTGCTCATGATCAATATCAGCAATTATATCATCATTCAAAACAGATTTTGGCTTCTCAACATGGCCTTTTTCATGACCATAAACTCCCCCTTCATCAAAAATCACATCTCTTGAGATAATAAGCTTGTTAGTGAGGGGATTATACAATCTATAAGCCTTGCTTTTCTCACTATACCCAATAAAAATGCATGACTCACCCTTTGCATCTAATTTCTGTCTATTCTGATCAGGTACATCCACATAAGCCAAACAACCAAAAACTTTGAAATGATTAACATTAGGCCTTTTGCCATACCAAGCTTCATAAGGAGTCATCTTTTCTAGTGCACTGGTGGAGCTACCGTTGAGGATGTACACCATTGTAGCTACTGCATCTCCCCAATAAGAATTGCTCAATCCCTTGGTTTGTAACATGCACCTTGCCATTTCAACCATAGTATGATTCTTCCTTTCAGCTACTCCATTCTATTAAGGTGTGTATGCAGTAGTAAGTTGCCTCTTGATGCCATTAAAATCACAATAACTTTGGAAAGCCTTTGAGAAAAATTCTCCTCCATGATCAGTCCTTAAACATTTGATCTTGCACCCTTTCTCATTTTCTACAAGGACTTTGAACTTCTTGAATGTATCCAAGGCTTCATCTTTGGCCTTCGAAAAATATACCCAACAATTTTGTGAGTAATCATCAATAAAAAAGATGAAATATAATGACTTACCCAAACTCTTAGTCTGCATAGGACCACATATATCTGAATGAACAAGTTGAAGTGGGTGATGGGCCCTCCATGCATTTCCCTTTGGAAACTTTTCCCTTGCATGCTTTCCTTTAGCACAAACTTCACAAACCTCCTTGTGTTCCTCAACCTTGGAAAAACTAGAAACTAATGCATGCGAGGTTAGAAACTTCAAACTATGAAAACTTAAATGCCCATACCTGAGATGTCATAACCAACTTGAATCCTCATAAGCCATATTTGCCAAACGGTTGTTATGTTCACCAAACCTCAAGGGGAACATCCTATTTCTTGTCATAGGAACAACAGTGATCACCCTATTACCCTTATTCTTATCATAGATAGTATATGTCTTATTCTCAAAGACTACTTTATAATTTTTCTCACATAGCTTCCCAACACTTAACAAATTGTGCTTCAATTGTGGAGTATAATAAATATCATGAATACTCTTTATACCTTCTTTTGTTTGGACCTCCATACCTCCTTTGGCAGCAACCTCCAACGATTTATCATCTCCAAGCTAGATCTTGGATTTGAAACTTCCATCCTTTGTTGAGAACAACTTCTCATTCCCTGTCATATGGTTAGAGCATCCAAAATCTAGGTACCAAACATCTTTACTAGTATTTTCATCCTTTGCATAAGACAAAAGTAAGTGATCAGGAGGATTCTCACTACTTTCTTGAGCATAGTTAGCACTTTTACCTTCTTTCAATTTGCATTCTCTTTCAAAGTGGCCATACCTGTTACAATGGTAACATTGAACATTTCTCTTATCAAATCTGCCTCTACCTCTTCCTCTGGAACCACCTCTTCCTCTTGAGCCACCTCTTCCTCTACCTCTTGAAGAATTTTGGATTTTCCCTTTACCTTGGCCTTGATTGATTTTGGCACTATTGTTGCTTGCATCCTCATTTTTTGTGATTAGCAATTTAGAAGAAAACGCTTTCTCTACACCTTGAAAAGAATCTTTCTTCATGAGACGTCAGGGATCCAACCAATTGATCAAACTGTAGTTTTGTCAAATCCTTGCTTTCTTCTATGATTATTGCAACATGATTCCATCTGGGTGTCAAAGATCTCAACACCTTTTTAATCAAAACTTCATTGCTTACAATTTCCCCAAGTGTAGCCATTTTATTGACCACATCTTTGACTCTGACATAATAATCACTTATACTTTCAGCTTCTTGCATCTTCAAATTCTCAAACTCTCGCTTCAATGTCTGAAGCTTGACCACCTTAACTTGATCACTATCCTAGTAAGCTTCTTGCAGAGTCTTCCATGCATCTTTGGTAGTTGTTGCTCTTGATATTCTTGGAAATAAGCTCTTATCAAGAGCTATCTGAATGTGAAACAAAGCTTGAGCATTCTTTTTCCTTGCTTCCTTTCTTGTTGTTCTTGCATTGGTTGTAAGGGCATTCCAATCAGCTAGCTCCTCATAACCTGATTCAATAATCTCCCACAAATATTTTCCAATCAAAAAGTTCAGCATCTTAATGCACCAATAATCATAATCATTCCCATCAAATTCTGGAATGGGCATATGGTTAGAATTCGACATGATTAACTTTGGCGAAATTCCAACAATAAAACTTTAACCCAAAATAATTTTACCTGCTCTAATACCACTTGTAGAATCTGAAATACTATACCTCCTCTAAAAGCCAACTGATAAACTACTATAAGTATGATAGAAAAGTCAAATACCAACAATAAAATTATTGCAGAAATATAGATAACACAACCCAGAATAAATAACAGAATGCCCTATAATTAAAATGCGCATAGAATTTTTATTGCAGCTTATTACAAATATTACAAAGGTCTGTATATATAGATTCAGCACCTCTAAAAATATACTTCAAAGCATGTGAAAGAAAACCTATTCTCCGTTAAAAAATAGAGCATGCACTACTGTTAAACACTTAAACTTTTGCATGTATTATTAGTAGGATACGATGAGAAAACTAAACTACTGCATGTGCAGTAATAAAAAAAACTGAAAAATAGTCCTAAGGATTAATGCATGTTGGAGTAAATGATTTATTTGCATGAATAAACAAAAACTGATTTAAACTAAAAACAGCTTATGCATGGCGATGAATGAAAAGATTGATGTCCAAACTGGAGCTGCATGTTCAAGGAAGATCTCAGCTTCAAATATCTACAGAACTACTAGGAGGGCTCGACAAGATCTTATTCTACACCCTGCCTGGTTCTAGTGTCCCGAGGCCAATAGATATTGATGCTTCCCATGAAGAAGGAGATAATGTTAATTTCTATCCCCTCCTTCTAAATATTAAAGGGCTTGCCAGGAGAAAGCACAGGAAAAATGTATCAGCAACAGTAGATTTCTTGAAGTCGAGAGTTCATCTTGATCAGCCTGGAGACCATAATAAGGAGAAGAACTTCAAAGATTATGCAATACTTAATGGCTTCCTCTAGGAAGAAGAAACTAACGACCCTCCTCTCTCAAGTGGAGAATCTCATATTGACATGCCGCTAGTGATAGTGGCGAGAGAAATAGTCTAGGTCATGGTAGGGGTCATGCAAGTGGTTGAGGCCGCAGAAGGGGTCGAGGTCGTGCGCCAAGAGTATAATTTATGTTGTTGATTCCTTCCATATTCTTAGAGATATGCTCTCCCTTACTTTTTTTGTATTTTTAAGCTCTGTAAAGATAAATCTCGTTTGCTCATAGACATTGGTAGGAGGTTCTTTCTTCCTCTTACTCGTGATGGTTGATATTGTTTCGTATTTTGGTGGTTTATTTTCTACCATGATCGGCAAGGTCTCTTTAAGTTTAATTTTGTAAGAAGCAACCTTTCTTAATATAAAGTTCTTGGCTTTGCCTTTATCGACCAAAAAAAAATTAAAATGTAAAAACTAGCATTATAGAAGAATCATCCTTTGAAGGGAATCAATCTTAACTCTCAAAGAGACACTAAAAAATAGATCCTGGGTGAGAAAACTACAGAGAACAATGACCTATCCGAAAAAGAGTTTCTCTATTTAGAATAAAAATGAAGATCAAGAAATGGTCAATAACTGTAATATTGATAAGGAAATGCAAAAGGAAAAAAGAAAAAGAAGTGATAGAATAAAAAATGAAGATCAAGGAATGGTCAATAACTGTAATATTGATAAGGAAATGCAAAAGGAAAAAAGAAAAAGAAGTGATCATCTAGAGGTGTCAAATTCAGAAGAAGGATTAAAAGTTAGTGAAAGAGTTTGAAACATGTAGGATACGAACAAAGAAAGTCCACAACAGGAAGTAAACAACAAAAATCAATCAAGGGATGTTCCTGAGTTGAATAGTACTAACTAGATCTAAGGTCAAGAATGCAATATGATGAGTGATTCTCAAAAGAATAAAGTTGAACTTTTGGATAAACAAAAATTGGATCAACCAGAAGAAAACAAGGAAAATGTGCCCCCAGGAGCTTTCAAAATTGACTTCCCATTGGAAATATAAATATAATTAATTAGAAAAATAGGATTCTTATGAGATGCATATAGGTTTGGCTTTGATTTGCAAATTGTTTCTTTTGATATGTGGATATCATTTGGTAATATTATAATATAAAAATTTATACATGTGGGTGAAAGGTAACACTAATTTATAAGGTTATATTGTAGAGGATGTTAATAAAATAAGTGATGATCATGGTGACCAACTATTTTACGTTCTTTTATTCATGGGTAGAAACCACAAAGGAACTATTTGGGGAAAATACCCTAGAAAGGATTGTAAAATCACATCAAAAATTTACATCAAACCTAAAATAGAAAATATAACTACATATTTTACACATTGATTCCATTTGGAAGAAAGGTATAAAGTCATTCTAGAAAATGAAGAAAGTTCCTAGTACTTAGATGTTCAAGGATAGGGCTTACCTATAGTGTCCATTAAAGAAACAATTCAACTAGATAATAAATAAACAAAATCAATAAATCCAATTTAAAGACATTTGACTAATTGAAAGGGGAAGATAAACTTTTAAGATAAGTTATTAAGATAAAATCTATTCCTCATATACTCGAAAGGATATCAGATAGATCACTTGACTCCTTCAAGCTTTATGCCAAATTTTGAGGTAGGTTTCAAGCCTTTAAATTTAAATTGCATATCTTTGATGATGGTGACCTTAGTGCACTCCCAATGGGGATGTGCAATCTTCAAGGAAGTAACTTAGGACCTAGATGGTCCCAAAGATTCCAATACTCTACTTAGGCCACATACATATCCTTGTGATATATTCCTAACCCATTTTGGTGGATGCCTATCCTATATAAAAGGATAGATGGATTCTTATCTCCTATATATAGTTTCCTAGCCCATATGTTTGGATGTTGTCCCAAATTAGACAAACACCTATCCTCTATGAATGGAATCACCTAAGTATACACAAGGATGTAATTGATAAAAAATAGTATTATTTTGAGATAAATGGTTTGGGTTTTTCTTACAATAATTATGCATTCACATATCATTCTATTATATTCTTGCTCATACACCTCTCATGATTATACCTTCATGAAATTATTTTATGTATATCATGCACTATGTTATATATCTTGTACAAACCTTATCTTGGAATTTGGTACAACACATAAATGTTCCTCATTTTGACACATAATCCATGTGTATCTCTACATACATATTTGGACTAGTAAATTTCTTAAATGTGGTCATAAAAATTATACTTTTATATGCTCAATTTTTATGATTATGATGTATTCATACAATTTAAGGAACATAATATGAAATATTAGTATCTTTCATAGTTCTACTATACATTTATTGAGGGAACCATACTTGTTTTAAATCCTTGAAAACCTAATGTATGGGACATGACTTTTGATATTTTACACGGCTTCATGTTTTATAGATTAAGGAGGTCCCATTGGTTCAAATCCTCGCAAAAAATATCTCCTAGCTCACATTGTATATATAGAGGGGGAGAACCTAGTTAAAACCTTTCAATGAATTTAGATTTTTTTAATTTGTTCTTCACAGTTTTCTTCACATGGTTTTATGGGAGCCAACTTGGTCGCAACTCCATGACTTCAATTTTCTTTTTTTTATTATATAAATAGGGAGACAACCCTGAACCGAGAACAACAAAGAGTTACAAAGTTAAATCTTCAGGCAAAGAACAACCACTCGGAGGCCAAACAAAAATAGAGTCCAACCTTCAAAAATAATCAAAGACTTTCATAGTTTTGTAGCTATTTCAACACATCCTAATTAACCTCCAACTTCTATACTTATCATCCCATTTATAAACATCATTAGTAATGCTACTACTTAAAGCCTTAATAAAAACACCAATAGAGAGCATATTGTTAAGAGTTTTATCAGTCCTATGATAGTAAGGGTTAACATTAAAGGGTACGCAGACCCAGCATAACATCCTTAATATGATCATCAACAAAAAGGAACAAAAAAATAGAACCCAGAGAGCAACTAATCCTTCTTAAGCAGATTCCAGTCACGCTGGAGTCTCCTAAGATTGTATTTCCAAGTGTCCATCTTCTCCTCATCATAATCCACGACATTCTCCATCTGGCCCTACTTCGCCAGCTTCTTCTTGTTCTTTTTAATCCTCCCCTGACCAGATACTGTGCCCAGAACAACATTCTGCATAACCCCATTCGTAATGCAGCAAAGGGAGCTTAAGGCATCACACAAGTTTTGAGTCTATAAATTTTGTTCCTCATTCTTTGTCTCAAGGGTAGCAATTCTCTGTTTTAGCTCCTATAAATTTTCTTCCAAATTCTTGTTGTCGTCAATCTTAGCAGGGGAGTCTTGGGAATAGGGGACCATCTCCTCATCACCCAAAAAATTAGGGACCTCAGGGCTTTGTTCCGGAGTATCCAAGTCCACCTCAGTCTCATTGATCTCATCCCCATCATCTTCTTCTTCCATTTCCTCTTTGAAATTATCTTTTGGGTCATCCTCCTCCTCCTGGAAATCCTCATCCTCGGGATTATCAACAAAATTATCATCCTCCTCCAAATCATAAATTTCCTCCAGATTTTTAACATTGGCCCGGTTATCATCTTTTTTTATTTCCTCTTTTCTTTCCTTAGCCTGAAGCCTAGATGACCTCCTTTCCCTAGAGTTGTAGTCAATTTTGTCCTGCTCCAAAGGTTTTTCCTCCTCATCATCTTGATAGTGCAAGTCTAGGTCTATGGTGATACTTTTACTGGCTAACTCTTTAGCGGTTTTTTAGCTTTAACCAGGGAATTCTTGGGGGTTTCTAGCTTTCTCTTATCTGGGTTCACATTGAGCAAGGTAAGTTCCAGGGATTCTTTATCTAGGATAGCAAGGGTATATTTTCCTCTATTCTCAGCAGAGGAGGTAGAACCGTCCGAACACTGAGACATAGAGTTAGCAAGCACAATCTTGGAGGACTTACCATGATTTTTCTAAGAGTTTTCCTCATTCCCAAGCGTAGGGGACAAACTACTAAGGCTAGGAGAGTGATCCACAACAAACTTGTAAAGCAGATAGATAAGGCCTTGGTGGAGCGGGGGGTTGGCACCATTTTGAATGTAGGACTCTAAGAAGGAAAATAGAAAGAAAGGCAAATTGATTTTCTCCCATGCCTACTATGATTAAGAATAGGAAAATGATAACTGTGCACAGTAGTGTATCTACCTTGAAGCGTAAAATACTTCATAACATAATAGCTACCAATAGGGAATGGTTTAGGCAGAACCAAGCAACCATGCCCATTCTGAATTGCCTCCAGTTTCTCCCCTTTCTCGAAGATTTTTTTCATAAACCCTTTGTAGTCTCCACTGTTGCGTCTTTCCACCCATTCACCATTATTCGACAAACCAGTGACCTCCGTGATGTAATCTGGCGTGATAGTGAAGGAAATCCTCCCAATCATCACAACACCATTCTGCCAAGAGTTGCAAAATCATGTCATCGGGGCTTTATTGTAACCCTTCATAGCTAGAAAGAAGGGGGTAAAACTAGCATTCTTAAACAGTTCCCAAATCTCCTCATTGTCGTGAAGCCCATCACAATTTTTAGGCTTAGTTCTCTTAAGAGGGCCCCATGTCAGAAGAAAGACAAATAGAGCACAGATTATCTCTATTGAAGTGACCCAAGAAACAGCTCAGGTTCTTCACAATCGTAGGCAAACATAAAGAAATAATTATGGAAAGGTCATTTTTTAACTTTCACACCGTTGTCATCACATGTGTGATTTCCTTTCAAATCATTAAACTTTAAGGCTCTGCAAAAATAAAAAAATGTCACCTTTACTTCTAATAAAAACCCAATCTAAAAAGATATGTTTGAAATCATAAGTCTTAGTTCTCGTACCTGCATCTAGACTCTTCGGATCCATGTCATCTATGTCATACATAGTCCAGCTAGAAAAAGAACATGTAAGCATAAATCTCCAAATCACCCAAACCCTACCCGTCATACTATAGGGGCCCACATAATTTTTGAAAATTTGAAAAAAGGTAGTCATGTAAATAGAAACTCAAAACCCGACCATTAAAACCCTTATTGATATCTGCCCTTGTTCCCTTGTTTTCACTTAATCCTTTAATGAGCAAGAATCTCTTTGATCTCCTTAGAGCTTTCACCAAAGTTAAAAAATCTCCAATCTGCACTACTCAAACCATGATTGGCAATAAGGTCAGCAGCCATATTTCCCTCCTTGTAGGTATGTTGAACAGTAATGTTCTCAAAAAGATTAAGGAGATATTTACACTTGTTTATAATCTCTTTGATCTCCCAAGGGGGAGAAACAGAGTTATTAAGACAGTCAATAATCAACTTTGAATCTCCTTCCAAGATTACTTTCTCCATCGAATTATGTTGAAGCCTAGAGAGGCACAATTTTCTTTGTTGTTTTCATAATGTAGTGACAATTATTTTTGGTTCATGCAAATGGAAGTTGTTAGAGATTTATTTTTACTATCATGAACAAGTGTAGGCTTTAGTGCTCATTTCTATAGATTTAGAGAGGCAGCCTTGTGGAATTTATAATACAAAGAAAAGAGAGTACAATCCTCCAAGTTGTACTTTTTAAAAAATATATATACTTAAATTAAAAAAAGTAGGCTACTTTATTCATTGTCATATTTTACTTCAAATATATGTATCCTTCTAAAAAAAATTAGGTTACACTAACATTCAACATCCTTCATTTTGGCATCCACTTATCAAAATTATAAATGGGTTTAACTAAGGCTAAAGGAAGTGATGTACTTCAACCCTAGCACATATATCTCCCATATAAATTCCTAAAACTACCTTGACCTAGCGCAAGTATTAAAGAAGATAGGTGAAACTTAGAGCATGCAAAGATACAAAAATAATCATAAATTTTTAAATAATATTATAGATTTGGTATTAGATTGTGATTTTTGGAAGATAATATCATGATATTAATCTACCTTTCTAATTTTTCAGGCTCAAAGACAAGTTTTCAAAGTATATGAAATTTGTGCAACCAAGATGTAGTTACAAAAATATAGTCAAAGATAAATTGACACATCTTAATATATAATCCCATTTGTGGAAGTAAATCATCCCTAAACTTATTATTTTCCATTAAATAATTATTGATGTAGTCCACTAAGCTCATTTGCATTAGTCCAAGATCTTATTAGTACTTGTCTATTACAATTGGTTGCTGCCAAATTTTGTTAACACGTTATTATTCAATTATTTTTCTACCAATTAGAAGTATGAGTTTTTTTTCTACTTTAACATTATTTCAAGAATTTATAATTCTTTTATAATAGTAATATTAAATAATACAAGAGAAGGTCATAATTTTACTATATTTATCTTACTTATAAATAATAATGAGAATACTTTGGTGAATGTGATTTAGCTGTTACCAATAATATTCTCCAACTATTTTTGACACCTTTTATTTAATATGATATAAACAATTAGTTTCATCTATTCGTTTCATTCATCTTCATCTTTGTCCAATAATATAATTGTTTGAAACAACTACATATAATCACTCGTTCTTTCATATGAAAATCTTTTCAAAATTGAAATCAATTGCAGCATCTCTACTCAACTGGATGGTTCTTTGTTCTCAAATAACTCATGGATAGTGGTTATTAAACAATGAAGAGAATACTAGAAATACAATGTTCTATTTTAATTTTATCATCAAGAATGAACGTGCTAGAGCATGGGAAATACTACAAGTATTTGTATGATTATTTTTTAATTTATTTTGGCAGGAGGTTCATTTTTATAGATTTTACATAAGTCATATTTTTATTTGTTCTTCTAATAAAATAAAGAATAAAAAATTATAAAAGTATTTTTTTGGTAAATTGATTATAAATTAAGGTATATTTATTTTAATTTTTTTTTTTAATATTTTTAAATTAATTATAAACTAATTTATTTTATAAATTAAGGTATATAACTATTAATTTTATTTTTTATAAATATTTTAAAATTAAAATTTTTAATGAATTTGTATATATTGTTTTTAATTTTTTCTATCATAGATGTTTTGATGTAGTTTGATTTGCTATTTTTTTAAGAATTTTAATTAGAATTTTACTTTTAATAGAACTATAGAAAATAAGAGTGTAAATTCTATTTTCTATTATGATATATTATTTAATGTTTCACTTGGTTCTTATAAAAAAATTTAAAAATTAAGAATTGATCTTCTTAAATTAGAATTAGAGATATTAAATTAAGGTTATTATTAGGGAGATGGTTATCTTTTATATTTTGCATTTTATATCTTTAATTATATCTTGTATTATAATATTAAACTATTATTTTAGTCATGTAGTTTAATTACATTTATTACTACTACGTGGCACTTGTTTTTTTTAAGAGTCATCTATTTATCTTAAACTAAGAGTAATTAGAAGAAGCAAACACTTAGGGTTCTATTTCTTGCATTTTAATTGTATGAATTTTTTGTTTAAATATTCTTTTAAGTGGCTAATTCTTGCTAATACCTAAATAGTAGTATTTTCTAATTGGAAGTCAAAAACAAAAAACAAAAAACAAAGAGTTTAGTAACTATTTAAAATGAATTTTTATAATAAATCAAGTTATTATAAACTATTATAATTTATGAACAAGAGATCACAAAGTGTAATGTGATTATTAATATAATTCTTGAAAAAAAAATTAATTAATATAGGTCACAAAGTAATTCTACATTTGATTTTTTAAATAATTTATGTGATTAATTCTTGGTAACTCTTTTTAAAAAAAAGTCTTAATAGAGAGAATAACTAATTATTTAAATTTACAACAAAGAAGTTCATTTAAATTATTATAATTTATGAAAATTAGGTCACAAAGTAATTATATATTTAGTGTTTAAATACCTTATATGTGATTTATTCTTCTTAATTCCTTTATTGAAATAGTCTTAATAGATTAAATAACTAATTATTTAAATTTATTGTAAAAAAAAATCTTATAATTTTATATAATTTATAAAAAAATATGTCACAAAATATAATGTAATATTAATATATAATCTTAAAAATAGACATTCATCACGATATGCCACAAAGCAATTCTATGTTTAGTGTTTAGATGTTATCTGTGTAATTAGTTCTTGCTAATTCTTTTTATTAAAGTAACTTTAATAGAAAGAATAACTAATTATTTAAATTTATTGAATTCTTAATTAATATAATCTTAAAAATAGGTTAAGAGTAATTCTATATTTAGTCTTTAAATATTCTCTTTAAATAGGTTAATTCTTGCTATTTCGTTTACAAAAACTTACTTGAACCAGAAATATTTTTTAAAACTGTGATTTCTTTTGGATAAATAGTATTAAGTTCTTGATCAGCATAAACCTTCTCATCGCATTTTAGTTGATAGATTCTGTCGGCCCAGTCTCATCAAAACCTCTGCAAATACGTCTATAATAAGTCGTATTGCAAGATCTCATCATTGGATTATAGAACATCCATGCAAGATTGACTTCTCATTGCAATCCGTTGTGAAAACTGTTATGGAATTCAAATGGATAAAGGCCCCAGCCATAATCATGTGCCTTCATTTACTGTTCACAGGTGCCTTGTGTGCCCTAAACATTGATTTACTTAGGGTAACCCTAATTCTCCATCCCTACAAAATAGCATTATATTCGCTGCTATTAGCATTGACAATCTTCCAATACTTTTACACACGTTCATCCTCTCCAGGTTATATTATGGGTTTTATGAAGGAAGCTGATAAAGAAAGTGAATTGGGTTCCACTTCAAGTATAACAATTCCCTCTGAACTTCCTGATTATTTTGGAATACAAACTGATATGGAAGTCACTGTTCCACTGCTGTATTACATGAACAAAACAGATATTAGAATCTGTCGTTACTGTCAAGATTGGCAGCCTGCACAAGCAAGACATTGTCATGAGTGTGATAAATGTGTAATGGGTTATGATCACCATTGCACATTTCTGCAAATATGTGTGGGTCAAGGCAACCATTGCAAGTTTTGGTGGTTTCTTTGGGAGGAGACAGTTGTGTGTTCATGGACTGCTGCAATGTATATTCTGTCAATCAGAGAGCATGTTCTTAAGAAATTATGGTGGCAGTCAAGTATTGAAATAATACTTGTGATTGTCTTGACAGGAATCCTCATTTTTGTTCTGTTGCTTTTGATTTTTCACACTTATTTGGTTCTGAGTAATCAAACAACATATGACTTTGTTGAGCGTGGCCAAGAAAGAAGTCTTGGTACAGATATACAACATAGGGAGGATCATTCCTTTAGTTTTAGATTGTTCAGAAATATATACCATTTTTGTTGTAAAAAGGACAATTATCTCTAATTATGTAACTGGTATTTCAGTACCCATTTTATATAACTATTTTGGATATCTGATGTGTTAGATTGTGATTTGTTTGTATTGTTAGCAGCAGATTAATGTGATTTTTCCTTCAGTAAACCCAATGCATTGCTTGGGAACTAAAAATCCAGGTTAAACATTAAAGCTGTAATTTGTTTTACATTATTTCTTCTTATTTTACTAAATTCTGGGAAAAAAGAGACTGGATAAAACATGGGTTAAGGTTATATCTTTGGAGCTCTGTACAAAAATCTCAGTTGAAGTATCTTCTTGGTTTTATTTGATGCAATTTTTTTCCCAGATGCTTGTTAACAAGGATCGTGTGGATGGGATGTAGGGAAGGTCCTCCTGCATGTTTATAGTTTAAGCAAGGATCAAAATACCTGGCTTCATTAATTGATTTCATGTCTTTGCTGTTTTCCTACATAATCATGATAGCATTTGATCTTTTTTTTTTCTATTAAATGTCATGGATTCAAATTACATAGTTTATCATCAGAGCATCAGCACGAGATCAAAAAAAATATCTTCCGATAGTCAACCGAGTCACAGTTTCTAAACTATATCATGGTATAAGTATTACATTGTATCAAAAGATAGAAAATGCATCAAAATTACAGCATACAAGCCCATGTATATAACTGCTATCTAAAACTGGACAGTATCATCCTGTACCCTGCTGTTGAGTAAGATATCAGTCCACACCAATTCCTTGCCATCTTGAAGCTGCTCCAAATAGGGGTGTACAAAGTTTTGTGCCACTGGTAAAGCTACCTCTTGCTGCTGCAACTCCCTGCCTCTGGCCTCATTGAGTTCCCTCAGGAAGTTGTGTAAAGCTGTTTCAAACAGAGTCCTGCCTGGCCCAAGAGAAGCCATGGGAGACTTCCCATTTAAAGATCCTAACTGAGCCATCTTGCATCAAATCTTCAAACTTCCTTTTCGCCAACCTTAAGACAATGGTAACCTGCATGGAAACATTATGATTTAGTTTCTGGCAAGGTCTCCTACTTTGTGATTTGGTTTCTGGCAAATTTTCAGTTTATCCTGCAAGGTCAGCTGTATTTAAATCCATTTGGAAGGCATGGGATAGTGTGAGGCACCTCATAGAGTACAGGGACAACATTAGTGGCGGTAAAAAAATTTGGGGAACAAATCAATGTGGTGCAATTTGAAATATAAGGACAAATTTTTGGCTCTGTTACAAGGCTGTTCTGCTAAATCATGGGCTGATAAGGGCATCTGAACATTTAAAGATATCGTTGAAGATGGTCAGTTGATCCAATGGCAAGTTATTATAGATAGATTTGGCATTCCTAGGACGCATTATAGAACCTATTCTGTTTTGAAATCTGTTTGTGACTCTCTCTCTCTGCCCATTCACCTTGAAGAGAGACCTTTATGCTTGTCTTCCCTTGCTTGGGCTGATGGCTCATCACTTTGTGCTGTTAAAGCTAAATCTATCTACTGCATTCTATCTGACAACAGTGACATTCTTGAATATTTTAACCAAACCTGGCATTTAAGCTTTGGCGCAGACCTGTTCAGCTTAAATTGAAATTCCTCATTTGACACCTCCTCCTTAACAGATTGCCTCTCAAGAAACCTGATGGGGACTTCAATATGTGCACCTTCTGCAGACTTCCTGAGACCCTTATTCATTTATTCTTTGAGTGCCTCTTTTCTAAGGAAGTTTGGTATATGTTTGGCCTTGTTATTGCTGGTAATATTGATGTTGTTGATGTCATTAGTGGTCATATTCCCATGCTGAAGAGAGATTGTAATTATTTTTGGTCTGCTTTTTCATCAATTATACTTTGGAACTTATGAAAACTAAGAAATGATAGTGTGTTTAACAGTAAGAACAGGGCACTCTCTATGAGGAGACTCATTTTGCATAGCATTTTACCTTGATTGATAACCCTTTTTTTATAATTTTATAATGTTAACTAATATATTTTAATATTATTTATTGATATGATAGGTTGTCTTTCTTTACATACCCTTTTATATAGAATCAAATTCTAAAAGTTCATCTATGTAGGATAGAATGGATCATCAAATTTATTATCTTATTTTGGACACTCACAATTTGTTTGGGTAGTCTTTCGTTACTCTTTTAGATTGATTGACTCACTTCCATTGTGTAATTAATTATCTTTGGAATTTATTTATTTCTAAATATAATTTAAAGAAAAAGAGAAAGTTGATGTATGCAAATTATGTCTAATGATCGGTGAGGTCAATATGGATCTCATTACCATGTTTCTAGTTTTTAGGATTTCTTATTTCATATTTTATTTTATTATCTTTCAAATTTGAAGTAAAGAGAAAAAATAGTTCATAACATAAACAAATATTACATAGGATTGTACTTTATCATACTATTACATCATGATGTCAAAATGATTTACACAAAAAATGTTATAGTATGAGGAAAAATGTATCCACATTCTAAAATATTCAAACTTCACAAAACAAGTCTCACTTGGGGACCATGTTTCCTTCTATATACATTGTAAAATATTTGAATTTCCAAAGCACTATTCATTTGGGGATCATATTACCTTCTATTTTATGTTTAACTTCAACATCCATTGAGGAAGAAAGGAAAATGACCGTCATTACCTACTATTGGCATGCTAGGATTTGGTCCTCCCTTGATTTTCACCTTAGTGGGTGTTATGGGCATTCACAATTGACATATAGCAATTTGATCACTAATTGAATAATTTGTTATAGATAAAAAATTTAAGGCTTAAATTTTAATCATATCCTTATATGATATATTTTTTATATATTCTATAATTTCCTTTCTTCTATTTCACACTCATGCTTTTACCACTCATTTTAACCCTAGAGTTGGAATCTTCCTATGTCTTTTACTAGTTCCCCTTTGTCATCCTAACCTCTACTTATTTTTTAATTTAATTTAATCTCTTTTTTTTTTTTTTTTGGTCCTTTTTGTTATTTTTACCTTAGGTTTTTCCCATTTTAATGTCCCCCATTACCCTTCCTTGTAACCATCTTTTAAACTTTTTTGCCACAATAAAGTAATTGGATCCTAACTCCTAATCTAGTGTATAATATTTTTGTGTTTCTTTTAAAATATGAATCTCAAATTTTATCTCTATTTATGACCTCCATCTTTATATGGCCCCTTTACTCTTGATTTTCCATTTAAAAAAAATGAACCTCCTCAAATTTAGTGATGAATTCTCTAATCAAGATTTAATTTATATAGGATATGTATAAGTCAAGGCACCTTAAGTCAATCTAGTTTCCCTCCAAAACTTGATAAAATTTTAGCCTCCTTTCCCTCATTTTACATAGAAAATACTATGTTTTTACTTGGGATGCATTGTTGAGCAGTATTTTCCAAAAGAAGGTATATTATAGAGTTTAATATATTTCTATAATGAGCTGTCTTTCAAACCAATGTCAAGAATATTTTTTTGGATCTTCACAACAAATTCTACAAGAAATTTTTTTTTTTTTTTTTGGCAAAACCCAAAAATGTATATTGCAAAATATATTTAAACAAAATTCTAAAGTCTAAAAACAAAGAGCACCACTCAACCTAAAAACATAATATTATAAAATTACCCCTAAATACCAACCAAAAAACTCCACAAAATAACCTTCCCGTGGACAAGAAACAACCAAAAACAGCTAATGATAGAACTATACAGCCCCAACCCATGATATAGAAAGATTTACCAAATAAATAAAAAATTGTCATAACCATATAGATAAGCAGAGCACCAAATACCATGAACAAAATGCAAAATCCTTGCTCCTTACCTGTCATTCTAGCCCTCTTTGACACCAACTCATTTGACTTCTCCACATGACGAACCTAAATGGAATTATCAATAGGAGCTTGCACATTCAACTGGCAATGGCAATGATGTATGCTTAGTCGAGCTATGGAAGTGAGGCACCATTTCTTGTTTGAATTTGGAAGAGAATGAAAACCCTCATAATTAATGAGGAGAGAAAGAGCCATGAACCTGTTATGAATAGCTTATGTCCGCATTGGTCCAATATTATCTACAAACGCAAATAATGCCCTGCCCAAAGTCTCCTCGTTATTATCTTCTATTGCAACTTTGGAAGCATCATAAACTAAAGCAATTTCATATAATAATCCTCCAATGTCTCCCTGACCCTCAAAGAAGTCATATCCCCTCACCCCCTCACCGTCATCTCAAAAACATAATTAACAATGAAATCCGTGTGTACAAATTCATATACAATCCTTCCAACATTGAATGGGGAATTTAATAATGTAGTTGTAACTTGCATACATTTTGTTTCATGACTGAATAAGATGGACCACTAGTGCTCTTTGTGAAAAAAACTTGACTCAATAAGACAATGAGAAATGATTTGGGGGAGATAAAACAAGTTGGAGAAAACTTAAAACCCAAGACACATGCGCAAAGAGGTGTAATCAACATTCAAGGAACCATCTATAGAAAAAATGTGAATTTGTCAATAGACGATATGTCATTCGCACACAAAAAATGAGGGAAAATGATAAAAATATTATGTTCGTAGGGGATGTAAGATTGAAAATGTAAATGACTTAGATTTCAAATCTCTACAACAAAAAAAAAGTGTAATCTACACAAAGAACCCACATTGCACAAGGCATTAAAAAATGTCTTTTTCATGAAAGAAGGAAAGTGATTCACATGAGCAGTAGGTACAAAGCACAACACATCACCTATCATATGCAATGAAGAGAGGTAATGATGAAATGAGGTGTCCTCTTGTGACACCTGCAATGAAAAGACTACAAAGAAAACAAAACAAATGCTAACTCTTCATGTTTGAAAAAAACTTGGGCCTCTGATGTAAGATTTACACCAATACTTGCAAGGTAATCTAGGAGAAAGGACCCAGCAGAGCGCATTCCAATTCTTGTGATAGAAGTTATTGATTTAACACCCCCATACTTGTTGATTTAATGTCCAACTTTTGTACAACATTGCACCAATAGTTGTGACTTTAAAGTTGTTATTGTTGATGATAAGTGCCAATAATTGAATGAAATATATCATTTGTTGTGAAAAGTAACCAATCATGTGATGCCATATCAGCTGGACAAGTATCGGGGCCCCTTTTGCATGCTTATTGGTCTCACTTTTTGGGGGGGTTGTTTTGGACACCTTCGCAAAAAGTATACTGATGTGGCATCATATTTGATGATGTGGCCCTAAAACCTTAGTTAAAAGTAGGGGACTTGCCGAGTAAGCTGCTGTAAAAAATTGGGAGTGATTTGAAATTTCCACGCAAGATTTTGAGAAGCACGAAGTTAGGGTGCACAACTACTGGGTCCTCTCCCTTACCAATTTATTTTCCCCTCTATAAGATTGAGAAATATGATAACTATGAAAAAAGTGAAGTAATTACCAAGCCTCTAAGAATATATATCTTAACTACTAGTTTGAAATTTGTCATAGTCCCAAAGAATTAATAATAATCTGTGAATCTCCTTCAATAATTAGATGTGAGATATTAAATTGTTTAGCCAATTTGAGTCCTGATCACAAAGCCTTAGCTTCAGCTACGTTGTTAAAACCATCAACAATTTTGGAAGCTTTAGCTACAATAATCTTCCTCTCATGAGATCTAAGAACAATTCCAATACAAGAGCTTCCAAGATTTCCTTTCGAAGATCTATCAAAATTAAGTTTTGTGAAACCTAAAGGAGGTGGTTTCCACTTTACTAATTTTTTGTATGTCTTTTTAATCTCATTCCCGAAAAGACTTCCTTTAAAGGGGAGAGAAACTTGTTTCCAATCCATTAGATTTTGTGAATCCCAGGATGTGAACAAGGATGTAAGTTGTTTAGTGCGATAAGTAGCTACTCTGACATTCTCAGAAATTGCTTTCTCAATTGCTTCAATAACTATTTTAACCGAGTGTGATTGTCTTTCAAAAATTCTCTTGTTTCTCTTCCACTATAGGTTCCAAATTAGAATAGGAGGTGAGATAATCCATATTAATGTCAGCGAAAAAGGATTCCTTTGTCAAGAATACTTTTCACTATTTTAGTCTCTAACATAGTTGGTTCCCCCAACAAAAGAGTGTCATCAACAAAGAGAATATGTGTTGTAGAAATTTGTGAGTTTGGAATTTTCAAATATTTCCAATCAGAACATGCATGATGAAATTTTATTAATTTTCTTAGACCTTCAACCAAAATGATGAATAGAAAAGGTGAGATAGGATCACCTTGCCTAACTCCTTGCAAAGAAGAAAAGAAACCACAAAGAGTACCATTAACATTGACTAAAAATTTTGCCCCTAAAATGCAAGAGAGAATCCATGTTTACACCACTTTCTATGAAAACCAAATCTAAGAAGAATCTTCTGGAAGAAGTCCCAATTAACTCGATCATATGCCTTCATCATGTCAAGTTTTATCAAGTTTCCCACCCACCATAATCATAAGGTTCCCAGGGGGTTATATTCAATTCCCATCTCATAGAGGGGATTCTATGAGAATTAATAGAATGCAATATTTCATAAGCTATCAAAGCTCTTTTTGTTAATCCCCTTCTTAAAGCTTGTTTTGTAAATAATTTTACTAACGAGTTCTCTCCATTTTCCCTATGATATGATTACACCATACACCTACCCTTATTAGTATTTTTCCTTGCCAATCATTCTCCTTCCCATTTTATTATTCTTTTATATTCTTCATCCCAAACTTGTATTTGTGTGGCCTTTAGCAAGTCCCCCATAGGCTTTGTTGTTATTTTCCTTTTATATTTCTTAAATCATTAGAAAAAACCCTATAATTCCATTGTGAAATTAGTCAAAATTATTTGTACTTCAGATTTGTAGTCCTTTAGTATCATTTTTTATGTTCCTTGTCATCTATCATCTCTCATCTTTCCTTTGTGAGTAATATAGAGTCTTGTCTTAGTGTTTTATTTCATTTTCTTCTATAATTCCTAACCCATGGATCAAATCCCTATCATTCCCATGTCACATCATTCATATTCACTTTTACTTCAGTTATTTTTCCTTGGGTTTTAATTTTGTTAATTTTGTTTTACCCCAACCTCATCTCTTTACCTTTAACTTTAAATGCCTAGTCTCAATTTTATCTCCCCAATTCTTTCATATGTTATCTAACTTAAATCTTGACCTCTCAATCTTATGCCCAAACTCACCTTTGTTGTGTCTTTTTTATTGTTGGCATTTACATTTATATCAATATTTTGATTAGTATTCTATGTCATGTGGATATTTTTAAATTTTCATAAAGATGAATAATTGAGGTAGACTCCTATTTACTATCCTATCTTTTAGGAGTTTCTTGGCATATTTTTAAGCTTGTAGGTCAAATATAACAAATTCGGTGAATAATTAGATAAATTTCTAATTAGATGGATTTGATCAGCATAATGAGAGTAACCTCCATATAAATTTTTTTTTTTAAATAATAGGTCAAGATGATTACTTGGAAAAAGCCATGTATAGTTTGGTTTCTAAGAGAACTAGGCCAATTATGAAGAAATTTGTATTCTTGGTAATTTTGTCTTGACCATATTCTTTCACAAAATTTAGTTTGTAGGTCTTTAATATTTTTTACTTCTATCTTCTACCATTTACTTCTTACTTTATTAGTTGTATCTTCTTGTACATGTATCTTTTCTAATTCAAGTAGTGTATTTGATTTTTCATCAACTATTTTTACTATTTTAATCCACTTTCTAATATCATCCCTGGTAGGTTGTTGTATAGATATTTTCTCATGAGTTTGATTTCTAGCTTCCCCAAAGCTTGTAGATCTTTTTTACATATATGATAAGTTGTTAACTTAGTTGAACTCTCAACACAAAGGTCTCAAACTCAAAATTTGATTAAAAAAAAAAAAAATTAGCTCCTTTAAATACCTAATTGTAAGTATAATAATAATGAACTATAAGGTTACATTTTCTAAGTCATTTTTCCTTTATTTACCTATCCTATTTTATGAATTTGTGTTTACAATTTGTCACATTTCTTTTCTAGTTTGTTGTGTTATTAGTCTTAGTTCAAGTTCTTGTTAATTGTTATTAGACTTGTTGGAAATAGCCTAAGTTAAATATATATTAGCTAGTTTATTTAATAAATTTCCCTCAATTATTGCTATGTTTTATCTCCATTTATTACAAGTACCACCTTAATTTACCAAATATATTCTATTTAATTTAGAAATGTTGAATTCATAAACTCTTCAACAACAATCATGGTGACAACTCTATGCCACCAGTCATATTATTACCCTAAAAATTGATAAGATCCCAATGTTTGGTTGTTCCCTAGACCCAAACCCTAATCCTTAGGAGTTAATTTATGATAGTAGCCCTACCTATATATCCTTTTTGTAATAAGAAGCTCTATAGTTCATACACAAAGATAGAGAGAATTCATCTTCTCCTCTACATAAGATCTCTAATCTTACTTTTAAATAACAACTATTCATTAATAATTTTGTTCTAGTCCCATTACAATAGAATGATATAAAACACATTCAAAACAAGTATTAATTCTATGCCAATATTAGTTTACAAATAGACACAAAACCACATAGGGACCATATCATTTTAAAATCACATGTTCACTAGTGATGGATCGTGTATGCATCATCTATACACAACGAGTACAGTACTTGGGGGTTAGCCCAAGCATATATTAGCTACTCATAGGGTGACTAGCTCATACCTACATCATAGGTATGCATATTGACTAAATTGGGCACATGTCATTATACATAGTGTTGCAAGCACATGCACCCATCACATACACAATGTGAACAACTTAAACATCATTGTTGGATTATTGGGAAGATTGTTAGATTTGGTTGTTCATTGTTGCTGCTAGGATATGTTGTTATCATTGATGTCAACATATTCCTGTGAGTTATTCTGGTGAGTTTGGGAAGAGTTTTTTATCCGGTTTTGTAGTTTGGTTTTTTTTATCACTATTTTGCAGAATCCGGTATTTCCTTTGGTATATTCTAGTGTGATCAGATCTTGTGTTGAGACTTTGGGTTATTGTTTAGGATGATCTTGTGTATCTTCATTTCATATGGTTCATGATTTGGTGCTTTGCAAGTTATCTTTCCTCATGACAGTTGTTGATTGTTTGTGTTCTTGAGCTTTGAGACGTTGACCGATGAAGATTTGAAAAGAGGCGTTGGTGCAACTGTTCTGAATAATTATAACGTGCTTGTTGGTGTTTCCTAGTTGTGACCTATTTCTTTTGGCAATCTGCATTCATCATTGTGTGATTTTTTGGTGATTTTTATGAACCGGTGATGATTTGCATGTTATACCGTATTTCTGGTGGTGTAGCATGTTGCGGTTGGTCTTGGCGGGATTTTCAATGGATGTAATCATTTGAGAATTTGAATTAGGTCCATGCTATGTAATGTAAATCATAATATTGGTCTGGTGGTCGATCTGTGTATCGTTCAATGTAATTTTTGTAATTATGAGTTGAGGGTTGAGGGTTTAGCCGATCTTGTTATCAAGGTTGATGATTTGTATATATAGGTGAGATGTTTGTGTAATTTAGGTGTCGGTATTGTGTCAGAATTATCACAGAGAGATGAATGTGTGAACAAGGATATATCACTTAGCGAAGTGTTGAGGTGTGTTTGATGTTGCAGAGCAAACAATTGTACCTAACTAGAACTGTCAGCAAGCATCTGTAGATGTTATCATTGCAGTTCATTCCTTCCAGATTGTAGTATGAATCATATTGTAAGTCAATGAGACTTCCCTGAGGGTTGTAGACTTTCGAGCATATATCTTTTGAGCAATGGGCTCTAGGCAGTGTGCCTGAATGCATGTGCATTCCCAATTGTAATTTTTTCACGTACTATTGCAGAGTATCATCTTACTGTGGGTAAGTTCCCACCGTGGTTTTTCCCTTAACCGGGTTTTCCACGTCAAAATATTGGTGTTGTGTGTCGTGTCGTTAATTTGCTTATCTATATGTTGCACCAATTTATTAGTTTACGTTTTGAAGTTTAATTTGTTGTGATCCGGTGAAGAATGATTCACCCCCCTCCCAGTCTTCCCTCTTGATTGTTGTTAACAATTGGTATGAGAGCTAGATCCTCAAGTAGAAGCTTAATCGCTTGAGGAGATCTAGGATGGCAGCTCAAGGTATTCTTTTCAAGAAGGACAGTCTAAGGTTTGATGGAAGCAACTATACTATGTGGAAGTGATGGATGGAGGTGCATTTGAAATGTCTTGGAGAAGATTATTGGAAGATTACTAAGAATACCTATGTTGCTCCTCAGAATGGACCATCCAGTCTTGATGAGGTTAAGGAAGCTGAATATAACATCAGAGTGAAAGGAAGCATTTCTCAGTGCCCTAACTGATTAATGTTATGGAACTTCAGACCACACATGAGATTTAAGTGAAGCTTGAAATCCTATATGAAGGTGATAGTCAAGTAAAAGTTGCTAGGTTGCAAAGTTTAAAAGAAAAGTATGAGACATTGAAGATGAGTGATAATGAGAACATACATTCATACATGGCTAAGGTGAATGAGCTTGTCCTTGGTATCATATATGTCGGTGGAAAGATTGAAGAAGATGAGATTGTTGCTAAGGTGATGAGAGCTTTGCCTCCTTCTTATAAATATAAGGTTGTCGCTATTGATGAGATCTAGAGTGTAACTACAGTAACAAGAGATGTGTTGGTTGGAAAACTTACTGCACTTGAGCTGAGTGAATTTGGAAAGTCTGAGACAACATTCAAAGCATCAACATTTGTTTTCGATAAGTAGAAATATGACCCTGATGAGTAAAGGATATCCAGATATGAAAGAGAAAGAAGAGAGATAGCAGAGCAAGAAAGAGAGATTGATGAGCTTGAAGCATTGATTGCCTGGAGATTGCCTAAAGGTGTTGGTAAGTATGATGGAAAGTTACCCTCAAAATGTTTTTCTTGTAATAAGATAGGACATTTTGCTTCTAGATGCCCGGAGAGAATGGCTAAGTATGACAAACTTGATAAGTTTGATAAGTTTGATAGGAATGATAGATATGAGAAGCATGATAAGCCTTATAAGTCTAACCATAAGTTTAGGAACTAGAAGAATTGTTATTATGTTATAGATGAAGGTGTTACAGATGATGAATCAGAAGAAGATGAAGTTGTGTTTATTTCCATTAAAGAGGATAGACTTGTGCCTATTGATTCCACTAGTTGTTATGTTGAGGAGAAATCTTTGGCTGCTAAGGTAAAAGAAAAGGGTGAATGGGTGATTGACAGCGGTTGTTCACATCATATGACCAGTGACAAAAAAAAAATCTAAGCATGGAAAGGTATGATGGTGGAATAGTTAGATTTGGTGATGGCAAAGCCTGTGTAATCTGTGGGAGAAGTTCTATTTCTTTTGATGGTAAGCATAACACTGATTCAATGTCTTGTATGTTGAAGGCTTGAAGCATAATCTTTAGAGTGTTGGATAGATGGTTGATAAGGGTTATGATCTACAATTCAAAGATGGAAAATGCAAGATCTTGAATGCCTCTGATATAGAGATTGCATTTGGAACTAAGACTGAAGGTAATATTTTTCATTTGAATGCTAGTGAGAAAAGTTGTTTGATTACTAAGATAGATGAGAGTTGGTTGTGGCATAGAAGAATGTGTCATGTAAACTTTGATTCATTGATCAAGATCAATTCTACACAAGCTATAAGGGATCTGCCTAAGATTGTTAAACCTGTTAATCTGGTATGTAAGGAATGTAAGTTGGGTAAGCAAACAAGAATTTCTTTCAAGAGTAAATGGTATACATTAGATGGATTGTTAGATCTTGTGCATACTGACCTGTGTGGACCTACAAATGTTAGAAGTGTGTAGGGTGATAGATATTTTATGTTGTTAATTGATGATTATTTCATAATGATGTGGGTTGTCTTTTTGAAGGAAAAATCAGAAGCAATTGAGAATTCCAAGATATTCAAAGATAAAGTTGAAACTGAGTCCAGATTGAAGCTGAAGTGTTTAAGATCTAACAGAGGTGGAGAATTTTGTTTCTTCGAGTTCAATTATTTCTTTGAAATGCATGGAATCAGAAGACAGCTAGCTTCTCCTAGGACCCCATAGCAGAATGGGATTGTTGAAAGGAAGAATCGTACTGTTTTAGATACTGCAATAACCATGTTGATTGAAGGAAATGTTTCAAAGGTCTACTGGAGAGAAGCCATTAGCACTGCAGTGTATACATTCAATAGAGTTCATATCAAAGGTGATATCGGTAAGACCCCTTATGAGCTTTGGTTTGGTCATGTTCCTACTATGAAATATTTCAAAGTTTTTGGTAGCAAATGTTATATCAAGAGAGATGAGGATATTGGAAAGTTTGATGCTAGAAGTGATGAAGGTATCTTTTTGGTATATTCTACAAATAGTAAAGCTTTCCGATAAAAATAATAAGAGACTAAGAAAAATATTTGAGAGTGCAAGTGTGAAGGTGAATGAAAACCTTGGGAAGGATATTAGAGCTTATGATGAAGGTCAACATGTTGTTTTAGCTACTATTCAGTCTGAAGAGCCTAAGAAAAATGATCTGGTAGAGATTGTGAATCCAGATGTTGTTGATGTTGGTGATGGTGTGTAGGAACCTGAAGATCAGAACAATCAGAAGACTCCAAGGTATGTAAGATTGAATCATTCTGAGAATCAGATTATTGGTGATAAGAATAAAGGTGTGATGGCTAGAAGAAGGTTAGCTACAGAAAAAATATGTTTGATTTCTAAAGTTGAAGCTAAAGATGTTGTTGAAGCCTGTAAAGATGATAAATGGATTAGAGCCATGGAGGAAGAGTTAGATCAAATTGAAAAGAACAATACTTGGGAACTTGTGCCTAGACCTAAGGATAAAAATGTTATTGGTACTAAATGGGTTTTTAGGAACAAATTGAATGAAGTCGGTGAAGTAGTCAGAAATAAAGCCGGAATGGTCTACAAAGGTTATTCACAGAAAGAAGGGATTGATTATGAAGAAACTTTTTCTCTGGTTTCTAGAATTGAAGTTGTTAGATTGTTGCTTGCTTATGTTTCTTACAAAGATTTCAAGGTATATCGGATGGATGTCAAATTTGCATTTTTGAATGGTGATCTAGAAGAAGAAGTTTACATTGAACATCCTAATGGATTTTCATTATTAGATGATGGAGACATGGAATGTAAGTTGAAGAAAGCACTTTATGGATTGAAACAAGCTCCTACAACTTGGTATGCTAGATTAGACAAATACTTACTAAAATTGGGATTTATCAAAGGTGTTGTTGATAGTAATCTGTACTTTAAGATTGAAAGTGATAACATTTTGATTGTTGAAGTCTTCGTTTATGACATTATCTTTGTTGGTGATTATGATATGAGTATGAAGTTTTTCGGTGATATGAAAAAATAATTTGAGATGTCTATGATTGGTGAGATGAAATTTTTCTTAGGTTTGCAGATTGCACAGACAAAAAAAGGTATCTTTATATCTCAAACTATGTGAAGGAATTGTTGAAGAAGTTTGGATTAGATGATTCCAAACCGGTTGGAACTCCTATGGTGATTGGTTGTAAATTTTCTAAAAATGATGAATCTCCTAAAGCTAATCAGAGTTTGTAAAAATCTATGGTTGGTGGACTTCTATATCTTACTCAAACTAGGCCTAACATTATGCATGTCGTGTGCATGGCTGCTAGATATCAAGCTGATCCGAAGGAGAGTCATGTCACTACTATTAAAAGAATATTCAGATATCTAAAGGGAACTGAGGATTATGGTCTATGGTATCCAAAGAACAATGATTTCATGTTATGTGCTTATACTAATGCAAATTGGGCATGCAAATTGGGCTGGTGATGTTGATGACTGGAAGTGTACTACTAGTGGAGCATTCTTTTTAGGTAAGAATTTGGTTTCATGGGCTAGCAAGAAACAAGATTCAGTATCTTTATCAATTGGTGGAGTTGAGTGCATTACTGTTGTTAGTAATTGCACTCAAATAGTTTGGATGAAGCAAATGTTGAAAGATATCAGAGTTAATTATGATGAGCCTATTGTTATATACTATGATAATTCCAGTTCTATAAACATGTCTAAGAATCTGGTGCAACATTCAAATACTATGCATATATCAATTAAATATAATTACTTGAGAGAGAAAGTTAGTGAACTGAAGGTGAACCTGGAATATGTATCTACAAAGGAACAAATTGCTGATATTTTCACTAAGCCTTTGCCTGTAGATACATTTGTCTATTTGAGAGACAAGTTAGGGATATCCACCTATCGGCAATTTGGAGGAATTGATTATGTGTTGCATTGATGTTTTGTCATTGATGGCAACACTAGTTGTTTTGGTTGTTTACCGGTTTCCGGTTGGTTCCGGTAGAGTGGTTGGATTATGATATTGATCTGGTATGCTCTAGTATGCTTTGGTTTGTGGAATTGATTTGGATCTGTCGTTCATACTATTCAGATGTGTATCATGATTAGTTGGTTCGAGATTCGATGACTCAGATACTATCATTTGTTCTAGTAAGCCTTTTGATCACCGATAAGGGTTTTACCAACAGAGTTTTGTTGAAGATATTTTGATGCACTTGATAAGTGGCGTTGGTGCAACTTCTAGATGGCTTATGGGATGATGTTGGTTATCTTGTTCATGTTCTTGTTGATCGGTAGTGTTGTATTTAGGACCGAACCTAATGTTGTCTTATTTGGCTAGGTTATGGACCAGTTTATGTAACGTGTTGATGGATGATCTCGATGCATTACCGATTGGGTTTATTGATTGGATTATGTTGTTTTGGTCTTAGGATGACTTGGTTGATCATTGGATTGTGGATTTATGTTATGAATCTAGTGTATTATCTTTTAGGTGGCCAACCTAATTGTTTAGGTCCCGAGTTGATATAAATATGATGTAAGATCTCTTTGTAGATCATGGGATTATGGGATAATGGTTATAGGATGGTTATGTGATTATCTGTGTAGGAATAATGTTATAATCACATACAGGAGTTTTGGTCGATCATAGGTGATCGAATTGGGATGGTAATAGAGGTTTAAGACCTCCGATACTGAGATTAACCGGAACTGTACTCAAGCATAGGAGATGTTATCTTTGCAGTTCACTCTTCTTTCCGGATAGTAGTCTGGATCTTTTTTTTAGTTAGTGAGGCTCCTTTTGTGATGAGCAGTGCACTCTAGGATGTTGGCCTTCTTGCATGTGCATGCCCCTCATTTTGTAATCACATACTTACTGCAGAAGTATTATCTCACTGTGGGTAGGCTTCTCACTGTGGTTTTTCCCTTTACCGGGTTTTCCACGTACAAATCTTGGTGTCATGTGTTTTGGATGGATGGTAATTGTTCTATGATTTATTTTTATGTTTAATTGCTATATCAGTTATTTTGGTATTTGGTTTATACATTCTGGTATTGAGTTTATGTGTTCCAGTAATGAGGATTTGAATGCTTAAAGTTTTGTAATCTGTTGACAACTGATTCACTCCCCTCTCAATTGTCCTATGGTTATCTAATCTATCTAACAATTGGTATCAGAGGTTGGTCCTCTCTACAGAAGCTTAACTACTTGAGGAAGATCCTATGGCATCTAATAGTTCAAGTTCATCAAATACATCTGCAATTATTTTTCGGAGAGAAATTCCTAGGCTTGATGGAACAAATTACAAGGTATGGAAGATTCAGATGGAGACCCATCTGAGATGTCTTGGAAAGGAAATCTGGGAGATCACTGGGAAAAGTGTTACACCTTTTAATCTGGCATCTGGCAATCCTCCTCTGGTAGGCTTGGATGAGGAGCTAGAGAAGCCCTTTTGTGTGCACTTTTTGATCAGCAAATAATGGGACTAACTGATAAATCAACTACAAAGGGTGTATGGGACAAATTGGAGACTCTGAATGAAGGTGACCCTATTGTTAAAATTGCAAAACTTGATGGTTACCGGGTGAGGTATGAGAACTTGAAGATGGAAGAAGATGAAAGGATTACTACTTTTATGGAGAGAATTAATGAGATTGTTATGGGAATTCATTGATGTGGTGGATCTCTGAGCGAAGATAAAATAGTTTCTAAAGTATTGAGAGCTTTGCCACCGACTTATAAGATGAAGGCTACTACAATTAATGAGTTGAGAACTATGGAAAACACCTTTGTTAATAGGGATACCATGGTTGGGAGGTTATCTGCTTTTGAACTTGAGGAATTCGGACCTTTTGGACCTGTAAAATTTGAACCTACTTTTCACGCATCTACATCATCGACCAGCGAGAGTGATTGGAAAGATTTATATGAGAAGGAACTAGAGGATATGAAGAAAGAAGATGAAGAGTTTGAGCAACTTGAAGCCTTATTTTCTATAAGAGTACCTAAAGGACCGGCAGGAAGTAAGTATGAAGGAAAATCAGCTTTTAAATGCTTTGCATGTAATAAGATAGGTCATTTTGCATCTAGATGTCCTGAAAGGAATTCAAGATTTGAAGAAAGAGATAGAAGATCTTTTAGGCCTAACCATGATTATCAGAACAAGCATAAGTACAGGAGGAACAAAGACAAATCATTTTACTTTGTTGATGAGGAAGGTGTGACTGATTTTGATGATTAACCGGCACAAGATTCAACTAGTGGATCTGACAATGGAAATGAATGGGTATTTTTGGCTATCAAGGAAGATGATCTGGTACCTAAAGAGAATGCCCTTTCTGATAAAAATGAAGACAAGGATGAATGGGTGATTGGTAGTAGATGTTCACATCATATGACTGGAGATAAAAGGAAGTCTTATCTTTGCAAGAATTTGATGGTGGTCTGGTTAGATTTGGAGATGACAAAGCATGCATGATCAAGGGAAGATGAACAATATCATTGGATGGTAAGAATAACACTGATAATGTTTATTATGTTGAAATTTTAAGGTATAATCTTTTGAGTGTAGGAGAGTTGGTGGATAAGGGATTTCAGCTACAATTCAAGGATGGAAAATGCAAGATTATCAATAGATCTGGATTGGAGATTGCAACCAGTACACAGACTAAAGGTAACATGTTTCATTTGAACTCCGGTGAGAAGACATGAGATTTGTCTATGGCATAAGAGGCTGTGTCATGTGAGTTTTGATTGCATTGTGAAGATCAATTCTACTAAGGCAGTTAGAGATATACCTAAGATTGTAAAGCCCTATAATCTGGTATGTAAGGAATGTCAAATGGGAAAGCAAATCAAAACTTCTTTTAAGAGTATACAAGAACAAATGTCAAGGTGGATGAGCACAAATGTCAAGGTGGATGAGCATAACAAAAGTCAAATCAGAACTTATGATAGAGAACCGGCAGTGGAAATGATCCTAACTGAACTGGTAGCACCTACACCAAAACATAATGTTGAACCAGTTACTCCGGCAGTATCATAAAATTCAACAGTAACTGAAGATAAGGGCAGAGGAACAGAAAATCAGAAGACTCTTAGGTATGTAAGGTTGAATCATTCAGAAGATTAGATCATTGGAGACAAAAACAAAGGAGTGATGAGAAGAATAATGTTGGCAGTTGATAAGGTATGTTTAATTTCTCAAGTTGAACTGGCATCGGTAATTGAATCTTGCAAAGATAAATGTTGGATGAAATCTATGGAAGAAGAATTAGATCAGATAGAGAATAACACGTGGACTTTAGTTCCCTGGCCTAAAAATCAGAATGTTATTGGAACTAAATGGGTTTTTAGGAATAAATTGAATAAAGATGGACAAGTTGTGAGGAATAAAGCTAGATCGGTTTGTAAAGGATATTCTCGGAATGAAGGAATTGATTATGGTGAAACCTTTGCACCAGTACCTAGGATTGAAGTTGTGAGATTATTTCTTGCTTATGCTACACATAAGAACTACAAGGTTTATCATATGGATGTTAAGTGTGCATTTGTAAATGGAGATCTTGAAGAAGAAGTCTATATTGAGCAACCTAATGGATTTTCACTTTCAGATGACAAAAACATGGTTTGCAAGTTAAAGAAAGCTTTATATGGATTGAAACAAGCCCCTAGAGCTTGGTATGCAAGACTAAATAAATATCTTTTGAAGCTTGGTTTCACTAAAGGTAATGCTATACGTAATTTATATTATAAGATCATTGATGATGATATATTGATTATTGAAGTCTTTGTTGATGATATCATTTTCGGAGGTGAAGATAAGTTGTGTATGGAATTCTCTAACAATATGAAGAATGAGTTTGAGATGTCTATGATTGGGGAGATGAAATTTTTCTTAGGTTTGCAGATTACACAAACCGATAAAGGTATTTTCATCTGTTAAATTAAGTATGCTAGAGAGTTGATGAAGAAATCTGGGTTGGAAAATTCTAAACCAGTTGGTACTCTGATGGTTACAAGTGAGAAATTGACAAAGAAAGATGCATCTGCACTGGTAAATTCTACAAGGTACAAGTCTATGATTGGAGGTTTGTTATATCTGACTCAAACTAGACTAGATATAATGAGTGCAGTTTGTATTGTATCAAGATATCAGAGTGATCCTAGAGAAAATCATGAGAGTACGGTGAAAAGGATTTTTAGGTATTTGCAAGGAACAACTGAATATGGTTTGTGGTATCCTAAAAATGATGACTTTAAATTATGTGCATATATAGATGCAAATTGAGTTGGAGATGTTGATGACTGCACATCTGGTTGAGCTTTCCTTCTTGGAAAGAAACTTGTTTCATGGATCAACAAAAACTAGTCATGTACCTCTTTATCTACTGCTAAAGCTAAGTATGTTGTTGTTGCTACTAATTGTACACAAGTTCTATGGGTGAAGCAAATGTTGAAGGATATAAAGGTGAATTGTAATGAATCGGTAGTTATTCGCTATGATAACTCTACTACTATTGATATATTTGTAATGGTGGGAAAATGGTGAATGATAAATCAAGAAGGAAAACTACACTTTCCCTCAAAGAGATGAGAGTTTTGCTATCGATTACCATTCAAGCACTTTTCACCATTACATTAGGAAGGGGGAAGGATAACTCACTAGATTCAATCTCTACACACAAAGATGGTAGATTGAATTATAAATGAATTGGGAATGCTAAGTTGATCCCCTCTTCCTTGTTTGATTTGGGAAGGAAGTTGACTGAATTATGTAGTGCAAAAGTGACAAAGAATCGATTATAACTTGAGATCATAATATGGGATGAAGTTGTGCACCTGGATCTAGCAATAAAATGTCAAGATGAAGTCGCCCTGCGAATTTGAGAAAAGTTGCCCGGACTATGGCGGGAATGTACATGATCCTTCGAAAAATCTGTGAAACGAAAAGGGTTTTTCCACCTCTGCAAATGAAGCCTGAATCCAAAAGTATAGCTGCGCACCTGCAACCTACACACAGAAAAGAGAGGAAAATGGGTTGGGATTGGGGGTTTACCTTTAGGTCAAACCACAGTTTTGGAATTAACCAAGTAATGAAAGAAAGTACTTGCAAGTACATGTAAATGAAAGACTAAATTGTAAATCACCTCAAGGGAGGTTGTAGTAGAAATGTTGATAGAAATACTTGTGTGGAATTGTATGTTGGAATCAATCTCCTCTTCAATGTTTGAATCGTTGACTTGAATGCAACACCTAGCCTTGAATGGAGATTTGAGAATGTTCAATGCTGGAAAAGAATGCTTGAATGCTCTTGAATGCTTGATCGCTTGTGAATTTCCCACTTATGCAAATGAAAGAGAAAATGCCCCCTTAAATACATGTTGGGTGGATTTGAATTTCGTCATGGGCCGACATCGGGGGAGTTTCCTGCCCGAGGCACAACCCACAATGCATGCTCTAGGAAGGGTCCTGCCACAAAATAGGGCAGGGACAGGGGCGCCACGCCCCTGTCCAAGGGGGGACAGTGGCGCCACACCCCTGTCCAAGGGGGGACAGTAGCGCCATACCCCTGTCCTACCCCTTTCTCCAGGTCAGAATGCGGTTGGGGTGATGCAGAGGCCAAGGAAGAAGTTGTTTTTTACAAGCCGAGCAATCTTCGATCTTCGATCAGGCTAGAGGAATAAGTTCTCTTGCATGAGGATCCTAATGCAGTCAAAAATTTCTAGGGTCACAATTTTATGACACTACATTTATCCCCCACTTTAGCGAGAGTATAAGCGTACGCCAATACTGTCAATAAAGTACAAGGAAACAAGATTGAATTACTTTTACCGCGTCAAGGAGGCAAGATATGCCAAGCCCACAATGGACTTTGGATCTTATGACTTTGATTGAAAAAGTAAAAGGGAAGATCAAGAAGGGGAGAACCATGACTACAAGTAGCAAAGTTCCCTTCACTATGAGTCATGAAAGCAAGGATACAAAAGATTACAAAGAAAAACAAAGTTCACTAAGTAATTCTAAGTATCACAAGAAGGAAAGTATGAACAGAGTGTATGCCCCCACGTTAAAGCAATCGTGTGCACCTTATCGGGAGAGATTTCTTTAAGGTAGGATACACCCAAGAGAGAGAAGGAAGGAGCACACTATCACAAGAATTTAGCCCCTAATCGAGGAATAAACCCAAGGATAATGAACACAAAACACGAGGTAGTTTTGCTTTCCTCAGGGTCAATACGTTGTATGATAACTCATGTATATCATGTATGTATATGCATATAATAATATTCATTCCCCAAAGAAGGACACTACCTTAGAAGAAAGGGAAGAGAGGATGTCTTTTGAGTCAACATGAAAGTGACCAAGAAGAGATCTCAATGCTTTCCATCATCCCCAAGTAGACATTAAGGGAACAATAGAAGAACAGGGATACACACAGAAGAATGGTCACAAAGGAGAAAGAAAGGAGAGAGAGAGAAGATCTACAGTGCTAGCATCGCTAATCTAGCATGACATCTGCCTCCCGATCTTGCTGATCACTATTTGGAGAATGCAAGGAACACACCAAAGGAGTGACATTGAGCATAGCAGATGGAGCTATCACAAGATCCAAACAAGGACTATGCTCATGTTGTAAGTCACTTTGTTCAATTCTAGGAGATAGGATTAGGGTTTGTGAAAACTCATCCAATAAGTGCTTGTCTATGTCAACATACTCATACTCACTGTCAGAAGCATTAGGAGTTGTATTACCATTATGAATAACATTTTCACCTATTTCTTCATCAAATTTTAAAGAAAGAGGAGCAAGAACATAAATAGAAGTAAAACCATCTTATGTTTTATGCAACTTATGATTGGGAGATGTAGGTTGAACATCTTTCTTAGGAGAAAAGGGAATCATGTCAACTATCAGAGTCTGAGGAGATTGAGTATTTTGAGGGATAGCTTCACGAGCTCGAACACGGTGTCTTCCTCGGTGTTCTCTCACACAACGATTCCGTCGAGTCTTAGGGGAAGGCTGAGAAGAAGGAGAACACTTGAATAATTAGGAATGTTTCTCTCCTTGATAGCGGAAGGTTTAGGTTGAGGTCTTTTTGGTTTAATAATAGGAGAAGCAGGCCTCTTCTTTCGATAAGAGGAAGGAGGTGGAATTACGCCATAGAAAGGAGGAATATTAGGTGTAGGAAGGAGACCAAGTCCATCATGAGGAGGAGGTATAGGTCTAACCTTAGGAGGAATGTTTTTTTTCTCCTTACAAGAAGGTAAAGTCACATCCATAGTGGTAGGTGGACAATCTTCCTTAGGAGGGAGGTTAGTTCTATCCAAGAGGGGAAGAACCTCATCTTGAATAATAATAGGAATGTTAAGTGTTGGATATCTAGGTTGACTTAAGGATAATATCATATTGTTCTTCCATTTTTTATAAGATTGAAAAATAGCATTGCTCCTTGATGGAAGAGATTGAAATTGTTTAGGCCAAAAGAGATCAATAGGAACACCGAGGCTTCTTTCAGATGGAGGAAATAAGCTATGGTTCATAGTTATGATTTATCCATTGTGAGGAAATTTAAGACACTTGTGAATTGGAGAAGCAATAGCCTTCATGGAAGATAGCCAAGGATAGCCCAACTTCACATGGAATTGCTCAGAAGAAGGTATGATAACAAAGTCAATATCCATGGATTTAGTATGGATTTCAACAAGAAGGGTGATAGAGCCAATGGTAGGACAAGAGAAGCCATCAAATAACTTTACAACCACATTAGAAGTATCATATACTAGTTTATGCAATCGTAAAGTAAAAAGATACTCTTTTGTGATGACATTAACCATGCAAGAGGGATCAATCAGGGCACCATGACAAGGGATATCCTTAACCTTTGTAACTATGTATAAAGGGCCATCGAGTGCTCTAATGGTCTCACTAGGGTAAAATGTAATACAAGGATCCTTAGACGTATCTTTTTTCTACCATATTAACCAAGTTTGGAGCCATAGAGGTGAAATCTTGACAAGTGAGAGAATTAGGCACAATCTCAATAATGTTAGAGGTATGAGATGGCAAGGGATCAGTGAAAATATTAAGATTTTGATTAGGAGGAGCAACTAATTTATTCCCTTTATCATTCACACCTGCCACAGATATAGTATTATTATCAATCAAGTCTTGAACCTTATTTTTTAATGCAAAACATTTCTCAGTATCATGATCAGGTTGACAATGAAACTGGCAAAAGGAATTGTTATCAAAAATAAGGAGATGCAAGTTTGGAAGGATCAATTTGTTTTATAGGAGGAAGTTTGATAATATTTATGTGCAACAACTGAGACATAATACTATGTAAAGATTCATTCAAAGGAGTAAATTGTCTTTCTCTTTGAAAAAATTTAGAAATAGAAGGCACACCTGTTGTAGCATTCACATGGTTGTTGTTGATTGGATCATTGAACTTGATGAAATTTTTTGTTGGTTTGAACTTCACAAACGGTTGTTGAACACTCTCCCCCTTATCACCTGAAGCCATAGGAGTGGATTGCTCCATTTTACTCACAGCCAGTTGATAATTGTGGAGTTTTGTGCACACCAGCGGAAAGGAAGCAAACTCAGACAAAATAAGCTTTTCCTTGATATCTTTTTGTAAATTAGAAATAAAAATTCTTTGAATATCATTATCAGGTACATGAAAATAAATTTGAGCACACAAATGCTTATATCTACCAATGAAATAAGTCACTTTTTCCTTAACAACTTGTTTACAATGCATTAAATCAGTCAAAGTGATTTTAGGACCAATGTTGTTTTGAAATTGTTGGATGAAAGAATTTGCTAATTATTGAAATGAAGTGATAGAATAAGAAGGCAAAGATAAATACCATTGTAAGGCATTATCTCTTAGTGTTCTTGTAAAAAAATTTGCAAGCAATTGTTGATCATAAACAAAATCAGTACACAAGGTTTGAAATGTTTTGACATGCGTAAGAGGATCACCTTTTCCATTATAGAGTTCCAATTGAGGGATCTCCACATGTTTAGGTGGCGCAGCTTTAACAATATCAATAGATTGTGGGCTCACAACATCAAAGGTGGGTACACTAAACTTGGATTGACTCATAGAAGCAAATTGTTGTTGTAAGGAAGACACAGTTTGAGCAAGATTGTTGATTGAGAAGGTGGTGTGATGTTGTTGAAAGAAGCCATGGACTGAGAATAAGGTGGTGTTACATTATGATAAGTAGGCATTGGTGATGATTGGGTGGGAAAAGGGACACTTAAAGGAGGAATAAAATTGTCAAAGGAATTGCCCTCTTGTGTCACACTAATTGGTTGAGGAATAATAGGAATACTCATAGAAGACATAGGTAAAGATGGAGGATTAAATAAAGAAGAGGGATTTCCCCCATGACCTATGGTTGCAGGAATGACATTTTGAGTTGAAGTAGTCATGATGTTAGATGTAAAAGTAGGAATACTAGTCATAGGATTAGTCAAAGGAATAGAGGAATTGACTTGTGTTGAAGGTTGTGAGTAACCTAGGGTTTCGGCACAACTCTTCATAGGCATGACATTAGAATCAATAATATGTGCAATGTCACGCGATATATCAATTCCATTCTTATAACTTTGAAGCATGCGCTTAAGACCTTCAATTAATGGAAGAGCCTCACTATTAGGCTATTCTTGGGACATCCATTGTTGAAAGATATCAAATTGGTTGTCCAATGTAGAAATTTGATCTAAAGAAACCCTAGTTAAAGCTTCTTCTTCGTCATGAGATCCATCAATAGGCACATGATTAGGATGGGAAGAATTAGCATGATCCTCATTAAAGAAGTCACCCAAATTAGGCTCCATCTCCTCAGTAATTAAACCTTGAGATGCCTTAATTCTAATGCTTCATCTAACGGGGATAAGATAGGTAGGACTAATAGTGGTAAAACTCATGCACTAAAGGAAAATTTGAATTTTGAATTGTAGAACAAAGCTTACAAAATTGACTAATGCAAAGTTCAAGAAAATAATGATTACACAATTTGAACTTTGCTGGGGGAAGAGGATGACACAATTTCCAAAAATGAAAGGAAATTGGACTTTTAAAATTAGGGCCAAGGGAATACCACTTAATTTTAAAATTAGGATTTTAAAAATCAAGGCAAACTATAATTAACCTCTTAATTTTAAAAAATTTCTTGAAAGTTGAAATGTTGAATTTTGAAGGTATTTCCGATTCTAGAGGGATCAAAAATCGATAAAATCAGCCAATCTTCTACATTTAGGCTAGTAAATACAGTCATAACACTCTCCTGAAATTTCGAGAAAAAAGTCGAGGACTATGGCGGGAATGCACATGGTTCAACCAACTTTTTTTGAAATTTTTAGGGATGGATATTATGATGATTTTAAAGCTAACCCCAAAAAATTGGTGAATTTTACGATCTCTAGATGGGCGAAATGAAGGCGCAAATGTGAAAATAGGACTGTATTAAGGTTTTGAAGAAAAAGAGGAATTGAATTGCAATTTTGAAAAGGGTCAAACCTAATGGATAGGGACACTTTGGAAAATGTTTAGAAATCTTAATTGAAATTGAATTGATTTGAAATTCACACAAAATCCAATTAATTTTCAAAATTAGGGTTTGATGACCTAACCACTTAATTTTGAAATTTGAATTTTGGGAAAAAGGGGGGAAATTGAAAATTTGAATTGTTGGATTACAAACAAATCTGAGAACAATCATGAATCTAAAAAATTAAATGGAAATCCAATTTTTCCACAAGTTCAAGATGATTTTTAAAAATTAGTGTTTTAACAAGTAACGTCTTAATTTTGTAAATTTTAGTTGCAAATTGAACAAGACAATGAGGAAATTGAATTTGACAATCAAAACAATTTTTCAGATCTAAGATAACCACAAGCAATTTTTACAAATCACAAGTTCAATTTTAATTTTAAAAACTAGGGTTTTCAATGAATTAACCACTAAGTTTGCAAAAAGTTGAAACTTGTAAATGAAAATTATGCAATGTTGTTCAAAGGAAAGCATGCAAGATGTCGGGTTCACCAAAATGTAATGGTGGGAAAATGGTGAATGATAAATCAAAAAGGAAAACTACCCTTTCCCTCAAAGAGGGGGTTCTATGATTTTGCATGTAAAACTCCCCCTAAGGCCAAAAAGCCCTAGTTACCGAATGAGGTTCCATCACCAGATTCAGGTGTGGAGTCATTTTGCACATTAGAATCTTCTTTCTTAACCCACATTTTCTTATGTTGATCTCTGAATTCGTCTACTTTTGTTTTGTCTTTCTCATCTGATTTGTTCTTGTTTACAAGACCATTATTCTTGCTTCTACAATATTTTGCAATGTGACTTGGCTTGTTGCATGCATGGGAAACAACATTTCTCTGCATAGGTCTAAAATTCATCCATTTTTGTCTCATCCTGCATTGGTTAGAAATATGTCCAAACATCCCACAAGCATAACATCTCATGTTCTGAAAGTTATTCATTACTGCTCTACACATGTTTGACTTGTGACCAAAATTGTTGCATATGAAACACTGACTAGTAAAGGTAGGACCATTGTTCACATTATTCATCCTACTTTTGCATTGATTTTCCATATGACCAAATTTATTGCAAATAAAACATCTACCATTGAATTTATAGGCATTAGGTTGTCTTACCAAAGGATTATTGCTCTTAGGTTTTGCATTTCTCTGTAAAAAATCGGAGGATTCTCCTTTCTCATATCCAAGTCCTCTTGTGTCTTTTCCATGTCTTTGTATTTCCATCATTTCATCAAGCATTTCTGAGCTAGCATTGAATTTATCTTTGTATTCATTTGCAGTATCAAGTTCATCTCTTAAGACAACAAATTGTCTTTCAAGTTCTTGTCCATCATTCCTTGATTGCATCAGCTCAAGATTCAACTAATCATTCTGATAGGTAAATCTATAGCATTCATCTGATCTGTCTTTCAATGATTTAGTCAAACTTTCTTCATTCTTCTTCTAGTCTTCAATCTCCTTAGTCAACTTCATTGTTGTGGATTGCATCTTAATCTTCAATACAGCATTCTCTCTAGCAAGCTTTTCACATTCATCAATCTTGTCCTGATTTTCCATGCTTTGTTCTTATTTCTCTTTCAGTTTGTCCATCAATTCTTTCCTCTTGTCTCTTGAAGTGTTGACTTGTTCTCTCAAATTCTTAATGAAAACTTCAGTTGCATTCAAATTTCTCTTCAAGGAACTTATTTCATTTCTTGTTGCATCGAGATCCTCAAGTGCCACACAAAGTTGTCTCTACAAATTGGAATCCACTGATTCAGTCTCCCGGATCTTTCTCCAGCGGTTAGACTTCCTCAAAGGAACTAGGCTCTGATACCAATTGTTGGAATCAATGAACACTAAGAGGGGGGTTGAATCAGTGTTCTGCAAATTTAAGCAAAGTGCAGAAACATAAAACAAGTAACCATGCAACCATAACACCAAGATTTTTACATGGAAACTCAAATGGGAAAAATCGTGATGGGATTTGAACCCACAATATTATTCCACTATGGCCAATAGAAAAATAATATTACATAATGGGAATGCACTTGCATTCAGGCACACTGCCTAGAGCTCACTACTCAAGTTACAAAAATAGGGCTACAACCCCAGAGGAAGGCTCACTACCTTACAAGAGATTACAAACTGATTATAATAGTAGTGAACTAGAAAATAGCATCTGACTATGCCAAGAATCAATTTATGTTAGGCACAAAGTGATCTGCTGCACTGTTCTGATAAACTACTCAGTTATGCTTTATCGGATCAACACAATTTAGAGTGTGCACGTGAAACTATGCTCAATCTCTCCAAAATCACCATATATGTTATATCCATCATCTAATGCATTAATCCAAACGATCTTATATATCCACAAATACAAAAATTAATCTTTCACAAGTCAACTTCACCAAATATCAAAAATGAAACGTGTAGCTGCAAGTCAACTTAGATCTATTGTCGAATCGTATACCGGACCCAAAATACACAATCACATGCTTCCTATAGGTCTCACATATCACCCCAAACACATTTCCAATCACTAGAATTAACTTAAGGAATCTAGTCACACGATACACCATCAAACATGAAGAATATTGTTTTATTGTTCTACTGGATAGTGGACCTTCAAACAGGCGTAGGAATTAACACCGGAGGGTGGATTGTCAAGATAATTTGCTTCATATACCCAAACAACTAATCAATAATCACCAAAATCAAAGCTTGCTTCACTGGAAGTCACAAAACTGTATATTGAGCTGCACTGACAGTCTCAATCTAGAAATACTTTATTCAAGATATCCGGTTAACCAAAACTCCATACCGGCTCAGATCAGTAGAGTGAGTTGCCATCAATGACAACTTCTAAGAATATACATGCATCAAGAAGCACCAATCTTCACCAAAACATCACCGAAACATCAAATGCCAACAGAAGGATCAATGGTTGAGATTAATTTGGGAGATCAATGGAAGAGGTTGTTTGGAATTCATGAGAAGAAAAAATAATAAACCAAAGGCACACATGAACATGAACCATTGTTAAATAATCAAATAAATTATCCTAATTTATTTAATTGAGTAAATAATTGAAGTTATTTAATTACCATTGGTTGAAAGATTGATATAATTAACTAATTAAATCATATTTATTCGATTAAGTTTTGATTAAGTAAAAGCAGGAATTTGAAAGGTACCTGAACCTTGTACAAGCCAGGAGATCAGAATAACAAGAAAGAAACATGCCTGATTACTTCAAAAAATAGAAAGATCCCACCCAAAAAAGGATCGGCTTACATAACATAACGTAAAAAACCAGAAACAGACAGCGAAAACAAAGTACAGCGACAACAAAAAGACAGAACCAAGGACCCCTGCTAAAACAGAGACAGAGACCTAAATACTTTTCATGATTTCCTCAATATGAACAACCATTTGTTTCATGTTGTTCGCCAAGGTCTTTAATTCCTCCATCTCATGACCTTTGATGTCGCCCTTGATCTTTGTATTAGCTCTGGTCCCCATTTCATGACCCTTCTTGTTCGGCTGCTCTTTATCACCATCCTTCTCTGCATTGTTCTCAAATCTATTGATCAGGATGTTCATGTTATCCACCGAAGCTTTGAGGATCTGAAAATTTTGATCTGCAATCTTCTTAACATTTAGTTCCAGTCTGTCGATTCTGCTACCCAAGTTGTTCATTTTATTTTCCATCTCCTTGTTATATTCCATCTCATTGACCTTTTTTTTTGTTTCTATGATTTTACCCACCATACATTCAATAGCTTTTGCATTGTGCAGAATAGCAACCAGTTCCTTAACATGTTCCGCTAGGGGCTTATCACCAATCGTAACTCTTGTGATAGCCTTCGTATTAGTCTTCAAACTATTAATATCCTTCACCATCATTCAGATGGAAATCTTTTATAGTATCATTATCACCAATACCACTTTTATCCCCTTTATCCTCCTTCTGCAGACTTGTGGTATTCAAATCCTCAATGTTGCCCATCACCGAGTTATCCTCCCTCTCTTTATCCTGACCCTCATCCTTCTTGTTCGCCTCAACATCCTCCTCAAAATCAACCAGAATATGGCTGATGTCTTTATTGTTACATTTTTTAGTGTTCTTCCTCTAAGTCTACTTTCCAGTTGCTTTCCCTTTCTTTTTTTTAACAATTTTTTTCTCAAAGGATTTAGTTTCAGACTTCGACATGTTTGAATCCACCACAATCCTTTTCCTCTTAGCCTTATTCCTCCCTTTTTTTCTAGTCTCTTCTGATTCTCCCTCAGTCTCTGAATCAAAGTTGAATCCGCTGGCTTCACTCTCCATAGTATTATCTCTTGCATTTTTGCCTTTAATAGGCTTTTTAATGCATTTCCCCTTAAGCATTTTATAAACCAGGACCATAAGCCCCTGGTGGAGGGCATGGTCACCTTTGGGATCCTTCTGAACCTCCTTGATAGTGTGGTCCATAGAACAGGCTAGGTAATAAGGAAAGCTCACCTTTTCCCCATGGCGGAAATGGTTGAGCAAGACAAAGTGATGACCATAGGCTCTATTAAACCTACCATCCAAATTAATGTAGGTGATAGAAGCAAATAAAACAAACCTCCATGGCCTGCAAATCCTCTTTGGAGCATGGTAGGAGTTGTCGATTTTCACCATCTTTCTCCTCTCATTGTCCATGACTGGGAACTTGTCCGCTACTTTATCTGATATGTTGTGGTCCCTGTAAAATTTCATTCCCTTAGTAATCATCCCCATGGCCTCAGCAATGACCTCCTCATCAACATTCATCATCTAGGACCCGACCAGGATTTTGCCATTTTTCCAGTTCTTGATGAAATAGTTGGTAATAGTGGGATCTTTCCCACTTAGCCTCTCCATGAACACATTCAACCCCCCCTGCTGAAGGATATCCTAGACTTCGTTGTTCTTTCTCCAGTCAGAGCAAGAGGTGGGTTCGAATCTTTTCTTGTTACCTCCCATTTTTTCAGCACTTTCCTTAAAATTTCTTCTCTTGGCTTCAAAACCTCTCCTCTGGTTTTTGTGGATGCCCTGTAAAAACACCTAGAATCTGTGCCAAACAATTATGATAAGACACCTATATAAATGCTCATTACCTTTGAAATAACCCTACATCGAAAAAGGCGGAAGAGGCATTAGAAACAATGATTAAAAGTACCACGTTGCCTAGTCTAGTTGTGGTCCAAATTAAGCAGGGATTTAATTTCACTTGTAATCTCACTTTCACCATAACTAGTAATGATGTCTTCCAATTGGCAAGCTAGGTTGGTAGCTCAATCAGCGCAGGAATTGGCCTCCCTATACATGTGTAAAACACACATTTCAAATTCTTCACTGATTTTCTTAGTTGCTTTAATAGCATTACTAATTGACCAAGAAGGCGGGAATTTCATATTTAAACAATTGATTATGTTTAATGAGTCTCCTTCACACTAGACTTTAGTGTAGTTAGCTTCCTTAGCAAGGATCATCCCATGGTAAGTCGCCATTGCTTCGGCAACATGATTTGTCTAGTTTCCTATGGGAATACTTTTTGTAATTTTGCATGTTCCCCATTCGTCCCTAAGGACCACTCCACGTCCTGCAACACTTGGATTACCCTTTGAAGCACCGTTAAAAGTAATTTTCATCCACCCTTTGGGCAAACTGACCCATATCACACCCTGGTATTAGAGCTAGAAGAGCCTGACTGTGTGGGTAGAGCGCCGAAGGAGGCAATCCACACCAGGACCTAGCCCAAGAAGAGTTGAAATTTTGTGTTGTTAATGTGTTTGGTTGCAGGTGCTTGTCCATCTAGCTGCAAGAGGAATTTGGTGTTGTGTGTGGGCAGACAAGGAAGGTCTGTCAAGGGCCAAAGGGATGGTCCATTGGTTGCCAAGAGACTAGGGAGAGAGGCAAAGAGGAGGACTCCTAGGTGAGGCAAAGGTGAGTTGTTTGTTGGTGAGGTGATGCAGCATGGAGAGGTGGACTTATGGTTGGTAAAAGCACTTGGATGGCAGCCATTACATACTCCACTAATAGGAGTTATTGAGGAGGTAGATACAAGGACAGTCCTATGTCCTTTTGGAGATGGTGATTGCAGTAAAGGCATGAGAATGGTGATAAGATGAAGAGGCAAAGACAAAGATGAAGGTGATGATTTTAATCCAAAGCATAAATTTTATTTTCTTGCAAGTTATTATCCCTATGTTTCCAAGGGACTTGGAAAGTTTTCAAGGTCGGTAGTATGGTGCAGAAGCACCTAGACATCAAGACATTGGAGGAGATCCTGAGAGATATTTTAATCCATATGTTTGGATATGATATTCAATGTAATAAAATCAAATGTAATGCCTAAGGGCAAACAAATTTGTAAAATTTTCATTTAGTTGTCATTTTAAGAGTCATGTGATGTGTTTTGTAAAGCCATGAAGTCATTTATTCAAAAGTGTAAAAGTTGTCAACTTGACAATAAAATGTTGTCAAGCAAAGTTGCAAAAATGCAACAAAAGTTGAAAAAGGGTTAAAATTTGGTTATGAGAGGTAGTTGTAAGGTCAAAACTGACCAAGAGTCTATAAAAATTCATTTTATGGTCGTTCCAAATCATAAAGGAAAGAAAGGAAAGAAAGGAGAACATTTTGATACATTTTGGTGCTTTCTACTATTGTTATTTTGATTGGCTTTCTAGTTTTTATGTTGGTTCCAGGCCTTGTACGACCATGTATGGCCTGGGAACCTTTGTAAAATGTATAATTAATGGTTAGATATGTGAAGTAACTTTCTTTTCCTTTTTATTTGGAGTGATTATGTTTAGAAATGAAGAAGTTATGGAAGTTTTGGTAAAAGTTGTTGATTGCAGATTTGAGGTTTCCTGAGAACAGTCATGTTGCAGAAAATGGTACGGGTTCATATGAAATTTTTATGACCTCTAAATAGATTCATTGGAAATATATGTGAATCCTCTTTCGTTTTCTTTTAGTTTGATTCATTTTTGTTTAGATTTGTGGAAGTTATGAAGATTTTGGTGAAAACTGGTTTTAAACTGTCCTCAATGGAGTTGCAGGCAATGATTTGAAATTATCTCATGATTTAGCAATGGAAAAATTTAGTGGATTACATATTCTAAATCTATATTCATATATATTTCATATTAAATTGTTTTGGTGTCATTTTGTTATGTTTTGTGAAAGATATTTGATGCCCTAGGCGGACTGGGCATGCACATGCTTTGTTTGGGAACAACAGTATTGGGTCTCGGTACAGAGGCCATAACTTTTAATATAACCATTGGATTCTCTTAATTTTTGGATATGTTTTAAGAAGTATAGTTATCTACATTTTCACAAAAGGGATCTTTGAAATAATATCTGGGTCAAAAGTTATGAATGACAGAATACAGGTCTATGACTGGGAACTTTAAAGATTGAAGTGTGAACCATGAATATGGGTTATTGCATTAAGTTGATATTAATGAAGAGATGATTGAAAGAAGTTGTTATTTTGCCTCTAAAGAATGAGTTTAAATGGATATTGATATTTTAATATGCAGATAGGGTCAAAGTCTTTGTTCCCTCTGCATCACACCCTCTCTAGGATTGATATGAAAGTTCTCTTGAACCTTTAATCTCCACCTTTTGTAGATAAATTGATCATCCTTGTCTTGAGGATTATCAATGCCTCCTATGATATTCATATTTTTAACTATATTTCTTTTTATTTTTTCAAACACAATTTTAGCCTTAGAAACCTTTTCTCTGAAAACTCTGTCATTTCTCTCTTTCCATATACCCCAACACATATGAGGTAAGGAAAGTTTCCACAATAAAGTTGTGGACTTATTCCTTGAAGGATGATGCCAAGAGTTGAAAACCTCCTGAATCGACTCAGGGAAACCGCAACTGATTTTGAAGTGGTCCAGACAACTTCCCCTGACATCAACAGAGAAAGGGCAATGAAAGAGCATATGATTAATGGTCTCCTCATTCTGCTTACATAGAATACAAACATTAGGCATGCTAATACCTCTTTTTCTGATATTCCCAATTGTTAGAATTTTATCTTGTAGGGCAATCCAGAAAAAAAATGTTAATCTTAGGGGTGAGGCCTTTCACCCATGCCTTAGCCTAGCATGGGCTTTCCATGTTAGAGAATTGTTGATGATACAGAGAAGCCACAGTAAAAGTACTACTTGTTGTGAGTTTCCAAATTAATTGGTCTTCCTCTTCAACCCTTACCATAGAGTTCATAAATTTGTTCAAACTACCCAAGGACTGATCCACCTGAGATAAATCCTTCCGCTGTCCATCTTCCCAGTAATCATCCACCTTAGATCCAAATCTTTCCTTGCACTGGTTCTGAAATCTACTCCACTCATGGTTTTCATTCAAAGGGGACTCCAGCAACCAAGAATCATCCCAGAATTGGATAAGATTCTCTTTCCCCATTTTCCATTTTGCACCTCTGACAATTAAGTCTCTTGTTCTAGAAACATTTTTCCAAATATTGGATCCAATTGGAATATTTTCTGCTTTAAGGAAGCTTTGAAGAGTCAGACATTGACTTTTATACTTGTTATCCCATATCAGTTTCCACTCTCCTTGATTTTTATACCCTCTCCAAATCTGCTTGGCCATAAGGAACTCATTTATGTCTCTTATTCTTCTAAGGCCCAGTCCTCCCTTTCTTATAGGCTTGCATACCTTGTCCCAGGCAATCAAATTCATTCTCTTCTTCTCCTCAAATTTATTCAATTAAGTTAGAAGGTGATGATGGAAAGGGAATTGATAGCAACAAAAATATTGAGAAATGATATTAAGCATCTACATGAGGTACACATGTGCTACCGCTACCTCCTCAACTCACGATTTATGATACATATGTATCATTTCTATTTAGTTAAGGCCACCTCTATCTCGATCAAACTAAGTTAGCTAACATGTCAATTGAGTGTGATTGAGATTTATGTAATGGCTCTTAGACATGTCGCATCTTTAATTCATGCTTCCAAGAGGCCTATATATTTGTATGTTACTCTTTGTAAATTGTCAAGTTATGGTATTAAATATAGAAATCCTTTATTCATTTTTATTGTTTCGTACTTGCAAACATTAAAAGTCTTGGGTAAAGTTATTGTTCATAACAAATTCTAACACTTCTACAAATCTAATTATCAAACTAAAACTAATACTTATATATATGATACTAACTAAGACTCCTATTGACAACTCTCTAACAAACTAATAATTGTATGTCAACTCTCCAACAAATTGTGAATTTCATGCATGTTCATTTATTTTAACAATTTTGTTGTTTGGACTTATTGTATAACTTCTCTACTTCAATTTCTTTAATTCATGGTTGTCATTCCATTCAACCTACAAATTTTTAATAGGCACCACATTTTTTATGTTTTCTCTTTTTATTAAACCTCATAACTTTAAAAATAAAAATAAAGGATCAATTAATTAGCCTTTATTAATCTCTTTTCATGCTTTGAAATAGCTTACATTCGAAAAAGGTTGGATATTTTATAGAAAAGTCTATTTTTATGAATATCCCTTTACCATTCGCTTCTTGAATGGGGGCAATGAAGAATGACATATAGCAAAAATGCTAGTTTGCAGTTGTACACCATTTTTTATTATATTTAACAATTATGTGTTTATTATCTGGTCTATATATCATTTCTTTGCCTAAACTATTTTTATAAAAGGCTTGGTAATAGAACAAATGATTAGATTTGCATTGGCGTCTTTATTTATGCTTTGTTGATAGGTTTTCTTTTACATTTTCATACACAAACTAATCAATTCAAAAAATTATATCATAATGAAATTGTTATATAATAGAAAAATATTGATATTTATATCTAATCCTCAACATTTTATGCATTCCTTCCGCCTCACTCTAATTTTCTCCTATATCGTTCAATCTTTTATTCAGCACCATTTCAAATATTTACTACAAATAATAGAACTTCTATTTACTTTTAAAAAAAATTGACTGCTAGCAATTTGAATAGTTCAAGATCAAAAAACTTTGAAACAAAAAATTTCAATCCCCTGATATTCTCCAGATATCCTCCAAATCCAAGTACTAATTGAGTGCATTTACAAGATTAGAAGAACTAAAATAATAATTTGTTTCTGAATATCTCCTTCCTTTGCTAGTTAACAAAATTACAGTTTTGGCTTTTGCTTAATTCAGTTTTTAATGTTTCAATTGTTGAAAGAATTTTGGTTATTTTTGTTGTTTAAATTGAATTTTTTTTTATGATTGTCTCTCTGAATTTTCCTAGTTGCTTTCTGACTGTCTTGTGTCTATTATGTGCTCTGTGCAAGGTAGGGCTAATGAAAATGTGGGATATAACAATAAAAATGTATGTTATGTATCAAATAGTCCCACATGTATAACAAAGTGATAAATGCATTCAGAAAAAGCAATATATTCTTTACATGTGAGTTGTGTCTTTCATCAAGGAATTGATGATATATTCATTTTCTTATTTACTTTTGGGTCTTGATGGAAGTCAATTTTTTCCTTAAATTGGGTGGTAGATGACCTATTGAAGATGAAAGGATTCCCTTTAACCTTCAATGTCGACATTTAAAATATCTGTTAGATGTCGGCCTTGAATGTTAGGAGTGTCTCTTTTCATCTTCATATATGCCATCTCCTTCAAATCTATCAAATTCAAGACAAAGTGAGACTGATTGTTTGTATATTCAAAAATAAGTTTTAAATATAATTTTTGATGTTATATTTTTATTCTTATTCCTATTCTCTGAACCAAACTCTGTTCAAGAAATTAATTATGTTCATAAGTATTTTAGATTAGATTATTTAATAGCTTTTGCTTAATACAAATTGTTATGCAGAGGTAATCTTTTAGTCATTTTAGGATTCGTATTTGAACTGAACAACTGTTAAAGCTGTAAATGGTTAAGAGAATAAATTTGTTTTTAAAGAATGTTGACAGTTCTTTTTGTGAGAAGTTCTGGTTAGTAAACATATGCACTGTAACTGTCCAGCTCAAACGGTCAATAAGTTCTGGAGCCTTTTTGAGCTTTACAAGTCTGATTTGTCTGAATAGAAATCCATTTTAATTTTGCTAGCATAGTACAGGTGGATACTCAATGCAAAATATGGATTCAGAAACTTTACAATCCACCATTTTTTTTTCTCTTAAAATTCTAATTCAAAAATGTTCTTTTATTCGCAGCACTAGTTCTAATATTTCTCTGGATGTGCGAAAAAGTCTGTTTTCTACTTGTCTAGATATACGGGAAGGGCATCAATAATCTTTATAGTTAATTTTGTGTATGTTAAGGTTTTAAACAGTACATCAGATTTCAACATTTTTTTTTTGTGGATCTGTTATGCACGCAAGGGTTAAAAAGTGGTCATTTCAAAGTGCCATCAAAATATATTCCCTATTGTTCCATTATCCATTCACTTTTGCAATCAAAAAATTTGCACAATTGATCCAATATTTATGTACAAATGTCTCAATAATCATGCAATATTGGTACCCATAAAGTTGTATAATTGATCTAATTACTAACTTCTTTTTTCAAAAAATGACTGTTATTGATTTATTAAATAATTTTTAATGAACTTTTAATTAACGAATGAATGACAATAAAACTGATACTCTTCCCCTATTCAAATGATAAAAACATGAGTTCCATGCGTTCCTTTTGTGGTACCACTGGTTTTTCTTTTGGCAATTTCCACCTCTTTCCCTGCCATATTACTAAAATGAAAATGTGGCTCTTTATAAATGAATGGCATTCTCTGTTTATTAAGAAGCACTATTTATGCTACCATACGGATGATTAAAAATATGTAAGAGATGAATGAATGTGGAGATGTTCATGTTTAGTTGATTCTTGTACGTCCTAGACAAGGCAAAAATCAGATGCAACAAGACAAAAATTTGGGGCTTCACTGATGGCAGTTAAGCTCCAAAAAGAAAACAAGTTTGGCATGATCTCCATGAGAAATTATTAAAGAAAATGAAAAGGGAATTAGGGAGTAAATTAGTATAATAAGGGAATTAGAGAGTAAATTGGTATAATAAGGGAATTAGAGTGTAATTTTTTTGGGGGAAAGGTATCTTAATTGCGCATTCTTAATTTTCAAATTTTTGTATGTATTCATTATTTTATCATTTAGTGGTTTTTTTTATCACAAGGTAAATTTGGGGTTCTATTTTAAGGTGGATATTTTTTCATGAGTCGACATTTTAAAAGGTGTGTAAGAGCATCTTGACTAATCTTCACAATAGTGATGAAAAAATTCTATCGTAGTGTTAAAAATTGTATATCCTTGCGATTTCACTTGTATTTTATCTCCATTTTAGTGTCCATTCTCTTAATGTTTTTGTAGGCTCATTTCAACCCTTGCATCAATCTTTTCCTCTTGGGATGCTTAGAATCCATTTTGAGCAACTACCTTTTTTTTAACTTTTCTATTAATCCAATTGTTTTTTCGTCTCCTATCATTTTTTAGTGTGATTTGTCTAGACACTAATGCATAGCACTTATCTCCATACATAGTGCTAGCATCCCATGATATTTTACCATTCAAAAAGTGTTCTTGAGTATCTCCACTTGTTAGCTTGTTAGATTAGAGTAAACGACTCAAAATGATTCTGAAACAATTCGGCGACCTTTTCTTTCCCTCCTCCTCTCTTTAAATCTATCTTTCATTCTCTCTTGGATCACTCTTATTTTTCTCTTTGGGATCTCTCTTCGTCATGCACAACACTCTATGGCTTGCTATAGCAATCTTTCCAAGCTCTCTTGCTCTCTTGGATTTTTCAATCCTATTAGGTAATATCATTCTTTTTGTTTTGTATCTTTGATCATCTTTGAGATTTATCACATCCCTTTTCAATTTAATCATTTATATTTGTATATATATATATATTTTTTTTATCTATCAATCTATCTTGATTGTTATAGAGGTGGAAACACCAAAGTTGGTATTCAAACACACAAACGTTTGCATTCATTGGTTCATAATTCATTTCTTTCTTTTAAATAATTCATAGTTTATTTCTAAATTATTCTTTTATATCTTTGTTGTATAGTATTTGCTAGTCTTCCTCTTTATTATGTTTTGCAAGTTATCCTAAGTGTTGAAGTGGGTCTTCATTATTTTTGGGCATTATCTATTCACAATCCATATGAGATGAAAATGCTACATGCAAACATATGCATGGTCTGCTAGTGTCCTTGGTCAAGAGTCAAATTTCAATTGAAAATTCTCTATCCTCTGTATTTTTCAATTTGTATTAAAATGTTAGTTTTACTTATTTGTTTTTACATATTTCTATCAATTTATCTTCTTGAAAAATTATAATTAATTAAACTTAATTTGAGTGTATATAGTGAAATTGGATCTCAAAGGAACATAGTTCTTCTTTTGTGAAATCATATTTTTTACATTGCACTAACACAAAGAGCATGTAAGAAGGAGATTACATTGAAATATTGACTAGCATTGTGACAAATTCAAACACTTTTCATGGAGCATTGTTATGCTTTGAAAATGAAGAAAAATTAGGAGACCAAAGTTTGAGTGGTCAAATATGACATTTATGAAAGGAATATGCCAATAATAGCTGGCAAGACTAATAACAAAGAGGGGCATTAGAATTTTGACCCATGATTCTAGTTTTCATATCTCTTGTGATGTTGCAAAATGGTGTTCTTCAATTGTTCATGGTTTCTAGTTTGATCTTTTATTATGTATAGGATCTTATACTTAGAGTAGGATGTTGGTTATTTAGTATTTATATAGCTATTATTATGCTACTGAAATCACTTCATACTTACATATTGGTGATACTCCTCTAAGATGAATATCCTCATTATATTGTAATTATGGATTTTTTAATTATACAAGTGGTGATTCTTTTAGAGTGTGTAGTTTTTCTCTTGAAAGATTTTTTCTCATATACACCCTAATGTTATGGTATACTTTTGTTATAATTTTATTTTATATTTTTCTTTATTTATAGTTATAAATATCTTAAACTTTTAGGATGATGTCCATTTAAGTTAGTTTAGGAAGTTTTTTCACATACCTTTCTTCCTTTCATTTGTTATCAAAGTTTGTTCATCTCATATTCTAATTGTTGGGTAGAGAGTTATTTGTGCTAATCTTGGATTGAATGGGAGCTTGCACAAAATATTGTTTTATCTTAATAAAGGAGGGGATGTCAAGCACATTAATAATAGAGATGGAAAAGTTCATATACATAAACTTTGAGCTACAAAACCTCAAAATGGAAGATATGCTCACATATCAAGGTCTATAACTTGCAATATTTGACATCAAGCCTACAACAATGGAATAAAAATGTTGGGACTTGATGCATAGAAATTGAAAGGATCTGTTTATACTTCAATGGATGTAGTTCCCCAAAACGCCCACAAAGAAACCACTACAATAATTTTTGGAATAAGTTTGGAGAAATTTATAAGGATGATGATTTATTTAACATTAAATTTTTTTTTAAATCTAATGCAAGTAGATGTGTAAATACATTTGATAAATTAATTTTTTGGTGATTTTTATATGGAGATGACAATAAATGATGATGGTTGTTGATTGTTTTTAGTGTTTAGTATTATAAAGGATGGTTGGTGTCTAATTATAAGAAGATGATAAATGTGTCTTAGGTCTTTTGATACTCTTAAATGTGTGATCATCAAGAAATTAAAAAGTCCTAGGATGATACCTCTAAATGCACAACTCAAACTTTCTAGTTTTCAAATTGATAGGTAAATATTAGATCCTTTAATTATCATTAAAAAGTAATAATTGGAATCTTGGATACTAGAGATGTGACTGCGCCTTAATCTCTGAGTATAAGAATGGAAAAGTGATATGAAATGGAAAGGTAGTTTTTGAACTATGAGATAACGCATTAGAAGTGTTTGGTAACATAGAGGTGTGTTATTTTATAGGTACTAGCTATGACTTGAATGTAGGACCTCTCATATGCATGATTGAGTTCTCTACCACTAAGATACTAACGTTCTTTATGAATGGGGATTTTTGGTAGGATTCCAATTATAGTTTAGGTGTGACTCATTTCTCCAACACCCATTTTAGTCACAATTTTATGTTCAAGGATCTTAATTTAGTTGTATAACCATGTTATTCTTAATTTAGTTGTATAACCATGTTATTTTTTTATCATTTTTATCCTTGTTTATTTTTCTCCTTTAAACTTATACATAAGATTAATTAATGTTATCAAAATATTAAAACTAAAGTAGTATGCTATATATTCATTTAATATAAAATATATATATATATATATATATATATATATATATATATATATATATATATATATATATATATATATATATATATATATATATATATATATATATATATATATATGTTCATGTTATTACCCAACAATAATATTCTATGGTAACATTGCACTTTATATTATTAAAGGAAATGTTTTACATCCAAGCATTATAAAATTTAAATATAAAATAAAAGTTTCTATTGTGAATTTAAACCAGATTTTTAATTGATATTAATATTTAACTCTTTATGATAAATATAATACTTACATCCTTAAGAGAATTAGCATTTAGAGAACACATGGGGGAGACCCTTTGGTGAAATGGTGGGGCTTCTTACCTATAGAGCCAACAACCAAGGTTCAAACCTCATACGGTCACTCTCTACTGTGTCAACAATGGAGAGTTGCTTACCTTGACCCTTGGTGAAATAGTGGGGCTTCCTGTATAGCTTACAACCAAGGCTAAAAAAAAATTGGGGGAGACCCTTTGGTGAAATGATGGGGCTTCTTGTGTTCAAACCTCATATAATTTATTTCTATCGTGTCAACAATGGAGAGTTGTTTACCTTAACCCTTGGTGAAATGGTGGGGCTTCTTGCTTGCAGAGCTTACAACCAAGGTTTAAAATTTTAACTTACTTCAATGTCTCTTGCTCATGGATAATTTGAAATCTCCAGTAACATCACTAAATCCTACCTCTAGTTTCTTTGTGCCTCCTTCAACATGTTGTGCCTCCTCCAAAATATGAGGTTATTGTTGTGCCTTTCTCTAGGCTCCCTGGCAAAGATGTTATTGTGCCCTTGGTGGGGTATGGGTTGTCGATTGCTAGGGTTTTGAGGGTGGCCCCTCATGGTGATTCTTATGGACAAACTCTCACTATTTATTATGAGGGAGGTTTTTTCATCTATGCATTCTCCTAGTAGACATGCTCCTTACTCTTTCGGTGTTATCGTTGTTGCCCTCCCTAGTAAAGACTCTTTCTACTGCTAATGGGTGGATCTTTTCTCATGTTTACAAATTCTCTACTACCCTTCCTCCCAAGGGGAAATCTCATCCTCTTTCTCGTTCCAAGACCTCCCATATTATGGTTTGTGGCCATGATGTGGTAGAAAATATGGATTTATACCAACACTATGAGTTGTTGTGACAATGTTTTTATCTTTGGCCTTACCTCCTAGATCTTCATCGATGGGTGATGGATTCTTGGAAGCCCTTAGTTGCTAGTAAATATTGAGCTACTCCCTTGTGCTAAGGGTTTTTTATTGCTTCTTTTGTTTATTCTAGTGACTTTGATTTGGTGTTGAGAAATTTGTGGGCTTCGAGTTCTCACTCTCTCTTGGTCAACCCTTGGACATCCTCTTTTAACCCTCTTATTGAACCAACCAATGTGTGTCTAGTGTGGATTCGTCTTCCTAATTTTTGCCTTCACTTTTTGGAGAATTCTTGTTTTGAGGTCATTAGCAACTCTCTTATCCACTTCTTGAAGGTTGATGATACCACTTCCTTCATGGGTCTGTACATTTGCATGCATTTTCTAATCAATATTAACATTTCTATACCACTTCCTAGAGATGTGGTTCTCATGGTTGGAGATAAACCATGGAATTAGTAGCTAGATTATGAGGGTCTCCCCTCTCAATGCCATCATTTCTTTACTACTATTCACTTGGCCATGGATTGTTCTCACTCACACCATAAAGGAGTTATCACTTGGTGGAAGGATGTTAATGGCAATCACCTAATTGTCCTATCTTTTGATTCTTCCTTTCATGACTCTTCACAACCTATTGATGACTCCTAGGATGTTGTGTCGCCTTAGTCTATTTACATTTCCACCTCAGGCCTCATGGATCCTTCTCTACCTCTTATTTCTTGTGTGTCACCTACTATCCCATGAACCCTTCTCTACCTATTTCTCTAGCCTTTAGTGTCTGATGTGTCACCTATTCAGCATTTTGCTCCTTGTGCAAACAATCTCACTAAGGGAATTTCTCCTCTTTCTCCCCTTGTAATGGTGTTACAAATAATATTATTTCTTGCACTATTGTTCATCAAAGGAGGAGGTATTTTTCTTCCTCCTCTTCCCAAACTCTTCCACAATTTGTGGGTGAAATTTATCCCCACCCTTTATGTGGTTACTAGCTATTTTTCTAGAGTGTTGTAAGTGGTTTGTTATGGCTTTTTCCATTAATGGTGTGTTCTTGACTAGTTATAAGTGGCCTATTTGGCTTGTCTTAGTAGCACCCTTGTTTTTCTTCTTTTATAATAAAAAACATTTGGAGAACACATATAAATTTATAAAAGAATCCATATAATGGAATACCAATAGTCACAAATAATAATTCCACCTTAGATATTACTTTGGAAATTGAACTTAAATGAGAACCGAATGTCTTAACCACTTGATCTCAACACCTTGGATATTTTAAATCAAATCCACCCATCATAGGGTTATTTTATATTTCATTTTTCTATTTCTAATAAAATAGGTCCTCATAAAAATCCACACCCTTCCAATGGTTCTCTTGTCCATTAGTACATCTAATTCAAGAAATTAATTCTTTCCCTTTGTGTCTATTGCACTATCCATTATTTTCTCCAATGATGTGCTTATTGAATACATTCATGTGCCTTTCATTTCTAGTATCCTTCCCTGAGTATTTCAAAGGTTGTTTTGGAGGTTTTGTTCCTTGGTGCTTCTCTCTCACTATCTTTCTCACCTATTTCTCTAATATTGTACCTTGTTGGCCAAGGTTGCCATCTTGTTGACCCTAGTGTTGGGTGCCCGATATTTGATCATCTCATGTATTCCAATAGGGTTTTTATGCCCCCTAGTTAGGTCATTTTTGGGGATGGTGGTGTTTCTATTCATTTTTTGCCTCTCTTCAAGAGATTACTATTCCTTCAAGTACCATTGCCCATTAGTGTTCCAAATTTACAAAAGTGAGTTTTTGTGATCCTTTGCTAATGTTGCAATTTTGGTGATGCCCCTATCCCCATGTAAGTTAAACTATCCCCTCTCCCCTATTCTATATCTTTATCAATTTTTATGTGTGGGTAAGATGTGCTTGAAATTAAATATTTTTATCAATATGGGTTTAATTTGTATATTTATTAATTTTTCACCTTCCCTTCCCAATCTAATAAATGGGTCTTGGATTCTTGGAAGAATGTCATTGAAGGAAATATCAAGATCTTCCCTTGTGTAGGGGGTTTCCCCATTATATATTTTAACTCTTCAAACGACATATATTTGACACTTGAGGACAAGTTGTGGTTGTGGTTGTGGGGCAAGCACTCTCTCTCAATATAGCATTGGTCTACTTCTTTCAACCTCCTTAATAAAGCTCTCAAATTCAAAACTATTTGGGTTTTCCTTTTGAATCTCCTCTCCAATTTTGGGAAGATTCCTATTATGAGGCCATTTATAACTCTATTTAACATTACTTAAAGGTTGACCCCACCACTTTTTATATGGTAGTTACACTTTTTTCTATTATATTTCAATGGACATTTATATCTTCAATCCTTTTCATGGGGATGTGGTTTTGATGTTGAGATATGTCTTAGATTCAAATGATTTGCTATGAGGACCTCCTTTTCAAATTTAACTAATTATTTACCATCAGTCACTTATTTTTTGATTATTCACTCTTCCACTACAAGGGCACAATAATGTGATAAAATAATTCCAGCAAAGATCACTTCACTATTAATGCCTCTAAATCTCTAGTTGATGGCTCATCTTAGGATGATTATTCTCATGGTTTAGTTCTTGTGTACTTAATGCAACTCTATCATTTCTTTCACTTGCTACTTTAGATTAGCTCCCTTTAGAGTGTCTTAACCACCTCTTTCTCCAATTACTCAACCCGCTATACCTTTAGCTTCAGTTTGTCTTTATACAACTCATGTGGTAGTCATTCACTTTTTGGCTACTCTACATCATAATTTCATTGTTCCTTTTGCACTAATAAATGGGACCTCTATGGATGAATCCCCCATGATTCTCCTTACAATGATAACTTGGATGATTTTTTAATAGGCTATTGCACAAAGGTGAAAGAAAATTCTTCCTAAATCAATATCCCAATCTCATACTAGAGTGAAGAATGTGAGATAGAATAGGATTGGGTCTGACATTGTCTAAGTGGGGCCCTATGGTTTCCTTTCGTCTCTTTTTTGGTTGTTGTGTGTAGTATTGTGGTTAAAATAATGTCTCACTCCAACTCACATTAAATATATTTCTGGTTTATCTATATCTCATGGTAATTGTTCTTTTTTCAATTAGTTACTCAACTGTATAAGGTTCTAGGCCCTTTCAATCCCCCTTTTATTGATATCTAAAGCATATCTCTTCATAAAGGAAAAGTAATATCAATGTATATAGTGTTATGCATAAGTAAACATTTTGTGTTTTATTTTTTTTACTACACAATCATGGCATGTTGCATATTTATTTTTAAATTATATTTTTCTTAAAGGGATAAACTAGTATTAATGATCAATAGGAATTATCCATATGGATTTCCATTTATCAAACATCAATGAACTATAGAAATGTTTTTTTAGTTAAAAAGAGGTTAGTAGTTATGTGTGGAGTTGTAAAGAGTCGATGTAACATTTATTATTTGAAGATAGTTAATAAATCTTTAAGCCCAAATGTCCTTAAGACCAAAATAGTGAACATGTCCTATTTAATCCTATCTTTTTTATTTAATTTGATATGAAAACTTTTATTTCCTTTATGTAGTAGTTATAGAACTTCCATGTTTTTCTCAAACTCAATGATTTTAGAGATAGTAAATATATAAAGTAACTAATGTATTATGATTCATTGATAGCTAAATAGAGGTTTAGGCTAAGCCAAAAGTGTTTTCCCTACCATTTCCTTTCCATTTTCACTCAATTTCTTAATTTTTACCTTTTAAAATCTAGGAAATTTTATAATAAATATAAATGTTTTGGCCTCCCATGGTCATAAAATTAACACATCCCAATTCTCTTTTATTGCATGGTTATAGCTTCAATATTAATAAAATTTTCATCTCTTATATAATTTTTTTCCTATAATGTAGACTCTTCTTAGTATTTCAAATTGCCCAAGATAATTCTAATCCTTGTAACACCTTTTGGAGACTCTTTGAAGGTGAGAACTTGATTTTGTAATAAATATCTTTAGTTGTTACAATTTACAATAACTTAAGTTTTGGTTTTAGTTTTGTTGGTGTGAATAATGTCTTTTACCTAAATAGTACATCATGTAGGTCATATTCATACTAATTAATTAAGTTTACATAGGATACACATAGGATAATTATCACTTTATGTAGATCAAATCATAAGATTGGCATATGTCATAATCTTATAAAATCTGTAAGAATTTGCCTATAGCAACCCAAGATCTAGAGGCCAATGAATAGCACAAAAGCAAGAGAGAACAAAATAGACAAGAACAAACTATATTTTCATCAAGTTGCAAAATGCCCAACTGAACTAACTACAATATACATGAGTCTTATTATAGGATGAACTCACAATAATGGTTCCCACTTTTTTCACACTTTTGACACTAAGATGAACATTTTTAAAATAATCTTCAACTTCCGAGAACTATAACTTTTAAACTATTAAGAATTTGAAGATGATGTAAGTTAGTGATTTGTAGCATTTTGTCTCTAAATTCTATATATATTTGTTTCAAAAAAAATTGAAGGATTTTTTTTTTTCATTTTTCCATCTCCCTCGAAAAGTAGTTTTTTATAGCAAACTACATTTTTTAAGAGTGATGTGCCTCCCAAAATGCATAACTTTTTTTCTATAAATGATAAAAACTCAATTCTTTCAAATTTTGGTTTGTAACATCAATATCCAGGGCTTGCAGTTGGTTTGATAGTGATATGTTGAATATTTTTCATTTTATTAAGTTTTGAAGTCCGACTAGTCATAATTCAGACATAGGTTTAAGTTTGAACACATAACTTGTTCTTTATATATCGAAATTCAATTTTATTTTTTTTGATAGAAAGAAAACATCAATACCTGGGGTATAGATATTTTTTTGGATTTTTTTGAATTAGTTTCCTATTTTTCCCAATGCATTGAACAGAGAAGTTCATGTTCGATGAAAAACCAATATTCCATAAAATTAAAAAAACAAGAACATAATAAATCACAATGTAATAAAATTATACTCGTTGGAAAGCTTGCTCCGAGCACCACCATCTTATATTTTTGGGTTATCAAGATTATTTCATTTGTGCCTTGACCGAGAGGTCCGAAGGCAAAAATTTCTCAGAACTCTGAAAAATTTGGGGAGAGACCTCTAACAAGTGGGTTCGAACAAACACTGGTTCGAGCGAAGGGGGATTCGATCGGACCCCCCTTCACTCGAACCCCCTAGGAAAATTTATAATGCGTACATTCATGTAACGGTCGGTTTCAAAAGAACCCGAACTTTTGTAACTATCGGCATTCATTCGAACCCTAGCCGACCCAAATTTATTTTTTTTTTACATTTTAGTAGAGTCGTATAAATATACATAATTTTTTTCAGTTTTTTACACACATGATTAAAACAATTTGATTTTTGGATGAAAGAAGACATTTGAAAATTATTTTGAGGGCAATAATTTGAAGATATTTGAAGGTTCAAGAAGAGAAGGCAAAATAAGACTTCAAGGAATTATTCTCCCGAAACGGAACAAAGATATCAAGAACAAAGAAGGCAAAGATATCATGATGCGAGTATGTATTTTTATTTTTATTTCTATTTAATTTTATATGTATTACGTACCAAAAAATGTGTTTACTTGTTAGTATTAGTTAAATATTTTTTATCTAATATTTTTAATGAAAATTATTTTAAATAATATTTATTAATTTAAATTAATTAAATTAATTTTATTTATATAATAATTCTATTTTAATTAATTCTAAATGATGTTATTTTTATTAAATTAATTGAAAATAGTAGGATTAAAAATAATCTCGTTTTAATTAAAATTAATTATGCTTTAATTTGAAATAATATGTGTATTTGCAAATTTCAAATTCCATTAACTTGCTTGTTGTGTAATTGACATTTTCTCCCCCACCCCCTTAAGTCCATTTATAATAGATCATGGTTTTAATTTAAAATTTTGATCTTTAGGACCCCTCTCTTTCCCATTTATTATTTCTAATTTATAATTCAATTTAGATAGTCCATAAATATATAATTTAATGTAGATTTTGAAACCATGTGTCTTTATAGTTTAGCAAACACTTCAATTGGTGCTCTAAAATTAACAAACTTGTCTTTTGTGTCTTTAGCAATAGGCTCTTTTTGTTTTATCCTTAGAAAGGGGTCTGCCTCTTGAGTAGCCCTTAAGGCTCGGTGAGAGGAAACGACCCAAAGTGGTAACAAGCTAAAGTCAAGATCTTCCAAGCCACAATAAATAAATGTGTTTGTGACGAAAGTTGCAAGCAACGGGTGTTACATGTTGCTATAACGGCGTTATGACTCCCCATAAACCCTATAGAGCACAACCTCTATAGGTTGGGAGGCCTTCCATTTAACGGATCGTAACACACTGCTAATTATAGCCACCCGGACGGATGCCCTTACTAGACACCTTTTGTGTTAGAAGCCAAAAACCTTCTAGTTGTTGGCACAGGAGGTCGGACCTCTGAAGCGGCTCACATTCTTATGGTTCTTAGTAGAGATAAAAAGTTCGCCATGGGGAGTTTTTGTGGGGACTAGTGCTTGGTTGCCTCGAAGAACTGAGTGTCGTGGAGGGGAGCCAGTGGGGTCAAGCACCTAAGTATCTACTCTGAATTGCGTAGCTCGAGGTAACCCCCCAAGTGAGATTCAACAACTACTATCTCGTCCAGCCCTAGGATTTGTGCTTGCATAATCAAAACAATCAAACACTTTCAAACAAACAAACATTATGTCTTCTTTTTTTTCAAGTGTATGCAAAAATATTTCACATTATACTTGAGTCCCCTTAAAACCTATATTATGTGATATTAGGACCTATTATGTGATATTAAGAGCTATTATCTGCGATAATACCTATCTTAAATATGACATAATAGGTCTTATTGTGACTTAATAACATGGTCACGTATGCAAAAACATTTCACATTATATACTTCAGTCTGGACCTTAAGACCTATATTTATGATATATTAGTGCCTATTATGTACATGTGATAAATTAATGACCTATTATCGCATAATTTAGGTCCTAATATCACATACATAATAGGTCCTAATATTTGCATAATATAGGTCTTAAGGGGAGTCAAGTATAATGTGAAATGTTTTTGCATATGTGGTCATGTATTAAGTCATAAAATTAATAAGACCTATTATGTCATAATTTAGGTTCTAACTTATATCATATTTAAGACCTACTTAATTTCATGTGATAGGTCCTTTAATATCACATTATATATATATATATATATATATATATATATCTTAAGGGGAGTCAAGTATATTAATGTGAAATGTTTTTGCATACGTGGTCATATTAAGTAATAATAAGTCCTATTATGCGATATTAGGACTTATTATGTGATTATAGGTCTTAAATGTGACATAAATTTAGAACGTATTATGTCATAATAGGTTCTATTTATATGACTTGATGTATGCAAAAACATTTCACATTATACTCAAGAGTCCCCTTAAGATCTATATTATGCAGATCATATTAGGACCTATTACATTTGATATTAGAAGGCCTATTATGCAATAATAGGTCCTAAATATGACATAATAGTCCACCTGTTATGACATAATTTTTAGGTCTTACTAAATGTCTTGAAAATTTGTTTTCAAATTAAACTTGGAATTTCATTGCATTAAAAATATTCTCTGTCATCTTATATTATGTGCAGAATGGGCTTGAGAAGAAGGGAGTTCTGAAGTGGGAGTCAAGGAAAATGAACCTGTTAAAGAACACAATATAGTTGATGAACATAGGGAGGAGCTTGCCCAAGTTGAACCAATGGAGGTTGAAGGAGAGGGGTCAGGCTCCTTACCTCCTACCACCGATGTGGTTGAGCATATTGTGGATCTAGCTAAACAAGTGAAGAGAAATATTTCTTATAAAAATTTAGATCATTTACTTGAAATGGATGTGGATGAGTTGAAATGTCTTAGTGAAGAACCTAGACATACTAAAAGGAGGTCAATGAATAAAAGTGCAAAAGAAATAATGTCTCATTTCTACAATCTTGATACTACACTAGAGAAAGCTCAATTGTTATCAATTGTACTTACTCATAAAGACTTAATAGATCCACTAAAATTGTTGGGTATAGATACAATAAGTCAAAAGAGGAAAACTTCTCAGCTACAAAAATCTATTGTTGATAATGTTAAGAAAGGTTTGGTGAACATTGGTAAAAAATCTCGAATAGTAGATAAGACCATTTCAAGAAGAGTGATGTTGACATCTTTAGTAAATGAAAGATTGCCTCAATAAAGACAAATCTCTTCACTGTCATCTAAGTTTGGTTTTAGTAGAAGGACAATATCAAAATGTGTTAAAAGGAGAAAGAGTTTGGATGATACTACCTCAGAAGGGAATTGGGAAATTATGTGTAGAGCTCCTTGTTCTGATAGAATTGAAGATGTTGTTAGGAACTTCGTGACAAGTTTTGGAATGATAATACTCATCCTTCATCAAATAGTAGAGATGTTATCAAGCAAAGGATTGGACCTGGTCGTTATGATCTCTATGTAAAACATTGGTTAGACACAACAAAACATGAATTGTATGTGTTGTTTACTAAAACAAACCCTCATATAAAGATTGGACAAACCATGTTTGAACGGTTAAGGCCATATTATGTGAAGGTAAACAAAGTCTTTGAAACTTGTTGTTGTCGTTATCACATCAAATTTGATTTGTACTATCAAGTGTTTCGAAAGATTAGAGAAGATAGTGATGGTTATGAAAAAGCTCCCCCTAAAGGAACAAGTCAATTCATAGCATCCATCTTATGTGATAAATCAGATGATAATGCAACCGGTCAAATAAATTGCATAAAAGGATTTGTGGAACATGTGGGGAGTTGGCTAAATTTCCTTTAAGAGATGAAGATACTGACATGAGGAAGATGGTAAATTGCAAGAGTTACAAGTACAAAAAATTGAAACAAAATTTGGAAAGGAATCTACAAGGTTAGATTATGTACAAGAGGAAATACCTATTGGAACATTTATGGAAAAATTTTGTAAGTTGATAAAACCATACATATGCCATGGTTTTTTTTCCAGGTGGCAAGTAGAACAATTTAAAAGATTAAGAGACACTTTCCCACTTGGAACTATTCTATCTGTAGTGGACTTTGCAGAAAATTACTCTTTTGCACATCAAAAAGAGATTCAATCAAAGTATTACTTTTCAAAGCAAATCACTATTATGGTGCATGTGTGTTATCGACATGCACATATGGATTTGGATGGTGTTGATAGTACATTTGAAAATCGTGTCATTAAGAAAGAGTACCACTTCTATATCAGTGATGATAAGAAGCATGACACACTTTTTGTACAACATTGCTTTAAGAAGTTTTTTGAATATTTGAAAGAGAGGCATAACAATAGTTAAACATTTTGTTTAGTCTGATGGATGTGCAGCACAATTAAAATCTTCAAGGCCATTTTATGCACTATGTAGATATCATCAAAATGATAAAATACCACATGTTTGGAGTTTTTTTTTAGAGTAGTCATGGAAAGGGTGAACATGATGGTGCAGAAGCTTGTATCAAACATTCTCTAAGAAAGCATCAAATAAATTATACAGGAGATAGTATAGATGATGCAAATGATGTTGTTGAATGGTATAAGAAACACTTTGAGCAACCTAATTATCCTGGTGAATCATCATCGAGAACATACAGACCCATTCCATATAGAGTGTTTTGGGAGATAACCGGTGCATGTTCTCTTTTAGTGTTTTATTTAAATGTTTAAAAAAAAAAAAAATGTTTGGTCGTTAGAGAAGGGATGGTGCAGAAGAGAAGGGATAGTTGGGAATTAATGGGTCAAGGGTCGGGAATTAATGGGTCAAGGGTCGGGAATGAATGGCCCCGAATATCCTAGTCCAAATGTTTTAATTTAACAGCTTGATCTATATGTATGTTCATCTTGTAATGCCCCGCTAGAAACCCCTAAGGAAAACAATCCAACTAGGCAACTAAAAGTGTGTAAAAAAAAAAAATTTAAAGATTAAGTGCATAATCATATCAATAGCACGTTTAACGACACAACGGAAGTCTAACACCTGATTCCCTAAGGGTTACCAATGAGGATTACTTCGTAGATTATATTAACACCATGGAAAATCCTATTGTTCAGCTATTTAGGAAAATTAAATGTTTAAGATAAAAACTACACATACATCTGAATTCCATAATGAAAGAATCAAAGTACTCCAATATATTTATTTCCAATAGATCACATATACAAGAGATTATAGCAACTGAATAACATACATTCCAATGACTCCTTCTTACAACATCCATAAATACATGGTTAGCAAAAAAATGCCACGAATTACAAAGTTACAATATCAAGGTTCCATAAAGGTTTGATACAATGACCTCAAGACTTCAACTGAACAATGATCATGAACAAGAGCTGGTACATGAACCATGAACCAAGAACATCAGTGAAGTCCTTCCTCGCCTGAAGATACATTCCAGAACATCCGATGGGAAGTGGCACTACCACCCGACGATGTGATTCCGAAATGGAACCACCCCACCGTGCTGGAGATAGTAGATAACCCTCAAGCAAGCAAAATGAGACAAGTACGAAAGGACTACAAGACTCCACACACATCCATGTGACTCCACTCACAAAACACTAGTGACTCTAAGGAAAGAGTGTCATCGCATAGCTTACGATGGATACCATGGTACAACCTCCTAGGTCCCGGCCCCCATCCTGGGTTATCCTAGTAACCTCTCTCGACTTCCGGCTCCAACTAAGTCTCATGCAGACCCTACCAATCCTTTCATGAAGACAAGGTGGTAAGTTTGCCATTCCATGCCTTCTCGCTACATTATGAGCCCTGTACTAGCACTCACCTATGTACGAGGCACATTATCTTAATTAATGTTTATCTCACCCATCCCAAATCAATTGTTAGGTTATCACTTTTTAACTAACTTTCGATGGGTTATCTTGTCATCCACTTCAGGCACGCCCCTGCTCAAAAGCCACTCTCTCTCATAGGACACTACAGGATAGTTCTCTCTATCAGAACTCTATGGCGACACGGACAGCCATACCTAATCCTGACATACCACAAGTGAAGGAAACAAATTTCACTAACCATAGATTGACCATGTGGACAAAACACGCAATGGCTCATAAGGTTATACAATCTACACCTGACTAAGAAATATAATAACATTGAACACAATGACATCTCAAACAAAATCACAACGGAATTTAAACTTGACTGCAACACCTTTTACACAAGACCTAATACAAACAATCTTTCTTAAAATAGCCAAATGTATAAATAGCTTGCAATTTAAGATTTCCAGAAAATAATAAGAATTTCAACTATATTAAACCAAATAAATCAAAGTCATCATTTGTTGAGAAAAGAGGTAAATAAATCAGGGCACATGGACATCTAGAGAGCTTAGGGGATATAAACTTAGAATTTTAATTCATAAGAAATGTCGATACTTTCTTAAAGAAACATATTTGCTATATTTTGTCTTCCATAACATCTATCATGCTCCCTATCCACTAACCCTATAATATAACTACAAGATTAAATATCCCTATTCACTACTATAGAAATTAAATTAGTTAACATTTATTTCACTATGATTTCCATTTAGCTATTTTAAATGACTAATAATTATATTTTTAATTAACAATGATATAAGCATAATCATATATATCACCATAACCTATGTCCAAAAATACAAATTCCACCCTTCCTTAAATATTTAACAAAATTAAATGAAACCCTGACCTCTTTGCAAGCTTGAATCTGATTTGTGAAACTTTTGATGATCTTCCACCAATTAGCTCTATGCCTTGCTTGTCAATCTCAAACTTGCTATTCTTCAACTCACTATTCTCCAACTTGCTATTCTCCTATTTCATTCTCTATTCCTTCGTTGCATCTCCATCCCCCCTTCTCTTCCCTCTCAATGGTTATATATATAGTGTAGCCGTCTACCCACTTTCCTACTTTCAGGCTATCTCTACTAGAGGTGGATTGATTCCAAGTGACACCACTCAAGATCTAATTACAACATAACAATCCTAGTCATAATTGAACACCTATGTGTTCATCATGGAAATTTCTTCATTACCTATTTCACGACACCACACTTTAAAGTGGTTAAGTCCTTATTTATAGATAATACATGTGGCTTTTGACTTCAATACTAAATTGACTTTACTAAAAATAGCTTCCTAACAATGTGCAAGGTTAAATTACCATATAATTCACGTTGAAAATGGTGGATATGGGTGGGTTTACGTGGGCTGATGAACAACGTTATTTTCTAAGTTAATCCTCACATTAATTTTTACCCGTACATTACTCCCTTCCACCACATCCCTTAATGGACATGGTTGCATGCAAATTGGTACCCCCACCGTTATTGCTTGTTGATGTGGGGTTTATATAATGCAAAGGGAGGAGGGCACGTATACAAAAGGGAGGAGGGTGGTCGGTAGTAATACCGACCCCTCCCTTTATTAAGGGGGTGGTCGATAGTAGTGGTCGATATTACTATCGACCACCCTACTTATTAGTTTTTATTAAAACATTATTAAAACTTACAACCCACCACCCTCCAATATTTGCTATTTATATTATGTTTTTTTTTTTTTAATTTATTTTAATTTCCATTTTTTCTTTATTATATATTTTTATTATAAAGTTAATTAATTAATGACCCTTTTATTAATAAAAAAATTTAAACATTAATATTTAACAAATTAAATATATATGTAAATATATATATTTTGATTCTTCAATAAAACAATATTTGTAATTAATTTTTTTTTTTTTAAATATATTTTTTTAATATATCATAATTACATATTTATATATTTGTATATGGTCGATTCATATACATATGTATAATATGTATTTATATTTATTCTCACGTTTATATATATATATATATATATATATATATATATATATATATATATATATATATATATATATATATATATATATATATATATATATATATATATATATATATATATATACGATCGATTTCACAATTATCTAACTAATATTTATATAAAATTTGTATTATTGTAACCAAAATGATGCTTAATAAAGATGTATTTCTTTTTGTACGAAAGACAATAAACATTCGATATATAGTACGTTACGTCGTAAAATCCAACTTATAAATAATCCTATTAAGAATGATCAACATAATTGAATATGACTCATAATTACCTACGCGTATATGAATATGTATATGTCTGAGTCCGAATCTACATATTAAATACATATAACGATAGTATAAATTGAAAACCAATCATCGAACATAGTTTTCGATAATTCGCCTACTTCTACACGAAGGACGTTAAATCCTAGCATCACTATTATCAACAATCTTTCACCCTTCATGGACAAATAAACACAACAAGCAATAATTAAAATCACTAAACACACAAACAAAGCAAACCTCAAGCAAATACTCACAAAAATCAAACAACAAAATACGAAGGCCGAACAAACTGACCGGATGACCAACTGACGACACTCACACGAGTGTAACTGAATCAAATAGGGTCAACTACTATCTCCTCCACTTCCATCGAAAAATATATAAGGTACGCTCAGACCTATGAAGCCAGGTGGAGACGATGCCCCGTACCTACCCGGTACTTGTACCTGCAATATCCTGCATCATCGAACCACACATGCATATATACAATATAGAAAACATAGCATACACACCGATGAAGGAGAATCGCGACATTCCTTGTCTCACTGAAATGAGTGAAGGAAAATCGTCCCCTTGCATCCAATACACTCGCAGACACACAACATATAATTCCACATTGCATAGATAAAGTAAAATGTTAGTACATAGCAATAATCCATAAAATGCCATAAATCACAAGTACTGAAATACTGCAAATAAGTTATGCATCTCATTCAGATAAAGCGTGGAATAATGTCATATAAGTCTGAATAACAAATCAGATTCAAGCTTGCAAAGAGGTCAGGGTTTCATTTGATGTTCATCTACACATGTACATTTTGCAGATGTGGATAGAAGACCAATGCATGGATGCAAGAGCATGGAGAGGACAAGATCTTTGCATTGTGTCATGAGTATAGATAATCGTCTATGGACATTGTACACTAGGGATTATTCATGTTTTTGTTTTGATTGCATTTTGGAAAACTATGTTGATTGCAAGAACCAAGAGCTCTTGAATATGTTAGTGAATGGAAATTGGTGCCACTAGATGTTTCTGACACATACGAGGATTCAAATGAGGATGAAATCTTTGAAGATATTCCTTTGATTTTTGGTGATTATGATCATATTCAAGATTAATTAAAAAAGGTATATGACGTACACATATATTTAAATTATATATATATATATATATATATATATATATATATATATATATATATATATATATATATATATATATATATATATATCCTTAAAAAATGTTGTGTACATGTAAATAAATTATATATAAGTTTTAAATTGAGTACGTGATGTTTTAAATTTATTTAACTTGTTTCAAATTGTAGGAGATATTTTTGCAATCATAGCAGAAGATGGAAATATAGAAGGTGTTAGTTATTATTTATTGCGTTGCACACAAGAGAGAAAGAAGTTAACAAAATATGAAATGAGCAATGGAATGTCCTTTCCTACAGGTTTGAACTAATTCAATCTACATTTAAATTATTTTAAATAAATTTATTTTAAACATGCACACATCTGCACATGTTTTCATTTTTTATATGTACACAGCTCGCTTACATGCAAATTTTTAATTTCTTGTTTCTTATATACATGTACATGTAGGCTCAGTTGTAGTGCAAGGGACATATTTCAAACAAGTTAAAATTGTTCAACATGGGATTCATTTCACTGAATACCAAATTGACAACAAGGTATATCAGTATAGCCACTTGGTCATTGTTGATGGCCTAATTTTGCATACAATTCCACATCGCGGGCGGTCTCAAAAGTGGAGACTAGATAGTGAAGATCAAGAGAAAATATTAAGTGTTATTGAAGAGCGGTCTGAACCACTTGATGTGGTATGACCTATTTAGTAAACCAAAGTACATGTGGTTCAACCCATGAATTGAATTAATACTTGATAAATTAGAACTTAACTTGTTTTGAAACTTGGATAAATTATTATTTATGTACATTAAAGTGTTTGAATTTATTATTTGATATATATATATATGGCTTGTGTGGACCATATATTGTTTAATTAAATATGAAATTTTCAATTATATTAAATTAGTCCATGTATGAAGTTAATGTATGTATGTTAAATATTACTTGTGTGCACATATGTAAAATAAATTGGGACATGTGGATGAGTTGAAAATGTGTTAAGGCTCGATGTATGCACTTGATTAGGATGTATAGTCTATCTAATTTTAAATGCATGTATGCATATGTAATTTGTAAGTTGTTAAAATAATTTAGTATGTATGTAAAGTAAATTAGGACATGTATTTATTTATTTAAAAATGCACGTGTAAATTTAATTAAAAATACATATTAAATTAGAATGTATGTGTAAATTTGATATTAAATTAGGACATGTGTGTAATAATTGAAGAGCGGTCTGAACCACTAAGTGATGTGTTGTGAACTATTTAGTATGTACCTAGAAGTACATGGTTTGAATTATTTAGTACACCTAGAATTTAAATTATTGAATATCTTCATTAACTTGAGTTTGTTCATTTGATATGAACAAGTGTGATTTTAATATTGTTCATGGCTTGCACAGTGGAGTGGATATATTATTCACAAATTATTTTAAATTAATGCATATCTACATATACATGTTACATGTAGTAAAATTTAAAATTTAAAATTTAAATTATAAACATATCACTCTTTTTTTAATCTATCTACATGTACACACATTCAATCACAGATATATATAAATTTGAAAGTTTTAGAGAACATGTGCATGATCATATATATAAAGTGTGTAAGTAATCTAACATGTGTGCATGATCATATATAATCTAAATACAAATGATGCGATATATAATCCAAGATCAAATGTACTAACTATACATATATAAAGTATAATCTAACCACACATGCACATGATATATATAATCCAGGATCAAACACAAATTGTATAAAGTACATAATCTAACATACATGCATGAAATATATAATCTGATCAAACACAAATTGTATAAAGTATAATCTAGTCTAAACTTCATACATGCATGAATATATAATATGAAAGTCTAAAATGTACATGTATATAAAAAGATAAACAAATGAGCTATAAAGTCCAACAAATCAACATGCATCATGTCGGCCACGAACAAAGCGACCATCTGAGGGAGAGTCCTGGTGAGAGTCTTTATGTCCAATAGACCCCTGCAAAAGTAGAATTTATTTAAATATTAAATATAGATCTCTAGACATATATATACATATGTGCATATTTTTAAAAATAATCAAATCCGACTAACCATAACTAACCTATCCACTAATAGCCTATGTAGCATCGAAAGAATCTCTCCTACGCACACACTCAGAGCTCAAGCTAGGAGTGACATGAGCTAATTGTTATACATATACATATATATGTATGTATTTAAGGATTGGTCCAGGATCAATTTAAATGATACAAATTAACTTCTATTATTTATTAAATGATATATATATATATATATATATATATATATATATATATATATATATATATATATATATATATATATATATATATATATATATCGTACATTACAACATATACATCTTGTAAAAATTTAGACGCACGTGTGTACATACCTGTGTATCAGGAGTAGGTTGTATAGTCTGATCATGTCTTGTGATCATATCAACCACATCACTCGTGTTGCACTAACCTGGTTGCATACTTGTAAGATTAGATGATTTTGTTTGGCCCTTAAAAATATGAAGCAAACTAACATATTTTATTAGTATGTAGATGGAAGCATAGATGACTATGTTAAGGGCTCCACAAAGGGTAGTTATATATAACCCCCCAAGGCTTAGATCAAACTTCTCCTTCTTTGATACAACATCATATACTTTTTAATAATGTGAAGATTGAAAAATAAAATAAAATAAATGCTGGACCACTAGTAGGACACACTATTATGCTTCAATTCAAATATAATATCATATGTCATGACTCAAGCTTGCACACATTGATACTATAAACTTCCCAACATGGCATTAACCATCATAATTAAAGTTTACATTTGGTATTTGAGTATAACTTCTTGCATATTAGATTAATAATATAGCATTGATCATCGTGGATACTTTGGAAAAAGATAACATTGAATGCTACATTCTTGTAAAATTAGGTGATTGATTTGACCCTTGAACACATGAAGCAAACTAACATTTCTTGTCAATATCTAGAGATGAGAAAATAAGATTATGTAAGAGGCTCCATAGAGGGTGGTTCAAGCTCTAGGGATTTTAGGCATATATTAAAGCCCTCCAGCTTAGACTGAACCTCCCCTATTTTTTCCAATCATAAAAAAATAGGGATAGCTCCCTACTGAGACAAATTATTGTGCACTTTAAACTATATATCAATTATCATGACTCAATCTTGCACCTACCAATCCCCACAAAACATCAATCATCACAATCAAGGTTTCTATTTGGCAATTATGACTGTATATGGTGAAAAGTGGAAACAACAATGTTGAAAAAGCTAAATGAATTCAACAACAAAACCCTAGCCTAACAACAACAAAGATCCACCATAACATATGAAGATTACCTAAGACAATACAAATCAAATGAAATCACAAAGATTATACCATCACATGTCCAATAGGGTTTGGATCTCCATTCTTCTTATCTCCATTGATCTTGCTTGATATATTTGCTCTCAAATGTTATGTGCACAAGAGCTCAACAAAGAACGGAAGTGTGGTTGCAAGTAGGATCGCATATGAAAGTTCAAAAGCGTAGTGTAGTCGAGTCGTAAGCGGGGGTTGATAATGAAGGAAACATCTCCTTATATAGAAGACACTATAAGAAATGGAGGGATAAGATTGAGAGGTGTAAAAGATAAATGGTCGGCTATGATTAGAGGGTAGGTAAAAGAAATAATAAAATAATGAGAAGGTAGGTAGTGTATGAATTAAGAGATGAATGACATGTGTCATAGGTAGAAAAGGTTAATGAATTAATTAAATAAATAAAGATTTATTTAATTAATAGAAGAAGTGGGATCAATTAAATAAATAAAATATTTATTTAATTTAGGAAAGGGGTAATTTAAATAAATAAATATATTTATTTAAATGAGAAATAAAGCTAGAAGAGGATAAATGAATTAATTAAATAAATAAGAATTTATTCAATTAATAGAAGAATTAGGTAAAATAATTAAATAAATAAAATATTTATTTAATTAGACATGATAATTTTAGGTGTCTACATTTTGCCCCTATTTGAGACAATGCAGCTTGTTGTGTTGTTTCAAAGAAGATAATATGAACTGATACAAAGTTGCCCCAAGATGGGAATGATATGCCCCCTCAAGAGATTGGATAAAAATGTCTGAAAAGATCGCAGACAATCTCTCGATAAGAAAGAAAGGCTAGAATGGATTGACTGGATAGGATAGAGTGACAGAGTCACGGGATAATGAAGACTGACTCAGAAGACTAAGAATAGGGCTAGGGCGAGGGTAGTCTATAAGATAGACCACGAGGGGAATACATCCTCATTGTCATCCACACATCCAAGAGATTAGAGTGCAGAGTGAGAATAGAGCAACAGCAGTCAGTAGTGATGGCATTGGTGCATAGATTCGATCGCGTTCATCGGTTGCAGAGGCCAGCAGATGCAAGAGAGCCGGTAAGTACCACAAAACCTCTTTGTGCTTTATCGCCATAAATGTTATCATTAATGCATGCTAGGAAGTGCAATAAATGCATTTTAGGTATGTCAAACAAGGTCAAAAAACATCGAGGTGCGTCTGTGTTGGTGCCAGGCACGTCTAGGTTAGCTAGTTGCGTCTGTGCTTGTGCCAGGCGCGTCTGTGCAGGAAAAGGCGTCTATGCTGTCACAACCCTCCTTTATCACCTTTTTTGATTTAAATACAAAACTTTATTTATATTCTTTGGATGAATTATTGAATGAATATTGTAAGGGAATAAAATTAATAAACCACACACATGGAAAATGCATATAAATTTTAATTAGTTATTTAATTTCCCTCACCCAAATTAAGGCACATGTTGTAGGAGGAATAAGAAGCTTCTAGAGGCTTCTCCACCTCCTTGCATGTAACTCCTCCCACTAAGCCCAATTAATTTGCATGGAGGCCAAATTGGGAGAGAATCTCTTTTTTTTTTTTTTTTCAATTAATAATTAGGTAGTGGGAATTTGAAATTTCTTTTATAAAATAGGTACAAGTTTCAAAAGAAAAGTTAGCTATTCCATAAGAAATTCTGCAATTTCTCCTTTGTAGTCCATTTTTCATTGCAGCCAAGGTTTTGTTGGGAGGATTTCTCTTCAATTTGGAGGATCAAGGAAGACTCTACACCATTTTGCAAGCACCCAGGTTCCTTCAAGCTTAGTTTTGTGCATCCTATTCTTGTTGTAGATTAGATTAGATTAAATTATTTTATGAAAATGAAATTCATTTGTGAAATTAGTTTTCAGACTTTTATAAGAATTAGATTAAAATGTTTGAAAAGAAAAAAGTAGATTAAATTGTTGATTCATTGTTTAGATTCTTGATTTTGGAGTAGATTAAAATGTTTGATAAAAGAGTAAAATAAATTGTTGATTCATTGTTTCAGATTTTTGATAAAATTTAGTTTCAGATTTTGGAGTAGAATAAAATGTTGAAAAAAAAAGTAGAACAAATTGTTGATTATTAGTTTCAGATTCTTGATAAAAAGGAAGTAGATTAAATTTGCTTGATAAAAATTAGATTCACTGTTTTTAAAAAAATTTAGATCCAGATTTAAATTGTTTTTTTTCCTCTTATTAAATTTTAGATTGATTCTTGCTAAGTAGAACCATCTTTTCATCTCTCTGGATTTTTGTTATCTAAATCTCATCCTCTAAAAGAGATTTCATTGTGATTTCTTTGAAGAACGGAAAAGAAATTATTTGAAAACAAGGGTGAACTTCACTACAATTTTTCTCTCTGTAATCATTTAATGATTATTATTATTTTCTTTTGAAAACTCTCTATGGATTGAACAAAGAGCTCACTGAAAATACCAGTTGAATAAATCCTCCTGGACTCTGAGAATATATCCTGGAAACAAACAAATTTCCTGAGAAGTCTGAGAATAACTCCCTTCCTGTAATGGCTGGATAAATCTCTCTCTCTCTCTCTCTCTCTCTCTCTCTCTCTCTCTCTCTCTCTCTCTCTCTCTCTCTCTCTCTCTCTCTCTCTCTCTCTCTCTCTCTCTCTCTCTGTGAATAAGATAAATATATAATAAAAGTCTGGGTTCTGTAAAGAGATAAAACTAAGAAAAAACTCAATTATTTTCCTTGTTCTTACCTTCTTAAATAAAAATTATCCTTTGTAAAGAATTTGAAACCATATATATATTTATATATATATATATAATCCCAATGTCAATTTACAAATATTAATGTTACATTATCAATCACTGCATTCGGCACAGACCCCAAAAATAACCGCACGTACGCACAGACCCCGAAAATAACCGCATGTACGCGGAATGGCGTTACCGAAAACCGGCAGGGTTAGTGGTACCCCCCACTACCCTACGGTCACTGCAAGTGGCCGCAGGGGAGTGGAGGGGACCACGTGGCCCCGTCAACCCCTACAGGCCTGCACATGCAGGACCGCAGGGAGTGACGGGACCCGTGGTCCCCACCCCCTGGTTTTACATATATATTAATAAAACAAGATTCGCCATAGGAATTTTCGATGGAAGTTTTAACATTTGATTTAACAATTAAGTAATTTTTGTGTATCGTTTTAAATTAAATTTAAATTAATTTTTTTCATGTACATTTGTTTAGTTAAATTTAATTTCCTTAAAATTAACAAGAGTTGAATTCAATGTATTATTTCAATTCCTTAGAGAAATGAATGGATTATTTGACCCATGATTTTTGAGATAAGTAAAGTCTCATTATTATTCAATTTGGTCACTCATGAGAAATTTGTAACCTTATAACTAATTAAGTCTTGCGATAAGAGAAAACCTTTCTGCATTTCGAATGTAAATGACGTTACTTTTGCATTGCATTATGATTATTTCGTATTCCTTATTTTTATGCAATTACTCGTAAGTTCACAACTATCATTACCATGCCAATACATGTATTAATCCAATTAATTGTAGAATAATGATATTCTTTTTTTTCGAATAGTATTTAAGGTTTAAATTATGTACACCCATTTCATAATTATATTCAAGTATGATGTTAGCTTAGAAAACTAAATGAATGGAGTTGGAAAACTAAAACTAGCAGCGTTCGGTATATACGGTGCCTCTGGGTCACGCTTACGGGTAATGCCGTCGTGTTGAACTACTGCACTTAACGCCTAATAAAGCTGCATTAACGACGTCTGTGGCATCGTCCCTATAAATCGTCGGGGAGTAATAAGGGACATTTGGAAGTTAAAAATCTAAGGGGCGGGTAATCCCTCTTGGATCGATAATTTAATAAGATAACTTTTAATTGAATTTCACATCCGTTGGGATAAACCATAGTAAACCCCTCTTAGGGATGGTCTAGTTAAGAGCTCTCGTGAAATTGACTTTATTTATTTATTTATTTATTCACCTCGAAGGGGTATTGGTGATTTGCAATTGGGTGACGCTCATGTTAAGTATTAGGATCTAGTTATTTTGTTTAGGCCACAAGCAATAGGCCATCTTGAGCCTTCGCTTAAGTGCTACCTTCGTGGGTAGCAACCGCAGAGAAACTGTCTGGGACACTGACCCTAGAAAGGGTTGCGTACCCACAAATCAGTTTACATCAAACCATAGTTTAGAAAATAGAACTACATACCTTACGCCTTGATCCCGCGCCGAAGCGGGTATGTAGGCAGTCTTGGGACGGAGTTGTCCCTCGTACTCAGGCGTTCGTGGGTGGGGTCTAGGCTTGGTTGAGTAAGAATCCTAATTGAAACAATGATAATCAAACTTAATTCAATGCATACTCGGAAGGAATTCCGTATGGATTCGCTTGACTTCCCGAGGCTTTAAGCCAAATTCCGAGGCGGAATTCAAGCTTGTATTATTTTCTTATTACTCCTAAGGACGGCGACCTCGGTGCATTCTTGTTAGAAGAATGTAGTACTTAGTGAGTGGCTCAGGACCCGAATGGTCCCGATGAGTCTAAGTCTCTGGCCAGAGCATCTCCTATCCCGTTTGGATGGATGCCTACCCCGTATGGGTAGATGCCTATCCCGTATTGGATAGATGGAATTCACGTCCCGTATGGACAATTGCCTAACCCGTATGGTTAGAAGCTCATCCCGAATGGATGAATGCCCAATCCTATTTGGATAGATGCCCAGAGTATGCAATTGAATAAAACATAATAAAGAAAAAAAAATATATACTCATTTTTTTTTGTTGGATGAATCATGGTGGGTTATTACATGTGGTATCAGAGCAAAGGTTCAAATCTAGGCCTTGTGCTCACTTCAATTTATTCAACTAAGGGAATGTTTTACAATAATAGAAATTAAATTTTATTCTACAAAAAGAAAACTAACTACATAATTTAACTTTCAGGTAAAACCTAGAATGGCAAGAGGAAGAGGAAGAGGAAGAGGAAGAGGAAGAGGAAGGGGTAATGGGAGACGTACGAGGAGTCAAAGGGAGGAAAACCATGAGGAAAACCATGAAGGGAACCATGAGGAAGATCATGAAGAGGCCCGACACAACCTAGGGAATAACGGAGATGGGGTCCAAGCTATAATCGACCTTCTAACCGAACAAAGAGATAAAATCAACTTCCTGGAACAATCACTACAGGATCTTAGGGAAAGGCAGAATGACTATGAGAATAGAAGTGGTACCGAGAATGGAAACCCTGGTAGCAATCAAGGAAATGTGATGGGTAATGGAAAGGAAAATAACATATTAGAACTCTCCAAGGATTTGAAGAAAATCACCCCTCCTAAGTTCGATGGGAGGCAGATTGGTGAAGGGGCTGAGAATTGGCTAAATGAAATGGAGAAATATTTTGAGCTAAGAGATTTCAGCGAAACAACTAAGGCTTTATGGGGCTCCTATCAACTCACAGGGGAGGCAGCTAGTTGGTGGACCAACACCAAGGAACAAAATGGGTATAACAGGGATACAATCACATGGGATCAATTTGTTCACCATTTTCGAGATAGGTGGCTCCCTCAATTGTTCTTCGATGAGAAAGTGACAGAATTCCATAATCTACGTCAAGGGTCCCTATCCGTTCAACAATATTGGGATAAGTTCGCCAAGTTGCTTAAGTATGTGCCTATGTACCAAAGGGATGAAGAAGGCCAAGAAAGGAAATTCATTTTGGGGCTGAATACCAACATAGGGGCAGAGGTCGATATGCATGGACCCAAAAATATGAATGAAGTACTTGAAAAGTCCCTAAGGCAAGAGAGGAAGATTCAAACACTAGCAGGACAGAACTATAATGGGAACCACTCATTTAAAAGGAAGCAAGAATTCAATGGAAACACTAATTTCAACAAGGGTCAAAGGAATAACTCTTCCGAAAGGAGACCACCGCCTAATCAATATCAGAGGAATGGAAATGATAATAATAGGGGTAATAATAACAGGGGCAATGATAACAGGGGCAATAATAACAGGGGCAATGATAACAGGGGCAACTATAACAGGAATGACCAGCAGAACAGGATAACTTATCCACCCAGGGGAAATGAAACAAGGAATGATCCCCCTAGAAATCAAGGTAGGAGAGGTCCCCCAGGCGGATGCTTTATGTGCGGGGAAAACCACTTTGCTAGAGATTGCCCCAGGATGCAAGGACAAATTAGAGCCAATCAACCCCAACAAGGGCCCCAACAGAGGATTCATGCAGCAGTTAGGAACCAAAGAAGAAGATACCAGAATGTTCCCGTGGAAACTACAGGTACACTATTTGAACAACCAATATCAATTCTAATTGACACTGGATCATCTGAATGTTTCATCTCACCTGAATTAGTGAACAAATATGCATTAAAAGTTAATCAAATGGAGTCATCATGGACGGTTCAATATGGGGATAAGGCAACTAGAGAAGTAACTAAGTGTTTACCAAGGGCAAAGGTACAATTCCCTGAGTTCGAAACAAGGGTAGATCTCTATGTGGCACCCTTAGGATTATATGATGTAATTATGGGAATGAGTTGGTTAGCAGACCATCAAGCTAATGTAGATTGTTATAGCAAAATTGTTGAATGTTTGGATGATGGGGGGAAAAGGGTCAAAATCCAAGGAAAGTTTAAACCCATTAATATAGAAACTATCTCAGCAATGCAATTAAAGAAGGAAAGGAGAAGAGGAGGACAAATCTTTATGGTCGAAACTGATGAAGGAAAGGAGGAAAATACACCAACATTTGAAAATACCCCTTTCTTAAAGGAGTTTAAGGATGTTTTTCCAGAAGAACTACCCGGCTTACCCCCTAAGAGAAAGTTTGACTTTTCTATCGAAGTACTCCCAGGAGCTGAACCAGTATCAAAGGCACCTTACCGAATGAACACAACCGAATTACAAGAGCTCAAAATGCAATTAGAGGAACTCTTAGCTAAGGGATTAATAAGGCCAAGTGTATCACCATGGGGAGCGCCAGTTTTATTTGTTAAGAAGAAGGATGGAACCTTAAGGCTATGCATCGACTATAGAATGTTGAACAAAGTCACCATAAAGAATAGGTATCCCTTACCTCGCATAGAGGACCTTTTTGACCAAATGAAAGGAGCGGCAGTTTTCTCGAAAATAGATCTTCGGTCAGGGTATCATCAACTCAGAATTAAGGAAGAAGACATTCCGAAGACAGCTTTCAGGACGAGATATGGACATTATGAATTCACAGTAGTTCCTTTTGGAGTAACTAATGCCCCAGCCGCATTCATGAACCTGATGAATAGTGTATTCCATGACTACTTGGATAAGTTTGTTTTGGTATTTTTGGATGACATATTGATTTATTCTAGAAATGAAGAGGAACATTTAGCGCACCTACAAATTGTTTTGCAAAGATTGAGAGAACATAAGTTATATGGAAAATTGTCCAAATGTGCCTTCTTTGAGGAAAAGATTCACTATCTTGGGCATATAATATCAAAGGAAGGAATAGCAGTCGACCCAAATAAAATAAAGGTGATAGTAGAATGGCCAATCCCTAAGAATGTCTTAGAGGTAAGAAGCTTTATGGGGCTAGCAGGTTACTATAGGAGGTTTGTGGAAGGATTCTCTAAGATAGCAAATCCCATCACCTCGTTGCAAAGGAAGGGCAAAAGGTTTGTATGGACCGAGCAAAGTGATAAGGCATTTCAAATCTTGAACGAAAAACTAACTTCAGCACCCATTCTAAAGGTACCAGACCCAAATGGACACTTCATAGTTGTAACAAATGCTTCTATTGAAGGGTTAGGAGGAGTACTTGTCCAAGATGAAGGGGTAGTGGCTTATGAATCTAGGAAGCTAAAGACTCATGAAGTCAACTATGCACCCCACGACTTAGAGTTGGCAGCAATTGTGCATGCCCTGCAAAAGTGGAGACACTTCTTACTAGGGAAGCCCTTTGAGCTTAAGTCGGACAACCAAGGACTAAAATACATCTTTACCCAACCTCACTTAAATGCTAGACAAAGAAGGTGGTTAGAGTTTCTAAGTGAATATGACTTTGAGATTGAATATATTAAGGGAAAAGAAAATAGAGTCACAGATGCCTTAAGTAGGAGGAGACACTTGATGACTATAGCAACCTTCAAAACCTCTTTCAAAAGGCAAGTAATGGATGAGCAAGGACATGACCCATGGTATGAGCAAGTCAAATTAACTATAAGACACAACCCGACCGACCCTAAGGTCGAAGGGTATACATTTGATGAAGATGGGCTACTCAGATACAATAACAGAATCTATGTTTCTAATTCAGGGAATTTAAGGGAAGTAGTTTTATCGGAGGCTCACAATGCCCCTTATTCAGGCCACCCAGGGGTTAACAAACTTTATGCAGATCTAAAGAAATTATACTTTTGGCAAGGGTTGAAAAGCGATATTGTCAAGTACGTAGCTAAATGTTTGGAGTGTCAAAGAGTAAAGGCAAAACATAGGCACCCCGCTGGATTGTTACAATTGCACGATGTACCTCAACATAAGTGGCAAGTTATTAGTATGGATTTTGTACAAGGGTTACCCATGTCACCTTCTAGGCATGATGCAATAATGGTGGTAATTGACAAACTCACTAAGGTGGCACACTTTATACCAGGGAATCTGACAGATGATGCACCCACCTTGGCTAGACGCTTTGTTAAGGAGATAGTTAGGTTGCATGGGATACCAGAGAAAATCATATCAGACAGAGATGCAAGATTCACTTCCAGGTTTTGGACCACTCTTCAATCAGCTCTAGGGACTCAACTAAATTTTAGCACCGCATACCACCCGGAAACCGACGGTCAGACAAAAAGGACAAATCAGATTATGGAAGACCTGCTTCGTATGTACTGCATGGACCAACAGAGAAAATGGGAAGAGTACCTACCTTTGGTAGAGTTTGCCTACAATAATACATATGAAACATCTTTGGGAATGGCACCTTTTGAAGCTTTGTATGGTAGACCATGTCGAACACCTTTGAGTTGGGATAGTCTTGAAGATAGAGTGATTATTGGGCCAGATATGTTGAGAGAAATGGAAAGGAAAACTAAGGAAATTAGGCAAAGGTTGAAGGAAGCCTCGAATAGGCAGAAAAGTTATGCAGATAAAAACAGAACACCAAGGGAGTTTGAAGTAGGAGAGAAAGTCTTCCTAAGGGTTAGGCCACACAAGAGTTCCATAAGATTTGGGAAAAAGACTAAGCTTGCACCTCGTTATGTCGGACCCTTTGAAATATTGGGAAGAATTAATCCAGTTGCTTATCGGTTGGCCTTGCCTCCCCAATTGAGCCGAATCCATGATGTCTTCCATGTATCTCTTCTTAAGAAGTATGTACCTGATGAGAAACACATTTTGAATTGGGATGCCTTGCAGGTCCAAGAAATGGGGGGAATAATGATAGAGCCATTCAGAATCTTGGAGAGGCGCCAGTGCCAGTTGCGCAAAAGAGAGGTTGATCAGTGCAAAGTGCAATGGGACCAGTACGACGAGAAGAATGCCACGTGGGAGGATACTAAGGAGATGCAGCAGCTATTTCCCTTTTTGTTTTGAACATGAACTATAAACCCTTTTGAATGCATTTAATAAGTGCATCGGGACGATGCACAGATTAAGGGGGGGAGGATGTCACAACCCTCCTTTATCACCTTTTTTGATTTAAATACAAAACTTTATTTATATTCTTTGGATGAATTATTGAATGAATATTGTAAGGGAATAAAATTAATAAACCACACACATGGAAAATGCATATAAATTTTAATTAGTTATTTAATTTCCCTCACCCAAATTAAGGCACATGTTGTAGGAGGAATAAGAAGCTTCTAGAGGCTTCTCCACCTCCTTGCATGTAACTCCTCCCACTAAGCCCAATTAATTTGCATGGAGGCCAAATTGGGAGAGAATCTCTTTTTTTTTTTTTTTTCAATTAATAATTAGGTAGTGGGAATTTGAAATTTCTTTTATAAAATAGGTACAAGTTTCAAAAGAAAAGTTAGCTATTCCATAAGAAATTCTGCAATTTCTCCTTTGTAGTCCATTTTTCATTGCAGCCAAGGTTTTGTTGGGAGGATTTCTCTTCAATTTGGAGGATCAAGGAAGACTCTACACCATTTTGCAAGCACTCAGGTTCCTTCAAGCTTAGTTTTGTGCATCCTATTCTTGTTGTAGATTAGATTAGATTAAATTATTTTATGAAAATGAAATTCATTTGTGAAATTAGTTTTCAGACTTTTATAAGAATTAGATTAAAATGTTTGAAAAGAAAAAAGTAGATTAAATTGTTGATTCATTGTTTAGATTCTTGATTTTGGAGTAGATTAAAATGTTTGATAAAAGAGTAAAATAAATTGTTGATTCATTGTTTCAGAGTTTTGATAAAATTTAGTTTCAGATTTTGGAGTAGAATAAAATTTTGAAAAAAAAAGTAGAACAAATTGTTGATTATTAGTTTCAGATTCTTGATAAAAAGGAAGTAGATTAAATTTGCTTGATAAGAATTAGATTCACTGTTTTTAAAAAAATTTAGATCCAGATTTAAATTGTTTTTTTTCCTCTTATTAAATTTTAGATTGATTCTTGCTAAGTAGAACCATCTTTTCATCTCTCTAGATTTTTGTTATCTAAATCTCATCCTCTAAAAGAGATTTCATTGTGATTTCTCTGAAGAACGGAAAAGAAATTATTTGAAAACAAGGGTGAACTTCACTACAATTTTTCTCTCTGTAATCATTTAATGATTATTATTATTTTCTTTTGAAAACTCTCTGTGGATTGAACAAAGAGCTCACTGAAAATACCAGTTGAATAAATCCTCCTGGACTCTGAGAATATATCCTGGAAACAAACAAATTTCCTGAGAAGTCTGAGAATAACTCCCTTCCTGTAATGGCTGGATAAATCTCTCTCTCTCTCTCTCTCTCTCTCTCTCTCTCTCTCTCTCTCTCTCTCTCTCTCTCTCTCTCTCTCTCTCTCTCTCTCTCTCTGTGAATAAGATAAATATATAATAAAAGTCTGGGTTCTGTAAAGAGATAAAACTAAGAAAAAACTCAATTATTTTCCTTGTTCTTACCTTCTTAAATAAAAATTATCCTTTGTAAAGAATTTGAAACCATATATATATTTATATATATATATACATATATATATATATATATAATCCCAATGTCAATTTACAAATATTAATGTTACATTATCAATCACTGCATTCGGCACAAACCCCAAAAATAACCGCACGTACGCACCGACCCCGAAAATAACCGCATGTACGCGGAATGGCGTTACCGAAAACCGGCAGGGTTAGTGGTACCCCCCACTACCCTACGGTCACTGCAAGTGGCCGCAGGGGAGTGGAGGGGACCACGTGGCCCCGTCAACCCCTACGGGCCTGCACATGCAGGACCGCAGGGAGTGACGGGACCCGTGGTCCCCACCCCCTGGTTTTACATATATATTAATAAAACAAGATTCGCCATAGGAATTTTCGATGGAAGTTTTAACATTTGATTTAACAATTAAGTAATTTTTGTGTATCGTTTTAAATTAAATTTAAATTAATTTTTTTCATGTACATTTGTTTAGTTAAATTTAATTTCCTTAAAATTAACAAGAGTTGAATTCAATGTATTATTTCAATTCCTTAGAGAAATGAATGGATTATTTGACCCATGATTTTTGAGATAAGTAAAATCTCATTATTATTCAATTTGGTCACTCATGAGAAATTTGTAACCTTATAACTAATTAAGTCTTGCGATAAGAGAAAACCTTTCTGCATTTCGAATGTAAATGACGTTACTTTTGCATTGCATTATGATTATTTCGTATTCCTTATTTTTATGCAATTACTCGTAAGTTCACAACTATCATTACCATGCCAATACATGTATTAATCCAATTAATTGTAGAATAATGATATTCTTTTTTTTCGAATAGTATTTAAGGTTTAAATTATGTACACCCATTTCATAATTATATTCAAGTATGATGTTAGCTTAGAAAACTAAATGAATGGAGTTGGAAAACTAAAACTAGCAGCGTTCGGTATATACGGTGCCTCTGGGTCACGCTTACGGGTAATGCCGTCGTGTTGAACTACTGCACTTAACGCCTAATAAAGCTGCATTAACGACGTCTGTGGCATCGTCCCTATAAATCGTCGGGGAGTAATAAGGGACATTTGGAAGTTAAAAATCTAAGGGGCGGGTAATCCCTCTTGGATCGATAATTTAATAAGATAACTTTTAATTGAATTTCACATCCGTTGGGATAAACCATAGTAAACCCCTCTTAGGGATGGTCTAGTTAAGAGCTCTCGTGAAATTGACTTTATTTATTTATTTATTTATTCACCTCAAAGGGGTATTGGTGATTTGCAATTGGGTGACGCTCATGTTAAGTATTAGGATCTAGTTATTTTGTTTAGGCCACAAGCAATAGGCCATCTTGAGCCTTCGCTTAAGTGCTACCTTCGTGGGTAGCAACCGCAGAGAAACTGTCTGGGACACTGACCCTAGAAAGGGTTGCGTACCCACAAATCAGTTTACATCAAACCATAGTTTAGAAAATAGAACTACATACCTTACGCCTTGATCCCGCACCGAAGCGGGTATGTAGGCAGTCTTGGGACGGAGTTGTCCCTCGTACTCAGGCGTTCGTGGGTGGGGTCTAGGCTTGGTTGAGTAAGAATCCTAATTGAAACAATGATAATCAAACTTAATTCAATGCATACTCGGAAGGAATTCCGTATGGATTCGCTTGACTTCCCGAGGCTTTAAGCCAAATTCCGAGGCGGAATTCAAGCTTGTATTATTTTCTTATTACTCCTAAGGACGGCGACCTCGGTGCATTCTTGTTAGAAGAATGTAGTACTTAGTGAGTGGCTCAGGACCCGAATGGTCCCGATGAGTCTAAGTCTCTGGCCAGAGCATCTCCTATCCCGTTTGGATGGATGCCTACCCCATATGGGTAGATGCCTATCCCGTATTGGATAGATGGAATTCACGTCCCGTATGGACAATTGCCTAACCCGTATGGTTAGAAGCTCATCCCGAATGGATGAATGCCCAATCCTATTTGGATGGATGCCCAGAGTATGCAATTGAATAAAACATAATAAAGAAAAAAAAATATATACTCATTTTTTTTGTTGGATGAATCATGGTGGGTTATTACATATGCCAAATGCGAGCATGTCTGCGTTGTGCAGGCGTGTCTATGCTATGTGGGTACGTCTGTGCAGAGCAGGCACATCTGTGTAGAGTATAGGCATGTATGTGTATTTCAAGCGCATCTGTGCAGAGCAGGCGCATTTATGTCATGAAGGCGCGTTTGTGTCAAAAATGTGCATTTATGTCTTCTAGGGCAAATCGGCAGTTTTGTGATGAACATATGTTGTCTATTGGATAAGTTGCTGAGAGGATATGCTCAAGCAGGTCCTCTAGGGAAGACTAGGATAGCAGATAGGGCTAGGATTGACAATTCTGTGATAGAACATACGTTGCCAATTAGGAAACTACTCAAGAGGATACACTCAAGCAAAGGCCCTAGGATATGATAGATCGAGGCACTTTGTGATGAATAGTGAACCAAGACATAGTACTTTGTGATGAACAGGGAGTACTAATATGAGCAGCAATTTGTGATGAACAGGGAGTGCAAATATGAGCAGCACTTTGTGATGAACAAGGAGTGCAAAACACGTAGTACTTTGTGATGAACAAGGAGTACCACTAGGATAGAAGCAACACTTTGTGATGAACAGTGAGTGTCACTAGGATAGAGTATCATAAGCATTTAGGATAATAAGCAGCATTTTGTGATGAACAGGGAATGCCACTTTGACTGACACAGTTGATTTGTTTGACTGCGGGAGTACCTACCTATGCTGGAGTCACGAGAGAGATTCCCATCGACTCAGAGTCTGTGAGCAGAGCTGACAGTGGAGGAGAGAGCAGCGATTGAGGCTATGGGCCTGTGACATATTCTATATGTACCTGAGTTTTAGGCAAACATGGGGTTGCTAACTGCTTTAGCTGAGAGATGGCACTCTAAGACATGCACATTCCATTTGTCGATGGGTGAGATGATAGTCACCTTAGAGGATGTATACAGGGTTCTGAGGATACCGATCGATGGGGAGTTAGTTCCTTACGATCGAGACGAAGACAGGGATGCACTGAGATGAGTGTTTCAGGATCTAGGACTAGAGATGAGGGTTGGACATGTTGCCTGGGACACCATGAGATGGATAGGATTAGAACTACCAGCAGTATTGGCAAGAGTGATCAATGGGTTCCTCTGTCTGGATAGGGCGACACGAGGATTGGCTGCAGGATGTGGGAGGAGGAGGAGAGGAGGAGGATGAGACAACTAGGCTCAGGAGACAGAGGGGATAGGAGAGATGATCCTAGGGCAGGTCCTTCTAGGGCTCAGACTCCATCAAGGTCAGTCAGCTCTGAGGGAGGGAGTTCATCATAGCCTTAAAGGGCTCCCTATGTATCAGTGTTGTACCATTTTGTATGATGATGTAGACACCTTCGAGTGATTGTAGCCATATGATTTTGACATCATTGTATCATGACACTTATGATTTTTGAGATTTATATATATATATATATATATATATATATATATATATATATATATATATATATATATATATATATATATATATATATATATATATATATATATATATATATATATATATATATATATATATATATATATGAGATGATTCATCCTTGCGGTAGCTATATGCATGTGTACCTATGTGATGAGATGTTTCATGATGTATGTATCTATATGATGCTTGTGTTATGGATGCAAATATGTACATAATGAAATGCAATATTTTTGTTCTTTTATGTTTTATATGTTATGATATGTGAATGTGAATGTATGAAATGCAGATGGATATGACGATGCAAATAACTATTTACATGATGAGAATGTAAAATGTGCTAACATGTGTTGTGTGCAGGATATGGTGCAACTGTGATATCTATATGTATGTATGAAATGCTTAATATGTGGGAATGCAGGTGCAAATCTACATGAAATGCAAATATTTTTGGTATGTCTTTATACTCAGTCATGTGATAGTTGGCTACATAGACTCGAGAAGGACAATGGAAGTCAATCAAGAAAGGGGGATGGAAGATAGAAGATATGAAAGTGAAAAGAGCTTCTTGTGTGTTATCATCATTGAGCTTTATTATGGCAAGTAGGTTATGACAATCAAGGCATATGTTCGACCCAGAAATTCATTGTACCCATTTGCATGGAGATAAGATAGTTGCAAACAAGGAATTCCCTAGTTCATACTAGACTCTCAGTGTCCTCATATCCTTGGACAAGTCATAGCATTACTAAGAGACAATCCACAGACAACAAAGAAAAATAGGTGACGATACCCCATCCTCGCCTTTCTAATCAAAGACATCCTAGAGATAGAATCTCTAGTCAGAGACATCCTGGAAAAGCTAAAAGACATGTCGCCAAAAGATAAAATCAAAATAACACCAAGACTCGACACCAACATCCACTGTAGTCCTCAAGTTTAGTGTCTCTTGTCACTTGTATAAGTCTTATTTGATTGTGGTCACAATGTTTACTTTCACAAAAAGGATAGATAGCATTGAACCATAATGTTGTCTGAGTCTATTGAAAGATTTGATTTGTTGAAGCCCATTGTTGTTGTTGTGTCTCATCTGAAACTTACTGAATCCATGAAACTGATACTTTATTGTGAAGAAGATGGAACTTTATTGCGGATTTGCAATGCAAATGTTGCTTTATTGCGGATTGTGTGCGAATAGACTGAAGAAAACTGGAAGAAATTGTACTCCTCAAAACATGTGATGTTCTTAGTTCCACACCCATCACTAGACGTAGGATCTGCCTTAGCCACAGATAGGAGCTGATTTATTATGAATGGAAAGGGATGAAAAGGAATGTTTATTATGAATGGCGAACCAATCTTAGGTAGATCAATGAAAAGCCATGATGGGAATAGGTAAGTTTATTATGGATGAATAGGTTGTGAGTGTGTGCAAAGTGAAAGGATGAAATGGAATCCTGAAGGACGGAGGAGCAATGTCTCTACACATGGCGTTGGTGACCCAGTTTTCACCATGGTACTTGCCCAGGGCGCCACCGAAGTGGTTTTTGCCGTCGGACGAAATGTTTTTTTTTTTTTTTTTTGGTGTCACAAGGCACCTATTTGCCAAGTTTTCACCAAGTAACAATTTTTTTTGTTTTTTGTTTTTTTTTTTTTTTGGGTATTTTTGAATTTTTTGATTTTTTTGTATTTTCAAACTAGGATATTCTGAAGAGCTATGTGTAAAACCTGTGAAGGTGCATATTGTTGATAGGATCCTCCAAAGGTTCGCCACTTGGAGTTGAAAGTTGATATGCATCGGATCCATAGACTGTCGTGATGATGTAAGGACCAAGCCAATTTGGTTCAAACTTGTCCTTCTTCTGTCTGTTTTGCTGATTTTTAGGATTTTCCTTGAGAACTAAGTCACCCACCTCAAGTGTCTGAGGCTTTATCTTATGATTGTAGTTGCATTGTTCCTTTACTGAATGATATCTAGCTTGAGTTTTTGTCTTCCTTGATAAAGGAACTGAGATAGAATTACTAGTGTGTGGACTACACAGGCTCATATGCATGTCACCTAAAGAAGTTTGGGCATCCCTGACAACAAATTCCTTCGAGGAAGCTCCACTAAAGGTCCATGATGTATCGCCAGAAGGGAAAGGATGTGTGGAACAAGTGGATGAGTTATGAAGGCTTGTGATTGTGAAAAGAAGTGAAAGTAGGATGACATGATGGAGACTTAGGATCAACAAGTGTGCTTTTTGACTTAAAATTTTAGAACTTTTGCCCCCGGTTATTTTGGTATTAGGGGAGATCAACTCTTTCTCTTTTTGCTTCATAGGATTTTTATCCTTGACTTTGATTTTTGTAGAGACCAGTAGCTTTTGATTATGATTTGGACTGAAGGGCTTTTCTTTATTATTAACTTTTAGATTTTTCTTTTCAAAGCTTGATTTTTGATCCCTAATGAGTAAGGTATTTGTAATTCTTGTTGATCCAAGTCTAGGAGCAAAGTGGAACTGGAATGAGTGGATGAAATGGTAAATCTATATGAGTTCTCAAGAGGGTTGGCGATATGCTCAATAGATTCTTTGTTGGAACCACTCTTAGGACTATTGATATCAAGAGTTTCTTGCACCACTAGAGGAGATTCACATTCGGACTTAGTAGCCACAACACTAGGTGGTTCACACCCAATTCCTTGCAAATTATTTATAGATTGTTCATGTTGACTGAATACCTTAGGAGATAGTGAGAATTGATGAACATGAAAGATATACTCACCACATCCCAAGTCTTTAACCTTGAATTTTTCTTTGAGTTCTGTTTGTTTTGATGTAGAAACTTTCAATGATTCTGGATCCACATATGTTGAAGATCGGACAACTTCTCGATTGATTGGTATTATTATTTCTGATCTAGGTTGCAGATTGTTGCAATATATGAATGGATTTGGGTCAGCTTTGACGGTCACTTCAACTCCATTGTGTGAAAACTTGACACATCGATGATATATATAAGGGATTGTGCTCATCTCATGAATCCATGGACGTCCCGAAAGTATGTTGTATGTGAGATCTAAATCAAGGACTTGACAAACCACATCCTTTGTAACTGGCCCAACTCTGAGAGGTAAGGTGATTGTGCCCTTGGATGAACGTTCTTCATCATCATATGCCTTGATGGTAATTTTGTTTGTAGAATTCACAGCTTTATTAGAATATCCCAATTGTTTAATAGTGCTCAATATAAAAATGTTTAGACCTACTCCTCCATCTATCAGGACTCATTTTATTCGATGTTTGTGTAGGAATGCTTCAATGTGTAAAGGTCCGTTATGTGGTTGGCTCACATAGGCATCGTCAACTTCTATGAATGTAAGGGAGTGTGGAACAGAAAGGTATCCCACCATGGCTTGAAACTGGTCCACATTCAGATCAGTGGGAACAATAGTGTCTCTCAAAGTTTTGTCAAGAATGGCTTTATGTGCGGGGGATATGCATAAAAGTTCAAGGATGGAGATAAGTGCGGGTGTTTTCCCTAGCTGTTCTACAAGGTCATACTCAGGCTTGGTCGATGAGGAAGTGGTATTTTTAGCTGGAGCACCTTGCAAAGTGAATTTACCTCAATGAGTTGTAACATTACATTCAGAGGTAGGTTCGAAAGAAGATCCAATGCCTTTTAGGACAATCTTGGGTCTTTGGGTAGAATTTCCAAGCGTTTTGTCCTTGATGATAATGGTAGAGACATAATTGTCCATCAAAATGTGATTGATAGTTGAATCATAGTTATAGGATTCTCTGGTATAGTTGGTTTGGTCATCTATGACTTTAGCTTTTCCCTTGTCATGTTTTGGGAATGGTTCTTTAAACATTTCATGTTCTTGATTGGATGAGTGTCCTTCAATCTCAATGTCACCTCTATCAATGAGATCTTGTATGATATTTTTCAATCGATGAGAAATTCTTGTCTTATGACCCTTGCTCTTGTGAAATTCACAACACTCATCATCATTCCACCAATTTGGTTTGACCTTTGGTTCATATGGAGGAAAATCTGGAATTGTGATTACCTTGTTTGCCACTAGCTTCTTGAAAACTGATTCTAGTGGTTCTCCCAATGGAGTGTACTTCCTTCATGATCTGGAAGTTGTTTGAGTATTCACTTGATTGTTTGTAGAGCTTGATCTAGAAAAGATGATTTTGGGTCGTGTATTGGCATCAACAACACCATCATTGACTGTGTTCTTGTTTTTATTCCAAAATCTTGGCTTATCTTTTCCTTTAAAGTCATCTTTGTTTTCCTTGAATATCTTAATGATTCCTTGTTCAATTAGGACCTTCTCTTTTGCTAAGCCTTTTTCAATGACGTCCTTGAAGGTGGACAAACAAGATTTCCTTAGATCATAGCCAATGTCTTTGTTAACATTTTGGGTGAACATTTCTACCATTTGTTTTTGTGGAATTTCACAAGAGCATCTGCTGGCTAGATTTCTCCATCTTTGTAAAAATGATGAAAAAGCTTCTCCATCCTTTTGCTTGGTGTTGCACAAAGTAGTGACCGATATGTCTGTCTCTATGTTGTATGAGAAATGTTGGATAAATGCCTCTGCTAAGTCACCCCAAGACTTAATTCCAGGTGGGAGTTGGGAGAACCATTCCATAGCTTGATCACCTAAGCTTTGTGGGAATAATCTCATTAAATATGTCTCTTCTGCTACTACCTCAATGCAAGCTGTGAAAAATTGTCTTATATGTGCCTTAGGATCCCCTTTGCCTCTATACTTATCAAACTTAGGTGTCACAAAGTGTGTAGGAAATGGAGGGATTGGAATGCTCTTGTCAAATGGATGAGGACATATGTCTCTCATTGTGTATGTTGGCTTCGGTGTATTTATGTCCTCCATTTTCTTTTGTAAGTCCCTGATTTGTTGCTCCAAATTGTTCTTAGGTGGAGACCGACTTATTGGACCATACCCCATGCCTGAACCATCGTGTGGAAGAGCATGTTGCATATACGGATGATATTGATCATACACATGTTCATATGGAAGAGGTCTATAATGATGCTACGTATATGGACCACTTGGTATAGAGTCATGTTGAGGAATGAAATATCTACTTTTTCCATGTATACCATACTCTATAGGCATGTCATGAGTTTGTTCTAGTGTGTTTCCCCCAAATTTGACGTGGGGTTTCCTTGTGTCCAAATTTTGAGCATTCCTTTGAATATCCAATTGCCTTGTTGGTTGATCCTTAGCATTGGTATCTAATTGAGCATATTTTTCTTCACAAGACTTCCATAATGGTCTGCGAAGGTGAGTATCATATGCTTGACCATGTGTATGTGGGACCTCAGGTTTTTGAAACAAATATGATGGTTACTTAGGCACAAGATGTGGTCCTCTAGTGCCTCCACTATTAGGCCTCCTTTGATCCATGTTGGAGTGAGGTTGTTGAAAAGGTTGATTTTCCATTATTTGAGACATGTCAAAATCATGAGGGATCTTGGCTCCACTTTGTGTCATCACTTGTAAGAAATATTGTCTATCTCTCCTCATTATTTCCTCAACCAATCGATTGAAACGAGGATCCATAATGGAGTCTTCTACTTCTGCTAAATGTACTGAAATGTTGTCTGTGTGTCATTGTTGTTTGTAATGTCCATGTTCTCAACAATTGGAATGTTTCTATAGGCATCCATGTCAGGTAATGTAGTATGATCAGAATTGAAAAAGATATCATTGTCATACTTATAGGAACTCATGTTTGCAGACTCTTGAGCCTCTTTAGCTTCTCTCCTAGATTTTTGGGAATGGGTTTCAACCATGAACTAGGTCTTGACCAAGATGTGAGACTAGATGAAAATGGAAAGAGTATGGAAGACCAAGAGTTGGATGGAATGTAAATGAATCTGAAGTGTGCTTGCAATGTCCAAAGTGTAAGACCAAGTATGTATGTAGTAGAGTAGGTGTGGCTTCCAAAGAGATGATAGTTTCTCTTGATGAGGTAAGTTGACCTTGACTCTAAGTAAGACCAAATGAGACCCAAAGGTGATAGACTTTGATGAGGGACCACTTAGCAAAATGTTGTTGTATGTAGTGTGTTGACAAAATAAGATGAGGACAAGCAAGTGACCTTTTGACTCAAGTTTAGACAAATGTGAATGTACTGTAAGGTGTAAAGCAATGATGAACTTTGTGAGACCCAAAGGTAGGTTGAATGCTAGATGAAAATCTAGAGAAATAACTTAGGAAGCTCAATAAGTCTGAAACTGACTTCTCTTGTTTGTTGGACTGTAAATTTTTCCAATTTGTGAAGTTGTTGTTGTGACCAAATCTGAATGTTTGACTATTTTTCATGACAAGAGGACACAATGTTGATGAGGACTCAATGTTTGCAAGTGTTTAAACTCAAAATGACTCAAAGAAAAGTGTGTTGTTTGATGTAAAAAATTGTTTTGCATACACTTGAAGACACAAAAGACACAATGTTTTGTTGTTTGGTCTTGAATGTTTGATTGTTCAAAATAAGACAAGCACAATTCTTATGGTTGGTCAGGACAATAGTTGTTGATCCCACATGGAGTTTCCCCCGAGGCTACACTATTCAAAGCGGATACTTAGATGCTTGACCCCACTGGCTCCACCCTCGGCACTCACTTCTCAGGGCAGCCAAGCATCAGTCCCCATGAAAACTCCCTATGGCGAACTTTGTATCTCTACTAAGAACTGTATGTGTGTGGGCTGCTACCAGAGGTCTGACCTCCTGCCCCAACAACTAGAAGGATTTTGGCTTCTAAAACAAAAAGGTGCTAGTAAGGGCATCCGCTCGTGTGGCCATACATGCAGCACTTTCAGCTCCGTAAATACAGAAGGCTCCCAGCCGGTAGGGGTTACGCCCTACAAATGATCAAATAAATTTGATCAAACGGGTTTATGGGGAGACATAGTGTCAGTATGAACTAATCAGCACACGTTATCCATAGTTTTCACCATGAATACAGTTCTTTATAGTGGTTCGGAAGAGGATGGATTTTCCTCGCTACCACTTGGGTCATTCTCTCCTCACTAGTAGTCCTAATGACCACATGGAGAGATGGGCTCTCTAAAGATTAAACAAAAAGAGCCCATTGCTCAAGACACAAAAGACAATGGTTCAATTTTAGTGCACCAATTGAAGTTTTTGCTAGTCTATGAAAACAAGGCACACAATAAAGATCAAAAAACCTTGCCAAGGTCCTACAATAAAGATTTATTAGTAGTTTGTATTGTTTCAAATGATCACCCCTTCCTGCAAGCACACAAGTTAGGTAAATTTTAGATCCAAAAGACTTTGTGAAATAGGGGCCTTCAACAATGTGTTTTGTTGACCAATTCAAATATCTGATTCATCATTAAAAAAAGATCACTTGTAAAATTACAAGAAATTTCCAGAAATGTAAGAAAATCCAAAAAAGTTGCTAATTTTCTCCAAAAATTAATTTTTTATGAAAAATAGAAAAAATTCATATTAAATGCAAAATTGATCCAAAAAATCTGAAATTTTTACTGGACAGTCCTGAGGATCTTCCAAACCTGCATAAAAAAATTCCTGCAACAAATCCGAACAGTTTGTCAGATATGAGCAAAATAATGCAAAACCCTAATTTTCAAAGATCTAATTTTTGAGGAATTATTTTGCATCAAATTTAACATAACAAAAAATAGAGTCTATTTATAATTATGAGATATTTCCAAAAATGTAAGAAAATCTGAAAAATTCGCTCATTTTCTCTCACAATTAATTTTTCAACAAAATACATAAAAAATTAATAGAAATTTCCAATATGCTCCAAAAACTCTGATTTTTTTATTTCCAATCTTTGAGAGTGTTCTTGACTTGCAAAAAAAAATTGATGCTAAAATTCAAAGCCATTTGTGAGATCTGATCAAAATAAGGAAAAACCCTAATTTTTAAAGATCCAATTTTTAGGGAAATATTTTGCATCAAAATTAAAATCACAAAGGATAGATCCTGTGCATAATTATGATAGATTTCCAAAAATGTAAGAAAATCCAAAATATTCGTTCATTTGCTCTCAAAATTAATTTTTTATGAAAATTCATAAAAAATTAAAATATGCTCTAATAGATCTGAATTTTTCTTTGAGAGCTCTTGATACTGTCTTCAACCTGCAAAAACAATTTGGTACAAAATTTCCAAGCCATTTGTGAGATATAATTGAATCTCTCCAAGATCTTGATTTTGTGTCAAAAACCCTAGCTGCACAAGGCTATTCTCCAAATTGTTTTACAAAACAGCAATATATGGTTAGGAAAACCTGCAAAAAACACAAATCTAAAAAAAATCCACGTCCCACAGGGCATGCCAAAATGTTTATGGTGAAAATGGATACAACAATATTGAAAGACTAAATGAATTCAACCACAAAACTCTAGCCTAACAACAACAAAGATCCACCATAACATATGATCCCTTAGGACACTATGTGATTCTAAGGGGAATGTCATATGTACACTAGGATGTTATAAGGGGTCATATGTGGTCCTAAGGGGTCACGTGCATGTGTTAGAACAAATGCATGACCCCTTAAGACCACATATTCAACCCCTTAGGACATTGTATATGTGATCTTAAGGGATTGTATGTCATAGACACTAGGATGTTATAAGGGGTCATATGTGGTCCTAAGGGGTCACACATGTACAGTGTTAGAACACATGTGTGCATGACCCCTTATGACCACATATGACCCCTTCTAGGACACTATGTGATGGAATAAGGGGTAATATGTCATTCACACTAGGATTTTATAAGGGTTCATATGCGGTTCTAAGGGGTCACGCATGTCTTAGAACACATGCATAACCCCTTAGGAGCACATATTATTGAACCCTTAGGACACTAATGTATGTGATCTTAAGGGACTGATATGTCGTACACACTAGGATTTTATAAGGGGTCATATGTGGTTCTAAGGGGTCACGCATGTGTTAGAACACACGCGTGACCTCTTAGGACCACATATGACCCCTTAGGAAACTATGTGATCCTAAGGGGAATGTTGTATGTGCACTAGGATATTATAAGGGGTCATGTGTGGTCCTAAGGGGTCATGCATGTGTTAGAACACATGCGTGACCTCTTAGGACCACATATGACCCCTTAGGACACTATGTGATCCTAAAGGGAATGTCATATGTACACTAGAATGTTATAAGGGGTCATGCATGTGTTAGAACACATGCGTGACCTCTTAGGACCACATATGACCCCTTAGGACACTATGTGATCCTAAGGGGAATGTCGTATATACACTAGGATGTTATAAGGGGTCATATGTGGTCCTAAGGGGACCCCTTAGGACCACATATTCAACCCCTTAGGACACTGTACATGCGATCTTAAGGGAGTGTATGTTGTAGACACTAGGATGTTACAAGGGGTCATATGTGGTCCTAAGGGGTCACACATGTACAATGTTAGAACACACATGCATGACCCCTTATGACCACATATGACCCCTTCTAGGACACTATGTGATCCTAAGGGGTACATGTTGTATACAATAGGATGTTATAGGGGGTCATATGTGGTCCTAAAAGGTCACACATTTGTTAACGCATGTGTGGCCCTTTAGGACCACATATGACCCCTTAGGACACTATGCGATGGACTAAGGGGTATGTCGTTCACACTAGGATTTTATAAGGGGTCATATGCAGTCATAAGGGGTCACGTATGTGTTAGAAAACATGTGTGACCCCTTAGGACCACATATGACCCCTTAGGACACTATGTGGTCCTAAGGGGTATGTCATACACACTAGGATGTTATAAAAGGTCATATGTGGTCTTAAGGTGTCATGCATTCGTTAACACATGTGTGACCCCTTAGGACCACATATGACCCCTTAGAACACTATGTAATGGACTAAGGGGTATGTCGTACACACTAGGCTTTTATAAGGGGTCACACGCGGTCCTAAGGGGTCACACATGTGTAACCCCTTAGGACCACATATGACCCCTTAGGGTCCACTATGTGATCATCTATGGTCCTAAGGGGACGTATAGTGTCATTGGGGGCATATGTGGTCTTAAGGGGTCCTAAGGGGTCATGTTGTGTGTGTAATAGGATGTGAAAAGGGGTCACATTATAGAGGATTTATTTTGTCTAATTTGTTTAAATTGTTATCTAAGTTTTATAATGTTTTTTTTAATTTAAATTTATTAATTTTTCTAATGTTTTAATTTATTATATTTAGATTTGTAACATTTTTCTAAGTTTTTTTTTTTGCTAATGTTGTTCTAAGTTCAAATTTACTACCTTAGTTTTCTAAGTTTTTCATAACATTTTTTTAAAAAGTTGAAAAAAAAATACATATACAGTTATTTAATTTTAAAAACAAATTGACATTAAATCAAAATATTCAATTTTCAAACGTTGTTCTAAAATGCTGAAAAACAATAAATATACAATTATTTAATTAAAAAAATAAATTAACAAACAAATTACTTATTAATTTTTAAATAAATTTAATAGAAAAAAAGATATTTTTAAACAAAAAAAGGGTTATTTTGTGCACCTGAAATAATGTAGGTCGAAAGATGAAAGGTGAGACACATTGACTGTTGTAGACAGGGCACGGTGACGTGGTGTTGACGTCGGGTTCGCTCTAACCCCCTTTAGACACAAAAAAATACAAATTTGAAAATGACAATTTAACTATCGTTTTCGATTTTTATAGAAGTTTTTAAAAAAACAATTTAAAAAGGGGTTCGATCGAACCTGTTAAAAATAAATATTTTAAAGGGTTCGATCGAACCTGTGTCTGATGGTGGGTTCGATCAAACCCTAAGGGGGGTTTCACTCGAACACCCCTAGTTCACTCGAAGCCCCCCAAAAAAAATTCTCTACCTCCTCCAATTTTCTTCATTGGCAAAAGTGGGAACCATTAATGTGGGATAGCCCTATAAAAAAAAGGCCATAGCTAAATGAGACCACACAATAATGACATGTGGCCCAATGAGATAAAAGGGTAGGTAGGGGTAGGTAGGATAAATAATAGATAATTCCACCAAAGGTGGATCACTCACTAAAGGTGGAATTTCTCCTACATCCATATTCCCTAGATATGCAATTCCCTAAGAGCCTCATATGCAAACTACTATGAAATGCATTATCCTAAGTCAACTTAAGTAAAGTGTAATTACATGAGATATAAATTACACCAACATCCCCCCTTAAGTGTAACTTAGGGGAATGTAGACTCGAGATAGCAATACAAGATGGGTCCTGGCTACTAGGCCATGTTAAGTACCCATGTACAAATGCAATGCAATCTCTCACAAAAGGGAAAGAGAGAAAAAAATAATGAGAAAAAACTCCTTCCCAAAAGAAAGATAAAAATACACAATGCTCTCAATGAAGAATGAGAAGAACAAAAACTCATGTGAGGAAAAAATTTCACCCATAATAGAGAAGAAAAGAGAACATGAATCCCCCCTCATTGTAGATTCTCTTGCAAAGACGGTCCAATGATATTGACTAAAAATCCTCCCCATTAGGAAGAAATAGAGCCAATGTTGCACCAAGAATGTCAAAGTGTGACAAAACCAGGTACCGTTTTCAATGAAGAACTAGTGATGAATCTATCACTACAATATGATGAAGATCAAGCATGGAGACACCTGCTTGAGCATCAATTGGATACTTGTCAATGGCATATTGATACAATCTAAGTCTCACTGGAGCCATGCACAAATTGGTACAATCTAAGTCTCAATTGGAGCCATGCACCAAGTCTCACAAGATATTCCCTAATCTACCGAGTACGAAAAGATTACATCTAATATATCATCAATGACAAGGTAAAAAGAAGAATGGCATTTTATATTAGTGTGTATAAAACATATCTCATGCAAGAGAATAAAACATGACATAGTGCAAATCAGGAAACACGAAGATGGTGCCACCAAAAAAATGCCCTATAGAAGACTACAGATGAAGATGCCTTCGATTGGTATGTTGCTAAGAAAATTGTAGGAGCAACTGCCCCACCCCACCCCCCAGTTATTGGTTGGAAAATGATGCAATACGGGTATGTAAGTGGACAAGAAAAATGTGTTCCTAATTTTGCTTATTTATGAAAAAAAAATTGTTTTTAAAAGATTTTTTAAAAATCTCATTAAAAACATTTATTAAAACCCATGAAAAAAGCTTTATTAAAAAAGAAAGAAAAATTTATTTATTTATTTATTTTTTGAAAAATAAAAAACTCCATTAATGTTTTTTTTTTTTAATTTTATTATTTTATGGGGAAAAAATGATTTTTAATTAAAACAACCAAAAAAATTATAGACCTTGCACACGGTCTGTCATGGCATGGCCCCTATAGGGTACCCTGTCACAGGCTATTGTGGAAGGGTTCACAGTACTCTGTCATGGGTAAACCCCAAAAAAAAATTATATATAGTTTTATTCAATTTAAAAACCAAAAAAATCCCCTCCCCCCCGCCTCCCCCCCCCCCCCCCACACACACAATATTTAATTCGATTGTTTAAAAAAATTATTTTCTGAAAAAGAAAAATTCAAAAAGAAATTTTTTATGACTGTAGAGGGGAAAATTAAAGGTTAATAATCAATTTCATAAACCACATAAAAACACCAATAAAGCATTTAAACAACTAAATTGATCAATTATACCTTAGCTTATACTCTTCCTTTGATTAAGCTTGATGAAGTGGAAATGCGCCCTTTACTCCACTTGATTTGCTCTTTGAAGATGGGATTGTGGATTGCTCTCCACTACACAACAAGATGGGCTATAATTCAAAGGCTAAGTGTGGATTGGATGGATTGTATGAGGCAACAATTGGGCATTATGATGTTATGCTTGATGGATTTGGGACTCAAATCAATAGCATAAGATTACTCAAAAGGTGGATGATTTGTGAGGAGAGGAGACTCCAATTTATAGATTGAAGAAGATCAAAATGAATGGTCAAGATTGATTTGAAATGGAGGGCTAGGATTGAAAGAATGTGGCAGAGGATTGAGAGGACAAGGTGTGAGATTCAAGAGATTTGTCATAAAGGCATTTCTTGTCTCCACACCCCACGAGTACATGGGGAAGAGTTCCCCAAGTACATTGGGAAGAGAAAAGGAATATTAAATTCCTTGGGGGAAGGGAGGAGGAATTAAAAATTACAAAATAGAGGAATGTGTGGGAAGACTAAATGAGAAAAGAAATTAAAAATTCCTTGGGAAGAGGGACATGGGAATGTGCAAATATTTGACATTCCTTGGAAGGGACAAGGTTGGTAGAATTTAAGGTTTAGAAGATGAGATGGGAAAGCCATTTATGGCAAAGGGTTGGCTCATCCTTGATTAGGGATGTGCAAATGATTAGGAAGAGTGATTCGGAAGGGATTAGAGTGCAAGTGGGAAAGTTAGGAGGATGAGACATAAGAAGAGATAATGAGTGAAGGAATATAAAATTGGAGGAAATGATAAGTATGATTAGAGGGTGATTAATTAGGCTAGATGATAGGATTAGAAAGAGTGATTTGTAGGAATCACGTGATTAGCTTAGTTAATTGAAGTTAATTAACTAATAGAGGTTTAGAAAAAATAATGATTGAGATGACCTTAGAAGAATAGGAAAATAATTAATTTTGATAAATTAATTATTGGACCGTAGTGATAAAATTAATTAAATTTAAGAAGAATAGGACTAACACAATTAAATTAATTAATTATGTGGAAAGGCTTAAATTAATAAAATTTTAGTGTCTACACCTGTGTTCGTACAATTGCGACCAAGAAGGGTATTTTTCTTAGCTTAAGGTGACGAGATCCGCTTTCAACAAATGAATAGTTAATTTTAGGGTTATTGAGCCTTTTGAACGCAATGGCGGTGTGCCAAAGTGCTCCAAAATTGCAGATCGTTGTTGGGATAAGTAATCACCTCCACCTTCAAATGGCTCTAGATTTGGCCTTCAGTGTCAATTTTGGATGAAACAAAGGGCGATTCTGACTTTTTTCAAACCTCCTCAATCCAATGGTAACCTTAGATTTGACCCAACAACCTTCAATATTAACCTACAATTATAGAAAGCTCTAAAATAAAAAACTTTGAATTACACCAAATTTCTCTCAAACGGCAAACCAATGGCACTCTAATAGCTCGGATACCATATGATAATTTTCCCATAGAAACCTAAAATCTAGAGGTCAACGAATAGCACAAAAGAAAGAGAGAATGAAGCAGTCACTAGTGAGGAGGGACCTCAAGGAGATCATTGGTCAGCAAGAGTAAACACAATGGGAACACAAATATATGATGGAGGCAATGCAGAACAGATAGTTTTATTGCATGAAATTTGATTACATCCAACCGGTAACAACTGGGTTACAACATACCAACACATAGGCCTAGTAGAATAGGTCACAATAGGAACCATGAATCGAAAGATTTATCTTCTTGGCACAGTATATCTATTTGATACTCTGATTGATTCTAATTGATTACATTCTAAAGCATGGTTACAAATATATATATATATATATATATATATATATATATATATATTGATCCAAAGGATCCAGTTAGACCAAAAGGGATCAAAACTCGAAGAACAAGACCTAACGTACAAAATAAACAAGGTCGGCCTCTACCAAGAGATTCCTCTGAAAAATCCAAAATATGAAATGTAGATCATGGGAAAAGGTCGGCCACGTGCTAAGGAAAATTGAAATAACCGCCCAAGGCTCCGCAAGCTTCGGATTCAGTTCTGGTAGATCACCAGAATAGGTCTTAGGCAACCGATAACAAAGGAACAACTGATAACAAGAAACTGTCATGGAAACCGGTAGCGATATCTTGTCAGTAAGTGATCCAAACGAGATGCGGTCTAAAAACAAGAAAGATGATCAAGTCTTCAAGTAGAATCCAACTCCATAACGTATGGTGAGCAAAAACTGAAACTACAAACAGAAAACAAAACAGAGAGCAAAAATGTTTTTAGTTGATGCAAGATTGTTGTGAACCGGGGATGCTCCTGCATCAAACATCCGGGGTTAATGAAAATTGAGTCTCTCACTTTGTTGGGGCCAGAGGGAAACGAAGGCAGTCTACCTCTTCCTAGGAAATCCAAGATGAATCTTCAACTGGTATGCTCTTCCACTTCACAAGATATTCTTTGTACTGACTCTTTCAGGTACTACACCCGATCCTACTATCTAAGATCTCTTCAATCTGATCCTTTTCCTTTCAGGGAAATTGTTTCTCAAGGTCTGCAACACTGTCCTCACTGAATTTTGGTTCATGGTACTCATGAAGATCTGCAATATTAAATATAGGTGAAATACTTAGACTATCGGGTAGCTCCACTTCATATGCATTTTCATAACTGAACTTCCTCAAAATCTTACATGGTCCAAACTTCTTCATCTGCAACTTATTATGAGTTTCAACTGGGAATCTCTATTTTCTCAGATATACCATCACTTCATCACCAACTTCAAATTCCTTATGTCTCCTCTTCTCATTTGCCTTCTCCTTATATTTGTTGTTCATGTCTTCCAAATGTTGTTTAACCTGAATATGCAATGTTGTCATGTGATCTGCAAAATCTTCTGCTTTTGAACTCTTTCGATCTTCACTACTAATGTGTCTCAATTCTAATATTCCTCTAGGATGCACTCTAGTAACAATCTCAAAAGGTTTTTTTCAGTACTTCTATTCACTTAATTGTTCTAGGCAAACTCTACTTGTGAAAGCATCAAATCCCAACTTCTGGTTTTATCTCCCACTAAACATCTCAACAAGTTTCCCAAACTTCGGTTAACAACTTTTGTCTGTCCATCAGTCTGTGGATGAAAAGTAGAGCTGAACTTCAAATCTGTCTTCATCTTCTTCCAAAGTGTTCTCCAAAAATAGCCAACACACTTAGTGTCTCTGTCTGAAACTATGCTCTTAGGTAATCCATGCAATCTCACCACTTCCTTGAAAAATAGGTCTACTACATGTAAAGCATTTGATGTCTTCTTACAAGGTATGAAATGAGCCATCTTCAAAAATCTATCCACTACCACAAATATAGAATCATTCCCTCTCAATGTCTTAGGCAATCCAAGTACAAAATCCATGCTTATATCCTCCCAAGGTCTTACCGGTACTATCAAAGGTTTATACAATCCCACATTCTGACTACTACCTTTTTCAACTTGAAAAACTCTACAACTTTGCACATATCTCTTAACATCCTTATGAATCTGGGGCCAAAAGTACTGCTCATTCACCAATACAATTGTTGAGTCAATGCCAAAATGTCTGCCTAAACCTCCACTATGTTTCTCTTTTATCAATTTCTCTATGATGGAACTCTTAGGTATGCACAACTGAACTGCCCTGAATAACATCTCGTCATGAATGAAATAATCCAACCATTTGCTCCTATCAACCATAACCGGTTCTCTGCATGCTTTCCAAGGTTCTACAAAATCTGAGTCTTCATCATACAAGGTCTTGAAATATTCAAAACCTAATACCGCCACTCTCATCTCTGTCAGCAAATTTCTTCTCCTACTCAATGCATCAACAACTTTGTTAGATTTTCCACTTCTATGCTTCAACACAAAGGTGTAACTCTGCAAGAATTCTACCCATCTCATATGTCTCTAATTCAACTTACTCTGACTATTCAAATACTGCAAAGCTTGATGATCTGTATACAACACAAACTCCTTAGGCAACAAGTAGTGTCTCCATTTCTTCAAGGCTTCAATTATGGCATAAAATTCTTGATCATACACTAAATCTCTTACGGGCATCATTCAATTTCTCATTGAAATAGGCTACTGCTCTCCCTTCTTGACTCAATACTGCTCCTATTGTTGTTCCACTTGCATCACAATCCACTTGAAATACCTTATTGAAATACAATAAATCTAACACAGGTTGCTCAGTCACTTTCTGCTTCAACAATTCAAAACTTTTGTTTTCTCTGGTGGTCCACTTGAATTTCTTCCAATCTCCTCTCATGGTTTCAGTCATAGGGTTACAAACTGAACTAAAATTTCTGATAAATTTTTTGTAAAAACTAGCCAATCCATGAAATGATCTTACCTACCCAATTCTTTCTGGTGTAGGCCACTCAACAATGGCTTTCACTCTCTCAGGGTCCATCTTCAAACCATCCTCAAATATCACAAATCCTAAATAGACTAACTCATCCTTCATGAAAGTACACTTCTTGATATTTATTAGCAACTTTTCTTCTCTCAACCTCTGCAAAACTTGTTTTAACTACAACAAATACTCCTCTTTTGTTTTACTGAAAAATCAGAGTGTCATCCAAATACACAATAACAAACTTACCCAAGAATTTCTTCAATACCTCATCATCAGCCTCATGAAAGTACTCAGTGCATTAGTCAACCCAAAAGGCATCACCAACCATTCATATAGTCCTTCATTTGTCTTAAATGTTGTCTTCCACTCATCACCTTCTCTGATCCTGATCTGATGATATCCACTCTTCAAATCTTTCTTTTTAAAGGATTTTGTTCCACTCAAACAATCCATTATGTCACATCCTAGGCAAAGGAAACCGGTATTTCACTGTGATCTTGTTTATTTCTCTTGAATTGGTACACATCCTCCATTCTCCATTCTTCTTAGGTGCTAATATTGATAGTACTGCACAAGGGCTCAGACTCTCCCTAATCAAACCTTTCTTCAACAGCTCCTACACTTGTCTATTCAATTTTTCATTCTTTGTCGATGTCAACCAGTGTGCAGGTTTGTTAGGCAAATTAGCTCCGAGAACCAAGTCCATGCAATGACTAATACTTCTAACAGGTGGCAATCCATCAAGTACATTACCTGAAATGATGTCCTCATATTCTGTCAACAAATCTCTTATCTCTTCCTAGTGCTCTTCTTTCGATTCCGGTCTCTCAATCTTCTTAGGAATTAAGGCAAAACACACATTCTCATGTCTCAGTCCATCCATGAATTTCCTTCCATCTACTAAATAGATTATGTTATTTGTACAAACTTCCTTCTTCAAAGGTTCCTCCAAAGGTAACAAGGTTTTCTTCATCCCATTGGCCACAATAGTGTATGTATTCTTCCTTCCATCATGTATTGTCTGTCTATCAAACTACCAAGGTCTACCCAACAAAAGATGACAAATATCCATAGACATAATATCACACAAAACTTCATCATGATAATTCCCAATTTTCAATTTCACCAAACATTGTTCACTTACTAACAACTTATGTTCATCCTGAATACATCCTATCTGATAAGGCTTAGGGTGTTTCAACCTCTCTGATTTCAACTTATTCGTCATCTCTTCTGAAAAAATATTATTTGAACTACCACTATCAATAACAACTTTACAACACATACTGGATACCTTACATCTGGTTTTGAACAGATTCTTCCTCTGCAAGGGTTCTTCATCTCCTTCGGTATGACACAAAGCTCTCCTCATCGTCAGCAGTTCTCCATCTTCCAGTTTATAGTCTGATCTGGTGGGATTTTCTTCCACCACTGTTGCTCTTCCGGTAACCTTTGTCTTCTTACACTCAAATGCATGGTGTCCTTCTCCTCCACGCTTAAAGCAAGTTCCTCTAAATGTCCTCTTATCTTGTCTTCCAAATTTCTCATTCCGATAACCATCTGATTCTCTCTTTCGGTAGAAATTTCTATCATCCTTCCGATATGAATTACCTTCTTTGCTCACTTCCTTGTCCTAGTTCTGATCTGTACTAGTTCCTCTTCCTTCGGTATATCCTCTTCCTCCTTGAAATCTTCCTTCGATAAACCTTTCATCTCTACCTCTACTCATGTCTTTTGTTCAATTTCTCTTCAGCCTTTAGTGCATACTAGTAAGCCTCTTCAACACTCTCCAATTTGATTATATCAAGTTCATCTTGTATAGACATCCACAATCCGTTCAAATATATTGTAATTTGTTCAACTTCATCATCAACATTTCTAGCTCTGATGTTCAATTTATAAAATGCTTCAGTGTACTCCTTGACACTAGATTCCTTCTGTCTCAGGTTCTGCAACTTCCGAAACAAATCGACTTGATAATTCGACTGTACAAACTTTGATTTCAGCTTAGCAATCATCTGATCTCATGTTTTAATATTTTCTTTACCTCTTCTTTGTCTATCAACTTTCAAATGTTCCCACCAAAGAGATGCATGACCTTTCAACTGGGTACAGACATATTTCACCTTCCTCTCTTCTGCAGTGTTTTCAAAATAAAAATACTTCTCCATCTCCGAGATCCAATCCATCAATTCATCTAAATCTAACTTCCCATCATATTTCAATGGGGTAAAATGAGGTTTAGTGTTTGCCCTACTCAAAACCCTTAAAAACCTTTCTTCATCTAGATCAACCATCGATAGGTTTACTTGTTCTATCGGGGCTTATTCTCCTTCATCTTCACTTACATCTTCAATATGTCGACCTCTTCTCTAGGTTGTCTCCACAGCTTCTAATTGGGCTGCTATTCCTCGCAACATCTCCATTACAACAAGGTCTGCATTCCCACGCGCTCCACCATTCCCAGTTCCTCTTCACACCATTGATTCACGCTAGTCCTCTGAAATTGCACGTCGGATCCGCAATGTGCCACCCTACAACAAAAATTTAGGACATGCAACCTCTGGATCGAAACTTCGCTCCGATACCACTTGAAGCAGTCACTGGTGAGGAGGGACCTCAAGGAGATCAGTCTAGACTGGTCAGCAAGAGTAAACACAATGGAAACACAGAGATATTATGGAGGCAACACAGAACAGATACTTTTATTGCATGAAATCTGATTACATCCAACTAGTCGCAACCGGGTTATAACATACTGGCACACAAGCCTGGTAGAATAGGTCACAACTGGGACCTTGAATCGAAAGATCTATCTTCTTGGCATAGTCTATCTATCAGATACACTGATTGATTCTAATTGATTACATTCTAAAGTATGATTATATATATATATATATATATATATATATATATATATATATATATATCGATCCAAAGGATGCAGTCGGCCCAAAAGGGATCAAAACCCGAAGAACAACACCTAACGTGCAAAATAAACAAGGTCGGCCTCCACCAAGAGATTCCTCTGGAAAATCCAAAGGATGAAACGTAGATCGCAAGAAAAGGTCAGTCACATGCTAAGGAACATTGAAATCAACACCCAAGGCTCCGCAAGATTTGGAATGGGTTCCGGTAGATCACCAGAATAGGTCTCAGACAATTGGTAACAAAGGAACAACCGATAACAAGAAACTATCATAGAAACCGGTAGCGATATCTTGTCGATTAGTGATCCAAATGAGATGCGGTCTAAAAGAAAGAAAGATAATCAAGTCTTCAAGTAGAATCCAACTACACAAGGTCCGGTGAGCCAAAACCAGGACACACAGAAAGGAAAACGGAAACTGCAAATAGAAAGGAAAAATATTTTTGGTTGATGCAAGATTGCTTTGAACCGGGGATGCTCCTGCATCAGAGAATAAAATAGACAAGAATAAATTGTATTCTCATCAAGATTCAAAATGCCCAACTAGACTACCTAACATTATGCATGAGCTTGCTTATATAGGCAAGGTCATAGGGAAATGAAAGAGCACACAATAATGACATGTGGCCCAATGAGATACAAGGGTAGGTAGGGGTACGTAGGATAAATAAATTAATAATAGATAATTTCACTAAAGGTGGATCACCCACCAAAGGTTCAATTTCTCCTAACCATATTCCCTAGATATGTGATTCCCTAAGTATCTCATCTGCAAACTACTATGAAATGCATTATCCTAAATCAACTTAAGTAAAGTATAATTACATGTGACATAAATTACACCAACAAAATCCTGTCGCATCGCAATTTATATAACCAAAAAATTATCTTGAAATCTTGAATACATTGTAATCTATCATTTGTATCCTTTGATAGAATAATACTATCCTCTCATGTTTGACTCTCATGTTTGATCTAGCTTGTTCTTGTAGAAGTGTTTTGTCATTGATATCTATATATTTTCTCAACTCAGTTTTTCTTATAGTTTATTGATCAAATGACAGTGTCTGGTATTTTGGTTCTGCACTCATTTTGTTTGGAGTGTTTCTTGTAATGCCAAGTGTCTTGATCATGGATGTGATTGTAGCGGGATTTGGTATTGGTTGATGTGTATGTTCCTCGCATGATTCTCTATCTCTGTGTAGTATTTGGCACGTTTCTACGACACAGCTTAAAATACTTGTGCTGGAAGGTATATGTGGCAATGAAATCGCCTCTGTGGCGGTTAGTTTTCTGGAGTTTGTTTTTTGGCAAATGTGAAATAGGATTGGTTGTTTGGAGGCGTCTAGTTTTTGGTTGCTCTTTCCACATGTTTTCATTTTCTCATCTACGTGGTTTTGGCATGGAGTTTTAATCATTTCAAACTTCTGCTTAATTCGTTGATTTTTATTCTTATAGCTAGGGTCGGTTGTTGCAAGCTTTAAAACTGAACAGATAACGTCTTCTTGAGCTATGGTGTGTATCATATGCTACGTGGAAGATTTATGCCTTCTGGAGTCCATTCTTTTTCAGCATTAGAAACTGAAATGTGCATTGAAGCTGGTTATTGCAAAGTGTTTCTGTGATTCTACAGAGATAAGTTGTATGGATTCAGAGTTTCTTGGTCTCTGATAGAAGTATGTTGAATGTAATTAACATAAATGGCTATGACTATATATTTTGTCTTTAGACTTTTACTTAAGTCGGAGTAAAACATAGAACTTTCAATTTCTCTCAATTCTTTTTCCTTGTATTCAATGGTGTATGAGTCGATGCTCAGTGAAGTTTTGAGTCTATGTAACGAGTTGGTGCTTATAAAGTGAGTTGGAGCTCAAATATGTTAAAGGGTTGGTGCCCATTTGGTGAGATAAATCTTGTGCTCTCTTAAATTCTTATGGGTTTTGTTGTGTTCTGTTTAAATTTGTTTTACAGTTGTTAGATATACTGATTCACCCCGTCTCAGTATTTCTATTTTGTTTTTCAGTTCTTTCATTGAATCTTCTAGATTTTGGGTGGCTACATCTTCAACTACTTCTTACTTGGCATAGAGCATTCTATATTAAATATTTTAAATTTATTTTCATTATTATTAAATGTCTAATTTACTAGTCAAATTAGTTAGCAAAAAATGTATTCTTATTTTACACAGTGTTCTTTTCAACTAGAAACCTTAGGCTCTTGCATAAACCTAGAGAGATAGTTAACATAGATTACATTAAGCCTAGGGTAGGGTAGGTAAATGAGACTTCCAATCAACTAGCACTTAATAGTAGCATTCATCTAAGGTGATGGATCATTAATAGTATCAACATGGGTTTGCAATCCTCCATCCCCTTGAGGAATATCTTGGCACATTTCATTTGAGATACAAAATTTACATTTTTCTTTTGCCACTCTTCAAGTCCAATAATATAATGCAAGTGTCTAAGGTTTTTCATGTAAAAGACTATTTTGATATCATGATTTGTTGGTACAATCACCAATGGAGAACTCCATATGATGACAAAATCATCAACATAAATAATTAAAATCATAATCTCTCATTTTTTATCTTTGAGTTTGGGATTGGGATCATATGTATTCGGAGTGAATCTATGTTGGAGAGATGTTCAAGTATCTTAATGTACTAAGCTCAAGTAGCCTATTTTACATCGTAGAGGGATTTGACAAGTTTGCACACTCTTTTTTGTTATCCAAGTGAATTATACTCATAAAATTGATTCATGTAACAAACTCTTGAAATATTCACTAAGAAATAACTCTTGAAATCCATCTAATGAACTTACCAACCAAATTGTACTTCTATTACCAAAGCCAATCAAATAGTCTTAATCTTTGTTGTCAAAGAAAATATTTCATCGTAGTCATTTAGTTTCCACGGTCCATTAAGATCAATAGTAGTTTTATGAATATAATTGTATAGTTTTTTTCTCATAAACATTTCATATCATACTGCATGATCTAAAACATTGATAAGAAAAGATTGCACACTATATAATTAAAAAAAAAACTATTGATGTTTCATCATAGTCATTTCCTTCATTTTGTTCATATCTATTTGCCACAAGTTGAGAAATACTTTTCAACACTACTATCTACCATATATTTGATTACGAAGACCTATTTGAATCCTAAATATTTATTCCCTATCAAAAGATCAACAAGTTCTCATTTGTCATTCCTTAGCAATGCTCAATATTCTATATCTAATATGGCATCTTTCAACAGTGATGACTCATGATCCTATAGCATGATTTTTAGTTTATAACTTTAAATAAATATGCACGGTCCATTAAGATCAATAGTAGTTTTCTGGATATAATTGTGTGTAGTTTTTTTCTCATAAACATTTCATATCATACTGCATGATCTAAAACATTGATGAGAAAAGACTGCACACTATATAATTAAAAAAAAAACTATTGATTATTTATCAGTCATTTCCTTCATTTTGTTCATATCTATTTGCCACAAGTTGAGAAATACTTTTCAACACTACTATCTACCATATATTTGATTACGAAGACCTATTTGAATCCTAAATATTTATTCCCTATCAAAAGATCAACAAGTTCTCATTTGCCATTCCTTAGCAATGCTCAATATTCTATATCTAATATGGCATCTTTCAACAGTGATGACTCATGATCCTATAGCATGATTTTTAGTTTATAACTTTAAATAAATAAGAATATTACAGCCAAATTTACTTACTCACAAGACTTGTTATGATTCTTAGTCCTAATATTAAACTTATCTAAAACTATATTTTCCTTTGCATCCTTCATTATGGTATAATACCTACGAGATTTCTTTTGTGAAGTAGATGAGGATCGAGGTGGAGATAGATGTGGAAATTGATCCATTTAAAATAAATCATATTCTTATATTTCATCAAATTCTTCATCTTTAGTTCAATAATTCTTGGTATTTGAGAGCTGATAGAGCTTAATGATGAGAAAGTGATCTTACATAATTTTTCCTCATAAAAAATAATGTCCATGCTAACGTACACCTCATTTATCATTGTATTTATAAACCAATATCCCTTTGACTCTAAACTATACTTGAAAAAAAATACATTTCAAAAACTTGTAATATAGCCAAACAACCAAACATTCTGAGGTGTGAAATTAAGAGTCTCTTCTTGGCTCGTTCTTCTTTAAGATTTATGTTTTAAATAACTTTGCTGGGTTATTATTATGATTTTTTCCCCAAAGTGAAAACAAATTTATAAAAGCATTAAAGCGAGATAGAAAAATAAAGGATAACAAGAACTTTTGCTTAAAATGGATATTAATGAAAAATATTTATGAAAACTTTTTAAAAGGGAGGAATAATTGTATTTACTAAGTAATAAATAAAAATTTCTTTTGTGAAAGGGTGTGAAGGTTAGAAACCACAACTTAAAATCTATATATAGCAATTACATGAAACCTGAAAAGCACAAATATCACTCAAGGAAGAACTTGATTTGATTTTCTATGGGCACTAGAGAATGGACATGCACAATGTGTCCAAGTTGGGGTATAGAGTACACCTAAGATTGTCCTAATAAAGGCTTTGGTGCAAATAAGTGTGATGTAAAGAGAAACATACTGTGTTTTTACACAAGATGTTTCAAATTTTCCTTAGCTATGAGAGCCGATACAATTAAAATATTCCTAAGGTGAGAATGACCTTTTCAAGTGCTACAATTTAGATAAGTACTAAATTTATTATTATTAAAATGTATTTATAAAAATAAATAAATGAGATGTGATTAATCTAATTAAATTCTTTAAAGATGATAATTGTTTCTTTTTTAATCATATTCATATTTTTGGATGTCAATTTATATATTAATTATGTTGTTCTTAATGTACTTAAGTTAGTTAATATTAATAAATAAGCATCTTTTTGCATTTGTATCTAAACTATGGATGTACTTTATTATACATAAACCTAAATAATAACTACTATATCGCTTCTGCACTTGCTCCCCAACGGCTCTCCCACCTCCAGCTTTTTGAATGTGCTTCTTGTTGCATTGACCGGCAATGGCTCTTTGCTCCCCTCTGCGTTGGGTCGTGACTCTTCTACCCGGGTTGGGGTTGTGGCTGCTGCTCCACACCCCTCTTCTGAGTTGGTCCCTTGGTCTACTGTTGGTTGGGTCTCTGGTGGTTCCCAAAACGATGGTGAGTTTCCCCCACTTGTGGCTGCTACTACCGGTGATGGTGTTGTGGTGGCTATGTCTGCTACATTGGGTGATTTTGCTGCTGCAGAAGGTCTTCCTACGGTTTTGGGTACTAATGTTGGGAGTTTGGATGCCAAGATCCCTATTGGTGGTTTTGTTCCTCCCAAACCTGGTGTCTCTGATCCAATTCTGGATTTGGATACCTTGGCGACTATTGTTGGTGCTAGTGACAACCTTCCTGCGGGTGAGATTGCTATGCCCATACCCTTTGCTGGGAAGCGTAGCTTTGCCTGTGTGGCTAAATCTGTTGCCCAGCCTTCTAGGGGGGTTCGTCCTCTTCCTTGTGCCAAGACCTCTCATGTTGTGGTCTGTGGTTGTGAGGTTATTGAGAATGTGGACTTCTATCAACTCAACGCTCTGGTCTGCAAATTTATTAGGTTTTGGCCTTCCCTCCTGAACCTTCATCGTTGGGTGAGTGATTCCTGGAAGCCCCATATTTCTTATGGCATTAAGCTTTTCCCTTGTGCTAAGGGGTTTTTTGTTGCTTCCTTTGCCTCTACTCATGATCGTGATTTGATTTTGGGCAAGCTATGGTCTTGGGAGGACTCTCTCTCCCTTAAGCCTTGGACTCCTTCCTTCAACCCCCTTATGGAATCTCTCTCTGTCCATCTGGTTTGGGTCCACCTCCCCAATCTCCCCCTCCATGTCTGGGAACCTTCTTGTTTTGAGGCCATCGGTAAATCCATTGGCAGCTTCTTGAAGGTTTATGATGCCACGTTCTCCATGGGTCATTCTACCTTTGCTCACCTATTAATTGATGTTGACATATCATTGGCCCTCCCTAGGGATGTGGTTCTTATGGTCGGGGACAGGCCTTGGACTCAACCGCTGGATTATGAGGGTCTCTCGTTTCATTGTCGAAGGTGTTTCTCAACGGGTCCTTGCTTTTGACTGTTCTCTCTCTCGCTGCAAAGGTGTTGCTACTTGGTGGAAGGATGCTACGGATGACCGCTTGACGATTAATGCTTCAGATTCTGTTTCTGTTGATTCATCTCAAGATGAGGTGCCCCTTACTGCTGATGAAGCCTTGGTTGATGTTACTGTTGTTGCGGCCCCTTCTGCCCCCTTGGATCCTCCTGCTTCTAACTTTCACTCTGCTCCTCGCGTCTCTCCTCTTGTTGTTGCTCCACTGCAACAACCTGTTGCCACTCTGCATCACCAATCTGGCAATGAGTCTGGAGGGTATTCTCTACTTGTTTCTTCTTTGAAAGTTCCTACTAATAGTGTTGCCTGGACAGTTGTTTGTCATAAGCGGAAAGGAAAATCTAACCACCTTTCCCAAGCCCTCCTTTCTCAAGATTTTGGGTTTTCTGCCCCCTCTTGATTTGGATTGGGTGTTGATGGTTTGACAGGTTGGTTAGGTTGGTCCAACTTTGTCCTTTTGGGGTTTGCACCCCTGCTTGGTCTTTAAATTTTGGTAGCCATTGGATTTGTAAAGGGTCAGCGCCCTTCTTAACGTTGCTTTGTTTCAAAAACAATTAGCAATAGTTATCGCTAATTGTAGAGGGATTAAGGTCTCTTTGTTAAGGGTCAGCGCCCTAGTCAACGCTTCTTTTTTAATCAAAAACACTAATAAATCCTATCATATAAAATTATCTCTAATATATTAAATATATTCACTTTTATACTTTGAGAAAAGTAGTATTGTAGTTCCCATTTAAAAAAAAAAAAAATAGTTGTATGAATCACTCCAACCTAGAATTTAGGAGTCAAATTTGCATCCTTTAACATACATCACACCATTTCAACAATAGTATGATTGCACCATTTTTTTGAGGTATGTAGGAAGCGGTCAACTCTCTTTTGATCCTATGTTCTTGAAAGTAGTGTGAAAACTCCTTATGGTGGACCCCTCCCTCAATCTACATAGATGACCTTGAAGAAATTCAACTAGATGAATTTTCTACAAGGACTTGAGATGGTTTATATTTTTTAAAAAAATTGATATTTGGGTGACAAGAAATAGATGCATATGTTTCTAAAATATTCATCTACAAGAAGTAGCAAATACTAGGCATGATTGTGACTATGTGTTAGACTCTTATTTCTATGGTAGGAAAAGGAGACCAATTTCACTTCTCAACAAGATATTTGAATCAAAGAACTTATTTTTTTACTCATGGAAGGAATTCCTTACACCATATCATTATTACTCAAGCAAGAAGATGGATCAACTTGATATGACTAGATCTTCTATGTCAAATAGTAGTGGATGAAATTTTTTTGATACAAGGGTCTTGTCTTCATTTGTGACATCAAACAATTGAATCATTGTCCTAAACTATGAGCTACAAGAAAATAATTGTCCATTATGATTCTTCTCTTGAATGAGACAAAGTTTCTCACCATTATTATAATCAAATTCAACCTTAAATTTTTCCTAGAGCAATTGACTTATGAATAAAAGGTTTTTTCCTGACCTTAGAATATATACGACCTTGATAATTCAACACTTGTGAGTGCTCTATGCTAATGAAATGTACCCAATACCTTGCATTTCATAAGATGTATTATCGCCAAGGGGAACTTCCCCATATGAATTTGATGGGATGAGATAGTAAAGCCACTCGTTTTATTGAGTTGTGTATCTTGATACACCAAAATCAGCATACCATATAGGACTACCAAAAGTGGAAGCCTAGGTTTGTACAGCATACAAGAAAAAATAGTTTGTGTTCTAAGGTTCACAGAAAACATCTTATTCATAAGTATTTTGTGTAGATTAGTTTTCTTGTTTGGATTTGGATGAACCTGATGGACCATTGAAACATTCAAGTTGTTTCCTTATAAATTTATATATTAATAAAAGGTTTCAACCATTCACAAATGGGGTTGGTGACTTTTCACCATTCAATAAACAATTATATTTATTTAAGTCAATAAACTAATTAGTTATAAAGTAACACTTTATAAATCACACCTAACATAATATGAAAAGTGTCATATTATATACTATAAGGCCAACCTCATAATTTAAAATCTTAGCAAATGTCATTTAGGGCCACTTAAATGTAGATCCTTAATAAATAATATGCTCTAACATACTATTTTAGGTCTATCAAAAGATACTTCTATGTCAATAAAATATCGTAAATCATGCACTAACACTATACTTTGCCCCAAGTTGATTCTACATGTCTATATCTATTCCACTATCATAGATTCATCCTTTATGCATGAATCAAAACCTACTCAATGTATACTTCTACTTTTTGACTTTCCAATTGATCATTCTCTCATCTACTCTTTTCTAGTATATAGGCACTATTGGCATTTTAAAATATCAATGGAGTATTTCTATTGTGTCACAAGAGCATGCATTCACCAAAGTCAACCCTAAGAAATGTGTGTAAAAGACTTATGCAAGTAACCTAGAACCTAGAACAACTTATGCAATTTTTTTACTTCTTTCAACTGCACCAAATCTAGTATGTTGGATTGTTTGCTCCTTGGATGTTTTTAAAATGAAAAATGATCAGATTTGATAGGATGCTTCCACATTTGAAATGAGTGCAAATAAACACCTTTAAATACAAGCATGTATCACCAAATTGTGTTAATGTGGGTGTAGTTGAATCATAATGACTAGTGGAATAGGCAAGAGTTGACTATATTTGAATTTAATTTTTGAAAAGGCCAAGTTCCAGTCCATGACTTAAAGTTAACCCCTAGTCCACAAAAATCCTTGAAATAGGGAAATAGTCAAATTTAGGTGGGTAATGGATAATTAATGTATAACCTAAATGAATGTATTGAAAAGTGTGTAAGGATAAGGTGCAAATAAATGTATGGGGATGTGTGGAGGGGATAGTTAAAGGGTAGAGAAAGACCAATTTCACATTAAATTGTATCATTTGTCAATATGTACATATGTAAGGACATTTCCTCAAAATGAGCACAAAATAAATAGAAAATGGCATTGATTGTATAATTTTTTCCATTACAAATTATATATTGTCTAAGCAAATTCTTTTTCTCTTGACAATTTAGTCTAAAATGTACCATGAATAAACACATATAATAGAAAATCAAAAAGAAAATATGCTTGAAGAAACCCTTAAGGCAAAGCATTTACCACCAAAGAGACATTGAGCTTTATTAATTACTATAAAAGTGTTGCATCAATACAATCTACTCCAAATCTCTATAGCATAACACCAAACAACCCACACAAAACCTATGTATTGTGCCTCCAATATTTAGAGTAAATGAAAATAAGAAATCATAAATGGTTTATAAAACAATGGACCAAAACAATGAGCCCAAACTAGGCATTTATGTCTAAGTCAAAATCCAATGCCACATCCATGAAGAGCGTCTTTTGAGAATAAAGTGTAACACCCAAGTATATAACCCTTGTCATTATGTAAGAAGTCAAAGTTTTTAACTCAAGTTCATCATTGGAAATAATTGAATCTTACTATTTCTTAGTGACATTTCATCTTCCTTATCCTCTTTCTATGTCATATAGAAATAATAATCCTAAATAAATCAAGAATAGTTATTAATATTGTTCCCTCCACCACACATAGGTGTCCAAGTTCACCCATTTCGTAATCGTTTCTACATATCACTATAAACATTAGATATATGGTAAAAGGTAGATACCACACAATCTAAATATTCTCCCTCATGATATATATACATTGCAAAGGCACAGGAGAAATCTAGAATAGTAGAAAATATGGTAAGGGGTGGATTTGATACAATATATTTATATGTAACATCCAAAGTCGAGAATTACATCATGAGTAGAGAACATTAGGATAAATTGGTTGAATCATTTATTTTATACATTTGAAAATGTTTAAAACATTGTTTTCTATTCTATTTATATTGAGTTAAAGAAGTATTTAATAAAGAATTTCCTAAAAAGACCAAAATAACTATTATTGAGGACAATTGCATGCACACCAAGCTATCAAACTTACAAGAATGGATTTACACCTTATATTGGCTTGTTATTTAAGCTCATTTAGCAAGCCAAAAATATATAAAACTAAGATATTGACTTTTGATTAATAAAGGATCAAGTGATCAAAACAAAATATCTAATTTTGTACATAGTTCAAATCACATGTGCTTATTCCTTCCTTAAAACAAAATTCTAAGTATTGGATCTTTCATCTCACTGGTGGTCAAGATTTCACTTGGAATGCCTTTAAACTATGGAGTTTGAACACTCCATCTTACCAACAATATTACACTAGCTAAGCACTTAATCCAGTAACTAAGCAACCATGACCTAAATTTGATTGTCTTATAGTCATATTTATACATGCTTGACACAAAATTCAATCAAATTTCTTGAAAAGCTACATCACATCAAAAGTTCTTATATTTGAGGGCAACTTTGACTATATAACATCACAAAAGGTTTACTTGAAAAAAAAATCAACTATCAAATGTAAGCCCTCTAATCCCATCCTCTTTTAGGATGATCTCAAAATATTCTCTCAAGTGGTGGCTTACACTTTGAGTAATGAAAACCATAAAGGGACATAATATTTCAATAATCTATATCAATACCTTGAGGTTTTCAACAGTTTTAAAGTGGGCCCTCCTAGTGCTACTCTTGCTTGTTCATTGTTTGTCGTTGGGATCCACAGACCCTCTACATCTATTGTTGGTGCATCATTTGGCTTTGTTTCTTCTACTATTAGGGTTTTTCTCGCCATGAGTGTGTTACCTATCTTTGTGTCTATTTACGTGTCATTTAGATCTAGTTCATTTGTCATGGGTGGACTTCCTATCTCTAGTGCGACCTAGGTTTCTTCAATTGTTGTGAATGGTATGCAAACTATTTGTGCTATTGGTGCACCTTTTGTGCCAATTTTTGTTGTTGATGGATGCAATTTTGCTCAGTTGTTTTTGGTGCTTCTCACCCTTTGAGGAAGAAATCTCATAGACATCCTCACTTGTGGTTTGTGTCCAAGATGTGAAAAATAAGGACTTCTACCAACGCAGGAGTTTGGTCTGTAGATTCTCCAAAATGTGGTCATCTCTTCTTTATCTTCACCAATTGGTGTTGGATTTTTGGAGGCCTTTTCTGGCTAGCAAGATTGAACTCTTCCCCTATGCTAAAGGTTTTTTCTATTTCTTCCTTTACCTCCTCTGAGGATAGACATTTGGCGTTGGGCAAGTTGTGGGCTTGGGGGAGCTCTTTTTCTCCATTAAGCCTTGGAAAACCTCTTTTAATCCTCTTAGTATGCCACTATATTTGTGTCTGGTGTGGATTATACTTTTGAACCTCCTCCTACATTTTTAGAAGCCTTCTTTCTATGAGGCCATTAGAAACTCTATTGGTCACTTCTTGAAAGTTGATGATACTACTTCAATCATGGGGCACTCCAAATTTGTGTGTATTTTGGTGGATATTGACATCTCCAAGCCCCTTCATGATGACGTGGTTTTGACGGTTGGGGATAAGCCTTGGACTCAATGTATTGATTATGAGGGCCTCCCCTTGAGATATCGTTGGTGCTTCTCCATCACTCACCTAGCTATGGATTGTCCTATCTCGCATCGTAGGGACTCTACTACGCAATAGAGGGATTCTATCAATGACCACTTAACTATCCATGACTCTAATGATTTGTCAAACGACTCCTCCCAAAATGATGGCATGTCTCTTGCTCTTGGTCCAACTCCACACCCTCAAACTCTACAATGGAACCTCCTACCCTCCCCTTGCCGACTAATTTGTCTTCAGCTTTGGAACCTCCTTGTTATTCTTCTCATATTGATTGACTCCCTATGGGGGAATCCCCACCTGATTCACTTCATCCAATGCATGTGAATGCTCCCTCTTCATGGACTAATGAGACCTCTGTTGGGGGTTCTCCTTATGCTTCCCCTTGTAACAAGCATTTAGATGATAGTGTTGCTTGGAATGTTGTTCATAGGAGGAAAGATTATTTTTCTTCATGTCTCATGCTCATGTTGTGTGTGAGAGATAAACTTCTGTTGACTTGGATCATCTAAGTGGGTTGTCGATGGCTCCTACTCTCTCTTGTTTGTTTGTTGTCTTGTTTGGCGGCTTGGTTGTAGTTATTCCTCTTTCTCTCTTTGTATTGTTTTTCTAGAGTTTATGGTTGTTTGGGTTTGTTTCATCGAACCTTTTGGCAGCCTTTGTAAAAAAATTAGGACCTTGTTTCTTGCTTACCGTAATCAAAAACAATTTATATCAATAATTGAGAATGCCTCTAGATGTCATCTAATATTGTTTAATCAACATTTCAAAACATCTTGATAATAGATCATGGGGTACAATCTAAAACTTTGATATTAAAAATATTAGACAATTATATTTAGAAGCATTATTAATTAACAAAAAATATATCAAATAAGAGAGAGACTATATATTTATTATATACATTAAATGTACTTAATTATCTCTACAATTTAATTGGGATGTTTTTTAACTACAATATATGAATGTTTGTAACTTCTTTCAAAGCGAGTGAACTTCAAGTCTAAGTAGCAAATGAAAGAATATGGGCCCTAAATCAACACTAACAAAATGAAAATTAGAAATTTCTATTTCAAAATGAAAATTAGAAATTTCTATTTCAAATATACTTTGTGAAATACTAAACATGCATTAACCGAAATGACAAATAATTAAACTATTAAATAATATCTTTTAGATTTTTTATTAATATTATTTAATCAGATATACATTAAAATGCACCTTTACATTGCTAACATATTGAAAAATTAAAATTATAACTAATTCAAATTAAAAGAATTCTCAAATAAATTTAACAAATTAATTATTATTTTTTCAAAAGGTCCATCCAACATACTCAATTGACACTGATCAAAATATACACTCAAGTAGATGCTTAATGTGGCACCTTTCTAGTATTCCTTGAAGCTCTTGTGACTCATTTTGATTTTGATCAATATAAATAATTTGGGCTCTCTTTTTTTAAACTAATGCCCTTCTACATATCCTTCTTATACAAGCTACTAATATGCACTAGTCTTAGAGTTCAGAAATCAGTAAACTTAGTTCAATTGATTTGTATTAATAATGCCCTGAGAGAGCATTTCCAACAAGAGTGGACTGCTATAAAGTACAGTAGTCAAAATGAAACCAGGGCGTCCATAGCACCTCCAAGAAATAGCTAATTGCAAGTTTCAAAAGATAGACCTAATGAGCAAAAGATAAGTTTCAAAAGATAATGCTACAATGAAAAAAATGGAAGGATACGATGTACAGGGCAGAAAAATAATAACATTCAGAAGAAAACTTTAATTCACCTATATTTATGAAAATCTACATGAATCGTGCTGGTCAATCACCTCCGAATATTTGAAAACAACAAAGTTACGGATAGAATCTCTTATAACTATGTCACTGATCTCATATGGGTAATCAGAGCCTTAGATTTCTTACAATATTGACAAACCAATATCTGAAAACTAGTATCCATCTAAACTTGAAAATAAATTCATATAACTAAGTTCCAGACATTTCTGATCTTTATGCTGACTAGAGCTGTTATGAAAACCTACGAGTGTCTGAATAGGCACTGATAGTTTTCACAGATCTTGTAATAGAGAGGACACTAATTATGCAGTAGTACTCAAACTCAAGCTCCTATAGAAATTATATGCAAACATGCCACCCTTGTGAGAGGTAATGTTATCACTCCATGAACATTTAATGAGAGATAATTCAGAGCTGAGACAGACTCTTGGAAAGAAAGGTAGCATGTCTGATATACTAAAACGTGTAGATTTTGCTCTCAATGGCAAGATCCCCATTTAAAAAAGAAAATGTTTTCCTTGGGCTTGTCCTATATTTGTTGTTGGTTATTCCTAATTTCAAATATTTTGTTATTTTGGGGACAGTTCCTTCGTTGCAAGATTCAATTTTAAGCACCAATGAATATAAGTTGGATTATATCAAATGATCATGCTCAATATGAATGGTTAGTTTATTCCGATTTCATTTATAACATGGTTACCAGAGACCCCTCTCCTACCCCATGAGACGCATTTTGAAGACACACCCATCTCCGATACCGAAGAAATACCTAGAAACTTCTTGACGCATATGGTGCTTTTGGCTGCCATCACCTGTCATCTCCGAAGTCCTCCAACCAGAAACTAATGTCTCCCACCATAAAACTTAGGGAAAAGTGCAGTAAAAGGAAAAGAAAAAAAAAAGGAAAATAAGCCTGTAGGAAATAACTAATAAGGAAACCACATCGCAAGACAAAAATCCATGTAAAGTTATAGTGATTGGATCTATATACATAGTGAAGAGTCTGAAGATTATTTGATAGGGGCATAGATCACTATAGATAGTATAGACTACTTGAGAGGGACATAAATAGCTGTGTGACTGACGTCCTATCATTGTAGTGGTCTAAAGAAAAACTGCCTTTACTATTTTATCTGACAATATTGAGTGTACTCAACACCTAAACCTTTTATGCTCGCTATTGTACCAATAATATAAACAATTTTAATTTCAAATTTTTTTCAATTTATGGTTAATGTTAAACTTTACCGTTGCTCTTGTTTTCAAAGTTGTGTCGTGATATTTTCTGAAAATTATTAAATTACATTGATGTCTCCAACTACCCTCGCTCCTTTTTTTAGAAAATTAGTCGTACCTGTACGAGTCTCCAAATACCCCCATCCCCTGGTAAGCTTGCTTTATTATATTCTAGAGAAAGGATTCTAAGTTTAGAGGACATAATGATGCATAATATTTCTTCTTTAACGAACATAAAAACAAATTATTTTTATTTTGAACATATTTTTTAAAAATTTTCTATATATATAATTTAAAAGTGTTGGAATTTTCTACCACAAAAATCTATGTAATATCGACAGTATTTCTATTCAGACAATTGGAACAATAATTTCTTCGAATTGTAAAGTTCGTAAGGCTATTATATTTACACATGTTTTGAGTGTAATTTATTTATAATGTAAAATTAAACTTCAACAAGACGAAGTACAGAAACACCTTTATGTGACTTGGTGAGAACCAACGCTAACAAGTTGAAACAGACTTTTGTTCAATCTCAAAATGATTGTTATGATGTAATTCACATCCAACAGCTTATTTTTAACAGAATTTCTAAATACGAAAAAAAAATTATGTCACCATATTTACAATTCCACGATGCTCCGATGGGTTAGGTATAGGAGATCCAATTTCAGGTCATAACTTATACAAGCACACCCACAAACAATTTGTCCTCCAACTGAAGGCTAACTTACAAATGTTTAGTATTCTGGGATGCTTCATGGGTTTGGGCATTGCAGATTCAAACTTGCCAAGTAGCTTCTATAAAACATGTCCATTATATTTTTGTTGAAACTTGTATCAAAATATTAACTTGTAAGACTTCAAATAAACTTTAGCTCTCCTCTTTAATCTTACTGGAAAATGACTTGAAGATTTGAATATATGAAATACCGTGTAGAATTGGTTCTGTGAAAGTTTGTGAACATATAAATTACCTTCGTTATCTTCATTTTCCTCCGATTGACCCAATAAAATGATGTCAATATAATTACAATAACAGATATTTTAAAACAAATAAGCAGGCAAGGATACAAACAATAGCTCTAAAAAATAAATCCTGGAACTGATCTTATTATTTTCAGAGTTATGCTGCATTTTACCTGTGATCAATTTGAGGTCTATTAATATGTTTTCCATAACCCATATATATAAATCTACTGATTCTATTTTAAAGACTAATAAATAGATGGTTCCTCAAAATGTTTTATTCTAAATGGATGGCCACAACAGCATTCAAAATTTATTTAGAAGTACCACCCTGATATCCCAACTTGATGGGCAGTTGCCATCAAAAAAATTGATATTAGGAAAATTAGGTTAATAAACAAATTGGAAATAAGGAACAGGCTCCTGCAAAATGGTAAAATAAAATCCATAAAAAGAAATTGTTCCCAGACAATAATTTAAAATCATGTAAACACATTTGAGGTTCCTCCTGTAGTTTATATCTCAATTTATGTTTACTGCAAACAATTTCTACCTTAAAACCAACCAAAAGAAATGAAAAGAAAAAGAATACAAGCGAAATTAACAAGGTGATTAAATGCTAAATTAAGTAAAACACAAACTTCGGATACAATTCATATATATCATAAATGTTTTGCACGGTTCACATATATCATGACAGTATAATGCTCCATTTTGCAATCGTCTGACAGCTAGATAAAAGTACAGGGGCTACATTTAATCCTTAAGAATGTAACTTGGAAAGCTGCTAATTATGTGGGCAGAATGAAAATCAGTGTATGCAACATGCTAAATGAAAACAAAAATGAAAAATAAAAGCAATATACTTCTGGAGAATTAAGAGGTTTATTCAAAAACTAGTGTGTACCAAATAATCATCACTCTAAACCACTGGAAGAGATTAAACAGCCAGTATGTTGTGGCTGTTGAGGTGGGGAGAGGACCCTACATAAAGAACTTGTCAGCTGTTTACGTTCAAACCTCCACGAGCAAGGACCTAGAGTTAACCGAGAATAATTTTAACGTCATTCTCAAAATCACCATTTGCTTTTGATAAGAGAAGACACAAGTACCATTCGCAGCCCTTCAGCTAGAACTTACTTTAAAAGCTTGGTTTAACATTGATCACTAATTAAAACGTGATCAAAGAACTAAGAAATTTGGTACCAGGAATCACTGACTACATCTTCCCTCTAAACTGATAGACACTAACCAGGCTGCTTCCAAATGAATGTTTTGTGCATAAAACTTATTGCTTAACCTTGTACCGTTTGTAAAATAGAACTATTGGAACTAAAAGAATTGTCCATTAATAATTTAATGCAAGACTATTAGTTCTTTTAGCAATGATAGGATATCCAATGCTTAGTTGGGCTCAACCCAGTTCTAAAATATAACTAACAAAAATGCAATAATGATATCCATCCTGAGCCAAACAATGAAAGTATCGAACAATCCATTTTTCAAATACATCCCACTTAATTTTGTATGTCAAACAATAGGCTGTCAAGGTTGCCTACTGAAGCATATTTATGAATGAAATAGAAGTTATTCAAATGTCACATTATGCAGAGAGTCCATTTAAAAAACAACAACTGGGGAAGCTTAATGCAATATCTTTAGCGAGTACAATTTCCTTTATAAACTTTCTTGTTTAATTTTAAAGTATGCCCCAATAAGAATTTTGAACCTAAAAGAAAATTGGACAGTAAATATCTCTTTAGTTTCAATTAAACTTGAAAACATGTAATATCTAGCTACAGCATGACATGAAAGAAAGCAAAAACTGGTAGTTCCTGCTGCCAACAGAAACCAAGATTAAAATCCAAGGTTTCTTGTCCATATCAATGACACTATCAATCTGACTCTATTTTCCAGGTTTAACTCAATCTTGCCTCCCGTTGAAGTACCTGTATATTAAAACAAACCAAAAGCTCTTTAAAATTTTATAAAAGGCTCAGTTTTAATTCAGAGCTGATCCATGAACCTCCTCATAACCAAGAACCTAAAGCTGAAATCAAATTGTTAATGCACCAGAGGATTCTACCCTAAAAAGGTAAGGCGAAAATGCGTGTAGATACAGATAAACACTCATTTCAAGTATTACAACCTAAAATGTAGATAAATAGTTGACACACTATTAGAATTCATTTAAACTTCATTCCAAGGTTGAAAGTATTTTTATTGCAAGTTAAAATACAATGATGCATTAAAGAACCTCTCCAGCTCAGTTTCAATATGCATTATGATGGTTTCAACTTTCAAGTTTCAACATGTGATTTAGAAAAAGCACATCGGTTGAATTACCATTCATGCAAAGAAAAAATATTAGAACTACCAAAATTTCCAGAGTAAAGAAAATAATTGAAGAAACATAGTTGTGAGACTCTAAATCAAATTATACTTGTAAAACTCAAGCCCAACAGGTGACAGACTCAGAACAAGTTGAAATGAAATTTGAATCAATTTCCTGAGTTTCAACTAGGCTCTCTGAGCCTGAGCATAAGACTCGACTGCCTTATGTTAATGGTTACATCAATAATAACAGTAACGATCTCCCCTTAATTCCCCATTCTGTCATTATTTCTTCACTGTGGGAGGAGTATAACTCGATGCATGTTAAATGAGGTTCATTTATTCTTATCTAAATGCATCAAAAATTCAAGTCATTTATTGAGGCTGATGTGACAAATGCCGCCACCTGGTGAACTATGTGTTTGGAAATAATGCAGATAAAATTGACAAGTTGGTAAGGCAGAGAAGATACTCCACTTTAAACTCAAAATAACATCAGTTAAATCTAATCACAAAGATGATATCATAGGGAAGCTAGAAATATTTTCAGATGAAATTACCTACTCTTCCAGGATCTAAGTTAGGTTCTCTGTCACATTATTAGTCTCCATTTTTTCTTAATATGATAGCAAGGTTATTAATATTTTAAGACGAAATCACCAATTCTTTTAGGCTCTAATTTGGGTTCCCTGCCACAAATCTAGTTTCCATTTTTGTCAATTTGTTGAATATGCAATAACATCTCTTTTAGTAGAAGGCTTCTCAAAGTCATAGCACCACTGATTTGTGTGCTAAAATAGGTCTTATGCATAGAATATGCAAGGTCCAGTGTGCCATGCTTTAATTGTAACACAGAAATTGTCATGATAATGACATAGCTTTGCACCATTGAATGTTCTCCAGTCTCCCCATGTTAATGTGTATCCATCTGAACAGGGCTGGTTGCAGGTCCTGGGTAAATTTTGATGGAATAGATACCCCTCCAATTGGATTTTAAGCTGAAAGATACTCTAATCTTTAAGGTGTATTTCTCCTAAGGTTTTAATAAGATGGCAGATGAAAGTGTTTCTGGCATTTAGTGATAAAAGAACAGCTTGAATATTTAAGGTCTTACTGAATGCTTCTTAGCTTCTTAATATTACCTTTTTTCTAAGAATCTTATAGTGGCAGCAAATGTATGTTATGATGACAACATAACAAGACGTAAATCCATAAAGTTTGGGTGTGACAACACACATTCATCACAAAGCATCAATATGCTTCTTGACAGACCATAACATAGCATTAACAATTTTCACATAGCAATCTGCAAATAAGACAAATCTAAGATGAGAAACAAGCATGGAAGCACAATAATTTCCATTATCCCAAAAACTAGGAAACAGAAAGTGTAAGTTGCAACATAGCTCTTCAACGATTTATACCTCATCTGCAAACTTTATTAAAATAGTTGTTCGTGGTCGAGGCTGACCCTCCACAGGGACAAAATGCGCTGTCACTACCGCTGGGAAACCTGCACCATCTAAGACACCCTTCACATGGCACAAAATCTTGGAATGTTTAGAGACTTTAAAAATTAGTGAAAAGTAAACAGGGAGAGTTTTAAAGTTTAAACAGACGAAATTCAAACACACGAGGCCCTCAAACCCAACTTGCTTCAAATGAAATCCTCCAAGAGCATAAAGGAATCAAACAAAATTGAACATCTCTTGAAACTATCAAAATCCAAATAATATAAAATATTTCCAGAGAAATCCATATTGATATTGTGAACAAGTACCTTTACAATTCCTGCAACAAATGCTCCACAGTTGAAATTTCCCATGTCCTTGGGAACTGATATAAATCTGCAAAAGCCAAAATATTAAATAGGAACTACTTCCATAATGCTGGAGGGCATGTACATGATAAATAAAAATGATTGAGATTCTAATTACTTATCTAAATAAAAAAACACAAATTTTGCTTTCATGAAAATTTGCAGAACAAAAGGTACAGCTCCCATTAAAATCTCAGATAATTAACCATATATCTAGTGGAAGTGCTCACCTATTAACAAGAAGTTCCCTCTCACTGATCATATACTCATCTTCATGTTCTGTTCCTTTCTCAAGGGAGTCGGCCACCTGAAACTCAGACAACAAAATAAATCACCAAGGATGCACGCTTGTGTAGATTAACAAAGTACACAAAACAAATACCTAAATAAATTACAGGCTACCACTTTGTATGATTTTGTATAAACGAGATAGTAAACTCCCACAAGTAATTTAACCAAAGGGAATCAAAGTTTAAACATTTCATAAGTGTAAAATTGTAAATATAATGTCCCCTTTATATTTCTTTATGTTATAACCTTCTATGACTAGTACAGCACCTTATATGACTGGTATAACAATTTGATTGTAACCAAGAACCTAAAGGTGCAATCAACTTGGTATAACCAAGTTGAAAACTTCACAAAAAACCTTAAATAACTTTAAATCACACTCAAATATGATTAGAAATCAATATGACAAAAGCAGAATGACCACTATCCAATATCAACTCACAAGTGAACAATGACGGATGTTGTGCAATATGGCCACTGATAAGATACTCCAAAAGATTGACAAATACTCTCAAAGCCAGGTACAGCACTATTAATGACTGATAATCTTTTTAAGTTTTGTTAACTGTAACAACGCCTTGTATGACTAATGTAACCTTCCAAAATGCTGGAACAGCACCTTATATGACTGATATAACCTTCTAACGACTGGAACAACACCTTATATGACTGATGTAACACTGAGGATGATTGTTGGTGGTTGCAAATGAAGTAAACCAGCAACTGCATAACTGATCTCAGGCCTGGGATTTACTGATTTTACTCCTCCAAAGGTAGGTACTCAGCTAGGGTTGAATGGAAAGGTCATAAACAAATTCAGATCTAGCACATTTTGATGCATAATTACTCTCCAAAGCCCTGAAAACCAATGTAGAAATGCTCAAATATGATGTGCAACACTGTAGCAACAACATATAACCCTCCAAAAGATGAAATCTTCAACAAATTGACAAGGCCTTTGTGAGTTCTCCCAAAGATGCCTCCTAAGGAGCCCCCACCACTAATGCAAGTCCCTTGACAAACATTTCCATATAGATCTTTAAAGAGGTGATCCATTATAAAGCATTGTTTACTTCTTTGTATGTAGGGAGACTGTTTTCATTTACTTTTTTTCGAAAACATGGATCAGCTTTGTTCCTGAAGTCCCAATCTCACCAAACAGAGAGGGCAATGCAATGCTTATAAAAGTGTCAAGACTTCCATCCTGTCCTTAATCACATTTCCAATCTGGGGGATGGGGGTTTCCACCTTATTCATACCCTGAACCTATTTTTAAGGGCCTTTAAGTAATTCTTAAGTTACCATCCAAATGGATATCCCTTCTCTTGGATGTCCTCACCCATCTCCCAACTGACTTTGTTTAGAATTGTGGTCATCCATCCAAATCTTGGAGACCATTATTTTTCACATCAGCCAATCATCTGGAGGCAGCCTTTTTTCTAAATTGCGACATTTTAGCCTTTCTTCTTAAATTCCATTAGGGATCAACCATTCCCTACCCTTGGAACCAAGATGTCCGTTATTGTCTTCTTAAGGTGGGTTCTCAGGGATTCTTTCTCGATCTGCAGCATTTTATTTTGCTCTATCAGGGTCATCCTTTCCTCTGTGACTTGCTTCATTTTGTTGACCATCTCCTTTAATTACTACTGTAGCCCTTGAGTTTCAGTAGTACTAGTAGCAGGTGTTAAAGCAGTGGAAGAACCAGCTTCAAAAGTGAGTGTTGCAGTCTGCAGGAACAGATGATGCCTGTGTGATTTGGGGATGTAATGTCCCTTTTTGTAAATGCACTATTTTTTGCCCTAAAATTACAATTCCAAGAAACTTTCCTACTAGGGTTAGGAACATAAACTTAATCATAAGATATCTCTAATTTATTGGGGAAATTCAATCATAGGGATGTTAGGATAAGGTGACTCGATGAGGTGCCCTAGAGATCCTCTACCCTAGGCCCAAGAGCGGATATTACCATCCCTCTTGGCCTCAGGTGGCCCATGCCATCCATATGAGGTGGTGTACCTAGTGAGGTGTCCTATAACCGTTCCCCTCAATCTTGCCACTTATATCCTACTTCCCATGATTGAACATTCTTGATGCATTCATCTACCACGATAGAGAGCATGAGGAGCATTCATAATAGGGTGCCCTGGAAGTCCATCCTTTCTAAGCCCAAAGGCAGTACCCTTTGTACCCCTTTGGCCCCATGGGACTCCCTAGTCTTATACCGTGAGGTGGCGTACCTAGAAGATGACCACATCACCGTTCCCCTACTTGTAATTCCCCAATTTCTCTACCATGGCTGGTTACATTCAGAACCCATGAAGAGTTCCAATATTATTCTACATAAACAACAGCAAGATATTAATTAATGTTCGCTGTGATATATTTACTATTTAGTCATAAACATGCAGCCTATTATAAGCAAGCATAAACAGTCAGATATATATTATACGCAGTCATGTATATTATAAACAGTTATAACCAACAGCATATTATTAATCATCAATGAGCAGATAACATTTATCATACTGTGCATAAAGAACTCATACCCAAACCCATAAGTATATTCAAACTAATGTATATTTAGATGCTAACATTCAATCTGATTCATTCGATGGTTACATATACTACCCTTTCCAAATCTGCTGATAACATATATATGGTCTGCTGTTTATACTCAGAATTCTGCATTTTAGGATGGCATCCCATATCCTCTTTTCTGCCCTTTTTGCCTGCTCTAAAATGGAATCCCCTTCCACTCCCCTTCTCAAATGAAACCTTCTCCCCCTTCCAATGTGAGGGACAGTCATACCCCTTCATCATGCCTTGCCTTTGCAAGGGTCACAACCTTTCACAATTACCACCCCTTCAAAATGTCACAACCTTTCATCATTTCTGTCCTTATAAGTCACTTGGTATCATATCTCTGTGTCATGTCATGTAGGACCATTGCTTGGAAAATGTCTCATCCTAGTAAAAGCAAGCAGCCACAACTCCTTACAATTTCTCTACCCTGCTCAGGTGTAAAATTATAAATGTCAATTTCAGCAGGAAAGGATTAAGGTTTGAAACTAGTATGCAGTATCTTGTCCTTCTTCACCTGCTTCAATGCCCTACCCCTACTATTTTGATAACCATAGGCAAGCACAAAATTCGTAAATTTCTTAGTTTTGATTTACTCATCATCACTATGTGATGCTCAGTGCTCCACTAGCCTCTGGTCTTGCAGCTCACGAGTCTCCGGAACTTAGATAATTTCAAGATCGACTTATTGTTCATGAGGTTCTTTTCCTTTATGGCTGGGGGGATAAGTACTCCCAGCAATACCTTCAACTGCAAGGGGTCCCTCAGTCTAAGCTCCACCCTCCTATTCAGTCTCCATATTGGCCACAACTTCTTTGGCTATCTGCACAAGATCCTCCACAATGTCATTAGAGTCCTCACCTTCCTCAGCCATTTGTCGTCTTTCTGCCTTGGTGAGATTAATATACTTGTAGGGGTCACTGTCATAAAAAGAGAGTTATCATTGTCCAGGAATGCACCAAGATAGGAATGCCAAAGAATGGACTCTAACAGGTCTGAAATAGAACACTGGTTACACAGCAGCAAAGATATTAACCTCGACCTCTTACACAGCTCAGATTGATGTTCTTCCATACTAGCAGTAACATTCACATCAAAGCTTGACTTTTCAAAAACAAGTTAGAATCACTTCATCTCATGCAGACACAGAAAAATTTTAGCTTCTTCAGAACAAAGAAACTATATTCACCAATGAGTATAATCATAAACCACATATATATGTTTCAGCCCCCAATATCAATATCAGCCTTTAAAAACTGATAGTCCAAGAAAATAAAGTATCGAGCCCAACACCATAACTCATCACCATGTTTTTCGTATTGTGCAAAGCATATCTGAGACATATCACATACCAACCCCTTCAAAACCTATCATCCACAAAGAAACTCCCTTCTTTTTCAATATTGAAGAAAGACTGTTTTTAAGCAATCAAACTCAGAATGTATAAATCCTGGTTTCATAACAGCAACACCAAAAAACGGCCCAGTAAGAATAGGGTCCATGTGCTGATAATCTTCTGAGTTTTAACGAATTTTGTCCATGCTCCGTAAAAACAGTAAACATTCAAGCTCATAAAAAAATGACTCCTGCAAATGAGTCGAAGTCCTGCCACAAAGAATCTGCACAGAACAGTTTCACCAAATGGAACAAACAAAGTTGTGTTTTTATGAATTTTCCAGCAGTTCGAACCATGCAAAAAAAAATATACCTTAACAACAACTATTCAGATCCCAAATAATCCGAACCCAGTCTGTTCACTGACATAAACTGTTGGTAGGAGTTACACAGTACTGCAAGTGATTTTCAGAGAATATGAAACTTCTCTGTCAAGGTCATATGTGTCACGCTGCAATTTCTGAAACAGTAGTAACAACTGTCCTTCTGCAAACAAACTGTAACTGCCCTGTCAGGTCTGAAGACTCAGAATAGAGACTATTCAGACAAACTCAGATCAAAAAGTCGAACTAGACAGGTGTGAGATGAGTCTGAACAAACAAGAAAACACAGATCCAAACATTCGATCTAAACAGATATAGGACAAATCTGATCAAACACGAGACAGCCTAAACAGACCCTAGCAACAACAAAAATTGCCAAGTGGACATCAATGACAAAATAACCAACAATTATAATGAAATAGGTGGGATGGTTTTTCTTGCCCTTAGTAGGATGATGTAAATGATACAGTATTCAGGGCTGAATTTTGGTATAAATGGGGTGTTTAGGTGGTGGTAATTCTGCACTTATCAGTGGTACGAGCCATAATTTCAAAAAACTGTATATTTTTTGAGAATGTGGTAGTAACTCTGTGCATACCAGTGGTACTAGGCTACTAGCCACAATTTAAAAAACTGTATCTTTTTAGAGAATGTGGTAGTAAGTCTGTGGATATCAGTGGTATTGTTACCTATTTTTTTCACTCCAGGCCAGGAAAAAAAATAACCTTACAACGAGTCCTAGTTTTTATTAGTCAATTTTTTTAAGAATTTCAATGGTTAAAGGGGTTAAATATCAAATTGAATTTCTTTGATTCATTAAAGATAGGTTTTAACTACTTAATTCTTCCTTTGATGGTCAAGGTATTTTAATGAAAAAGGAAAAGGTTATGTTCTCCATGTTTAATGAGGTCAAAAAAATTCATGTCTTAGCATTTGAAGGGAACATAAGTTTTGAAAAATTTTATAGAAAGTTTTCCACGTTGATCAAGTTTGACTCAAGTCCATTTTGCATGGAGGGATTCTTGTAAAGTCTCCATGTTGCATGATAGCTTTGCCTTTGAGTTCCGTGTGGAGTTGTTTTCCCTCTCTTTCTTTACCATAGAGGTTAGGTTTTCTGTAAGTTAACAGCAGAGGAGAATTTCAATGAAGACCATGCAAGCATCCATGTGCATTTGAGGTGGTCATCAAAGGAGAGTCTTCTTTCAGTGTTCTATCCAGTTCTCAAGGGATTTCCATGAAGAAAGAGGCAGTTGACGTCACAGAGGTCCATATCTTTGGACCTCCAAAGATCATACATATAATCAGTTTTAGAGCAGGTTTGTTCAACTTTCATGATTCTTCTATCATTTTGTGCAAAGAAAAAGGGGTTTTTGCATGCATGTGTCTGAGTACTCTTTGCATGAAAATCAATCCACTTGTAGCTCGAAGTGTTTGATCTTTTATAGCAAGAGTAATAAGAAGGTTTTGTCATAAGTTGTTTGTGGAGTTGCCCTTTCATAACCCTAATCACAACAAGAATGATCAAAGACAGTTTTGAGGATGATGGAGGACAGTATTATAGCCAAAGGTAGAATTTTTAAATTTTACATCCACGGAGATTCTATGACAGTCATAGCAGACAGGGATTGAAGACAATAAAGATGCTCCCTATCTTAGCAAGACAGTCCCTAAGCTGTATGACAGTCATGGCAATTGAAAATGGAATAAAGTTTTTATTTGCCATTCACAGCTACAGAAATAAGGAACAAAGAACAAATCAGAAAAAAAGTAAACAAGACCACTGTGAAGAGATCAAAAGGTTACAAAGGGCATACATGATGAGGTTTTGATGCATTTATCAAAAGAATGTAATATATATGTAAATAAACTTTCAATGAAAGATATGATCTCAAACTCCAATACAAAGGAAGACATTAATGGCAATCTGAATCAACATAAAGGAGAGTCTTTTTCTTTCATGTAAGACAGTGATAATAAATAAGGAATAGTGATATTCATGATCACAAGAGTATAGGATTTACAACTGCTATTGTTAATTTGTTACAATTCAGGATACCTAGAGTTTATGACTGCTATTGTTACAATTCAGGATACCTAGAGTTTATGACTGCTATTGTTACAATTCAAGATACCCAGCATAAGTGTTCTTGATGTGTTAACAACACTTCCAACTTGATATGCATGCTGCAATGATAGTCAATGAGATGTCCAATCTAGAAAGGCACAAGGGCTGTGTGAACAGCCTACGTGGAGTGCCTATGATACAGCCCAATAATGAAGCTTATCACAGTGATATACAATGATAGCAGTCCTATATAAGGAAAAAACGGGGTGGTAAAGCGATTCTCAAACAAGTCGCATTCTTTCCGATCGGGTAAGTAAACGGTTTATATACTGTGGTGAGAGGTATGTAGGGAAGAGATGTGTCTTCCCACCTAGGAAGACATATCTCTTCACTAAGTAACCCCTCATCCACTTATAGCATGCTTACATTGAGGAGGATGTAAACACCGAAATTGATAAGTGTGGTGCATCTTTAAAACACGCTATAGCAGATAAAATACAACTTTCAGATCATATCTCCATCTCTTCTATTTTGATCACAAAATTTTGAAAGAACTTAACATGGTATCAGAGCGAAGTTAAGGAAGATCATATTATAATTTTGTAACGATCTAATAAACTTTCACCAGGCTCTTACTAAGATCACATTCCCATAATCCTAATGGCAACCGGAGTTAGGTTTGAAGATAGATTAGATGGAGCATCAAATTTTGTATCTTGGAAATTCAAGATCATGCTTGTTTTGAAAGAAAATAAAATTGACTCCCATGTCAAAAGTGAAATTCCTGAACCCTCTGATGATACAGAGAAAATTCAATGGAGCAAGGATAGTGAGAAGGCCCTTAAGATAATTGTGGATTCAGTAAGAGACCACATTGTACCAGTTATTTCTCAATATGAGACGGCCTTTCAGATGTTCAAAGCACTAGCTGACATTTATGAAATCAACAACACTAGCAGGACTCTCACCCTAAAGAATCAACTACACAATATAAAGATGAATAAAGGAGAAACAATTACATCCTATTTCTTGAGGATCACTGAGCTTAGGGATCAATATGGGCACTATGCAATTAGGTGTCCAGACAGGATCAAACAACAAGCTTCAATGGCAGAAATTAAGAAAGGGAGTAATTCCGAGAAGCTAGTCTTCTACTCAGCCCTCCCTAGTCAAGTCACCTCTAGTTTCAACACATGGGTGATTGACAGCGGAGCATCTCGACACATCACTGGATTTCGTGAGCACCTAGATACACTTGTGGAAAGTTCAAATGAAGAAGTGACAATTGGTGATGACTCAAATTATCCACTTATGGGAATAGGAACCTACAATATCAACCTAAAGTCAGGCATATCCCTACAACTGACTGGAGTTCTATTTGTACCTGGTATAAAGAGAAACCTTGTCTCAGTTTCTGCACTTGAAGATAAGGGTTACAGATTAACCTTTATGGAAGGAAAGGTACTTGCTTGTCCAAAGAACTCCACCATCAAGAAAGCCCACACCATTGGAGTAAGACAAGGGAGCCTCTACAAAGTTTGCACCACTCCACCTCTAGCCTTGATTCATGAGACGCCAGATTCGAATGAACTTTGGCACAGAAGATTAGGGCACCTTCATTTCCATGCCCTACCTAAGATAGAGACGATGGTGATCGGCTTACCCAAGCTAAGTCAAAAATCTGAAGGAGCCTGCAAAGGGTGTGCCTTGGGAAAGAATACTAAAGGGTCTTTTAATTCTAGCAACAGTAAATCCAAAAAATGTATTAGAATTAGTTCATTCTGATTTATGTGGACCCATGTTTGTACCCTCATTAGGGGGATTTTTATATTATGTAATATTTGTAGATGATTATTCTAGGAAGACCTGGATATACTTTCTGAGGTACAAAGAGTCTAAAGAAATCCTTTCTAAATTTAAGGAATTCAATGCTCTTGCAAAAAATATGACAGGTAAGAAAATCATACCCTTAAGAACAGACAATGGGGGGGATACACTTCTGATATGTTTAAAGATTATTGTATAAATGTTGGGATTAAGAGGGAGTTAACTGTACCTTATAACCCACAACAAAATGGGGTAGCTGAAAAAAAGAATAGGACTACAATAGAAGCTGTTAGGGCTATGTTGTTTGACCAAAATATAGAAACCTCATTTTGGGCTGAAGCATCTAGGACAGCTGTGTACATTCAAAATAGATGTCCTCATTCTCTTCTTGACAATAAAACCCCTGAAGAAGCCTTTACTGGCAACAAACCTGACATAAGTCATTTCCAGATCTTTGGTTGTCCAGTCTATATTCATGTCCCCAAAGAAAAGAGGTCAAAATTAGAACCTTCTGGAAAGAAAGGAGTATTTGTTGGGTACAGTGAAACCTCTAAAGCCTACAGAATATACATACCTGGTCAAAGACAAATTGAACTAAGTAGAGATGTCATCTTTGAGGAAGACATAGCATTCAAGAGGTCCAAAAGCTCTAATGAATTAGAACACCAAGATTCTCCTACAAGCTTGGATACACCAAACCAAAGTTAACTTATCACATTTGACCAATGGTTACACTATTCATGGTATCGGGTGGTAAAGCGATTCTCAAACAAGTCGCACTCCTTCTGATCGGGTAAGTAAACGTGAGTAGTTTATATACTGTGGTGAGAGGTACGTAGGGAAGAGATGTGTCTTCCCACCTGGGAAGACATATCTCTTCACTACGTAACCCCTCATCCACTTATATAGCATGATTACATTGAGGAGGATGTACACACCGAAATTGATAAGTGTGGTGCATCTTTAAAACATTCTATAGCAGATAAAATACAACTTTCAGATCATATCTCCATCTCTTCTATTTTGATCACAGAATTTTGAAAGAATTTAACAGGAGATCCCAAAAAGTGAGACATGTGGCAGTCATACACCCAGTTTGGCACCCCGCATGGGTAACCCACTTATCAAGGGAGGTTTGGAAAGTATAAACAGCATCTACACTTCAGTTTTAACCCATTTATTGAGGGATTTTCAAGCCTATCCGCCCAAGCAACTAATTTTTGAAGATTCATTAGTCACCTAGTTCTGATTTTGAGGAACTTGTTTCAGTTGGTTCCTGATTTGGAGATGAACAAGCAGCCAGCACACTCATGTTTCTTCAAGTCAACTCAGTCATGAGGTTAAAGGGAGCCAAATTTTCAAATTTCAAAATTCTAGAGCAGCTTTTCAATAAAAGGCAACTTCATCCCTTGTTGAAGTTTAGTTCTTGCTTTCTTCTCTGTATGTACAGCTGAAAGATTAGTCTTGTAACTCAAATCTTCTGAGTTCTTTCAAGTGTTTTTATGCATTGTAATCAGATTCTTCTTCAAAATCAATGAGAAAGACTGCTGTTCCTGCTCATTCTCTTGTCATGTTTCATTGTGTTATATGATTTTATGAAATTTATTGTGATAGTTAGTCCTTTAATTTCATTTCATCTATGCAATGTTTGTTGGCGAGTGGTCTTAAGTGTTGATCAGGTTATATGTTGTGTAAAAGCTTCATTTCAGCAAGCAATATTGTACGAATTTTTCATCTTTATGCAAACTGAAACAAAGAAACCTCCATATGAAATGTTTATGGTCAACTTAAGCATGAATTAGTTGTGAACAAAGAATGTTTTCTTAGTTGATTCAGTTGTAATCAATCATTTTAAAACCAGAAACAAGTATTGGTGCATCACTGCAAGTTAGCTGTAGGTTATGTTTCAAAGTAACTCTCCTCTCTTTTCCTTGTCAAAAAATCAATAGTTTTAGTGAGTTTCAAATGGAACCAACCCTCTCTGGAGGTCTAATTTCACCATAGGGTACCCACAACCTGAAAGTAGTCCCATGTATCACAAGTTAGCCAAGTATATGCTTAGCTAGGGTGCAAGCCTTAGTGATAATAGGTACTAGCCACAATTTCAAAAACTGTATATTTTTTGAGAATCAATATAATTATATCTTTACTGATCCAAAAGAAAAATAAAAGCAAAAAGAAAACTGTTATTGCAAATCACTGAATTCATAAAAAAAAAAATCATTTCCGATTACTAAAGATTGATGGGAATACAAGATTACTCAAGATGAAGAGTCTTCAAAAGTAATATCAGGATTAATATCAGTCAGTGTCATCCATCAGTTTTTAGAAACCGGGATGTTTTTTGCTATATTAACAGATTCCTGAAAAATCCAGTTTGTTGCTGTTTTCAGTGACTCACAGACGTCAATGCCATTGGAGATTGGAATACTCCAAGGTTCACAGTATGGGCTCAACGCACAATAAGCACTGACCACACAAATACTCACATTTATAAACTGAAACATATAAAAAATAACTTGTCCAGCTCCATAAAGACTCTCAACACTACTCCAAGATAGATCCACCCTTTCATGTCTCTAATAATATATTGGACCTTCAGATGCATTGTTATAAGGTTGAACCGCCTCTCAGTTGCAATATCATCTCATCCTATGTTACACAAACTAATAAGAAAGTAGTGACCTAGACCATCCAATATTCTGAACTCTTAACAGTGATCAAGTATTTTAGTAGGTTTTAAATGTTTAATCTATCTAGAATATAGAAGTTCAAGAAGCAAGCTGATTGCTTCTTTTGCCTCACAATACTCAAAGATGGAGAAACAAACCAAACCAAAATTTATCTTGCAAGTTTTATCCTGTGACTTTGTCTCTGTAACTAGAATGAATAAGAATTGGCACTGGACTATTTATGTCCACCATTCCTAAAATATCATCATAATGGGATTCCTGTGCCAAGTTCTGGACATCCTGAAAAATAAGATTTCAAGATACTTAGAAATAGAGGAGGTTCTTGTTTTGATTGCTCAACAATACAATTTAGTACTTTAGACTTTAGACTATCTAATTGTTTTAAACCAGATGGCGGGCTTTTACAAGTCCATCTGGATGAATAAGTTGACTAAGACTTAGACAGCTACCTGAGTCTGGAAATTCACAAGATCCAGGGTTGATTTCCATTTTGATGTAGCTATTCCTTGAAATTAGTATAGCTTTTAGTTTGTTTTTAAAAAGAAATCAAGTTGCTCCTTATCCACAAAAAGTCGCTTGCATTCAGCAGCTTACATATTTTTTCCTAGTGTTTTATTCTGAAAATACCTTGCCAAATAAGGACTTCCATACTGTGCTGTGCACAAAGGAAAGAATGCCCAGTAGTCTTGTCTCCCTTCTGTTTCCCTGCAAAATATAATATCCTTTAAGGTAATAGAAACAAGAAATAATGTGCAATCTCTAAATCCATTCTCATCAAGATTCCTACAATAATTCAGCTCAAATAAAACATCTATGATACTTTAACTAGAATGCAGAACATAAGACATGAGAGCCAAAAGGATTAACATATAGAATAGAAACGGAGAAATCCTACCTTCTCTCTGTGGCATAGGAGCTCCAATACTCTCAAACCCACACCATAACCTGCATCCTCAAGCCTGATCTTGGTGTCCAGGCCAGAGAAAAATAATCAATGATGCAGGAAGTTGCAAGAAAAGCATTCCATGTCTCTGTATATTACAAAAGTAGAAATTCTTGTGATTTCATTTTTTTAATGCTTTTAGCATCACATGGATGTCTCACGAATAATACACTCATTTCATATTCTTAATGGAAAAATCGCATTAGCAGTTAAAAATTAAAATATATTAGTGTTTTCAACATAATATATTCAAGTTCATGAGTAAATGAAGGCTAGAACAAGAAAAAAAAATGTACTTTAGGCATCTCTGTGATGTAAAGAGATATGTAGAGTATTTTTTATCTTCAAACAAAAAATAGTCTCACAATTCTGTATACTATTTCCTACATTGAAGTTCAGAACTAAACAAATAAACAAAACAGTTACAGGACTTTGTTCCCTTACAGCAGCGGCCCGTCAACATATTTTCTGCAGTGAATCCAAGCTGTCCACGTGTGCAGAAAAAATGGCAAATGGTTATTCACAGTAACACCATATGATCAGAAAAGTTATTGAAAAAAAAGGAAAAATAAAGAAGAAACAATTGTAATATATAAATTAAAGTAAAGCAGACTAGCAAAGAGATGACAGAGTATAGAGCTAGGTCAACTGCATCTCTTGAAAGAGTGTTAACTGTTAAGGTGGCCTAGAAGATGCTAAATCAAAGCTTACAGTGGTATATGTTGTATTGATTTCTCAAAAGTAAGAGAAAAAAAAAAAGGAAAAAGATAAAGTAAATACAACAAACCATGGTATATGTTGTATTGATTTCTCAAAAGTAAGAGAAAAAAAAAAGGAAAAAGATAAAGTAAATACAACAAACCATGCATTCAGACAAGCACCTTCATAGCATACTGGAAAGAGAAAGAATTATTTATCGTTCACATTTCACACAATAAAACCATCAAGCCTGAGCTTGTGACAGGAACCCAGCTTTTTTGTTTCCTTCACATTAATTTTCACCCTTTTGACAAGCACTCGGCAAGATTGGGACTTGTCATCAGGCCAAGCTTCTTGATTTTACACAAATGACAAACAATAACATTAGATGATATTTTTCTAATTACAACTAAGTACAAAAAATTAAAATTATATGAATGTATTCAAGAACCATAGCCTTAAATATTGAGACGGGAAATACAGAAGGGCATAATACAATGTTTTTGGGATTAAACCATGACTGGTTAACAATCACAACTGAAACAAAAGCAGCATAATTTCTATATTGTTTTTTTTTTCCTGTTATAACTTATACCCATATATCCTCCATAGGGTTTTGTAATGCCATAATTGTAATGTTACACGATGAAACAAGAGAGATATTTACACTGTAGCCAGTGCTAAAATGGCCATTCCTGCTTTTGTTTTCTTATCCAATTGACATTCCAACTTCTTGATATTTTAATTATGTCTTTTTATCCAAATTTTTGTTTTAGTCCAAGACCACCTTTCTTTTGGTAAGCATTTCTTGAGGAAATTATCGACAATTTTCAAATTCTAGTATGACTGCAAACATGTTTACAATCAGCAATGTAAGGCTCCTATTAGGTGTCTTTATAGTTGTGGAGATCTTGCTTCAAAATTTAATATTTAAATAAAACAACATGGTGAGAAAACTTAACTCAAATTTTAGATGTTGACAATATCCAAAGGAATTAGAAAGACAAAATTGTTTTGTCTTACTCCTCTATGAATGGACAAAAAGATTGTTTGGATAAAAGTTTCCTTGTTAATCAGTGTCAAAAAACCTACATTTTTATCTATTTACTACATTTCTCAGTATGCATTCAAAGGTTTTCTTTGCGAAGAGCTACCTAATCAATGTCTAAGTCCTCATTCAAAGTTTTCCTCTACAACAAGCACTCACTGTCTCATAAGATTTTCTTCCAGATATCAAAGGCTACAGATATGATTTAATTATTTCATAAGTTTATAGATCTGAGGTGGGTGTAAGCCTGTAACATAGTAAAACAAAGACAGACAGGGAAACACCTCTAATCACCTATTAGATACACCAAGAAACTGCCCTGTCCTTATGTTATTATCCAAGCCAATTCCAGGAGCTTCTAAAAGATATTTTATCCACGAAGCAAGTACACCATGTCAATTACGAGATCAATGATCATTGTGAAGCCTGGCAAATATATTAAACAACAACCTTAAGCCATTATATAACATTCTTCAAAAAACCTATTGGAAAAGAAAAAAGAACTGACCTCCGTTCTAATTCTGCAATATTGTCAACTCGGGTTTGGTTGTATTGCACAAGCTCTGAAAACAAGAATGAAAAAGCATTGAGACTAACCTGCAAGCATAATTGTACATCAATATTCACCTATGTGACACACAATAAAGTGTCGACAACATTATAACCACTTTGAATACAAATGAATAGATACTCCATATAAATGTGTCATGTAATAGCAAATAAAAATGTGGCATGTGATAGTAATTGATAACACAAAATGTATCAGTCTATATTTCAGCGAAGTACTTCAAAGTAGGTAAATAAAATACTCAGTGCGGTCCATAGCTGGTCACTGAATGAGAAATAAGCAGATAGCCAAACCCATAAACACTGTGGCAAGCAAAGAGCTGAGGAAGATGAAAAGTATCCACTACTCAAATGTTTTTCTTATGAAAATAGCCCAAAAGTTATAAATTATGCTTTCGAAATAGTTAGGCTTGGGCTCAAACGCTAGCCTTATTTGGAGCTGATAGACTCAAGTCAAAACTCTAAATCACACATGCTAGCATAAACAAGAGCAAAGGTTGGCTGCAGAAATTTTTTCCACAAGGCAATAAACACCAGCTACGGAAGGGAGGCAATCTGTGGGACACATGAATTCCATCTAATTGCAGGAAGATTATCCCCAGCCATCCAAATGCTAGAACATTAAAAACCCAGTAGTCTGATTTCTGCATGCCTGGCAAAAGGATTTTCCCTACTCAACTGGGCCTCAGCTTGAAATCTTCAACGCTTACCAAATTATACACAATTGTTCAACTCTTATCAACAAACATTCTAATGTACTGGGAAACTATAGAATGGACTCGGTGCATTCAAATCTTCCAAGGCCAAGTGCCTTAACGGATTTTCCTCTAACTAATAAGATCTAACAAACCCAAGAACTTCAAAACATATCAAAATCATGCAAACTCTAATCTAGAAATATGAACCTGGGACCAATACCCGCACGTTTCTGTACAGATTAAGCCTCCGATGGGAAACAATCAAAACCTAGGACTTACATGTTGAAACAGAATGGCAATTCGGGCATCACTTAAAATCCTAAGTGCTTCAGACTTCAATCGAATGATCAATTGGGTTTCTGCTAAAACTGTAGTTGTGATTAACGGGACCAAAATATGTGAAAATAACTTTAAATCTGATGAATTTAGAGTTAAAAAACATGACAGGATGTCTTCGATTAGCGTTACCTCTTGCTTGCCCTTGCCAAGAGGCTTATCTAGCACGTTGCCATACTGCTTAGGTCTTCCTACTCCGATCATATCTTCTTCTTCCTCCTAGTCTTTTTTTAAGTTTCCGCTCTTTGTTGCAGTGATATTAGACGAGCAAAGAGTATTCTCAACTTACTTCGCTTTCTGACAGGAGTATAAGAATTTGAAACGCAGAGTCAAATAATTAAAACTGTAGATTTGCATTATCATAAAATCATAGATCGTCGAATTAAATTATCAAAAAACCATTTCCATAAAATGTTGTAGAATTTGTTGAATTTGTTGAATGGACATGTCTAAATATTTGTTCTATACGTTTCATAAGTATGAGTATATCAAGGTCTCCTAACATACCGTCAGCATTTTAATTAGATTTTTTCATAATTTTAAAGATGAATAGGCAATCATATCTATTAAGTTAATAAAAAAATGCATTATTCACAAAAAAAAAAGTAGGGGATACAAGATCACCCTTCAGAGTCGAGATAGGCAAAGCCTGGAAAAGCCAAAAAGTACGGGTAGTACCTGGAAACTAAGTAGAAGATAGCAATATAACTGTCGCTAGGCGGCTAAAGCAATCCTAGTGGGAGGCGGAGGTGGATCTTTATCATTTTTAGGACCCTATACATCAATGGGGTCTAGAGCATCATCTAGGAGGATCCAACCCTCATCAACTATAGCAGCCTCCTCAGTGTTCTCAGTAGCAAGAACAGGAGAAACGACTAGAGTCAGGAAAGGAAAACCCTTAGACAAGTAGGGCCAATCAACAGTATCTCCAATGGGCCACCCACTACCTCCGCCAGCAAAAGGAGCAAAGCCACCAGCACACCACCCACCGAGAGCTAGAGAAGGTGAGCGCTGATGGTGGAAGTCGTGACCACCAAATTCTTGGCAAGCATGAGCCCTTAGGGTCTGCGAACGACAAGAAGAAGAACTACATCCACATCGCTACCCACGTAGAGGACAAGGACCCCCACGTGGAGGAGAAGGACCCCAGGAGGGGGGGGAATCAGGAGGCACTCTGGCAACCATACAGGGGGCATTACCCCAATGATCAAGAAGCACTTGGTGGTGGGTCACCTCCAGGACGACCTTGTTTGCTTGAACCTGGATCTGCAGTATGACATTATTACATATACAAGCTCTAGCATAAAGTGAATCTTGAGTATCAATAGAGTTGTATGAAAATCAAACAACATTTATGTCTTTCCAAATAGCAAAGAGAATTTCTACAGTACCCCTCCCTTGATCAGACTTGTTCGATACTTTTTTTTACCATGGTTGACTTTTCATTTGTTTTGTGGATACACTATGTGGTGATATTTTTTATTCAGATATTATGCTACGATGGACTATGCTTTGATGTGTGATTCAGTGAATGTTGATTATGCACTAGTTCCTTATGGATGATTAGATGTTAACTTTATTTATGTGTTATTGACCATGGACTAACACATTTACCTTATGTATGAGTTGCATTATGTGTAGAGTTTGTTTGAGGTACGAGGGGATGATTTTTTGTCACTCACTTCAATAAGACACAGAACGTCACGATTCTCCTCCACTGGTGTGTGTGTGTGTGTGTGGTTCGGTGATGTGGGAATTGCAGGTACAAGGTACTGACTTCACCTAGCTCCACAGAAATGAGCGTACCTAATTAACCTGGTGGAAGTGGAGGAGATAGTCTTAAGGCCCTAAATATCATCCCTAGCCTTGCTCAATAGTGAGCATTGTTAGTCTTATGTCAACCTTTCCAATGTTGGTATGCGAGTCAAGTCTTTATTTTGTTAAGATGAGTTTGTGTGTTGTTTTTTAAAAGTTAAATATCTATATGGCTTTTTTTGTGTGTGAGGAAATTTAATTTAAAATAAAAAAATATAAATGTTATTATATTGGAGGAAAGAAATTCAAATTTTTATTTTAGGAAAGTGGTGTTTTCATAAGGAAAAGATTTTTGCCCTAAAAGGATATTTTAAGAAAAAATCCTTCATATTGGAGGATTTTTCCAGAATATGGAGTTCTTGCATTTTGGGAAAATTTTGTCTATGTTGTTGATTGGGGGATTTTGCCTGGAGGTGTTGATGAAATTTTGAAGGGATTTATTTTGGTGAAAGCTTTGGAAGGATTGGTGTGGTTTGTTGTGTGTGCATCCATTGGATTCATCTTCACTTTTTCTTCCGGGAAAGCATTTAAGGTTGGATTTTAAAACTCTTGTTTTGTTCATTTTTAATCTTATGTGAATGTGTGACATCTCTTATTGTTTTCTTCTTTCTCTTCCCTTGCCTGGTTGTTGTTTTGTGAAATTCCTTTTTGCTAGCTGGGTATTCAAGGATATCAAGTTAAATTAATGAACATATGATTAGTTCATTCTTTTTCTATTTGTGAAAATTGGGATAGGGGTTTCCAGACTTGTCAATTTTGAGAGCAAAAAAATTGTTGTTTTGTTGTTTATATACAACTATGTTTTGTCAAATTCTATTTGTTTTTATGTTTAAGAGAATGCAGAAGAGAGAAATTATATTTTGTTATTTATCAAATTGAGGGGGGTCTAATGTTTTTTTGTGGGCATTTTTATTTTGTGGGAAACCCATAGTGTGGGCTACCCATGGCTGTGGGCTCTCCCATAGCGTGGGCTACCCACAACATGGGTACCATGGTTGTGGGGGTGGACACCCACACCCTCCTTCCCTTTTGTGGGGCCCACACACACACAGACACAGATATATATATATATATATATATATAGAGAGAGAGAGAGAGAAAGAGAGAGAGAGAGATGATGCTAGTAAATATGGATTGGATGTTAATATTGCTTTTGGGGAAATTATTGTAAGAAATTGATTTAAATTGAAATTTATAAATTATAAGAAAACTTAGTCATTATGAACTAGCTGGAAAAACAAACTCTATATTCGAATATAAATAAGGGTTTGTTTCTTATATGTTTGGCTTTACATGATATTGATTAATTAGAAATTATATTCCAAATGAAACTTGTTTTTAGTCTTTTGATTCAAGAACTTAATGGATTAATTTTATTTAAAGGGAAAAAATTTATGTGTGCGTGTATTTGGCTTCTTAAATCAAGTCATCGTGCAAGTCAATTGGGTATATGTTAATTTTGACTTTTTCATGCTTTTTTCCCTTTGTGGTCTTGTCTTGTGAGTTGACCAAATTGTGTTATATTACCTCCAATTGGTTAAACCTAGATGGAAGGGTTTGTGTGACCAAGTGTATTTCTTCAGTTGTGTTTGAACTCCCTGTGTATGGTTGGCTTTTATGTTTTTGACTTGGAGTTCTTTTGGGTTTGTGTAGTGTCATAAGGAAGAGTGGCTTCCAAGTGAGGGTTGGGCCCAAAGAGGCTACCAGGATAATCCCCTCGGAAGTTGGATAATTAAGTGATAACCTAATAAATTATTAGGAGGTTTGGGTAGCTTAAATAATAATTAAGATTAATTGTATCTTGCTCATTGTTGAGTGCTCGTACAGACTTATGATGTAGTGGGAAGGTCTGGAATGGCAAAACCAACCACCTTGTCCTCACGAAAGGTTTGTTAGGTCTGCATGAGACTTGGATGGCATTGGGGGTTCGAGAGAGGTTGTCAGGATAACCTAGGATGGGGGTCGGGGCCTGTGGAGATCTGCTAGGATATCCATTCCAAGCTATGCGATGACACTCTTCCCTTATGTTCACTGATGAGTAGTCTTGTTGATGTCACCTGGAGTATTATTGTGAAGTCATGTTTGTATGTGTATGTTTTATGTGGTTACCCAATGTTAAGTTTAGACCATGTGTGTATTCTTTGTGGTTTGCTAGAGGTTCTTATTACCATCTCCTAGCACGGTGGGGTGGTTCCTTTATGGGCCACATGGTCAGGTGGTAATGCCACTTTCCATTGGGTATTCGTTCCTTTCTTGTGAGGGTTGGCTTCTATGGGTGTTCCAGTTATTCTTGTGGATTTGATCATCTCATGTACCATTTGCTTCCTCTTGGTTCTTCTTGGATCATTTTTGTATTTCTTAGACCTTATGTGGTCATATGTATCATTTGTTTATGTATGCCTTCATGGCAAGATGTAGATTTGATGTAATCATTATGGATTAAATGCAATGTAATTATTATGTAACCTAGGAGATAGATATTTTATTTGTATGAATGGAATTATGGATTAAATGCAATGTAATGAACTTTGATTAATGTAGCTTTCAAAATGTAATGTAAATAATTACAGTTGTAGGTATTCAAACATGCTTATTGTAATCTCCTAATGAAATTCTAATGCTATGTTCATGTTGTAACCATTATATCTTAAGTTATATCAATCAACCTTATTCTTATTAGTTTAATTGAGTAATCTTCGTTGGAACCCTTTAGGAGTTTAAGTAAAGTCTTCCGCTTGTGCAAATTTTTAATGTGATGTTTATCTTAATGCATCTTTTAGTTCAGTATTGTTTTAAAAAAATGTTTTGCACTCTTTTCAAGTGTTTTTAGTTTTATCCTTTAGGGTTTCTTGGCAAGGCATTACAATTTTCATCCTAAAAGCGTGTCAAATCTAGGTGTAAGGATGGGGGAAACTAGGAAGGTCCCCAAGCAAAACCATATGCCAAGAAAAAAATTATGGCCTAAAAGGCTGGAAGAAATCATGAATCCATCTCAAGAAGGATTGAGCCCTTTGACAGAACCAAAATAGATGTATAAAAGTCTCAGGGTTCCCACATAAAGGGCATCTGGGATCCAAAACAACTATGTGTTGCAGGCGAGAGCCAAGAGGCAAGCCTTGGAAAAGAATACACCATTGGCTCCACAATGGCAAACTAGATACCAAGAAATTTGCGTCACCAAGTGGTAGGAGTCGACTAAAAGTGCCACCTGATATTCAAAGTCGGAACCATGGGAAGATGCAAAGAGAGCCATCTATAACCTAAAGAGGGTTTGTAGCGGGTGAATGCAGTTTGGGGGTACCACAACCAATCTTTCCACTAGGGCCTCACATAGTGGATGCCTAACTTATGCACCATCTCTACGTGCAGAGCCGATAAGAGAGCTTCAAATGTCTATCGATTTGGTCAAATGACGAAGATCCTCCCAAGAGTGAATGCTCATGGAAGCTCTGGAAAAGAGATCTTTAGCAATGTGAATGCCACACTTGCGAAAGCATAGAGCACTCACTCCAAGAACTTTGGCCAGAGGCTGGCCTTGAATCTAAATGAGGGGTGACCACCAAAGATTATGACTATTAAATGAAAGACCATCACGAAAACCAAAACCATTCCTCCTGAGCCATGGTTTTATGGCTTCCAAGGCACGCCATATGCTTTTGGAAACAAAAGTGCCCTCTATGTGAATAACATACTTCATGATAAGGAAGGTTTGAAAACTAATCCCCTTCCAAGCAGGTTTGTGAACCAGATAACCTAAAGAGATGTAATGCCTAAGAAGAACATTCTAGGCTTTTGAACCAGAATTGGCTTGTATGACCCATAGCACACAGAGACAACCCTTGTTTTTGTGTAGAAAGCAAACCAAGGCCACTAGAATCATGAGGGAGACAATAAAAATCCCATGCAACTCTATGGAAGCCAGAGTGCGCAGGGGAGGAGGCCCACAAAAAATCCCTTAAAAGCTTCTCAAGATTTAGGTATGAAGCTTTTGAAGGAGCCCAACAAGAAGAGTGACACACATGGGTAGCAGCCAGAACCTTGGAACAAATCTAAAATTTCCCTGCAAGAGAGAGAGGCTTAGTAATCCAGTAAGAAATTTTTTTCTCAATTCTGGCAAGGACCACATTCCATAGATCAACTGGGGACCCTTGAAAGACAAAATGGATACCCAAAAATCTATAAACTTCACCATGATTAAGCCATTTCTAGTCAAATTCAAGCAGCCACGAAGGAGCAAGTAAGAAGGATTGTCGGTAACATTGCATTTTGTGCCATTGAATAGCACACCCAGAGGATAGACAAAAATGTCAAGGAAACAAAGGGCCTTCTAAATATTTTATTCATCCTTAGTGAGGGTGAGGAAGGAGTCATCTGCAAAGTGACCATTGGTTAATTGAGCAGGAGGGCCAAAAGGAGTTCCTAAAGAAGGTGATTCAAGCAAGGCAATACCTCTGACTTTTCCAGTCACAATCACATTGGCAAGCAAATATCCAAAGCCTTTAGTTGTGAGCACATATAAGGGGCAAGAGGGCAACCTTGCTAAATAGATCTAAACAACCCAAAGGCAAGAGATTGGTGACCATTGATGGTGATGCATGCAGAGACATCCCCAAATAGCATCCACATAGATTAGATGAAACAAGAACCAAAGCCAAGAGCTTGAAGCATGACAAGAATGGACGACCACTCAATTCTATCATAGGCCTTCACAAAATCTATCTTGAGAAAAATAGCGTTATGTTTGGAGCGACAAGCTCACTCCACACCCTCCCACACAACGATAATATTATCTAGAATGAATCTAGATTTGATGAACCCAGTTTTCTCAGGTCACACAATCTGAGAAAGGAGATGCCTAATTTTTAAAGTCAAAGCCTTAGCAATGATCTTATAAGAGACATTGAGGAGTGTAATGGGACACCAATTGCAGATGTCTTCAGGGTCCCCAACTTTAGGTATGAATTTGATATTCCTTGATTAATAATATTACCTAAAGATTGTGAATGAAAAGCTTCTTGTTAAACTTTGAGTAAATCAAGCCCCACACAAGGCCAAAGGGCCTTATAGAATTCACAAGGAAAATCATCACAACCAGGAGCTTTATTATTATCCATAGAAAAAACTGCTTCTCTGAGGTCTTCGAGAGAGAGCATTTGATTGCAAAAAGTCATGAGCATCAAAGAGCTGATCAGGAACCACCAAAAGGCATTCTTGAAGAGCGACATCACTCTCAAAAGAAGGATCTTAAGCAATTAAGACTTTATCATAATGGCGAACAAAAGCCCGAAGAACATTCGGTAATTAGAAAACACTATTTGACCTTCCCTAATGCGCTTAATGCCAAGTCATGAGTGGAAAGGCCAAAGGGCAAGAAATAATTATTTAGAAGCATGGTCCCCCACCTTAAGCTAATGCAGTCTGGCTTTGATTTGAACTCCTTTGGCAGTATGATTATCAATAATCTACTTCTGATGATGAATCTCTTCAACCCTAACTTGTAACACGAGCAAGAAAGGGTTTGTGGCCAAATCCTCAATGGAATGTCACAAATCCAACATGGTAGCTTCATAGCATCGTCGATGAAAGTTGGCAAGTTGTCGGTTGTAGATTCTGAGAAATCATGTTGTGCGTTGGATGGCAGAGTTCCACCAATCAATCCATATGTGTTGTTGAGTAGGATGACCCTCCAAATTTCATATTTTCTAAATGTGGGTCATAGAAGGAGGGTGACTTAGCAAAGAAGTATTAAGAAGAAACTGAGTTTGAGACAGACGGTGTGGCCCACTTGCCATTCAGTTGAGAATTGAATAGGAAAATTATCTAACAAGGTCACATATGGCAAAGGCTTGCTTGGGGGATTATAACATTTCCCAAAGGAAAAAAAAAGGACTAAGTTGTAATCATTGCACGATCAAGTCTCTTAAAGAATCTATGAGTGCCCTCACAGAAATTGAACCACATATCCCAAACCCCTGAAGGGCGGTGCTGGGAAATGTTAGGGTCATAAAGGCCCAATTTATTGCACATGTAAAACCACGCCTCTCTTTCACCAGTTGTCTAGCGAAAAAGAATTAACTCTTCCTTGTCAGCAACATCTTCAATCATATTGAAATCCCCGCACTGAGTCAACAACCCACCACCAAATCCACGACATTTCAACAACATCATTGGAAGCAGAAACATTAATGAATCCAAAGGAATGATTGTCAACTGACAAGATAATCCAGACCACTCGGTGAGTGGGATCTGAGCCATTAGCCACGATGTAAGGATGCCAACATGGCACCAAAATAGAAACAACACCTCCTCGGCCACCCTCATGGTCTGAAGAAAAAACCAAACCACTTGGCCAAATAACATGGCAAGCAACATGCAACATAAATGTAGAAATCTTAACTTCCTACAAACACAACATATCTAAACCAACAATTTTTTGATGAGTATTCCTCACAAAATACTTTCTGGAGAGGCCTGTAAGACCCCGAACATTCCATGACAAAAAAATTCATGGAAAAACTTTGTGCATAGCATCCTCACCCTCAAGAGAGGAGAAATTTCTTTGCAAGAATGTGGAACTCTACACTCGAGAAACTTGACACTTTTCCTGCCCGTCATCCTCACTGCGCCCAAGAGGGCTACGAGCGTGGCAAAGATAAGAGGGTTGCACTGAAACTGAAGAAGCAAGGAGAGGTGTACGCATCCAAGTGGAGCGAGCACAACCATCACCAACTCTATCCTTCCCCGACACAACATGGTTTGAAACCGAAGGTAAAATGGGTTGAGAAGGCTACTCTTTTTGGGCCTGAGGCTATGGTTACGGTTGAGAACTACCAGAAGGCAAGGACTTAAGAGAAACCTGAAAGTTCTTACCTTTGCGATTGATGGTTGTCCATCCTTCCTCACCCTTAGGGGCTTTAGAAGAGGAAGATGGTTTCGACTCCTTCAAAGGAGAGCGAGCTTTGGGTACTGCCAAAGGGCAGACCTTAATCTTGTGCTTTGAAGATTACAACATTATTTAACTAAAATACTAACTATAAGAAACATAGTATTGCAATTAAGGAAAAAACAAATAGTGTTGTGATTAAGGAAAAATTAAATAGTAAGTATTTTAGTTAAATAGTGATGCAATTAAGGAAAAATTACCTTATAGGAATTAAAAAATAGAGAAAAAGATAAATAGCAGTGGATATATTGTTTAGTCATTGTAGGAATAAAAAATAGAAAATAAATAAATGGTGGTGGATATAATGTTGTTGCTTGTTATTATTGGATGTATTTGTCATCTTTCGACATGTTGCTTGTGTGGTCTTTGTTGTAGATTTTTACTTAATACATGTGTCACTATTTTACATATTGTTTGTGTAAATTTATTCTAGATTCCTATTTGATACATTTGCAATTGTCTTCCCTTTTATATTAATAAATGGTGACATAATTGCAACTGATCAATTAATTAAAATATGATTTTGCAACCATGTATGCCATGTAATAATAGCTGATAGATGAATGAAAGAGTAGAATTAAAATTTGCAAGTGGAAGTGAATCACAAGCATTTATGAAGAGAATCACAAGTATTTTTTAATTCATTTTTGAAGATAATTGCAAGTATTTTTTATAGAATCATAGGTGCAAGTTGGGGCAACATCTTAGGTGTCTTGGAAGGGAAAATGCTTTGAAGATAATTAGTTCAAGTGCATTATCATTTATCCAATATTCTTTTTATTTTTTACATAAACAAGATAATTAATTATCTCTTCATTTTTTTTATTTTATGTGGTGTTTTAAAACCTTCATGCTTTTAAACATGGGTTGGTTACAAAACACTAACAATCAACAAAAGGCATGAAATGTGAAATAACTAAATGGAGAAAATAATTTTGTAAAATTTAGACACCCTACTATAATATATATGATTGCCTTTAGAAATGTGCAACTATTGACCTAAACAACCTAGATTTTCATGTATTAAGGAATCATAGATTTTGAATAGTCTCAAATAAGAAAAAAATAGTTGCAAAAGGTAAGTAGTCCTTAAGTAGGCAAACCCTCATTTGTGCAATATGGAAATTCTAAGATTTAAAAGATAAAAGGTATCTCAAATTAAATATAGCTTTATATTTTTCATTGCACCTTTTTGTAAGTTGACAATGAACTACACAAATCTTTAGTAAGATAAAAGCACAATATGTTAACACTTTTTCTTTAGATGCATTGTACAAATGACTTTGCACATTATTTTCTATGTTATTTTCACAATTAAATCATAGTTTATAATACTAGACAAATTATATCTTCTGGGAGAAATCAAACACATAAGATTTAATTCTATAAAAATAGCTTCTAAATGAGTATATTCTTTTTCTTTCATCTTTTCTCATGTTATATCAAAATCATGGTTAGATTATGAAATATTAAACTAAAAATAAGCATCATACATTGCCAGATTGTGTACATGCTCTTGAAACTCTCTAGAATGAAATCTAACCTTGTTGCTATGAATAAGGCTTAGATAATAGCATATAACCATCTAAAAGGGTTAAAAATGCATTCCAAGATTTCTCAAATGAATCTACATATTTCACAACCTTAAAAATATGTTGTTGTTAGTTTAGTCCACATATGATGCTAAACATAATTTTAAAAAATAAGTAAATAAATTAAATTTATAAATAGTAAATGATCAACACAACCTAATTAACTCTGATACCATGAGAAAATAGGATTTTATGATACTAATCATTATAAACAAAATATAAAGTAAATGAAATGAGAATCATATAAACATAGATTTAACACATTATGTAAGAATGGGGTAAATATCTTGGTTGAAAAACCTTATAAAGCATCATTTTATTAAAAAACTAACAAAAATATAGTCTATTATAAATTAGACCAAACCTAGGGATGTTGAACCCAAGGAAAGATTAAGAGGGGGGGTGAATCAATCCAAAACAAAAATTAATGTAGCACATAAACAATTAAATATCAACACATAAACACCAAGATTTTCTACATGGAAAACCTAATCAGGGAAAAACTATGGTGAGCGCCTGCCCACAAAATATATCCACTATGTATATCAAATTACAAAGAAAAGAGTTCATTACTCCGGACTTGCAAACCAAGGCTAACTGCTCATAGTGAAAGATACAAAAGAGGACTTGCAAAACTTGAAGCTAACTGCAACTAGGCAAGATACAAGAATGATATGAAAAGAAGGGTCTCTTAATCATGAATTTGTCCTTGAACTTTGCATCAAGCAACCAACATTAGAACACACACAACTCATATTTCAACTACCAACACTTTGTCTCATATCTTTGCCAAAGTCTTAGCACAACTTGCATATCATTTGAACACAACTCTTCTTCTCTTCTCTTCATTAAACCTCACAGATTATCTTCACATCACACATTCACTCTACCACACTTCCTCTCTCTTGCTCATACACATCTCTCACTCAGAACTTAATCATACACATTCCTTGTCTACAAGATAGATCATCAAATCTTGAACCAAGTCAGCTTAAACCAAAATATACCTTCTCGACCAAAAATGCACATGTTGATCCACTCTAGGAGAAAAGGAGGATCAAAATACATCTTCCAAATATCATTTCACCGATCCATAATCGTTGGAACATAACCAACAACATATCCACATGCTAGGCATCCATATACGCAATTAACAATCAAAACTTACTCTCAGATATAAACAATTCAAATCTGGATCTCCACATGCTACAATGAGACCCATAACACATCAAACAATCTCCCACAAATCATATCTAGAACTAAGGATAGGTCAACCAAAGGATATCATGACCAACAACAAATAATGCTACAACACTCGAAGAACATGGAGATATTTTTGAACCATAGAACAATCATATCCATGGTACCAAAACTATATCCAACAAAGATAACCATAATAAGCAACATTAGCAACACTTTCTAGATGTGAACACTTTCAGAACAACTAATGAGCACTTGCAAAACCAACATAGCAAGATATCTCTACACCACAGACATTTCAGACCAATGCCAATTTGAAACAACAAGTTTGACATCAATAACAACCACAAAAACACAAACATCAACAATCTCCCCTTGTCATTGATGAAAATACTTGACAACACTTGACCAAACTCAAATATTGCTCAATATCTCTCCACAAATTGAATTTGCACTAACTCTCCCCATATCAAAAGTATCTCAAAATTTCTACTCAATCTCTCTCTTAGAATTACTCAATCTCTCCCCTTTGCTAGAACTTACTTAATCTCTCCTCAAAGATCAAACTTGCTTAATCTCTCCTGAAAGATCAAACTTGCTTAATCTCTCCCCCTTTTCCATCAAGGATAAAGGTCACAACAACATTGCACACACAACTACTCCCCCTAAGATCAGCCACAACATCAATCCAAGACATGAAATAGGTATGAAAGCTCTCCTTTGAAATATGTATCTCCATAATGCACCTAGCTAGAAGGAGGGATAGTGACCCCAAGCTTCTCTCGAAGAAAATCAAAAGTATCCTTTACTAATGCCTTCGTGAAAATATTTGCAACCTCTTATGGATTCTACAAGTTTAGTAGTTGTATCAAACATTAACAGGTCGATCTTTTGGTGCAACAACAACTGTACTTCTAACAAGGAGGGGTTTTAGTATTGTAAGGTGTGTTCCCTTGGTCTCCTTGTGCTATGGAACACAACGCTTAGGTTTGTGACATGTATTAACCACCTCCTATGGATTCTATAAGTCTAGTGGTTGTATCAAGCATTAATAGGTTTATCTTTTGGTGCAACAACAAATGTACTTCTAACAAGTGGTATCAGAGCTTGGGTCACAAGTTCAAACCCCCTCGCTTGCGCTAGCGGGGATTGTTGCAAGGTGTGTGCCTTTGGTATCCTTGTGTTGTGCAACATAGTGCTCAGATTTGTGGCATGGCTTAACCACCTCCTATGGATTCTATAAGTCTAGTTGTTGTATCAAGCATCAACGAGGTCGATCTTTTGGTGCAACAACAATTGTACTTCTAACAAGAGACACTTCTTACTTCCACATGACCAATAATACCTTTTTGTGCATAGTGATATGACTCGCTATAAAACTCCAAATTCATACACTCTCAAATGAGAGAGAACTTCCTTAAATATAGGAGGAAGGGTGGCAACATTAGTCACACTTTTTCAATAGTCCCCATTCATAAATAATTAATAATCTAATAGTTATTAGACTATAATTATTTTAAATAGGATTTGCTTAATAAAGCATATAATATATAAGGTTTTATAACCTTATATTAGAACAATATATAAATGTAAGAAGGGTATGATTCTCAATAACATTATGTTCTAATGCTCCCCCTTGATGTTAATAAGGGGAATCACGTGTCAATTTCTATAAAAAAAAAGAAGTGCCCCAATAACGCAAGTCTTCTATCACAATAATAAACAAGGATATAATTATATGCCAACACAAAGATCATGCATTTTGGACTACATGAAAGTCATCTTGTCATAATATATAATCCCAGTAATTTAAAAATGATGCTATGAGGTCTTATAGAAAAATTATATTGGAGTTGTGATCTCCTCAAATTAGTCTCTCCATAGGTTCAATACTTAGTGCCCATAGGGCTTAATAGAATGTGTTTGTAGGACTTATTACAATGCTTTTATAAATAGAAAATTTGCAAGGAGAAGAATATATAATATTACTATAGGACTTAACAAAATATGCTTGTAGGACTTATATGTGCCCATAGGACTTAAGAATACCTAGAGGTCTTTATAGTATTCTTGCTAAGTCTTACATCTGAGGATTTAGCCATCTCGAGGTGTTATAATGTCTACAGGTCTTACTTTATGCCTGAGGTCTTACATCTAGAGGTGTCATTGTTATGCAAACTCCCCTTCAATGGAAACTCCTTATGCCCAAGCATCAAATTGAATTTGAAGAATATAATACCTAACTTAGGTATTATATTATACCTTTTAGGTCTTACATCTAGGATTTAGCCATTAGGTGGTGTCATGCACACTCCCCCCAAATGGCTTCACCTTAAAGCCAATCACTGCACAAAAGTTTTAATATGTGATGGATATGATTCCAATATATTTTTATATCATAACATACTTTGTCTTGAATAGAACTGGATCTTTTGTGATGGAATATTTTCACTTGAGTCAAGTGCCCATGATCTTCAATGTGCTTTACTCTCTTTAGAAAAGAGATTCTTCGGGAAGAGTAATGCAAATTTAATTATCATATAGTAAGATGGTACTTTTACAAGTATCATTTGAACTCTTCCATAAATCTTCAATTCTATATTGATTCTTCAAGAGCTACTTTTGTATTTCACCCTTTTGATTTAAAAGCCATAGAAGGTAGTTTGTTTAGATTAGTACTTCATTTATTTTGAAGACATGATAACATAGAATCATCAAAATAGTAACATAATAATCAAGAAAAAATCATTCACGATGCATGAATATTAAAGACAACAATTATTTATATGTACTTGTCATTTTTAATGAGCATAAAGTATTCCACATAGTCACTGTGATTATAGGTAAATTAATGATCATTATCAGGGAGATTATACAATATTTTCATGAACATAAGCATGAATAATTATTTGTCTTGTTTAAAAGAAAAGGAGGCATGCTAGTACACATAGTAATGATCCATACAAAATTTAAGCAACAAGAGATTTATCCTTTCCAAGTTTGCTCCCTAGATAATTTATAATGGCAATAGCCACCAATTACGAGATCAATACAAGATGTTTTATTTTCCATAATAGTTCATGATTTAAAAAGTGGATCAAATACAAAATAAAACAATAAATCTTTTTGATCTCCCCAAAAAAAGCTAATTAGTTTATGTATCAATTTTAAATTTACCCATGCATAGTTACTAGACTTTACATTCCATAGAGTAAATGTTTCATCCTCTATTCATGGATAAATAGAGGATTTCATGTTTATCATTTTGATAGCAAAGCATGTGTTTATTAAATATACTATAATTAAGAATATTCTCAATGCAATAGCGACAATATCCTTTATCAAATGTAATATAAGGCTCAATGCAATGTAAGGCATATTCTCAATGCAATATAAGGTATATCCTTAATTTAATACCTTTGAAAAATAAATTGAGATAAATCATTTTTTTCCTTCCCTTTATTCCAACTAGTGTAATGAATCTTTTGTAATGCAAGTTATGTTGGTGTTCCCAACTAATTGCCTGATAATCACTAAGGAGTAGATACCTTCAACAATTAGAACTCTCAAGTCAATGGCCAACAAATAAGAGACAATATTTTGTTCTCCTCTACACTTTAGGATTTGGTAGATCTATGAGGGTATTCCCTTATTGAAATATCTGAAATATTTATCTTTGCACGCTAAGATATTGATTGAAGCAAAACTTTCTCACTCTTTATTTAAGGTCTAAATAGACCATGCTTCAAATTAGCCAAATCCTTAATATTTTATCTCTAGTTAGACCCTTGAGAACATAAAGTAACACAAAAACATTAAAAAGATAAAATATTTGTTTTCTGCTTTTGAGGTTTAAGAATCTAGGTTCAAAATTAGAATACTATTCTCAAATTGATGTCTATCCAGGGAAATAGAGTCATATCCTACATGAAAGTACCTTCTTTAGGACAACACAACTTCATACTTAAAGGACTAATTGCATTTATATCACTTCATCACAACAATATGTCCAAGAAAGGGTACTATTTGTGATTTTACATTAATGATCCCTCAACAAAACACATTTTCCCCCATATCCAATCCAAAGAAAAATTAACCTATTACTCGAATAGAAGAAGCATATCAGATACACGATATAAGAAAAGGTATATTGAAAAGATCGGAAACCCTTAGAGACTTCACTTAAAAGGAAAATGCTCATATCCAAGTAAACAACCACAAATAACACACACAACAAGTGTTTTTGTTAAGTTGATTTTGAATACAAAATTGCCACATAAAATAAAAACATTCACATGCAAAATATATCCTACAACTCTGTATTGCACTTCTCTTATTGGATATTCTTCATGATTACAAAAATTTCAATTAGATTTGGTCTAGTTAATATATGACTTAGATATTCAAAATAGTTCAAATCCTATTAGTGTCCCCTCAAATTTTCATTAAAATTTCAAGCTTGCGGGTTGCCTTATGGTGTCTATTTTCTTTTTGGTCTTTGTATTTCCTCACTTTGAACCCATGTCACTAAACCTTTAAATAGTTCAAAAGGTTCAAGGTTCAAAGCACATTTTAGGTAATGTCTTTAGCATCCTTTATCTTCATGAAAGCAAGCGCGTTGTCATTATGTGTTTTGAATTTTGAACTCGTGAACCTTTTTTTTGGTTCAAGGTTCTTTGTGTGAGTCACGACTATGTAATGTGATTTAACGAGCAAGTGTAAATGTGTTTAAGTCAGTATTGAACTTGAACCTTGAACCTTTTTGTATTCTCAGTTCAACAGTTCAAAGTTCAAAGTCCTTTTCACTTGTTAGTTGTTGTTATTGCTTGTTCCCGGTATTGTTTTGAGCCGCTAGTACACTGTTGTTCTCTCCGAATGAACTTGAACCATTGAACTCCTTGTGAGATGGTTCAAGGTTCAAAAAGTTCACTCTAAGATGATTCTAAGGATTTTGATAACACTAGAGACAACGCGGTAAGAAGGAATATTCCTAGCATCTACAGTTTAAAATTCTAAATTTAGAAAGTAATCATTAGGATGTTAACTATTTGTGTGGAGGTGATGGACAATTAAGAACGTGTCAGGTTTTCAGTCATATCACTGTTACTTCACACATTTGAATGAATCGTTATGAAGCGTGTGTATACTTCTCTCGATTTTCCTTCCCGTTTGCTTAAAAAGACATGTAAATTCATAGGCAAACTTGTAAAGGTTGCACCTGTTATAATTGAATGAACTGGAGATGTTGAAGGTAAATTCAGCTCTACTAAGAGGGTTTCATGGATTCATGGTGGTAACAGGTGAGTTCAAACAATTTCCCTATATTGTATTTCTTTAGTTCAGAGGATTTGTCGGTGTAAGAAGAAAATATTTGGTTTGTTGGAGTAGAATTCCATCCTACTTTAAAATTGTTTGATAAAAGTATACATAGGCATTATGAGGCTGATACTGCTGAATCTGGGTCAGATATCATGTTTGGTGAGCATATTGCCAAAACTAGATGATACCTCTTTAGCTCATGTCGACCTAGGGGATTTCTTAGAAAGAGCCAAATACCCTAAAGCTGGTTCAATGATGGAGAAAATTGTAAGAAGTGGTCTCGTTGAAGCCACCACATTTCCGCTTGCTGCCCCATGCTCATATTTGGTAATAGCCTGCATGAATAAGTATGATGCTGCAAATAGATGTATAAGAACCAGTAGTGGCGAGCTGTTAGTTGATATTAACAAGGAAACAATAATGGTGGTGATGAGAATCCCGCATAAGGAGTCATATGAGGATTGGTCAATTGGGACCTCATATGCTTTCTTCTCTGAGAAGAAAAGTCAATATAGAAGTGTAATTGCAAGAAACTGGCTCCTCAAAGTTCAGAAGGGATGGTCACAGCTGTCGAAGCCCCTTACTAGGGAGCACTTCATCACATAAGTGTGAGACATTGTTATACTGTTGAATAGGCTAAAAGGGAATTCTCACTCCTTTTATTGGGAGGATTGAATGTGTTTTTTTTTTCAGGTGCTTTTATCAGGTGATAGATATCTTGACTGGGCGCAAGTAATTGCAAAGAGACTCCATGAAGGTTTAAGTAATTTTGTGGGCATGTCTAGATTTTATATATCTTCTTATCTATTCTACATATTAGCTTGTACTAGAGATTGGCACGACTTGCTCAATGAACCATGGGTGGATGGTATGAAAGTCTATGATTACTACCCTTTATTGCAGCAACAAAAATATGTGGAACAAGTTGTCAAATGGAATGGTGTCTTTGCAGACAGACTTGCTTTTGAGCTATAGGGTGATGTAAATAAAAGAATGTCAGTTGAAGCTATGAAATTAATAAGTATGTATGGTAGTTTATTCATCCAATTTCCTAGGTTTACCTATCTTCAGGTAGGTGGTTTTGAAGGTGAACCGTTCAAGCTACCTAGGTACGCCTTTGATAGTCTTATACTTATTGAAGTGAGCAGACAACTAGCTCATGTTGATAAAAGGTTAGGGGAAAAAGGTGAATCTGGAGTTGCCTTTCACATTGAACTTGGATACTACAGCTGTAAGTTTGTGTTTGATGCTTTGAATTTGGAGTTGGAATTAAAGAAGATGAATTTGTAGCCCTATGTTGCTAGACGAAAGTTTGATAGTAGGGGCTATGTTGTTGAAAACCTAAATGTAGATGAGCTCTTCTGTCATGAACCCCAGTTGGAAGATTAGTGGGAAAATTATAGTGATGAGTATAAAGTAAGAAAGAGGCTATGGTCAAGATTTACTCTACAACAAGTAATAACCATGAGACTTCCCATCAATGTGTCAGGGGTACAGGAGGAAATAGGGGAGGATGTTCTAGATCTTGAATTTAATAAGGAAGTTCAAGGGCAACCAATCCTTGAGATTGACTGGGATAAAAAAGGAAGACGGAAACATTCAGGCCAGGACTTTCAATGTTATAAGGAGAACTGAGGAATGGTTAAGGGATAAAAAATTTAGAAAAGGATCACTCATGTCTTCCCATGAACTAAGAGTTGGTTTGCATGCAAAAACTCAACTTCCCATTTCAACTGCTAACAAGATTGTTGATGTTGCAGGTAGTACAAAGTGAGTTGTTGAAGAAATTCAACCCAGAAGATCAAAAAGGTCTCTGCTGAGTTCCTCACCAATTCGAGTGACTCAGGCAAGAAGCAAGAAGAAGAGTAAAGAGCCATCATTGAGCCAAATCATTGTAGACCTGGATCTAAGTGAGGAAGTTGAAATAATAATGGAGCAATAGGAATTGAATGAATCCCCGACATAAAATATGGACACAAGTAAAGAACCAAAGGGTGAGCTGAATCCAATGAACACCCTAACTATTGTCAATTCACCGAGTACTCAATCAAACCCTCTGTCCAAGGAACCTTCAAGCACACTGTGATGGTTAGAGGCTTCCATTGAGAAGAAACGCAATGTGGTCCCAATCATAGTTCCTATGAAAGATATGGTTAGTAAGTGTCTTGGAAAAGTGTCCAAGCCAAAGAAACTTAAAACATAGACAATGCTTGAGGTAGATGAGGCAACATGTCATTGGACAACTGAGATAGCTAAACCTATCCCAGGCAGAGACTCGGACAAAGCCACTGAAGATGACTTCACTATGGAGAAAGTTGATTTGGGTGTTACTTCACGAGCGGTTGATGTCAAGCACTTGGAGTCCTCCACAAAGAGGATGATTTCCAGATCATGGAAGGATGAAAAAGATAAAAAGGAGTTGAAGCAAATCATCACCCAAATGGCTAAATACATTAATGACATACACCATCCAAGTCCCCAACCCTTATCACAAGTGGTAGTATCCTTCAATCCCAAGTCTCCAGTGAACCAAAAGATGTTAGATCGGGTTCAGAGGAACATAATGGTGACGAAGATGTTCAATAAATGGCTTGATCTCATAATACAACAATGCTCAGACTATATTGTCAATCTGGTAAAAGTATACAAAGTTGTTGTGACTGTAAGCAAAGAATTAGAATTGGAAGTTGTTGCTTGGGAGAACGAAAGGACTAAGTGGGTGGCAGTACTTGTGGAAATGAACGATGTCCAAAAATTTGATGTGATGAAGTTCTTGGCTGAGAAACCCGTGGAGAGTTTGGATAACAATGTACTATATGTGTCGAAGAAGAATGTAGAGTGGCGAAATTCAATCATCAAACAGGGCCACGAGGAATTTACAAGATTGCTAAAAGGATTGATAGATCTAATCGACAAAATGAAAAAAGATCTTAAGTGCATTGACATCCAACTTATGAAAGAAGATGCTCAGAAAATCGAAGCTACTACAAACATGGCAAAAATCTTCCAGGAAAGGATACAGTTCATAAGGGAAACAAAATCTTTGACTATAGATGATTTCTCGAAGGTGGCTAGAATAGAATCAATGCTCACGATTTGTTCTGATAATCTGGAGGCGCACAAGGCAAAGGTGTCATAGGTAAACATGGATAAGAAGGTCTGGAAGCAACGTATTATGCATATTGGACTCCCCTATTTCAAGTCATCCTGAACTACTCAGCTACACATTTGGAGTGGTGGGGCATGCGCAGTCTCGCAACAAAGTAGGATAAATCAGCGACTTCCTCTACCACGACGGAGTCCTAATCAACCAAGGGATGAGTTGTTAGCCGATCTATGGCTGTTGTCTTAGTTTCTTTTATTTTAAGCAAACAGTTTCTTTAACCTATGGTTAAAAGTTAAAGTTTGAGTTATGATGTAATAAACTATTAGCCTGGAGGCTATTTATGTTAGAAGTGAGTCTTGTGTAAGGGTTTGAAAAACTGTGATTTGGAGGAACAATTTTGATTTCCTTGAATTTCTCTGAACAAATATCTCTGGTATTTGAATGAAAAATAATATTTTGGATGCAATCTTTTAAATATGTGTATATGATGGATTAGTAATCTCTGTTGGGATATATGTTGATGCGTGAAATATATCATTTCATTTACCAGTTCTCTCTGTGTTCTTGAATTCATTTATTTCATTATTTGCAAGTAAATTCATTATGGATTGAGTGGTACTGGTCCCCCTTGTCCTGTGAGGCATGAGAGAGAATTGACCAGTGTTTATACTGCTATGTGCTTGCTTTGCTTTGAGTTTATAAAATGAACATGTGTGGAAGTAGGAGTCTGTGAGCTCTTCATTTGAAATAGATCTTCAAGATATTCTTTTAGTTTTGGTTTTGTAAGCATTCTTTTGTGTTGATGAATGAATGCGAAAACCTTTTGCGCTTTCTATAAATTTTCATTATAAATCTCACAAGGAGCTGCCCTCTAATGCAGAGAATGAGCCTATAATCGGTTCATCCAATTGTTGGTTTATTTGTTTTCCTTTCATAAAGGGGTGTGAATGAGTCATATTGTAATTCAAAATATAATTCAAAGAAAGGGGAAAATCAGTTAACCAACAAATCCTTATTACATCAAAAGTTCCCTATATAGAAAAAGTACAAAATATGTTGGCCTAAAGCCTCGAAAACAACTTTTATAATATTTTGACTTTTACATAGCAAGAAGGGACTTGGGAACTTGTGTCCATTACAATATCTAATTTGATCATTAAAAAAAAATCGATGAATCACATGTTTGTTAATGAAGAACTCCTATGGTGATGCTTGATCCATTTGCATAAGCCAAAAATGTTGCATTGCTTGAGAATTGCAAATCCCCCAGTCATCTTTTGAAAGATTTGGAATCAACTAAAATGTGATGATAAATTAAAATGCAAATCAATCACTCTCGTATCTATCTTCCCATGCTCCATACACTCTATCATCTAGCCAATTAAATTATATGACTTTGCTACCTTTTCATTATGACTAATATACTAGGCATCAAAGACTACCATTGATTATTTACCAATACTATCACACATCTTCTCCAATGAAATTATCTCATCAAAAAAAATATTGAAAGCTCCATTATTCAAGTCTCCATCCACACATAACAAAGACACAACCCTTGGCCTAACAAATCCAAATGCTACCTTCCACTAATCTAGGGTTTTGACTTTCCCTTATTAATCTTTGAAGCTAGGCATTATTTTGACATACATTTCATTAATTTCTTTCACATTTTATCTTAGTTTCTTATCTAGCCTCATCATATAAAAAACCACATAATGTAGGGCTCCCATATTTTTTGATACTCCTTGTAGCTCAGGTGGCTTATTTGGATCATGTATGGATGCTTTGATCATGTGCCTAATTGTAGCATTGCATGAGATCAATCTATTTATAATATCTTGCAGACTATTTGAATCTTGTTCATGTTTCATCGAGGCCCGGTTTAAGTCTTCGATTGCCTTGTATGTATAATCCACCTTGCCATCTATTTTAGCTAATTGGTGGTTAAATAATTCTAAAACAACCTTTCCATAAACCTACATTTTGTCTCCCTTCAATCCTTGCACTTTATATTTGAGTTCTGTGATTTTCACAAGTAAGGCTTTCCTATTAAATGGAAATACATCTCTTGAAGGTCTTGTTATGATAGGCACAAAGCCACTTGTATCTGTTGCATTTTTCTCTTCTTCATCCCTCAGTCTAACCAACACTTGTATATTTATATTATAATTCATTAAAATCCTAATTTAACTTATTCATCGTGGCTTGGCAAAACATAGTCGTATCTATTGCTACCAATTTCTTCTTTTCTCTGTTAAGCTTATTCTAATAAGCTACCTACTCCCTCCTTATCACAAAATCTTGAAACTCCTAATTATTCATAAATCAATCATCAGATAGGATTTTCTTAATAGCTCAAGCCCTTATATCCCATATGTCATTACTGACTACCTTCAAGAAGACAATACTCCTATTATAGGGCATTGAAGGAACTATCATTCTAGTAGCCTTTGCCTCTTCTCTAACACTTCAGACTCTTCCTACATCTTCTTAATGTTTATTATCTAAATTGAAGTTTTTCCTTTATCATAAGAGGTCTTTTGCATCTTAATTTGTTGACTATCAACCTCTTCTACATCGTGACATGATAAGGCTTCCTTTGATGTTTCACTCCATGGCCTAACATAGGGCTTTGCAGGTACAATATAATCTCTATGCAATACATGACTTTCTTACTTAGGATCCATGATTTATTTTACATTTTCAAGCATCTTCTTGATCTTGATAATTTTGTTTTCTTCTTTTGCAAAGAAACCTTAGAATGAGGGATCCTTGTTGATTTTTTCTTTCTCTTCTCGTATGATTTGATTGCATTTCTCTCTCTTATCTTTCACCTCCTCATAGGATAGAGAATTTATTACTATATCTTCCTCCAAAAAAATCTCATGTACAAAATTATACTTATTCACTTGAAGTCTCACTACATTTAGGAATCCTTTAGGATCAAAATTAACCCTAGACATGGTAGATGACAATCTAAATTTGCTCAAAAAACTAGGCCTTTCTTGTTGGCCACTTGAAAATCACACCATTTCAGTGTTTTTGGGAACAAAGATCCTTTCTTCCAACTCCTCAAGTGAATCTTATCTAGCTCACTCAATTGTTGTATGATCTCTAGATAAACAATTCTCCTTGACACACATACCAACAAAAGATATGGTTTCATATGAAACCCATACAATCTGAAATATGTGGAGTATTGGTTCAAATACCAATCTCCCTAATTATTCTTTACCCCCAACTCTGAAGTCCTCTCATGCATCCTACTGAAACCCATCACTTCCTTGGGAATCATTTCCATTTGCACACCAAAGTAGGCTATCAATTTTCTCACAAATGATTCTTCAAAGATTATGAAATAAAAAATTCTTACAATCACTATCCCATAGATAAGTTCAACATTATACTGAGAAGAGATTGTTGTTATCATCAAACTTTTTGGGATTCAAGGTCTTATGCCAAATATGTATTTCTACATACAAAAATGTGTGGCACATTAGATAATAAAATTTAAACTCCAACTCAACAAGATTGGCTTTGAGAGCCACCTTTTGTTCGTGTATTTGATCTGCCAAGAATTTAGAAAAATAAAACTCAACATTCACTTTATCATCTTGAATTTACAAGTTCATATACATTATTGAAACATGTATCATTCACTCTACATCATCTCCAAGGATTTGACATAGAGAGTAGTATTTATTGATAAAATAATCTTCAAGAGTTTCAATACTAAACGACTCCTTCTCAAACAACTTTACTCATTTTCTATCAAGCCCTTACACTCTATGTCCAAGGATCCTTACTTTCCTATAGACATTTTTGTGAGTCTTGTATCTCACTATAAAAGTGTCCAAGTCTATTAGTGCCTTATTAGCAGCTCTACTTAAATTGAAGACCTTAACAACACAAGGCTTCATGATAGTAATTATAGGGAGTTGCTAACACTTTCTTTGACTTCACATCATACCTATAGGATCCACTAATCAGACAAATTATACATCAACAAACACATTAGAGACCAAAAGCTTCCCCATGTCCAAGTACCACATGGTTCTCAAAGGAAACGTCTCATTTTCTTTCTATGTCAATGCTCTAACGGGGACCAGCTAGGCACATGCACATTTGCATCTCTAATTCCTCCTAGGATATATACAAATATTTCATCAATTTTCTTCTTCTTATCCTTCCTCCCCTCCAACAAATCCACTAGCTTCTTTGTACACCCCAAGAATTAGACCAACAAGATCTATTCCAAACCTCTCTTTGATGATGTTTTGGCCATTGTACACACTAGGGTTTATCTATGCACTAGGGTTTCTTAGAAATCACAAAGTTGGGAACAAAATTTAATATTTTATGTTAATTATGCTCTCTACGGTGGTTACAAGACAATTAGAAATATCTGAAATAAAAATAGTTGAAAATCCTATTGATTTGGCACTTACAAACATTCTGCAATCACAAACCCTACTTCATCAATTATAGTTGCAAAGAAATGCATTGTTCTTGACATAATAGTCAAAATCGTGTATTTATTACAAAATGGGCAAAAAATCAATTTGATATTCCATCAAATCACCATTACTATGTAGTTATTTGATCAATGAACCAAAAAATAGTTGTTTTCAACTTCAAATATTGACCATTGATGTGTTCGAATTGTGGCCAACTCAATGGATTCAATAAAAGATTCAGATTGGAAAATACATTTGGCATGCTTGAAATGATGCAAACCAATAAAAAATTACCACTCTAGGATTCTATTTTTTTTTTTTTTTTATCTCATCTCAATTTGTTCTAATAACATAGTAGTGCAAGCTTTATCAAGGCACACACCACCACCCATGCGCTCTTACACTATGCTCGAGTCTTTTCTTACTTGGGTGAGATCCACTTTCTATGTGTCACCTTAGCTTAGAAGAGTAACAAATATTCATCAAGATCTCTTTGACACTGTGCTCTTGCACTCCAATCATAAAAAAAAACTTTTTCCCTACGAGATGGATAAATTAGGTCCCACTGGATGTAGATCAATGACTAGCATATCAATGCATCTCTAACAAATTTGGACCCAACAATTCAATGATAACTATTGATTAAGACTTTAGAATTACATGTTAAGATAGGAAAATATTGACATATGAGACTACCTGGTCACTAGGCCAAAGGGGCAGATTTTAGATGGGGAAAATGACACGAAATCATGACTTAAAAGGAGGTGGCCACTTGGAACTATACATATATAAAATTATAATGTAGAATTCAAACAAATATAAGGGTTTAGGGTTTAGGGTTTAAGGTCTATAGTCACATAATTGTCTTTTTACTTGGGTTTAAAGTCTAGAGGGCAATAAAAAATTAGGGGTGGTTCCACCAGTGGCTCTAGTTGGGGATGCATTACTAACTTAGGCATGGTGATGACCACATACCTCTCAGAAGAAGACTAGATTGACAAAAGACCTAAACTAACCTAATAGACATAATATGCAAGAAATGAAAGTAGTGAAGCAAAGAAAAGATATATACATGTGTACAATGTGCATGGAGAATATCCATTTTCAAGAGAAAGGGGCTGTAAAAACTATCCATGCATGAGCAATTCTTAAATTTTTCCATCAAGGCTTTGCAAAAAATATAGATCTTCCCCATGAGTGTTATTGATCAAGTAGGGGCCTATCCAAAGATGGTCAAACTTCCCATGCTTCTTTTGTGATGATACCAAAATAATCCCAATTTATCTTATCCAATTTGTGAGTACAACACATTTTAAGTTTCAACCCATTATCAATTAAAGTACCTTTTATGTTTTGTTCATAAATGTGAGGAGTAATCATACGGGGATCATTTATATTTTTAACCTCTATATAAGGTAATTCATCTTGTGAGAATGTAATATCATTTGGTTTAGAAGAAGGATGAGGAATCAACCTTTGTAAGGCTTCTTGAATCAACTTATGGTATGAAGGTGAAGTTTGAATCAAATCCCAAAGGGAAATCTTAGCTAAGATATCATGGAGTTTCTCAACAAGATTAGTTCCCTCATCAACATTTTGCTTAGGATGAGAGGGTGAAGGAAGGGAAGTGAGAAGAATATTGGAATCTTGCTTGTTATTTCTAAAGTTAGGCAATTCAATATCATATTTTTGTGCTAGATTCCTTTCCATAGTACCTCTTTCACATATGCATTTTACAACTTATAGGATATTGAGAGGTTCATTGGACCGAGGCTTCTCATAACTAGAAACATGAATGGTATTGATTTGATTAGGTTCTTTGTTCTCCAAGGATACATCTTTAGAAGGGAGAGCATCAAGGAAATTATTATGATTTCATCCTTTTGCTTGAAGGTTTCTTTATGGGAAAGACAAGCTTTAGGATAAGGACAAATATAACTCATTAATGCTTCATCTTTAGTGGGAAATTCATTGAAATGAAAAGAGGGTATGACATCACTAGGAAAGGTAGTGACAATATCACCCACTTGCACCAAATGATCCTCATGGGGGAGGTGCATTTTAGGAGAAAGATGAACATCATTCTTCAAAGCTTCATCTTTAGGAGGGAGATTTTTGAAAGAAGTGCTCATATCCTCTTCTTGCACCAATGTGCCCTCATTGGTAGGACCAAATTTGGGAGAGGATAAATCAATGTCCATCAACACTTTTTCTCTAGGAGAGGTACCATGTATGGAAGGTGTTTATGATATATTCCTCTTCCTCTAAGACACTCTTATGGGAGAGACACATTTTAAGAGAAAGATCAACATCATTCATCAAAATTTTATTTGTAGGAGGGAGAGTTTTGAAATAAGTGTCAATGGTCTCTTTTTGCACTAAAATGTCCTCATGGGTAGGAGGATCCTTAGGAGAGGAATAAAGTGAAACAAGGGAGGATAATCCATTATCACATCTATGAAATAAATGCATCATGGAACTAACTAAATGAAAAAAAAATGACAACAATTTTCTTTTTCAAATGATAACACATGCAAAATCCATGATAAAAAGAGATAAAAATGTGCAATTTTTATGATTTTTTCACTAATGCAAGTACATAAACAATGATTTAATGCATCTAAATATGAACATAACATATCATAACAATCATATTTGAAAATGTAATTAAAAAATTATGCAACCCATAAGTCAATTTTAGATTAATAAATTAGAGTTTTTGTGAATCTAATCTCTAATTTTATGTAATTTAATTGTAAATATGATCTATGAGTGCAAATATGAAGTTTAGAGTGCATACAAATTAGATCTAAGAAAATGAATAAAAAATAAGAATGCAAGATGTCAAGTTCACCAAAATGTAATGGTGTAATTTGGAATTAGGTTTAAATACCAATAAAGATAATAAAACCACAAACTAACCAAATTAACCATACATTGAAAGAAAGGGGTAAATCCAATAGATCTAGCCTTAAAAATACTGATTAGATTTACCAATTTGTTGTCTCCCTCTTTCTCATTGAAATTGGATTGTAAATTGTGAAATTAGGGCAAGACAAGGGATAATTGAAACAAATTAATGAAAATGAAATACTATCGATGTTCAACAGAGCTACCAATTGAGATCTGGGCAAAAGAAGAGATTCAGAATATGTTCCTGAAGGTTCAGGCTGATTTTTCCAGACCAGGTAGTACCTGTGGATGGAGAAAAATGTATCTCTAAAATTTTATGGGACAAGATCCAGATTTATTTTATCATCCTCAATAGAGTACCTGCAAAATGCACACAATGCAAACCAAAATCTAAACTAAAAACACACATGCATGCTCTAAAAATACTCCATTGCACTTCTATTAGCCAAGATCTTGTGTTAAAAAATGATGCTCTTAGAAGCACACACACAAGAAGCTATGATGAATGAAAATTTGAAATATGATGGATGCAAAATAAGAATGTTAGAATGCAAAAAGTACACTCCAATGCTAGATTGTTAGATTGCTAGATTGCTTATTAGGTTTGATAAGAATGGGGGAATCCTCTTATATAGAGAACACCTTAAAAAATGAAGGGATAAGATTAAGAGGTGAAAAGATAAATAGTCGGCTAGGATTAAAGGGTAGGTATAAAAAATGATAAAATATAAAGAGGGTAGTTAGGAAAAATAATAAATAATGAAGGGGGTAGGTAGATGAAAATTAAGAGATAAATGACGTGTCATAAAGTGAAAAATCTAATGAATTAATTAAATAAATAAAGATTTATTTAATTAATAGAGGAAGTGGGACCAATTAAATAAATAAAATATATATTTAATTTAGGGAAGAGATAATTTAAATAAATAAAAATATTTATTTAAATAGAGAAAGGGTAGAAAAAGGACAAAAGAATTAATTAAATAAATAAAAATATAATTAATTAATAGAAGACTTAGGATAAAATAATTAAATAAATAAAATATTTATTTAATTAAGCTAGGATAATTTTAGGTGTCTACAATACATATTCGCATTGGTCCTTCGAATTTCACTTCGTTGAAAGCTGAACTTGTTCGTCATTGCTAACTCTGTCGGAATCTCTAAGTACGACTTCTAAGCTTATTCCTTGCACACAGAAAGAGAGGAAGAATGATGTGGATAAGGGTTTGCCTTAGGTCAAACCCCGGTTTAGGAATTAACCTTGAATTGTATAATGCATATACTAAAATAAATGCTCTAGGGGATATACCTCAAATCTGCAATGGTTGATAGATGGATTGATGATATAATGCTCTTTAGATGTAATAAAAAATGTTGTATGCAATGGCATGACAAACACATGAACATAGAAGACCTAAACACACATGCTTGTATGAAGATTGATGTAACTTTGCTCTATAATGCTTGAAGGATGAAATGTTGTCTTGAATGTCTGAAAATGTTTGATGATGAATGTTTGACAGATGCACGAATGCTATAGATAAGTAGTGGATGTTAAAATGAATTGAAGAGATCTCTTTATATAGGGTTGCCATATTTCAAATTGAGTCTTGTTTAAGGGGGACCAACCAGTCCAAGACCAAGGCGCTCGATGCCCTGGTCCTCCAAAAATAGGACCAACCAATCAGGAAATAGGAGAGGACAACTTCCAGGATGGGACTCACCCAGTAGTGTCAACATGTGACATCAAGGTTGGAGTAAAGAGGACCAAAACAAACCTAGGGGGGATGGAGATGGGACATGCTAAAGTAGGAGTGCAAACATGACGTGTAAATTGTACTAGTTACAATTTATGATGCTACAATTATTTATGAAAAGAACTTATAAATAAAAAAATGAGACGCTACTATGCCCACTTGGTATACTAACAAAGAACAACTTGAAGTTAATTTGTTTCGTAAGAAAATAATTTGTTAGGCTTTCAATGTGGATTTATTGATTCATGCCTTGCTATATGCCCGTGGTCAAACTATTGTAAAATTAATTCCATTAAAATATGAATCTATTAATAGAGTTCCTAAAACAAATGTCTTCTATAGCTGATTTATTATCATATTACATAAAAAAATTAATCTCACATTGATTGAAAGGATTGATTTGTAGCAACATATATAGTCCAACCAAGAATGACCTTTATGACAATAAGGATGATGCCACAATGGAAATGACCCTCCTACTAATATACAATAATTAATTAAATATAGATTAATATGTATGATTGCTCGGCCCTCCTCTATTCTTCTAAGACCTAAAATTCCAAAAAATTATTGCATACAAGCTTCTCCTATATCTTGTATCTTCATAGTAATATTAATGAAGACAACTATGACAATCATATAGGTATTGCTATTGTTATGAGCTCAACTTGTGACACCATAATGCAATAATGTTGCATTTAAGCTTACACAAGATGGAGTCAAGAAGGCCTGCATTGATTGGGGATCTCTACAATCACAAAAGTTCTTTATCTTCTTTTCTCTATTCTAGTCCTCTTTTTTGTGCACATCATACTGTAAAAATGCCAACGAAAAATGATTTTATTACCAACAATAAGATTAAAATAACCTAAAGCCAAAACTATATTACAATGAAATCTTGAAGTGTGTGAAGGTAGCAATATCAAATTCATGCAATCACAGCTTTCTTTGGAAATTATTGCCGCAACTTTTTTGAATATAGAGGAAATTTTGCACTATTCATGCAAAAATATCAATTTGAGAATCTTTGATTAATAGTCTTTATTTGAAATTCATTTACTTTTGCAACTATTTATCTCTTGAAAGATGACAACCCTCAGATTTAATATACATCTCTTCTCATGACGCAGACATTACAGACGTTTACGACCTTGGTATATTCAACGAATGAAGAAAATCTTATGGTCAGGGAAGTGTTCATTACACACTTTGATTTTTTTTATATTAAGTAGGTAAGGATGACGATTTTTTTATGATTGTATTTTGATTTTTAATTATGTCTAGAGGCATCTATAATGACATCAAAATGTCCGTAAACAAAATTCTATTTTTGAAACAATTTGACATGTAAATGCATGAAATATGTCATGTTTCAGCTTTTGTGGAGGTGTTATTTTATTACTCCAAATACAATAGAACCCTCGCCGCTTGTCTCCAGCTAGAGCTTTTTGCATGTAGGACTTTAATAGATTTGTATTCTTGGTGTTTAGTATTTTAGAAGAACATTTATTTTATAGATGATTCTCTTCTATTATAAGATATCTCTCAGCATATTTTACATATATTTTTTAAATATAGGTATACTAGTTTAATCAATACATACAAAATATTTGTCTTGTCAGATGCATCCTAACCTTTGTGTAGACATTGCAATGATCCGAAAAGGCATCATCTCTTAGAAATGCGACATGTTTTACTTTAGAGAAGAGGGTTATAGTCTATATCCAATCACTCAAGTCTATATAAATAAAATATAGATCTAAAGTTCATCTTAAGGAATTGAATAGATGATAAGCATATTCTTACTTATCTTAACAATCATTGCTTTCAATTAAGTTTGATCATAATAATATAGATAATTTTCATATCACACAAATATAAATAGTGAATTCATAAAATAAATTATTAGTACTATCTTAATAACTTTGATGGATTAAAAAACAATAAAAAGGCGTAATATCTATGCATTGTACAAATAACTTTGCACATACTTTTATATGTTATTTTAAGAATTCAATTATAGTCTACAATACTAGATATAATTAATTATATCCTTTTGGAGAAATCAAACACATAAGATAACTTCTAAAAGACTATATTCTTTTTCTTTCATCTTTTCTCATGTTATATCAAAATTATAGTTAGATTATGAAATATTATACTAAAAATAAGCATCATACATTACTAGATTATGCACATGCACTTAGAAACTCTTTGCAATAAAATCTAACCTTGTTGGTATGAGCAAGGCCTAGATAATACCATATAACCATCTAAAAAGGTTAAAAATGCATTCGAGGATTTCTCAAATTAATTTAGACACATTTCATAACTCTTAAAAAGTATTGTTGTTAATTTAGTTCACATATGATGATAAACATTATTTAAAAAAATAAGTAAATAAATTGAATTTATAAATAGAAAATGTTCAGCACAACTTAATTGCCTTTGATAGGCCATGTTAGAAATTAAGGTCTTAGGATACTAATCGTTATAAACAAAATATAAAGTAAATAAAATGAAAATCATAGAAACATATATTTAACATATTACAAAAGATATACAGGGGAAAATTCTTTCAGGTAAAAAACCCCCATAAAGCATCATTTTATTAAAACACTTAAAAAATATAGTCTATTTTAAAATAGACCGAACCCAGGGATACTTCTTCTTACTTCCACATGGCCAATAATAACATTTTTTCATAGTGATATGACTCACTATAAAACTTCAAATTCATAGAGTCTCAAATGAGAGAGAACCTCCCTAAATATAGGAGGAAGGGTGGCAACATTAGTGACACCTTTTCAATAGCTTCCATTCTTAAAATAAATAATAATCTAATAGTTATTAGATTATAATTATTTTAATGGGACATGCTTAATAAACTATTTTTAATATATAACATTTTATAGCGTTATATTAGAACAATATATAAATGTTAGAAGGGTATGACCTCCAGTGACATTATGTTCTAACAATCTCCCTTAATGTCAATAGGGGGCATCACATGTCAATTTCCATAAAAGAAAAAATGAAGTACCCTAGTAACGTAGATCTTCTTTTCAATAGTGATAAGAAGGGACACAGATATATATGCCAACATGAAAATCATATATTACAACTATATATGATAATAAGGGACATAGATATATTACAAAACTTGTCAAATGAGGTGGTGACAAGGGAAAAGGATTCACCGGTTTTACTTGCAATAGTTTACTTCACCCCACACCTTATATCTGATTACCATAGATGCAAATATGATGTCATGCTCCAGGATGTCATTAATTATCATCGTCCGTTTGTCAAATTTCAATCTGGTTGCATTTGTCACAATATCATTTTTCACAGCCTTCAAAGATGACAACTCTTCGAATGCACATAGACCTATCACAACTTGAATAACAGTCTTCATGATCTTGTGGGGCTTATTCAACCACATAAATTCATCGTGCATCCTGTTCAATATGTATATCGGATCCATTCAGGTTCATAGAGCATGGGAAACCTAACAAACTGCGCAAAACCCTTGTCTTCTAACCCTTGAAATTTTGGTTTCAACATCGAATTCTTATCAGATAGATGATTTTTGTATAGATTCAACATGTGTGAACTTCCCAATTCCTTAATGGGACAATGTGTGTAAACCCTATCATCTTCAATGTGTAGGACACCGTAGGGCATAGATGAAAATGCGCTTTTTGGGTCATCTTCCATGGAGACAAATGGATGATGTTTGAAATTCGATCATGCACACTCAGTGATATAAAAAACAAGAGGGGTAGAAACACTAGATGCACCCATTTCTGAAATTTAAGAAAAGTTCTATTGATAAATATCTTGATCACCAGATTAGGGTTTCTTGCCAAATCGCCTGAGAAATCTCTTTTCACGCTTCGGTCACTGACAATTCTACTTTCAAAGCCCTCCAAAATTCTTCTCTTCAAACACAAAGTGCGAAATGAAGTGGTAAAATCTCTTTTTATCTCCCACAAACCTAACTTTTCATTGTAATAAATATACTTTGCCCTAATACTTCTAGATACTTTGCATTTCACAAAAATCTTCTATGAACCTTCAAATCTGCTCGAACTCTTCTGGAAATCCATCGAAAACATCTATGATCATCACATACACCTCTACAACCTGTCGGAATTAGGCACAAATCTCAAATAGGGGATTTGAAAGATTTTCATGATAGCTTCTCCCAAGGCCGCATGCCTTAGTTTAATTACTAGATGAGGTTCCAGCACCAGAATCAGGTGTGGACCCACTTCCTGCTTCAAAAGCACTCTTCTTAACCCAATTCTATTTCATCTGATCTCTGATCTCTTCAAATTTTTCTTTTCCCTTCTCATCTGACTTCACATTCTTGTTCTTGTCTTCCAGACCTCTCTTATTCACATTTCTGCTCCTGCAGTACTTAGCAATGTGACCTAATTTGTTGCAAGCATAGGAAACAACATTTCCTTGCATAGGTTTGAAATTCAACTAATTTCCTCTTGATCTACACCAATTATCTACATGTCCAAATATACCACATGAATAACATCTGTCATTTCTTCTATTTGGAAAGTTATTCATCGTACTTCTGCATTCATTTGACTTGTGATCATACTTGTTGCATTTAAAACATTGACCGGTAAAAGATGGACCATTATTCATCATCCTATTTCTACACTGACTAGCCATACGACCAAATTTATTGCAAACAAAATAGTTACCATTGAGTTTATGATCATTAGGTTGCCTTCCCAGAGGCCTTCTTGAATTGTTCTTCTGTTGTGCTGATTTAGAGCTTTCACCTTTCTCAAATCCAAGACCTTGAGTATAATTTGGATTCTTCTAGCTTGCAAGCATTTCATCAAGTCTAGTTTAGCTGATCTGGAACTTCTCCTTATACTCATTTGCTACATCAAGATCATATCTAAGAAGAAGTACCTACTTTCCAAAATCTTCCTCATGTTGTCTAGAGTCTTGCAGGTCAAGCTTCAGTTGCCATTCTCATTCTTAAGTCTGCAACATTCTTCAAATTTGTCTTTCAAGGACTGAGCAAGCTTCTCCTCATTCTTCTTCCTTTCTTCAATCTCCTTTTTCAATCTCATCACAATGGCTTCCATCTCATTCTTTTGGACAACATTAGCTCTAACAAGTCTATCACATTCTTCTATCTTTTCCTTCAAGGATTCTTCATCAATGATTTGACTTTCTTTCTCCTTTAGCTTATCAACAAGTTCCTTTCTCTTCTCCCTTGACTTGTTCAACTGATCCTTCAATGATTCAATGAAGTTCTCAACATCTCTAAGGCTTTCTTTCACTTATTGGACCTCAACTTGTGATTGATCAAGATCTTCAAGTGCAACAATAAGTTGTTGTCTAAGACTACTAGAATCCATTGATTCACTTTCCTAGATCCTCCTCAAGCTGTAACACAAAGCAGAAACCACTTAATGCAAATGAATAAAATTAGAGTGCAAAAACACAAAGCAAATAACCACAACACCATAACACCTGAATTTTTATGTGGAAACCTGATTAAGGGAAAAACCATGGTGGGATTGAGACCCACAATATTAATATACCTTGTTAGAAGTATAATAATATTACATGAGGAGAATGCACATGTGTTCAAGAACACTGCTTAGAGCTCACTGCTGAAATTACAATAAAGGCTACAACCCTGGAAGGCTCAGTGCCTTACAAATGATTACAGATAATAATTGGAATGTCTGAACTAATAAACAACATCTATAAATGCCAAAATACAGTTTCAATTAAACACAAAATAGTTTATCTTACTCTACTCTGCTACACTGCTATATTCAACTATTCTGCGTTGTACCAGAGCACAAATCCTTCACTTGCACATGTAAAACTGTGCACAATTGCTCATACACACTTTCCACACAACACGATATCAAATCAATCGCTCATATATATCCGCAACATCAAATTTAATATTTTACATGTCGGCCCAAAAATGCATAACACGCAAATGAAACATGTTACCCAAGTTGGCTCAATCCAATCCAAAACAATCATGCAGACCAAAAAAAATTGTCCACACGCTTCCCATATGTCGGCTTAACATCCTTGAGCACATAAACAATCACCAAAATTACTCTACATGATCCGCACAATGAATATCCACACGTTACTGTTGATGAACACTGTTCTACTTGAAAACCTGTCTACCGGACCTTCCAACTCATTCAAAACTCAACACCGGAGGCCATAAACCTGGAATAAGGCATATTACACATCCATAATGCTTTTACGAGATCTGAAACACCAAATATTCAACACAATTGAGCCACCAATCCGATTACTGTACATTACCGGATACACCATTCTATCTCACCGGACCTCACGGTACCTAAATCTCTCTTCTGGTATGAATGAATCATGAATTTCGGATTGGATATATAACTCTAGTTTCCATCAATGACAACATGTGGACAACAATGCATTGTTTGTTGCCAACATGGTTTGCCTAAGTCAAACCCCGACTTAGGAATTAATCTTGAATGAAATAATGCAAATACTAAAATAAATGCTGAATAGATATCCTCAAATCTATAATTGTTGTTGATGATGATTTTCTCTTTGAATGTAATCACAAATGTTATATGAAATGGCATGACAAACACAAAACCCTAATCACACACACATGCTTGCATAAGATTAATGTAATTTTTCTCCACAATGATTGAACCTGATGAATATATAGCCTTGAAGATCTCTAAAAATGCTTGATAATGAATGCTTCACAAATTCCTCTTGATCTCTTAGATTTCTTTGATGAAAATGAGTTGAGAAGGATGTCTTATATAGGGATTTCATAATTGAAATCACCTTTAGGCTAACTTAGATTTGATATGTTTTCGCATGGAGATAGATTTGGATAGGGCAGGACTGTCTTATTATCCTCCTAAAATTTGAGGAAAAAAGTGTGGGACCATGGTGAATCAAAGCGCCCTGGTCCTATCAATATTTTTTCAAATTTCTATGGATGCGAGATAATGAGGTTCTAATGCAAATTCTAGCTTGGTGGCTCAAATAATAATATGTAGATATATGAAATATGCTTTGAGAGTTGAAATTAGGGTAGGATTAAGGATAAATTGGGATAAAATGATAAAGGGCACACCTAAAATTACGGGTCCAAATAAGAGTGTGATGATGTAATAAAGTGGAATAAGACCCATAATATAGAATTAAATATTAATTAAATATAATAAAGGTCCTATAATACACAAAGGAAAGGGAAATACTATAATAGGTGCTAGGAGAGTGTAAAATTGGACACACTAATAAAGGTGTACAATTTATGATGTTACATTTAGCCCCTACTTTAGCAGAGTATGAGCTTACGATCATACTCTTGGTAAAGTAGAAAGATGAGAGAGAGGATCAATTTAGGATAGAGATCACAAGGAGATAAGACATCACTAATTTTGAGGAACGAAGCCCCCAATCTTAGGATCCTAACTTGCACAATCACATGCAGGGACACAACACAAAAGCTAAAAACAAAAAACAAGACCTCAAGTCAACTAGTCGTAGAGAGCTCAATAATCAAAATGTCTCAACCACTAATATCATTCTTGAAATGCCATCACAAGAACACAAGAATTCACATAAAAAGAGTAAGAGCATGCATCAAACCATAGATCACTAATAGCAAAGCTATGAGCTCATGATGAGAAGAAAGGGAAGCCATGGATATCACACTCTAGTTGTGTTTTTCTAGGTGATCCATGAGAAGAAAAGTGAGAGAGGACATGGATGCCACAAACTAGCCATGTTTTTCTAGGTGATCTATGTAAGGGAGGAGAGTAGGAATAGTCTAGCTGTGTTTTGCTAGTTCCACTCATCTCGTTGTGTATGCAATTGTCTGGTTTCATGTGTTAAGCATCTCATACAAGAATTTTTTTTCTCCGGTTTCAAGCATGCAACAACCCATGTAAGACATGAAATGCAAATGCAAATGCGTGTTTGGTATGGGAAACATCTCATGTAAGAATTTGTTTGCTCTGGTTTCAAGAATGTATAACCCCGTGTAAGACAAATATATGACTGGTTTCGAGGACATCTCATGTAAGAGTTTGTTTGCTTTGGTTTTGAGAATGTGCACCTCGTTTAAGACATATATGAGTGTTGGTTCTAGTTTCAAGCATGGAGCATTTAATGTAAGAGTTTGTTTGCTCTGGTTTTGAGAATAAACACTCCTTTAAGATATTGCAAAAATATAGTACAATATAGTACAAAGAGGGTGATATGTAAGGCCCCCCTTACGATGTCAACATAGCCCTATTTTGATATCTTAAGGAAGCTAGAAACAAGGATACACACCTTAAACACCAAGGAGATATCCTTTTAGGCAATAATGTTCATAAATGCAAGCTAAAGAGGCAACACTCTTACAAACAAGGATAAGATAGTTGAAAAAGAGATATATTGTAGTTCAAGTGTAAAGGGAATGCTTGGAGTAGAAGAGATATTTTCTCAAAGACACCTATCTCCAAGAGAAGTTTCTTGAACAAACATAACATCTTCTACCAAAATAAGGGAAGGAGAACAAGAATTCCTACCTTCCTCCTATTGCTAGGTAAAGGGATTCTTGATGAATGATGACATACTTTTGACCCAAAGTGAAGGGTTTGTTTATAATAGACATATATTACCACTTGAGTGTAAAATAGGTTTTAATAAAGGACATACACCTCTTTCATAAGAGGGAATCCTTGAGAAAACAACAACTTCACACAAGGAACAACATCAAATTATAAGAAAACACCACTCAACGAAGGAAAAGTAGATCCTTAGAAAGGGTAGGAGAGATCAATGCCCCCCAAGTGTAGGGAAAAGGAGAAGAATTGCACAACTTCTAAGGAGAGATTTATTCATAAGAGACATACCATTTCATGCAAGAAAGGATGTCACGTT